>NC_090026.1:12420097-13620097 GCF_037176765.1 Anolis sagrei | reverse complement strand
GGCTTCCAGAAGTATCTGGGGACAATATGTAATAGGGAGAATACAGTGGGTGATTATAAAGGGCTAGAACAGGACATACCGATCGGCAAGCAAGATAGTTCATTTTGAGTTGCAAACTCAGTGCCAACAGGATTAGATCGAAGAAGGGAGGCATTGAAGAAAAGGGGATTAGGGAGTTTGTGTGCTCAGATGAACTCTCACGAGACAAGGCATTTCCTTTAGGATATTATCACCAGCATCATTATTAGCTTGCTTTCCTCTCTTAAACGGGACTCAAAGAGGAGTTGTTTTAGATTTGTCGGATTATTATTTTTTTTTTGCATTGCACTTAATTTAATTGTCCTAGGTGCTGGATCCTATTAGCTTTTCAAATGGAAGTTTCTTTTCGTTTTCTCTAACGCATGCTTTTGATCATCTGTATTTCTTGCTGTATTCGTATTTATCATATCTGCCACATTTAGGGAGGTTTATCTAACACTTATCAACTACCAAGCTTGCAAACTGTGTGTTTTTTTCTGTTTGTTTGTTTGTTTTGTTAAAAATGTAATACAACTGTCTGGTTGTTCCTGACATGATAAATAACACTATTCTCTCTCACCAGAAGTGACTTGCAGTTTCTCAAGTTGCTCCTGACACGAAAAAAAATCTAACACTATTTTAGTACATACAAAATCAACTCATGTAATAATAAATATCATTATATTATTATTAATTATTATTATTATTATTATTATTATTATTATTATTATTATTTTACTCAACAAGATTAGTACACAGCAAACAAGATCACTGTGTTGGCTGTTGTATTCGATCACTTGTCGGACAAGTGTCTAGGATGTGTCATGTATCAGCGAATAATGCGTGCAGATCCCAGTAGGGTGGCCTTTTGCAGCTGACAGGTGGTAATTTTGTCAGTGCCAATTGTGTTTAAGTGCAGGCCAAGGCCTTTAGGCACTGCACCCAGTGTGCCGATCACCACTGGGACAACCTTTATTGGCTTGTGCCAGAGTCTTTGTAGTTTGATCTTTAAATCCTCGTATTGTGTCAGCTTTTCCAATCATAATAATAATAACAATAATCCTATTATTGTTATTATTATTATTATTATTAGGAATGGTGATATTTATTATTACATGAGTATTACTGTTGTTGTTTTTATTATAATTACTATTTCTAACCCGTCCTCTCTCCCTAAGGGACTCAGGGCAGTTCACACATACAAAAGACAAATATTCGATGCCATATACAATCATAAAAACAAAAGCAATTATAGATAAAAACATAACATGATAAAATGATATAAAATAAGCTTTAAATCCTCATATTGTGTCAGTTTTTCCAATAATAATAATAATAATAATAATAACAATAATCCTATTATTATTATTATTATTATTATTATTATTAGGAATAATGATATTATTACATGAGTATTATTATCATTGTTATTACTATTACTATTTCTAACCCACCCTCTCTCCCCGAAGGGACTCGGGGCGTTTTACACATACAAAAGGCAAATATTCGATGCCGTATAAAATCATAAAAACAGAAGCAAATATACATTAAAACATAACACGATAAAACAATATAAAATAAGATCTATGGGAGAGGTGATGCTTGGGCTTCCTAAGTACAATAACCAAGTACTGTTCAGATTGAATCTAGAGGTATAACATATAAGTATGAAGTGGCCCTACAGTCTGTTATCTCTTAGTAAGAAGCAAATCTTAATCAATAACAGGGAAGGGCAACTTTTTGTTTTTGGGTATCTGTCTCAGGGAAGGGCTGTAAGAACTAAATCAATCCCTAAATTGAAACAGAATTAATTTAAATTAAACTTGCCACCACTTGTTTTCACTACTTGACAAGTGATTGTTTTACAAGAATTTTTATCTCTGCTATCAAAACTGGCCTTTCCATCTTCCGCATGTTCATTTGTAATCACAATACTACTGCAAGGAAGATCATGACTTTGCATGCATCTACACCAGTGGTTACCAACCTGTGGTTTGTGGACCACCAGTGGTCTCCAAGAACTAAAATATGGTCCGCGACCTCACCGTTACTACACCGTTGCAACGACAATGACTGGCCTCGCAAAACCGTCTTATAGTGCCGAAGCAATGGGGATGTTGGGAGGGAAGAGGCTGACTACCCACAAAAGGCATGACAACAAGCCTCCTGACTGCTACTTCTCCTCCTCCTCCCTCCCCCTGAACGGAGCCATTCCATGTGTCACCTGGAAGCAGGGGCGCCTTGATGTATTTGTTTTTGGGACTGTTCCTGGAGTTATTTGGTGGTGCCTATTCAGAAAATTTCATTGGATAAACCACCTCAGCTCTAGTTTATTAAATATGGTTTTCTGTGGGTGAGTAGATGGCGACTACTGGGTGGCATATGTTCAGTATCAGAAACTAGAGCTGACGTGGTGTATCCAATGCAATTTTCTGAATGAGCATCCCAAATAACCAAACTGAATCTAAAGTTGACCAAAAACCGATTCGTAACCCTTTTGGGACCATAAGGAAGGCTGAGCAAAGGAAAATAGACGCTTTTGAACTGTGGTGTTGGAGGAAAATTCTGAAAGTGGCTTGGACCGCGAGAAGATCCAACCAGTCCATACTTCAGGAAATAAAGCTGACTGTTCACAGGAGGGAAGGCTATTAGAGGCAAAGATGAAGTACTTTGGCCACATCATGAGAAGACAGGATAGCTTTGAGAAGATAATGATGCTGGGGAAAGTGGAAGGAAAAAGGAAGAGGGGCCAACCAAGGGCAAGATGGATGGATGGTATCCTTTATTACAGAATGTGCATATGTATGCTAAGTCTTTACAAGGATCATTGCCTGTATGGGTGCGTGTTGAGGAAGAACACCTGGGCAATTAAGCAATTAAGCTTGAGCCACTCCCTGCATGGAGTATATCATGAAAAGTTTTCTTGATGTATTCAGGTGATCAGATGATTGAGAAGAGACTGGATGGGACTTCTATACTACAGGACTTGCTGAAGTTCCTGAACCATTTACTACAAGACTGCTTGCACCATTGAGGAAGCAGATAATGCATGATTTCAATGCATTGGACTTTTGTGTGAGTTATTTTGCTGCAATAGACTAAGTTTATTTTCAAGGCTGGTTATTTTGTAAAGCTGCATATTTATCTCTGACTACTCAAGAGTAAATTTTGTTTTTCCTTTTACTCTGACTCTGTTATTCAACAGAGGGCTGCGAAGACTGCTGGGTATTTTCTGCATAGACTGATAAACCGCAACATCCCTGAAGTGGTGGATTGACTCTGAAGGAGCTGGGGGTGGCAACGGCTGACAGGAAGCTCTAGCATGGGCTGGTCCATGAGGTCACGAAGAGTTGGAAGCAACTGAACGAATAAACAACAACAACCCTTTTGGACCACTGTTGGAAAGTGGTCCCTAGTAAGGTGGTCCCTGATTTTAAAAGGATGGGAACCACTGATCTACACAGTATAATTAACACAGTTTGACACCACTTTAACTAATTTGGCTCCAGGCTATTGAACATTGGGATCTGGAGTTTGGTAAGGCAACAGCACTGTCAGGGAAAGTTAAAAATCTTATAAAAGTGCAGCTCCCAGGATTCCATAGCATTTATCCATGGCAGCTGAAGTGTCAAAGTGCATTCATTTTACAATATAGACGCACCTTCTGTGAAGAGCCACCAAAGCACTGTCCTAGTCGACCTTTGGTTCTGGATCTTTTGAAACTCAGACTGGATAACATCTCTCTTTGGTTCACCAACCTTCTGGGACAAAAGCAATAAATGCCAACTCCCTCTGGAAAGAAAAGTCCTCCTCTCCCATTCTCCAGATCCACAAGAATTTCTCTTTTTAGCTTACTAAGGAGTGCAAAGGTTTGCAGAAACAGAAGATAGGTTTCTTACTTATTGACTATGCCCAACTGGGTGGAAAAACCCACTTTTAAACATATGGGTTTCTTACTTATTGACTGTGCAAACTGGGTGGAAAGCCCCACTTTTAAACATACGAGTTTCTTATTGACTGTACCCAACTTTTAAACATACATTTATGAGTAGTGTTTACTTGGCAAAGTTGATTTAAAAGAGGCGTTTCATTTTATTCCTCCGAACACAGCCTACAAAGCCTGGCATTTCTTGGCAGTCTCCCTTCCCAGAACTAACCACACTGACCAATGACATCCTTTCGGGGAAGTGTGAAACCATGCCAGGTAACAACACTGGAATGACAGTCTATAAAATGTCCATGCAATGTTGCAGCAGAATTTCCTTATTTTTTATCATAATATTTTTTATCATAATATAACCACAAAAACATTTTTCCTAAATCCAGCTTACACAAACCATGTCAATAAAACTATGCTGACTTTTTGGACCTTCTGATGTGCATGCGCCTTGGTCAGAATTATTACTTAACAGTGATAAAGCTTCGAATCACATGGTTTCTTCTGCACATGATACAAGCAAGTTGCAATATTGTGGTATGTTCTGGCACAAGAGGAGGCACATGGGGAGTGACACCATGAATTACCACATTAGGAATGCCAAGGGGCCTGACTCTGGGTGTGTCTACACACCACTTTATACAATAGACTCATGAGAGTTGTAGTTTACTAGGGCTTTAGCCTTCTCTGTCAAAGCCAACTGGTGCCTCACCAAAGTACAAATCACAGGATTCCGTAGCATTGAGCCATTGCAGTTAAAGTGGGGTCAAACTGCATTAATTCTTCAGTGTTGATGCATCCCCTACTGAACTTCCAAGATGACATTGGATCTGATGTCTTCCAGGGTATTACCAGATAAATACAGACTTGGTTACAGTCTTCATATGGACCCAACTGAAATTTACAACAGTTCAGTACATTTCACAGATAGATCAGGCTTAGATAAACTTTCTAACTTGGGGGCCACAGGCTAGCACTCCCTGCTAGGAGGACTGCCTGCCTGGTGATGGAAGGAAGGGAAGGAGGAAGGAAGGAAAAGAGAAGGACGAAATGGAAGAAGGGAAGGATGGAAGGAGAAAGGGGGAGAGAAGGAAGGAGGGGGAGGGTGGGAGAGAAGGGGGAAGGAGGGAAGGAAGGAAGGAAGGAAGGAAAAGGGAAGGAAGGAAAGAAATGGAGGGAGGGAGAAAGAGGGAGAGAGGGAAGGAGGGAGGAAAGAAGGAAGGAAAGACAAAAGGAATTGATGGAAGCAAGGTGGAAGGAAGGGAGGGAGGGAGGGAAAGGAAGGAAATGGAGGGAGAGAGAAAGGCGAAAGGAGGGAGGAAAGAAGGAAGGAAGGGCAAAATGGATGGATGGATGGATGGATGGATGGATGGATGGATGGAAGGAAGGAAGGAAGGAAGGAGAAAGAGGGAGATAAGGAAGAAGGAAAGAGAGAAGGAAGGAAAGACAAAAGGGAGGGAAGGGTGGAAGGAATGGATGGATGGAGAAACAGGGAGAGAGGGAAGGAAGAATGAAAGGGTGGAAGGAAGAAGAGAGGGAGAAAGAGGGAGGGAAGGAGGAAGGAAATAGGAAGGATGAAAGAAGGAAAGGTTGGAAGGGAAGGAGAAAGAGGGAGGGAAGGAAGAAGGAAAGAGAGAAGGAAGGATACGAGAGATGAGGGCCCGAGAAAAGTGCCCAAAGGGCCACATCCAGCCCCTGGGCCTGGGTTTACCCATACCTGAGATAGATAGATAGATAGATAGATAGATAGATAGATAGATAGACAGTCAGTTCGATTTCAAGTGGATGAGATACAGTGCAGGGAAGAAGAAGAGGAAGAAGGCTAGTATATATATTCAGATTTGCATAGATCTAGAGTACAACCAGACTATATTACTTAATTGCGTGCTTTTATACTTCTTTAACTGCCATAACTTCAGCCTGTGGAATCCTGAGATTTGTAGTTTCCTGGTGCATTTGGAACCCTCTGCCAAAGCTCTAGAAAATTACCATAAACTACCATTCTCAAGGTATCCTCACAAGAGAGGGACTAAAGATTAAACCAAGGTATCTATATTTGACACCACTTGAACTGCCATGGCTCAGTGTTATGGGATCATAGGAGGAGTATTTTGCAGAGAAGGCTTGTAAAACTACAACACTCATGATTCCATAGCATTCGGCCATGACATTGACATTAAATCTACAGTGTAGATGTGTCCTAAGTTAGCTGTAGTTTAGGGAACACACGTCTCTAGTAGAGGATTGCAATTACCTACCCAAACTACAAATCACTGGATTCCAGAGGCTGGTGACATAACAGCACCATGTAGTGATTCATGGGGAGAAAAGGAAGCCAAATTGCATCACAGGTAAGCCTGCAATACTTGGAAAGTCCATTGTGTCCTTGAATTTCTGGCAACCAGCAAAGCTGTGCAATACGCTTACATTGATCCATTAATAATGATTTACTATTATAAGTAAGCTTTCAACCACACATGGCTACCCAAAAAATCTGGTTACCCATCATTCAAGAATATGCCAGCCACAGTTGCTGATTTGCGCAATTATTACTTTCCATCCTCTGGTCCATTTGCAGCAGGGGATGCTACTAAGATATAGGAAAATTTCAATTTCTGGCAATGAGAATTAGGGATTCTGGGAGTTGTTACCCAAAATATTATTTTCTATTCATCTTCTGCAGCTCCTTTTAGGTTTCCCAATTTTGATTTTGTGCTGGGAAGCCTGGGATTTCTTGGCTTTTTCACCAATGGCACTGAATTTCTAACTCAAACATCACAAGGACTTACTAAGGACTAATGGGGAAACTTACCCATCTACACTGTCATATAAAATCCATATTGCTTGCTTTGAACTGGATTATGTTGCAGTGTAGATCTTGTCTTTGACCTAAATAAGGCAGCTCTTGATCACTCATGGATCTGTATAGTTTCAAAAGCCTTCTTTCCAAACATTTCAGGGCTAAAATATATGAGACTGGTGACCTAGGCCCTGAACTGGAATATATGACAATGTGGACTCAGATAACCCAGTTCAAAGCACATATTGTGGTATTTTCTGCCTTGATATTCTTGGTTATATAGCTGTGTGGAAGGGCCTCAAACTATAGAACTACCTGGGATTTGTAGTTTGACGACAAACTCAGAATTCACTCTTAGAGAAGGCTTTCATGGCCAGAATCACTGGGTTGTTGTAGGTTTTTCTGGGTTATATGGCCATGTTCTAGAGGCATTTTCTCCTGACGTTTCGCCTGCATCTATGGCAAGCATCCCCCTTGCCACAGATGCATAGATGAGAATGCTTGCCATAGATGCAGGCAAAACGTCAGGAGAAAATGCCTCTAGAACATGGCCATATAACCCAGAAAAACCTACAACAACCCACTCTTAGAGAGATTGAAAAGTTTCAGGGGAGTTTGTTAAAGTTCTACAGCAGAGAAGTCTAAATGCCTTGCCGAACTACAAATTCCACAATTACATATTACAAGGCTATTAAAATTGAGACACAAGCTCCTTCAACACTGCCGTATAATTCAAATTATCAAAGCAGATGCACCCATAGTGCAAAATTCAAATCTCTACACCACATTGTGGCCCCTTCTACACAGCTGTATCAAGTCCACATTATCTCTTTTGAACTGGATTATATGGCAGTGTAGACTCATATAATCCAGTTCAAAGGAGATAATATGGATTTGATACAGCTGTGTAGAAGGGCCGCAGTGTGGTGTAGAGATTTGAATGTTGCACTATGGGTGCATCTACACTGTAGAATGAATGAAGTTTGACACCACTCTAACTGCCACTGCTAAATGATAAGGAATCCTGGGAGTTATAGTTTGGTGAGGCATCAGCCCTCTTTGACAGAGAAGGCTAAAGACCTTGCAAAACTACAACTCCGAGGTTTTTTTAATATTACAAGGTCTTTTGCCTTTTCTGCCAAAGAGTGCCAGTACAGCACCAAACTACACATCTCGTGTGTTCATAGCACTGAGCCAGCACAGTGGAAGTGGTGTCAAACTGGATTCATTCTACAGCGTAGAGGTATTCTTGGGGCCTTTCCACACAGCCATATAACCCAGAATATCAAGGCACAATAGGGTTGTTGTAGGTTTTTTGGGATATATTGCCATGTTCTGGAAGCATTCTCTCCTGACATTTTGCCTGCATCTATGGCAAGCATCCTCAGAGGTTGTGAGCTCTGACCTCAGAAAGGAGGAAACCATGAAAATGAACAAAATCTGGCTACCATGTTTAAAAACTCTAAAATTACAACAGCACAACAACAGAGAGGAAACAAACAAGGACATCTAATCACCTCTCAACAAAAGTTTGCTCTAGGCACTGTCAGCCCATTATATGCCAGTCAGTTGAAACATTCACACCTAGCTCCAGCAGACAAGAGTCCTTTGTCCCACCCTGGTCATTCCACAGATATATAAACCCCTTTTCCAAGTTCCAACAGACCTCACTACCTCTGGGGATGCTTGCCATAGATGCACGCGAAATGTCAGGAGAGAATGCTCCTAGAACATGGCCATATAGTCCGAAAAACCTACAACAAACCAGTGATTCCAGCCATGAAAGCCTCAACAATAAATCCCACAATATCTGCTTCAAACTGACTTATCTGAGTCCACGCTGCCAGATATTCCAGTTCAAAGCAGATAATGTGGGATTTTATTCAGCTGTGTGGATGGGGCCTTGCATTCTTAAAAAAGGGCACCTTTTGAAGAAGTGATGGCTGAAAGAAGGCATCTGAAACTTGAAATTTATGAGTAATTTGGAAACTTGAGGTAAGAGGACATTTGACTCACAAACTGGCTGAAATCTGGGTCTTTTGCTAACTGTAGCCCTGTTTGAGATATGATGCATCCTTATTTCTAAACCCACTTCCTCTTCAGACATTCTGCAATTGTTTACCTGCTCTCAGTTTCCTCTGCTTCGGGTAGCAAATCTCAATATTAATAGCATTTTCACATACACTACTTAAACTCAGGGTGAATCCACTATAAAACTAAAATTATTATCATTACTACTACTATCATCATCATCATCGGGTTGTTGTGTGTTTTCCAGACTGAACAGCCATGTTCCAAAAGCATTCTCTTATGACATTTTGCCTGCATTTATACCCATAATAATAACAATAATAATAATAATAATAGTGTCGAAGACTTTCATGGCCAAAATCACTGGATTGCTGTGAGTTTTCTGGACTGTATGGCCATGTTCCAGAAGCATTCTCTCCTGACGTTTTGCCCGCATTTATACCCATAATAATAATAATAATAATAATAATAATAATAGTGTTGAAGAATTTCATGGCTGGAATCACTGAATTGCTGTGAGTTTTCTGGACTGTGTGGCCATGTTCCAGAAGCATTCTCTCCTGACATTTTGCCTGCATTTATACACATAATAATAATAACAATAATAGTGTCAAAGACTTTCATGGATGGAATCACTGAGTTGCTGTGAGTTTTCTGGACTGTATAGCCATGTTCCAGAAGCATTCTCTCCTGACGTTTTGCCTGCATTTATACACATAATAATAACAATAATAATAATAGTGTTGAAGACTTTCATGGCCAAAATCACTGGATTGCTGTGAGTTTTCTGGACTGTATGGCCATGTTCCAGAAGCATTCTCTCCTGGAGTATCACTCACATCTATGGCAGGCATCCTCAAAGGTTTTGAGGTCTGTCGGAGACGTGCCATAGATGTGGGCAAAATATCAGGGGAGTGTGCTTCTGGAACATGGCCATACAGCCTGGATAACACACAACAATCCAGTGATTTCGGACATGAAAGCCTTCGACAATACATTATTATTATATGCATGATGATGATGATTGGGTTGCTGTGAGTTTTCTGGACTTTATGGCCATGTTCCAGAAGCATTCTCTCCTAAATAACATAAATAACAGACCTCACAACCTCTGAGGATGCCTACCATAGATACGGGTGATACGCCAGGAGAGAATGCTTCTGGAACATGGCCATACAGTCCAGAAAACTCACAGCAACCCAGTAATTCTGGCCATGAAAACCTTCAACACTATTATTGTTGTTGTTGTTGTTGTTATGTGTATTTATAACTCACTTTCTCTCTCCACATGAGACTCAAAGATGCTTGCAATAAAACCGAATGAAATATAAAATCTAAATGTATACAAACATTAAAACAGAATTAAATGCTAATTGTATTAAAAAGTAAACAAATGTATTCAAAGCAAAACTCTTTGATATCACATTCATTGCCATGGGGAAGGAATTCTGGGAGTTATAGTTTGATGAGGCACCAAATCTTCTTGGCAAAGATGGGTAAAGATGTTGCAAAACTACAACTCCCAAGATTCCTCATCAGTGAGCCATGGAAATTAAAGTGGTGTCAAACTGCATTCATTCTACAGTGTAGATCAGGCATGGGCAAACTTCGGCCCTCCAGGTGTTTTGGACTTCAACTCCCACAATTCCTAACAACCTACCGGCTGTTAGGAATTGTGGGAGTTGTAGTCCAAAACACCTGGAGGGCCGAAGTTTGCCCATGCCTGGTGTAGATGCACCCAACGAAAAAGAAGTTTTTTTTCTATCTATCTGGAAGAGCATCTACACTGTAGAATTAATGCGGTTCAACCCCACTTTGACTCCCATGGCTCAATATTATGGAATCCTGGGAGTTGTAGTTTAGTGAGTCCCCAACACTCTTTGGCTAGATCTACACTGCCATATAAAACAAATTATCTGCCTGTTTGGAAGGGCATCTACACTGTAGAATTAATGTGGTTCGACACCACTTTAACGGTCACCGCTCAATATTATGGAATCCTGGGAGTTTTAGTTTAGTGAGGCCCCAGCACTCTTTGGCCGGATCTACACTGCCATATAAAACAGATTATTTGCTTTGAACTGGATGATATGAGTCCACACTGCCATATAATCCGGTTCAAATCGGATAATCCGGATTATATATTTAGTGAGGCCCCAGTGCTCTTTGGCTGGATCTACACTGCCAGATAAAACAGACTATCTGCTTTGAACTGGATTATATGAGTCCACACTGCCATATAATTCAGTTCAAATTGGATAATCCAGATTATGTATTTAGTGAGGCCTCAGCGCTCTTTGGCCGGATCTACACTGCCATATAAAACAGACTATCTGCTTTGAACTGTATTATATGAGTCCACACTGCCAAATAATCCAGTTCAAAGTAGATAATCCGGATTATTTGTTAAGTGAGGCCCCAGCGCTCTTTGGCCAGATCTGCACTGCCATATAAAACAGACTATCAGCTTGGAACTGTATTATATGAGTCCACACTGCCAAATAATCCCGTTCAAAGTAGATAATCCGGATTATATGTTAAGTGAGGCCCCAGCACTCTTTGGCTGGATCTACACTGCCATATAAAACAGAGTATCTGGTTTGAACTGGATTATATGAGTCCACACTGCCATATAATCCAGTTCAAACCGGATAATCCAGAGTATATGTCTGTAGACCTCCATCATTTGGCAGAGAAGACTTTATGAGACTACAACTCCTAGGGTTCAAGACCACTGTGGCAGTTAAAGTAGTGTCAACCCGCTTTAATTCGACAGTGTAGATGAGTCTGCGGGGCCTGGAGGCGTGTCACACTCTCTCAGCCTCAGCCACGTGCAGGCAAATGCCCCTCAAGGAAAATATTTAAAATTAAAATTAAATTAATTAAAAACAATAAGACCATGAAGGGAATATATGTATATAATGGGCTATATTAGAGTCTCACCTCTCTTCCCGTTTGCTGTCCATCTCGGATTCCCCGCAAGGTCGCTCTTTCTCTTTCGCCGGAGCTTTTTTCCTCGACTGAATCCGCACTTCTCGTCAGCCAGGCTATGACCGGCCTTCTCAAAAGAGAGAACGTGACGTCACGGCCCCGGCGGCCAATGGGAGGGCTCCTTCTGCCGGCAACAAAGGTTGCCAAGGGCGACGCCGGGTTCTGTCGTCATGGCGGCGGGGACCGCTCTTGCCCGGCCCACTCCATTCATTACGGGGCTGTTCCCAGCACCTCCCACCGCGCTGTTCTGCCTGGAGGGGCGCGACGGGGGGAAAACAAAGGCAGAGGGAGGGTCACGTGCTCCTAGGTCACGTGGGAAATGCATCCTCTGTGCTGGACAAAGGATGGGTGGTCCAATCATCATAACGCTGGGTAGGTAATATAACATACTATTATATTATATTATATTATAATATATTATATTATAATACATTATATTATAATATAATATAATAGTATGTTATATTATATTATTTTATATTATAGTATAGTATAATATATTATATTATAATATAATATAATAGTATGTTATATTATATTATAATATATTATATTAGAATATAATATAATAGTATGTTATATTATATTATTTTATATTATATTAGAATATAATATAGTATGTTATATTATTTTATATTATATTATATTAGAATATAATATAATAGTATGTTATATTAGAATATATTAGAATATATTAGAATACAATAATATATATTATTATATATTATTTAAAAGTCCTGTTTGTATGTTGGTTTGGCTTGAGGGATCTGGACCAAGGGGCTGTTGTGAGTTTTCCGGGCTCTACGGCTCTGTTCCAGAAGCATTCTCTCCTGACGTTTCGCCTCCATCTATGGCAAGCATCCTCAAAGGTTGTGAGGTCTGTTGGAAAGTAGGAAAATGGAGTTTATATCTGGACCAAAGGGCTGTTGTGAGTTTTCCAGGCTTTATAGCTATGTTCCAGAAGCATTCTCTCCTGACATTTCGCCTGCATCTATGCCAGGCATCCTCAGAGGTTGTGAGGTCTGTTGGAAACTAAGAACATTGGGTTTATATATCAGTAGAATGTCCAGGGTGGGAGAAAGAACTCTTGTCTGTTTGAGGAAGCTGTGAATGTTGCAATTGGCCACCTTGATTAGCACTGAATGGCCTAGCAGTTTCAAGGTGTGACTTCTTGCTTCCTAAGGGAATCCTTTGTTGAGAGGTGATTAATGCCCAAACACAAATCAAAGAAGATGAAAGGCACTGCAGACTCATTCGACCAGAGAAGTCAGCCATAGCAAAGCACCTGATGAACCAACCTGGACACAGCATATTATTTGAGAACACAGAAATGCTGGACCACTCTCACAACCACCATGTCAGGCTACTCAGAGAAGCCATTGAAATCCACAAGCACATGGACAATTTCAACAGAGTAAGAAAGGCAGACATCCTCAAAGGTTGTGAGATTTGCTGGAAACTAGGCAAGTGAGTTTTATGTAACCGTGGAATAATGTCCAGGGTGGGAGAAAGAACTCTTGTCTGTTTGAGGAAGGTGTGAATGCTGCAATTGGCCACCTTGATTAGCATTGAATGGCCTAGCAGTTTCAAGGTCCAGCTTGTGATGGAATCGTTTCAGAAGTTGAGGGTGACATCAGTAGACCGACCATGTTTCGCAGGCATTTGACAGAGTTGGGAGGACAATAGCTTTGTAAACATTTTACTTATTTGGTGATCCCTCGTAGTCCGAGGATAATGGTCCTCCAAGTGTAGTATCCTGGGGGTGGGTCCGTAGGTGACTGTGGAGCCCTATTCTTGATCTGCATCTTCTCCCATAGTGAGGGCATTGGTTTCCAGGTGGAAGGCGGTCCCGGTCGGGGTTGGCTTGACGCACCTTCCTCTTGGCACGTTTCTCTCCTTCGCCCTCCATTTGAGCCTCTTCAAATTCTGCAGCACTGCTGGTCACAGCTGACCTCCAACTGGAGCACTCAAGGGCCAGGGCTTCCCAGTTCTCAGTGTCTATGCCAAAGTTTTTAGGGTTGGCTTTGAGCCCATCTTTACATCTCTTTCCCTGTCCTTCAACATTCAGTTTTCCGTTCTAGAGTTCGGAATAGAGCAACCGCTTTGGGAGACAGTGGTCGGGCATCCGGACAACGTGGCTGGTCCAGCAGAGTTGATGGCAGAGGACCATCTCTTAAATGCTGGTGTTCTATAAATGGTGGTTTATAAACAAGCACCTTGGTATCCCTACGGATGTCCTGATCCTCAAACACTCTCTGCTTTATTGGGAAGAAAGCTGCACTCACAGAGCTCAGGCGGTGTTGTATTTCAGTGTCAATGTTGACTTTTGTGGAGAGGTGGCTGTATTTCTATTAAGTTGTATTTCTGGCATTGCAGAGGAATTGACTGGTGACTACTGGAAAAGCACTTTAGTTTTCTCAGTGTTCAATGAGAGGCCAAGCTTCTCGTAGAGTGGCTTGTAGGTGTTTTTCTGAATGCGCAGACTACGTTCTCATTGGCATATTGGAGTTCTATAAAGGAAAAAATAGGAACATAGTAAAGGAAGGGAAATTGAAAAAGAAGGGGAAAGAAAGGATGGAACGAAAGAAGAGAGAGGAAGGTGTATGAGGGAAAGAAAGGGAAGAAGGAAAGAAAGGATGAGAAAAAGATGGGAAATAGGAAGAAGGATTGGAGGGTGAAAAGAGAGAAAGAAGGGAAGGAAGGAAAAAATATATGAGGGGAGGAAAAGAAGGGAAGAAATAAGGGAAATATGAAAATATGAATAACAGGAAAATGAAAAAGAAGGGAAGGGGAAAGATAGAAAGAAAAGAAAGATATATGAGGGAAAACAAGGGAAGAAGGGAAGGAAGGAAGAAAAAAGGGAGAAGGTGTATAATGGAAATGGAGGAAGGAAAGAAAGACCCTCAAAGATCATTGCCACAGAGACATTGTGAGGTAGGTCTTTTCAAAGCTGCAAAAGAGAGAAAGATGGACAGTGATCCCTGCAACACCTGGACAATGACAGATATTTACACAAGTATAATAGAATATAACTCTTGTTTCAAGAGTCAGTGACAGAAACAGGATATGGAACAAAACAATAGCTAAAACTGTCGAGACCCAGGCAAAAACCATCAATAGGAAGGAATATGTAACCTAATCTAACATGATTATACGTATAACAGTTGGTAGCAAAAGCAGAATATGTAGGATAATACATTGGATATGTACAGGATAATACAGCCACTATTACAATAATATGCTAATCAAACCTGTTTTATGACATTGGCCCATAGACCATATAAAACTGCACGTATAAAACAATGTCTTGTTCATTGTCTTCAGATCAGTCTGCTAAAGGAAGTGCACTGTAACCCATAAAAGCCAATGGTAAACCTAGATCAGGCTTTGCTTCCCTGTTTTTAATAGCAAAACAGAGTTATATATCAACCTCTTTGAACATTTCATAATCAGTTTTTAAAAAAGAAGCATGGGGCATTTAGCTTAAAAATAAAATAAAACTGGCTCTAGAGCAGGAATGTCAAATTCATTTTCACAGAGGGTCACTTCAACCTTATGGTTGCCTTCAAAAGTAATATATAAAATTTCTAATCAATCCTTCAGGAATGGAGAGAGGACTGTATTGGACTTCTTGAAACATGCCTTATGTACTGGAATTTTAATTTTGGTTGTTGTTATTGCTTAGTGGATTATGCTTTTAACTGAGCTTCATTTAATGATGGGGCAACTGTGCAAATTACAACAAAATGAATTAAAAGGATACCTTTCTTAATGAACTGGAATGCACAAAAAAAACATAATGAAAGCTTTCAAATCTCCTCTGGCTTCTTTATCAGGTAAACAATGTAGAAAAGTAATCCAAGAGAACAAAAGTGACTTTGGCCCCATCTACACTGCCATATAATGCAGTTTGAAATTGCATTATGTGGTCAGTTTTTTTGTTTGTGTCAGAAGCAATTTGAGAAACTGCAAGTCGCTTCTGGTGTGAGAGAATTGGCTGTCTGCAAGGACGTTACCCAGGGGACACCCAGATGTTTGATGTTTTACCATCCTTGTGGGAGGCATCTCTCATGTCCCCGCATGGGGAGCTGGAGCTGACAGAGGGAGCTCATCCGCACTCTCCCCAGATTCAAACCTTCAACCTGTCAGTCTTCAGTCCTGCCAGCACAAGGGTTTAGCCCATTGCGCCACCGGGGGCTCCACATGTGGTCAGTATAGCAGGCTCATATAATGCCATTCAGTGTTTCCCATGGGAGAAACAGACCTGTCAATCCATACTTTCCAGCTTTGTATCTGCTTAATCTGTTTACCTATTCTATCTACTTTCATACAATGCTTTTCAAATACTGGATGACCTGGTGCCCCAGTTGTCAGGATATATAGGTTCAAATTATAGGACTAGATTTTGGGTAAACAGTAGAAGAAATGGATTGATAGCAGGAAAAGCTTAGCAGAGTAATCTGTAATTTGTATTGTTAAAGACCTTCATGGCCAGAATCACTGGGTTGCTGTAAGTTTTTCGGGCTCTATGGCCATGTTCCAGAAGCATTCTCTCCTGACGTTTTGCCTGCCTCTACGGCAGGCATCCTCAGAGGTTGTGAGGTCTGACCTGCCATAGATGCAGGTGAAATGTCAGGAGAGAATGCTTCTCGAATCTGGCCATACAGCCCAGCAACTCCTCTGTATATTGTCAAAGGCTTTCATGGCTGGAATCACTGGGTTGTTGTAGGTTTTTTCGGGCTATATGGCCATGTTCTAGAGGCATTCTCTCCTGACGTTTTGCCTGCATCTGTGGCAAGCATCCTCAGAGGTAGTGAGGTTTGTTGGAACTAGGATAATGGGTTTATATATCTGTGGAAAGACCAGGGTGGGAAAAAGGGAAAACAATCAGGGACATCTAATCACATCTCAACAAAAGATTGCTCCAGGCACTGCCAGGCTATCAAATGCTAATCAGGGTGGTCAGTTGAAACATTCACACCTAGCTCCAGCAGACAAGAGTCCTTTGTCGCACCCTGGTCTTTCCACAGATATATAAACCCCCTTTTCCTAGTTCCAACAGACCTCACTACCTTTGAGGATGCTTGCCATAGATGCAGGCGAAACGTCAGGAGAGAATGCCTCTAGAACATGGCCATATAGCCCGAAAAAACCTACAACAACCCAATTCCTCTGTAATTGATGGAACAGCTTTCCTTCTGTTGTCTATCATTGGCATTTTATGTCAATTTAAATTATTCAAATTCCTGGTGTGACCTTGTGAAATGGGATGTTTTGCTATTTAAATTACAGCAGGAACATTCCGTTTGCATCTGCACATATGCAAACACTATGCAAATTCACACCCTCTTTTGGTACATACTCTTTTCTTGAGTGTGCAAGGGACCACCTGACTAGCAGCACTTGAGTCTTTTCGCAATTTAAATTTCTCCTTATATTATTTTGGAATGGCCCCACAGGGATGCTTTGAAATTAAAACAAGCGTTAACTAGATGCCTCTAGCTGCTCCTCCTTCAAATGCAAAGCCAGGCTGGAAAAATACCATAAATGAGGGCTTTGCTAGGATGCCAAGGTCTTGGCGGATGCCCAGAAATGCCAGGTGTGGTGCCAGCCTTGGAGGAGGCAACTCACGGAATTGTATGTTTGCCTCTCTCACTCAAAGCTCAGAAATGTATTCCGGGAAGGACATTAATTCAAAGGAATGGGGAATTGCCAACAACAGAATGAAAAGTCAGAACCCAAGACAAAACCAGATCCGCATGCAGGCAAGATTGATCTGCCTCTTGCATGTGCATGCTCATAATTAGAAGATGGGTTCATCCCAAAGGCTTCTAATAAATCTGCGGCTGATTGGAACATTGGTTCCTATTAGACAAACCCCCAAGGGAAAAATCTGAAGTGACTGGAATAGTGGGAAGTGAATCAGCCTATAATGAGAGTTGATGCTTCCTCAGGTGTTTGGCAGGTGGCAGAAGCAGGAAATGGGCACTGAGTGACTGCTCTTGCCCAGTATGGGTCATGGCACCTTTCTCCTTCTGTGTTGGCCTAATCCTTCACTTCCTTCCATCCTTGAGTATTGGTATCACAAGAAAAATGCAGGGAACAAAATCAACCTCTGTACATGGCATTCATTGACCTTGCAAAGGCATTCAACACAGTGAATCGCAGCACTCTCTGGACCATCCTCCAAAAAATTGGGTGCCCTAATAAATTTGTGAACATCCTGCGGCTCCTCCATGATGACATGATGGCAACAGTCTTGGACAGCAATGCCTCCCATTTAAGGTGGAATCAGGTTCAAACAGGGATGTGTTATTGCCCCAACCTTATTTTCCATCTTCATCGCTATGCTACTTCATCTTGTTGATGGGAAGCTTCCCACCAGAATGGAAATCATCTATCAGACGGATGGCAAGCTATTTAATCTCAACAGACTGAAAGCCAAAACCAAGGTTACAACATAGAACTCCAATATGCGGATGATAATGTCTTCTGTGCGCATTCAGAAGAAGACTTACAAGCCACTCTAAACACCTTTGCAGAAGAATACAAGAAGCTCAGCCTGTCATTGAACATAGAGAAAACCAAAGTGCTTTTCCAGCAGTCACCAGCAAATCCCTCTCCAATGCCAGAAATACAACTTCTGAACCCCACCAATGATAGAATTGGGACAAACTTCCCACACAGAACCCCCATGACCAACAGAAAATACTGTGTTTTCTGATGGTCTTTGAGGACCCCTCTGGCACCCCCAGGTTGAGAAATTGTGCCTTAAGGCCATCTAGTCCAACTCCCTTAACCAGGCAAGAAAACATAATCAAAGCCCTCCTGACAAAGAGCCATCCAGCCATAGATATATATTATTCACACACACACATACATATATGTATATGACAGATATAGTATCACCGGTATTGTGGCGCAGCTGGCTGAGTGTCAGCTGCATTAAGATCACTCTGACCAAAAGTTCATGAGTTCGAAGCCAGCCCGGGTTGGAGTGGGTTTCCAACCAATTGTGTGTAGCCTGTTGTCGACCTTTGCAACCTGAAAGACAGTTGCATCTGTCAAGTAGGAAAATAAGGTACCACCTTAAAGTGGGGGGGGGCGGGGGCTAAATTAATTTATGAGGCCATAAAGAAGACTCCAGCAAAGCATTCCAGTGGGGAAGCATGCAGGAATGCGGAAGTGCTTCATCAGCGTCGCAGATGGACAATGAAAGCAACAGCTCCCCGGCGGCCAGAAAAGTTAAATAGCCTCTGTGTATGTCTGTATATGTTTGTATGTCAAAAATTGGCATTGAATGTTTGCCAAATATGTGTACACTGTAATCCGCCCTGAGTCCCTGGCAGAGTGAGAAGGGCAGAATATAAAAGCTGTAAATAAATAAATAAATAAATATCATAGATTTGAAAGGGACCCTTAAAGAAGGACAATTATATGTTGCATGTTCCAGTGTAGGCAAACCAGACAATCTCTACATCGATACCAACAAAGAAACAACAAGAAATACTGTTTACTCACAAGCATAAAGAAATTACATATAATAAAAACCAACACTTTCTCATTACTTTATTTTCCAGGTCATCAGACTGGGCCACAGCAACGCATGGCAGGGGACGGCTAGTGGGTATATAAGGATATGTGTACATTGAATTGTTTCTCCTTTTTTTCTAGCTGGCTGACTTTTTAAAAAAGATAATCCAGATTGATTGATTGATTCCAAGCAGCCCTTGAGGGCATAGATTTTTTTTTTTTTAAAAAAAGATTTTATTTAAATACAATAACAACTTACAAAATAGACAAAACCCAAAACAGTGAACATTTTACAAACACATAACCCCACCACCAAGGCCTGAACAAGTGTAATTTCCTTCACCATGTATTTATAAATCAGCCATTAATCAAATGTCATCTCCAAAATTCCTGACCAACCAAATTCTGTTGTTTTCCATTTTCGCTCTCTAAGACATATTTAATAAAGACCGACCAGTATGTCTCAAAATCTGACCTGTTAATTTCCCCCCTGAATACCCTCATTTCCATTGTTAGTTTATCGTTTAAAGCTACATTCCAAACTTCCCTGTACCATGCATCCAGTGTTAGATTGGTTATTATTTTCCAGTTCTTTGCTATTATAATTCTTCCCACTGTGAGCAAAATAGTCACCAATTCTTTCTTAGTTATTTCTACATTCAACTTCGTGGTGTCCATTAATAATGCTAACCTAGCATCCGGAGTAATATTTGATCCCATAATGTTGTTTATTTCGGTAAATATATTCTTCCAAAAATTCTTCACTTGGGGGCATTCCCACCATAGATGAAAATATGTCCCTTTGTGTTTGCCACATCTCCAGCAGAGGTTACTTTGCTTGCTATCCATCTGATGTTGTTTGACTGGCGTAGTATACCATCTCCATATAACTTTGTATACATTTTCTTTTAATCTTATTGATAGGTTCTTAGCCACTCTCCACTTCAGGACCCTTTTCCAATCAAAATCTATCAGAGGCCCTAGGTCTCCCTCCCATACGTTTTCTAACAGCTTCAGCCCTATTTCTTCACCAATTAGTCCATTATATATTTTCCCAATTAATCCTTTCCCCATTATTTCTTGGTTTTTGAGCTTACTTAACCATTCCTCATATTTATTCAGTGCTCTACATCTGGGATTTTTGCTTAACCAATCCTTTCTCCAATTATACAGCTGTTGTCTCTCAAACCAATTCAGGGCACCTTGTTCTTCTAACTTACTAAACTTGCCCTTCGAGTTTTGTGTCCACTCCTTCCAGGAGAGAGCAGTTTCCCCCTCCACTAATTTTTTATATTTAAGTTTAATTCTCAGGTCTTCTGGAAAATTTTCCAGTAAAACTATTGGAGTTAGGGGGGAAACTCCTGGGAATATCTTATTTTTTAATTTAACCCATGTCTCCATGACATCTTTAGCCAGGTTATTTTTACACCCCTTAATTTCCTTGCCTATTTTTGACCTAAAAAACATTTCCTCATAATCTCTGTGCCAGCATTTTCCTTCCACTTCCCGCCAAATTAATTTAGGTTCCGAAAGCAGCCTAAACACTCCTTTTATTATATGTGTCTGATGGTAGGTTTTTAGGTCTGGTATTCCTAATCCCCCTAATTTCTGAGAAATATACCATAGGCCTTTCGGTAGCCTAGATCTTCTAGATCCATTACAAAATTCATTTACTATTTTCTGCCATTTTTTAAGATCAACCTCTGGCAGTTTAATAGGTAACATATTACATAGGAAGTTAAATTTGGATAATATTTTCATTTTAAAGATTGCGATTCTACCAAACCATGAGAGATTAAGTTTTTTGTATTCTAGTAGTCTTTCTTGAATTTCCCTAAATAATCTGTCAAAATTTAATATTTTTAACTCTGAATAATTGACTGGTATTGTGACTCCCAAATACTTAATTTTGTTTCTAATCTTAACCTTAAATTGATCAATTATTTTCTCTTTGTCTTTTCTCTCCAGGTTTATTGCCATTACCTCCGTTTTCTTCCAATTAATTATTAGGCCTGTTATTTTGCCAAACTGTTTTAAATGTAGGTTTATCCGGTCTAGTGCCCTATCTGGATTTCTAACTGTCAAGAGCGTATCATCTGCAAATAAACTAATTTTGATTTTGTTGTCCACTCCCATTCCCTTTATTTCTTTATCCTTCCTGATTGCCGAGGCCAATAATTCCATAACTAATATAAATAGTACCGGAGAAAGAGGGCAACCCTGCTTTACTCCTTGCATGATACTAAAGGATTCAGTACTCGAGTCATTAATTATAACTTTTGCCCTATTTTCCGAATATATTTGTTCTATTATATGTTGGAACCCCTCTCCAAAACCATATTTTTTAATTAATGATTTCAGCACTGTCCAACCCACTGAGTCAAAGGCTTTATATATATCTAATGCAATAATGCCTACTTGAGCTTTCTCGTTTTTTGCGTTCTCTATAATGTTTATCAGTCTGCGGACCAAGTCAGACATTTGCCTGCCCTTAACAAATCCACATTGGTCTGGACTAATATACTCCTCTACGAAGTTTTTTAATCTATTTGCCAAAATTGCCGTAAAAATTTTTGCGTCTTGGTTAATTAGAGAAATAGGACGATAAGAGTCTAATAATAATTTATCTTTGCCCGGTTTAGGTATTAGTATTATCCTAGTATGTTTCCATGAATTTGGTATGGGTTTTCCCCTTAATATTTCATTGAATAATATCTGTAATTTGGGAACTAGGAATTCTATATAAGTTTTATAAATTTCAGCTGGAATACCATCTTCACCCGGTGATTTACCCTTCCTTAATTTATGTATGATGTCTTTAATTTCCTCTTGAGATATAGATTTCTCCATTTCCTTACTGTGTGTCTCACTTAATTTCTTACCTAAATTTTGTTCCAGATATTTATCCAGCTGAGCTATATCCACTTCTGTATTTCTGTACATATTAGAGTAGAAATCCTGTATCACTTTAATTTTATCTACCATTCTGGCACATATAATGCCATTACTATCCTTGATACATCCAATCTCCCTTCTTACTTTTTTAGTCTGTGCTAATTTTGCCAGCAGTTTTGAGCTTTTATTATTATATTCAAAAAAGTATCTATTTGTGTACATCATATCTTTTTTAACTTTTTCTATATCTTTAGCCTCCAACTCTTTCTTTAATCTTGTAATGTTATTTATAATCTTTAGATCCTTTGTTAACAGGTACATTGATTCCAGTTTTTTTATTTCTCCTATCAGTTGGTTCTCTCTTTCCCTTTCCTGTTTCTTCCGTATAGCCGCATATTTACTAAACAGTCCTCTCAAGACTGCTTTCATTGCATCCCAAAGCACCTCATATGAAGGGGGTTCCCTTGCATTCAACTCCCAAATTTCTGCCCATTCTCTTAAAATATTTTCCCTTATAGATTTGTTGTTAATAATATTTATATCCATCCACATTCTTTTTAGAGGCTCATAGTCAATTTGGTAATCTAATATCATATTCACATCTCGATGGTCACTTATAGAATTTAAATTTACATAGACATCTTTAACATATTTTGCTAGGGGTGGTGTTATGAAAATATAGTCAATTCTAGTAAACACCTTGTGCACTGCTGAATAATATGTGTATATCTTTTCATTCCCTCTCATTAATCTCAGTACATCCTTTAAGTTATAATTATTAATCAACTGAACAAAAGCACGCCTCGCTTGTAAATCCCCTCTCTTTTGTGATGATGAATCCAGTTCCTGATTAAATGTTGCATTAAAATCCCCTGCCACTATCATATTGTCTGTTTGTACTTTTCTCATCCTTTCGTCAACCCCTCTAAAAAAAATCCCTTTGACCACTATTTGGGGCATAGATATTCACCAGTACATAATCCTCATTATTTACTGTACCCTTAATAATCAAGATTCGCCCTTCATCATCTTTATCAATTGAATCAATCTTAAATCCCACATTTTGTGAAATCAACACTGCAACCCCCCTGGCCCTAGCACTTCCAGATCCCTTTATATAATGCTCTACCCAATTCAAATGAATATCACTATGGCTCCCTCCCCGGTGGATCTCCTGCAGAAAAATAAAGTCTGGTCTTGACCTTTTTAAATACGCTCTCAATCTCTGAGATTTAAGTTTTGATGAGATACCCCTAACGTTAAGGGTAATACATTTATAACTATGCATTATCAACAAAAGTAATAAACATAATAAATGAATTCCTCATTACAGGCCTTACATACACCCCATTTGACACACAAAAAAACATAACAGAATGCCCCACTTGCCCTGCTTCCCCTATACCCCCACATACATATGCATTTCCCGATTCTGCTTTGACTGTATCTCCAGCTAGCTTGGACACTGACATGTGTCTGACAATCGGGAGGAGAAACCACAATAGATGCCCCGCACTTAATTATATCCTAACCCTTCTACCCTTATATATATAATACCGAGTAATATTTATTACAAAATACATTCCTTTGACCCCTTATACGCTTATCATAATTACAACCATTCTCATTTTAACTTCCTTCATTTTTATTTTATGCTATATTTTGTTTTAAATCAACTTAATATTTTTCTCTAACTTTTCTTTGACTGAAGTTATCAGTGTTTATATAACCTTGGCAGCCAGGCATGCTGCCAAACTTCTCTCCACAATCTTGTGCACCTGGAGTTTACATCAACTAGACCAAACCTCCCTTTCCCCACTCAGAAGTAAGCAAAAGGAAAAAAAACCCCAAAAACAAACACTCCAGACTTTTAACTGTGAGTCCTTTTCTTAATGTCTCTTAATCCTCGGAGTCTTCGTTTTGATGATTTTCTTCATTATCTTCTTTGGCTGCTAATTGTTCCAGTCCTAATTTTCGCAGTAACATTTTTCCTTGATCTATTGACTTGGCAGTTAGAAGTTTCCCATCTTTGTAAATCCTTATAACGGCTGGAAAGCCCCAGGAGAACCTGATGTCTGCAGCTATCAAACTTCGGGTAATAGGGCGCAAATCTGTCCTTTGTTTGATCGTCTCCTTTGCCAAATCTGGAAATACCAAAATTTTTCTCCCTTCATATTGCAAATCTTTGATGTGTCTGAATTGTTTTAAGACCAAGTCTCTTTGGGATTCCTTCACAAAAGCAACCAAAACATCCTGGGAGTTGTATTTTTGTGAACTGTAAACTCTGTGGGCTCTTTCAATTTGGGATGGCTGCAGTTTGATGCCATAAGTTCTTCCCCAGGCAATCAGTTTGTTTAGTAAATCAGTATTAGACAGGTCATTGGGCAGACCCTTAATTCTGATATTCTTTCTTCTTGATCTGTTTTGAAGATTTAATAATTCAGCTTTCAAGTCTGCCATGTCCTGATGAACAGCATGTAAGTCTTTCTCGGTTTCCTTGCTTCTGGTTTCTGTCACTGTCATGCGCTGGTCCATTTCTGACATTTTTGTTTGTATTTGAGCCACCTCCGCCACTAAAACATTTACTGATGTTTCGACCCGAGTTTGCGATGCCTGCATGGACTCAAACGCCAACAACAGCTGGTCGATTTTTGTTTCTATTGATTTACTGGGCGAATTGCTGGGCGATGTAGGTGCAGTCTTATCTTTAGGCTTTGTTGCCATCGTGATTATATTCTCTTATATACACTGAAATACCAGTGTTATTGTTTTCAATTCTTCTTAACTGCAACTTGAACTTCTTTAGAGCTATCAACGGCTCCTGAGCTCTCTGTTGCAGAAGTTAGATAGCAAACTGCCTGCCACAGCTGCCCTCCTTTAAAGCCAGTTAGCTGTTTAATTATAAAGTTCCTTCATAAAATGTTGTGAGATAGAAAATTCTTCTTACAGAGCTGCATATAGTCCGTTATTAGCAAGGAGTCTTCGTAATTCTGATAAAGATATCTATATTACTCACATTCCTTGTGCGGAGCTACCGCCAGATGCGACTTATCTGACGGCCGGCATGCTGCAACTCCCGAGGGCATAGATTTTGATCAGAGTATTTGACACTAAGGAAATGGGTGTCAATACCTCTCCAATTGTTTTTGCTGTTTGCTAAGGCTCTAACCAGAAGGTGTTTTGCTAAGGAGGAAAGACCTGAGTGTGTTGCCAGCTCATTGCTTAAAGCCTTGCTCCATGGCTGTATTTGATTGCCCTGCAGTCATCTGTCACCCGATGAAAAGGGAAGAGGGTGACGGTGTTCTCGGCCATGGGTCCATTACTCAAACATAATTGTTTGGCAACACGCAATTACCGGCAGGTCAAAGTATATCTGGGCACTGATCTTCAGCATGGGGATAGATAGACTACCCTTCTCCAGGATGCCTTAGCAATTGTAATGCTAAGTTCGATGGCAGCATTTCTCAACCTGGGGGTCGGGACTCCTGAGGGGTCACGAGGGGGTGATGCTTGCCTCTGAGGATGCTTGCCATAGATGCAGGTGAAACGTCAGGAGAAAATGCCTCTAGAACATGGCCATGTAGCCCGGAAGACCTACAACAACCCAAACACAGTATTTTCTGTTTTCTGTTGGTCATGGGGGTTCTGTGTGGGAAGTTTGGCTCAATTCCATC
This sequence comes from Anolis sagrei, assembly GCF_037176765.1. Classification (NCBI taxonomy): domain Eukaryota; kingdom Metazoa; phylum Chordata; class Lepidosauria; order Squamata; family Anolidae; genus Anolis; species Anolis sagrei. The sequence continues at coordinate 13,594,218 of NC_090026.1, read as the reverse complement.
GTTGATGAGGTTCAGAATGCTCTTTGATTGGAGATGAACTATAAATCCCAGTAACTACAACTCCCAAATGTCAAGGTCTGTTTTCCCCCAGACTCAACCAGTATTTACATTTGTGCAATTTGAGTATTTGTGCCAAGTTTGGTCTAGAGATCCATCATTGTTTGAGTCTACAGTGCTCTCTGGATGTCCCCTTGGCTTTTTGACCACCGATATATAACCTCAAGTAAACAAGAACATTTTTTTGTCATGGAAAGTACTCTCTTTCCAGCCCCCTCCCTTGACCTTTTCATGGAAAGTACCTTCTTGTACCTGCAGATTCTGCGCTTAACCACAAGCTTTGAACTTAACCACAACACAACTTTCGACCTCTACATGTCACATCTTGTTTCTTAAAAACATTTTCTTCCGTGTTGCTCTTTTTCTACAGAGGAAGGGTATATTTCTCTTTTGCTGTTAATTTCATTCAAAGCCCCTTGCTTAGCATTTGCAAATTTCACTCAAAGACCCTTTCAGTAGATTAACTATAAATCCCAGCAACGACAACTCCCAAATGACAAAATTAATCCTCTCAACCCCACCACTATTCAAATTTGGGCATATTGAGTATTTGTGCCAAATTTGGTCTAGTGAATGGAAATACATCCTGCATATCATATATCTACATTACGATTCATAATAGTAGCAAAATTAGAGTTGTGAAGTAGCAGCGAAAATAATGTTATGGTTGGGAGTCACCACAACATGAGGAACTGTATTAAGGGGTTGCGGCATTAGGAAGGTTGAGAACCACTGTTCTATGATGTCATATAAGCGAGCCACAAAGGTGTAGTCCAAAAAATTAACTTTCCTAACCCCATTTGTACAGACAAAAGTCAAAAGTCAAAAAGTGTTTCTCCTAAACAAGGTTGGATTGAGACACACGCCAAAAAGAAAGCCAACTTTATGTCTTGCTTTGAATGTTGGACTAGGACTCTGAAGACCAGCGTTTTGAATCACCACTCAATGAAACACATTGACTGAACTTGGGTGGGTTGCATTCTCTCAGGCCCCTTCTACACTGCCATATACACCAGATTTGCTTTGAACTGGAATATATGGCAGTAGAAAGGTAAGGGTTTCCCCTTGACATTAACTGTAGTCAAGTCCGACTCTGCGGGGTGGTGCTCATCTCCATTTCTAAGCCAAAGAGCTGGCATTGTCCATAGACACCTCCAAGGTCATGTGGCCAGCATGACTGCATAGAGCACCATTGTCTTTTCGTCAAAGTGGTACCTATTAACATTTTCATGTTTTCGAACTGCTAGATTGGCAAAAGTTGGGGCTAACAACAGGATTCAAACCGCCGACCTTCTGGTCAGCAAGTTCTGCAGCTTAGCGGTTTAACCTACTGTGCCTCCTCAGTCCCTCATATGGCAGTTTAGACTTATATAATCCAGTTCAAAGCAGATAGTATGGATTATCTACCATGATATTCTGAGATATATGGCTGTGTGGAAGGCCCTGTTATATGCCTTCAGGTTGACTTTGACATGTGATGACCGACCCATTGGGTTTACTTATAGGATTTATTAACTGCCATTGCCTTCCTCCCTCTAAAAGCTGAAATGACCAAATTTGTGGCTGTTGCTCTGTCAACATAGATGACGTGACACTTTAGAGAAGACGACAATGCTCGGCAAACCGGAAGGCTGTAGGAGAATGAGGAAGAACACATTCCAGGTACAGTTACTCAATCATGGAAACCACAGCACGGCACTTGCGAGACCTGACCAGCAATACTACAATTAGATTCATGGAATAAGAATTAGATAAAACTATATGGGAAATGCAGACAATTAACAATATTCAAAGAATCAATAATACAATTAAAGCAGAACGGTACAAATGAAGTAACAAAAGGATTAATAAGGGAAAATTATAAAATAATGATAGAAAGTGATCCGATACAATTTGAAAAAAATAAATGGGAAAGGGACTTAGGAATCAATATTACAGAGGAGGAATGGTTAAAAATTTGGAAACAAAGAATGATGAAAAATATGTCCGTTAGAATTAAAGAGAATTGTTATAAAACAATTCTGAGATGGTACATGACTCCAATAATGTTACGTTATTACAAAAGAGTTGACCTACAAAATTGTTGGATATGCAATAAGGAAACCGGGATTTCTATACATTTATGGTGTGAGTGTGAAAAGATTTTTTTTAATGGTATAAAGTATTTGTTGAAATTAATTCCATACCAGAATGAAGAGAGAGGCCATGAAGGCAGTTCCATCTTGTCTCCTGCACTGTGCTTATAATATAATATAACATAACATAATATAATATATATACATATAATATTGATATTATTATAATGTAATACAATATACTACTACTAATAATAATATGATATTATAATTATATATTTTATATTAAATGTAATATCACTAATAATATTACAGTATAATGTTATAATGGCGCTCCATGCAGTCATGCTGGCCACATGACCTTGGAGGTGTCTACGGACAACGCTGGCTCTTCGGCTTAGAAATGGAGATGAGCACCACCACCCAGTCGGACATGACTGGACTTAATGTCAGGGGACTACCTTTACTTTTACCTATAATGTTATAGTACAATGTAATATATAATATTAATATTGTGCTATGATAATAATGTAATGGATTGTATTTACTTGTTACTTGTAAGCCACTCTGAGTCCCCTTAGGGGTGAGAAGAGGGGCGTATAAATGCCGTCAATAAATAAATAAATAAATAAATAGCAGTCCAACCCCATTCTGCCAAGAAGCACGAAAATTGTATTCAAAGCACCCCCAACAGATGGCCATCCAGCCTCTGTTTAAAAACTTCCAAAGAAGGAGCTTCCACCACACTCCAGGGCAGAGAGTTCCACTGCTGAACAGCTCTCACAGTTAGGAAGTTTAATGTTCAGGTGGAATCTTCTTTATTGTAGTTTGAAGCCATTGTCCCACGTCCTAGTCTCCAGGGCAGCAGAAAACAAGCTTGCTCCCTCCTCTCTATGACTTCCCCTCACATTTTATACATGGTCCTCATCATGTCTCCTTTAGCCTTGTCTTCTGCATGCTAAACATGCCCAGCTCTTTAAGCTGCTCCTCATAGGGCTTGTTCTCCAGACAAAATCATGGTTAAGGTTAAGGACTTTGTAAAAACAACACTCATGATTCCATAGCAATTCAAGTTTTGTCAAACTGCATTCATTCTACAGTGTAGATACACCCTGTGTTAGAAACTGGTAAGGGCATCATGGGTTACCCATTTCTGGTTTAAGGGGAAAATCCAAGTATTTTTTTAAAAAATCCTCCAACAACACAAAAAACAGCTGGTAGGGCTCACCAACAAAACTACCTGAAACCTGTAAGATGCACCCTACATTTTGGTAGAGTTCAGGGTCTTATGAAAAGGAGAAACGTACTCCGATTCTAACAAGTCATCCTCCTGAGCAGGAGTCTAATCTGCTTATTCAGTAAAAGGTTCGACAGGATTTTATCAGTTGGCACCAAGCCAGAGAGATTGCACTCGTATTCGGCTTTATACAGAATTTTGCTTATTTTATTACAGTGAAGAAACTTAAGTAAACAAAGATAGTGGAATAGAGATGTGGGTGGAGATTTTTTTAAAACAGGATGATGATAACAACCCTTAAAAAAACCCTTTCACAAGAGCAAACAATGGGAAAGAAAGGTTTGTCATTTGATTGCGTCTATAATGTTCCTGGAAGAGCAGTCACGGGGCGTCAGTGCTATTTGTGCCAAGCTAATAACCCTGTGCCACGGAGGCAATGGAGAGGACAGGTGAGGGGCAGGGACTTGGTGGCACTGATGGGATTGGACAGCAAGGTGTCCAAAGAGAAATCGGCAGCCTTGAACTCTTTTGCAAGTGCATGTTGCCTAGGAAGGACATCAACTAAGGTTGGACCTACACACTGCCATATAATGCAGTTTGAGCATGGTATAGTGCAAGCATTGGCAAACTTTGGCCCTCTAAGGTGTTTTGGACTTCAACTGCCACAATTTTAGTTGAATTGTGTTAGGAATCGTGGGAGTTGAACACCTGGAGATCCACAGTTTGCTCATGCCTGATATAGACCCACATATGTAATGCAGTTCAAACTGCATTATATGGCAGCATAGATCCAGCCTAAGTCTTAGAACAGCATTTCTCGGTCTGAGGGTTGGGATCCCTGGGACGGTTGGGTTGCAAGAGGGTTTCAAAGGTGTCACCAAAGACCATCAGAAAACACATGGTCAGAGAAGGCTGAAGACCTCTCCACATGTCCTTCCCTTCCTTTTTGGAAACAGATGGTGAATCCTCCCACCCAAAACCATCCTCCGCTGTGACTGGCCAGCGTCTCAGCCAAGGGGAGGGCTCTTAATGAGACTCCCAGCAGGGGAGGGGAGAGCAGGTGTGCTTGGGACAATGCATGCGCGGGGCAAGAGAGAGCGTGCAAGGCTGGAGGGAGGCTCACACCAGGAGGTCCCTTCAAGGCAGGGGGGTTCTATGTGGGGAAGTTTGGCCTAACTCTATCGTTGGTGGGGTTCAGAATGCTCTTTGATTTTAGGTGAATTAAAAATCCCAGCAACTACAACACCCAAATGTCAAGGTCTATTTTCCTCAAATGCTCCATTTGGGCATATGGAGCATTTGTGCCAAATTTGATCCAGGTCCATCATTGTTTGAGTCCACAGTGCTCTCTGGATGTAGGTGAACTACAACTCTCAAGGTCAATACCCACCAAGCCCTTCCAGTATTTTTTCTTGGTCATGCGAGTTCTGTGTGCCAAGTTTGGTTCAATTCCATCGTTGGTGGAGTTCAGGATGCTCTTAGATCGTAGGTAAACTATAAATCCCAGCATCTACATCTCCCAAATGACAAAATCCAGATTTGGGTGTATTGGGTATTTGTGCCAAATTTCGTCCAGTGAATGAAAATACATCCTGCATATCAGATATTTACATTACGATCCATAACAGTAGCAATATCAGAGTTCTGAAGTAGCAACGAAAATAATATGATAGTTGGGGGTCACCACAACATGAGGAATGGTATTAAGGGGTCAAGGCATTAGGAAGATTGAGGAATACTGTCTTAAAAGATGTTGCTTAGGAAGAACATCTACTAAGTGTTTTTGTTGTTCTTTTTTGCATTTGCAATATTTCAAAAAAAAAAGACACAAGTTTTATTGATGTGGCAGATGAGGACGTAATGTTCTTACTATCTTTACAGCATTTCTGTGGGGTGTGTTTGACTGATATATGGTGGTCAAATCATTGCATTATGATTGTGGCATTTGGACATACAGGAGCAGATACACCTTCTCCTGTGGCGTCACATGAAATGAGAAGAATTGAAGTTTTTAATTCCCAAGCACACTTGCTCTTTGCTTGAGTCGGAACAGAGCTACTTATGTGCAACAAAGGCCTATGGTGCATTAATTGTAGAATGAATACAGTTCGATACCACTTTAACTGCCAGGGCTCATTGCTATGGAATCATGGGATTTGTAGTTTGGTGAGCCACTGGCACTTATTGGTACAGAAGGTTAAGGACCTTGTAAAAACAACACTCATGATTCCATAGCATTGAACTATAGCAATTCAAGTGGTGTCAAACTGCATTCATTCTACAGTGTAGATGCACCCTGAGTTAGAACCTGGTAAGGGCATCATGGGTTACCCATTTCTGGTTTAAGGGGAAAAGCCAAGTTTATAAATCTTGCTCAGAACTGACATGTCTCCTTAACCAGAGTTCAAACTAACTATAGTTTGTCCACATTCAGACAAAAGCAAATCATGATCTCTGAAGGCTAGAAGAGGAGAAGGAAAATGTAATGTAATGCTGAATTATCACAACCACAGGGATATGGGCAACATGTGTCAATCCAGATGTTGCTGCATGGAACTGCATTATAGGAGTCTCCACTGACCATAGGCTTCATGCCTTCAACGTTCTCAGGCCAACTCCTTGTGTGGGTTATTGTGAGTTTTCCGGGCTATATGGCCATGTTCCAGAAGCATTCTCTCCTGACGTTTCGCCTGCATCTGTGGCAGGCATCTTCAGAGGTTGTGAGGTCTGTTGGAAACCAGGAAAATGGACTTTATATATCTGTGGGATGTCCAGGGTGGGAGAAAAAACTCATGTGTGTTTGAGGCAGGACTTTTTTTTGTGTCAGGAGCGACTTGAAAAACTGCAAGTTGCTTCTGGTGTAAGAGAATTGGCCATCTGCAAGGATGTTGCCCAGGGGACACCCAGATGTTTCGATGTTTTACCATCCTTGTGGGAGGCTTCTCTCATTTCCCCGCATGGGGGTCTGGAGCTAACAGAGGGAGCTCATCCGTGCTCTCCCTGGATTTGTACCTTCGACCTGTTGGTCTTCAGTCCTGCTGGCACAAGGGTTTAATTTTATTTATTTATTTACAGTATTTATATTCCGCCCTTCTCACCCCGCAGGGGACTCAGGGCAGATTACAATATACACATATATGGCAAACATTCAATGCCAAAGACATACAACAGATACAGACAGACGTCAGAGGCTATTTAACTTTTTCTGGCCGCCAGGGGAGCTGTCGCTTTCATCGTCCATCTGCAACACTGATGAAGTACTTCCACATTTCCCCGCATGCTTTTGCTGGAGTGCTTTGCTGGAGTCTTTTTTATGGCCTCATAAATTAGTTAAATTTGCCTCCCCACACATAGGTGGTACCTAATTTTCCTACTTGACAGATGCAACTGTCTTTCAGGTTGCAAAGGTTGACAACAAGCTACACAACTGGTCGGAAGCTCACTCCGACCAGGGCTGACTTTGAACTCATGACCTTTTGGTCAGAAGTGATCTTAATGCAGCTGACACTCAGACAGCTGTGCTACAGCCCAGTTTGTGCCATCGGGGACATGTGAATGTTGCAATTGGCCACCTTGATTAACATTTAGTGGCCTAGCAGTTTCAAGGTCTGGCTTCTTACTGCCTGCGGGAATCCTTTGTTGGGAGGTAATTAGCTGGACCTGATTGTTTCTTGTCTGGAATTCCCATTTTTGAGTGTTGTTCTTTATTTACTGTTATGATTTTGTGACTCCTTGTGACATTGTGAATATTTTGACTGCTGTCCTGCATTTGAAACATCAAGTCAAAGCAACAGAAGAGAAAAATCAAAATGCTGCATGAAAGAGCAATCCCTTGGGGAATGGAAATGGTCCCACTTAAAGTATACAGGAAGCAGTATGCATGTGAATATCATTTGCTCGTTAATTTTAATTAACGATCTGATGCAGAAATTAAGCCATCCTGTTCTTCTTGTGCTACTCATTTTACTCATTGAGAACGATTGGCTAACAATTCCTGATCACAGGAAAGCATGCTATGCTCATGAACACATTGCCAAGAGGAATTTCCACAAGATGTTGCCTGGGGAGATCTCTGAATGAGTTTCTGGCTGAGTCCAGAAATGTGTAATTACTGGGTCACACTTGAGTACCGAGGCCAATAATTTTAAGTCTATTCATAGGGTCAAAAAGAGGCCCTTTCCAGAGATCTTACCATGAGATTCCTCACTTGATCCCTTCTATATGTAAAACTAAAATTCTTTAATTAACCTGATATTGATCTCCATTACTTACTGGTTTGAGATATTGGGACAGATGATACATGGGAGGAGTCTAGGGCTGCGTCTACACTGATGAATTAATGCAATTTGACACCACTTCAACTGCCAAGTCTCAATGCTATTGAATCATGGGATTTATAGTTTGGTGAGGGACCAAAACTCTTACGCAGAGGAGGCTAGAGAGGTTGTTAAACTACAACGTCCACGATTCCATAGCATCAAGCCATGGCAGATAAAGTGTTGTTGAACCACGATCCCACCAACCAGATCAAAATGTTAAATTAGTGAACTCAGTACTGCAGCAGAGAGTTTCACAGGTGGTGGAAGCCTGAAGTTCCATTGTTTGGCTTAGCAGACTTCCAGTATAGAGGAGCCCCTCAGCAGCAACCAGCACCCAGGATGCTTTTTGAAACAATCTTTCACCATTTGATTAATCATATTGTTTCCTAACCCATAAATAAACATGCACCTTGGAGCGTTGTCCTCTATATCTGCTTCTTTGTATCTCTTTCTGCCTCTGGAGACTTTTCTGTCAGAGTATGATTTATGTATGATGTATGTTTAAATCAATTTTATGTGATAGGATTGTGATTGTAATAGAATTGTATTGCCAGAATGTAGTTTGACACAGAAGGGTTAAAAACAGCAAAGTAACAGGCTGTGAGAATGTGACCCTGAGTTCTTGCTGTGTGAAAGATTAGGGAGTGCCAGAGATAAACTCCCTTCCAGCTGCAGTTTGCTTTCGTTCCTATCTCTTTCGGTTTGTGTTCTTCACGTCTGTCTGCTGATGGTGTATGTTGTATTTTATGAGCTGCCTTAGTAAAGCTGAAACCTGTTTTACCGGAAGACTCTAGAGTCCATTATTCTGAGCTTCTGCGATACTCTGCTGCACACCAACATTTTCCTCCCGCTTTCACCTTTCACAAGTGGCCCCGGTGGCCATATAGCCCTCCTGGACCCCACAGCCCTCGAAGCGGGACTCTCCTTCCCTCTTTTCCCTTCATTAACCTCATCTGTAATAAGAAATTCAATGTGCAGATTTGATAAATGTGAATGTAATATCATATGTGGGAATGAATTGAAGAATGGAAGATGAATGTATGGATGGAGCTAATAATTTTGGAGACACCAGTATAATATTAAGGCCTGCAACGATTAACTACCTGCTTGCTGGACTGTGATTAAAACCTGCTAATAAGAACTGAAAAGTAAACTCTGATAAAAATTGGGACAATGATAACAGAAATGTTTACAATGTTAACAAGGAAGTCAACACAAGCCTTGTGTTTGTCAACACCAATCAAGAAGATCAACATCTGGCCAGGAAACTGAGATGGAGCCAGGATGGAAGAAGTCTATCATTAATTTACAACTTCAGAACCACATCAACAGAAAATACTACATAAAAGGACCCCTTTCTCTCAGAAAGAGGGTATCAGACCAACTGAACATCATTTCTGAACACTATTACGAATAGCCGCCTTTTCTCAAGAAGCTGATCAACTTCAACAAGAAGAATGGTAAGAATGGGTTGTTGTAGGTTTTTTCGGACTGTATGGCCATGGTCTAGAGGCATTCTCTCCTGACGTTTCGCCTGCATCTATGGCAAGCATCCTCAGAGGTAGTGAGGTCTGTTGGAACTAGGAAAAAGGGGTTTATATATCTGTGGCATGACCAGGGTGAGACAAAAGACTTTTGCCTGCTGGAGCTAGGTGTGAATGTTTCAACTGACCACCTTGATTAGCATACAATGGGCCTCTCAACAAAAGTTTGCTCCAAGCACAGTCAGCCCATTGTATGCTAATCAAGGTGGTCAGTTGAAACATTCACACCTAGCTCCAGCAGGCAAGAGCCCTTTGTCTCACCCTGGTCATTCCACAGATATATAAACCCCCTTTTCCTAGTTCCAACAGACCTCACTACCTCTGAGGATGCTTGCCATAGATGCAGGCGAAATGTCAGGAGAGAATGCCTCTAGACCATGGCCATACAGCCCGAAAAAACCTACAACAACCCAGTGATTCCGGCCATGAAAGCCTTCCACAATACAATAGTAAGAATGCTTGATTAATGAATGATGAATGAATGACTGAATGTTAGAATATATGTGTAAATGTTGATGCAATATTCCCCTTTGTCTATGTAACCAATATAATTCTTATAAAATCCAGTACTGTAATCTGTGTCGACTTCTTTCTCTGAAAGTACCTAATGCAACCTGTCTCACTCAAAGTGGAATAAAAGAACCTATTTAATGTTTTCAAAAGTACTTATGACACATCTTTACCTTAGTAAACCCCATGTCAACTCTGCAAGGAATCCCTCCAAGCTGATCATGACAGCAACGGAGCTCAGCCAATCACAGCTGGGGGCGGGAGCGGGAATTTCAAAGTGTTTTACGATATAAAAATGTCTGTTTTTCAATGTTATGGCATCTTGGCTTCCTTTGGCGGATTACCAGGAGCTGGCACCCACATCAACAGACTTGAATAAAATAACTTGGTAGCCTCTTCTTCAACTGGTGTGATTTATTGATTGGGAAATATTGGATTGTAGCTTCTTCATCGTGCCAGGCGCACAGATCCACAGGCAGCAACCTGCTAAACGGGACTTGGTATCCGCACTTTGGATTTCGCTATCCACGGCCCGGATCTCACTATCTGCAGCTGCCTTAAATTGCTCAATTTAAAAAATGGTTTCAAACTCAATTGCATCGGGATTGTGGCACAGCTGGCTGAGTGTCAGCTGCATTAAGATCACTCTGACCAAACGGTCATGTGTTCGAAGCCAGCCCGGGTTGGAGTGGGTTTCCAACCAATGTGTAGCCTGTTGTGGACCTTAGCAACCCGAAAGACAGTTGCATCTGTCAAGTAGGAAAATTAGGTACCATCTTAAAGTGTGGGGAGGCTAAATTAACTGATTTATGAGGCCATAAAGAAGACTCCAGCAAAGCATTCCAGCGGGGAAGCATGCGGGAATGAGGAAGTGCTTCATCAGCGTCGCAGATGGACGATGAAAGCGACAGCTCCCCTGGCAGCCAGAAAAAGTTAAATAGCCTCTGTGTATGTCTATATATGTTTGTATGTCAAAAATTGGCATTGAATGTTTGCCATATATGTGTACACTGTAATCCGCCCTGAGTCCCCTGCGGGGTGAGAAGGGCGGAATATAAAAGCTGTAAATAAACAAACAAACAAACAAACAGTATGGATATACCCTAAGAGTTCATATGGGGATACAAGCATCGACCATAAATTAAGCAGGCCTCTTCTTGGGCCAAGATTTCAGATGCATGAAGTCCATATCCAACTTCCGAATTAACTCTGTATAAATCAGATTGTTGGAGCCCTGGAACAAACCTTGATCATTCTTTAGAGTCTGCAGTGAGGTGACCGATTCTATGGACAAGATAGCATAAAATTGGATGTATGATAAGCACAAGATGTTCTAGATAAGACACGATTTTTCAACCCTATATCTTCAATGGGCGTTAGAGCCTGATCTATGCATGTTTACTCATTTATTCAAGTAACACACGAAATGTTAATTATCACAAAGACATCAAGAGGTTCAGGACCGTGAAAGAAGACAAGGCAGATGAACAGTCAATGTGAGTGCATCTACACTGTAGCATTAATGCAGTTCAACATCACTTTAAGTGCCATGGCTCAATGCTAGGGAACTGTGGGATTTATAGTTCGCAAAGTCTTTAGTTTTCTCTGCTGGTGATTCACCAAACTATAACTCCCGGGATTCCATCGCATAGAACAGGTGAACTTTGGCCCTCCAGGTGTTTTGGACTTCAACTCCCACAATTCCTAACAGCCTACTGGCTGTTAGGAATTGTGGGAGTTGAAGTCCAAAACACCTGGAGGGCCGAAGTTTGCTCATACCTGACACAGAGTTATGGCAGTTAAAGTGGTATCAAACTGCATTTATTCAATAGCGTAGATGCACCCTGATGCTGGAGTCTGTGCCCATGGAATTATTGCTAATCTGGCCCAGATTCCATGCTTTTGATGGGATACTCCAGCATTGGGAATGGGGCTGAATCAATAATATGCGGAACGACTGCAAAACCACAAACTCATGATTTCCAAAAGTATTTCTGTGTGATCTGGAAAGGGCTACTGAAGGAAACCCTTCCTTTGATTTGGTTAAGGATAAGCACGACATTGTTCATAACCTTAGATCCGGTTTCTTTGATTTAACATCTGAAGCAGTTGTTCTATAACTACCCTATTTTTACATTTTCCCCCAATTAAGCGTGTCATTCCTTTGATTACTTTCATCTCCTCCCTTTTGATTCTTACTGCTTTCTGGAATGAGATTAATTCTGGTTGAGTTTCATAATGCAACTGGGATGGGAAACACTGGACTTTATTTAATTTGTATTATTATTATCATTATCATAGAATCATAGAATCAAAGAGTTGGAAGAGACCTCAAGGGCCATCCAGTCCAACCCCCTGCCAAGAAGCAGGACTATTGCATTCAAATCACCCCTGACAGATGGCCATCCAGCCTCTGTTTAAAAGCTTCCAAAGAAGGAGCCTCCACCACACTCCGGGGCAGAGAGTTCCACTGCTGAATGGCTCTCACAGTCAGGAAGCTCTTCCTCATGCTCCTTTCTTGTAGTTTGAAGCCATTGCTCCACATCCTAATCTCCATGGAAGCAGAAAACAAGCTTGCTCCCTCTTCCCTGTGGCTTCCTCTCATATATTTATACATGGCTATCATATATCCTCTCATCCTTCTCTTCTTCAGGCTAAACATGCCCAGCTCCTTAAGCCGCTCCTCATAGGGCTTGTTCTCCAGACCCTTGATCATTTTAGTTGCCCTCCTCTGGACACATTCCAGCTTGTCAATATCTCTCTTGAATTGTGGTGCCCACAATTAGACACAATATTCCAGGTGTGGTCTAACCAAAGCGGAATAGAGGGGTAGCATTACTTTCCTAGATCTAGACACTATGCTCCTATTGATGCAGGCCAAAATCCCATTGGCTTTTATTGCTGCCACATCACATTGATTATTATTATTATTATTATTATTATTATTATTATTATTATTGTCCTGCTTTTCCTCTTTTAAAAGAAACTCAAAAGTGTTTGTATAAATATAAAAATAGATGTAAACATGGGAGTATTGAAAATAAATGTCAGACCATGTCCAACTACACAGAAAAGCCATTGAAATCCACAAGAAGCATGTGGACAATTTCAACAGAAAGAAGGAAACCATGAAAATGAACAAAATCAGGCTACCAGTATTTAAAAACTCTAACATTAGAACAGTAAATATGAAGGATGCTAAGCAAGGGGCTTTGAATGAAATTAACAGCAAAAGAGAAATATACCCTTCCTCTGTAGAAAAAGAGCAACACGGAAGAAAATCTTTTTAAGAAACAAGATGTGACATGTAAAGGACGGAAGCTGTATTGTGGTTAAGTTCAAAGGTTGTGGTTAAGCGCAGAGTCTGCAGGTACAAAAAGGTACTTTCCATCAAAAGGTCAAGGAAGGGGGCTGGAAAGAGAGTACTTTCCATAACAAAAAATGTTCTTGTTTACTTGAGGTTATATATCGGTAGTCAAAAGCCAAGAGGAGGCGGCAGTCACTTGAAGGGTAGCGTCTGCATATGCTGCCAGGCTGTCCGTCTTCTTCATGAAGAAACTAAAATAAACGTTGTTTTTTAATCTTTTTTTGGGACTGTCTCCTTCCTTTCGTGCTCCCGTGATGTGGACCTAAGAAGACCCAATATAGGGTCTCTAACAAATAAAGAGCAAGAGTCAAAAAAGAAGGGGAATTCCAGACAGGAAAGAATCAGGGCCAGCTAACATCTCCCAAGAAAGGATTCCCCCAGGCAGGAAGCAGCCAGGCATTGAACCTTTAAGGCTATTAAATGCTAATCAGCATGGCCAATTGCAACATTCACACTTGCCTCAAATAGACAAGAGTTCTTTCTCCCACCCTGGACATTATTCCACAGATATATAAATCTCACTTGCCTAGTTTCCAACAGACTTCACAACCTCTGAGGATGTCTGGCATAGATGTGGGCGAAATGTCAGGAGAGAATGCTTCTGGAACATGGCTGTACAGTTCGGAAAACTCACAGCAACCCATTAAAAACTTATTAAATACATAAACACCTATCATCATTGGGTTGTTGTAGGTTTTTCCGGGCTATATGGCCATGTTCTGGAGGCAATTTTTCTCCTGACATTTCGCCTGCATTTATGGCAAGCATCCTCAGAGGTAGTGAGGTCTGTTGGAAGTAGGAAAAATGGGTTTATATATCTATCATCATTGTTTCTGTATTAAAAATGTTCTTCTTTAAAAGCCTACATTGAACAATTAACGCAGTTTGATACCACTTTAATTGCCATGGCAAACAAGGGAGGTGTAATTTTACAAGGTCTTTAGAATATACACATTATTTGCATATGCTAATTTTTTGTATGTGCTATTTTTTCCCCACCCATAATAGTGACACTCCCCCAAATAATTATTTTACGTGTCACATCAAAATCTACACATTATAGTAATACAATATAATAATTCTATATTTCATAATACATGTAATATTACTATTTATTTGTCGTGTCAGATCAACCAGTCAATTATATTACATTTCTAACAGAACAAAGCAAACAAACAGAGAAAATACAAAATGTATGAGTTTGGTAGTTGGTAAAATGTCCTTTGACCAGTATCTGGCCACTTGGAGTGCTTCTGGTGTTGCTGCAAGAAGGTCCTCCATTGTGCATGTGGCAGGGCTCAGGTTGCATTGCAGCAGGTGGTCTGTGGTTTGCTCTTCTCCACACTCGCATATCGAGGATTCTACTTTGTAGCCTCATTTCTGGAGGTTGGCTCTGCGTCTCGTGGTGCCGGAGCGCAGTCTGTTCAGCGCCTTCCAAGTCGCCCAGTCCTCTGTGTACCCAGGGGGAGTCTCTCATTTTGTATCAGCCATTGGTTGAGGTTCCGGGTTTGAGCCTGCCACTTTTGGACTCTCGCTTGTTGAGGTATTCCAGCGAGTGTCTCTGTAAATCTTAGAAAACTATTCCTAGATTTAAGTCGTTGACGTGCTGGCTGATACCCAAACAGAGGATGAGCTGGAGACATGTAATATTACTAATAATAGGATATTGGTATAGTTCAATATCGGAATGTATGTTACTAATAATGCTAATAATATAATATATTGTATTTACATATAACTTGTAAGCCGCCCTGAGTCCACTTTTGGGTGAGAAGGGCGGCATATACGGTAAATGTTGTTAATCAATCAATCAATCAATCCTTCTAAAACTAGATTTCATCTTTTCTAAAGAGAAAGCTGACTGGGATGTCAATCATTCCATAAGGGGGCGGGGCGATGTCAAGTAAGGTGATAGGGAAGGGGCGGGGCCAACACCCAGAAGTTCCAAAGAGAGGGCGGGGCCACTTTGGGTGAGAGAGACGCTTGAGCTTTATTCTGTCCAATGACCGCGCTCAATTTCGGTCACGTGAAAGCGTTCCCTCCGTTTCGACCAATGAGCATTCGGCAATGGGATCAGACTATGGAACAGCGATTGATTTCAGCCAATCAGAGCGCAGATGCCCTCGCTTAGCCTCCATTCCCTCAGGGAAGTGGGAAGACCAAACGACGGCCAGTGGGGGAAGAAAAGAGGAGGGAGCTTCCAAGGCAACCAATGAGAAATCTAAGAAATGAGAGTGACGTGTCTGGCGACCAATGAACAGTGTTTTTTTTCCCCCGCACTCGATGAATCAGAAAACGAGTTGCTGCTGACGCCATGTTGCCCCTGGTCATGTGATACAACGAGCGTCCGTTTCGTAGGGAAGGAAGCGTCAGTGGTCACGTGACGGGAGTAGGTGGGGAGGGGAGAGCGAGGGGAGGAGTGGTACGGAAGCCGAGAAGGGACGCGCTGGAGCGGAGCCGAGGCGGTTGCGGCCACACGAGCAGCGGCAGCGATGGCTGCGGACGGCGAGCGCTCCCCGCTGCTGCCGGCTGAGCCCGGGGATGGGAACGGCGGCGTCGGGGGCCTGGTGGGGCCTGCCGGGCTGCCCTCGGGCAACGCCTCCAACCCGCCGGGGAAGCCCAATCCCCCTCAGGGTGAGCCACGCCCCCTCATGAATATGCATGAGAGGCAGCTGCGGTGGGAGGGTGGGTCCGATAGGCCCACCCGAGGGAGAGCATCCTGAGGACTCACTGGCTTAGGGTACCAGGGGGCGGGGCTTGGGCTGAGGGGCGGGGCTACACACAATGTGGGCGGGGTATAGCCCCTGTGGGCGGGGCCATGCCCCAAGATGTAGTGCCTCTATCCCAGCTTGGGGAGAGGATGTAGCTTGATGGGTTGTAGGTTTTTTTCGGGCTATGTGGCCATGGTCTAGAGGCATTCTCTCCTGACATTTCGCCTGCATCTATGGCAGAGGTAGTGAGGTCTGTTGGAACTAGGTAAAAGGGTTTATATATCTGTGGAATGACCAGGGTGGGACAAAGAACTCTTGTCTGCTGGAGCTAAGTGTGAATGTTTCAACTGACCATCTTGATTAGCATATAATGGCCTGATAGTGGAAACAAACAAGTGCATCTAATCACCTCTCAACAAAAGTTTGCTCGAGGCACTGTCAGGCCATTGTATGCTAATCAAGATGGTCAGTTGAAACATTCACACCTAGCTCCAGCAGACAAGAGTTCTTTGCCCCACCCTGGTCATTCCACAGATATATAAACCCATTTTCCTGCTTCCAACAGACCTCACTACCTCTGAGGATGCTTGCCATAGATGCAGGCGAAACGTCAGGAGAGAATGCCTCTAGACCATGGCCATATAGCCCGAAAAAACCTACAACAACCCAGTGATTCCGGCCATTTATTTTATTTATTTATTTATTTACTTTGCTTGTATACCACAGTTTCTCAGCCCGTAGGCGACTCAACGCGGTTCACAACAAGAGCAAAAGTCAATGAAACAACATACAATATTTAAAACCATTAACAGCACAATATACAAAATCATGACACATCAATAACAACACATTAGCATCTCGTAACTAAAATCGTGATCCAATCCGTCATCCATAATTCCGTTTCCTATATTCATCGTTCATTGCACTATTTATCCGAACGCCTGTTCAAACAGCCAGGTTTTTAGTTTTCTTCGAAACACCATTAACGAAGGGGCTGATCTAATGTCCATGGGAAGGGCGTTCCACAGCCGAGGGGCCACCACAGAGAAGGCCCTGTTCCTCGTCCCCGCCAGCCGTGCTTGTGATGCAGGCGGGATCGAGAGCAGGGCCTCCCCAGAAGATCTTAGAGTCCTGGTGGGTTCATAGGCAGAGATACGTTCGGAAAGCCTTCGACAATACATTGTAGCTTGATGGTTAATTTGGCAAATTACTATTCTTCTCCAGTTACAGTTGCATTTAGGAAAGCATCTATACTAATAATATAATATTAATATTAATAATCATAAACTTTATAACCCGCCACCTTAAGCTGCTGAGAGGGGAAAAAGAAAGGGCCTGAGGTTGTTAGGAATGGTGGGAGTTGGAGTCCAAAACACCTGGAGGGCCCAAATTTGCCCATGCCTGGACTACACAGACTTGAGGATACCTCTGTGTAATGTCAGCTAAATTCATATGCATTTCATGACAGTACACTCCCAAATATGGACAGTTGGATTTGATGTGTTAATAATAATAATAATAATAATAATAATAATTTATTAATAATAATTAATATAAACTTTATTTATACCCCGCTACCATCTCCCCAGCCCCCCCCCCCCCGGTGGTGCAGTAGGTTAGAGCACTGAGCTGCTGAGCTTAGAATCATAGAATCAAAGAGTTGGAAGAGACCTCATGGGCCATCCAGTCCAACCCCCTGCCAAGAAGCAGGAAAATTGCATTCAAATCACCTCTGACAGATGGCCATACAGCCTCTGTTTAAAAGCTTCCAAAGAAGGAGCCTCCACCACACTCCAGGGCAGAGAGTTCCACTGCTGAACGGCTCTCACAGTCAGGAAGTTCTTCCTCATGTTCAGATAGAATCTCCTCTCTTGTAGTTTGAAGCCATTGTTCCGCATCCTAGTCTCCAAGGAAGCAGAAAACAAGCTTGCTCCCTCCTCCCTGTGGCTTCCTCTCACATATTTATACATGGCTATCATAGCCTGTTGACCAAAACATCACAGGTTCGATTCCAAGGAGCAGCGTGAGCTTCCGCTGTCAGCCCTAGCTTCTGCCAACCTAGCAGTTCGAAAACATGCAAATGTGAGTAGATCAATAGGTACCGCTCCGGCGGGTAGGGAACGGCGCTCCATGAGGTCATGCTGGCCACATGACCTTGGAGTTGTCTATGGACAACGCTGGCTCTTCTGCTTAGAAATGGAGATGAGCACCACACCCATACATTATAGATAAAATAAATATTATAACTATCTTTATTTATACCCCGCTTTATCCGAAGGGGATTTAAAGCGGCGTATCATAAAAGCACCATTCAATAATATACAAATATATGAACGTTAAAACAGCATTAAATATAAATAGTATTTTAAAATTCCGAGTTAAAAATCATTAACACACATTCAGAGTTCAAAACCACAGCTCCCTTGACTTGACCATAAGAACCTTCATCTTTAAACGCCTGCCTAAATAAAAAGGTTTTAGCCTGCCGCTGGAAGGATAGCTAGGAAGGGGCTGTTCTGACTTCCCTGGGAAGAAGGAAGCTCTAGAATCAAGGGACAGCCACTGAGAAGGATGGCCCTCTCTCTCGTCTCCATCAGTTGAGCTTGGGATGGAGGTAGGACAGATAGAAGGGCCTCTCCTGAAGATCTCAGGGCCCAGGCAGGTTCATACAAGGGGATTCGGTCAGCCAAATAGCCTGGACTTGTACCGTCTAGGGCTTTAGAGGTCTTAACCAGCATTTTGCATTGTGCCCAGAAACGGACTAGCAGCCAGTGGAGGTGCTGCAACAAGGGTGTTATCTGCTCCCATTTTATATATGTAGTTGTGATTTCTATAATTCCTCCCATCCATCATTAGCAGAAACCATGGTGCTCAGATGCCATGTTGGTGTTATGTGCCTCCCAGTCATTTCCAACTCATGGCAACCCTATCATGATGTTGTGGTCCAAAAAATTTAAGTTCCTTTAAAGTTCAGTTCTGGAAGAAATAGAGACCACCCTATGAAAACACCCAAACATCCATGCAAGAGGCAATAATATATTGATTAACATTAGTAAATTGCAATATTGTTTGGATTGAATAGGAAACTGTTTTTTAAAGGCTTCCTTGAAACTTTAGATCAGTGGTTCCCAACCTGTGGTCCGTGGACCACCAGTGGTCCGCAAGAACTAAGATATGGTCCACATCCTCACAGTTACTACACTGTTGCAGCAAGAGTAACTGGTCTCACAAAACCCACTTATAGTGCCAAAGTTTATTAAAAATGTTTTTCTGTGGGCCAGCAGATGGCAACTACTGGGTGGCATATGTTCTGTATCAGAAACCAGAGCTGATGTGGTCTATCCAATGCAGTTTTCTGAATCAGCACCCCAAATAACCAAACTAAATCTAAAGTTGACCATAAACCTATTCGTAACCCTTTTGGTACTAATGTTAGAGAGTGGTCCCTGGTCAAGTGGTTCCTGGTCAAAGAAAAGGTTGGAAACCACTGCTTTAGATATATACTGTAGAGGGAGTGGGCTGGGGTTAGTATGACTGACAATTATCTAGTCTGTATGGAAGCAAATCAGAGGACAAAAGGAGATTGTGGAAGCAACTGCATGGATTAAAATGCAGCGGTGCAAAGTATAAGAAAGATAAGGTGCAGAATTGGGGCAGGGTGTGAAAAATGTGTCAGGTTTAGGTGTATCTGTAGGTACTAACATTAACCCTGTCCTGAATTTGTGTTGCTTTCCCTGCCACCACCAGTTTAAAGGGTTATTTTTTCAAAATACTGCATCCTATGCACTTAATAGGTTCAGCACTCTGGACAGCTCCATTAAACTGTGGAATAAGTCAGTGGATTGGTTGTATGACTGATCATGAAGGTGTGGTTGCTCTCAGCCAATGCTCCTTTTCCTGACTTATCTCCCTTATCTCTTGCAAAGGATTTCCTTCCTTTGGTGGTATCAATGACGGAGGCCAAGCAGCCGTTCTGCCCGGAGAGGACCCTCCACCCTATTCCCCAATGGCTTCTCCGGAGAGCGGCAGCGCTCCCATGATCACCTGCCGGGTCTGCCAGAGCCCCATCAACGTGGAGGGCAAAATGCATCAGCATGTGGTGAAATGTAGCGTCTGCAATGAGGCCACGGTGAGTAGCCTTGGAGGAGCAGGGTGTGGGCAAATTATGGGCGATGAGATTGGAAGGCTTTGCAAAAACTTGATATATAGTAGGAATATTGAGGATGAATAGTGTGCCAGGAAATGTGAGGTTTAAGCCACTTCTCTTCTCATCTCTGAAAGATGAATACCCAGAGGTATGCTTCTATCTGCTATGTTCAATATAATTTCCCCAAATAGCAAAATTGTGACACAGATTGCTAGATTACATACAATCTCACAGAGGAAATGGTGGCTTGTGTTCTTAAATTTCATCTAAAGTAGTTTTTTTATGTAGATGGAACAACACTGGTGAGACCAGAAATTGGATGCAAACCTGTGGAGAGGATGTAGCTTGATGGTCAATTTGTCAAATTACTATGCATTTCCAGTTACAGTTGCTTTTAGGAAAGCATCTAAAGTTCTAGAATCCATGTAAACAAGGGCTAGGGATATCATCAGTTTCAATCTCATGGTCAACAGGGATGATGAGTGTTATAATTCCACAATATCTAGTGGGTAACAAAGCCATCACCAGCATCCCACAGCAGATATTGAGCTAGATGGAGTCTTTAAGGCAGTGGTTCTCAACCTGGGGTCTCCAGATGTTTTTGGCCTACAACTCCCAGAAATCCCAGCCAGTTTACCAGCTGTTAGGATTTCTGGGAGTTGAAGGCCAAAAACATCTATGGATCCCAGGTTGAGAACCACTGCTTTAAGGTTTTACAGTATAAAGCAGCTTCTAGAAGAGCGCTTAAGAGTCATTTGTTTATCCTTTTCTCCTAAAAGGATTGTATAGCATTGTTGCTATTGTGTGGTTTTTAATATGTTTTTATATTACATATTTTTGTTGTGATGGAGATTGGCTTTGAATTTATTGTTACAGTTTTATGGTTCTGAAAAGGTATTAATTTTATATTGTATTCATATATCTTGGTAGGTCACTTATCCTTTGAAGGGGCTTTGCCTAAAACACAGATTGCATTAACAGTGAATGTACATTTCATTTATTTGCTCGGCTTATGAGAAGAAGCAACCTTGCTTCCTTCTGGGAGATAAAAAAGTAATGTTTATTTTCTTCTCTCCCTCAAGAGAATTTGGGTCATATAGTGAAACTGATTGGCAGGAGATTCAGATAAGAACAAAAGGAAATACTCCACATTGCACATAGTTTAATGGGAGTTGTTTACTTACTAGTTGGGTTTAAAATGAAATTAGCCAAGTCCTTGGAGGATAAAGAGTTGTGATGGCTTTATGGGACCTTTGGGTTCAGAAGCAGTATGACTCTTATCTTGAGTTTCTGAGGGGAAAAAGTGAGGCAGCTTCTCTCATGTTTGTGACCTTCCAAAAGGCATCTGATGGGCAGTTCTGAGCTAGAGACTGGATGGACCACTTTCCAGATCCAGTGGGGTTTTAACATGCTTCCAATTCAATGGGAATTCTGAATGCCTTCTAGAAACCTTATAAGTAGGGAACAAGTTTGGCTTACCACTCCTATTTAGCATGAGCGATGGTCAGGGCGTGTGAAAGAGGAAGTCTAAAACATCTTGTGGGCCAAAGGTTCTCATCCTTCTATTGAGTTTGTTGTTATTATGCCTCATTTGCAAGATAGAAGTATTTTGGGGACAGTTTACATCTCTGACCTCACTTGCCCCCTTTATCCCTTATATGTATATATTACATTGGAAGGTTCACATTCCTTACTGGTCACAATCTCTGTGAGCCATCATACTGCTTTGTCATAACAGAAACAATTGTAATACAGCCTCTCAACCTGGGGCCCTCTGGTTATTTTGGACTCATCTTCCCATCAGCTTCTACTTCCATGGTCAGGGGTGATAGAGTTGCACTTAGAAATATCCAGATAGCTTTATACTAGAGACTCTGTGCTGCTGAGATAACTTACATGAATCAGTTTGAACAAACTGAAAGAGATCAGTGGGAGCAATTGGATTCTATTAAGTGAAGAATCATTGAATGTGTCCTCCCTTGTGTTTCCTCTTGCTTGCTCATCTTTTTTGCAAGGCTTCCCGACCTTAAAGTCTTTATTTTCCTTAAGAGAAAATTAGAGAAAACACGAACTCTTAAAATAATTATAAATCTCAAAGTGATGATTACCAACCCGCAGCAGTTTTAGTTCCTTGGTAAGATGACTCCACAGAACTGGTGTGGCGTGTTGCTACCTGGACACGCTCCAGTGTCTGAAATGAAATCTTTTAGGGTGGATTCTGGATGCTTTTTCCTTCTCTTTCTGGATCAGGCACCTGAAATGAAGTAAATCCCACCCCCAATGCCTGGATAACCCTGTCTGGCGCTTCTCACACTGAAAGTGAGGCACCCCTTATTGATGTTAAAAAATAAAGCTGTAGTTAAGAAGGATAGATGATTGAACTTTGGACTTGGAATTATACCTTGGGTTTGCTATGAAGTCAACATGTTGTGTTGATGGGTCTCCTCCCACTCTGTCTTGCTCCATGTTGACATTAGCAAAATAAATCTATCTCACAGGGCTGTAACAAGGCTGATGGAAACTTCAGCCGCTTCTTACTCATTCCGCATGTTTTATTTCTTGTGTTTCCTTTCTTCTGAACTGTGGCAGCTTTGATGAATGTCCTTTAAGCAGATATTGCAGCCCTTGTGTATAATGCTTTGCATACTGATGGTGCTAAAACAAGACCTTGTTCTCACTAATATCAATGGTGCTGATGCCCTGATTTCTGGAATGTACCATTAAGCTTTTGTTTTGTGGATTGACAGCAGCTTTTTGGGTCTTGATCATGGAGTAGTTTTTTCTCCACCAGCTGCTATTTTGAAATAGCAAGATTAAGGATTTTACCATAAAGTATGTGCTCTGCCAGTGAGCTGCTGCCATTCTCCAGATGTGGGGTTTGGATCTGGGACCTCTTGGGAAGCTTGCCTCTAAACTTGCCTCTGAAAAGACTTTTTGGACTTCTGTTCCCATAATTGCTGTGGCCATTCTGGGTGGAAAAGGTGCGAGTCATAATCTTAAAACACCTTTTCCATTCTGCAGGGTCAGTTCTCAGGGATTATTGGAGCAGTAGTCCACTTTGGGATGTGTTGCTTATCAGAGACCCAGCTAAAAGTCAGAGGGGGTTATTTGTATGTGTGCCTGACCTGCAGTTTAAACTGGTACAATGGAATAAAGAAATGCTGTATACATCCTAAACATAAAACTCAGCTTAACTGTGAATGCTGGATTTCTGTGTGCTCTATTCTCTGTAACTGTCCGCTGTTCAGAGTATTTTATGCATTACAAGCTGGATGAGTGGTCCTTCCAAGCATTGTTCTCTTTAAAGTCTGTGAAGGTGGTCTTTGGGTATTATTTGCCATTATATTTGTGTTGCATAGTGGAGAGTGGTGAGGATTTGGGGTCAAATTGGTGATTTCTGTCAAGACTATCTGTTAAGACTGCCATTCTTCTCCCAAACACTTCTTGTGTTTTCCTTGATAACACTGGCATTGTGATTCTCATCTGAAATCCTTTTAAGAGACAGGATTAAAACATTCAGCAGGAGGATATAAAATCAACAAAAAATACCATCCTTCTTTGGCCTTTCCAACTTCCTGACTCATCAGTTCATGGATCTGAACTACCATTGCCAAAGGTTTTACAGAAACCACATGCAGGACTTCTAGGTCTCATGTGAGACCTTCCCTTACTATCTCAGGGCCCTTCCACACAGTCCTATATCCCAGAATATCAAGTATGGACTTAGATAACCCAGTTCAAAGCAGATATTGTGGGATTTTCTGCCTTGATATTCTGGGATATAGGGCTGTGTGGAAGGGCCCTCTCTCTTCTGAGCCCATTTATGACCTTTCCTATCCACCACTCCCACTAAAACCTCTTTGCACTGTGGCTTGCTTTTGCTGCGTAGAAGCGATGGAGCTCCTGCAGATTTTGTGCTTGATCTCACACTCGACTCAGTCCTGTTTAAGATTTGAATTTAATCCTGAGCAACAGAAATATCTGTGATCTTCCATGGCCTCACAGCTGCCCAAAGAACCATTTCAGTTTCCACACAGTTCTTCAACCTGTTCTCCCTTTTATTTCATTTTTCCATCTTGATGCTGCCTCTTAAACCAAGATATGTACCCTGGCCTTATCACTTTTGACCTTTGGATTCTGTTTCTTTCTTTCTGTCTGTCTGCTCCAGCCAATAAAAAATGCACCACCTGGTAAAAAGTACGTGAGGTGCCCCTGCAACTGCCTCTTAATCTGCAAAGTGACGTCGCAGCGCATTGCTTGTCCTCGGACCTACTGGTAAGGGAAGCCTCTGGCTTTGACGTGTTTCAATTCTGCACCGGCTGACTCTGCTGTGTTTATTCACAGCCTAAATGAAAACATTTAACTATAATTAGCCTGGCGTGTTTATGGCTGTAAAGCTCAGGTGTGTTCCAGTAAGGGTGTGGCGGTTAGCAACGCTAGAAGGTGATTAGCCATCGAGCATGGAATCCAGTGTGAATTTCAAGCTTATTTTTTTCTTTCCAGTTCACACTGGCTATTGAAAGACACAAAGTGTATTTAAAAATATACATAAATATTGAATATCTATTATCTGGAACCCAGTCTGAATTCCAAGGCTTTTTTATTTTCAAAAGAAAGAGCAAAGTCCTATAGTTCACACTGGCTGCTGAAATATATATAATGCATTTAAATATAAAGGTACAGGTTGAGCATCCCTTATTAGATATGCTTGGAACTACCTAGTAATCTTTTGGACTTCAGAATTCATTAGAGATTGTTCAGTGCATGTAGGAATTGTAAAAACCCTATAAAACCCCAAATGGAGAGAGAAGAGATTATTATTCAGGAAAAATCAGGGAGCAATGGTGCAGGAATGGTGTGAGATTGGGATTTTTGTCACTAAAAGCAGTAGGCTATTTCAGTGGGGTGTGCTACCATGGTGGAACAGTCAGCCCAAAAGGGGTAATTGCTTTTTATCTGAGCAATAAAAGCTAATTGTTACAAAACTCCGAATGGCCTGAGGGAGAACAAAGGAGTAATAATAGATCTGGACTGGGATGTGGCTGATGTGCTCTTTTCCGGGCTGTGAGGCTCTGAATAGCAGGGAAAAGCTCACAAGGAGGGTGGGCTGATCTCTTTTGTCTTGTCTTCCCAGCAAAAGAGTCATCAACCTGGGCCCAGTGCATCCTGGTCCTCTGAGTCCTGAGCCCCAACCAGTGGGCGTGCGAGTCAACTGTGGCCACTGCAAAAACAATTTCTTGGTGAGTGGAATTTGGAAATGGGCTGGATAGGGAGACATGGGACCTTTCGTTCATTGCTTTAACGCTTGCTGGTGTTTGGAGAAGAGCTGCTTACAGTGGTGAGCCTCAGCAGAGAGGGGCAAAATGTAGCCCTGGGGCTGTTTTCTGAGTTTTTATAGCTCTCCACACACCCCAGGCCTTGCTTTTTCAGTCTCCAGGACAATTGGCTTTTCAAGTTGCTGGATCCTTGAACATTGGGCCCTTCCACAAAGCCCTATATCTCAGAATATCAGGGCAGAAAATCCCATGTTATCTGAGTGTGGACTCTGATAACCCAGCTCAAAGCAGGTATTGTGGGATTTTCTGCCTTGATATTCTGGGATATAGAGCTGTGTGGAAGGGTCCACTGTTTAACATTAGTACAATTGTACCACCACATTTGTAGTTTTGACTTTTGTGGATTTAATTATTCACAGATTTGATTAGAAATGCTATCTCTAGGAATCTCTAGGTCTTCTGAGGGAAACTGAGGTCAGTTTTCTCCAGTCATGCAGAAGGACTTAAGAGATTTCTACAGAAAACTCCTCTCTAGGAATCTCTAGGTCCTCCAGTGCAACTCCATTGTCTGCTTCCAGCAGAAGTCAGTCATAAAGTCATTTTGAAAGACCTAGAAATTCCTAGGGAGGTATTTTCTCAGGTAAACAATGGCAGATTCTTTATATGCTTTTTCATTTTTACAGACTTGCACCCCTAATCCCAGCAAATGTGAAGAGCTGACTGTATTTATTTATTTATTTATTTAGCATATTTGTATCCCGTCCTGAGGGGGACTCAGGGCAGCTTCACAACAGGCATTCATTCAATGCCAACAACAGTATTAAATGATAAAAGCAATTAAAACAATTAGTTAATGCTTTAAAATTACTAAAACATTGATTGAATCATGCAGGCTTTAAATCATAGTCCAGGTCAGTCCATTGTCATTCATGCAAATTAGGTCTCATTCTAAATAGCTGCCTCTACTGTTCGAATGCTTAATCCCATAACCAGGTTTTGAGTTTCATTCTAACAGACAAGACGGAGGGGGCCAATCTAATGTCAATAGATAGAGTGTTCCACAGTACCAATTGTTCAAAAATGGAAGACTTCTCACCCTATTTTGGTTTGCAATTCATGGAGGGTTCAAGGGAAAGAAAAGTTGCCCCTTAAAGTATGTGTTCTGAAGTCACCTCCAGATTCCAAATGTGATCTGGCCAGAATGTGAGCTTTGTATCAGAAAAGATACACAATCAGTGGCTTTATCTCTTAAGACTCACTCTGACCTCTCACTCATAAACCTTGCAGTGTTTTTATGAACCTGAAGTAGGTGGGGAGGCTACAAACTTTAGTCCAACTTCCTTGAAAAGGGCATGATTGAAGTCCAATTACCAGATGCATTGGCCAGCAAGCTGCAGTCAAAGAGTACGATAGTATTTATAGAATTCTTGAAATGGTTGCAAGCTGTGATTATGACCCCTCCGCCTCTCTGTTTTGGCACATTGGGGAACTTTAGTGATTAGTTGGCAAATAGATATCAGATGAACACCTGATATACTCCTGCCTTGATAGATAGACACGTTGGGGGTTCAGACACAGGACACTTCCTCCAGGTTGGACTAACCATCCTTTACCTTTCTCTCTCTTGTTCCTCTTCTTCCCTCTAGTGGACAGAATTCACAGACCGCACCTTAGCCCAATGTCCCCACTGCCGGAAAGTGTGAGTTCAATTGCTTTTGCTTAACCAGTAAGGTATAAGAGGAGAGATTTTCCCACTAGCAGCACTGATGTGTTGAAAGAAAAGCTGTTCTTGGACACTCAGTTCTACTGGCTAGATGTTGGGTTTGGGAAGGTGGAAATTGTAGAGATTTTGCTTCTCTAAGAAGAAAAGTACCAGCCCAAAAGGATGCTTGAAATTGAGAGGAGTGTTTCTGTGAAACAGAAGTCTGATCCTTGGCTTGGGCTGGTCAGTGCAGTAACCTCCTGCTGTGTGTTTCCTTGAGAGTTTACACCTGGGACTTAAAAACCAGGAAAACTAATTAGGTTTGCCCTCCTTCCTTCCACCAGCTCCTCCATCGGGCGCCGTTACCCCCGGAAAAGATGTTTTTGCTGCTTCCTGCTGGGTTTGTTAATGGCTGTCACAGCAACAGGACTTGCGGTAAGTTGGGGCAAGAGGATGCAATCCTTGCGCAGCCCTTCTTGACATTTGCAATAGGAATCTGAAGTGGATTGCAACACGTTAACTTCCATCATGAAATGTCTGGAACTAGGACAGGTGTTCTAGATTTTTTGTGCTTCAAATCCAAGAGTCCAGTAGTGAAAAATATTGGGAGTTGCAGTCCAAAAAGATTTGGAAAGTCATCTGATTCCAACATGAGGCAGAGGCTTGTTAAAACCCAGATAAACATGGCTCTGCATTGGGGTTAAGCATGTGTACCCTACCAAATATTGCAACTCCCTTCAACTCTTTGCCAATATAGCTTACGGGAAGGGGGGATAATGGAAGCTGCAGTCCAGCAACATCTGTAGGGCATTCAGAGCTTTCTTGTTTTTAATTGGTTACATGATTATCAAAATCTCTCAGTAGGAATCTTTTGGAAAGTTCCAAAGACAATAAATAGTCAAATGACCAGAGCAGGAGGATCCCTCCAGTGCCCCCAAATTGGAAGAGGATGTAGCAGGCATGGGCAAACTTCAGCCCTCCAGGTGTTTTGGACTTCAACTCCCACAATTCCTAACAGCCTACTGGCTGTTAGGAATTGTGGGAGTTGAAGTCCAAAACAACTGGAGGGCTGAAGTTTGCCCATGCCTGCTATATAGACAAGACTTATACTTTCTCCTTGTACTGTAGTCATTCTGGCCATTCTGCCTTGTTTTTTTTTAATTTAGAAGAGGAAAGGAATGCAGACACACAGTGCAGTCACCAACCAAGTAATTTAAATGCTTTTAAAGTGGTATTGTAAAACAGAAATAGAACTGTAGGCTGCTAATTTTTTGAGGTATGCGAGTCAGGTGTGTTTTGAGGGCACACTGACTGTAACTCTGGTTTATGGTGATGGTTATAGCATATGTGCAAAGAGGTATTATTGGGGATAATGGATCATGACCTTTTAGGATCACTGACCATTGGAGTATATAGATCATGAACTGTTAGGATCACAACTTAATTGGGGTAACAAAGTTTATTTGGTAATAAATGGTCGCTGGGCATGTAGATATTTTGTTTTTGTTTGATGCTTTCAACAGACAATGGTGAAGGCAGACTTCTTTTAAAGATAACAAATTTGTTTTCTGATAACTTCATGTATTTAAAGATACAGGCACATTTCTTGTCAAGGGTTAAAAACTTCAGTAACGTTTCAGAGAGGATGTATTTTGAACTTATAATATTTAACAGTTCCTTCATAAATTATGTTGCTTTATACATCTCCCTTTAATAAGAGGTTACTTTTAAACAAAACACAAGCCTCAACAATGTCTAACTTCCTAACATGAGCTTCTGTGCTCTGACAGACTTCTATACTCAAGCTCATTCAAGGCACAACACACTTCTCTCACAGTCAGTCCTCAACGGATATTCCCTAACTGTTGTCCTGTTTAAACCTGAACATTTTAATGCAGGCATCCTCAAACTATGGCCCTCCAGCTGTTTGGGCCTTCAACTCCCAGAATTCCTGATAATTGAACAGACTCATTAGGGCTTCTGAGAGTTGGAGGCCCAAACATCTGGAGGATCGCAGTTTGAGGATGCCTGTTCTAAACTGTCACTGAGTCAGTCACATGACCTGCAGTCCCTCCCACTGCTTTA
Source organism: Anolis sagrei (assembly GCF_037176765.1). Lineage (NCBI taxonomy): Eukaryota > Metazoa > Chordata > Lepidosauria > Squamata > Anolidae > Anolis > Anolis sagrei. The sequence continues at coordinate 13,565,188 of NC_090026.1, read as the reverse complement.
GGTATATAGAGATAAGGAAACTGCAAATCAAATAAGACATATACTTCAGGTTATAAAACGACAACATTGTAAAATAGACAAACATTATATAAGAAAAGGCTTGAGAAGGTTGATTCTTCTAACACAGTGGTTCTCAACCTGTGGGTTCCCAGGTGTTTTGGCCTACAACTCCCAGAAATCCCAGCCAGTTTACCAGCTGTTAGGATTTCTGGGAACTGAAGGCCCAAAACAACAGGTATGTGCATGTATCTCCTCCCAAGATCAGTTATCAATAAGTTTGAAAGAACAGCTGTAACTCTTCCTGGCAGCAAAAAAGATTCTCAGTCTCCTTACTAGGGACAAAAGTAAGCCTGGAAATAATTTCTCCTTTGCTTGACTCCCCTTTTTTCGCCTCTCCCTCCATTTCTAGTTCGGCACGTGGAAGCAAGCCCAGAAGTACAGTGGGATCTATGCCTCCTGGGCTCTGGTGATCCTCCTAGCTTTGGTGTGCCTGGGCCGAGCGATGTACTGGGCCTGCATGCGGGTCAGCCACCCCGTCCAGAACTTCTCCTGAGCGTCTGGGAGCTGCTTTCCATTCCCAGCTGCTGCTGCTGCTGTTGCTGCTGCTCCTCCCAGCATATCATCTGCCAGCCCCACTTGCCCCCTTTCTCTTCTACTTCTTCTCTCCATTGTGGGGCTGGCATCTTCCGTGCTCCTCCTCCCTGCTGTGCCAGCACCCCATTTGGTCATCACAGCTGCTGCTGCAACCTTCACCAGGGAACCATTGGACCCGAAGAAGACTGCAAAATTGGGGGCAGCCAGCAATTTCCCCTGAACCCCCCTAGGCAACAGAACGCTGCCTGCAGCAATTTCAAGAGGGGTCAACTATGGCTGGATTTTTTGTGGGGGAAATGAAGAAACCGGGGATTTGTTGCTGAGCACCTGCTTCGGATGTTGGAATTGCAAGGGGCTGTGCCAGGACAGAGAGCTAGGTGGGTTGTTAGGATATTTTGGTCAAAATGGCCCAATCCCAAGTGGAAACCATGGAAACCCCAGCAGTAAAGAGCTCCTCAACCACTTGAATTACACTACAGAGATTCAGCAAAGGAGCACATTGTAGAGTCAGCAAGCTGCCCTTTCCTGTTGCTGAAATTGTGGCAAAAATGGGTCATGGTGTCGCTGCTGCGAAGACTCATCCCTTGCCCTCTGCTCATGCGCTTTTGACATTTGCCGTCCTATAAAGGATGGCTAATATCCTGAGAGCCAAGGCACCTTGCACAGCAAATTGTGAGTTGGAGCCTGAGATGTGGGTGACAAATGGTTCTCCGCTGCTGGTTTTCCTCACCTTGTGAAAGAACTTCAATTACTTTGACGGCCAGTATTGGACGCCCTAGTTTTGGGTGCTCTGGATCCTTCCTTTCCCAAATCTCCTGTCAATCGGTACCACCAAAAGCCAATCCTTGAACCCGTTGTTCTGTAACCAGTCCCAACATCCAAAGGCCTCATGCCAAAAGAACCTTGGGAATTTCACTGGAACTTAACCTTGGGACATTTGAGTTTTTCCTTTACTTCCATCAACCTCTCCCCCTTTTAACCCTCCCTCCCTCTTTGCACATTCCTTGGTGGAGGACATTTTTTTCTTAACTTCTAAGAACCAAAACCAAGTGGGAAGGAGGGACCACCATCTTCTCCATCATCATGCCACTGATTGTTGCCTCCTTTCAAAAGAGAGACCATTCCCACCATTGCACTGAGACCATCGAACTGAACCCATGTGGTGGGATCGAATTCTTTTCTTTCCTTGCGCATCAGCTGGCTGTGGGCATTCTGTCTGATTTGATACAGGACACTATGCTTTGTGCGCTTTCCTACCAGCAATTCCATTGTGGGCTTTGCTCTTCTGCTTAATTTCCTACCTTCATTTCTGTCTTTGAGCTGGAAAAGTCTTTCCCCCCTTCTCTCATCACCCTTCCTTCGCCTTTTCATCCCTGTTCTCATGATGCCTCCGGGGTTTGAATTGGCCCTCAGAGACATTTACTTGAAGGTGACTAGTATCAACAGAAATGGGGAAGGAAAGAGACCCCCATCAGAGCCACTAAGAAACATTCGTGTTAGGGAAGTGTTCCAGTCCAGTTTGTGTGCCTGTCCGCCTTGGTGTTTCTGTTAAGCCTGTTTCTAATGACATTCTCACATATCCTCCTGGCTTTTGAGCTTGCCGCCCCAATCTCTTTGCTGTTGCAGCGTGTATATACAAATGATTAATGTGTACATAGAGCTATTTAAAGATCACTCCTCCATGGTGGCTGCCTGCTTGCGTCTTTCCTTCTGCCTGTGTGCCTGCGTTTTCTCCTTCCCTCTCTTTCTTTCTTTCTTTCTTTCTTTCTTTGTCTCTCTCACACTCTTTCTTCTTCTGACGATGAAATTTATCTGCCACCTCTTCTCTCCACAGCCAAAGGAGGAATGAACAAAATGATTGGATGGTTGTAAATAAAAATAGAGATTCCATAGACTGATGGGAGTATTTCTGACTAGGGGAGGGTTGATGGTCTCTTTAGCTTTGCTTTCCCTGTGACACTTGCTATGTTTGGAAGAGAAGAGCTAGAAAAATGTCACCGTCTTCCAGGCCTCCTTTAGTAGCTTAAAAGAGAATGGGCTGTTGTGCGTTTCCCAGGCTGTATGGCCATGTTCCAGAAGCATTCTCTCCTGACATTTCACCCACATCTATGGCAGGCATCCTAAAGGTAGAGCCCCTGGTGGTGCAGTGGGTTAAACCCCTGTTCCGGCAGGACTGAAGACCGACAGGTTACAGGATCGAATCCAGGGAGAGGCGGATGAGCTCCCTCTATCAGCTCCAGCTCCTCATGCGGGGACATGAGAAAAGCCTCCCACAAGGATGATAAAAACATCAAATTATCCTGGCGTCCCCTGGGCAACATCCTTGCAGACAGCCAATTCTCTCATACCAGAAACGATTTGCAGTTTCTCAAGTTGCTCCTGACACGACAAAAAAAATCCTAAAGGTATCTCACAACTTCTTGAGGATACCTGCCATAGATGTGGGCGAAATGAAAGGAGAGAATGCTTCTAGAACTTGGCCATACAGCTCGGAAAACTCACAGCAACCCAGTTTTGGAGAACAAGCCCTATGAGGAGCGGCTTAAAGAGCTGGTCGTGTTTAGCCTGCAGCAGAGAAGGCTGAGAGGAGACATGATGATCATGTATAAATATGTGAGAGGAAATTATAGGGAGGATGGAGCAAGCTTGTTTTTTACTGCCCTGGAGACTAGGACGCGGAACAATGGCTTCAAACTACAGGAAAGGAGATTCCAACTGAACATTAAAAAGAACTTCCTGAGTTTGAGAGCTGTTCAGCAGTGGAACTCTCTGCTCCAGAGTGTGATGGAGGCTCCTTCTTTAGAGGCTTTTAAGTGGAAGCTGGGTGGCCATCTGTCGGGGGTGCTTTGAATGTCATTTTTCTTCTTGGCAGGGGTTGGACTGGATGGCCCCCAAGGTCTTTTCCAACTCTTGATTCTGGCCATAAAAGCCTTCAACAGTACATTAAAACAGAATATTTTTGGCCCAATTACCTTGTCTTTAAAATGCTGGAGGAACCACATTGGATCAGACCAAAGACCTATGCTGTTGATAGTGGCCAATCAGCTGACCACAGGAAGCCCAGAGTAGGACATAAGTAAACCTATGTCCTCCCATCTTTTACAATTTCAGATTATTGGGTTGTCTGGGTAGGTACTGTTTGGCAGCAGCTCTCCCAAGTTTTCCTGGGATTCTTACAAGAGGGCTTGGGAGTCTTTATTCCACTGGTTCATTTTAATATGCAAGTACTGTAATCCTTTACCATTCTCCATGCAGGTTGATTCCCAAAACATTTGATTGGTCTAAAGCAGGCATGGGCAAACTTGGGCCCTTCTGATGTTCTGGATTTCATTCCCACAATTCCCAACAGCCTCAGGCCCCTTCCTTTTCCCCCTCAGCCGCTTAAGCGGCTGAGGGGGAAAAGGAAAGGGCCTGAGGCTGTTGGGAATTGTGGGGGTTGAAGTCCAAAACACCCAGAGGGCATAAGTTGGCCCATGCCTGGTGTAGATGCATCCCTAGAGGGTATAATCTGGATTTTGGTAGTATTTCTACTCTGATTTAAGGCAGTGCTAGTGAAAGCCACTAGGTGACCTTAGGCAAATCACCCAGTTTCTACCTCAGAGGAAGGCAATGGTAAACCTCTTCGTTTCCAAGAAAACCTTGGAATAAGCAAGGCTGATGTCAGTTGACTTGAAGGCCCCTTAACCATATAACGCGACATAGGAACCCAGTCTTAACGTTCACAGGCAGCTCTTGGGCCAGTTATGACTACTCAACCTTGCTGGTTTGTGGTAAGAATGAAAGGAACAGGCAGAATACAACAGATACACCACCTATAGCATTCTAGGAGAGTGCTGAGATTTATTTATTTATCGTGTCAGGGGCAGACCAGAGAGTTGCATTGCATTTTTTAACTAACAAACCAACAGACAAACAAAACACAAAATTTGCAAACTTGGTAGTTGATTAAATGTCCTTTGACCAGTATCTGGCCACTTGGAGTGCCTCTGGTGTTGCTGCAAGAAGGTCCTCCATTATGCATGTGGCAGGGCTCAGGTTGCATTGCAGCAGGTGGTCTGTAGTTTGCTCTTCTCCACACTCGCATGTCGTGGATTCCACTTTGTAGCTCCATTTCTTAAGGTTGGCTCTGCATCTCGTGGTGCCAGAGCAAAGTCTGTTCAGTGCCTTCCAAGTCGCCCAGTTTGCTGTGTGCCCAGGGGGGAGTCTCTCATTTGGTATCAGCCATTGATTAAGTTTCTGGGTTTGAGCCTGCCACTTTTGGACTCTCGCTTGCTGAGGTGTTCCAAATAAATAAATAACTTACAACCAGTACAGAGAAGACATCAGCACCTGCTGCTTGAGTACACATGCCCAGTGTGGAACACATCTCACCATGTTAAAACAGTGGATGTGGCTCTTAATGAGATGTGCTGCACTATCACAGGATGTCTACACCCCACACCACTGGAGAAATATTGTTCAGCCAGTATTGCATGGCCTCAGGTAAGCCGCACCTAGTCCTTTGGGGAGATGGTAGCAGGGTACAAATAAAGATGATGATGATGATGATGATGATCATTATTGCACCACCTAACATCTGCTGGGAAGTAGCAACCAGTAATGAAAGGACCAAGGCAATGACATCCCTGGCCCATCCCGTTTGGATATCAGCCAGCATGCCAATGCCATAAATCAATAGTTTTCTAAGATCCACAGAGATACCTGCAGGAACACCTCAGCAAACAAGAGTCCAAAAGTGGCAGGCTAAAACCCAGAACCTCAAGTCATGGCTCATACTGAACGAGAGACTTCCCCCTGGGCACACAGAAGACTGGGTGACTCGAAAGGCGCTGAACAGACTGCGCTCTGGCACCACGAGATGCAGAGCCAACATTAAGAAATGGGGCCACGAAGTGGAGTGTGGTGAAGAGCCAACCACAAACCACCTATTACAATGCAGTCCGAGCCCTGCCACAAGCACAATGGATGACCTTCTTATAGGAACACCAGAGGCACTCCAAGTGGCCAGCTTCTGGTCATTTAGTAGAATGCCAAGTTTTTTTTTAACTTTGTGTTTTCAAATACATTGCAACTGTACCTGCGGTTTGCTTCTGATATGATAAATAATTCAATTTACTGCAAGAACCCTATGAGACAATTTTCACAATGAAGTAACTTGAAGAAACAAAACAGGACAGCTGTTTCATTGATACCATACGAAATGAAAGTTTAATGCTTTTTCTGAGAGGTTATGCTGTTACCTTGAAGCATTACAACCTTCAGGAAAGGAAAGTATTAAAGAGAAAATAGTTACTTGAGGAAGAATGGGGCATGGAAGAGGATGGAAACCAAGAGAGTTCACAGTACTAGGCTGAAAAGACAGAGCATCAACTTTTTCCTGCTAGTCACTTAAGCCTTTTTGGGAAATTATCAGCAAGCAATTACCAAACGATGAGCCACTACCTAAACAACTGGATGTAGAAACAATATGGCTATTCTCCTTTGCTCCATTCTCACCGTGATTTCTGTACCAGTGCTTGCTATAATTGAGGAAGGGGAAAGTGGGCAAAAAAACCTTAGCAAGAGACCTGCTTCTGTACATTATTCTGATTGCTTAGAACTGGCCTTGAAAAGTTTCAAGGGAGGGGTCAACTTCCATCTCAGGAGTATGTTAACTTTACTGGAATCATCTCTAGGTTTTGTCAACTAGGGAGAAAAAGAACAGAAATTCAAAGCTCTACCATACAGGTGTGGATACAACAAATCACATTCTCACACACTATCTTACACACCTCAAGTTTCCTACGGTTGTCTCCATCACTTTCAAGCTCTAATGTTACGCTGGCAGTGTAATAACCACAGTCCATTCCGCTTCACACAGCTATATACAGGGTGATGGGACAGTGGTCGCTCCCCAGGGCAGTGGAACGGATCTTGCTGTCGCAGATACCCTCCTGCAGGTCTTTGGAGACAACGAAGTAGTCGAGACGCCAGCCCACGTTCTTGGACCGGGCGTTCATCATGTAGGTCCAGAAGGTGTAGGCGTAGGCCGTGTCGGGGTACAGGTGCCGGAATGTGTCGACGAAGCCTTCCTCCAGCAGCTTGGTGAAGCCGGACCGCTCCTCAGGAGTGAAGCCGGCATTCTTCTTGTTGCCCTTGGGGTTCTTCAGGTCGATTTCTTCATGGGCCACATTGAGATCTCCACACAAGATGAGGGGCTTGCGAGCAGCCAGGCCTTTCAGGTAGGAACGGAAGGCAACGTCCCAGCTCTGGCGGTATTCCAGGCGCACCAGGCCCCGGCCAGCGTTCGGCACATAGGACGTCACCAAGAAATAGGAGGGGAACTCGGCCGTGATCACTCGGCCTTCCTTGTCATGTTCCTCCTCACCTGTAGTGGGAAAGCCAACAGAATAGAAACTGGTATTAGCCATATTGGTCAAGAAGAAAAGTAAGGTAAGTGTGCCTCCCCCAATCATCACCATTTGCTTTCCCCCACAATTTTGCCACACACACACAGAGTCATTTCAAACTCAAGAGATGCCTAGTTAAGTCTTAACAAAGAGTTTCCTGCTGGGAAAAAATGTACAGTTGGCTCTCAGTAAACTGGCACGCACCCATGGGGATTTTTAGACTCTGGATAGATATAGTTTTTTGTTGCTTAATAGTTATTAATATTTTTATCTTTAGTGTGCTTTAGCAGATTTTTTTGTATTTTATAATACTTTCAGTTGTTATTATGCCTGTTAAGTCGAATTAGGTTGTGTTATATTGTCGACTGTGTTTATCTTTGTGTAATTATCAGTATGGTTTCTTTCCGGCAATTGAACGCTTGCCTTACATGTTAGAAACCGCCCTGAGTCCCTTTGAGGAGATAGGGTGGTATGAAAATAAAGTATTATTATTATTATTATTATTATTATTATTATTAATATTAATATATTTTTAAAAGGACTAAATACTATACCATAAACTCTGCATTGATATTAATATTGAAATACAGTAATTAAAAGCAAATTACTATTTTCTAACATTTTATTTCTTCAATTCTAAAATTTCTTTTCCCCTATATTCTGATAATTTTTTTGCCGAATGCTTGAGAATTCCAGTTAACTGAGAGTTTACCGTAACTCCTGTCCTAAAATGGCTATTGGCGAAATATAGCATATTTTGGTTATAAGGGCATTTGTGGGGTATTTTTTTCAAAAGTACAGAGTTGTCACAGCAACAACTACAGCCTCCCATAGTTTCATGCAGGACTAATGCATTCTCTCCATCCGTGCCAGATGCCCATCCCAGCCAAATGCAAGAGAGATTTAAAGGAGGCTGGAATATCAGTGCCTTCATCAGAAGAGGAGTGTGACAGATGAAAAAATCTATCTTTTTGGTAGGAAAGTCTAGCCAGGTAAGCTAAAGGAACAATTGCTAGCCCAGGAGCATAAGGAAAGGTAAAGGTTTCCCCTGACATTAAATCTAGTTGTGTCCGACTCTGGGGAGTGGTGCTCATCGCCATTTCTAAGCCAAAGAGCCAGCGTTGTCCATAGACACCTTCAAGGTCATGTGGCCAGCATAACTGCATGAAGCGCCATTACCTTAGCTATTGATCTGCTCACATTTGCATGTTTTCAAACTGCTAGGTTGGCAGAATCTGGGCCTAACAGTGGGAGCTCACCCCACTCCCCGGTTTCAAACCACCAACTTTGCGATCAGCAAGTTCAGCAGCTCAGCGGTTTAACCCGCTGCGCCACCATGGGGCCTTAGCCCAGGAGCATAGAAGGCAGCAAGTTCGGAAAGGCAGTATTGGGGATTACAACTCCCAGGAATTCACCCTCCAGAATGGGAATTTTGGGAGTTGCACGCCAAAAAATAATGCTTGCAAATAATGGTGCATAAAATTATTATACAACACTGTAAGACCACCAGTTTCAAAGAAAAAGGGGAAAGCATAAGGAAAAGAGCAGGAAGGTACCAGATTCCATCTAATCTTGGAAACTATGCAAATTCGTAAACACGTGGTGCAGAAGGCTCTATTTCAGTGAAGAAACCTTATGGAATTCATGACAGGTGACTTTAAGGCACACACACAAATTGGACACAAAGGTTTCCTATGTCCTCACCAATTCCATACTTGACCTCAAGAGGCTTGACCTTGGAGAGTAAGGCCACGCCACTGTAGCCTTCCTTGTCATCGGAGCAGGCCCAGTACTTGTGGGGATATTCGGCCAGATCCCGGATATCGGCCGGCAGCTGCTTCTCTGCACACTTGGTCTCCTGCAGGCAGAGGATGTCTGGGTCCTCCTCGCAAACCCACTGTGGAACAAGAACATCTTCAGGCCAGAGTCTCCTGACTTACATCTTCTCACAAAAAGGAGAACAATACATTACAAAGATTAGGGTGTGCAGGACTGGTTTCCCCAAGAGAAGCATACTTGGGCCACCTTATATAATAGGACTTCAATATCCATGGATTTTGATATCTACCAGAGTTTGAAGCAAGCTCTCTAGCCTTGTAGATGATGCTGGAATGCAGCTCTCAGCAGCCCCAGCCCAATGTGAGAAATCATGGGAGTTGTAGCCATAACAAATCTGGAGGATCACAATGGCCTATTTCTTGGAGAGCAGCACCTTTGACACAATCTGAGAGAAAAAAGCTGGTAGCATAAGCTTTTACAGACTTAAGCCGTTCTTCATCAGATGCACGAGCGTCTATCTACCAAATAAGCTTCTGACATAAGCCTCTGTTACTTAAGTCTACGAAAGCTTATGCAACTTCTTTCTCTCAGCCTTAAAGGTGCTATAAGATCCCTCTGCATCTACACTGTAGAATTAATGCCATTTGACACCATTTTAACTACAAATGCTAAAGAATCCTGGGAGTTTGTAGTTTTGCAAGTTCTTCACTTTGTAAGAGAACGCTGGTGCTTCACCAAACTACAAACTACAACTTCACCAAACTACCACTTCTATGACTGCACAGCACTAATCTATGTAAATAAAAATGTAATGTTCGTTTGTGGGGTTAACATAACTCAAAAACCACTGGACGAATTGCCGCCAATTTTGACCACAAGACACCTACTAACCCAAGGGGTGACCATCACTCAAAACATTGATTTTGTAATTTGGGAGTTGTAGTTGCTGGGATTTATAGTTCACCTACAATCAAAGAGCATTCTGAACTCCACCAGTGATGGAATTGGACTTAAAGTGGCACACAAAGGACTCCCAGGACTAACAAAATACACTAGAAAGTGTTGGTGGGCATTGACCTTGAGTTTGGGAGTTGTAGTTCATCTATATCCAGAGAGCACTGTGGACTCAAACAATGATGGATCGGAACCAAACTTGGCACGAGTACTCCATATGTCCAAATTTGAACACAGATGGAGTTTGCAGGAAATAACCTTGACCTTGGGAGTTGTAGTTACTGGGATTTATAGTTGAGGTGCAATCAAAGAGCATTCTGAACCCCACCAATGACAGAATGGAGGCAAACTTCCCACACAGAAGCACAACAAACAACAGAAAATACTTAAGGCCATCCAGTCCAACTCCCTTCACAAGGGCAAGAAAATGTATTCAAAGCCCTCCTGACAAAAGAGCCATCCAGCCATACATATAGATATATAGGACACAGATACAGTATCATGATTTCAAAGGGACTCCTAAAAAAGGACAATTCTATGTTGCATGTTCCAGAGTAGGCAAACCAGACAATCTCTACACCAACACAGACAAAGAAACAGCAAGAAATACTGATAACCCAAAAGCATAAAGAAATTACATAGATTAGAAACCAACACTTTCTCATTACTTTATTTTCCAGATCACCAGACTGGGCCACAGCAACGCGTGGCAGGGGACCGCTAGTAATAATAATAAATCTTTATATACCACTCTATCTCCCCGAGGGGGACTTAGGGCGGTTTCCAAGTAATATCATCAAAACATACAGACTAAACAGCATGACATAAAATTAACAAAACAACATAAGCATAAAATTATCACAATAACACATATATATTAAAAATAATCCTGCCTGTTCAGAGCAATTAAAAGGCTGGGCTGAGGCTAGTGCAAACTCAAAATATGAGGGGAAAGGGAATTAAGTACAATGCTATAACAGGCTAACAATAGCAGGTACAGGTCTTTGGCTGCTCATTTCCAGGACCTAATAGAGGGATGACCGGGGTAATAGGTAAGAGTGCAAGGCCATATTCAACAATGTTTGAGGCTGGGCTAGAACTGGTCATTCTCAAAGGCTTGTTGAAACCACCAGGTTTTCAAGCACTTACGAAAGGAGGGGAGGGATGGGGCTTGTCTTATTTCCCTTGGAAGGGTGTTCCAAAGGCGGGGAGCCACCACCAAGAAGGCCCCCTCTCTCGTCCCCACCAACTGTACTTGTGACGGAGGTGGGAGCGAAGGCAGGGTCTCCCCGGAAGATCTTAGAGTTCGCGCCGGTTCATAGAAGGAGATGCGATTGCGGAGACAGGTCGGGCCCGAACCATTGAGACATGGCAGTTAAAGTGGTGTCAAAGTGCATCAATTCTACATCAAGTGTAGGTTCTTGGCTGTGCATGTTCAGATTGCAAGCAATTGGTTGGCTGCAATTGAAAGAAAGAAGCTGGACAAAATGAGACTCCTTCTCTGGCATGGTGCATCTTTATGCATTACCTCCACTCCCTTCTTCTTGACCCAGGCTCTGATCCCATCAACATTCCAGGATGTGACCTTCAAGTTGTATTTCTTGCCACTGGAAGAGGTCAGTTTATCCGGAGGGTCCTGGTACAAGATAGGACCGTCAGCCTCCTTCGCAGCTTTAGCTCCACCTTTCTTGGCTTTCTTAGGTTCTGGTTCTGGGTGAGAAAAGAAACGGACAGACAGATAGATACAGAGCATGATTAGAGAATGACTCAAACCACTTTTCACCCATCAGAGTGAACTGAGTATCATGTTGGACTGGCACTCCCAACACTGTTGAGAAGGAATGATCAGAACTGAAGTCTACAAAACATCTACCTAGCGCTGCTTTAAGAAAGCTCTGCAAATCTATAACTATGTCCCTAAGAGTGCCTCTCCACTGCAGAAATAGTGCAGTTTGACCCCACTTTAACTACCTTGGCTCAGTGCTTTTTATTTTTCCGTGTCAGGAGTGACTTGAGAAACTGCAAGTCACTTCTGGTGTGAGAGAATTGGCCATCTGCAAGGATGTTGTTCAGGGGACAACATCCATGTTGTTCAGGAGAAGCTGGAGCTGACAGATGGGTGCTCATCCTGTTCCCCAGATTCAAACTACCAACTTTTCGGTCAGCAGTCCTGCCAGCACAATGTTTTAACCCACTGCGCTATGGAATCCTGGGAGTTGTAGTATGGTGAGGCGCCAACACTCTTAAGTAGAGAAGGGTAAAGACCTTGACCAACTACAACTCCTCTCATTCCATAGCATTGCACCATGGCAGTTAAAGTGGTGGCAAACTGTATTATTTCGACAGTGAAGATGCACCTTATGTTTTGGACTTGTGTCGTTATTACACCCAATACCTCTACACCTTCTAGTAATCAGATGAAGAGTTATGCAGAAAACAAAAGGTTTTTCTATCCTTGTAGCATTCTGTTGTGCCCTGATGAACAAAAACACAATGCACAACAAGCCCACATGGAAGAAGGATGCCCTTTCTGCCTTGGTTCGGGGTAATCCTATCTTTATGACTAAGATGGAAATATGTACCTGCCACTTCCTTCTCCTCTGGCACGACTCCATCCTCTTCCTTCTTCTTTCCTCGTTTTGGCATCTCAAGTCCCCAACTTGGTCCGACCCGAAGCAGCCGGCGGCTGAGTCTTACAAGCTGCAGGGCTCCTGGCCAGCAACGTCTCCTGGGAAGAAAGCAGCCAATATATATCTCATGACCGTATTCCCATCCTCACTACTTTATCAGCCATGGTTAAAAGCTATGGAATTGTGAGAGTTGTAGCTTGGTGAGAAACCAGCACTCTTTGGCAGAGACCTTGTAAACTACAAATCCCAGGATTCCATGGCATTGAGGCTAGGTAGGGAAAGTGGGGTCAAACTGCATTAATTATGCAGTGTAGATCAGGCATGGCAAACTTGGCCCCCCCAGGTGTTTTGGACTTCAACTCCCACAATTCCTAACAGCCTACAGCTATGAGGAATTGTGGGAATTGAAGTCCAAAAAACCTGGAGGGCCCAAGTTTGCCAATGATTGGTGTAGATGCACCCCAAATTACTCCATAAAACCCTGCAGATAAAGAAGCTGGACTATAAATATAATATATTGTATATACATATAATATTTATAATATTATAATGTGATACAATATACTAATAATACAATATTATAATTATATATTTCATATTACATGTAATATTACTAAAAATATTACCATATAATGGTATAGTACAATATAGTAATATATAATACTGATATTGTACTATGCTATTAACATAATATATTGTATGTGTGTGTGTGTGTGTATTTATATCTTGAAAGCTGCTCTGAGTCCCTTTCGGGGTGAGGTCGGCATATAAATATCGTAAATAAATAAATATGCAAGTGAAATAAATAAAGGCTATCTCAAACACTTTATTTTCTTTTAATTGGAGATTTAAAAATCACTAGTATTTGGCTGTTAGGTTGCCTTTGGCCTTTTTCATAGCCAATGGCACCATTTCCACAAAACACAGCTCACACTGATCAAAATGGGCCTTCTCTATGGAAAAGACAGCAAATTGGAAAAACCTGACTTGGCAACCAAATACCCAAAAAGGAGATACATGTCTTAATTGACCACAAAGTGCATGCAAACCAGCAATTCAGTGCCGCAGCTAAGGAAGCAAATGCCATGTGCTGCATGATCGGAAACACAAGATCCAAAGCGTGACAAGAAATGAGCCCAATTAAGATAACAACAGCAGGATCCCTATATCTGCAAAGGGATATGTACCAAAGCTATCCCAACAGTTGAGGAAGAATGTCCTATGATCCTGGGGAAAGTACCGTATTTCTTTGATTCTATTATGCCATCAATTGTAAGATGGCAACATCGTCTGTGCGTATTCAGAAGAAGAGCTACAAGCCACTCTAAACATCTTTGCAGAAACATATGAGAAGCTTGGCCTGTCATTGAACATTGAGAAAACTAAAGTCCTCTTCCAGCAGTAATCAGCCGATCCCTCTGCAATGCCAGAAATACAGCTTAATGGTGTAACATTAGAAAATGTTGACCATTTCCGCTACCTTGGCAGCCACAAAAGTCAACGTTGACAATGAAATACAACATCGCCTGAGCTCTGCGAGTGCAGAATTTTTCCGAATGAAGCAGAGAGTGTTTGAAGACCGGGACATCCGTAGGGATAGAATCGTAGAATCATAGAGTTGGAAGAGACCTCATGGGCCATCCAGTCCAACCCTCTGCCAAGAAGCAGGAATATTGCATTCCAAGCACCCCTGACAGATGGTCATCCAGCCTCTGTTTAAAAGCTTCCAAAGAAGGAGCCTCCACCACACTCCGGGGCAGAGAGTTCCACTGCTGCACAGCTTCCACAGTCAGGAAGTTCTTCCTCATGTTCAGATGGAATCTCCTTTCTTGTAGTTAGAATACAAGGTGCTTGTTTATAAAGCTATTGTCCTCCCAACACTATTCTATGCCTACAAAAGGTGGACTATCTACAGATGTCACATGCAACTCCTGGAACGATTCCATCGGCGTTGCCTCCAAAAGAAATCCTGCAAATCTCTTGGGAAGACAAGCAGACAAATGTCAGCGTGCTGGAAAAAGCAAAGATCACCAGCATTGAAGTGATGGTCCTCCGCCATCAACTCAGCTGGACCAGCCACATTGTCTGACCACCGTTTTCCAAAGCAGTTGCTCTACTCCGAACTCAAGAATGGAAAATGGAATGTTGGTGGGCAGGAAAAGAGATTTAACGATGGGCTCAAAGCCAACCTTAAAAACTCTGGCATATATACGGAGAACTGGGAAGCCCTGGCCCTTGAGCGCTCCAGTTGGAGGTCAGTTGTGAGCAGCAGTGCTGTAGAATTTGAAGAGGCACGAATGGAGAGCAAAAGAAACGTGCCAAGAGGAAGGCGCATCAAGCCAATCCCAACTGGGACCGCCTTCCACTTGGAAACCAATACCCTCACTGCAGGAGAAGATGCAGATCAAGAATAGAGCTCCACAGCCACCTATGGACCCATCGCCAGGACACCGAACTTGGAAGACAATTTTACTTGGATGAGGGATCGCCTAAGTAAGTAAGTATCAACACACTAATCTCAGTACCAACAACTGAAAAAAACTATTTATATATACAAATGAGAAAGCACTCACAATTCTAAGACATAGTCCATTTTAAAAATATTTATATGGAGGGGAAAGTGTGTCCATCTCTACTGTCATATAATGCAGTCTGAAAGTGCATTATATGGGCAGTGTTGTAGACTTATAATTCCATATAATGCAGCCAACGGGCATTATATGACAGTGGCGATGGGGCTCTAGAACTGTAGAAACACAACAATTTGCTGTGTTTACTGGTTCATTTCGAGCATTTGTACCCCATCCTTAAGTGTTATCAAACTTGATTAATCTTCCAGCACCAACTGCTGCTCTAGGCCAGAGTGAAGAGAGAAGGTGCCAGAGGACAGTTCCATCTTATCTCTTACTTATGTGTCATCAGTATTTATTAATTTGTTGTTGCTGTTCATTCGTTCAGTCGTCTCCGACTCTTCGTGACCTCATGGACCAGCCCACGCCAGAGCTCCCTGTCGGCCGTCACCACCCCCAGCTCCTTCAAGGTCAGTCCAGTCACTTCAAGGATGCCATCCATCCATCTTGCCCATTTATTAATTTACAGTATTTATATTCAGCCCTTCTCACCCTGCAGAGGACTCGGGGCGGATTACAATGTACATATACATGGCAAACATTCAATCCCATAGACACAAAACATATATAGACAGACAGTAGAGGACCCCTCCCCCAGCACCAACTGCTGCTCTGGGCCAGAGTGAAAAGAGAGGGGGCCAGAGGACAGTTCTATCTTGTCTCCTGTGCTATGCTAATAATATAATGTAATGTAAAATAATATAGTGTACATACATATAATATTTATAATATGATAATGTAATGCAATAAGCTGTCAGCCCCAGCTTCTGCCAACCTAGCAGTTCAAAAACATGGAAATATGAGTAGATCAATAGGTACCGCTCAGGCAGGATGGTAACAGCGCTCCATACAGTCATGCCGGCCACATGACCTTGGAGGTGTCTACGGACAACGCCGGCTCTTTGGCTTAGAAATGGAGATGAGCAACACTCCCCAGAGTCAGACACAACTAGACTTAATGTCAGGGGAAAACCTTTACCTTTACTTTACTATGTCCATTGGGGCTTTCTTTTGAGCAAGTATATTTAGGGTGACGGCCTGAAATGTAAACTCCTGCTGTTAGGCCCAGCTTCTGTCAACCTAGCAGTTTGAAAACATGCAAATATGAGTAGATCAATAGGGAAGGCAATGGAGCTTCATGCAGTCGTGCTGGCCATGAGATCTTGGAGGTGTCTACAGACAACGCCGGCTCTTTGGCTTAGAAATGGAGATGCGCACCAACCCCCAGAGTCGGACACAACTGGACTTCATGTCAGGGGAAAATCTTTACCTTTAATGCAATATAATAATATGATAGTATAATTATATATGTATATTACATGTAATATTACTAATAAGATTACAGTATAATGGTATAGTACAATATAGTAGTATTTAATACTGATATTAGATGAAGGGTTAGAAGGCATGATCATCAAGTTTGCAGAGGACACCAAATTGGGAGGGATAGCCAATACTCCAGAGGACAGGAGCAGGATTCAAAACGATCTTGACAGATTAGAGATGGGCCAAAACTAACAAAATGAAGTTCAACAGTGACAAATGCAAGATACTCCACTTTGGCAGGAAAAATGAAATGCAAAGATACAGAATGGGGGACGCCTGGCTCGAGAGCAGTATGAGTGAAAAAGATCTAGGAGTCCTCGTGGACAACAAGTTAAACATGAGCCAACAATGTGATGTGGCGGCAAAAAAAGCCAATGGGATTTTGGCCTGCATCAATAGGAGCATAGTGTCTAGATCTAAGGAAGTCATGCTACCCCTCTGTTCTGTTTTGGTTAGACCACATCTGGAATATTGTGTCCAATTCTGGGCACCACAATTCAAGAGAGATATTGACAAGCTGGAAGGTGTCCAGAGGAGAGCGACTAAAATGATAAAAGGTCTGGAGAACAAGCCCTATGAGGAGCGGCTTAAGGAGCTGGGCATGTTTAGCCTGAAGAAGAGAAGGCTGAGAGGGGATATGATAGCCATGTATAAATATGTGAGAGGAAGCCACAGGGAGGAGGGAGCAAGCTTGTTTTTTGCTTCCTTGGAGACTAGGACGCGGAGCAATGGCTTCAAACTACAAGAGAGGAGATTCCATCTGAACATGAGGAAGAACTTCCTGGCTGTGAGAGCCGTTCAGCAGTGGAACTCTCTGCCCCGGAGTGTGGTGGAGGCTCCTTCTTTGGAAGCTTTTAAACAGGGGCTGGATGGCCATCTGTCAGGGGTGATTTGAATGCAATAGTCCTGTTTCTTGGCAGAATGGGGTTGGACTGAATGGCCCATGAGGTCTCTTCCAACTCTTTGATTCTATGATTGTACTATGTTAATAATATATTGGGGGTGAGAAGGGCGGCATAAAAATGCAAATAAATAAACAAATAAATAAATAATAGTGTAGAAGCACCCTCTGCAAAGATGGAAGTCCTTTTTTTTAGATCAAGGCAAAGCAAATTATTATTATTATTATTATTATTATTATTATTATTATATTGCACAGTAATTGATGCTTCTTCCTGGCTGCTACTCTTACCAGGCCAAGATCCCAAAAGCGCCCCTTGGAGACAATCCGCAGACAATTACTCCTTTTGGTAGAATGGAGAAAGCCAGGAGCACGTGGAGTCACTTGGTATCACGTGACAAGGGTTTCTGGGCTGTCCCGATGACGTCAGGGGGCGGGGTTAGCCGCCCAAGCCAATCGGAAAAGAGTCCAGAAGCGAAGGGGTTAAACACAACGCGGAAGAGAATGTGAGAAGCCCCGCCTTATCATGTGGAGAGGGACCAGTGGGCGGGGCTTGGCGCGCGATGACGTCACTATATTCTGTCCAGTCTGGGTTTTCTTTTTGCCCTAAGAGTAACAAGCTTTTATTGAAACTATACAACTAAGGTTCTCAATTGAACAATGAGGGGAAAAAAAGGAATACTGCAAATTAGAGAATCCAGAGATAGAAAGGGAAAATCCTCTATGTATGACATGCCCCTTTTCCTCATTAAAGTATTTCTTAATTGGGTTGCTGTGAGAATATTTCTTTATTCCTCTTCAGCCACTCATTCCCCGCATATGGCGGCTGTCGAATGCTAACCGGAAGTATTCATTGCAAGGTGTTGTTTCATTTTCCTATCTCTAGAAACATTTTCCTAAGAGGGAGAGGGAAGGAGTGAAGCAAATTTAACCCTTTCTCATCTGTCCTCCTCTGGGGCTTTCCACTTTCAAAGCAACTCTTCCTTTGGTTCAAAGTATATTATTTTCTTATTATAGATCCTAATATTCTCCAGTTGCCAAAACTGAGGTTTTGTTTACCTTTTTGAAGCAGAAAAATTGGAAAAAGCAAAAACAAAGGACAGGAAGGAGGATAAAATCTGCTGGAGGTAAGGAATAGAAAACAGGGGTGCACTGTAGGTTCTGGGTTGTTGCAAGTTTTTCAGGCTGTATGGCCATGTTCCAGAAGCATTCTCTCCTGAAGTTTTGCCTGCATCTATGGCAGGCATCCTCAGAAGTTGTGAGGTCTGTTGGAAACTATGCAAGTAAGTAAAATCACTCTCAACAAGGGATTCCCCCGGGCACTTCCAAGCCATTGAATGCTAATCGAGGTGATCAGATGAAACATTCACACCTAGCCCCAGCAGACAAAAGTCCTTTGTCTCACCTGGTCATTCCACAGATATATAAATCCATTTTTCCTACTTCCAACAGACCTCATTACCTCTGAGGATGCTTGCCATAGATGCAGGCGAAACGTCAGGAGAAAAATTGCCTCCAGAACATGGTCATATAGCTCGGAAAAACCTACAACAACCCTATGCAAGTAGGGTTTATATATCTGTGAAAGTCCAGGGTGGGAGAAAAAACTCTTGTCTGCTGGAGATAGGTGTGAATGTAACAATGGACCACCTTGATTAGCATTGAATGACCTAGCAGTTTCAAGATCTGGCTTCTTATTGCCTGGGGGAAATCCTTTGTTGAGAGGTGATTAGCTGGCCCTGATTGTTTCTTGTCCGGAGTTCCCCTGTTTTTGAGTGTTGTTCTTTATTTACTTTCTTTAACGTCAGGAGAGAATGCTCCTGGAACATAGCCATACAGCCCGGAAAACTCACAACAACCCCGTGATTCCGGACATGAAAGCCTTTGACAATACAGGGTTAGTCAAAATGAATAGGCCAATAAGAAAATTAATTGTACCTGAATGTATGTTTACTGTAACCAAACCACAGCTACGTAGCGACAGATAAACTATCAAAGTTTTTTTTGAGCAACACACATGTACGTTAATGCCGCTAGGCGTCGCTAGGAGTTGCTGTTTTCAAAATGGCGGAATCAGGCAAAGAGAAGGCTGCATTCGATGCCATTACGTCGGATGTGCTGCAACGGATGTGGAATGAACTGGACTATCGCTTGGACGTCTGCCGTGTCACACGGGGCGCCCATATCGAACATCTCTGAAGGTGAGACAAAACTTTGATAATTTATCTGTCGATACGTAGCTGTAGTTTGGTTACAATAAACATACATTAGTCTAAAATTAATTTTCTTATTGGCCTATTCATTTTGACTAACCCTGTATATTAAACAAAACTTGTTTTATAAAGAGTAACGTCAGAAGAGAATGCTTCTGGAACATGGCCATACAGCCCAAAAAACTTGCAACAACTCAGTGATTCCGGCCACGAAAGCCTTCAACAATACACCATAGGCTCTATTTCGGAGGAAAGAATGCGTCAAACCATTCCTTGCCTTGGGCACCATCTACACTGCCTGCTTAATTCAGTTCGAAGCTACATTCAAACTGCAATAGCCAGGCAACACACTCCCATGAAAGTATGCAAAAGAAAAGCCCCTTGATGTGCATCAATGCTGTGACGTTTGTGTAATCACCATCTGGACCTGCACAGACAAACCACTTTCTTCAATACCTGTTTGAAACCGAGTTAAATGGTTGGTGTAGATGGAACGTAAGAATCATAGATTTGGAAGAGACCTCAGGTATCCAGTCCAACCCCCTACCAAGAAGCAGGAAAATCGCATTTAAAGCACCCCCAACAGATGGCCATCCAGCCTCTGCGTAAAAGCCTCCCAAGAAGCCTCCACCATACTACGGTGCAGAGAGTTCCACTGCTGAATGGCTCTCAAAGTTAGGAAGTTCTTCCTAATGTTCAGGTGGGATCTCCTTTCCTCTAGTTTGAAAAACCCTATGAAATTACTGAGATCATGGGAAATTTAATATAGAACGAGTGATAGCTGCAGATTCCTTTTGTTCCATAGCTTAATAATAATATGTAATATTTCTGAATATTTATTCTACTTTCCCTTGACCCTTACTAGGCTAAATAGGCTAGCCTAAATAGGACCCAGTTTCCAAGATGGATAAGAACTCTTAATCCTTTCCCCATCACAGCACCAATTCCCTATGATGAAAAGTTAATATTGTATTGTTTCTCTGGCTTTCAAGGACACAATATGCCTGTGATTATTGGTTTCGAGGGCAGTGCCAATAAGATTGGCGTTGGGATTGTACGGGATGGAGAGGTGCTCAGCAACCCCCGAAGGACATACGTCACTCCTCCAGGGCAGGGTAAGTATCCTGTGTATGATGCTATGCCAGGTATACAAAGATGCATCACATTGTTGTATGACTTCAAGTCATTTCCAACTTATGGCAATCCTAAGGTGAACCTGTCACAGGGTTTTCTGGGGCAGAGAGTAAGTTATTTGCCCAAGGTCATTGAATTACTGTTCTTGGCTGAATCCTGGTCTCCAGAGTCATAATCCAACACTTAGAGCACTATACTATTATTCTGGACACCAAAATTGAAGGGAGATGGTGACAAGCTGGAATGTGTCTAGAGAAGGGTGACTAAAATGATCAAGGGTCTGGAGAACAAGCCCTGTGAGGAGTGGCTTAAAGAGCTGAGCATGTTTAGCCTGCAGGAGAGAAGGTGGAGAGGAAACATGAGGGCCATGTATAAATATGTGAGAGGAGTAGGCCTGTTTTCTTCTGCCCTGGACACTAGGACAATGGCTACAAACTACAAGAAAGGAGATTCCATCTGAACATTAGGAAGAACTTCCTAACTGTGCAAGCTCTTCAGCAGTGGAACTCTCTGCCCCTGAGTGTGGTGGAGGTTCCTTCTTTGGAGGCTTCTAAAAAGACACTGGGTGGCCATCTGTTGGGGGTGCTTTGAATGCAATATTCCTGCTTCTTGGCAGGGGGTTGGACTGGATGGCCCATGAGGTCTCTTCCAACTCATTTTATGTGTTGTAAATGACAGCAAAATCTCTGTTTTCCTAACAGATCAGAGATCACAGGTTATTCAGCCTAACAACTGAAACCATTGCCTTTGCATAATTATATCGGGTTGTATTCCATAAGAGAAGATTCTACTCTACAGGACTTTTGGCTTTTGTCTGAAAAGTCATGCTTTTCTAAAAGTTATGATTTCCAAAAGGTTATGAATGCCATTTTCCAAAAGTATGCACCATCCTGCACTTAGAATTCGGCCTTTGCTGTTTATCTTTCCTATGTCTCATATATCTCTGTCTTCATGCCTCTAACCCTTCATCCCATTCCAGGCTTCCTACCGAGTGACACTGCGCGTCATCACCGTTCTTGCGTCCTTGCCGTCCTGCAGGAAGCACTTCGCGAAGCTGGGCTGAAGCCAAAGGACATAGATGCAGTAGCGTTTACCAAAGGTACGTTCCTTGCATCACACGCATAAGGTGAAATAAAAAGAAGATGTAAACAGTACATGGGAGAAGTTTGCAAAACAGATGGAAGTGTGACAGATTCGTTTGATGAAACAACATACAAAGAGAAAACAGATAGGAAGGATGCTGGAGAAGAGTTGCATGGATACCGCGGATTGATCAAAAGTCAAAGAAAGGGGTGCAAGGCCAAGGGTGCATCTATGCTGTAGAATTAATGCATTTTGGCACCACTTTGGCTACAATGGATCCTGGGAGTTTTTGTTTGGTATGGCACTTTTTGGCCGACAAGTTGCTGCCATGATATAAATGGGGAAATAATTATCAGAATTGGAGCCCTCGGTGGCGCAGTGGATTATCGGCTGTTAGGAATTGTGGGAGTTGAAGTCCAAAACACCTGGAGGGCCAAAGTTGGCCCATATCTAATCTACACTGTAGAATAAATGCAGTTTGACATCACTCTAATTGTAATCTCAATGCTATGGAATCCTGGGATTTGTAGTTTGTTGCAGCACCATCACTCTTTGGCAAAGAGTTTGTAAAACTAGAACTCCTGAGCCAAGTAGTGTCAAACTGTATTCCTTTGATACTGTTGATGGTTCAAATAACCAGAGCAGCTCTTAAGTTTCTTTTCTTCTCCTTGTTTAGGTCCAGGCATGGGCGCCCCTTTAGTGACGGTGGCCATTGTGGCCCGAACGGTGGCCCAGTTATGGGGGAAGCCTCTGCTGGGTGTGAATCACTGCGTGGGGCACATCGAAATGGGGCGGCTGGTGACCGGTGCACAGAACCCGACTGTGTTGTACGTCAGTGGTGGAAACACCCAGGTAGGGGTGAAAATGATGCTTCATATCGACTAAACTGAGGACTTATCAGGAGAAGACATGATTCACCCCAGATCGGGAAGCATGCATGATCTTGGGGTCCCCTACATTTGTAGGGCAAAATCCATTTTTCTTCTTTGCAATAAACATGCTGTTCTGTTCTTTCAAGTTCAAGACATCCACATTCAAGGCCATATGACTTATGGGGTACCTCCTGCACACTCCTAGACTCCTTTCATGCTTGGTCACATACCTTATTGTTCATTGTTGTTCAGCTATGCCTTACTGCCTCCTCGCTTCAACTGTCAATCATGCTTTGCGCGAACTCCATGTTGATTATTATTCCTGGCCTGTTTCTTCTGCTCTTTTGCATGCACTCACACATTCATTCATTCATTACATTTGTAATAAGAATGCCACTTATGGCCTCTTCCTTGCCCCACTGCCCAGGCCTTAGGGGACTTTTAAGCTCATCCAGAGCTTACTTGCCTGGAGTACTGGCGCATCTTTGCCCCTACATTATAATGAAATAAATCTCCATTGTCCAAAACTACTTCTGGCCAATTTGCTTTTACTGTGTTGTTTTGGCAGAACGTCGAACCCCCAAAAGTTATCATGAATAGAAAATTTATCCCTGGACGCACCACATATGACCAATGCTGCTCTAACCAGTATACAAGATGGCCTTATTTGTTTTATTTATTTCTGGTGTTTCTATCCCATCACTTCTCTATCCCCAAAGGGGGACTCAGGATGGCTTACATTTAGTAGTGGTACGATACCACTACATAAGAATTACAATAGTAAAATCACAGTTAAATACAAATAGCAAACATTAAAACAGTAAATACAGCATTAGTTAAAACCATAAAACAAGATCACAATATCCTCAGCTGTAACGTTATTCCAGTCCATATCCAGCTATAGTGCTCCTTATGTCTGTTGTCCAAAAGCCTGGTTCCAAAACCAGGATTTTAATTTCTTCCTGAAGGCCAGGAGAGATGGGGCCAAACTTATCTCGCTTGGGAGTGCGTTCCATAGGCGGGGGGCCACGGCCGAGAAGGCCCTGTCCCTCATCCCCGCCATACGCATTTGCAATGTTGACGGAAGCGAGAGCAGGGCCTTCCCAGATGATCTTAGATTACAAGGTGGGACGTAGCGGCAGCCTTATTGTGTCATGCTTTCTGTTCTGAGTCCTTCAATTTTTCTTTTGTGATTGAAACCCCCTTTTCCCTTGGAGTATTGCTATGTCTTGGATCCAAGAGTGGAATGAAATATTTCAGGAGGGTTTTTTACCTCCCCATCCTTCCCTTCTGTGTCATCTGGTATTGATGGGCAACTTGTGATTTTCAATACCTTTGCTATGGAAAAGTACACTGACATATACACAGAAGCATATTTTTCTTTATATCTTTGAGGCAGCATTAGGTGGTTTGGAACCGAGACACTGGGTTATGTATGCTGGAATTAAATCCCACAGTGCCCAAGTCTCAAGTCCTCAATGAGGAGCAGCGAGTTAGCATTAGAATAGTCCAGTTTCTCTTCCCCCATGTCTCCTGTATGACAGTTGGGAATGTATCTTTTTCTTCTCTCTTCTCTCTTTCTGCTCTAATTCTGATGAGCTGGTTCTCAGCTTTTGTATCCTGTTTGATATTTGGATGCTCTTGTATTTTAGGGTAGTTTTCCCTAGCAATGTTCAACTTGAATCCTTATCCAGGTCTCTTTTTAAAAGTCATTGATCTATGTTAATTCAACCTGTCATTTTCTCCCAAACCCTCTCAGGTCATTGCATACTCTGAGCACCGATATCGGATATTTGGGGAAACAATTGACATTGCTGTGGGCAATTGCCTGGACCGATTTGCCCGGGTCCTAAAGGTGAGACAAGACTCAAACTATTCAAGGGGAAAGAGCTGTTTGAATGTAGTGGGGCTTCTTTGCTGTGTTTGAAATGGGAAGCTTAGTTTCACAACCCTGTGTGTCTTTATGAGCTCCCTGCAAATAACTTGCTCCTATTTTTATCTCATTAGAGTTTTTAACATTTTATCCTATACATGTGGCCCGCCCGCTGTTATTACGACTGTGTTTTTGTTCATTGTAATGTTATTTTGTTATTGCATTTTTCTTCTTCTATGCCAGTGTTTCTCAACCTTCCTAATGCTGCGACCCCTTAATACAGTTCCTTATGTTATGATGACCCCCAACCATAACATTATTTTTGCTGCTACTTCATAACTGTAATTTTGCTACTGTTATGAATTGTAATGTAAATATCTGATATGCAGGATATATTGTCATTCACTGGACCAAATTTGGCACTAATACCCAATATGCCCACATTTGAATACTGGTGGGGTTGGAAAGGATTGATTTTGTCATTTGGGAATTGTAGTTGCTGGGATTTATAGTTCACCTACAATCAAAGAGCATTCTGAACTCCACCAACGATGGAATTGAACCAAACTTGGCACACAGAACTCCCATGACCAACAAAAAATACTTGAAGGGTTTGGTGGGCATTGACCTTGAGTTTTGGAGTTGTAGTTCATCTACATGCAGAGAGCACTGTGGACTCAAATAATGATGGATCTGGACCAAACTTGGCACAAATACTCAATATGCCCAAATCTGAACACTGGTAAAACTTAGGGGAAATAGACCTTGACATTTAAGAGTTGTAGTTGCTGGGATTTATAGTTCATCTACAATCAAAGAGCATTCTGAACTCCATCAATGATAGAATTGGGCCAAACTTCCCACACAGAATCCCCATGAGCAACAGAAAATTCTGTGCTTTCTGATGGTCTTTGCCGACCCCTCTGACACCCCCTCGTGACCCCTCCAGGGGTCCCGACCCCCAGGTTGAGTAACACTGTTCTATGCAATGTTGATGATGTTGCTTGTCGTTTATGTTTTGGTTGTATTTTGATGTAATATGTTGTTGGGCTTGGCCCCATGTAAGCCGCTCTGAGTCCCCATTGGGGGAGATGGTGGCAGGGTATAAATAAAGATTATTATTATTATTATTATTATTATTATTATTATTATTTGAATGTTGCTGTGTGTGTGTTGTCTTCTGCTCATAACAAGACTTTGAACCATTGTGTGAAAGAGACACACATTTTTATCTTTCCTCTTAGACCAACTCACTGTGAAACTGACAAAGTATTCTAAGAGTTAGGACAAGTTTCCTCTCAAAAGAACTTGGATAATTTCCTTTTTGGGACTCCATTTCCCAGAATGCCCAATCTAGTGTATCCTAGTGTTTTGAATTCCTTTGGTGATAGTCAGCAAGAGTGATGGAGCCGATATGAAATCCTGACTACTTTGTTATCTCTTTCTCTACTTAGATCTCAAATGACCCCAGTCCGGGTTACAACATTGAACAAATGGCAAAGAAGTGAGTACTGTAATCCCAAACACAAAAAAATTAATGTAGCTGTGATTTATTTACATGAGAGGCTTTAGTTACACTTGTGCGCATGTAAATACGCACATGTCTATCCCAATCTAGATCACAGTATTGGCTCTTTTAGCAAGATGAGACATCTAAAGAATTAAACATTGCTAACTAATATAACAGGTAAAGTGTCCCTGTCAAGGAATATTTTCATCTGCCTCTACTCCGGTGCTAATGTTTAAGCCTAATTTATCACTTTTTCTTCTTATTTGGAGTTTTGAAACTCTTCACATACTCTCTTCATGTCCTCAACTTTTATATGGAACGTTTTATTACACAAAGTTGAATTTCCAGATTGAAAACTATCTCTGATATTTTGTGAAATGCAACTGTATATGGCGATAATTTGAATATCAGTCCCTAGAAAGTTGCTGCTGTTCCATTTGTGCTCCTTAAAAATGAGGTTCTGGGAATATGAAAATAATACATGAGGGATTGAGAACAAAAAGAGATTTAATATCATTTCTGTCGTTTCCACAGAGGCCAAAAGCTTGTGGAGCTTCCATATACAGTAAAAGGCATGGATGTGTCTTTTTCCGGGATCTTATCCCACATTGAGGTATGATCTGATCTCTTCCATCTCACCTAATCATACTTTTTCATTCTGTCTCAAGGGGGTTCTCTTTCCTTAAATTATATGACACAAGTAGACAAAAATTCAACTGTGAGAACTACTTTTTCAACCATTTTCATGACTCCAATTAAAACAATAACATTGGCTTGTTATTATTGGACTATTGGATTATGACCTGTTAGTATCACAACCTATTGGGTAATGGATGATCACTGAGCGCGTAAATATCTTGTTTCTTGTATTGTCGAAGGCTTTCATGGCTGGAATCACTAGGTTCTTGTTGGTTTTTTCGGGCTATAGGGCCATGTTCTAGAGGCATTTCTCCTGACGTTTCGCCTGCATCTATGGCAAGCATCCTCAGAGGTAGTGAGGTCTGTTGGAATTAGGACAATGGGTTTATATATCTGCGGAATGGCTGGGGTGGGGCAAAGAGCTCTTCTCTGCTGGAGCTAGGTGTGAATGTTTCAACTGACCACCTTCATTAGCATTTGAAGGCCTGGCTGAGCCTGGGAAAATCTTTTGTTGAGAGGTGTTAATCTGTGCCTGTTTGTTTCCTCTCTGCTGTTTTGCTGTTGTAATTTTAGCGTTTTTTAATACTGGTAGCCAGAGTTTGTTCATTTTCATGGTCTCTTCCTTTATGTTGAAATTGTCCACATGCTTGTGGATTTCAATGGCTTCTCTGTGTAGCCTGACATTGTGGTTGTTGGTGTGGTCCAGCAAGTCAGCCATAGCAGAGCACCTGATGAACCAGCCTGGACACAGCATATTATTTGAGAACACAGAAATGCTGGACCACACCAACAGACCTCACTACCTCTGAGGATGCTTGCCATAGATGCAGGCGAAACGTCAGGAGAAATGCCTCTAGAACATGGCCCTATAGCCCGAAAAAACCCACAAGAACCTATCTTGTTTCTATTTGATGCTCTCAGCAGACAAAGATTCAAGTAGACTTCTTTAAAATAACATGTTTGTTTTACTCACAACATCATGTATTTAAATACAGGTGCATTTCTTGTCAGGTTAAACTTTAAAACATTTCAGTGTGTATCTTTAACTATAGTCTTTAATAGTCTCTTCAAAACTATATTGCTCGTTCATAACAGTCTACATCCAAAGGATTCAAGACTACTGTCTTCTAACTTCCTATATTGGCTTTTGTACTCAAACAGACTCAAGCCTCTACTGGCATGCTTTTAAACTGCATTCTAAAGTCACTGAACCAGTCACAGGGTCTGCAGCCCCTCCCACTGCCTCAAGTAAATAGAGATAAGAAAACTGCAAACCAAAGACATACACTTTAGGAAATAAACAACACATTACAAACAGACAAAACATTAAATAGAGGAGACTTGAAAAGGTTGCTATCTCCAACAGTTATCAGTGCCAGTGGGGTAGTGGAATTGTCCTCAGCCAGAATCTAGGTAGGAACATGTATTTGGGTATATGTAGCTTGCATATCTGTACAGTCAGTTTTCCACATTCAATGGGGTTAGGGCAGGCATGGGCAAACTTGGACCCTACTGGTTGTTAGGAATTGTGGGAACTGAAGTCCAAAACACCCAAAGTTTGCCCTTGCCTGGATGAGACATACAGGACCCACACAAACATGGAGAAACATGAACAAATACATTTTTTTTAATTTGAAAGAACACCTCTCCATAAATCTGTAGCATTTCCAGCATGACCCTGTCCTCAACTTGCAGTGGAAGTCACGTTCTCAATCACTGCACCATGCTGGAGGAATATAAATTTCAGCAGAAGAGAGAAAGCTATGGAGCTAACTATATATTCTCACTCCCCTTCTTTTCCAATGTTACAGGAAGTGGCTCACAAAATGTTATCTGCGGGAGAATGTACTCCAGAGGATCTCTGCTTTTCCTTACAGGTGAGGACACAGTTCTGGCCAAGGAGGAACAGAAAGAGCAAGTAATGTGATATTGATCCTGGGTGAAGCTCTTTTGCCTCATCCTATCACAAGAGGTGTTTTTTGGTCCAAAGCAATGTTTTCAATCATCAATTTGCAATGTTCCATTAGTCTACTTGTAATTTAAATCCATTAGTCTGTGCCTTACACTGCGGAGTATCATAGAATCATAGAATCAAAGAGTTGGAAGAGACCTCATGGGCCATCCAGTCCAACCTCCTGCCAAGAAGCCGGAATATTGCATAAAAATCACCCCTGACAGATGGCCATCCAGCCTCTGTTTAAAAGCTTCCAGAGAAGGAGCCTCCTCCACACTCTGGGGCAGAGAATTCCATTGCTGAACAGCTCTCACAGTCAGGAAGTTCTTCCTCATGTTCAGATGGACTCTCCTTTCTTGTAGTTTGAAGCCATTGTTCCTTGTCTTAATCTCCAGGGAAGCAGAAAACAAGCTTGCTCCCTCCTCCCTGTGGCTTCCTCTCACATATTTATACATGGCTATCATATCTCCTCTCAGCCTTTTCTTCTTCAGGCTAAATATGCCCAGCTCCTTAAGCCGCTCCTCATAGGGCTTGTTCTCCAGACCCTTGATCTTTTTAGTCGCCCTCCTCTGGACACATTCCAGCTTGTCAATATCTCTCTTGAATTGTGGTGCCCAGAATTGGACACAATATTCCAGATGTGGTCTAACCAAAGCGGAATAGAGGGGTAGCATGACTTCCCTAGATCTAGACACTATGCTCCTCTTGATGCAGGCCAAAATCCCATTGGCTTTTTTTGCTGCCACATCACATTGTTGGCTTATGTTTAACTTGTTGTCCATGAGGACACCAAGATCTTTTTCACACGTACTGCTCTCGAGCCATGCATTGTCCCCCATTCTGTATCATTGTCCCCCATCCTGTAACAATGCTGCGTCGTCTTCTATTATAAGTTTTCTGAAGAGACCTAGCATCTTTTCTAAAGGCTCAATGTCCCCTAAACCCTGAACCATTCTTCACAGGTTTTGATCTCTAGGCCTGTTTTTTATCTTTCAGTGAGAACCAAGCCTGTTCCTCTGACTTGTTTGGCTTTCTTTCTCTAGGAGACACTCTTTGCGATGCTTGTGGAGATCACGGAACGGGCCATGGCACACACTGGCTCCCAAGAGGCACTGATTGTCGGAGGCGTTGGCTGTAAGTGAACTGCGTTGGCGTGAAAGGTGGAAACCATTGCCTTCTAAACTGTCCTCCCATTTTTTGTGCCTTCATACTGTTCCATAAGCATGCCTCCAAAACAGTTTGGTCTGTACTGCCAGTTTGGTCCCATCCCCAACATCTTGATGGCTCCCAGATCTCTCAGAAGCAAGCAATGGAGACTGGTTTCCAGCTTCAATCATCACCACTTTCCTCCCTTTCCCAGTCCTCTCACCCACATCCCACCCAGCTCCAATAATTCTAGAAAATGTGTTTTAAATCTCCCTTCGCCTTTTTATAATTTATTTCAAAATATTCCCAAACCTATATCTCCCACTTCTCCCATCATTCACATCTATCTGTTTGTCTGTCTCTATCTATCTATCTATCTATCTATCTATCTATCCAAATAATACAAATAATACTAATAATAATAATAATAATAATAATAATAATAATAATACTATCTGCCTGCGACAAAGAACTGGTGGAATCACAAGCCGGAAAAAGTTATAGAGAACGAACACGTCAAGCTACTCTGGAACTTCCGAATTCAGACAGACAGAGTTTTGGAGCACAATACTCCTGACCTTATGATCATGTTAAAAAACAAAGTATGGATTGTCGATGTTGCAATCCCAGGTGACAGCAGGATTGAAGAGAAATAACTGGAAAAGCTGACACGATATGAGGATTTAAAGATAAAACTGCAAAGACTCTGGCACAAGCCAGTCAAGGTGGTCCCAGTGGTGATCGGCACACTGGGTGCAGTGCCTAAAGACCTTGGCCTGCACTTAAACACAATAGGTGCTGGCAAAATTACCATCTGCCAGCTGCAGGCCACCTTACTGGGATCTGCACGCATTATTCGCTGATACATCACACAGTCCTATACACTTGGGAAGCGTCCGACGTGTGATCCAATACAACTGCCAGCAGAGTGTCTGCTGTGTACTCATCTTGTTGTGCTAATAATAATAATAATAATAATAATAATAATAATACACATAATAAAAGTTAAAACTTACACAGACAACCTCGCGCCTCCACACACAGGCTATGGTTCTGAGAAGCCCCGAAAGACAATCCCTCAACTGACATTGCAGATTATAGTGAGTGCCATGAACATGTAGCCCAAACTTCCAATGTACTCCCCAAGCACTAAGGCCCACCACCTAAGGACATGCCACATTATCACGGGGTGTCTGCGCCCTACACCACTGGAGATATTACGCTGTTTAGCCGGTATTGCACCTCCTGACATCCACCGGGAAGTAGCAACCAATAGTGAAAGGACCAAGGCAGTGACATCTCCAGCCCACCCCCTGTTTGGGTATCAGCCAGCACACCAACGACCTAAATCAAGAAATAGTTTTCTAAGATCTACAGAGACACTCGCTGGAACACCTCAGCAAGCAAGAGTCCAAAAGTGGCAGACAAAAACCCAGAACCTCAATCAATGGCTGATACCAAATGAGATACTCTCTCCTGGGCACACAGAAAACTGGGCAACTCGGAAGGTGCTGAACAGACTGCACTCTGGCACCACGAGATGCAGAGCCAACCTTAAGAAATTGGGCTACAAAGTGGAATCCACGACATGCAAGTGTGCAGAAGGGCAAACCACAGACCACTTACTACAATGCAACCTGAGCCCTGCCACATGCATAATGGAAGACCTATAAGAATAGCAACACCAGAGGCACTCCAAGTGGCCAGCTACTGGTCAAAGGACATTTAATAGAATGCCAAGTTTGCAAACTTTGTGTTTTTTTTTAATGTAACACAACTGTTTGGTTTGCTCCTGACACGATAAATAAATAACCACCCAAGGAATACTTTCAGGGGAAAATTTCGGGGAAAATTTCATCCTAGATTTGATGTGTTTCCTCCACCACAGGCAGGCATCCCAGGATTCCTTGTGTAGAATTTGCATGACCCCACCCACTGCCTCTCCCTTAACCCTTTCCTATGGCACACAGCAGACAAAGAGGAATTGATTGGCAACTGAAGAGACTGGAAGGGTTCAAACTTGGCACACAGAACCAACATGGACAACTGTGAATACTGGCACAGTTTGGGAAGGATTGACCCATGATTCTGGGAATTGTAGATCACCCATATCCTTATGCATTATCACATCATGGTTGTGTGGCCAGCAAGATTGCTCGGGGCGTCTCTTTGCCTTTTCCCACCAAAGCGGTATCTATTTATCTACCCACATTTACATATTTTCAAACAGCTAGGTTGGCAGGAACTGGTTGGCAGCGAGATGGGAGCTCAGCCCGTTTCGCGGATTCGGACTGCCGACCTACAGGTCAGCAGTTCAGCAGCAGAAGGGTTTAACCCATTGCACCACCATGGCTCTTGTCTGTCTGATGTTATCAAATGTGTTTTGAATAAGATGATAAACTAATATGCTTCCATTCTGTGGCGCTCTCTTCTCCAGGCAATGAGCGGCTGCAGCAAATGATGGAAATCATGTGCCAGGAGAGGGGAGCAAAGCTGTTTGCTACAGACGAAAGGTGAGATTCCATTTACCCTATTTCCCTTTCTTTCAAGACCCTCCCAGATTGTAGAAAGAGAAGAGCATTTCACAGCAACCTGCACATTCTCAAGCATGGTTAGCACAGCTTCTGATGGGATAGCTGTTTATTGAATCATAGAGTTGGAAGAGACCACATGGCCATCTAGTCCAACCACATTCTGCCATGCAGAAAAAACACAATCAAAGCACCCTTGACAGATGGCCATTCAGCCTCTATTTAAAAGCCTCCAAAGAAGGACCCTCCACCAAACTCTGAGGCAGAGAGTTCCACTGTTGAACAGCTATTACAGTTTGGAAGTTCTTCCTAATGTTGAAGCAACAAAAATAACAACCATGAATAATCTTAGGGCATCATAAACCCTAACGATTTCTTGTCACAAAAGACTAAAGTTCCACGGACAGATACACGAGATATTGATATAGTAAGTTTGATTTTGTGTTTCTAGGACTTCATCAAGACAAAGGTTTGCTGGTATAATAGAATAATAATAATAATAATAATAATAATAATAATACTTTATTTATAGACCGCCCTCGCTCACCAAGGGGGCTCAGGGTGGTAAGTTACTGATGTTAAGTACTTGTGCAAACTATTTTCTCACTAATTTCTTCCACTACTTTTTAATTTCTAGGTTCTGTATTGACAATGGAGCTATGATTGCTCAGGCTGGTTGGGAGATGTTTCGATCGGGGCAAATCACTTCGCTTGAAGATTCATGGATTACACAGAGGTACTGATGCCATGTTTTCCATGTAAAGCCAAGATTATGGTGGGGGAGTTATCTCTTTGAAATAATTGATGTATATATGTGGGTGTCACCCCTTGCTATTCCTTTGTGAATTGTGAACTTAATCAAGGCTGATGAAGGAAATTATAGTTGCATTGGGTTGCTGTGAGTTTTCCGGCCTGTATGGCCATGTTCCAGAAGCATTCCCTCCTGACATTTCATCCACATTAATGGCAGGCATCCTCAGAGGTTGTGAGGTTTGTTGGAAAGTAGACAAGTGAGGTTTATATGTCTGTGGAATAATGTCCAGGGTGGGAGAAAGAACTCTTGTCTGTTTGAGGCAAGTGTAAATGTTGCAATTAATCACCTTGATTAGGATTGCGAAGTCTTGCAGCTTCAAGGCCTGGTTGATTCCTGCCTGGGGGAATCCTTTGTTGGGAGGTGTTACCTTTGGAAATATCCAAAAGGACATCTGAACTGAGAATCATGGTTTGTTGCTCCAAACCAAGCCAGGATCCATATATCAATGGATATATATATATATATAGCAACAAAGGAAAGGCTAAGAATATGTTGTCACTCAAAACTTTAGATTCTGTTTTTACCTTATTGATTGAAACAAGGTTTTTTTCATATCAGCCACCTGCAAGGATGTTGCTCAGGGGATGCCCGGATGTTTTATGTTTTACCATCCTTGTGAGAGGTTTCTCTCATGACCCTGCATGGGGAGCTGGAGCTGACAGAGGGAGCTCATCCATGCTCTCCCCGGATTCGAACCTCCAACCTGTTGGTCTACAGTCCTGCCTGCACAAGGGTTTAACCCATTGTGCCACTGAGGGTTCCAAGGGGTGATCAGTTATTAAAATATCCAGGTGCTTTCAAGAAAACTATTATGTCCTGTGTGTCTGTGAGAGGGGTCGGAATGCTTCACGGGTGTATGAGCAAGCGTGGGATTGCAACCTTACAATCTGTTTCTATTAACATGCAGGTATCGCACAGATGAAGTGGAGGTAACGTGGCGCGACTGCCTCCTCTCTACATGGAAGCCAATTTTACTTTAAGGTGCCCAAAGGAGAGAAGCATAGACAACAAGGAATAACAGATTCATTGGACTCGAAAATTCAGATTGGAGTAAAGCTTATCTTTTTTAATAGAAGAGCTATAGTGTCTCTGTCCTGAGAAGCCACTGGAAAGAGGACGACTTTGTGTTTTGAAAGACCAGTGTGTGTGTGTTGCAGATTGGCTTGCCTGCGCATCGGAAAAGGCCCAAGGGTTAACAAAACATCAAGGCATGCGGAGAGAGTGGAAACAATCCACCAGTGGTTCACAACCTTTTTTTTACCAGAGACCACTTGACCAGAGACCACTTTGACCAGGAACCACTCTCCAACATTAGTCCCAAAAGGGTTACGAATCAGTTTTTGGTCAACTTTAGGTTCGGTTTAGTTATTTGGGATGCTGATTCAGAAAATGTCATTGGCTAGACCACATCAGCTTTAGTTTCAGATACTGATCATATGTCATCCAGTAGTCACCATTTGCTCACCCACAGAAAACCCTATTTAATCAGCCTTGGTACTATAAGAGGGTTTTGGTCGCTTCTGGTGTGAGAGAATTGGTCATTTGCAAAGATGTTGCCCAAGGGATGCCCAGATGTTTTACCCTCCTGTGGGAAGCTTCTCTTGTGTCCCTGCATGAGAAGCTGGAGCTGACAGAGGGGAGCTCACCACGCTCCCCGAATTCGAATCACAGACCTTTTGGTTAGCAGTCCTGCTGGCACAAGGGACGTGAGAGGAAATCCACTCCTAGGAAGGGGAATTCATTCCTGAAAGAATTATCATGGGGATAAGATGCCTCCACTGAACCTTTATCACCAGTTCTTGTTCCCTCAACAACCCAAAATGTTCAAAATCCAGATGTCCCAAAAACAGAAACTGAGGTGACATCTCAACAGTGGCACAGACAGTTAAACAAACATTACATGGAAATTAACATTTCCCTGTTTTTTTTTAGAAAAAGGCTGAAGTTACATTTAAAAAAATATCTGTTCTGCATGGCCATCTGTTGGGAGGACTTTGATGGTGTTTTTCTGCCTGGCAGAATGGGGGTGGTTTGGATGGCCTTTGGGGTTCTCATTCAACTTAAGAACAAACTTACAGACCCTAACTCGGGAACTGCATATATATCTATATAAATAAAAATGTAATGTTCATTTGTGGGATGAACATAACTCAAAAACCACTGGGCGAATTGACACCAAATTTGGACACAAGACACCTAACAGACCAAGGAGTGGCCATCACTCATAACCCCCCCCCCACCCAAAAAAAAAACAGTGGAAAGGATTAAAAAACCCCAAAAAGCTAAATGATGAAAAGCTAAATGATGATATAGAAAAAAAAGGGAAGGAAGAGGGAGGAAAGGAAGGAGAGAAAGAGACAGAGGCAGAAGGAAGCATGGAAGCAAAGAGCGAAGGAAGAGAAGAGGTAGAGAAGGAAGAAAGGAGTGAAAGAGGAAGGAAAAGAAAAAGAGGGAAGGGAAGAAATAGGTAGAGAAGGAAGGAAGGGGAGAAGGAAAGAAAAAAAGAAAGGAAGGAAAGACGGAGCGAAGGAAAGAAGGGGAGAAAGCAGAAGGGAAGGGAAGAGAGAAGGAAGGATGGAAGCAAAAAGCGAAGGAAGGAAGGAAAGAGATAGAGAAGGAAGAAAGGAGAGAAAGATGGAGGGAAGGAAAGAAGGAAAGATAGAATGACGGATGGAAGCAAAAAATGAAGGAAGGAAAGATAGAGAAGGAAGAAAGGAGAGGAAGATGGAGGGAAAGAAAGAAGGAAAGATAGAATGAAGGATGGAAGCAAAAAGCGAAGGAAGGAAAGAGATAGAGAAGGAGGAAAGGAGAGAAAGGGAAGGAAAAGAAAAAGGGGGAAGGAAAGAGGTAGAGAAGGAAGGAAGGAGAGAAGGAAAGTAGAAAAGGGAAGGAAGGAAAGAGGGAGTGAAGGAAGGAGGAAAAGAAGGAGAGAAAGAGGGAAGGAAGGTTGACCACAGCAATGCATGCAAGCACAACTTGTGTGTGTGTGTGTGTGTATGCTCTACCAATATGCCACAGCTGCTAGCCAGCCTTCTCTCTTCCTTCCCAGTTCTGATCTTTATACCAGCTTCTAGTCCCCATGACTGAAGCTGTTCTAACACTTCATCACTGGGCCACCTTTTTGTGATTTATTCAACCTTTGCAAAGCCATGTTAGGATGAGACGCAACCACTGTGCAGGAAAGCTGAAGGTTTTAAAGCAGGTGTCGGACCACTGGTGCTAAATAACAATATTTAAATTTAATATTTACAGAGGAGTGGTTATCCTTAAACAGGAGAAATCAGCATTGTAGGTCTCAGTCCAGCAACATGAAGAGAGAGAAATGTGACTCTGTAGGAAAACTGAATGGTAACATGGATCCTTCTCTTGCTTGTTGAAGGCAGTCTTTTGGCTTCTGTAGCAGAGACACGGTTGCCTCTGGAAGACATCTGGCCAACACAGGAGCTTGCTAGGCTGTCCTTAGGAGTGATGTTCCATGTAGTCTCTTGCATTGTACTTCTTGGAGGTCTTGCTGCTTCTTACTGGCAGTAGAAGGTGAGAGCGTCTTCTTGGTTCCCTCGGATGAAGGCAACAGGTGGATGCAGCCCCTTGGAGACTGTCTCAAGCCAAGCCATGTACAGGGCGCTTGGACAGGCCCCTTTCCGCACCACAGGAAGGCTCCTAGAGGGCAAAGGAAAACAGAAAGGGGGATTAGGAAGCACCAGCAATCACAGAAACCCAAAAATGCTTTTAAGGAGGCCTAAAGCTCTGTTTCACCCTATAGACCAGGCATGGGCAAACTTCGGCTCTCCAGGTGTTTTGGACTTCGACTCCCACAATTCCTCACTATAACCTGCAATGAGAGACTCCCCCCTGGGTACACAAAAAACTGGGCGACTTGGAAGGCACTGAACAGACTTTGCTTTGGCACCACAAGATGCAGAGCCAACCTTAAGAAATGGGGCTACAAAGAGGAATCCACGGCATGCAAGTGTGGAGAAGAGCCAACCACAGACCACCTACTACAATGCAGTGTGAGTCCTGCCACATGCACAATGGAGAACCTTCTTACAGCAACAACAGAGGCACAACAAATGGCCAGCTATTGTACAAAGAACATTTAATATAATGCCAAGTTTTAAAACTTTTTTTCTTAATGCATTGAAACTGTCTGCTTGGTTCTCTCCTGATACGATAAATACATAAATAAAATCTACCTTGTTGTACAAATATGTTTCAAAAGAGAAAAGTACTACAAGGAAGGAGTGCATTTGTGTGTGTGTTGGAGGGATTGCTATACAGAAATGTCTCCTATCCTATACCACCACCTTAGTAAGAATTATGGAGTAACTCACATGACAATGAGGGCTGCATTTCGAGAGTGGTCCTGCAGGATCTCATGGAGACGCATGTGCTGTTCGGACTGGAAAAGACATTTTGGAAAACGAGGATGAGGGACTCGCAAAGCAAATGGTCATTCTTTCCCTTTTACCCATTACACAGCTTAACCCCAAACAACACTCAGAAATAACTCGGTATCTGCAGGGTCATGGTTCCAGAATCCTGAGCTGATAGCAGATGATCGAGTTCTCATTAAGAATGCCAGGCACACATTCCTCACAAGGACAAATAAAAATTAGGTTGTTGTAGGTTTTCCAGGCTGTATGGCCATGTTCTAGAAGCATTCTCTCCTGATGTTTCTCCTGCATCTATGGCAGGCATCCTCAGAGGTTGTGAGGTCTAACTTTTCATCAACCCCTTAAACATTTTCAGAAGATTGTGAAACAACCTCTGAGAATGCTTGCCACAGATGCAGGTAAAACATCAGGAGAGAATGTTTCTGGAACATGGCTATACAGCCTGAAAAACCTACAACAAGCCAGTTGTGAGGTCTGTTGGAAACTAGGAAAATTGGGTTCCCAACAAACCTCACTGCCTCCAAAGATGCCTGCCATTGATGCAGGCGAAACGTCAGGAGATAATGCTTCTAGAACATGGCCATATAACCTGAAAAACATACAACAACCCAGTTGTGAGGACTGTTGGAAACTATGAAAATTGGGTTTCAAACAGATCTCACTACCTCCGAGGATGCCTGTCATAGATGCAGGCGAAATGTCAGGAGAGAATGCTTCTGGCACATGGCCATACAACCCAAAAAACCTACAACAACCCAGTTGTGAGGTCTGTTAGAAACTAGGAAAATTGGGTTTCCAACAAACCTCATTATCTCCAAGGATGCCTGCCATAGATGCAGGCGAAACGTCAGGAGAGAATGCTTCTGGAACATGGCCATACAGCCCAGAAAACTCACAACAACCCTGTGATTCTGGCCATGAAAGCCTTTGACACTACATCAAATAAAACTTGTTTTATAAGGAGTAACAAAGGAGCAAATAAGCAACTCAGTGGGTTGATTCCTAATTGCAATGGCCATGACTCTGTAAAGGCTATAAAAAGTAATGAGGACAAACTGCTAAAAGTAATTAAAGTTAACAGTATTTTCAACAATTTAGAATTTTTACTAAAGTCTCAACTTCTGCTAGGGTTGTCCGCTCACAACCTAATAATTTCAACTTTCTAAGGAAGGAGGGAACAAGAGACATAATTTCTCCTATCTCTTCAATGCAAATGGAGGTGAACACCACCTGTGATGTGGTGACCCTATCCCACAATGCACGAATTGCATCCCACAATCTTCTGCAAAAGTTTAAGGGGTTGATGAGAAGTTAGACCTCACAACCTCTGAGGATTCCTGCCTTAGATGCAGGTGAAACGTCAGGAGAGAATGCTTCTGGAACATGGCCATACAGCCCAGAAAACACACAACAACCCAGTGATTCTGGCCATGAAAGCCTTCAACGATACACAGAAATCACTTAGTCGTACAATGGAAATGGCACCCGCAGAAGTTCACCTTTTTCTTGTAGATTCTGAGATCTTCATCTGTGACCTTCCATGGTGCTTCCATCTTCATCTCTTCCACCGTATCCACACCTTTCTGGCCTTCATTGAGTCGATACGGGGCAATCAGGTCCTCAAATTCTTTGCGACTGGAGAGAAGAAGTCACACAAAATGTGGTGAGACGAGAATAGTACAGAGGATGAGGAAAAATTAACCAGAGAGGTAGTAGACTGAAGTGGAAATGGCCTTCTATGGCTCACCACAAGTCAGGAGGTCTCAAAGCAAGAGCACTCCCTTGCAAAGTGTGTGCATATACAGCCAACCCTTCTCATTTGCTGGAATTAGGGGCAAATTTATAGTCTGCCTTTCCTCTTTTAATGGGACTAAAGAAAGCCGACAACTTATTTAAGGCAACACAAAAGCATTCATAAAAGTATAAATGTAAGATTACAAACTACCAGTTTATGAGCTTTAAACATTAAACAGTTACACAATTAATTGGCATTAAAAGACTATATAAATTAACATTTTGTGTGCAGACTCACACAGCATTAGAAGAAATAAAAACCCAATTTTGTTAGAAGTCTGATGGCACAAAAATATTTTGACTTGCTGATGGAAAGAGAGCAAGGATGGGGCCATCCTAGTCTCTCTAGGGCAGTGGTTCTCAACCTGTGGGTCCCCAGATGTTTTGGCCTTCAACTTCCAGAAATCCTAACAGCTGGTAAACTGGCTGGGGTTTCTGGGAGTTGTAGGCCAAAAACATCTGGGGACCCTAGGTTGAGAATCACTGTCTAACAGCTGGTGAACTGGCTGGGATTTCTGGGAGTTGTAAGATAAAACACCTTTGGACCCACAAGTTGAGAACCACTACTCTAGGGGTTCTCAAGAAAGTTGGTGGACAAGAAAAGAGGTTTAAAGATGGGCTTAAAGCCAACCTCAAAAACTCTGGCATACACACTGAAAGTTGGGAAGCCCTGGCCATTGAGCGCTCTAACTGGAGGTCAGCTGTGACCAGCAGTGCTGCAGAATTCGAAGAGGCACAGATGGAGAGTGAAAGGGAGAAATGTGCCAAGGAAGGCATGTCAAGCCAACCCTGACCAGGACCGCTCCCCATCTGGAAACCGATATCCGCACTATGGAAGAACATGCGGATTAAGAATAGGGCTTCACAGCCACCTACGGACCCACTGCCATGGCACCATATCTGGAAGATAATCATCCTCAAGCTATGAGGGATCGCCTAAGTAAGTAAATAAGTCTAGGGCAGTGGTTCCCAACCTTTGGTCCTTCAGTTATTTCAGACTTCAACTCCCAGAAATCCCGGCCAACTTACCAGCTGTTAGGAATTGTGGGAGCTGAAGTTCAAAACACCTGGAAGGCTAAAGGTTGGATCCACTGCTCTAGGGGGAGAGTTTCATAGTCTGGGAGCAGCTACCAAAAAGGTCTTTCCCTTGTTCCTACCAGAGAATCCTGTCCTGGAAACCCTACTATCCACCTACAGAACCATTTCTGGAGAAAAGTATGAAGCACCAGGGGATAAGGTGGATCCACAGGTACTGACCTCGTCTCTTCTGGCCTCCACATGATTTCAGGCAGCACCACAACCTCATTAAAACCCAAACGGAATTTGTTCAGCAAAGACTGAATCCTGAAAAAGAGATGGAAGAGTAAGAAGTCTTGCTCTGGTTATTAGGATTCTGTAAGCAGGGAAAGGGACTTCGAAACCCTACAACAGTGTGGTGTGGGTTTGCTCCAGATACTGTTGGGAGTGCAGTTCCCAGCACTCCTCACCATTGCCTGTTTGACTGGGAATGAAAGACTCTAAGTTCTATCATTAGACTCTTAACAAGATAAGCCAAGCCACCTGGTTTCCACTTTTGCATTAGACCATTACAAGGTGATTTGCTTCAGACACAATGGTTCCCGTAGCTTTCATTAATTGGGAACAAGGAATTTTGACAAGGGCAGCTTTTCACACACCTCTAAGGTGATGGCACAAAAATTTGGATCTGGCATAATTCTTCTAAATCTTGTTTGTGTCAAGGGACCTCTCTTTAGTATGCATGGTGAATTAATATACAGTAAGTTGTTGTAGGTTTTTTCGGGCTATATGGCCATGGTCTAGAAGCATTCTCTCCAGACGTTTTGCCTGCATCTATGGCAAGCATCCTCAGAGGTAGTGAGGTCTGTTGGAACTAGGAAAAAGGGTTTATATATCTGTGGAATGACCAGGGTGGGACAAAGGACTCTTGTCTGCTGGAGCTAGATGTGAATGTTTCAACTGACCACCTTGATTAGCATATAATTGCCTGACAGTGCCTGGAGCAAACTTTTGTTGAGAGGTGATTAGATGTCCTTGTTTATTTCCTCCCTATTGTTGTGCTGTTGTAATTTTAGAGTTTTTTAATACTAAGGTAACTCTAGGAACCCCCAGTGGCGCAGCGGGTTAAATCGCTGAGCTGCTCAACTTGCTGACCGGGAAGTGGGATGAGCTCCCGCTGTTAGCCCCAGCTTCTGCCAATCTAGTAGTTGGAAAACATGCAAATGTGAGTAGATCAATAGGTACTGCTACGACATGAATGTAACAGTGTTACATGCACTCATGCCTGCTACATGATCTTGGAGGTGTCTATGGACAACGCCGGCTCTTCGGCTTAGAAATGGAGATGAGCGACACCCCTTAGAGTCTGACTCTACTAGGCTTAATGTCAAGGCAAAATCTTTACCTTTACTAAGGCAGCTCTATAGGAAGTATAACATAAAATTGCCTGGAGAACCTAGTAAATTCCTAGAAACACCATATTTCCAGATATGAATAAATGAAACTGCAGTTATGGGTCTCACTGTATTAAAAATAAAATTGGTGAAGCTCTAATGCCTCATTTTTCAGTCCAGACCCCCACCCCACCCCAAATCCCACCCCTTACTCTTCTTTGTGCTCTTCAGCATTGGCGATTTGGCTGCTGAGGAAGACTCGGACTTTGCAGCGGCTCCAGCGTTTTCGGCGAGTAAGGAGGTAAGGAATGAGAAGGGTCAGCCCTGTGGGAACAGGCAAAGAAAGTCAGCGTGGAAGGTTGAAAAATAGCATGGCGGTTGTGGGCAGGCAACTGTTGGGGATAGATTCATTGCATCCTACAAGAAACATGGAGTCAGGCACTTCTGCCTTGTTGTTCCCCGGCAGCCTCCCCATTCCAATATCAAAATAATTGGAAGACCTTTTGTAATACAGGAATAGCATTTGGGGGTGAGGGAGACCTCTTCCAAATAGCCACTTAGGGTGAATCTGCACAGTGGAATTAATGCAGTTTGAGACCACTTTAGGCTACTTAAGGTGCATTTGCACAGTGATATTAATACAGTTTGACACCACTTTGCTATGGCTCAATGTTAAGAAAACCTGGGATTTATAGTTTGGTGAGACACCATCTTTCTTGGGCAGAGAAGGATAAAGACATTGTAAAGCTACAATTTCCATGAGTTTAGCACTGAGCTGTGACAGTTAAAGTGGTGACTAGGACGCGGAACAAGAGAGGAGATTCCATCTGAACATGAAGAAGGACTTCCTGACTGTGAGAGCCGTTCAGCAGTGGAACTCTCTGCCCCGTAGTGTGGTGGAGGCTCCTTCTTTGGAAGCTTTTAAACAGAGGCTGGATGGCCATCTGTCAGGGGTGATTTGAATGCAATATTCCTGCTTCTTGGCAGGGGTTGGACTGGATGGCCCATGAGGTCTCTTCCAACTCTTTGATTCTATGATTCTATGATTCTATGGTGTCTGTCTAACTGCATTAATTCTGCAGTGTAGATGCATCCTAAGATGTGACCTAGTGCCAGGCACGGAAGGCTCAAATTTCATGATAAGGAGCGATATACGTTCCCCATCTATGTCATAGCTTTGCCTAAACCACTAACAGCAATGCCTACTTTAATTGAGTAAGAGAAGTGATAGTTATATATCATTTTATGCTTTTTTTCCCCTCAGTGCTACGGTGTT
Source organism: Anolis sagrei (assembly GCF_037176765.1). NCBI lineage: Eukaryota > Metazoa > Chordata > Lepidosauria > Squamata > Anolidae > Anolis > Anolis sagrei. The sequence goes on along the minus strand of NC_090026.1, from coordinate 13,522,338 downwards.
CAGGCCAATATTTCCTCTGATCTCCAGAGAAATGGGCTACAGGCCTCCATTCCTCTAGAGCAGTGGTTCTCAACCTGTGGGTCCCCAGGTGTTTTGATCTACAACTCCCAGAAATCCCAGCCAGTTTACCAGCTGTTAGGATTTCTTGGAGTTGAAAGCCAAAACATCTGGGGACCCACAGGTTGAGAACCATTGATCTAGAAGTTGTCCAATTTGGATAGAGAGATACATACCACCATCATCGAAGAGCCAATATATGTCAATGTTTTTCTTCTTCTGGTTGCCCTGGAAATAGGTCTCCAAGTGTGTATCGGCACCAACCATTTTGAAAGTTTCACCTGTGAGCAAGAGGTAAGCAGGGAGTTTATGTAGAGTCACCATGCAGCCTTCTCATAAGATTGCCTTTTAATAATAAATTTGGAAGTTCTTTAGATCTAAATCTAGCAAACACCCCATTCAACTTCTTGCTTAGGAAGCAGACAGAAAGCCACTAGGATATTTGCTTAAATGAGTTCCATATTTGGAGAATGGTGAGATATAAATTAAATAATACACAGGACTGTTCATGGAGTTTGTCTTCAACTCAACCTGTTAAGACATATTTCTCATTATTGTGGGTTTGGGTCTTGACTTCAGAAGCCCTTAAAGTTTACAAAAAGTGTAGATATACTTGGCTGACCATGTTTGAGAGTTTAACTTCTGTGGATGTGATTATTCATAGATTTGATTAACATGGTTCCTCTCTTTCAGTGTGGTTCTATGATCAACTTCTTCTGGAAGGTGACCAGAGTAATACTGGAGAACCTAGAGTAGTGGTTCTCAACCTGTGGGTCCCCAGGTGTTTTGGCCTACAACTCCCAGAAATCCAACTGTTTACCAACTGTTAGGATTTCTGGGAGTTGAAGATCAAAACATCTGGGAACCCACAGGTTGAAAACCAATGACCTAGAGCTTCCAAGAAAGAATAGATCTCTAAGAATCCCTTGCTCTTCCAATACAATATCATGATCAACCTACAGTGGAAGTTGACATAGAGTCCCACTGGAAGACCTAGTTCTCTGCTAGAACCAAGTCTAAAAGATGGAAGCAGGAGGCTCTGCTTCATCCAGGAAACCATAGATGATTGTGAGTTCCCTATAGAGGTCTAATGAGGGACAGGAATCTGTTAAAGCAATGGTTCTCACCCTGTGATCCTCTATTTTGGAACTATAGTTCCCAGAAATTCCAGTCAACATAACCAATTCTCATGGACGCTGGGAATTGCCCAAAGAGGATTCTAGGAAAGGGTATGAAGATTTTGAACTTACTCAGTGCTTAGATACAGGGACAATGGACATGACACTATACTAGACCCCTCCAGGGTACCTTCAACTTACGTCTCTGCCTCTCCCGTCCAATGGCTCCTTCTGTATCGTCAAAGCCCATGTTCACTGACAGGGGAGAGATGAGAAGAGTTAGTCAAGGCCAGAGGCTTAAAAGCAGAAATGATCACTAGATAACACATGCCTGAAGCCCTTAACCTCTGCAGTCCTGTGGACATGGGGTGGAATTTAGGTCAGCTCCTTAGTTAAGAATAATGAAAGCTTGTTGAACATAGTTCCAGAGCTTTGGATACTATAAAATTGTGCAGGAAGACGTAGTGATGCCTAGAGAAGTGTTCTCTCTAGAGCAGGCCTGTACAACCTGCTGTTTGGGTTTCCAACTCCCAGATGCCTTAACGAGCTTGTCCAATGGCCAGGAATTCTGGAAGCTGAAGTCCAAAACACCTAGAGGACCACAGGCTGTGCAGGCCTGCTCTGGACCTTCAAGGCAATTCTGTGGTCAACTTCCAATGAAGTTCTGCCAGAGGTTGATAATAGACTCTTATTAGAGACCCAGGAGAAGACTTCTGTACTCATCATTAAGTCCCCTTGTACAAATCTATAGTATGCTTTGGCCAGAAGACTTAAGAATTTGTTCATTAAAGGTTATTAAAAATAATTTTACATGGAGGATCCTGGAATAGATCTATAGCATAATATGTGGACCTACCATAATTAACTAAGTAATCTCTCCTAGCCCAACTACCCCAAAGCTATTGTCCTTCCAATCCTGCAAAACATGGACTGTCTACAGATGTCATGCTCAACTTCTGGAACAATTCCATCAGCATTGCCTCTGGAAAATCCTGCAATGTATTCATTTATTATTTTATTTCCAACTTTTGTTCCCCGCCCTTCTCAACCCCCAAAGGGGAACTCAGGGAGGCTTACAATGACAACAATTAGATGCCAACATATACAGAATTCATACAAAATATATCAACATTACACATTAAATAAAACCATTGTTAAAATCCATTTAAAAAACATTATTAATAACCATTTAGCCAAATCAAATCCAATTCAGCGTCCCAAGACTTGGTCAGAGCCTGTCCATTGGCAGTTCACGTAAACATTGAGATCGCTATTAAGCCTGCTCCCCAAATGTCTGACCCCAGGACCATGATTTAAAATTCTTCCTGAAGGAGAAAGGAGGAGATATTGACTGTCTTCCTGCAATATCTTCCTGCAAATGTCAACATGCTAGAAGAAGCAAAGACCACTAGCATTATAGTAATGCTCCTACACCAGTGGTTCTCAACCTGGGGTCCCCAGATGTTTTTGGCCTACAACTCCCAGAAATCCCAGCTACTTTACAAGCTGTTAGGCTTTCTGGGAGTTGTAGGCCAAAAACATCTGGGGACCCTAGGTTGAGAACCACTGTCCTACACCATCAACTCCACTGGACTGGCCACATTGTCTGAATGCCCGATCACCATCTCACAAAGCAGTTACTCTACTCCCAATTCAAGAATGGAAAAAACCCTGACCAGAACTGCCTTCCACCTGGAAACTGATGCCCTCACTGTGGAAGAACATGCGAATCCAGAATAGGGTTCTACAGTCACCTATGAATCCATCACCAAGACCTTACACTTGGAAGGCAATCATATTTGGACAATGAAGGATCGCATAAGTAAGCAAGTATCCCACAATTGGACAGAGACATCATTCAACGATGTCCCTCATGCCCATTTTCTTCATGAAACAGACTAGACACAGTGCCATCTCTGGATAGACTCACCTTGGGCCTTCACCATCCGGGAAACGTCCAATCCATCACGCATCCGAAGGACACAGACTCCAACACTCAAATCAAAACAATCACTGCGAAGGAGATTGGAGAGAACGGGTCAAGACTTGATGTTCTTTCATACCCTCCCAAAGAGTTAAAGACCTTCCATCTAACATGGCTTGTTATCCTCCCCATTGTGAGAAAACCAATTAAACTGAACACCTACTGAAAACTATTTGCTAATTGAAATTTGTTCCATGCAAAAAATGTGATTTTTGTATGAAAAAAATGCCTTTTCTGTACAGAAAAGGGCATCTCAGTTCAGAAAAGGCTGTCGTCTGCTCTGAAATGTTTTCTATGACAAAACCCCCACCATGAATTTGTGTGTGTGTGTAGAATATCTAAGTCCCATATCATGAAGATTCTCAGACATCATAATTTCCTGATTCTCGGTGGTACCAGTTTTCCACGATTTTCCAAATATTTTTGAATATTCTGTCCATTCCTAATATGCACACACATGCAGCACACATTTCTGCTTCCACAGTGTTAAACTGAATCCAGACCAAAATGTTCATCCACTTCAATAGAGAAACTGGACCTCCCCCCGCCCCGGTGATGCAATGGGTTAAAGCCTTGTGCCGGCAGGACTGAAGACCGACAGGTCGGAGGTTTAAATCTGGAGAGAGCGTGGGTGAGCTCCCTCTGTCAGCTCCAGCTCCCCATGCAGGGACATGAGAGAAGCTTCCCACAAGGATGGTAAAACATCAAACATCCAGGACTCTCCTGGGCAATGTCCTTGCAGACAGCCAATTCTCTCACACCAGAAGCGACTTGCAGTTTCTCAAGTTGCTCCTGACATGAATAAATAAATAAACATATTGTAGAAGGCTTTCATGGCCGGAATCACTGGGTTGTTGTAGGTTTTTTAGGGCTATATGGCCATGGTCTAGAGGCATTCTCTCTTGACGTTTCGCCTGCATCTATGGCAAGCATCCTCACTACCATATAGCCCGAAAAAACCTACAACAACCCACTAAATAAATAAATAAATAAATAAATAAATAAATATAAACTGATGTATGTATAATAATATTCTGGCCCATATATTCCACCAGGTTGGATGGTTAGAATTCACATTTATGGACGCATCCAATATCTCTGCCCAATCTCATTCACAATCATGTTCCCCCGTTCCCCCTTCCTGTTGCTTCTTTGTCCAGTCTGTATACTTACTGGATTATGCCTACATAATTCTCCATGTTTTGGGGAGAGTCAGTTTGCCAGTTGTGTTTGTAACCCAAGACTACCGTGTTGGGTTTGAGGCGTCCCAGACCAGAGACCTGTGAGAAGAAACTGCTTTTAGCTTGCAGCTGAGAAAGGTGGAGAAGTCTACAAAGGGAAATGAGTAGAGAGTTGGAAGGGGCCACATAGGTCGTTTACTCCAACCATACATGCAGTACAGGAAGTCCAGCTAGAGCAGTGTTTCTCAACCTTCCTAATGCCATGACCCCTTAATACAGTTCCTCATGTTATGGGGACCCCAACTATAAAATTATTTTCATTGCTACTTCATAACTGTAGTTTTGCTACTGTTATGAATCGTAATGTAAATATCTGATATGCAGGATGTATTTTCATTCACTGGACCAAATTTGGCACAAATACCCGATACGCCCAAATTTGAAAACTGGTAGGGTTGGGGGAGGGGGGGGTTGATTTTGTCATTTGGGAGTTGTAGTTGCTGGGATTTATATTTAACCTGCAATCAAAGAGCATTCTGAACTCCACCAATGATGAAATCTAACCAAACTTGGCACGCAGAACTCCCATGACCAACAGAAAATACTGAAAGGGTTTGGTGGGCATTGACCTTGAGTTTTGGAGTTGTAGTTCACCTACATCATACTCGGACAATGAAGGATCACATAAAGATAATTGTTGGACTCAAACAATGATGGATCTGGACCAAATTTGGCACAAATACTCAATATGCCCAAATGTGAACACTGGTGGAGTTTGGGAAAAATAGACCTTGATATTTGGGAATTGTAGTTGCTGGGATTTATAGTTCACCTACAATGAAAGAGCATTTTGAACCCCAGCAATGATAGAATTGAGCTACACTTCCCACACAGAACCCCCATGACTAACAGAAAATACTGTGTTGTCGAAGGCTTTCATGGCCGGAATCACTGGGTTGTTGTAGGTTTTTTTCGGCTATATGGCCATGGAGATAATGCCTCTAGAACATGGCCATATAGCCCGAAAAAACCTACAACAACCCAGAAAATACTGTGTTTTCTGATGGTCTTTGATGACCCTCTGACACTCCTTGTGACCCCCCCCCCGGGGTCCCAACCCCCAGGTTGAGAAACACTGAGCTAGAGAATTCCCGGCGGTAGGTTCTCTAGCCTTTGTGAAGATATCTGGGGAACGAGAGGCCCCACTCTTCCTATCAAGTTCCTTCTAATGTTCATAAACTAGGAGACAATGTAGCAGTTTGCTTTTGCCTGAGCCTACTGGGAATGGCAAGCTTTTGCCCTGTCTTTTCCTTCTTGCTAACTACTTTTGCACGTGGAACACAGTTTACCACAAATGAAGTAAGCAGAGTACAAAGAAGGAAACAGTTAGCAGAGAAAGTAGGACGTTTTAAAGCAAGCCAAAAAAGTGAAATGGCTGAATATTAACTGAGATTTTCTCAACAAAGATGGGACAGTTACATCTTGTAGCGTACAAGGTTGGGCACTGAGACATCAACCAAGAATGGTTGGTGTCAGATGATTGGACAGCTCCCTGGACTAGAGATGCAGAGTCTCTGAAGATGTCCTCTTTGTTCAAAACAGAGCTTAGTCCATAGGTTTGGAGGACGATTCTGGGACATTTCCTTAACGTATAGTTGGAGCTTGGAGAAAATTATTTCTTTTTTGGACTATAACTCCAAGATGGCTTGGGGATTTGGGGAGTCGTGGCCCGAAAAAAAATACCTGTTCTGGCTCTATTGTACATCTTGGTCTCCTTCCCTAATTCTGGAGCTCAATATCTCCTGCAACAACCAGGAAGAACCGAGCACCTCCCAAAGTACCAGCTGCCTCTCTAGCCATGATACCTGCATGAGGCTCGTGGCTCCAGCTCTTAAGTTCTCAGTGGTAATGAAGTTGTAGAATGAGCGGATCTTGCGTGCATTAAGCCACCGGAGTTGTTCATTGTAGTTCTCGGCACATGAGAAATCGTGTGGCTGTTGATAGAGAATGGGGGATCTGTTAAAATGACAGCGTCCCTATGGTCCTGATTCCCTCCCCTGCTCCTCTCCGCCAAACCCACAAATCCCGATCTAGAGGTAAACACTCACCTCTGCCACATTCCCGCATATCATGAGGCTCACGGTTTTGGTGAAGGCGGCAACGAAGTCCACCAAGGCTGGGCGGAAGTTGGGCGGACCTGAGAGCACCAGGCATTGAGGTCTGTGAAAGAGGAAGGTTCACAAATCAGCCAGGAAGCCATAGAATCATAGACACATGGAGATGGAAAAGACCACAAGGACCATCCAATCCAACCGGCTGATAGGCAGGAAAATACAGTCTTACTACTTCATCACATTAGGCAGGGAAGTGTGTGCAGAGGAGAGCAGAGAGGAGCTCAGTCTTATTCGTTTTTTTAAGGAAACAGATGTTTTCCCTACCTTCCATCACACTGTTAAATGTCTCTCAGTTTCCTTTCAGTATTCTTTCACGCTGCAGAGATTTGGCCCTGCCCACCATCCCTCTCCTTGCTCATTGTTGAAAACCAGGAGGGAGGGAAAGCACCTATGCTCCATGCTCTTGCTCTCTCTCTTTCTTTCTCTCTGTCTCTCTCTCCCTCCCTCCCCCCTCTCTCTCTTGGCTGCCCCACAGAGAAGGGCGTTGACCTTAGAAAACTGTAACTCTCAGGACGGCATAGTATGGAGCTATGGTATGTAAAGTGGGGTCCAAAAGCATTCCTTCCTTTGTGTAAATGCATCAAGAAAAGAGTATGGACCTTGGGAAACTATAACTCCCAGGAGGACTCCTAATTTGTAAAACACCTTAATATTTTTTACAAAATAACAATTTTTAAAATAGTAATTTTCAAACACTAATAGCCACATTTCATTCCTTTGATTTAGATACCACTGAGCCAAAAACCCTTTATCTCCCAAGGAGAACAAATTCTCAAGTGTATAACTTTGTAAGTAGCTTAAATGTGTTGTAACACATGGTGTTTAATGGATATGTTCAACAAATATTGTTGTAATAACAAGTGTGAAGACTTAGCAAGTTTCTTTGAATACATTCTAGTATAAGATATTTAATATGTATATAATTGTAGCAAAATATTGATGTATACATTAATTTCAGTCCACCAGAAGAAGGCCTGAAGTAAGGCCGAAACCGGTCATGGGTGGCTGATCCATATGCAACCCAACATAAAGAAGATACGACACTGAAATTATTTTAAAGAGATTGTACCAAAATTTACACAATATTGTTTGACTGTGAAATTGAACAGTATAACATGTTTATATGACTGCATGCTGAATACTATTATTGTTTACTTTCTGCATAAGTGGTACTTGTGTTGTATTTAAAGTGGGTTGCACGGGCATTCATTCCATACTGAAAATGCACCAAGAGAAGGGTATGGGCCTTGGAAAACCTACTGGATGACCTTCTCCCAGCCTCATTGCAATGCCATGCAATGGCAAACCTCCTCTGAATTAATTTTGGCACATGATTACTTGGGAAAAACAATACTAAAGTTTTGTTTGTGATTTCCCGCTCATGCCCATTCACTGACAGCAGTCATTGCTTGACATTAAAATCATCAAATAAGGAATGGACATTGGTGAACCAGGAGGACTGAGATACACTGACCAAAAGTAAGTTTACATTTCAGGCTGTCACCCTAAATATACTTGCTCAAAAGAAAGCCCCAGTGGACGTATATTTAGTAAGGTAAAGGTAAAGGTTTTCTCCTGACATTAAGTCTAGTTGTGTCCGACTCTGGGGAGTGTTGCTCACCTCCATTTCTAAGCCGAAGAGCTGGTGTTGTCCGTAGACACCTCCAAGGTCATGTGGCCAGCATGACTGCATGGAGCGCTGTTACCTTCCCGTTGGAGCGGTATCTATTGATCTACTCACATTTGCATGTTTTCGAACTAGGTTGGCAGAAGCTGGGGCTAACAGCGGGAGCTCACACCGCTCCCTGGATTCAAACCTGCAACCTTTCAGTTAGCAAGTTTAGCAGCTCAGTGATTTAACCCAATGCGTCACCAGGGGCTCCAGTGGCTGAAACCTAATTACTAATCTTAACTAAACCCATTCAGTGGTGCGGTATGTCAACACTTATGCAAATCCTGTTGATTCATGGTGTCTAGATGGGATTAGCAGCTGGATTCAAGATAGGGGGACTTTCATTTGAGCAAACACAATTGCGTTACATCTACCCACTCCTTATCACCCCAAAAGACAAAGAGGGTCAATGAAACCCCATTGAATAAACAATAATGTTCAACTTACCGGAAGTTCTTGACATGGTCTTCCACATCACTCAGGCTCATCGCATGCGAAAGGGCCATTTGGTAGGAACCAGCTTGCACCGAGGATCCCCAGTTCACCTCTTGGGGGGAAAAGAAGGACGACACACATCAGAAACAGGTTCAGCTCAATTCTTCCCATCTCATCTTCAATGCTTATTCAAATATAATGATTATGGAAACCTGGAAATGTCACCCCACTCCCAGGAAAGATTTCACCATGCAGAAATCTGTCTCACGTCGAGATGGCATATTTACCCACTCAGCTGAGGGACAGGGGAAATGTACTAGGCAGGGAAGTGTGCTGCCAGATGCTTTTCTGTAGGTCCCCGAGACACCCTCTAAAGCCCATAAGCTTCAAAAAGGTAAGAAACAGGTAGCAGCCAGGTTTCTAACTGGAGCAATTCACAGGGAGCATACAACCCCTCTGTTGAATCAGCTCCACTGGCACAATTCAAAGTGCTGACCTTAGCCTAAATCCCTAAATGGTTGCGGTCCAGCTTACCTATCCAAATGTATCTCCCTATGAGACAGCTAGAGCATTAAGATCGGCTGAGGAGGTCCTGCTCTCAGTCCCACCACCTTCGCAGACGCGATTAGTGGGGATGAGAGACAGGACCTCCTTGGTGGTGGCGCCTTGGCGGCAGAACTCCCTCCCCAGCAAGATCAGATTGGCCTCTTTCCTTCTGACATTCAGGAAATTACTCTAAACATGGCTTTTTAAAGCAAACATTTGGAGATGAAGCAGCCAAGATAACTTTGAGATTGGCACGATGTCCAATGTTTTATGTTATGTTGTTTATAGTTGATGTTTTATAGTTCACTGATTTTAAAATATTATTATATGCCACTTTAGTTATGTGCTGTGTTATGTGCTTTGCCATTTACTTTGTTGTGAACCACTTTGAGTCCTCCTTGGGGCAAAGAAAAGTGGTATATAAATAAATACATGCATGCATGCATACATACATACGCAATTTTCCAATTTTGTTCAAGTGCTGAAGAAACCACACCAATGTTTGCGCTTTGTTTGTACCCAAAATCCCACTCAAAATGGATGTGGAAAGGTTGAAAATTAGCTAGGAATGAAGCTAAAGCAAAACTTGAAGTTTTGTTTGAACTTCATTAATATGTGGAAATGTGGTCCTGCCACTGATATTTGCTCACCTCTGATCTAACCTTCCCTCATTTTTAGGGTGGCAAAAAAAAGTATGTATTCTTGTCAGAGTGAAGAGAGAGGGGACCAGGAAGACAGCTCCACCTTGTCTCCTCTACTATGTTAATAATAATAACAATAATAATATATTATTATTATATATTATTATTATTTTGTCGTGTCAGGAGCGACCTTAGAAACTGCAAGTCGCTTCTGGTGTGAGAGAATTGGCCATCTGCAAGGACATTGCCCAAGGGATGCCCGGATGATTTGATGATTTATCATCCTTGTGGGAGACTTCTCTCATGTCCCCACATGAGGAGCTGGAGCTGATAGAGGGAGCTCATCTGCCTCTCCCCGGATTCGAATCTGTGACCTGTCGGTCTTCAGTCCTGCCGGCACAGGGCTCTAACCCACTGCACCACCAGGGGCTTTATAATATAATTTATAATATTATAATGTAACACAATATAAAACATAATATTAATACAATATTATAATTATATACTTTAAATAGTATTATTAGTACCTTTACCTTTATAATGGTATAATACAATATACTAATGTATAATACTGATATTGTGCTATGCTATTAATATATTATATTTTATGTATATATATATATATCTTGTAAGCCGCTCTGAGTTCCCTTCGGGGTGAGAAGGGCGGCATATAAATGCTGTAAATAAATAAATAAATAATTGTCAGCTCTCCAACTGAAGCTCCCAGGGATTGCATTTATATGAACGGCCAATAAAAAACCTCCCACCTCCTTATACCAGGCTCGACCAAATAGCGAATGATGCACGCAGTCTGTTGATTGATTGGCATGTTTGTACGTTTTACAAAAACATGGTGACTGAGGATTATGGGAGCTGGAGTGAGACATATCTGGAGAGCCCTGGAGATGTTCCAAGGTTGCCTCAACTACTTCGCTGAATAGGAAAGAGACTGTGGATTCTGGTCAACTTATCTCTCATCTGCCTCCACTCTCCCCAAAACACAAAAGAGATATCCTTGGCTTTTCAGGTTTAACCTCAGCCAGCCTCACCAGGTTTCTTGTAAGTGACATATGCCAAGCTGACGAAGATTATGCCAACGACGATGAGGGCCGACCACCAGGCCAGCAGGAACATGATGACCACAGAGATGATGGCTCCAAAGAGGGCTGTCCACTTGCTGAAGTACCGGAAAGAAGGCCGCCAGCCTGGTAGGACGCACGAGAAGAGAGCATTGCATGAGTTGAAGGCATCCAGGTATTCATAATAACCAAAACAAACCCTAATTCAGCTTTTCTCAACCTGGGTATTGGGATCCCTGGGAAGGTCATAAGGGGGGTGTCAGAGGGCTCATCAAAGATCATCAGAAATCACAGTATTTTTTGTTCTCCATGGTGGAAGTTTGGCTCAATTCTATCGTTGTTGGGGTTCAGAATGCTCTTTGATTGTTGGTGAACTATAAATCCCAGCAACTACAACTCCCAAATGTCAAGGTCTATTTTCCCCAAACTCCACCACTGTACACATTTGGGCATATTGAGTATTTTGCCAAGTTTGGTCCAGATCCATCATTGTTTCACTCCACCAGGAGGTAGGTGAACTACAACCCACCAAACCCTTCCAGTATTTTCTAGTCATGGGAGTTCTATGTGCCAAGCTTGCTTCAATTCCATTGCTGGTAGAGTTCAGAATGCTCTTTAATTGTTGGTGAACTATAAATCCCAGCAACTACAACTCTCAAATGACAAAATCAATCCCCCCCCCCCCCCACTAACAACCCCACCAGTATTCCAATTTGGGCATATCGGGTATTTGTGCCAAATTTGGTCCAGTGAATGAAAATACAGCCTGCATATCAGCTATTTACATTATGATTCATAACAGTAGCCAAATTACAGTTACGAAGTAGCAACGAAAATAATTTTATGGTTGGGGGTCACCACAAGATGAGGAACTGTATTAAGGGGTCGTGGCATTCAGAAGGTTGAGAACCACTGCCCTTTTTTATCCTATCCTTGGTTGATGCTCACTCAGGATCAGAGCGAAAGGATGGCAAACCCCTTCTGAACAAATCCTACCAAGAAAACCAAGTGCCTTAGAGTTGCCATAATATAGACGGACAGAAGGCACACAACAAGGGGGCAGGGACATGATCTAAAGGTGATATTGTGGAATATTGTGGAATATTGTGTCCAATTCTGGGCACCACAATTCAAGAGAGATATTGACAAGCTGGAATGTGTCCAGAGGAGGGCGACTAAAATGATCAAGGGTCTGGAGAACAAGCCCAATGAGGAGCGGCTTAAGGAGCTGGGCATGTTTAACCTGAAGAAGAAAAGGCTGAGAGGAGATATGATAGCCATGTATAAATATGTGAGAGGAAGGCACAGGGAGGAGGGAGCAAGCTTGTTTACTGCTTCCATAGAGATTAGGACAAGGAACAATGGCTTCCTGACTGCGAGAGCCATTCAGCAGTAGAACTCTCTGCCCCGGAGTGTGGTGGAGGCTCCTTCTTTGGAAGCTTTTAAACAGAGGCTTTTAAACAGAGGCCATCTGTCAGGGGTGCTTTGAATGCAATATTCCTGCTTCTTGGCAGGGGATTAGACTGGATGGCCCATGAGGTCTCTTCCAACTCTTTGATTCTATGATTCTATGATGACAATACGGCTTCTGGAAGTAAATGGGATATGCAAAGCCAAACATTTGGGGCTGAACTTTGCCCTTGACAAAATCTAAGCCATCTTCAAACCTGATCTAGTAATCCTTCCACCAGTCAGAACCGAGTAAATCCAGTTTGCTGAGCAGCTTCAAAGCTGGTCTTTCCTACTCAATTTAATCTACTCAGAGAACAAGACCTTCCCATTCAGCCACCCCACACTTCAACTTCCCAGACAAATTCATTATCAGTGTGATCGCTGCACTCAATGTGTAACTGAAAGAATGGCAAATTCCTTGTCTGTTTACTTCCACTGTTTACTCTTTCCACCACACTTCCTTCCCCTTTCTTTGCACCCTGCAACATCAGGAACCTGCCCCCATTTGCGCCCAGGTAAATCCATGTGCAATGTATTAGCCAACATATTTTAATGTTACCCTACCATAAAGCCATAGAATCATAGAGTTGGAAGAGACCTCGTGGGTTTTCCAGTCCAACCCCCTGCCAAGAAGCAGGAAAATTGCATTCAAAGCACCCTAGCATTTCTGTGCTCTCAAATAATATGCTGTGTCTAAGTTGGTTCATCAAGTGCTCTGCTATGGCTGACTTCTCTGATTGAATTAGTCTTTCATGTTCCTTGATTCGTGTTTGAGCACTGCTGAATTTGGAGGTCCCTATATAGACTTGTCCACAGCTGCATGGTATATGGTAGACTCCTGCAGGGGTGAGAGGATCCCTCTTGTCCATTGAGAACATTCAAATCACTCTAACAACCACCATGTCAGACTACACAGAGAAGCCACTGAATTCCACAGGAAACATTGAAATTGAGCACAGTCTGGCTACCAGTATTTTAAAAATACTCTAAAATCAGAACAGTAAAGAACACCACTCAAAAACAGGGGAATTCCAGAGAAGAAACAATCAGGAACAGCTAATCACCTCCCAACAAAGGATTCCCCCAGGCAGGAAGCAGCCAAGCCTTGAAGCTGCAAGGCTTTTCAATGCTAATCAATGCTAATTGCAGCAATCACACTTGCCTCCAACAGACAAGAGTTCTTTCTCCCACCCTGGGCATTCCACAGATATATAAACCCCACTTGCCTAGTTTCCAACAGACCCCACAACCTCTGAGGATGCCTGCCATAGATGTGGGTGAAGTGTCAGGAGAGAATGCTTCTGGAACATGGCCATACAGCCTGGAAAACTCACAGTAATCCAGTAATTCTGTCCATAAAAGCCTTGGACAACACATTGCTTATGTTTATTCAACAGTGAATTGACTGCCTTGAAAAGTGGTGCAGTCTCTTTCTTTGGAGGTCTTTAAATGGACATCTTTTTAGGTGCGTTAGTTGTATATTCCTGCATGGACTAGATGGCTTTGTGGTGTCTTCCAACTCCACAATTCCATCATTTCACAACAGAGCACCAACACAATGTCCACACATCTATTTTTTTACTGCATTCCACCCCAACCATTTCCTGGATACTGTCCCACCACCATTGCCTTACCTGGGGACTTGGTGATGGTGGCATGGAAGCAGCTGAAATTGATCAGGGCGTAAGAGCACAAAAAGAAATTAGAGATGATGGGTGCAATGGTGTTCAGCTCAGCTGGGGAGGCAAAGAAGAGGAAAATCAGCAAAGAGGCACCATCTTCCAACACAGAAGAGGGATGGGAGGAGATGTTCACTTGGGTGTACCAATCAATGTGCATGTGCTCACTTATTTTCAATAGTACTCACTTCTTGTTTATTTAGTTTCATGGTACATTTTCTCTTCCTTTACACAATTTGAGTCCTTGGTCATTAAATTTATTTAAAAATTCCTATCCCACAGAGTTGGAGGTACAATACTGCTTCTCACCTACTCCTTTGCCCTCGTCTCACTTGCCATTCTTCTTCCCTTGCGCAAGAACGATCTCACTTACCAATGAGGATGAAGGCAACTGCCAGGATGAAAGTCAAAGCATAGGCTCTCAAGGGCTCCTGGTTCTTTCCGTATCCCTTGGCAAAGAAGCCGATGAGAGGATAGAGGTTGTCCTGGCAGAGGCACTGTAAGAAAAAAGTTGAACCAATATTAGGTCTTGTCAACCTGGGTTGATATCTGTTTCTGCGTGATGAATACAGCAGGCCTTGGAGATGGCTTAGCAATGTCCTAGTTCGAAACCCACTGTTCCTCCATATTCCTTGGGACTAGACATATTTATTTATTTATTTACAGTATTTCTATCCTGCTCTATCTCACAGCAGATGGGACTCAGAGTGGCTTCCAGTTTTGGTAAATATTCTATATTCTATATGCTATATTTTGGTCTTGAGAGACAATATTAGCTTTTGTGCTCCTCACACAAAAGTGGAATAGTGTCAGACTTCTGCATTTTCAAGTTTAAGTTTTGTGGATTTGATTCCTCATAGGTTTGAGTAATATGGTCTCTCTAAGAATCTCTAGGTCCTTCAGTGGCACTCTTTAGTCAACTTCGGCAAAGGTTGGCAATTAAGTCTCACTGGAGGACCTGGAGATTCTTGGAAAGGTATTTCTTAAAGTTTGTTTTATTCATGTTTCCCACTTCCACAGAGGTCCTGCTCCCCAGATCTTCATGAATGTGGAAGGCTGATTGCACTTGGGGACAATCAATGGAATTTATTAGGCATATTCTGGATCGATTCAAAAGGTAGCAGTTGTTGTTGTGTACCTTCAAGTCATTTATGGTGACCCTAAGGTGGGTTTCTTAGCAAGACTTATTTATATTCATTGGGAGTTTGCCATTGCCTTTGGATGGCTAAATGAGAGTGACTTGAACAAAGTGGTTTTCCTTGGTTGGACAAGGATTCAAATTCTGATCTCCAGAGTCGATGTCCTTCATATAAACCACTTTTATTTATTATTTATTTACATTATTTATATTCCGTCCTCACTCCATAGGGGACTCAGAGAAGATCACAGAACACATATACAGCAAACATTCAATGCTATTATACGTATAACGACAAGACAGACAACTGTACATAGATATATAGGCTTTCCCATCTTCAGCATCTTGGAGGCTGTGCTTGGTTCCAGCCACAGGGGGGTGCTGTCGCTCCATCTTCCCTGCCGAAGAGCTTTTGTTTATACACTTCCTCCTTGATCAAATCACCAGCATTTCCTGGCATTTCCTTATGGATGCCTTAAATACTTCCCTGCTTAAAGCGGTACCTATTTATCTCCTCACAATTGCTGTTTTCGATCTGATAGGTAGGCAGAAGCTGGACTGAAAGGCCAACTCACCCCGACCCAGGCTTCGAACTGTCAGCCTTTCAGTTGGCAAGATTTACTGCATTTGGCGGTTAACCTGCTGTGCTAAAGCCCAGCCCTTTCCCCAAGTTGGTTGCCAGAAGAATTCCAAAATCTTTATTTTCACCACTCCAGGACCTTATTGTCCTGTTTGGCCACATTTTCTTGGTCAGGCCAAAGAAGCAGGCTAGGTTATTGTTGAGTCAAGCTGGGGCTAAAGCTGATAGCGAGGACAATGGGGAAATGATAACAGAGGCTGAGAACTGGGGATTTTCCCGATCAAAACAGTAGAATATAGTGGTCATGGCTGTGTTTACATCTCCATTCTACTCTTCAATCTCTTTCTCCAATGTACCTGGAAGACTTTGGGAGCAGAGACGAGGCAGGCCAAGGCAGAAGAGAGGGTGGCAGCAAAAATCCCAGCTGTGATGAGAGGGCTGAATGCTGACACCATGCTCATGGTCTAGAGAGAAACAAGGAGATCAAACTTTAGTAGGGAAAGAGGTCTCAGCTTCAGAAGCATTTTCATCCAATGAACAATAAGGTGAGAAAGAGCATATCTAAACTGCAGACTTAATGTTGTTTGATGCCACTTTAACTGCCATAGCTCAATGCTATGGAATAAGGGGAATTGTAGTTCAGTGAGGCACCAGCATTCCTTGACTAAGAAAGCTAAGGACCAAGTAAAATTACTGTTCTCATGATTCCATAGCATTAAACCATGGCCGTTAAAGTGATGTCAAACCGCATTAATTTAGCTGCACCATAAAATAATCAAAACAGGATGCTGAAAGAGATAAAAACAAGGTAAGCAAGGCAAAAACAAACAACGAAGCTCACATAATGCTCTCGTTCACATTATGACCTTGTCCCACACCATAAAACCCACTGAAAAAGGATCCTGGCTTTTCCTACCTGGTAATCATTGGCCAAGCCATATTCGCAAGTTCCAGACAAGGTGCACTCGGTGAAGTTCCAGCCGTAGTTACAGCCCAAGCCGACGCAATCCCCACCGGTGAAATTGCCAGCTCCCAGAGTGTCGTTTATGCTACCGGTGGCATCACGGATCACACAGGAACCTGGGGAAAAAGAGAGAGAAAAGACCACCTTGTAGGGCTAAGCATCTGGGATTGCTCCATGGAGTCCCTTTGCAAATTGTAGACTCATTACCAATGGTGGCAGCAATAGCCAGGTATGTCAACGTGGTTAGGAAGATGGCCATTAGAGTTCCTTGAGGGATGGCCACTGCTGGGTCCTGCAAAGGAAAAAGAAAGAGAGAGAGACAGTCAATTATATGTTAGGGCATGTAAAAATCCTTATGGTGAGTATGTTAACTGTAAATGCAAAGCATGAAGCTGATTGGTTGGGCCACACCCTAGAGCGGGGGTCCTCAAACTTTTTAAACAGAGGGCCAGGTCACAGTCCCTCAAACTGTTGGAGGGCCGGATTATAATTTGAAAAAAGTATAAATGAATTCCTATGCACACTGCACATATCTTATTTGTAGTGCAAAAACACTTTAAAAATACAATAATTAAAATGAAGAACAAGTTTAACAAATATAAACTTATTAGTATTTCAATGGGAAGTGTGGGCCTGCTTTTGGCTGATGAGATAGGGTTGTTGTTGTGGTGGTGGTGTGCTTTCAAGTCGTTTCAGACAGGTTGATCCTGAGCGACGGCCAGGTAAATGACCTTGTAGGGCCATATTCGTCCCCCGGGCCTTAGTTTGAGGACCCCTGCCCTAGAGGCTAGCTGAACCTGGGAGTTTTGGCAACAGTTACATTTTTGGCCAGTTAGCTGTGCAGAAGCTTACAGAGACAGAGAGCTTCTGAAAGAAGGTCTCCCACATGGACTCCTAAAGACCATTTGAATTTCTCTCAGAGACATTGCAACTGTTCACATGACTGTATATATGTTGCTCTGCAAAGAGTAAACTTTTTGTATTTTGTGACCTCACCTCTGAGGATGCTTGCCATAGATGCAGGCGAAACGTCAGGAGAAATGCCTCTAGAACATGGCCATATAGCCCGAAAAAACCCACAAGAACTGAGTAAACTTTTTGTTTAATCTGCGTGGCATATTTCTCTGGCAAAAAAAGTGTGTGGGCTGGTGAAACGTTAACTACGATGATTTTCATTCTGATACACTATACCAGGGGTCCTCAAACTTTTTAACCAGATGGCCAGGTCAAAGTCCCTCAAACTGCTGGAGGGCTGGATTATAATTTGAAAAAAAAATGTATGCAAAAAACACTTAAAAACCATACAATAATTGAAATGAAGAACAATGTTAACAAATATAAACTTATTAGTATTTCAATGGGAAGTGTGGATCTGCTTTTGGCTGTTGAGATAGGATTGTTGTTATTGTTATGTGCTTTCAAGTCGTTTCAGACTTAGGTTGACCCTGAGCGAGGGCCGGTTAGATGACCTTGGAGGGCTGTATCCGGCCCTTGGGCCGTAGTTTGAGGACCCCTGCACTATAGTCATACAGTGGGCCTTTGAGATCTTCAAGAGTTTGTTCCAGGATGCCCTGTAGATACCAAAATCCATGGATGCTCAAGTCCTGTTATATGCAGTGGCATCCCTTATATAAAATGGTAATCAAATGGCATTGAGAGCCTGAAGCTCTGTGAAATATGAAGTCTGCTTTTGCTCAAGGGCACGATTCCTCTCCCTCCTCTCTTCTCTGTTGCGTTAATGGAGTGCCAATAAATCATGGATTCTGTAGTTTTACAAGGTCTGTAGCCTTCTCTGCCATGTAGTGCTGATGCCTCACAAAACTACAACTCCCACAATTCAATAATGTTGAGTGGTTGGCTTTAAAGTTGTGTCCAACTGCATCCATTCTACGATGCAGACGCACCCTAAGAACACGTTGGCATTTCCTTCCACTTCATATATAGAAGTGCCATCCACACACCTTTAGATCTCCTGAGATGTTGGCACCAGCTAAGATCCCTGTGGCTGATGGGAAGAAAATGGAGAACATGCCAAAGAAGCTTCCAGATTCGCCTCTCCACTCGGGCCCAATGTTCTCCAGAAAAATGTCGCCTATGAGGGAAAAAAAGGGAGCAAAATAGTCTAGTGATTGATCCAAACACAGTGGGGAAGAAGCAGACCATGAGGAAATGTTGTTTGGGGACTACAGCTCTTACCACGATAGCTGAAGTAGCCTTTGGCCATCCGCTCCGGCGAGGCTGGGATCAGTGTCCCAACGAAGTAGTTGACGAAAGAGACCATGATGACAAAGAAGAACACAACCTGAGCCTGGAAAAATAAAAAAGAAGAAATAATTAGGAACTGTGGGAGTTGAAGTCCAAAACATCTGGAAAACCGACATTTGCCCATGCCTGGCATAGATGCACTTCACACTCTCTCAGGGTCAGAAGAAGACAATGGAAAAGGTTCGGTTAAGGATCACCATAGGTCGGAAAGACACACAAAAAGGACATATTTAAAGCTATGCTTCAAAAAGACTCAATTATTATTTCATCCCAAGGTTCCCAGATATCCCATATTTCAGCTTTAACTACCTCATTTAATTCCTTCCTTGGAAAATGATTACAAACCCAATTGTTGTTTTCCTTCTCTTACCTTCGCCTCCCATTCCATGCCAGCCAGAGCAATGCCCATCAAACCCGTGACAGTGATCACACCCACAATACGGATGTCGTTCACTGGGTCAGTCATGATTGAATCAGTCTCCTGTTGGAATATAATAATGGAAGTGAGAAAGAACTCAACTGTAGAACTAATGCACCAAACTGCCTTTCCTTGAAGTGTTTTGCTTGGTTCATCGACCCTACCAGCTGTTAGGGATTGTGGGAGTTGAAGTCCAAAACACCTGGAGGGCCAAAGTTTGCCCATGACTGGTGTACACAAACTCTACATAGATATGACCCATGGTTGGTGGCAAGAGAAGGAAGAAGGACCCAACAGAGTTGGGGAAATTTGAAACATTTCAAGAAAGAATTTGGATGCAAAACCACAAATACGTAGCTAAAACCAAAACAAAAAGAACCGCAAAGTCTCAGTACTTCCAGGGAGCTTTCTCTAGTCTGGATAAGCCAAAAACTGGACAAAGAAGAACATCTAGAGAACCTGATTTGGGGTCAGGGAAAACTAGGATGGGATCAGGTTGCACCATACGTACCACCAGAAGATCCTTGACTGTTTCTGAGAATCCCACCACATGCATAGCCACTGCGACAGCGTTGGCAAAGGAGAAGAGAAGACCGATGGAGCCACCAAGTTCTGGTCCCAAGCTGCGGGAGATGAGGAAGTAGGTGCCTCCTGCAAGAGAAGCCATTCAGGCATCAGTCACTGCTCAAGGCTGGCCCATCCATTACTTAATTATCTACTGAATTTAATTCCCACATTTCTATCAAAGTAGAACCCAAGGCAGCTCATAGACAACATTTGTTTAAACTAATCTTTCTTATGGTCAAATTCTGCCAAGATGTCGAGGGCAGAGTTGTGTTGGTGGACCTTCAGGTTCCTAGAGATGTGTTATTTCCAGATTTAGAGAAAGTGGGTTTTTAAAATTGTTTATATTTTATATTTATATTTCAGTTTTTAATTTTTTTCTCTCTACAGAAAATTGCTTCCTATCTTGGAAATTCTGTGATTTATAATATAATCATAAAATTGTAGAGTTGGAAGAGATCTCGTGGGCCATCCAGTCCAACCCCATTCTGCCAAGAAGCAGGAAAATCATATTCAAAGCACCCCCGACAAATGGCCATCCAGCCTCTGTTTAAAAGCCTCCAAAGAAGGAGCCTCCACCACACTCTGGAGCAGAGAGTTCCACTGCTGAACAGCTCTCACTGTTAGGAAGTTCTTCCTCATGTTCAGGTGGAATCTCATTTCTTGTACTTTGAAGCTATTCTTCTGCGTCGTAGATTCCAGGGCAGGAGAAAACAAGCTTGCTCCCTCCTCCCGATAACTTCCCCTCACATATTTATACATGGCCCTCATCATGTCTCCTCTCAGCCTTTTCTTCTGCATGCTAAACATGCCCAGCTCTTTAAGCCGCTCCTCATAGGGCTTGTTCTCCAGACCCTGGATCCTTTTAGTTGCTCTCCTCTGGACACATTTCAGCTTAGAGTCAACATCTCCCTTCAATTGTGGTGCCCAGAATTGGACACAGTGTTATTCCAGGTGTGGTCTAACCAAGGCAGAATAGAGGAGTAGCATGACTACCCTGGATCTAGACACTAGACTCCTATTTATGCAGGCCAAAATCCCAGTGGCCTTTTTAGCTGTCGCAAGACACTGTTGGCTCATGTTCACCCTCCTCCCCACGAGGACTCCAAGATCTTTTTCACCCGGACCGCTGTAGAGCTAGGCATCGTCCCCGTTTCTGTATCTTTGCATTTCATTTTTTCTGCCTAACTGGAGTATCTTGCATTTGTCCCTTTTGAAGTTCATTTTGTTAGTTTTGGCCAATCATCTCTCTAATCTGTGAAGATCATTTTGAATTTTGCTCCTGTCTTCTGAATTATTGGCTCTCCCTCCCAATTTGGTGTTGTCTGCAAACTTGATGATCTTGCCTTCTATCCTTCATCTAAGTCCTTAATAAATATGTTGAACAGGACCATTCAATTTTATCCATTCTTGTCCCTAGAACAGGTCACCAAAATGCAGAAATAAGACTCTAAAGAACTGTTCCAGGGCTCCAATCACTAGACTTCTACAGAGTAAAGTTGGATAGGGTCTTCACAAATGTGCAAAATTGTGCCAAAAATTGGGTTTCTTGGAAATTTCCTTACCCGCTTTGACTTTGCCATTGGTGGAGATGGCTGAAATGGAGAGGCCAGTGATGCTGGTCACGATGGAAGACATTATAATGATCAACCAAGTTAACCCTGAGGAAAGAAAGAGAAATCCATGGGTTGGAGGAAACATAATCAGATGACCCATGTTATACCTCTTCTCTTTGAACCCATTTTTTCAAAAGACTTCCCCAAATTTCCCTTCCAAAATACCCAAAATTCTCTAATTGCTCTCCAGAATCTCGTGATGAATATGTTTCATCCTTGAAGGAAACCTTTAAGAAGTTCTCCAGAAGGTTCAAAATGTTTTTGTTTAACTATGCAATGTTTACCTGACCCAACTGCTTCATATGTGAATATAGTGTTAATTTCGAATGAAATGTTTGCTGAAACATATTGAACTGTTCTTTTTTGTGTAGGACTACCTATATGCTTTTGTGTAGGACCTTATCTTTATTTTTTCTTGTTATTTCTACTTCTGATACCAAACTTGCTGCTAAACAAGTCATACCAAGGAACACATCAACTTTGTCAACTGAGATGTATCTCTATAGTGCTATAATTGTGTAAAGATGGTTCATTTCCACAAATTTAATCCCAAGCCTCCTTATATCGGAAAATACTCTTACCTATCCCAGCCTGAGCAGTTATCCATGGCAAACGGAGATAAAGGATCACGCCCCAAATGTTCAACATGCACCGGATCTTTGGAAACAAAAGAACGTAAAATTGAGAACCTGGGCACATTGGTAGATTACATAATAATGGGAGGAGACAACTCAGTGTCCACCCATATGGCAGAATTATAACAGTTTGACAGCACTTTAACTGACATAGTACCATCCTAGGGTACCTTGGGAGTTATAGTTTGCGATGGCACCAGAGCCCTCTAACAAGCAACTACCTATTAATCCAAGAATCCCATAGCATTGAGCCAAGGTTGTTAATATGGTGTCGAACTGCTATTATTCTGTAGTGCGGAGACAGCCTGCCTTTATTCCCAATTGTCTCCACAATTGGAGGGCTCATCTTGCTCCTCCTGGTTCTAATGTATTCATTCTTTTCATTTGCCGACTTTACCATGACTCCGGTCACCCAACCAAAACGAACAGGTTCTGTTTCTGGTTCTTCGTCAGCTTCCACATCTTTGTCTTCCCCATCCTTGGTACTGGAATCATGAGATGACTGAATAAACAAAACAGGGAGGAAAGGAAAGGCTAAATACACTTCTGACAATTGGGGAAATATATGAAATTTCTCAAAACGTGGCAAACGTTGACCGTAGAAGATTGGAAGACCTAGAAATTGCTAGTGGTCCCTGGTCAAGTGGTCCCTGGTCAAAGGGGTCTTTGGTCAAAGAGGTCCCTGGTCAAAGTGGTCTCAGGTCAAAGTGGTCTTTGGTCAAAGTGATCCCTGGTCCAAGTGGTTCCTGGTCAAAGGGGTCTCTGGTCAAAGTGGTCCCTGGTCAAAGTGGTCCCTGGTCAAAGGGGTCCCTGGTCAAAGTGGTCCCTGGTCAAAGGGGTCTCTGGTCAAAGTGGGCCCTGGTCAAAGGGGTCCCTGGTCAAAGAGGTCCCTGGTCAAAGGGGTCTCTGGTCAAAGGGGTCCCTGGTCAAAGGGGTCCCTGGTCAAAGAGGTCCCTGGTCAAAGGGGTCCCTGGTCAAAGGGGTCTCTGGTCAAAGGGGTCCCAGGTCAAAGTGGGCCCTGGTCAAAGGGGTCCCTGGTCAAAGGGGTCTCTGGTCAAAGGGGTCCCTGGTCAAAGTGGTCCCTGGTCAAAGGGGTCTCTGGTCAAAGGGGTCCCAGGTCAAAGTGGGCCCTGGTCAAAGGGGTCCCTGGTCAAAGTGGTCCTTAGTCAAAAAAAGTTTGGGAACCACTGACTTACAGATACCCCTCAGGTAAAAATTCTGTTTTTAATTAATGTTTTTCCACAAATATTTGCCGAGATTCAAAACCCCACAAACATGAAGGACTGACTGCAAAAGTAAGCACGTCACCTCTGCATGAAGACAACTAGAATTAAAAAAGGTTGACTCATCACCTTGCTATTATGTTTTTGGACTTTTAAGGGTTTTTCCAGTTTAACATCAGAAAGCATTTCAAAAGTCAGTCTGATGTTATCACCCAGCATAACTCTGGGGTGGATGCTGACCTAGATATACCATATTAATTAAATATGCAAATAATAACCAAACCAATTTATGTTATCATCTCAGATCAGGACTGAACTTTTGGAGCGCAGGTCAAAGATAACACTGGCCAATAAACATTCAGGTGCCTCAAATGTTAGCCCTGTTTATGGGTATATTTGACCTGCTGATTCCATAAACACCATCAGATTTCTCCTGTCAGCTCTAGTTTTTGAGATACAGAACATATGCCATATCCCACTGTTCATCTGTTCGCCATAGAAAATAAGGATTACCATCTTTAAGCAACTAGGTGTGGTCTAACCAATGCAATTTTCTGAATCGATGTCCCAAAGATACCCTAATCAGGTCTACAAACCAATATAACAAGAAAAAAAACTATAGTTCAATAAAATGACCCCCAAAAATCTGATCAGAGGAAGGCTAATTTGGATGACCATCACTCTTCAATGAAGGGCACCCCTTAATTTCTCACCGGTTCTGCATTTCTGAGCATGTCCAGTGACGGCCGGACTTTCCGACGCCCAGGCGGTGCTGAGTTGGCATAGAATTCATACCGCGGGCAGGCATCAATGGTGGTCTCATAATCGGGTGGGGCCGAGCCATCTTCCTCCATCTGAGAAGCAGCTATGATATCTGCAGGGATTTGGGGCGCAGCTTTAGCTTGTTCCATTGGGGGTTCATTCTGTTGCTTCCGGATCTTGAACGGCCCCAGTGAAAAGACAGTTTTGTACGACTCTGAATCCTCCATGTTCTAATTCGGATTGTTCTCGTCTCCTGTTAGGAAATAAACAAAGGACAGTCCAGAGTTAAAAGCTGAGTCTCACGTTAGTTATGACTCATGTTAGTTCTTGGATTCAGAAACAATACATCTACACCCACAATTAATGCCGTTTGATACCATTGCAGTACCATGGCTCAATGCTGTGGAGCACTGGATGTTGAGGTTTGGGGAAACATCAGCACTCTTGAGCAAAAAAAGAATAAAAGATCCTTCGAAACTTCAGCTTACAGGAGTCCATAGCATTGAGTCAAGGCAGTTAAAGCGATGTTGAACTGCATTCATTCTACAGCAGTGGTTCTCAACCTTCCTAATGCTGCAACCCCTTAATACAGTTCCTCTTGTTGTGGTGACTCCCAAACATAAAATTATTTTCGTTGCTATTTCATAATTGTAATTTTGTTACTGTTATGGATCATAATGTAAATATCTGACATGCAAGATGTATTTTCAGTCACTGGACCAAATTTGGCACAAATACCTGATATGCCCAAATTTGAATACTGGTGGGGTTTGGGGGAAGGGGATTGATTTTGTCATTTGGGAGTTGTAGTTTCTGGGATTTAAGTTCACCTACAATCAAAGAGCATTCTGAACTCCACCAACGATGGAATTGAACCAAACTTGGCACACAGAACTCCCATGGCCAACAGAAAATACTGGAAGGGTTTGGTGGGCATTAACTTTGAGTTTTGGAATTGTAGTTCACCTACATGTAAAGAGCACTGTGGACTCAACCAATGATGGATCTGGACCAAACTTGGCACAAATACTCTATATGCCCAAATGTGAACACTGGTGGAGTTTGGGGAAAATAGGCCTTGACATTTGGGAGTTGTAGTTGCTGGGATTTATAGTTCACCTACAATCACAGAGTATTCTGAACCCCACCAATGATAACATTGGGCAAAACTTCCAACACAGAGCCCCATGTTGTTGTTAATTCGTTCAGTCGTTTCCGACTCTTCATGACTTTGTGAGCCCCCATGACCAACAGAAAATACTGTGTTTCCTATGGTCGTTTGTGACCCCCCCCCCCCGACACCTCCTTGCAACCCCCTCAGGGGTACTGACCTCCAAGTTGACAAATGCTGTTTTATAGTGTAGATGCAACCTAAGACAATAGTTAAGACAAACCTTAGTTATTGTCTAATGTCTAGTGCTATTTGTTTTAATGTTATTGTTTTGTTTTATGAGTTTATGTATTGTTGCATTTGTTATGCTGTTGTTTTACTGATGTATTGGGCCTCGGCCTTTTGTAAGCCGCACCGAGTCCTTTGGGAGATGTTAGCGGGGTATAAATAAAGGTTTATTATTATTATTATAAGAGTGCTTAGACCAAGAATATTTAATTTCCGAATAAAATTATAGAATTACAGAGTTGAATCTAGCCCTCTATTCAAAGAACCTCAGCAGAAGCATTCCAAAAACGTAGCTGTCTAGATTCATTTTGATGTTCTGAATTGTAGTTTTATCAGGTCTTTTGACTTATCTGCAGAGGAGTTCTGGTATCTCACCAAACTGCAAATCCCAGGATTTCATAGCAATGAGCCACAGCAGTTAAGGTGGGGCCAAACTGCCTTAATTCTGCTGTATCAATGCATTCAAAGATTTGTCTTCTATGAAGTTTTTTTTTTAAGGGTTGCATTTTTTAAAGTACAAAAGTTTGGTACAATAATGAAAGCATTTTTTTTTAAAAAAAAAAAGAACACCACACAAGTCTATCCATTTTCCAGGATATCTGATTGATAGACTCCAACAGACTCTTCTAGAACTTTACGACAAACAGATAAGAAAAGGGATTAACTCAGTCTTTTCCCAGCAAAGAAGATCTTGTTTGAACCACCAAAGAGTAATTGTCGTCAGTAAGTGACATTACACTGATCCAGAAGAGATAAAGACCGGCAATCAAACAGTGGTTTGCCGGCAGCGGAAATGCTGAGCTGAGGATATAAAGAAAGCAATGACCAAATAGTTAAAAGTTGCCAGTAGGTGATATGGAACACACAAGAGATGGAAAAGTGCAATCTAAATACGGGTTAACATGGACAGTAAACGGTATTATACTGTTAAACTGTGCTTGAAAAGCACCCCCCTGAATAGCTAGAGCTAACAGCAGCAAGTGATACAACAAATAGAGAGAGTCAAGCATATATTTAAGCTGACAGCAAAAGATATAAAACAAATTAGACGCAGCATTTCCCGGGGGGGGGGGGGAGGTGGTTGCGAGGGGATGTCAGAGGGGTTGCCAAAGACCATCAGAAAACACAGTATTTTCTGTTGGTCATGGGGGTTCTGTGTGGGAAGTTTGGCCCAATTTTATCATTGGTGGGGTTCTAGAGGCTCTTTGATTGTAGGTGAACTATAAATTCCAGCAACTAAAACTGTCAAATGTCCTGGTCTATTTTCCCCAAACCCCACCAGTGTTCACATTTGGGCATATTGAGTATTCATGCCAAGTTTGTTCCAGGCCCATCATTGTTTGAGTCCACAATGGTCCCTGGATACAAGTGAATTACAACTCCAAAAGTCAATGTCAATGCCCACCAAACACAGTATTTTCTGTTGGGAGTTCTGTGTGCCAAGACTGGTTCAATTCAATCATTAAAGGAGCTCAGAATGCTCTTTCATTGTGTTGTTGTTCATTCGTTCAGTCATTTCCAACTCTATGTGACCTAATGGACCAGCCCATGCCAGAGCTCCCTGTCGACCGTCACCACCCCCAGCTCCTTCAAGGTCAATCCAGTCACTTCAAGGATCCCATCCATCCACCTTTCATTGTAGGTGAACTATAAATCCCAGCAACTACAACTCCCAAATGACAAAATCAGTCCCTTCCCTCAACCCCACCAATATTCAAATTTGGGCGTTTCAAGGATTTATGCCAAATTTGGTCCAGTGAAGGAAAATACATCCTGCATATCAGATATTTACATTACGATTCATGACAGTAGCAAAATTACAGTTATGGTACAAAAATAATGTTATGGTTGGGGGTCACCACAACATGAGGAACTGTATTAAGGGGTCGTGGCATTAGGAAGGTTGAGAACCACTGAGCTCGAGGTAAGAAGAAGAGAGCCACTGAAAATAAGTTGACATTAGATGGTATTATACTGCGCAGAGGAGATTAAAAGGACAAACTATCAAATGGTTAGAGTTGAAAGCAAATAACTAGAAGACAGAGCCAAACAAAATGTAAAGTTGGTGCAGAAGATACCATACAAAACAAAGGCGTAAACCAAAATCTTAGTGAAATAGTTCAAGTTGACAACAAGAACGCTTGGGTACACCAACAACACCAGATCCCATCTGATATTGGAAATTAAGCGGAGCCTGTCCTGGTTAATATGTAGACGGGAAACCACCAACAAATAACTTACCCTGTAGTTTGTATTTCAGAAAAACGAACTGGCAAAACCAACTCTGAATACTCCTAGGAAAACTTTATGAAATTCATTGGGTCGCTATAAGTAAACTTGATGGCACATGTATAGAAAGGTTATTATACCAACCAAGTGGGGATACATGTAGTTGAAGGAGGAGAACAAATGGAAAAAAATGCAATTATGGGGAGAACAGAAAAATATGGAGATGACAGAGAAGAGATAGATGAAAGAGATGGAGGGACAGGTGTCTGTTTCCGTACCTGGTCTTTTTGTGTGTCTCTGCGATTCTGTCTCCGTCCTCAAGTAGTGGGTTCAACTCCTATCCCTCCTTGCCTTATAAAGGTCCTGGAGAATATCAGCGGCTGGGCTTAACTCTCCAGAACTGGACCCGACAGCCTATGTCTGCCCCCTTGATCCCTTCTACCGATCCCTTTACTAATACCCTCGCCTCCATCTCCAACTCCTCCTCCTTCTCCAAACAGACAAAACTTTCCAAGTGCACAGCAGGTGGGTGGAAGGGATTGAGAAGGAACATCTTCAACCCCCCTGCACACACCCCTTGTGCACACAGGGCTAACTTTGGCCCCTGTTTGCTTGCCTTATCTCTCGGATTCCCTTGCAATGGTGTTCTTTCCACTGGGCAATGGAAACTCAACAAGACAATGGAAGGAAGGGGAGTGTTGGAGACTCTGAGATCTGCCCTGCGGTGAACACGCTGAGCCCACGCACCCGTAGGACCAGGCCAAAGGGTCAAGACCATAGGCAGACCAACTGAGGCAATACGCAGGGGGCAACACTCAATTTGACCATAACTTTGGCCAAGAGCTGGACAGTCCTGGCATTTCTGTGCAACTTCATGTGCAACTTCATGACATAAAGCAGTGGTTCTCATCCTTCCTAATGCCACGACGCCTTAACACAGTTTCTCATGTTGTGATGACCCCCAACCATAACATTTTCGTTGCTACTTCATAACTGTAATTTTGCTACTGTTATGAATCGTAATGTAAACATCTGATATGCAAGGTGTATTGTCATTCACTGGACCAAAATTTGGCACAAATACCCGATATGCCCAAAATTGTGGAGTTGGAAAGGTGAACTGATTTTGCCCTTGGGAGTTGTAGTTGCTGGAATTTATAATTGACCTACAATCAAAGAGCATTCTGAACTCTACCAACGATGGTACTGAGCCACAGAACCTCCTTGACCAACAGAAAATACTGGAAGTGTTTGATGGGCACTGACCTTGAATTTTGGCATTATAGTTCACCTACATCCAGATAACACAACAATGATAGATCTGGACCATACTTGGCATAAATATTCAATATGCCCAAATGTGCCCACTGGTGTAGTTTGGGGAAAACAGACCTTGACATTTGGGAGTTGTGGTTGCTGAGATTTATATTTCACCTACAATCAAAGAGCATTCTGAACCCCACCAATGATAGAATTGGGCCAAACGTCCCACACAGAACCCTCATGACCAACAGAAAACACTGTGTTTTCTGATGGTCTTTGGAGACCCCTCTGACACTCCCTCGTGACCCTCAGGTTGAGAAATGCTGACTTCAGGGTGCATTTACACTGCAGAATGAGTGCAAACTGACAACTTCAGATGCCATGGCTCAGTGCTAAGTAATATTGGAATTCCATAGTTTGGGGTGGCACCAACATTCCATGGCAGGGAAACTAAACACCCTGAAAAACTACAACTTACAGGATTGCATAGTATTGAGTTAGACCTCACAAACAGATATTGACAAGATCAGAGGCGGCCCTAGGTAATTTTCAATGGTAAGCAAACAGTATTTTGGCACCCCCCCCCCCCCAAACCAATCATTGATATATATTTTCTGTTCGTCATGGGAGTTCTGTGTGCCATATTTGGTTCAATTCCATCATTGGTGGAGTTCAGAATGCTCTTTGATTGTAGGTGAACTATACATCCCAGTAACTACAACTCGCATATGTCAAGGTCTATTTTCCCCCAAGAGCGCCTCAAGAGCGTCCCTGGGCAAAATCAACTATACAGCAAATGCTTACTTTGCGTAATGGGTTGAGCCGCCCCTGGACAAGATGGAGGTCAATATCTAAAGGACAACTAAAACGATCAAAGGTTTGGAGACCATGAATCCCAAACAATGGTTTTCAGCCTGTGGGTCCCCAGGTGTTTTGGCCTACAACTTCCAGAAATCCCAGCCAGTTTACCAGCTGTTAGTATTTCTGGAAAGTTGAAGGCCAAAACATCTGGGGACCGACAGGTTGAGAACCATTGCCCTATGAGGAGCGTTTTAAAGAACTGGGTATGTTTAGTCTGCAGAAGGTTGAGAGGAGACATGATAACCATGTATAAATATATGAAAAGGTGTTATAAGGAAGAGGGAGCAAACTTGTTTTCTGCTGCCCTTGAAATTAGAACTAGGAGCAATGGGTTCAAATTACAGGAAGAGAGATTCCACCTAAACATTACAAAGAACTTATTGAACTCTCTGCCTTGGAGTGTGGTGGAAGCTCCTTCCTTGGAAACTTTTAAACAGAGGCTGGATGGCCATCCGTCAAGGATACTTTGATTATTGTGCTTTTCCTGCATGGCAGGGGATAGGGCTAGATGGTCCCATGTGGTCTCTTCCAACTCTATGATTCATGGCAGTTGAGCTGGTGTCAAGCAGTGGAGATGCACCCTCAATCAAAGTTGAATTGAAGACCCTGTAAAGCTACAACTCCCAGGATTCCATAATATGGATCCATGGTAGTGAAAGTGGTGTCGACCTGCATTAATTCCACAGTATAGATGACCCATAGTGTACCTCCTCCTACAATCACAGATGGTTGTATTCAGGATCACATTTGCTGGATCAATTCTGTAGTTGATAGGCTTTGGGTTTGTTTTGGTTCCTTATTAAAACCATGAGGTCCCCCAACGTGAGAAGGTTGCAAAATGGTTGCAAAATGGTGTAGTTAATGACTGCATCGTATGAGTCAGATGTACTAGGACAGCCTGTACACAGAGCATACTCTTCAATTATCCCAACTGGAAGGGACAGACCAATTAACCCTTTGTCATCCCACTATTTTCTGCTGCCCCAGCTATACTGCAATATAACGAAGCTTTAAACTAAATCATCAGGAGAGGAGAGACAGAATTGTGCCTTTCTTATGCTACGTCTATACCATAGAATTAATGCAGTTCATTCCCCACTTTAACTGCCATGACTCTATGCTATAGAGTTGTAGTTTTCCAAGTTCTTTAGCATTCTTGGCCAAAAGTGCTGGTGCCTCAACAAAAGACAGCTCCTAGGGTTTCATAACATTGAGCATTGACAGTATGGGATCAAACTGCATTAATTCTACAGTGCAGATGCACCCACAGAGAAAGCCAACGTGGAATAACATGAGCTTGGCTGCATTAAAAAACAAGATAGGCTTGAAACAATGTCAACATTGAAGCGTATGTGGAAATTTAATTCAAGCAACACTTGTTTTCTCTCTTCTGTTCAAATATAAAAGGCATGAAAGCTGTTCTATTGGTCATACAATCATAAGGTTGAAGAGACCTCTTGGGCCATCCAGTCCAACCCCAATCTGCCAAGAAGCAGGAGAATTGCATTCAAAGCATCCCTGACAGATGGCCATCTAGCCTCTGTTTAAAACCTCCAAAGAAGGAGCCTCCACCATACTTTGGGGCAGAGAGTTCCACTGCTGAACAGCTCTCATAGTTAGGAAGTTCTTCCTTATGTTCAGGTGGAATCTCCTTTCCTGTAGTTTGAAGCCATTGTTCCACAATCTAGTCTTCAGGGCAGCAGAAAACAAACTTGCTCCCTCCTCCCTATGACTTCCACTCACATATTTAAACATGGCCCTTATCATGTCTCCTCTCAGCCTTCTCTTCTGAAGGCTAAACATGCCCAGCTCTTTAAGCCGCTCCTCATAGGGCTTGTTCTCCAGACCGTTGATCATTTGAGTCGCTCTCCTCTGAACACATTCCAGCTTAGAGTCAACATCTCCCTTCCATTGCAATGCCCAGAATTGGACACAGTGTGATTCCAGGTGTGGTCTGACCAAGGCAGAATAGAGGGGCTGCATGACTTCCCTGGATCTAGACATTAGACTCTTATTTATGCAGGCCAAAATCCCATTGGCTTTTTTCCCTGCTGCATGACATTGGTCCCTCGAAGAGCACCACTACCACCATAAAGCTTAGCTTTGAAAGTCACTGAAAAACAGCAATTAATTTTATAGGTCATTATTACCACTTACTTTAAAAATTGCTCAGATATGTAATGATGCTTGTAAAGAAAAGATCAGTAAAATTAATTACCAATGCTCTTTTATCCTGCTTTTAACAGGATGTCGAAAACAATCAGATGAAAGCTTTCAATGACATCTAAAAACCATGTGCTCACAAATGCCAAGAGCATTGCTACTAGTGGCAGAGGAGATGGTGGTGGTGAAAAAATGGCAATGAATTTAAAATACCAGGTGTATACATGTATGTATGCCTTGAGACTGATGGTTTAACTGATGGTTTAGAGGGGATTGTGGGTTTTCCTGTGGCACAAAGTAATGGGCCCTTAAGTCTAGGGAATTCAGGTCTTGAAAATGATGGTTCTCTCTGTGAGAAAACTGGCTCAGAAAATGCAGGGCCTCAAGGTCAGTCAGAGGAGCCAGAAGGAGCAACAACAGATAAGGAATCGAGTGAAGAGCTGAGTGATAAGGAGGGCTCCCAGGAGAAACCACTTGTGGCTATGGAGTCACCAAACGTTTTTGTTTACAAATCAGAGCCGATAATAGATGATGTCAGTCTGAGATATTACGTGGGAAAGTTGTGAAAAAAATTAACGGGAGACGTAATGATTTCATCGGTATACTAAACAACAAGTTATTTATCTTAAGGGCAGTTCAGGCAGCACTGCATTACAGTGAGAAGTTAAGCCTGAGTTCTTTTGTTCCTGGTTCAAACCTTGATTTTAGATTCTAATATCTTGGAAGTTTTCCATGTTCCTGTTCATGTACTCCTGTTCAAGTTTTTGCTAGTTTTATCTTCTAGCTTGTGAATTTATGCTGTCCCTGTGATTTCTGGTTGTTCCTGGACTTTGTAACCTCTTGAACTTTATGAGACATTTGGATTATTGTTTGGCACAGACAGCCAATTATCTCACACCAGAACCCTACTTGCAGTTTCTCAAGTCGCTCCTGACATGAAAAAAATCACCTGTTGCAAAACCTTTTTGGATTATATATCTTTCCTTCTTATTCCTGCTTTTTATATGTTTTACAATACACTGTTTGCTTATATTCCTGGACTCTTGTACGGTGTGGTGGTCATAGGTGTTTCCAGCTCTGGAGTGCAACAATTCCCATCAATTTCATAGGATTTTCTTAGGCAAGGAATGCTCAGAGGTGGTTTTCCCAGTTCATTCACCTGAAATATAGCTTACAGCACCTGATATTCTTTGGAAGTCTCCCATCCAAATACTAACCAGAGCTCTTGCATTCTTCAGCCATGGTAAATGGAAAACAAAATAGCAAAAACTCAAACAGAGACAATGGCTCTTCTAGATTGGTTCAAAGTAATGTCAATTCTCATGATAAAGCTCTTTGAATTTTTCTGGTTACGATTATCTCTGAGTCTACTATTCCATTGTTTTGGGACGTTTTGCACAATTGTTCCTGGATCTGTGGTATGACTCTTCTTTTTCTACTACTACTGAGAATACTACTACTACTACTTCCTCCTCCCCACATCCTTATCCTCCTCCTCTTCTTCTTTTTCACCCTCCTCTTCTTTCACTTCTTCTTTATCTTCCTCTTCCTCCTATTCACTCTTTCTTCTTCACTTTCCTCTTCCTCTTCTTTCCCTTCCTCTTCTTCCTCCTCTTCTTCTTCTTCACCTTCATTCTCCTATTCTTTTTCAAATTCCTCTTTCTCTTCTTCAACTTCCTTTTCTTC
The DNA here is from genome assembly GCF_037176765.1 of Anolis sagrei. NCBI lineage: Eukaryota > Metazoa > Chordata > Lepidosauria > Squamata > Anolidae > Anolis > Anolis sagrei. The sequence continues at coordinate 13,488,554 of NC_090026.1, read as the reverse complement.
CCCTTCCTCCTCTCCACCTTCCTCTCCCTCTTCCTCTTCAAATGCTTCCTCTTCCCCTTCCCTTTCTTCTTCACCTTCTCTCGCCTCTTCCTAGGAGAGTCTGGACAGAGTTGTTTTTTTAACAAAAAAGCTGATCCCCCCCAAAAGTGTCCAGACCCTCCTAGAAAACCACAATTACTATGCAGAGCTTCAAGGCAGGAAAAGTAGATGAAGGAGGCCAAAGAATGGTTTAACCCAAGGCAGCATTCTTGCACCAACCTTGTTTAACATCTTTACTAATAATAAGCCACAGCCACCACTAACGAAGAGCTTTATATATGCTGATGACCTTGGCCTAGCAACATAAGCAAAAGACTTTGAAACAGTTGAAAACATATTTACTAATGCCTTGAAAGTTCTCTCCAGCTACTAAAAAGATAACCACCTGAAGCCTAACTCTGCCAAGACACAAGTTTGTGCTTTCCACCTACATAACCATGAAGTCAACAGGAAATTGAAAGTTACCTGGGAAGGCCAAGAGCTCAAACATTGTTTCCATCCAAAATTTCTTGGTGTCGCTTTAGACTGAACACTAACATTTAGGAAACATTGCATGAACATCAAAGTAGTTGCACGCAATAACATTCTGCAGTTGAGTTGTCTTACTCAACTGTTGAGCATGGCTGCCCTGTTTTGCACAAGCCTGCCCACATGAAGCAGGTGAATATAGCACTGAAAGAAACATGTAGAATAATCACAGGATGTCTTAAATCTATAACTGTTGATAGACTCTACAAGTTAGCTGGCATTGCCCCCCATGATATGCGACGGGAAGTTGCAGCTAACTGTGAGAGAAATAAGGTTGATCACTGTGATAGCCATCCACTGCATGGATATCGGCCTCCTCCCAGTAGACTTAAATCAAGGAAAAGGTTCATGAGAACCACCACTCTTCTTGATGTCCCTAGAGCAAGAGTATCCCTCTGGGCAGCTAAACAAGGAAATCCCAACTGGATGCCCCCCCCCCCCCCCCCCCGCGAAGGTCTTCCTCCAGGGCCAAACCAAGAATGGGCAGCTTGGAAGTCCCTGAACAGACTCAGAAGTGCAGTGGGCAGATCAAAAGACAGCCTGGCTAAATGGCACTACCTAGAATAGTGTTTCCCAACCTTCCTAATGCCACAACCCCTTAATACAGTTCCTCATGTTGTGGTGACCCCCAACCATAACATTATTTTTGTTACTACTTATAAAATAACTGGTAATTTTGCTACTGTTACAAATCGTAATGTAACTATCTGATATGCAGGATGTATTTTCATTCACTGGGTCAAATTTGGCACAAATACCCATCACGCCAAAATTCAAATACTGTTGGGGTTGAAGAAGAATTGATTTTGTCATTTGGGAGTTGTAGTTGTTGGGATTTATAGTTCACCTACAATCAAAGAGCATTCTGAACTCTTTGGCACAAACTTGGCACACAGATCTCCCATGACCAACAGAAAATATGGGAAGGGGTTTGGTGGGCATTGACTTTGAGTTTTGGAGTTGTAGTTCACCTACATCCAGAGAGCACTGTGGACTCAAACAATGATGGATCTGGACCAAACTTGACATGAATACTCAATATGCCCAAATGTGAACACTGGTGGAGTTTGGGGAAAATAGAGCTTGACATTTGGGAGTTGTAGTTGCTGGGATTTATAGTTCACCTACAATCAAAGAGCATTCTGAACCCCAACAATAGAATTGGGTCAAACTTCCCACACAGAACCCTCATGACCAACAGAAAATACTGTGTTTTGTGATGGTCTTTGGTGACCCCTCTGACACCCCTTCGCGATCCCCTCAGGGGCCCAGGCTCCCAGGTTGAGAAACAGAAACAATCCTCCACCTTGTGCAACTCTGGAGCAGAACAAACAACTCAGCATCTGAATGCTTGCCCACAATGACCTGCCTCATGCACAGAGGAAGAGCTGTTTAAAGCTACAGACAATGTAGTTGCTGTTGTCTATTTTTGATCAAAAATTATTTAATGTATTGTCGAAGGCTTTCATGGCTGGAATCACTAGTTTCTTGTGGGTTTTTTCGGGCTATAGAGCCATGTTCTAGAGGCATTTCTCCTGACGTTTCGCCTGCATCTATGGCAAGCATCCTCACAACCTCTGAGGATGCTTGCCATAGATGCAGGCGAAACGTCAGGAGAAATGCCTCTAGAACATGGCTCTATAGCCCGAAAAAACCCACAAGAAACTAAAAATTATTTAGCCATTTAGTCACCACTTCTATTTTTATCAGTTTTATACTTATTTATGCAATCCTTTTGACATGAAACTAACGAATGTCTCCTCCTCTAATCCTCTTCTGCTCCTTCGCCTCCTCTTTGTAATGCAGGATCATAACCTTCTTCTTTCCATCTTACTTCTGCCTCTGGCATCATATTTTCCATTGAAGACAGACTGCCCTGGAGCACACCTCCTTTGTTGACTGATACACCTAGACAACTTTAGCATGTCTTCTCCTCCTTTTATTTTAACAGCAAGTATTAATTGTTTTATTTGTGTTGCAAGTTTATAATTACCTATTGTTAGCATCATCCTTGTTATTGTTGCTGTCATTATATTGCCCTTCCTTGTTGTACACTGCTTTGAAAATCCTCAATAAAAATTGAAGTAACATAATAGACACGATGCTTTGGCCTGGAAACTATTCTTGTTTCGATTTCCAGCCAGGCAATATGATTATTGGTTGAGGTTTGTTCTTTGTTCTTGGCTTCCCATAAAGTTAAGCAAGGCGTTTTGGAAAAATCATTTTACAAGATTGTTGTATTGATTCTGGATTGCAGAAGTATGTTGCTGATGTTATCTTCTTTTCTCATCCACCATCCTTTTCTTCTTCTTTTCTTTACGATTAGATCTATGTGCATATCAAGAATTCAACTGGTATAGGATGATCCTTTCTTGGAGGTAAGAGTATTGAGACTTTGGACCAAAATACAGTGTAAAATAGGATAAATAACAAACAGTAAGCTTTCAAAAGTTGTATGATTCCCCGTATCTATGTTCCCAGTCTTTGCACGGATAATTGCAAGCACTTTCATTTCAATGAGAACCATACTCTATTTTTGGAAAAGTGAAAAATGGCTCTTCATGTACAATTGGGGAAATGGAATATATGAAGATGCGGAATCTGGAGACTACAAAAACATCTGGAAGCTACTTCTCACTTTTTTCCTTCTAGGGATGTACAATGTATTTTCTAAGCAATGTATTTTCTACCCATAGTTTTTTGTCCTATTGATATTGTATGTGTTATTGGTTTATTGTTTGTTATTTTAAATTGCTTGTATTGTTATTGTTATTGCTTGTATTGTTGTATTTTGGGCTCCGCCTCATGTAAGCCGCACCGAGTCCCTTGGGGAGATGGTAGCGGGGTATAAATAAAGTGTTGTTGTTATTATTATTATTATTATTATTATTATTGCTTGAGTAGCAGCCCATCCCACCTCTGAATTATAGCAGTTTTACACCACTATCTATCATGGCTTCATCTTATGCAATCTGGGATTTGATTTAGCACTCATGCTCTCTATGACAGAAAAAAGGTACCGTATATACTTGAATATAAGCCTAGTTTTTCAGCCCTATTTTTAGGCTCAAAAAGCCCCCCCTCAGCTTATACTTAAGTCAAGGTTATTTATTATTGTACTCTGTTATTATTATTATTTTAGTTACATTTATTATTTTACTCTAATTATTATTATTATTATTATTATTATTATTATTATTATTACATAGAATCATAGAATCAAAGAGTTGGAAGAGACCTCATGGGCCATCCAGTCCAACCCCCTGCCAAGAAGCAGGAACATTGCATTCAAATCACCCCTGACAGATGGCCATCCAGTTTAAAAGCTTCCAAAGAAGGAGCCTCCACCAATGAACTAAGAATCAATTGACTCATGTACCTGTACTGGAGGAAAAGGAGCAGGGCCGTAGCCAGAAAAAAATTTCGGGGAGGGTTGACAATTTCAGGGGGGGGGTTGAAAATTTTGGGGAGGGTTGAAAATTTCAGGGGGGGGGGGGATGAAACTTGCCTCCTAGCTCACGCTGAAGCAAAGAGCATAGCAGGGGGCAATGCAGCCTTCCATAGCCTGCAGCTCTGACCCTGTCAACCACCTCCACCAAGTCTGGCCTCCTTAATGAGAGCATTCAACACACACACACACACAACTTGGTTGCTTCACTACACCACACTCCGGGGCAGAGAGTTCCACTGCCGAAATCTATTATTTTATTACATTTAGTATTTCACTTTATTATTTTTGTTATTGTTACATTTATTATTTTACTCTATTTATTATTGTTATTCTTACACCAGCCATCCCCTGCCACACGTTATTGTGGCCCAGTTGGTGTATATGTGTTTTGTGTGTGTATACAGTATGTGTGTATATATTTTTGTATAGATGTGTATATATGTGTATTTGCATGTGTGTGTGTGTGTGTGTGTGTGTGTGGTTTTGCGAATGTGTTTAATGTGGGTTTTTTGCTTTTTAAGTTTTTCTACTGTGGTTTTCAGTGTTTTTATGAGTGATGATAACTTGTTGGCCTGATAGGAGTATTGTGTCCAAATTTGGTGTCAATTCGCCCAGTGGTTTTTGAGTTATGTTAATCCCACAAACTAACATTACATTTTTATTTACACGTGCCTTTCATCTCAAGAACAGAGAAGCATCCCGAGCTCTGAAGATCACCTGGGAAGGAATCCCACTGGAGCATTGCAGCGCACCCAAATACCTGGGAGTCACTCTGGACCATGCTCTTACCTACAAGAAGCACTGCCAGAACATCAAGCAAAAAGTGGGTGCTAGAAACAATATCATACGAAAGCTGACTGGCACAACCTGGGGATCACAACCAGATACAGTGAAGACATCTGCCCTTGCGCTGTGCTACTCTGCTGCTGAGTATGCATGCCCAGTGTGGAACACATCTCACCACACTAAAACAGTGGATGTGGCTCTTAATGAGACATGCCGCATTAACACGGGGTGCCTGCGCCCTACACCACTGGAGAAATTACACTGCTTATTCAAAAACATTTAACCTACTGATGCCCCAATTAATGTTATTTGTATCAATTTTTATTTTGAAATTTACCCATAGCTGCTGCTTTTCCCACTCTTGGCTTATACTCGAGTCAATACATTTTCCCAGCTTTTGTGGTAAAATTAGGTGCCTCGGCTTATATTCGGATTGGCTTATATTCGGGTATATACGGTAGGTAATATCTCAAAAAACAACACATTCCAACATTCCACAACAGTGAGCCATGGCACTAAATGTAGTGTCAAATGACTATAATAAATTTTCCAGAACATGGAGATAAGCATTTCCCCTATTACTCTTTTCCACCCAAGCTGCTCTGAAAGACAGGAGCCAGTCTCAAATGTCATACCATTATATCTTGGCAAAGGTGTGCTTGCCGTTACATAATATGCAAAACAGGAACTGGGCGGTGGCATTTCGGGAAGAGTTGAATGCGGCATTCCGACTCATGAGGATTACCTTGCTGTGCGGTCTGTTTACTTCGATTATGCTGCTGGCATTATGACATGTCAAGAAGCATGAATATAGTTGCCAACTTCTATTATTGACTTGCGTGGCTCCGCCACTTAGGACGTTGGTGTTCTGGTGATTTCCCCGTGCTCTTGCAAAAAGGCACAGGAGGTTGTTTCCTCATCGATCAGCAACCTTACCTAAAATATATAGTTCACCTGCAATCAAAGAACAGTCTGGACCCCACCGATGATGGAGGGATTTGACGGGACTGACCCACCATGGTGGGAGTGGTAATTCATCCTCCAGATGGAGAGCATACTGAATTCCACCAATGATGCATCTAGAGCAGTGGTTCTCAACCTCCCTAATGCCGCGACCCCTTAATACAGTTCCTCATGTTGTGGTGACCCCCAACCAGCAAATTATTTTCATGACAACTTCACAACTGTAATTTTGCTACGGTTATGAAGCCTAGTCAAAGCCATGGTATTCCCTGTAGTAACCTACGGATGTGAGAGCTGGACCGTTGGGAAGGCTGAGCGAAGGAAGATCGATGCTTTTGAGCTGTGGTGTTGGAGGAAGGTTCTGAGAGTGCCTTGGACTGCGAGAAGATCCAACCAGTCCATCCTCCAGGAAATAAGGCCCGGCTGCTCACTGGAGGGAAGGATACTAGAGACAAAGTTGAAGTACTTTGGCCACATCATGAGGAGACAGGAAAGCCTGGAGAAGACAATTATGCTGGGGAAAGTGGAAGGCAAAAGGAAGAGGGGCCGACCAAGGGCAAGATGGATGGATGGCATCCTTGAAGTGACTGGACTGACCTTGAAGGAGCTGGGGGTGGTGACGGCCGACAGGGAGCTCTGGCGTGGGCTGGTCCATGAGGTCACGAAGAGTAGGAGACAACTGAACGAATGAACAACAACAACATGAAGCATAATGTAAATATCTGATATGCAGGATGTATTTTCATTCCCCATACACCCAAATACCCGATACACCCAAATTTGAACACTGGTGGCGTTGGGTGAGGTACTGATTTTGTCGTTTGAGAGTTGTAGTTGCTGGGATTTATAGTTCACTTACAATCAAAGAGCATTCTGAACTCCACCAACGATGGAATTGAACCAAAGTTGGCACACAGAATTCCCATGACCAACAGAAAATACTGGAAGGGTTTGATGGGCATTGACCTTGAGTTTTGGAGTTGTAGTTCACCTACATCCCGAGAGCACTGTGTACTCAAACAATAATGGATCTGGAACAAATTTGGCATGACAATCAATATGCCCAAATGTGAACTCTGCTGGAGTTTGGTAAAATAGACCTTGACATTGGGAATTGTAGTTACTGGGATTTATAGTTCATCTACAATTAAAGAGCATTCTGAACCCCACCAAGGTTAGAATTGGGCCAAACTTCCCACACAGAACCCCCATGACAACCAGAAAATACTGTGTCTTTGGTGACCCCTCTGACACCCCCTTGCGACCCCCTCCAGGGGTCCCGACCCCTAGGCTGAGAAACGCTGATCTAGAGCAAACATTCCCAAAAAACTTTAAGTATTGATGGAGTTTTGAGGGTTAATCTGGCATGATGTGAGTTGTAGTACACCCACAGCCTTATGCATTTTGTAAAATAAAAAAATACCACATCAAATAACCTGGGCAACGCCAAGTACTCAAGCTAATAGTGATATAATGGCAGTGGTGGCTATAACATGGTGACATTGAAATCCAAATCTGAATTTTGGGGATGTTCGGTAGGGCAAATGTCCCATGTATCCCTTGAGCCTTTGCTAGGACTAGATTAAAGTTTGATGGAAGATCGATATTACAACGCTATGATTCCATGTCACCTTATATTTTGGGAGAGAATCTATATTTTTGTGTGTGCATTTGTGCCAAATCATGAAAAGGGACAGGATTGATGCCTTGCAGGAGAATACGGGACAGTCCAGAATGCAGTGTGCATTGCAATTTTAGCACAAACTGATGCTGCAATTTCACAATCATGCTGAAGTAATTAATGGCAGGGGGGAAAGTAATCCCATTTAAATTGCAGAGAATGCAACTGTATCAGGAGGGGAGATCCATGCAATCTAGAGAGAATGCCTAGCATTTCAAACTACGCTTCCCAGCTGGTGCAAGTATAAAATAATAACATAACACTTTATTTATATTCCTCTCTATCTCCCCGAGGGGACTCAGAGTGGATTAGAACATATACAAATAGGCAAACATTCAATGCCTTTAATACAGTGGAATAACAACGACACACAAATACACAGAACAAAGGTAAAGGTTTCCCCTTTCATTGCCGGCTTTTGGAGGTGGTGCTCAACTCTGTCCATGGGGAGGTGCTCTTGTTTCATTTCCAAGCCATAGAGCCTGTTCCTGGTTGTGTTGCCGGCATAGGCGCCTTTATTACCTTCCCGTCAAAGCGGTAACTATTGATCTACACACTGTGCTGTCACACGCTGGGCCTGTGCATAAGACTGTAGACAGGACACATATTCCGTGTGCCCAACGGGACGCCGGGGCTGCTTCAGATTAAAGGCCCTTGGATTTCCTTAAAACAGAGTCGTTAGATTGCTTAAAGGTTCAACAAAGTTCTTTAATAATGAAAACAAACAGGTACTTTAAGGCTTTCTTAACAGTCTATTGGCTCCTTCTCAATCTTGTCCACAGGGAACAGGCACTGTCTTCATAAGTGTAACTAATGGGGAAATCCTTTATGGGGAAATCCTTCTAATCTGGGCAGTCTGTCTTTGCCTCTGTTGGCATGGAGCCCCTGCACCCAGTACCAAATGCTTCTGGCTTCCGCAAGTGACCCTTACCAAGCAGAGCTTTGTAGACTTCCAGGGGAAAAAGAACTCAGGTTTCCATGATGGCTGACTGAGGTCCTTCAGCAAAGGAAATGTAGGGCTGTATAACCCCGGCCAAGCTGTGGGCTGTATATCTCCCCGGCCAAGCCGTAGAAGACGAAGCTTTCTACAGGAGCTCTTGGTATTATGTCCTGCATGAAAAGCTTCTCTGTGTGGACTGAACCCAAAATGGCTCCTATTCCCTCTAAAACCCAAAAGGGGGGGGGGCTGGACCAGGGAACCTAACTATAATTGACAGGTGGCTTGCCCTATGATTGCAGCCAAAAGAAACCACCTATCTGCAGAGTCCCTGAAACTTAGGACCACAACAAACATTCAATGCAAAGCAAGCAAAATTGGAGCTCCAGGTACAGTTGTACCTGCACACACACATTTGCATGTTTTCGAACTGCTAGGTTGGCAGGAGCTAGGGCTAACAGTGGGAGCTCATCCTGACCCACTGCTTCAGACTGCCAACCTTTAGGTCAGCAGTTTCAACTGTTTAACCCACTGCGCCACCACAACACCACTGCAGCCCTTATGAGATGTATTGAATGTATCTATTTCTTTTGCTCCCCTTGAACAAACTGAATATTCTGAGAAATAGTGAGCAATGGCACTACCAGGAACTCTTGAGTCTGCAAAATCTAAAAATAAGGAAAAAGGATCAAGCCTAGAGGGAAAAAAGAACTGTGTACATATTTTGAAGGGGGAGGGATAGGCATAAATAAGTCCAATCCAAATAGTCCATGGTTCTATGACCTCATTAGTGCCCTATATTTTCTGATCCGTTGTACCTCCCAACTCTCCCAATTTGGCAGAGAAGGTGTTAGTTAATCCTCTGTTGCCCCACTTTTTTACTGGCGTTTAGTACGTTTCTGTTTCTCTTTCCTCCTCTCCTTTTGTCCTCAGCTCACTTCCAATGCTGAAAATGTGAAGTGTAAAGATAGTTGGGAAGTCAGACTTCGCCATGGTGGTCCACGCTCCTGTCACGTCCTGGATAGACTACTGTAATGCACTCTACATGGGGTTGCCTTTGAAGACTGTTTGGAAGCTTCAAGTGGTTCAACGAGTGGCAGCCAGATTGCTCATTGGAGTGGTGTACAGGGAGCATACAAGTCCTCTGTTGCATCGCCTTCACTGGCTGCCAGTCTCCTACTGAGCACAATTCAAAGTGTTGGCTTTAGCCTCTAAAGCCTTAAACTAGGTGTTTTGGCCTACAACTTCCAGAAATCCCAGCCAATTTACCAGATATTAGGATTTCTGGGAGTTGAAAGCCAAAACATCTGGGGACTCACAGTTTAAGAAACACTGCAAGGTTCTGTCCCAGCTTACCTGTCTGAACGTATCTCCCTCTATGATCCACCCCGGAGGCTAAGATCATCTGAGGAGGCCCTGCTCTCAGTTCCACCACCTTCGCAGGGGTGACTGGTAGGGATGAAAGACAGGGCCTTCTCAGTGGTGGCCCCTTGTCTATGGAAGTCCCTCCCCAGTGAAATTAGATCGGCCCCATCCCTCCTGATGTTCAGGAAGAAAAGTAAAAACATGGCTTTGGGACCAAGCTTTTGGTCAGTAAAGTGGATCAGTGCAAGAAGAGATTATAAATAACGTAATGATGACTTGGATCAGACCTGGAGTACGACTTGGAGTGTGTGATTTTAATTGATGTTTGAATATTTATGTTTTTAATTGGTTTGGATTTGAATGCATTTGTTCATTTATCGATATGTATATGTATATATGGCATCACATTGTTACCTTTCTAAGGCCACTCTGAGTCCCCTTCAGTGTGAGAAGGGCAAGATACAAATGTGGTAAATAAAATAAAATAATTTGCACTTAGTTAATTCAGCAGAAGGGAGAAGAGCCGGAATTGCATTCCAATGCTCAAGCCAAGTGTCCTTCCAATCCATCATTCAGCTACTGAAATGAAGAAGCTCTGCTTCTCTAACAGCTAGCTTTTGAAAACCCTGTAGAAATTCTTCTGGTGCAGCTGGAGCAGCTTTTCTCAACATGGGGTTCGGGACCCCTGGGGAGGTTGCAAGGGGGTGTCAGAGGGGTCGCCAAAGACCATCAGAAAACACAGTATTTTCTGTTGGTCATTTGGTTCTGTGTGGGAAGTTTGGCCCAATTCTATCATTTGTGGTGTTCAGAATGCTCTTTGATTGTAGGTGAACTATAAATCCCAGCAACTACATCTCCCAAATGTCAAAGTCTATTTTCTCCAAACTCCACCAGTGTTCATATTTGGGCATATTGAGTATTTGTGCCAGATTTGGTCCAGATCCATCATTGTTTGAGTCCACAGTGCTCTCTTGATGTAGGTGAACTACAACTCCAAAACTCAAGGTCAATGCACAGCAAACCCAGTATTTTCTGTTGGTCATGGGGGTTCTGCATGCCAAGTTTGGTTAGATTCCATCATTGGTGGAGTTCAGAATGCTCTTTGATTGTAGGTGAACTATAAATCCCAGCAACTACAACTCCCAAATGACAAAATCGATCCCCCCCAACCCCACCGGTATTCAGATTTGGGCATATCGAGTATTTGTGCCAAATTGGGTCCAGTGAATGAAAATACATCCTGCATATCAGATATTTACATAACGATTTTAAACAGAGGCTGGATGGCCATCTGTCAGGGGTGATTTGAATGCAATATTCCTGCTTCTTGGCAGGGGGTTGGAATGGATGGCCCATGAGGTCTCTTCCAACTCTTTGATTCTTTGATTCTATGATTCATAACAGTAGCAAAAATACAGTTGTGAAATAGTAATAAAAATAATGTTATGGTTGGGGGTCACCACAACATGAGGAACTGTATTAAGGGGTCACGTCATTAGGAAGGTTGAGAACCACTAATAGTGGTAATGGTTATCTTGATGTTCTAGACCAAGCATAATTTGGAAAGCCCTCTCATAGCCACAAATGGATAGGCTGGGTGGGATTGGGGAGGGTGGGTATGAGTTTAGAAGGCCCCTTTATACTATTTACTGTATTTGAATTCTGTTTTTACCACACGGTTACTATTTAATTGTTTTTTAACTTTTGTATTGCATCCTTTAATCTTGTCTAGTGTGGAGTGTTAACCACTGGGAGAAAGGTGGGGTATAAACAAAGATAATAATTACAATTACAATAACAATAAAAATGCACAGAAAGGAACAGACCACCACCATCACCTCTTCCTCCACATTATTACAGTAGAGTCTCGCTTATCCAATATAAATGGGCCGGCAGAACATTGGATAAGCCAAAATGTTGGATAATAAGGAGAGATTCAGGAAAAGCCTATTAAACGTCAAATTATGTTAAGATTTTACAAATTAAGCACCAAAACATCATGTTTTCCAACAAATTGACAGAAAAAGCAGTTCAATACACTGTGACGTTATGTAGTAATTACTATATTTACGAATTCAGCACCCAAACATCGCAATGTATTGGAACAGCTGTGGATCCAAGTGGGAGACAGACTGCGTTGGATAATACAGAACGTTGGATAAGCGAAGGTTGGATAAGCGAGTCTCTACCTTACTAAATTTCCTCTATATCCTGCCTTTTCCCAGTACTTGGTTGGTTCCGAGACCTCTTACAAATTATGAAAGCCAGAGAGAACTACAAAAAAATTGAAGATTAATATTCCATGGAAACCAGAACTATTCTTGCTAGGAATGCATGGACTCGACATAGAACAAAATACGGACAAGTTACTATTTCTGATTACGACGGCTGCTAGAATTTGCTATGCAAGAAGATGGAAGCAAAAAGAAACCCCAGATGAAAATGAGCATCTAACGAAGATATTGGAGATCAAGAACATGGATAGGCTTACCTTTCTTATATCAAAAAGTAGAGGAATAAACATGAAAGAAACAAATTGGGAAAAAGTAACTGAATACTGCAAAGAAAGAAACAAGATCTTATTATAATAATTTAAAAAAATAGTAAAAACACGGCAAGAGAGTAAGGAGAGAGAGGAAGGAACAAATAAGAAACAGAAGATGAGGGGAGAGAGGAAGAAGAAAGAAAAGAGATGCCCATTTAGAAGATACCGGGAAGTCAAAACAACTGCCTTGTCTTTCTATCTTTTTTCTTTTCTTTTTTTCTTTTTCTTCTTTAATGGTTTCTCTCCTTTTTTTAAAAATTATTACTCTATTTTATTATTTTTCTTTTTCTATTCCTTAGTACCTCTTTATTCTTTTTATTTTCCTGCTATGTTCTTCTCTTTTTTTGTTTTAACTATATTGGAAAACTTCAATAAAGATTATTAAAAACAAACAAACCACTACATATCCATAAATTATATTTATGCGTTATTGAAAATGTTCAATAATGAATGAAAACCATTGAAAACACATTAAAAGGCAGAATATCAGAAGCCAACAAAACACCATGCCATTATGAGAACCTTGGAATCACACTCAAACTTAGGACCACAGGGAAGGACTGCAAAGAGAGAGCCTTCCTTTAGGGAGGAGTTGCAAAATATGAGACCCATCATCAAGAGTCCTTCCACACAGCCATATAACCCAGATTGTTAAGGCAGAAAATCCCACAATATCTGCTTTGAACTGGGTTATCTGAGTCCACACTGCCATATATCCCAATAAATGTGGGATTTCATTTAGCTGTGTGGATGGGGCCCCAGACAGTCCTTTTCCTTGTTCCCAATGAATGCAGTTTGAAAGGTTGAGGAAATGTAGAGTTGGCTCTGCAGTTTAGACCTTGAAGAAGTTCATAGAGGGAGACATGGTCCTTCAAAGAGGCTAGATCTGAGCTCTCAAAGTCCAAACCCTCTCAAAGTCCAAACCAACCAATCTGAGCTCTCAAAGTCCAAACCCTCTCAAAGTCCAAACCAACCAATCACCAACCAACCAAAATATCAACCTCAGTCCACCTTTCTACTCACTCAACTCTGAAAACAACGCATGGATGACTGGCTGGTGACAGTTCACTCCAATCCCGGAGCACAAAATGGAAATGTCTTCCTGATTGATTGGTTGACTCCCAGCTGATAAAGCCACAGAAGGATGATCCTAGGTTGTAGGTCTCCGCCCCACTGGGCTTTTGTAGACGTCCATCAGATCCAAAACCACAGGCCACGAAGCCTAGCACCCCACAGGGACCGTCGAAACTTGAGCCCCACCCCAATCAGAGATGTTCCTCTTATGAAACTGGCGTGGCTTTCTAGACCTGAAGACCTGATGCTTGGACAAGGTTAATGTAGATTAATTTGCTATTCTAACCAGGGCAAGTTGGCACAACCGGAGGGCGGAGAAGACAGCGCCAAGCCCTGCCGACTGGTAATTAACCACACATATAAGTATTTTTTTAATGGGGCTCAAGCGCTTCCAAGAATATTGGCTGAAACTAGTTAGCTTGGGAAAGGAAGGGGAAATCCTTGCCTGCAAGGGATGTTACAGACAGAAATTAAACATTCTCCTGCCAGAGCAAACAAACAGAACCCTGAAACTATTCAAGAACCTGTCTAGATCTCATCTAATCTTGGAAGCAAAAAAAGGTCAGCCCTGGTTAGTACTTAGATGGGTGATGATAATCAGTGAATAATACCAGGTGCTGTGGGCTCTATTTCAAGTGACAGAATTGGCAAAACTCTTGAGTCTTTGAGAATTTCAAGGTAGAAAATCAACATTATCTGATTTGAACTGGATCTGCGGGCTCATCCATCCAGCACTATATCCCAGAATATCAAGGCAGAAAATCCCACAATATCCGCTTTTAACTGGGCTATCTTTGTACACACACAGATAATGTGGGATTTTCTGCCTTGATATTCTGGGATATAGGGCTGTATGGAAGAGCCATGAGTCTACACTGCCATATGATCCAGTTCAAAGCAGATAATCTGGATTTTATTAGCTGTGTAGAAGGTGCCAAAAAAACCTTACACAATTCATGATCAACGGATGATTTGAAGGCACACACACGTCATATGCAATGTTGTTATCATGTGCCTTCAAGTCCACTGCAAATCCCAGAATTCCCCGGCATGATTTCAACTGTTATGGCAACATCTCTTGAGAAATCTTGGGAAGTGCAGTTGAAGAAAGAATAAAGTATGGCCCCTGTATCTGCAGACTCAGTGTCCACATTCGACTTACTCAGACTTCAAATTATGCTCCCTGGAAGTGTTTATGGGGCCTTCCTCTCTTCTCCAGTGCAATTTTCCAGCCAAAGTATGTACAGTATGACTCCCATATCCAAGGGAGAGGCTTTCCAAGACCCCTGTGGATACCTGAAACTGTGGATAATAGCAAAGCCTGTATTGTGATTATACTAGAGCTGGAAGCAGATCACAGAATCACACTGGTGGAGAGAGACCAACAAACACTTCGGTGAGGGAATGAATATATTTTGGAACATGAGTAAGTGAAATGGTGGATATTAAATTCACGGATAATAGGGTCTTATTGTAAATTGGAAGCATAGGTTTTGCTATTATCTATGGTTTCAAGTACACTGTTTGCACTATCCCTTGCCCAGCCCTTTAGTTGCCTATGGCCTCTTGGTAGTCCTAGCCAGTGGTTTTATTGAGCCTAGACTGATGGAGTTATAATTGCAATTGGTTTACATTTTTATTGTGATGTTCTAGTATGATTTTTGTATTTTATGATGCTTTTATTTTAATCCGTTTGTATGATTTTCTTCCTGGACACTGAATGTTTTGTGTTTTATGTTGGAAACTGCCCTGCAGGGCAGTTTCCAACATATAACACAAAACATTCAGTGTCCAGGAAGAAAATCATACAAATGGATTAAAATAAAAGCATCATAAAATACAAAAATCGGGGAGATAGGGCATTATACAAATAATGTTTTTTATTATTTCTTATATATCCATAGAGACATCCCTAGTGCTCACCAAAATGCAAACTCCAGAATTCCATAAGAAGTTGCCATGATCATTATAAAATTATTGCCTTAAATCAAGAAATAGTTTTGTAAGATCTACAGAGATACATGCAGGAACACCTCAGCAAGCGAGAGTCCAAAAGTGGCAGGCTAAAACCCAGAACTTCAAGCCATGGCTGATATCGAATGAGAGACTCCCTCCTGGGCACACAGAAGACTGGGCAACCTGGAAGGCACTGAACAGATGGTGCTCTGGCACCACAAGATGCAGAGCCAACCTTAAGAAATGGGGCCACAAAGTGGAGTCCACAACATGTGGGTGTGGAGAAGAGCAACCCACAGACCACCTATTACAATGCAGTCTGAGCCCTGCCACATGCACAATGGAGGACCTTCTTATATCAACACCAGAGGCACTCCAAGAAGCCAGCTACTGGTCAAAGGACATTTAATATAATGCCAAGTTTGCAAACTTTGTTTGTGTTTTTAAATATATTACAACTGTACCCTCGGTTCACTTCTGACACGATATATAAATAACTTATAAAATTATAGTGTTACTATTCTATTGTGAAAGACCCCCAGAGAGAGGTCCTTTTCTACCCCTGTCGTTCTCCCGACTCTCCTTCTCTCATCTCTAGTTCTTCTCTTGCCTTGTTTATCCACCAAGCTGTCCTGCTTCTGCAAATCCCTTTGTCTCTTTCTAACCCTCTTTATTGTTTAATGGAAAAAACAGTGTGAACAAAAGTTTTCCAAGACCAGTAAGAGACTGGATTTTCTTCATCTCTTGACACGCAATTAGGAGCACAGATAGGAGATAAAAGATCTCTTTTCCAGGGGTGTTGTCCTGTCTGATTGGGTTCCTGGCAGAACATACCACATAGTTTACATATCCATTCTCCTACCACAACTAATTTCTTGTGCCCATGGACCTGATGAACTTCTCAAAGGGCTGAGAAGGAAACTGGCAACATACGGCCAATCCTTTCTAGGTGATCATAGTTTGCCAATTCAGGGTTGTCTTCGGCTTTGTGATTTCTTGGCCGAAATCTAAGATATAAGGACAGCACCTGGAGATAAAGGTTATGGATTCAATGCCAACCACATTTGCTGACAACTTTTCATCCACAGAAAGAAAAACATGTTTATAGGTCAAGGTTTTCCCTTGACATTAAGTTTAGTCGTGTCCGACTCTGGGGGGTGGTGCTCATCTTCATTTCTAAGCCAAAGAGTCAGTGTTGTCCATAGACACCTCCATGATCTTGTGGCTAGCATGACTGCATGGACTGCCGTTACCTTCCCACTGGAGTGGTACCTATTAATCTACTCACATTTGCATGTCTTCGAACTGCTACTTTGCCAGAAATTGGGGCTATCAACAGAAGCTCACCCTGACCATGGGTTTGAACCACCGACCTTCAATTTAGCAAGTTCTGCAGCTTAGTGGTTTAGCCCACTGCACCATCATGGCCCTAAAACATTGTTTATCTGTTTGCAAATTAAGACAGAAATTTTAGGGAAAAGACTGTTCCCAGATCAAGGTGAAATGAGAGAATTATTGGGTTGTTGTAGGTTTTTTCGGGCTATATGGCCATGGTCTCAAACTTTTTAAACAGAGGGCCAGGTCACAGTTCCTCAAGCTGTTGGAGGGCTGGATTATAATTTGAAAAAGCATGAATGAATTCCTTTGCACACTGCACATATTTTATTTGTAATGCAAAAAAAAAACACTTAAAAACAATACAACAATTAAAATGAGGAACGGTTTTAACAAATATAAACTTAGTATTTCAATGTGAAGTGTGGGCCTGCTTTTGGCTGCTGAGATAGAATTGTTGTTGTTGTGTGCTTTCAAGTCGTTTCAGACTTAGGTTGACCCTGAGCAAGGGCTGGGTAAATGACCTTGGAGAGCCGTATCTGGCCCTCGGGCCTTAGTTTGAGGACCCCTGGTTTAAACCATTGCACCATGTTGGGTGCTTTCAAGTCATTTCAGACTTAGGTTGACCCTGAGCGAGGGCTGGTTAAATGACCTTGGAGGGCCGTATCTGGCCCTCGGGCCTTAGTTTGAGGACCCCTGGTATAGAGGCATTCTCTCATGGTCTAAAGAATGCCTCTAGACCATGGCCATATAGCCCGAAAAAAAAACTACAACAACCCAGTGATTCCGGCCATGAAAGCCTTCGACAATACGAGAGAATTATTCTTTCTCACTTATTCAGAGAGATAGATACAACCCCCGAAACCCTGTGACTCAATGGCCTAAGGGTTGTCATAATTCAGAAACTGCAGTATTTGAAGGCATACTGCAAGAAGGGTTAATAATTATTATTTTAAAAATATTCAGGACCATCCAGTAGCCTGAGCCACCAAATAGAGTCTGAAACGCTCAATCTGAAAAAGAATTTCATGTTAATTTCCAAGTTTTCTCTGTTGAGAATGAGACTATAACTATTATTTGGGGAGGGAGTACAGCAGTAACTTCAGACATTGAGTCCCCACTCCTCTACCTATCTTGTCCTACTTGGCCTTGACTATAATTAACTTTCCAAGCTGTTGCCTGGGCTATTGGCCAACATTCCCTAGCGGTCACCCATTTGTAGCTACGGATATCAGGCAGGCCCAAGAAAGCTCTAAACAGAGCAAGCTCCAAAGGTGAGAGGATTGGGATAGGGATCTTCAACAGGACAAAAAACAGCTTGGAAATCCTTGGAGACCAATTAGGAGATTAATGTGAGGGTGGGTCCACATGGGAGGGATGGGATTTCAATATCCATGCTGCTTTGGTCTTCTGAAATGACATAGATCAGCACTTCTCAACCTGGGGGTTGGGACCCCGGGGGGGGGGGGTTGTGAGGGGGTGTCAGAGGGGTCACTAAAGACCATCAGAAAACACAGTATTCTGTTGGTCATAGGAGTTCTGTGTGGGAAGCTTGGCCCCATTCTATCATTGGTGGGGTTCAAAATGCTCTCTGATTGTAGGCTAACTATAAATCCCAGCAACTACAACTCCCAAATGTCAAGGTCTATTTTCCTCAAACTCCACCAGTGTTCACATTTGGGCATATTGAGTATTCATGCCAAGTTTGGTCCAGACCCATCATTGTTTAAGTCCACAGTACTCTCTGGATGTAGGTGAACTACAACTCCAAAACCCAAGTACAATGCCCACCAAACCCTTCCAGTAATTTCTGTTGTTCATAGGGGTTTTGTGTGCCAAGTTTGGTTCAATTCCATCTTTGGCTGAGTTTAGAATGCTCTTTGATTGTAGGCCAACTATAAATCCCAGCAACTACAACTCCCAAATGTCAAGGTCTATTTCCTCCAAATTCCACCAGTGTTCACATTTGGGCATATTGAGTATTCATGCCAATTTTGGTCCAGACCCATCATTGTTTGTGTCCACAGTGCTCTCTGGATGTAGATGAACTACAACTCCAAAACTCAAGGACAATGCCCACCAAAACCTTCCAGTAATTTCTGTTGTTCATGGGAGTTTTGTGTGCCAAGTTTGGTTCAATTCTATCTTTGGCTGAGTTTAGAATGCTCTTTGTAGGTCAACTATAAATCCCAGCAACTACAACTCCCAAATAACAAAATCAATCCCCCCCCCCCCCAACACAACCAGTATTCAAATTTGGGTATATTGGGTATTTGTGGCAAATTTGGTACAGTGAATTAAAATACATCCTGCATTGTATATATTTACATTACAATTCATAACAGTAGCAAAATGACAGTTATGAAGTAGCAACAAAAATAATGTTATGGTTGGGTGTCGCCACAACATGAGGAACTGTATTAAGGGGTTGTGACATCAGGAAGGTTGAGAACCACTGACGTAGATCATAACTACATCTCTGCACAAAATGTGCAATATATGCTTCAGTGGCTAATTAAACCAATCTTAGTGTAAACATATCCCACAAATAGAGGTTTAGGTCTCATCATCGTTGGTATTGTGTGGCTTCAAGCCATCCGAGTGTATGGCGACCCGAAGACAAAGCTATCACAAGGTTTTCTTGGCTAGCTTTGTTCAGAGGCAGTTTGCCTTTACCTCCCTCTGAAGCAGAAAGAGAGTGATTGGGAGTCTTTGCCTGCTATTTTACATTTTTTGGAACATGATGACATGGCTAATGAAGAGAAAGCAACCCAGTTGACATTAATATATTCTCACTTCGCAGCCAATTGCTCTGGTTTGTGTCATGCTTTTGGTTTGGGTGACTGCAGGGTGCATTTTCATGTATGTCAGCTTCCAGTTCTGCCACATTCCTTCACCTGTTTCTTTGTTTCCTAGTTGTCTTTTCCAACAGATTACTCCTTTTTGGGGGCAATGTCATGCACTGACAGCCCTCCGGTGAATGCTGCAGCCAAGCACCAGTGGAAACTACGTAATGAAGGCCACGCAGACAGTTTCTTTGCTGCAGCTTTGCACCTGAGAGAACACCACCATCTTGTGGACGTGACAGTGTCCCTTGGCTTGAAGACCTATGAAGCCCATGGTCCCCTCTTGGCTGCTGTGAGCTCCATCTTCCGGCAGCGTTTGGAATGTGGGGAACAAGATGTGATGGAGTTGGATGGAGTGACTACACGACGAGGCTGGGAGGCCATACTGAATTTTGTCTACACTGGAGAGTTACAGGCTACATCAGAATTCACCGGGGAGATCTTAGACGCAGCTGAAGCACTGGGCGTCCCACGCGTGGCTGAGATTTGCAAGACTGCATTGCTTGGGATAGAAATAGAGGGCAGGTTGAGTCCAGCGGAAGAGAAATGGGAGACGCTCCGGAACCTGGAAGAGCTTTATGTCAAAGGCATAGGCTGGAACCTGGAGCTCAAGGCTGAAGAAGAAACATTCCGAGGTGAACAAGGCAAAGAACCGAGTGGCAGCTTAATATGCAGATATAATAGGTTCTGTGGGTTGAGGTGAAATTGGAAACCTACATTTCTATACCTTCCAACTGTCCTGATTTGGCAGGGTCAGTACCAATTAATGCTCTCCCTTCCTCTTTTTTGTGCACTGCTTTTAAAACATCTCTGTTTCCATTTCCGCCTCCCACTTTTCTCTTTTATCCCCACCGTGAGTTCAAAGTGCAAAGGTTGCATTCAATTAACTCAGCAAGGAGAGATGAGAGAGCAGAATCTTACCCTTCCCTGTAAGCCCAGGGCAAAAGCAACCTGTGGCAGTTTCTCCTAGCCCAGGGGTCAGGACCCCTGGGGAGGGGTTAACGAGGGGCTGTTGGAGGGGTCACCAAAGACCATCAGGAAACACCTTATTTTCTGTTGGTCATAGGGATTCTGTGTGGGAGGTTTGGCCCAATTCTATTGTTGGTGGGGTTCAAAATGCTCTTTGATTCTAGGTGAACTATAAATCCCAACAACTACAACTCCCAAATGTCAAGGTCTATTTTCCGCAAATTCCACCAGTGTGCACATTTGGGCATATTGAGGATTTGTGCCAAGTTTATTCCAGATCCATCATTGTTTTAGTCCTCAGTGCTCTCTGTATATTGGTGAACTCCAAAACTCAAGGTCAATGCCCACCAAACCCTTCCAGTATTTTCTGTTGGTCAGGCGAGTTCTGTATGCCAAGTTTGGTTCAATTCCATCCTTGGTAGAGCTCAGAATGATATTTGATTGTAGATGAACTATAAATCCCAGCAACTACAACTCACAAATGACAAAATCAATTATTCTCCAACTCCACCAGTATTCGAATTTGGGCATATTGGGTATTTGTGCCAAATTTGGTCCAGTGAATGAAAATACACCCTGCATATCAGATATTTACATTATGATTCATAACAGTAGCAAAATTACAGTTGTGAAGTAGCAACTAAAATAATGTTATGGTTGGGACCCACCACAATATGAGGAACTGTATTAAGGGGTCACAGCACTAGGAAGGTTGGGAACCACTGTCCTAGCCTATTCTCTCAGTAATAACATTGGCTGTCTTGATCATACACCGATGTTGATTTGGCGCATGTGGCATGCTTTCCATTTGTAAGATGTTAGAGGATATGGATTTGGATTGAGAGGCTGAGACTTGAAATGGTGACCAAAATATGGCCATTGGTTTGCCTGATCTCATCTTCCCTTTTTCCAGTTCACCGTGTGGCTTTGGCATGCGGTTGTGAGTTCTTCCATGGCATGTTCACCAGTGGCATGAAGGAATCCCGTCAGGGGGATGCCCCTCTCTGTACCCGCTTTACGTCCACTGACCTGAGCATAGTCATCTCCTTTGCCTACTCTGGAGTTCTGGCTGGTGGATGGGATTATCTCTTTGATGCTGCCCAAGCGGCTCTGCAGTACCAAGTCTCGGGCATCTTGGACCTCTGTCTCAATTTCTTCCATCATAGTCTGAGCCCTGAATCTAGTCTGGATGTCTTATCCTTTGCCCGTGCCTATGGTTTACATGATCTGGAAAGCACTGCTGAGAACTATGTCTTGAGGAACTTTGCTCTTGTCATGGAAACCCCCAAGTTTTTGGATCTTCCTGTCAACCAGCTGGTGGATTTCCTCAGTTCTGATGCCCTCTATATCCTCAATGAACTAGAGGCCTTTAAAGGAGCTGTCCGGTGGCTGGATGCTGACCAGGATGGACGGATGGACTGCGCAGAGAGAGTCATGCGCTGCATTAGATTCCCCTTGATGTCCACTCGGGAGTTCAAGCAGGTGCGGACAGAAGAGATGATGGCCTCCCCAGGTCGCCTCTATAACCTCATGGTTGAGTCTTTAGCCAGCCTCCCACCAGGTCCCTCCAAGATGGAACAACTCCCTTGCCGGGTGAGATATCCCAAGAAAGTGATTGTCATCAGTGGAGGAGATCTTATGGCCAAAAATATGGCCACTCGCAGCCCTACTGCAGATGTTTGGTTTTCCCACAGCTTTCGCAATGGCATTGGGTTGGTCAAGCAAGTCGAATGGCGACGTTTAGAGGATCTCCCCGAAGGGCCACGTTTCCGGCACGCTGTGGCAGTCAAGGATAATGTGATGTACATATTTGGAGGAAAACATTACTATGGCGTCAGGGACACCATGTGCTCTGTATTCAAGTGAGATGGGAATCTTACTACTTGGATTATGGGAGGTCCACCTTGCAGGCATAATAGTAGAGGGGGCTGGAAATAAAATTGGCCTTATTATTATCAATTGCTTCAACAAACTGGGTTAATAAAATTTTATCTGGAGATAATTATTATTTTCATGTCTGTTGGAACAGAGACCACAGTTTAGGAAAGCTCTAGAAGAATGTTATGTGCAATCCAAAGATGGAAAGTCCCAAAGGCAGGGCAAGCTAGTGTCAGAGATAATATCTTGACGCTCAGCAATCAAAACTAGCTTGAGCTGACCTGACTTCTGAAGTTTATATAGGCCTCTCCCACCAATCAGAAGGCCAAGTTGGGAGCCAATCATATCTGATAAATCATTAAAGGGATTGAGAGGGTTGGAATAGTCTCATGCTTCTCTATCCTGTCACAAGTTGATTGGCTGTAGTTTCCACCAATGGACACTGAGGACAACTCTAGTAGATCTTGCCTCCCCATCTGATGTGCCCATTCTCAGAGATTCTGTAACCAGATAAAATGGAAAATAGGGCGCCTTGCCCTTCTAGGAATCAGACTCTCATTAGGGTTTTAGATTTGGGTGGCCTAGACGAGAGATAGGCATATGTGGGAGGCGAGTGGGGAATTTTAGTCCATGTGGAAACCTTGGATGGCTGCAGTCATTGCAAAACAAATTACATTTTGTGCCCCAAATGCCTCCAAACACCCTCTAGAGAACCTGGGGACCATTTCCCATTGTTTTTAGACATTTTAGGCAAAGTAAGAGTGCTTTTTAAACTGAGGGGAGGCTCACAAACATAGGAAATGTCCTCCCATTCATGGAGGGCATTTGAGTGGAGGAAAATCGAAATAGTTGACTCTATGGGGCAGAGGCCCACAAAAATAGACCTAGGGGACTCCTTGGGGTGGACATTGACTACCTTCAATCTAGAAGTTTGAAAGCCATGGGCTGGTGGATCAGTTAAGCCTATTGAGACAAATGCGAAAGGACAGGAAAGATAATGTGTATAATGAGAACTATTTTTGCAAGTTTGATCCAGAAATGGGAACAGAATCGTTGTCCATCCCACCCAACTGAGACCCCTTCCACACAGCTGAATAAAATCCCACCTTATCTGCTTTGAACTGGAACATATGGCAGTGTGGACTCAGATAACCCAGTTCAAAGCAGATATTGTGGGATTTTCTGCCTTGATATTCTGGGTTAAATAGTTACGTGTAAGGGCCCTGATACTATGTTCCTTGGTGTGTTACAGATTTGATCCCCTCTGTCAGCATTGGGAGAGATTGGCTGACATGACAAGTCTCCGGAGCTATTTCCCCGTGGTCTTTCTGGATGGCTTCTTCTATGCTCTGGGAGGTGGCTCCAACGATGTCTATTGCCTGGATTCGGTGGAGTGTTATGAACCCAAGACCAATACCTGGAGGTAAGGGGCCAGGAATTTTTCAGAATTCATTTGGGCATACCTTTAGAAAGAATGCATAGGAAATTAGAACAATTTCAGAGAGGGTTCTTGAAAATAGTCAGGAAATGTTGAAGGAGTTGCAGTTGTTTAACCTGGAGGAGAGCAGCATGAAAATGGGCAGAGGATGAGAGAATCATTCAAATCCTTTGAGGATTGCCAAACACAAGAGAGTAAAGGAAAAGTCCTTTGTGCTGTCCAGAAGACAAGATAAGAACTTATGGAAAGATGAACTTTGGTTGAACATTATGAGGAATGTCTTTGAATCATAGAACCATAGTTGGAAGAGACCACATGGACCATCTACTCCAACCCCATGCCATGCAGGAAAAGCACAGTCAAAGCACCTCCGACAGATGGCCAACCAGCCTTTCTAGGAAAGCCTCCAGAGGAGGAGTCTCCACCAGACTCCAAAGCAGAGATTTCCACTGTTGAACAACTCTTATGGTCAGAAAGTTTTGCTAATGTTCAGGTGACATCTCCTTTCCTGTAAGTTGAACCATTTGCTCAGAGTCCTAGTTTCCATGGCAGCAGAAAACAAGCCTGCTCCCTCTTCCTTATGACATCCTTTCACATATACATGGCTATCATGTCTCCTCTCTGCCTTCTCTTCTGTAGGCTACACATACCCAGCTCTCTAAGGGCCCTTCCACACAGCCCTATATCCCAGAATATCAAGGCAGAAAATCCCTCAATATCTGCTTTGAACTGGGTTATCTGAGTCCACACTCAGATAATGTGGGATTTCTTGACTTGATATTCTGGGATGTAGGGCTGTGTGGAAGCGCCCTAAGCCTCTCCTCAGAGGACATGGTCTCCAGACCTTGGATGATTTTAGTCGTCCTCCTCTGGACCCCTTCCAGCTTGTCCGTATCTCTCTTAAATGCCCAGAATTATTTATTTATTTATGTAAAACATTTATATTCCGCCCTTCTCTCCCTAAAGGGGACTCAGGGCAGAGCACAGCATATATACGGCAAACATTCAATGCCAGGACAAGAATTCATATTTGCATACATAATTAAAAACATTTATCTCAATATTAAAATACACCATTTAAAACCATCCTGGTCATTAGCGTCAAATCTAATTGGCCTGGTAAAGTTTCATATCTCTGGGTTGTTGTAGGTTTTTCGGGCTATATGGCCATGTTCTAGAGGCATTTTCTCCTGACGTTTCGCCTGCATCTATGGCAAGCATCCTGAGAGGTAGGTCTGTTGGAATTAGGATAATGGAAGTAGGAAAAGCCATTAAATGCTAATCAAGGTGGTCAGTTGAAACATTCACACCTAGCTCCAGAAGACAAAAGTCCTTTGTCCCACCCTGGTCATTTCACAGATATATAAACCCATTTTCCTACTTCCAACAGACCTCACTACCTCTGAGGATGCTTGCCATAGATGCAGGCGAAATGTCAGGAGAAAATGCCTCTAGAACATGGCCATATAGCCCGAAAAACCTACAACAACCCAGTGATTCCGGCCATGAAAGCCTTCGACAATACATTTTTCCTATCTCTGCTTTATTGTCCTGTCCCAAAGCCTTGGTCCCACAGCCAAGTTTTGACCATCCTTCTGAAAGACAGGAGTGAGGGGGCCAATCTGATCTCACCAGGAAGAGAGTTCCATAGCTGGGGGGCAATCACCGAGAAGGCCCTGTCTCACATCCCTACCAATTGCACCTGTGACAATAGAGGGATGGAAAGCAGGGCCTCCCTGGAGGATCTTAATCTCTGTGATAGTTCATAGGAGGAGATGCATTCGGACAGATAAATTGAGCCAGGGCCTTTTAGGGCTTTATAGGCCAAATCCAGCACTTTGAATTGTGCCCAGTAGCAAACTGGCAGCCAGTGGAGTTGGCGTAATATGGAAGTTGTTTGCTCCCTGCATGCTGCCCCAGTTATTAACCTGGCTGCCTCTCGTTGGACTATTTGAAGCTTCCGAGCAGTCTTCAAAGGCAACCCCATGTAGAGAGCATTGCAGTAGTCTATCCTAGATGTAAGGAGAGCATGGACTACCGTGGCCAAGTCTGTCTTCCCAAGGTATGAGCGCAGCTTTTTCTGTCGTACGCTGGGCCTGTATTTGGTTGACTTTAAAAATAGGATGTGTAACCTTTCCCCAGCGGGAAGCCAGGGGCCCAAGGAGAAATTCTCAGAGGTTTCCACTACAAAGAATCTTCAGATGGCTTGAGAAGTACAACAAAGTATTTTATTAATTAAATCAAACAGGTACTTCAAGGCTTACTTGATAAACCATTGGCTCTCTCAATCTTGTCCACAGGGGACAGGCACTATCTTCAATAACATTTTCTTTAAAGGAAAATTCCCCTTTTTAACATCTCCCAGGCTGACTGAAATCCAACCCTCACTGATGTGAGCTCCGCTACTGGGCCGAACTGCATCTCGGACGCCGAGTGGACCTACCAGCAAGGCAGTGGATATTCTCCAGCTGGAGTTCTTTAGTCTTTAAGGCTGTTTTCCTGGAAATTTTTAAAGCTGTAGGAATGCTTCCCTGGAGTTCTTAAAGGTTGAAGCTTTTGTACAGGGGACGTTACACACATCCTATACATCCTATACAGATGCAGAGCCTTCACAGCAGTGTCACCGTCACTCTGGAATACTCTGCCACCTGAAGTCCGTGCCTTGCGGGACTTACCAGCTTTCCGCAGGGCATGTAAGACATACCTGTTTCGACAGGCTTTTAATGTTTGATATTGTTGTTTTTAAATTGTTTTAAACGGCTTTTAAATTTTGTTAGATTTTAGCTATTCTTGTAAGCCGCTCCAAGCCCCAGGGGAGTGGCGGCATATAAGTTTAAATAATAAAATAAATAAATAAGTTAACCTGACTGAGACTAACTAACAAAATGGCCCACTTCCCTTCCCAATTGCCCTGAGCAAGGGGCAGGACCAAAACTTAACGATGACGGACAGGTGGCCTGCCCTATGACTGCAGCCAAAAGAAGCCACCTATCTGCAGAGTCCCCGAAACTAAGGACTACAAACAAACATTCAATGCAAAGCAAACAAAATTGGAGCTCCTGGTACAGCTGTTCTTGAACACAGCTGGTGCATAAGTTTTAATTGTGTGAAAGCTCCCCTGGCCACCGCTGCAACCTGGGATTCCAGGCTCAGTGATGAGTCCAGGAGGACCCCCAAGTTTCGAATTGGACATAGTATTCCAGCAAGGTTTGACCAAATTGGAATAGAGGGGCCCCATTATGCCTTTGATGTAGCCGCTATACTCCCCATCTTGTTTTTCCCCTCCCTTTTCTTCTCTCCAGGTCCTGTGAACCCCTGCCTGCTTCACTCTGTGGCCATGCAGCTTGCGTCTTAAATGGTGCCATTTATGTTTCCGGAGGTAGCGATGGCTCGTGCCGCTGCCACTCCACCTTGATCCAGTATCGCCCAGGTGCACCTCCCATCCTGCTGTCCACCATGCGAGAGGAAAGGGCAGGACATGTTATGGAAGTCTTGGATGGCCGACTCTACGTGGCAGGGGGCTTGCGTTGGCGGGACGGCCATGGAGGTTATGCTGATCAACTGGCCTGCGAAGTGTATGACCCCAGCCTCGACCTATGGCTCGCCCTCAGTCCTCTGCCACAGGCCCACGTCATTGCCGCCTCCGCCGTCCTGGAAGGCGAGCTCTACATCTTGGGGGGCTACAGCCACAACACCTATCGCGACACTCACCTGATTCACTGCTATAACGCCATTCATGACCGATGGGTCAGTGTTGGGACATTGCCTCAAGCTTATGCCGACCTCAGGGCTTGCATCTTAGAAGTCCCCACTAGTTTGAGGAGAAAAGAGGCTTTGCATCTAGATGCTCCCAGTTTGGAAATCCCTGAGGATCCTTCCACAGAGTACCCACATTCATGCTGTAGTTAAGTGTTTCTGATTCAGCCACAATATAAATAAGCATCCCTTTGGCTCTCTAAATCAGACATGGGCACACTTTGGCCCTCCAGGTGTTTTGGACTTCAATTCCCACAATTCCTAACAGCCGATAGGCTGTTAGGAATTGTGGGAATTGAAGTCCAAAACACCTGGAGGGCCAAAGTGTGCCCATGCCTGCTCTAGATGCTTTGGGTTTCAAATCTCCGGATCTCCAATTGTGATTGTAAGGGATTTAGGAAACTATAGTCCGGTGGCGCAGTGGGTTAAAGCACTGAGCTGCTGAGCTTGTTGACCAAAAGGTCGCAGGCTCGATTCCGGGGAGCGGTGTGAACATCTGCTGTCAGCCCCAGCTTCTGCCAACCTAGCAGTTCGAAAACATGCAAATGTGAGTAGATCAATAGGTACCTCTCCAGCAGGAAGGTAATGGCACTCCATGCAATCATGCTCGCCACATGATCTTGGAAGTGTCTATGGACAACGCCAGCTCTTCAGCTTAGAAATGGAGATGAGCACCACACCCTAGAGTCAAACATGACTGGACTTAATGTCAGGGGACAACCTTTACCTTTTAGTCCAACACATCTGAATGCAATCTACTTTCAAAGATATATTTGCAGCATCTGAGATAAGCTGAGGACAAAGGGGGAAAAGGTAGATGGAGAGAGAGGCCAAGACATTTTAAAAGCAGTTGAAAAAATGGGATGACAGAGGAGTAATTAAAACCTTAAGTGCATCTGCACTGTAGAATGAATGGATTTTCCCAACACTTTTAACTGCCTTTGCTCAATGCTATGGAAGCCTAGAAGTTGTCGTTTCCTGA
Source organism: Anolis sagrei (assembly GCF_037176765.1). NCBI lineage: Eukaryota > Metazoa > Chordata > Lepidosauria > Squamata > Anolidae > Anolis > Anolis sagrei. The sequence continues at coordinate 13,460,025 of NC_090026.1, read as the reverse complement.
GGAATCGTCACTTTTTGGCAGAAAAGGCTAAAGACCTTTTAAAACCACAACTTCCATGCTTACATAGCATTGAGCCATGACAGATAAAGTGGAGTCAAACTTCATTAATTCTACAATGTAGATGCAGCCTAGGAGTTTGAACTTCAATATGAGGATTATTATCCCCCCCCCCCCTTGTCAGGAGCAACGTGAGAAACTGCAAGTTGCTTCTGGTGTGAGAGAATTGGCAGTCTGCAAGGACGTTGCCTAGGAGATGCCCAAATTTTTGATGTTTTACCATTCTTATGGGAGGCTTCTCTCATGTCCCCACATGGAGAGCTGGAGCTGACAGAGGGAGCTCATCCGTGCTCTCCCCGGATTCGAACCTCTGACCTGTCTGTCTTCAGTCCTGCCGGCACAAGGGTTTAACCCATTGCACCATGGGGAGCTCCTCAATATGGGATCTATAGACCAATTTGCATAAGTACAACAAACTTTAATTACTGTCATCAGAAAGTGGAAACCAATTACGCATGAAAGTATTGAAGTGGAGATGATAGAAAAAGAGTATCTATAATGTTCAAGAGTCCTTTGGTTATGGTTATTACCTGGTTATTCACATGTGTGAACTGGCCTTGTGCAAACAAAAATCTGATGGGTTGTAGGTTTTTTCGGGCTATATGGCCATGTTCTAGAGGCATTCTCTCCTGACGTTTCGCCTGCATCTATGGTAAGCATCCTCAGAGGTAGTGAGGTCTGTTGGAACTAGGAAAAAGGGTTTATATATCTGTGGAATGACCAGGGTGGGACAAAGGACTCTTGTCTGTTGGAGCTAGGTGTGAATGTTTCAACTGACCACCTTGATTAGCATTTGATCAAAAAACCTACAACAACCCAGTGATTCCGGCCATGAAAGCCTCCGACAATACATTAAAAATCTGATGTCCACATTTCCCAATCTTCTGCATTTATACTGCACTAGATTTTAATTAGAATTTTATTTGTTGTACTTTATATACTAATAAAGAAATGTATGTTTTTTTCCTGCATCTGTGTGTCTCTACTGCATCTCCAAAAACATGACCCCTGATATTTAGCCTATTCTCTCAGTAATAACATTGGCTGTCTTGATCATACACCGATGTTGATTTGCCACATGTGACATGCTTTCCATTTTTTAAATATTAGCAGATGTGGATTTGGATTGAGAGGTTGAGACTTGAAAGGGTAACCAAGATATGGCCACTGGTTTGCCTGATCTCATCTTCCCTTTTTCCAGTTCACCGTGTGGCTTTGGCATGCGGTTGTGAGTTCTTCCATGGCATGTTCACCAGTGGCATGAAGGAATCCCGTCAGGGGGATGTCCCTCTCTGTACCCGCTTTACGTCCACTGACCTGAGCATAGTCATCTCCTTTGCCTACTCTGGAGTTCTGGCTGGTGGATGGGATTATCTCTTTGATGCTGCCCAAGCGGCTCTGCAGTACCAAGTCTCGGGCATCTTGGACCTCTGTCTCAATTTCTTCCATCATAGTCTGAGCCCTGAATCTAGTCTGGATGTCTTATCCTTTGCCCGTGCCTATGGTTTACATGATCTGGAAAGCACTGCTGAGAACTATGTCTTGAGGAACTTTGCTCTTGTCATGGAAACACCCAAGTTTTTGGACCTTCCTGTCAACCAGCTGGTGGATTTCCTCAGTTCTGATGCCCTCTATATCCTCAATGAACTAGAGGCCTTTAAAGGAGCTGTCCGGTGGCTGGATGCTGACCAGGATGGACGGATGGACTGCGCAGAGAGAATCATGCGCTGCATTAGATTCCCCTTGATGTCCACTCGGGAGTTCAAGCAGGTGCGGACAGAAAAGATGATGGCCTCCCCAGGTCGCCTCTATAACCTCATGGTTGAGTCTTTAGCCAGCCTCCCACCAGGTCCCTCCAAGATGGATATTTAGCATGCAAAAGATCTTAGTAGTGTGTGCCTTGAGGTTATTGCTTTTTAAAATAAATGAATTACATTTACATACTATTTACACTCATTGTAAATAGTATGTAATGCCCCTGGTGGCTCAGTGGGTTAAACCGCTGAGCTGCTGAACTTGCTGACCGAAAGGTCGCCAGTTCAAATCCGGGGAGTGGTGTTAGCCCCAGCTGCTGCCAACCTAGCAGTTTGAAAACATGCAAATGTGAGTAGATCAATAGGTACCGTTTTGGCAGGAAGGTAACGGCATTTCATGAACTCATGCCAGCCACATGATCTTGGAGGTGTCTATGGACAATGCCGGCTCTTTGGCTTAGAAATAGAGATGAGCACCAACCCTCAGAGTCGGACACGACTGGACTTAATGTCAGGGGAAAATCTTTACCTTTACGTACACTAATTGGTGGATCTTAGTAGTGTGCGCCTTGAGGCTATTTGGTTTTTAAAATAGATGAGTTATATTTACATACTATTTACACTCATTGGTGGGTGTGAGAGCTCAGAAACAAGTTAAGGCTTAGTGTCTGTCATCCGTCTCACACTCCGTAGGCCAATGCTTGGAGCACAACCAATGGGCATGGCTGGCTGACATGAGAGCAAAGTGGAGCATCTGTGGGGAGTGTTCATGAGGGGCCACGACGTTTTGGATTTGTTGCTGCTGAGGGGGCCGACCATGGCGAAGAGTCACAGAGGAGGAGGTGGATGGGGAGGGTGCTACCAGGGCCCCTTTGCTGGCCTCCAATGGCATGGGCTTCAAGCAGCATGCCCTGTTGGCTGAGGAGGAGGAAGAGGCCAGGGAGATGGACTCTTTTGGGACAGCAGTAAGGTTGAATGGTGTGTCAACAAATCCGGCTTCTTGGTGGCCGATGATGGCAATGGAGCCGAGCAGGAGGTGCTGTAAGTGAAGCTGTTGGGAATTGTGGGAGTTGAAGTTCAAAGGCTGTTAGGAATTGTGGATATTGAAGTTCAAAACACCTGGAGGGCTGAAGTTTGCCCATCCCTGCTCTAGAGCCTGGAAAGTGAAAACTTGTGCATCTGCACAATCCACGGTTCTGAAGTAGTTACAAAACTAAAGTTCTGGTGGTGAAAACTAGGGAGCGATGGTGCTTTCCTTCTACAGTGTTGCTAAAGTTCTGGTGGTGAAAATTTCAAAACTCTAACAAACCTTTCCAAATTTTGTTATAGATGGCAGTTCCTAATTTGTTCTGTCACAAAAATCGCCAATAACGAAATAATAATGAAATTTTCATAACACTAACAAAACTTTCAAAATTTCGTTATAAATGGCAGTTCCTAATTGGTTCTGTCATAAAAATCACCAATAACGAAATAATAATGAAATTTTCATAACACTAACAAAACTTTCAAAATTTCGTTATAGATGGCAGTTCCTAATTTGTTCTGTCACAAAAATCGCCAATAACAAAATAATAATGAAATTTTCATAACACTAACAAAACTTTCAAAATTTCGTTATAAATGGCAGTTCCTAATTGGTTCTGTCTTAAAAATCACCAATAATGAAATAATAATGAAATTTTGTAAGTTTTGTTAGAGTTCTGAAATTTTCACCACCAGAACTTTAGCAACACTGTAGAAGCCAAGCACCAGCACCCCCTAGTTTTTACCACCAGAACTTTAGAATCATAGAATTGGAAGAGACCTCATGGGCCATCCAATCCAACCCCCGGCCAAGAAGCAGGAAAATTGCATTCAAAGCATCCCCGACAGATGGCCATCTAGCCTCTGTTTAAAAGCTTCCAAAGAAGGAGCCTCTACCATACTCCGAGGCAGAGAGTTCCACTGCTGAACAGCTTTCACAGTCAGGAAGTTTTTTCCTAAGGTTCAGATGGAATCTCCTTTCTTGTAGTTTGAAGCATCCTAGTCTCCAGGGCAGCAGAAAACAAGCTTGCTCCCTCCTCCCTGTGACTTCCTCTCATATATTTATACATGGCTATCATGCCTCCTCTCAGCCTTCTCTTCTTCAGGCTAAACATGCCCAGCTCCTTAAGCCACTCCTCATAGGGCTTGTTCTCCAGACCCTTGATCATTTTAATCGCCCTCCTCTGGACACATTCCAGCTTGTCAATATCTCCCTTGAATTGTAGTGCCCAGAATTGGACACAATATTCCAGACGTGGTCTAACCAAAGCAGAATAGAGGGGTAGCATTACTTCCTTAGATCTAGACACTATGCTCCTATTGATGCAGGCCAAAATCCCATTGGCTTTTTTTGCCGCCACATCACATTGTTGGCTCATGTTTAACTTGTTGTCCACGAGGACTCCAAGATCTTTTTCACACGTACTGCTCTCGAGCCAGGCATTGTCCCCCATTTTGTATCTTTGCATTTTGTTTTTCCTGCCAAAGTGGAGGCTGGATGGCCATCTGTCAGGGGTGATTTGAATGCAATGTTCCTGCTTCTTGGCAAGGGGTTGGACTGGATGGCCCATGAGGTCCCTTCTCTACCAAAAGAGTGCAAGCCACCATTCCTAGATGTCCATAGCATTCAGCCAGGGCGGTTCAAGTGGTGTTTGGTGCATTAATCCCACAGTGTAGAAGATGCAGTGACTCTCTCTACCTCCCCACCACAAATACAAAGAAGTGCACTCCAATTGCAAGGGGTTAAGAAGCTAAGAGGCTTTCCTCGTGGATGTGGGATAGGGAGGGGTTAAATAAGCAATGCCTGGTTGCCAAGCCAGCCTTGGAGGAGAGGCGGAGCAAAGGAAGGGGAGCAGAGCCGCGCCCCATGGACTGCAGCCCTGGAAGAGTTGCAGTCTTCCCTCGCCGGTGCTGATCTGGAGCCCTTTGGGAAGGAAAGGGTGAGCTTGAGAGAGTCAGACAGCAGAGGCTGCCCCAGGTTCCCTGCCTTCCCCATTTTCCTGGGCTGACTTACAAGTCAATTTGCCTCCAACAAGCCTGGGCAAACTTGGGCCCTCCAGGTGTTTTGGACTTCAACTCCCACAATTCCTAACAGCCGATAGGCTGTTAGGAATTGTGGTAGTTGAAGTCCAAAACACCTGGAGGGCCCAAGTTTGCCCAGGCCTGCCCTAGAGGGAAGGGAGCAGTCCTGGAAAAAAGTAGTCACTTCCTGCTTTGGGTGTGGCTAAGAGAGGGTGTGTCCACACTATAGGATTATGTGGATTTGAACTTCCCTTCTCTGAAATGCCTGGGAACCCCAAGTATTTTTAAGGTGGCATTTTAATATTGCAATATTTTCAGGTGTACGCACATATCTGTATTGCATGAAAGTTGACTCTTAAGATACCTACCTTTTTCCTACATATATACTTATTTGCATGCATACTCACACTTATATGTATGCAATCCAAATCTCTGTCTCTATTTGGGCATTATATCTTAGAGCGGGCCCCCTTGATGGCGCAGTGGGTTAAACCACTGAGCTGCTGAACTTGCTGAAGGATGGTTGGTGGTTCGAACCCGTGGACTGGGGTGAGCTCCTGCTGTTAGCCCCAGTTTATGCAACCCAAATCTCTGTCTCTATTTGGTCATTATATCTTAGAACGGCCCCCCCCTGATGGCGCAGCGGGTTAAACCACTGAGCTGCTGAACTTGCTGACCGATGGTCGGCGGTTCGAACCCGTGGAGTGGGGTGAGCTCCTGCTGTTAGCCCCAGCTTATGCAATCCAAATCTCTGTCTCTATTTGGTCATTATATCTTAGAGCGGGCCCCCTTGATGGCGCAGCGGGTTAAACCACTGAGCTGCTGAACTTGTTGACCAAAAGTTGGCGGTTCAAACCCGTGGAGTGGGGTGAGCTCCTGCTGTTAGCCCCAGCTTATGCAATCCAAATCTCTGTCTCTATTTGGTCATGATATCTTGCCCCCCTGATGGCGCAGCGGGTTAAACCACTGAGCTGCTGAACTTGCTGACCGAAGGTCGGCGGTTCGAACCCGTGGAGTGAGCTCCCGCAGTTAGCCCCAGCTTATGCAATCCAAATCTATGTCTCTATTTGGACATGATATCTTAGAGCGGACCCCCTTGATGGCACAGCGGGTTAAACCACTGAGCTGCTGAACTTGCTGACCGAAGGTTGGTGGTTCGAATCCGTGGAGTGGGGTGAGCTCCTGCTGTTAGCCCCAGCTTATGCAATCCAAATCTCTGTCTCTATTTGGTCATTATATCTTAGAACAAGCCCCCTTGATGGCGCAGTGGGTTAAACCACTGAGCTGCTGAACTTGCTGACCGAAGGTTGGTGGTTCGAATCCGTGGAGTGGGGTGAGCTCCCGCTGTTAGCCCCAGCTTCTGCCAACCTATCAATTCAAAAATGCAAATGTGAGTAGATCAGTAGGAACTGCTTCTGCGGGAAAGTATCGGCGCTATAAGCATTCATGCTGGCCACAGGACCTTTGAGGTGTCTACGGACAACACTGGTTCTTCGGCTTAGAAATGGAGTTGAGCACCAACACCCAGAGTTGGATAGGACTAGACTTAACTGTTAAGATACCTAGCTTTTTCCTACATATATACTTATATGCATACATACATACTCACACTTATATGTATGCAATCCAAATTTCTTGTTTCTATTTGGACATGATATCTTAGAGCGGGCCCCCCTGATGGCACAGCAGGTTAAACCACTGAGCTGCTGAACTCACTGACCGATGGTTGGCAGTTCGAACCCAGGGAGTGGGGTGAGCTCCCGCTGTTAGCCCCAGCTTCTGCCAACCTAGCAGTTCAAAAATGCAAATGTGAGTAGATCAGTAGGAACTGCTTCTGCAGGAAGGTAAGGGCGCTCTATGCATTCATGCTGGCCACATGACCTTGGAGTTGTCCATGGACAACACCGGTTCTTTGGCTTAGAAATGGAGCTGAGCACCAACTCCCAGAGTCGGACACAACTAGACTTAACGTCAGGGAAAACCTTTACCTTAACTATCTTAGAGCCAGCATGTTTGCAATGCCAATATACCCCTCAACCTCTGAGGATGCCTCCATAGATGTGGGTGAAACGTCAGGAGAGAATGCTTCTGGAACATGGCATATACAGCAACCATGAAATGCCTTTGGATTGAAACTTCATCCATGTTTCACATTCACCTTAGACACAAGATAATGCCTTGCATGGTATTTTTAAATAATTTTGTGCATGGAGGAATGTTTGTCATCATGGCAAATGTGTATTTCATAGTATTGCAGACAATTTTTGCAGGACCTTTAGATTCCCATCCCTGAACGTTTCAACCACAACACTATGCTGTTTTCTCCTCTCATTCTCATTACTCAGTGTTATTATTTTTTCCAATGAGTCATGTTGTCTCATGATACCTTCAGAGCCTCAGCTCAGTTGTTTTGGGAACCAAACATTACTATTGAAAGTTGCTCCAGAAAACAAGCTTGCTCCCTCCTCCCCGTGGCTTCCTCTCACATATTTATACATGGCTATCATATCTCCTCTCAGCCGTCTCTTCTTCAGGCTAAACATGCCCAGCTCCTTAAGCCGTTCCTCATAGGGCTTGTTCTCCAGACCCTTGATCATTTTAGTCGCCCTCCTCTGGACACATTCCAGCTTGTCAATATCTCTCTTGAATTGTGGTGCCCAGAATTGGACACAATATTCCAGGTGTGGTCTAACCAAAGCGGCATAGAGGGGTAGCATGACTTCCCTAGATCTAGATACTATGCTCCTATTGATGCAGGCCAAAACCCCATTGGCTTTTTTTGCCGCCACATCACATTGTTGGCTCATGTTTAACTTGTTGTCCATGAGGACCCCAAGATCTTTTTCACAAGTACTGCTCTCGAGCGAGGCCTCCCCCATTCTGTATCTTTGCATTATTATTATTATTTTGCCTAAGTGGAGTATCTTGCATTTGTCACTGTTGAACTTCATTTTGTTAGTTTTGGCCCATCTCTCTAATCTGTCAAGATCGTTTTGAAGTCTGCTCCTGTCCTCTGGAGTATTGGCTATCCCTCCCAATTTGGTGTCGTAAAAGAAGCATTTCATCTCTTGCGTTATGGCCACCTTTTCCTTGTGCCGTTGTGACCGACTTCTCTTTGTGCCGTTGAATGTATCATTTTTTTCCTTGAGAAGGGTGGTGCCGTTTTGTTTTTCATGAGAACAATTGATTGTTCGTTCTGGCAGAAATCTGGATTACCAGCCAACTGGAACAATAAGCAAACCCAAGCCAGTCTGTGCCTCTACCTTTAAGAAAGTCTTTTCCTCTTGGCTCATACCTTTCCAACAGTCTCAGGTGTGGTGAGCATGAGCACTGAAGCAAGTAATTGATTATACTAATGGTAATCAGAGTTTCCTTCTCCAAGTGTTTTGTCATTAATTGTTTTGTTAGATTTCTACAACAATAATAAAAATCAAACACTAACTCAAAAATAACTCCATAATAGTCTCCTTTGAAGCTCTGCAATGGAAAAATAAGTGCCAAATACTGCATTTGTGCATCTGTTTTCAAGTTGTCTGTCTTTTTATGGCAACTCAGTGAATGTTAGGCAAAAGTATGATAGATGGGACCCAATACCGAGACAGTGCAGCGAGTGAGAGATGCAGGTGCAACAGCGTCGTGGCAAGATAGTTTGCCAGAAAAAGGGGGGAGGGACAACAAACAAGCATAGTGCTTAAGGCTATCCGGATATCGTATGCAAACACGTTCAAATACATAACATCTTCGCTTCTCTAATTCTGACCTGTGTTGCGCAACCAGCATTGGGTCCCAGCTATCATACTTTTTCCAAATGTTAAAGGGAATGCTTAGGGATATGTTGAAATATAACTTACAGTACCTAGTAGTCATTGATGGACTCCCATCCAAATAGTAACCAGGGTTATCTGTTGACTTTATGGTAATTTGGCCCTTGGGTATTTTATATTGCCCTCCCAAATGGTTACGGGAGTTTTCATTGGGGTGGTCCCTTCTTTCCCTTTGAATGGGAATTATATTTTGTGACTTTTATACTCCACAAATAGTTTTGCATTTATACTTGTGTACTCTCTGCCTTTTTTGGCTTTCCGATATAAACTGCAGAACCATTCTTTATTTTTAGGACATTAATTAATGCATCAGTTGGCAAGTCTTTTCATCGTGAACTGGATGATGACAGGGAAATGAGGCAGAGCTTCTTTGCAGACACACCACCACAGTGAAATGGGCAAACAGAAGGCAGGTTGTGTTGTTGAAGGCTTTCATGGCTGGGATCACTGGATTGCTGTGAGAATAACTGAGAATGCCATGCTCCAGAAGCATTCTCTCCTGATGTTTTACCCACATTTATGGCAGGCATCCTCAGAGGTTGTGAGGTCTGTTGGAAACTAGACAAGTAAGGTTTATATATCTGTGTAATGTCCAAGATGGGAGAAAGAACTCTTGTCTGCTTGAGGCAAGTGTGAATGTTGCAGTTGGCCACCTTGATTAGCATTTAATGGCCTTGCAGCTTCAAAGCCTGGCTGCTTCCTACCTGGCTGACTCCTTTGTTGGGAGGTGTTAGCTGGCTCTGGCAGGTTCTTCCATCCTCTGGACTAGAAACACGGACTGCAAAGTAGCAAAAGAAGCTAAATAAAGATTGCAAGCATTGTGCAAGTCTGTGTGATTCAAGGGACCTTTGGACAAGATGGACTCCAGTACAGAAATATTTTATTATGTCAGCGCTTTACATTAGCTGAGATTAGGAACATAGGACCAGTGAAAGTGCAAATAAAAATTTACTATTTTTTATAACCTTTCCACGGATGTTGACCATAGGGTCACACATAGAGATGTGTTTTTTGTTGGAATCTGTAGGTCATCTGGTATAACTCTGTGGTTACCTTCTGCAGAAGATTGACCATAGAGATTCCTGTTGAAAATCTTTAAATCAAATCTGTGAATAAGTTATATCTACAAAAGTGCCAACTATGTTTTGAATTTTTTTTTAATCGTGTCAGAAGTGACTTGAGGAACTGCAAGTTGTTTCTGGTGTGAGAGAATTGGTTGTCTGCAGGGACATTTCCCACGGGGCACAGGGATGTGTTACCATCCTGTGGGAGGCTTCTCTCATGTCCCCGCATGGCACATCCTTTGAATGTGCAACTGTCATTTAAACAGCTTCTGGCTCATTTAATAACATTAAGGAGCTAAAGGAGGATAAAGCATATTTAAAAGTAAATATTTGGAAGGTCAACAGCTTGAAATTTAATTATTTCTAAGTAAATTGAGCTAAGATTCTGTTGTGAGGATGCGCTCTGTCAATTGTATCATCAATAACTAGCTGTGTGAGCTTTTAAAAGTTGTGAAGGATTGTATAAATCTAAGTGATAATGATTCCAAAGTAAAATGCCAGGATTAGATGACGGATCTAACCTAATGTGTGTTGGTTCGCTGTTGTGGGGGTCTTGGGATGGTGATTGTTGTCTGTTTGTGCACGTGTTTGTTTTTGTTTTTAATGCTGATGCGTTCAATAGACTATTCAATAAACTTTGCTTTGCTTTGCCAGGATTAGATGTTGGGCATATTTCGTAATATGCAAATACAGTGAACCAATCTGTAGTTTCAATTATCTGTGGCATGTTCCAGAACTAAACCCGTGTGGATCTGGAGAGCACCCAGTACATGGATATATAATATTTACTAACTGAGCTTTAAGTGCACTATTTCATTGTTTTTGATATACCTATGGAGAATTATAGTTACTAAGAAATTTATGGAAAACCATTGAATATCAAGGAGATAGATTTGGTGTGTCACAGTTGTGCCATCTATTCCTATATCTCTTAAAAGATCGTAAGGTTAAGTCTCCTTTAAGGACGTTGTTGAATGTTTTCGAGGTCCGGACTGGATAGTATGGACCTGGACTGCAGGAGGATACCAGCATCAATACAGTTGGCTGTGGTCCACTTGCTTTTGTGTCATTTGGGAACAGTGCCATGTAAAAACAACTGAGAAAAATCGGTGTAATTAATTATCAGTTTATGTAGACTTCCTGCATTCATTCTTTTCTTTTGATCCCAGCAGAAGATTCTGCTTCTTGCTTCCTGAGCTCAACGGATCCCACTGCTCTTCCCAGTATGGAGACGACCACATACCCCACTTCCAGTCCTGTTTCCTCCATCCTCCAAGATCTGGAAGAATCCCGCAGCCGACTCTTATGTCCCATTACCCCCAAGGCCTCATGGACAATCGCAATGCAAACTCCCAGCTCCTGGAACGAGCTGAAGCCAGATCAGTTGGCCACAATGGGAGCTTTGAGTATCCAGAAACGTTGTGGTTTGCTCTCTGGACCAGCACAGGTAAGGTCAAGTCTGAATTTGTGTCAACTACAAGTAGTCTTTGTCATTAGGATTATAACATACATTCTATGTCTAAATACTGTGTGCATTACAGTATTGTGCATTTTATTATCTAAGTTGTGTTGAAATGTGCAATTTGTTTTTCTGGGTTTTGACTTTCGTGGATTTGATTAATATAATCTGTCTAGTAATCTCTGTGACAAAATGTAAAATCATGCGTAATTCACGTCTGACCAGTCCACACACTGTATTGCCAGAGAAAAAAATATGCCATGCACATGATCAATAAAGAACAAGTAGTTTACTCTTTGTAATACAGAATAACATATATACAATTATGTGATCAGTTGCATGGACTCACATAAGTCCTTTTATAAGAGATTTAAAATGGTCTTTCTTCCTCACTACCTCTGAGGATGCTTGCCATAGATGCAGGCGAAACGTCAGGAGAGAATGCCTCTAGACCATGGCCATATATCCCGAAAAAACCTACAACAACCCAGTGATTCCGGCCATGAAAGCCTTCGACAATACATGGTCTTTCTTTGTCCATATGGAGAAACTCCTTTCAGCAGCTCATGAAGCAAGAGCACACTCCAAACTCTCTCAGCTTCTCTTCAAAGCACATGTAGTTTGCAAACTACAGATGATCTGCTGCGATGCAACTTGAGCACAATGGAGGACCTTGCATGCACAATGGAGGACCTTCTTATAGTAACACCAGAGGCACTCCAAGTGGCCAGCTACTGGTCAAAGGACATTTAATCAACTACCAAGCTTGCAAACTATGTGTTTTGTTTGTTTGTTTGTTTAAAATGCAATACGACTGTTTGGCTTGCTCCTGACACAATAAATAAATATTCAAGCACCTGCATAGCTCAAGCTGGAAAAATGTAACAGTATCCAAAAGTCCTAGGCTCAGCCAGCTCCCTGGGCATAGCCCAACCAATCAGCTCTGTGCATCTTATTTTACAGTTGACACTCACGCACTAACTGAGTTCTTACATGCTCCAACAATCTCTAGGTTCTCCAGCATGAATTTGTGGTCAGTGTCCACTAGATATTGATCACAGCATCATGCTGGAGGACCTAGAAATATTTAGAGAGACTTCTTTGGGCATTTGTAGATCCAACAGTACAATTCTGCGGTCAACATCTCAAGGGGTGTTCTCAGTCCCACCTCTGTCTCAAGCATGGTTGATGGGAACGAGAGAGGGGACCTTCTCCAGGATCGCTCCCCATCTATGGAACTCTCTCCCTAAAGAATTAGAAAACATACCCTCCTCGCCTTTAAAAAACTCTTAAAAACTTATTTATTCACTTTGGCTTGTGGAGAGGAGGGCAATTAGTAAATCTCCAAACGCTTGCCTAGATAGTACTGGAAACTCACCTCAGTCTGTTGGAACTTGTAAACTTTTTCATATTTTAATGTTTTCTTAGCTTAACTTATTAGATTTTATCATGTAGTTAAATGTGTTTGGATATGTTACGTTATGCTTACTTGTTTTAATTTTGTTATTCTTTGCTCAGTTTTATATAGTCTTAGGTTGTTTTATTGTATTTGATTTATTTTATACTTGTTTGCTTTGGCATTCAATGTTTGCCAATTTGTTGCATTGCTGGAAACTGCTCGGGGAGGTAGGGCAGATTATAAATAAAGTAGTAATATTATTAGTGTCCCAGATAATAACAGGTGGTTTAATTTTTTTTTTTACAGTGGTCCTGCATTTCTAAGCCCCACAAAGGGATTATAATAGTATTATGTGTGTTCATTTATAATAATAATAATAATAATAATAATTCAACATACAATCATGTTATCTCTTATCTGACTGTATTTATCTGTGTTATTTATTTTTGGGGATCCCATTAGGTAGTTTCCTTGGGAAGATTTGCTCAGAATGGTTTGCTGTTACCTGCCACTGTGGCTGAGAGTGTGTGATTTGTCCAAGATCTCTTGATGAATGGAGTTTTGAACCTGGGTCCTAGTCTAGTACTGAAGCCACTGTTCCATGTTGGCTCTAAAACAGTGGTTCTCAACCTGTGGGTCCCCAGGTGTTTTGGCCTACAACTTCCAGAAATCCCAGCCGGTTTACCAGTTTTTAGGATTTCTGGGAGTTGAAGGCCAAAACATCTGGGGACCCACAGGTTGAGAACCACTGCTCTAATATGTAGTGTAATATATGTAAAGGTAAAGATTTCCTCTTGATGTTAGGTCTAGTTAAGTCCAACTGGGGGGTGGTGCTCAGCTCAATTTCTAAGCTGAAGAGCCGGCATTGTCTGTAGACACCTCCAAGGTCATGTGGCCAGCATGACTACATGGAGCATTGTTACTTTCCCGCAGAAGCAGTATCTATTGATCTACTCACATTTGCATGTTTACAAACTGCTAGGTTGGCAGAAACTGGGGCTTAGGACTGGAGCTCACCCCACTCCTTGGATTTGAACCACCAACCTTTTGGTTAGCAAGTTCTGCAGCTCACTGTGGCCACTATATATGTACTGTGCTTATATTATAGGCAGCAAACATGGAATTGTAGTTTGAGTGTTGGATTAGGATTCCAGGAAATTGGGGTTCAAATCCCTACTCCACTGTGGAAACTGGTTGACTTTGGGCAAGTCACACTCTCTCAGCCTCAGGGAAAGAAAGATGGCAAGGCTCCTCTCAATAAATCTGGTTAAGAAAACTATAGAGCACAATCAAGTTCAAAGCACATAATAAAATGTATTTATTACAAGAAATATTCAGTTTTAGTGAACGGCTGATTTTAGTGTATATCCAGAAAGTATTTCATTGTCTTGCCTTCTTTCTCACTCTCCAAGCAGTATTAGGAAATATAATTTTGTGGAACTGCTTGCAACAACAAATTTGTCACAAATGAAAAATACTTAGAAAAGGGAAACCAGTTAGTGAGAACAGTGTGAGAATAATAATAATAATAATAATAATAATAATAATAATGCAAAGACTGGCACAAGCCAGTAAAGGTGGTCCCAGTGGTGATTGGCACACTGGGTGCAGTGCCTAAAGACCTTGGCCTGCACTTAAACACAATCAGCACTGACAAAATTACCATCTGTTAGCTGCAAAAGGCCACCCTACTTGGATCTGTACGCATTATTTGCTGATACATCGCACAGTCCCCGACACTTGGGAAGTATCCGATGTGTGATCAAATACAAACGCTTACATAGTGATCTTGTTTGCTGTGTACTCATCTTGTTGTGTTTCTAAACTCTTCCAGTATGTTTAGTTGCTGATTATTCTTCTCTGTTTGTTGTGCAGACAGAGTTGAATAGCGTAGGAAAGGGAGAAGCAGTGGGTGGGATCATGCAAATTCCACACCAATGGAGAGAATAAGAAACCCTGGGATGTCTCTGTAGTGGAGGAGACAAGTACAATCTAGGATGAAATTGTCCCCAAATGAAAGCATTCCTTGAGTGGTGAGCAAGTATGGTGTTTGGAGAGGACCTTGGCAGGGCTCTTGTACATGTTCATAGCACTCACTATAACCTGCAGTGTCATTGGAGGAAGGGCCTTTGGTGTCTCCTGATTCGTGAGAGCTATAGTTCTTTGTGGAGGTGGGAGCTTGTCTGTGGAAATAGACACTCCACCCACATAAACACATATTTTCACTTTTATTATGTGTATAGATATAATTCCCTCCAGGGTATATGTATTTAAGGCATATGAAACATAAACAAACATTGTTTTTGGAATTTAATCCTATCTCCAAGTGCCATTATGCATATGCAAACATTCCAAAATCCAAAACGCTTTTGAGGGATGGTCACCCTATACATTGAAGCATTTAAAATGCATTAAAAACTATATATGATCCTTAACAATAAAATCTCACAGTGTTCAAAAGACTTTTATCTGCTGAGGGGGGCAAAGCAAGGATGGGGCCACCCTGACCTACCTGTGGGAGCTGCCACTAAGAAGGCCCTCTCCTTTGTTCCCCCAAGTGATGATGGCACAAAGAGAAGGGCTCCTCTGAATGTTATTTTCTTCTTTACTTTGTCTTCCAGATAGCACCATGTCCAACAGCTGGTGCCAAGAAACCTCTGCCTTATTCTCCATTCTCTGACTCTAACCCACAGTGGTTGGAAAATCCCTTCTTGAAGCAACCGATTTCTACTCCCTTGGTTCTCCAGGGGCTGGAGGAATCCAGAGCTCGCCTGTTGCGACCTATTGCTGTCTCTGCCCCCAAACTGGCTTCTGTGGAGCCTTCAGAAGTGCAGGTCTGCTTCCAAATGGATCCTCAGCACAATCTCTTTATCCAGACATGCCCAGGGTGGCAACCAGCCTACGGAGCTCAGGATGATGCTCTGGAAGTGGAGCCACTGCAGGTAAGAGTGAAGCTGAAAGTGAGTTAGGAACTCATAAAAGCCATGGCCTCTGATAGCCAAAGTTGTGCAAAAAGAATCATAGAATCATAGAGTTGGAAGAGACCTCATGGGCCTTCCAGTCCAACCTCCTGCCAAGAAGCAGGAATATTGCATTCAAATCACCCCTGACAGATGGCCATCCAGAAGTGCTATGGAAAGAGTTTTGACCTGATAACTTTGATCAGCCAGAGAAGATTGGAAGGAATAAACAGGGCTTCCAATTCTGTGGTGGACAAGACCATCCAAAGGCATTTTGTTGTTCAGAGATGATGACTCCTCACATTACCTTTACAAAAGTCAATTGGGTTGGTGGTTATTTCTGCGTTCACTACTAGGAATGGGATACTATTATCTGCCACGCTTGAACGCAGACTGTTTGTCAGATGTATGCCTTCTCCATTTCAGGAAATAAGATCACTTTGAGACAGTAAAGCTCTAGTTAAGAAAAAACAGGAACATGTTATTGTATCCCAGTTATTGAATAATAATAATAATAATAATAATAATAATAGGCTTCCCTCTCTCCAAGATTACCCCCCAATTGCAAACCTGTGTCTTCAGAGGGAGTGTGATCCCGTCCAGCACAAGCTGTATTTATTTATTTATCTATTTATTTAAAACTTTTATATCCCAATCTTCTCAGCTCCGTAGAGGGACTCAGTCGGCTTACAGCAAGGATTCAATGCTACTAATACAAATTAAAACATCATACAACAATACAAGATTAAAATACATATAGATAAAATACATATATACCAAATCACCATGGTAAAATCATGTTCAACTCAGCCCACAGTCTGTAACCCTATGCCCTGTTGTGCCTTTCGTCTGACCAGGAGTACCTTTGTCTTGTCTGGATTTAGTTTCAGCTTGTTGACCCTCATCCAGTCCATATATACCTCCATTAGTCAAAATGCAATAGAAGGTATACTTTTTCCTTCATTTGACCAGATAATCAAAACACCTTCCCATTCCCACTCTCTGTTTTCACATGACAAAAAGCATACTTTGCTCTCTTAACAAAGCCCATCACTCAGTCTGAACAAGATATTCCCAGATCCCTAGCTAAGGAGATGTTGGCCGTACCACCCTACTACCAAGTAATTTATTTTACTAACAGGTTTCCTACATTACACATGACCCCATTACATATACAAGCATTAAAGCAAATATAATATAATATAATATAATAATCACAATGATGGGTATTATACACATATAATTGGGTAGCTGATACATACTGTAGTACAGTGCTATACAGAAAGCATGTGTGGCTATAC
This sequence comes from Anolis sagrei, assembly GCF_037176765.1. Lineage (NCBI taxonomy): Eukaryota > Metazoa > Chordata > Lepidosauria > Squamata > Anolidae > Anolis > Anolis sagrei. The sequence continues at coordinate 13,443,159 of NC_090026.1, read as the reverse complement.
GCAATAGCCATGTATGGTTATTTATTATATTATTTATTATTTACTATATTTGTATACTGCCCTTCTCAGCCTTTCAGGTGACTCAGGGTGGTTTACAGAGGCAACAATTCAATGCCCCAAAACATCATAAAACATTTAAAACGTTAACACATGATATAAAACCATAACAAGAGTAATAAAAACATAGATCATTTGTGTCTTCTAATTATAAACTGATTATATATGGCAAAGGTACATTTCGGGACAGAGTGAGCAAGGCACAACTTAAGGATAGGATTGTGACACTGTCTTAGAAGGTCCAGAGCAGGACAAAGAGCACAAAGCCTTCTCCTTTAACACCTTGCCACCCCGTTATCTCCGATTGGGTAAAAGTAGGTATGCTTTCTGCTTCCCATGTAGCATCAACAAGATGGAGATGAGATGGACTTCGATGGAACGATGCCAGAGTATGTTTTGACAATCCCAGAAGACAAGTTGAAGGTGCAGCAGGATGAGAGCGAGCTCTCTGGAGAAGAATTAGCATTGGAGATTGAAGATCAGGATGTGAAAGAACAAAAGGTAGGTATGGTAGTAACATGCCCTGTTTGATGAATGGACTCTCATATCCCTAGGGGAAAAAAATATTTTATCTGTCTAGATTATATTCTACACAGATAATAATAAAATAATAATAAAACTTTATTTATATACCGCTCTATCTCCCCGAGGGGACACAGAGCGGTTCTCAGGTAAAAATCACAGAACATACAAAGCAAAAACAACATAACCATAAGATTAACAAAACAAAATATGCATAAAAATTGTCGCCATAACACACATATATTGAAAGTAATCCTGCCTGTTCAAGGCAATTTAAAAAATTTAAAAGGCCGGGCCAAGATTTGTGCAAGCCCAAAAACTCTAGGAGGGCTGGGAATAAAATGCAATGCTATGGCAGGCAACAACAATATGAAGTACAGGTCTGTGGCTGTTCATTCCAGGGCCGACTAGAGGAAATGATCTGGGTAATTGGTAGGAAGAATAAGGCCGTATTCGACAATGTGTAGGGCTGAGTTAGAACTGGCTATTTTCAAAGGCTTGTTGAAACCACCAGGTCTTCAAGCTCTTACGAAAGGAGGGGAGGGATGGGGCCTGTCTTATTTCCCTTGGAAGGGCGTTCCAGAGGTGGGGGGCCACCACTGAGAAGGCCCTCTCTCTCATCCCTACCAACCGTGCTTGAGACGGTAGCGGGACCGAGAGGAGGGCCTCCCCGGAAGATCTTAGAGTTCGCGCCAGTTCATAGAAAGAGATGTGATTGCGGAGATAGGCGGGGCCCGAACCATTTAGGTATAGTGGTTTGACTGCTGAATTACGGTTTGAATCACCAGTCAATCATGGAAAATTGCTATAAGACCTTGGGCAGGTCACATAAAAGGAAGGCAGTGACAAACATCTTCTGCATACAGTACAATCCATGGGATTGGAATTTGCAGTCTCACTTATCTGACAAAATATGCCTCTAGGCATTTTCTGGATCTTCCAGTGCGACCCTATGGTATTCTTAGGCTTAAAGTAATTCATTTTGTTAGGATTTGCTATTATTTACACGGTATATCTCTGTGAAGCCCAGGAACGTATCCCCTTCAGATATGGAGGTCAGAATGTGTATCTTGCCAATATAGGTCTATGATGGACTTAGGTCTATGATGCATAAACTTGCTCCGTGATACATATCACCTTGAGCTTTGTATCTGTGATGCTAGCCTATGATTTGAGGCTCTCACCAACTCCTAAATCTGGCCTTTGGAGAAACTTCATACTGAATCTCTGTTCAGTATTAAAAGTAGGAGGTGGTGCCTGGTAGACCAGAACTTTGCAATTTCCTGCATAGGGTCAGGCAGGAGATCTCCAATGGAGAACCCTACACAGCCTTTCCCCTTTCTTTCTTTCTTTCTGTCTCTTTTTAGCTGATGCTGTTGAGCTTGGCCTGCTGCTCACTGGTGGAAGGAGCAAAGTTCGGGAACCCTCCTGGAGAGCTGCAGCAAGCATTGACGCAAGTTTGCAAAAGTCTCTCAGAACACGATCCTGAATTCATCCTCAAGGTAAACAGGGAAGATACTGGAAGCCCAATTTCTGGCACTGCATCCAAAGACTTAGAAAGGGAATGAAGTATTATGAGTAACCCTGCACTGCAGGTCAATTTGAACCCAAGTGAGTGAGCCATGACAAAACCTGCATTTTTTCCCTTGCCATCTGCTTTGCTGCAATTGCATAGTTGGTTTCCAGGGAGATCATTGCAAATCAGAGATGGCTGGGAAGGGATTTGCAAGTTTATTTAATTTATATTTTGCCTTGGGTATACTTCAAGAACAACTATTATCAGCCAATTTCAATTTGTTTTAATTGTTGTTATCATTTGAAATGTTTTAATGTTGAGTATGTGATTAATGTAGCCAGTTTCTATGTGATTATTTGTATCTTGTTTTTCATTTGGATATCAATTTTTATACAATAAGTTCACAATCATTATTATATTTATTCAACTGCAGTATTGCAATTGTTTTTTTTTTTTTTTTGCATTTGTTTGGGCATTGAATGTTTGCTGTTTTGTATTGTAAATCGCCCTGAGTGCCCTCGGGGAGAGAGAGAGGTCTATAAATAAAGTTATATTATTATTATTATTTGAAACATGACTCCACAGCAGACACTCTGCTGGATGTTGAATTGGATCACACGTCAGACACTTCCCAAGTGTCTAGGACTGTGTGATGTATCGGCGAATAATGCGTGCAGATCCCAGTAAGGTGGCCTTCTGCAGCTGACAGATGGTAATTTTATCAGCGCCAATTGTGTTTAAGTGCAGGCCAAGGTGTTTAGGCACTGCACCCAGTGTGCCGATCATCACTGGGACCACCTTGACTGGCTTGTGCCAGAGTCTTTGCAGTTCGATCTTTAAATCCTCATATCGTGTGATCTTTTCCAGTTGTTTCTCTTCAATCCTGCTGTCACCTGGGATTGCAACATCGACAATCCATACTTTGTTTTTTAACATGATTGTGAGGTCAGGAGTGTTGTGCTCCAAAACTCTGTCTGAATTCGGAAGTCCCAGAGTAGCTTGACATGTTCATTCTTTGTAACCTTTTCTGGCTTGTGATCCCACCAGTTCTTTGTCACAGGCCGATGGTCTTTGTGGCACAAGTTCCAATGAATCATCTGAGCAACGGTGTTATGCCTCTGCTTGTAATCTGTCTGCGCGATCTTCTTGCAGCAGCTGAGGATGTGATCTGTTGTTTCATCTGCTTCCTTGCAGAGTCTACACTTGGGATTTGTTGTCGACTTTTCAATTCTGGCTTTGATGACATTGGTTCTAATGGCTTGTTCTTGGCCTGCCAGAATCAGGCCCTCCATCTCCTTTTATTATTATTAACTAGCTGTCCCCTGCCACGCGTTGCTGTGGCCCAGTCTGTTGATCTGGAAAATAAAGTAATGAGAAAGTGTTGGTTTCTAATATATGTAATGTCTTCCTGCTTGTGGGTAAACAGTATTTCTTGCTGTTTCTTTGTCAGTGTTGATGTGGAGTGTCTGGTTTGCCTACTCTGGAACATGTAACATACGATTGTCCTTCTTCAGAGGTCCCTGTGTGTGTGGGAATCATATTTATATCTATGGCTGGATGGCTCTTTGTCAGGAGGGCTTTGATTACGTTTTCTTACCCTGATGAAGGGAGTTGGACTGGATAGCCTTGAGTATTCTCTGTTGGTCATGGGGGTTCTGTGTGGGAAGTTTGGCCCAATTCTGTCGTTGGTGGGGTTCGGAACGCTCTTTGATTGTACGTGAACTATAAATCCCAGTAACTACAACTCCCCAATGTCAAGGCCTATTTCCCCCAAACTCCATCTGTGTTCATATTTGGGCATATTGAGTTCTTGTGGCAAGTTTGGTCCAGATTCATCATTGTTTGAGTCCAGAGTGTTCTCTGGATGTAGATGAACTACAACTCCCAAACTCAAGGTCAATGCCTACCAAACCCTTCCAGTATTTTCTGTTGGTTATGGAAGTTCTGTGTGCCAAGTTTGGTTCAATTCCATCGTTGATGGAGTTCAGAATGCTCTTTGATTGGAGGTGAACTATAAATCCCAGCAACTACAACTCCCAAATGACAAAATCATAATTTTTTAGAGTGATTGTCACTCCTTGTGTTGTGAGACGCTTTGTTGCCAAATTTGGTGTGATTTCGTTCATTGGTTCTTTTGTTTTTAAGGAACTCATTATGCACAGAGCATTTATACATACATACATACATACATATATATATATATATATATATATAATCATTATTATTATTATTATATGGTGTCATGGTTTGATAATTGGACTAAAACTGGAAAAAGGATTCTATTCCTTAATGGTCTGTGGAAACCTTGGGCAAGTCATAATCTCCCAGCCTCAAAGGAAAGCAAAAGCAAATCTCCACTGAACAAATCCTTCTAGGAAAACCCTGTTTACTGTAGGGTACATTGGCTGAGAGAGCATGACCTCCCTAAGATCTTCCAGTGAGTTCCTAGGGTTGAGCAGGGATTTGGACCCTGGTCTCCCAGCACCTTCTTCCAGCATCTACGACAACATCCTTCTTGGGTCTCCTTTTAAAAGTCTTTTTGACTATTGGTGATGTCCTTCTATTTGGGAGAACTTCAGAGATGTCCTTATCCTCTGTGGGTGACACTTTCTCTTACAGGTTGCCTTGTACACTCGCCAAGAGCTGAATATCCGCAGCACTGCCAATTTCCTCCTGGCTCTGTCTTCTCGCATTCTGCCCTGCCGCCCTCACCTTCGGCGCTATTTCTGCCACGCGATGCAACTGCCATCTGACTGGATGGAGGTGGCCAGGATCCATCAGGTAGGAGAGAGTATGCTTATTCCTCTGCTGTGCCATTTTCCTTTGGCAGGGTGTTCCAGCGCTAATCTAATGATACCAAACTCTTCTTATTTATTTACGTCACTTTTATCCCGCCCCTATCAGCCCAAAGGCGACTCAGGGTGGCATACCAATCGGCACAATTAGATGCCATATATAAATACATACATTGGTTAGAAACAAAAAATCATACATTTAAAATCATAAAAGCAATAATGAATAAAAATTATAAAAATCGATGTCTTCTGGTTCAGTTCCTAAACCGTTCCATCGTCTTGGCCGTTCCTAGTTCATATTCCAGTTTGAGATTATTTGGTCATGCTGAAGTTCAAAACGCTTGCTCAAAGAGCCAGGTTTTTACTCTTCTCTGAAAGGTCAGGAGAGAGGGGGCCAATCTAATATCCCTAGGCAGGGAGTTCCACAGCCGAGGGGCCACCCCAGAGAAGGTCCTGTCTCTTGTCCCACCAAATGCACCTGTGAGGCAGGTGGGATTGAGAGCAGGGCCTCCTCAGACGATCTCAACTTCCTGGAAGGTTCTTAGGGAGAGATGCGGTTGGATAGATAAGCCGGGCTGGAACCGTTTAGGGCATTATAGGCTAAAGTCAGCATTTTGAATTGTTTTCTGCCCATGTGTCACTCATCTTCGTTGCTGTTCTCGTTGGTTTTTAGAGCCTCACAGGGGGAGGTGAAAAGGTGGCTTCCATGCCATCCTGCCTCCGTGCTTCTATGGCAGATAAATTCCGACAGTTTGACGCCTACCAACTGGCCAAATATAACACCCGCAAAAGCAGAGGGAAAAAACGTTGTCGACGGAAGATCAAGGTAGGATTTATGTCTTAAAACAGTTTGTTTAAGTATTGTTGCCTGTTTCATGTCGACACGTCTTGTGTCTCTGCACCAAAATTGTTTACTAGAATTTCTTGTCTTCTCAGCAAGAGCTAGAAGTTTATCCTGAGGAAGAACTGGAAAAGTTCTCGACGACTAAGAATTCAGTGAAGCTGAAAGATCTCCAAAGAATTGTAAGCACTTCCTGGGGCCGGATGGGGGTGGGTGAGTGCGGGGGACAGAGGTCAGGAACTCCAATTCACCTTTCAAGGCATTGAAGTCCATAATCATAGTTGGTTCAGGGCCAAAGAATATGACGTTACCGTATTTGCTCGAGTATGCGCTGAGTTTTTTGGCCCTTTTTTAAGTCTCGAGGATAAGCCCCTTCTTGGCTTATGCTTGAGTTAAGGTTATTTATTATTTTACACTGTTATTATTATTTTTATTACATTTATTAATTACTCTATTATTATTACATTTATTCTATTATTGATGTTTTTATATTTATTATATTTCTCTATGTATTGTTACCATTACTATTACATTTATTATTTTACTCCATTTATTATTATTATTATTATTACATTTATTATTTTACTCTATTGTTATTATTACATTCAAATTATTTTACTTTATTATTATTATTACATTTATTATTTTACTCTATTTATTATTATTATTACATTTTTATTTCACTCCATTTATTATTATTATTATAATTATATTTTTATTCTATTATTAGTGTTATTATTGCATTTCCATTATTTTACTGTATTGTTTTTGTTACATTTATTATTTTACTCTATAATTATTGGAAGGATAAGGTAAAGGTTTTCCCCTGTCATTAAGTTCAGTCATGTCCAACTCTGGGGGTTGGTGCTCATCTCCATTTATAAGCTGAAGAGCTGGCATTGTCCATAGACACCTCCAAGGTCATGTGGCCAGCATGACTGCCTGGAAGGATACATAAGCACATTTACATTGAAGAAGGTTAAATAATGGTTTAATCATAGTTGGACAGTTTCATCTTAAATTACAGTTTTATGTAAATTTTTAAAAACATTTAACCTACTGATACATCAATTAATGCAATTTTATTGGTATCTTTATTTTGAAATTTACCAGTATCTACTGCATTTCCCACCCTCGGCTTATACTCGAGTCAATGCATTTTCCTGTTTTGTTTTGTTTTGGTAAATTTAGGTTTTGCTTTTGTTTTTTTTGTGTGTGTGTGTCAGGAGCGACTTGAGAAACTGCAAGTCACTTCTGGTGTGAGAGAATTGGCCGTCTGCAAGGATGTTGCCCAGGGGACACCCGAATGATTTGATGTTTTTATCATCCTTCTGGGAGGCTTCTCTCATGTCCCCGGTAAATTTAGGTGCCTCAGCTTATATTTGGGTTGGCTTATACTCGAGTATATATGGTATTTGTAGGGTTTGAAGATTTATAAGAAATACATGAAATGAAATTATATATAAATGGGATAACGATTCAGATTTGATTGCTTTTCATTAAGTATATTTTAGTGCCTCTGTAGTTGCAAGGAGAGGAAAAGGTTGACTTAGAGATAATTCTAGGCATAATGGGTACATAAGACTAAAATGGTTGTTACGTGAAATGTGATAGATGCCACAACATGTAAAATGGAACATTTATACTCAACTAGCTGTCCCCTGCCACACATTGCCGTTGCCATCTGTTGATCTGGAAAATAAAGTAATAAGAAAGTGTTGGTTTCTAATATATGTAATGTCTTTATGCTTGTGGGTAAACAGTATTTCTTGGTGCTTCTTTGTCAGTGTTGATGTGGAGAGTGTCTGGTTTGCCCCCACTGGAACATGCAACATATCATTGTCCTTCTTTAAGGGTCCCTTTCAAATCTATGATACTATATCTGTGTGTGAATCATATCTATTTATATCTACGGCTGGATGGCTCTTTGTCAGGAGGATTTTGATTACATTTTCTTGCCCTGATGAAGGGAGTTGGATTGGATGGCCTTAAGTATTTTCTGTTGGTCATGGGGGTTCTGTGTGGGAAGTTTGCCCCGATACTGTCATTCGTGGGGTTCAGAATGCTCTTTGATTGTAGGTGAACTGTGAATCCCAGTGACTACAACTTCCAAATGTCAAGGTCTATTTCCCCAAAACTCCACCTGTGTTCATATTTGGGCGTATTGAGTGCTTGTGCCAAGTTTGGTCCAGATCCATCATTGTTTGAGTCCACGGTGCTCTCTAAATGTAGGTGAACTACAACTCCCAAACTCAAAGTCAATGCCCACCAAACCCTTCCAATATTTTCTGTTGGTCATGGGAGTTCTGTGTGCCAAGTTTGGTTCAATTACATTATTGCTGGAGTTCAGAATGCTCTTTGATTGTAGGTGAACTATAAATCCCAGCAACTACAACTCACAAATGAGTGCTTCTGCCAAGTTTGGTCCAGATCCATCATTGTTTGAGTCCACAGTGCTCTCTAAATGTAGGTGAACTACAACTCCCAAACTCAAGGTCAATGTCCACCAAACCCTTCCAATATTTTCTGTTGGTCATGGGAGTTCTGTGTGCCAAGTTTGGTTCAATTACATCATTGCTGGAGTTCAGAATGCTCTTTGATTGTATAAATCCCAGCAACTACAACTCCCAAATGACAAAATCATAATTTTTGAGTGATGGTCACTCCTTGTGTTGTGAGACGTTTTGTTGCCAAATTTGGTGTGATTTCGTTCATTGGTTCGTTTGTTTTTAAGGTACTCATTATGCACAGAGCATTTTTATATATAGATAAAATAAAATAAAAAGATAGTTGAGGACTAAAGAAATCTGAAGTATGGATGAGGCCAGGGGTCAGAGGTGAAGGTGATAGATCGGCACTCGTTGTGCTTTCTGTCCAGTTCCAAAAATTCTGTAAAAATCCTCAGTTTTCCCTTGATTCTTTCTCCATCAACCCACAGTTTCGACAGAAGATGTATTCCAGAAAGGAGTATCCGGCACCACCAAAAGATCCCTTCTCCCTCAAGGCTTTGATCCAGCGCCTTCACATCTCTGAACCAGCTCAGCATGTAATGAGTCTCCTGGGACGGAGGTGAGGCTCCTTATTGCTCAAGTCATTAAATTACATTAATTGAGGAATCAGTAGGTTATATATTTTTGAATATTTACAAAAATGGTAATTTAAGATAAGACTGTCCAACACTGATTATATGATTATGTACCTTCTTCAGTCCATCCTGTCCAACCCCCTGCCAAGAAGCAGGAAAATTGCATTCAAAGCATCCCCGACAGATAGCCATCCAGCCTCCAAAGAAAGAGCCTCCACCATACTCTGGGGCAGAGAGTTCCACTGCTGAACAGCTCTCACAGTCAGGAGGTTCTTCCTAATGTTGCATGATATTGGGGAGGAAGGAGGACCAAACCACCACATTTGGGTGGTTTTCTACCAGTACCAGCCAGAAGAAAATCAGGAAAAATTAAGAAAAAAATTAAAATGCCCGGAGAGGGTTATTTGGGGGTGGAGTAGTTCCTGGAAGGCTTTAGCAGCTGGAAAACAGGATCTGGGAGCCGCATGCAGCATTTGGGCCTCCCTCTCTGGACTTAGCTGCAATTATCACAGATGTAAAAGGAAACTGGATTTTTCTGCAACGACAATATATATTTTCTCTTCCTATGTTATCAAGGTGGCTTGACCATTAACTTTGCTGAAGACTGCTCCTGGTGGAGACTGAGCCTGTTAGAGCTGGATTGCTGGCTAAAGTTGGGGAAAGAAAGTAACCAGGAGATTGGACACAGAGCTTAGTGGGATTGTACTTGCTGGGAACATGTTTTGTGCTTCTCTTTCCCCACCTCCGTAGACCTTTCCAGCCAAAGTCCAGCGTACTAGCCTCCACTGAGTATACTAAAGCAATTTCTTTGCTTAGCTTACTATGCTACAAAGACCTTCTGATACTACTGTGTGTACTGCTGCTTGTGTGTGTACACAGACACATGCCATATGCAGCAGGCATGGGGAAACTTTAGCAGACTGTTAGGAATTGTGGGAGTTGGAGTCCAAAATACCTGGAGGGCCTAGGTTTCCTCCCCATGCCTGATGTACAGGCAGTCCCCGAGTCACAATCAAATGACTCCTAGTTAGGAACAGGACTGAGAAAGCAGGAAATGAGAGAAATCTCCCCTTCCGAAAGGAAATTCACTCCTGAAAGAACTGTCATGGGAAAAAGGGGTCTTAAAAGGTAAAGGTTGTCCCTCGACATTAAGTCCAGTCATGTCTGACTCTGAGGGGTGGTGCTCATCTCCATTTCTAAGCCAAAGAGCCGGCGTTGTCCATAGACACCTTCAAGGTCATGTGGCCAGCATAGCTGCATGGAGTGCCATTACCTTCCCACCGGAGAGGTACCTATTGATCTACTCACATTTGCATGTTTACGAACTGCTAGGTTGGCAGAAGCTAGGGCTGACAGCAGCAGCTCACGCCGTTCCCCGGAATTGAACCTGCGACCTTTCGGTCAACAAGCTCAGCGCTTTAACCCACTGTGCCACTGGGGTCTCCAGAGGTGTATTAGCTGAAACTTTATCACTGATCCTTGTTTCCACAACACACCAATGTTGTCAAAGTCCAATTATCACAGGGGTAGAAAGTGAGGTGAAATCTTTCAAACAGGGACACAGAAAGCAAAACAAACACTGCAGGGGTGTTAACCCTTCCCTATGGGGGGAACCCCCAGTGGCGCAGTGGGTTAAACCACTGAGCTGCTGAACTTGCTTACCGAAAGGTCACAGGTTCGAATCCGGGGAGCGGGGAGAGCTCCCACTGTCAGCCCCAGCTTCTGCCAACCTAGCAGTTCAAAAACATGCAAATGTGAGTAGATCAATAGGGAAGGTAACGGCACTCCATGCAGTCATGCTGACCACATGACCTTGGGGGTGTCTACGGATGACGCCAGCTCTTCAGCTTAGAAATTGAGATGAACACCAACCCCCAGAGTTGGACACAGCTGGACTTAATGTCAGGGGAAACCTTTACCTTTACTATGCTATCCAAACCAAAACATATATATTTTTTGCTGGAGTTACACTTTAAAAATGTACCTGTTCTATTCTGACTTACCTGTTCTGACTTAAGTGTCTGAGGGGGAAATGTAAGGGGCCTGAGGCTGTTAGGAATTGAAGGAGTTGAAGTCCTAAACACCTGGAGGGCCAAAGTTTGCCCAGGCCTGTTCTACAGTGTAGGTTCACCCTGTGTCTGCTTGAAAAGAAGGTAGACCATAGTGTGCCTCTGTTTAACTTCTGATCCACCTCATTCCAGGTACCCTTCGGACTTGCAAACCTTCTCCCGAAGTCGCCTTCCAGGGCCCTGGGACTCCCGCCTTGCCGGCACTCGCATGAAATTGGCAAAACCCCAAACTTGGGATCGAGAGTTGAGCCAAAAGGGAAACCAAGCCTATGTCTGGGAGAAACTGATTGGTAGGTCCAAAGTTTTAAAAGACTTATTTTGCTGATCTCACAGTAGTCTTTCAAACCTGGTCGCACAATAGTCTTTCGTGATCAGTGCAGGTCGAGTTTCAAATTGGTTTCCTCTTAAGGCCATACAAATATTTCCTAATCAAACATTCTGGAGCAATTGTTGGGGGGGCGGGGGGAGGCGGTGGAGGGGGGGGACTTTTCTAATTCAATTTCAGGCTTAATTCTTTCCACTGGGTCATAAAACTGTGTGCCTTGTGATGCAAATATACAATTGGGTGTTTTGCTTTTCATGTCAGGCACTACTTGAGAAACTGCAAGTGGCTTCTGGTGTGAAAGAATTGGCTGCCTGCAAGGACATTGCCCAGGAGACGCCCAGATTTTTATTTTATATATATATATATATTACCATTTTTGTAGAATTCTTCTCTCATGTCCCTGCATGGGAAGCTGGAGCTGACAGAGGGAGCTCAACTCATTCTCCCTGGATGCGAACTGCTGACCTACTGGTCAGCAGTCCTGCCACCACAAGGGTTTAACCCATTGTGCCACCGGGGGCTCCTGATGGTGATGGTGATCATTTAGCTACTACTAAATGATTTTTATTTCCTTGTTTTGGAACAATCAAGTTTCCGGTCCTCAATGTGTCTGCAGTGAAATCTCAAAAGCAGACTAGAAAGGAGTTTCTTTGAGGCTATTTTTGGTTCCCCAGTGAAGTGGAAGCCAAACCTGAAACTATGGGTCTCCATTCTTTAAAATCTTCTACCTGGCTTCTATGGGATTCTGGGGGTTGTAGTTTGGCATGGCACCAGCACTCTTTAGCAGAGAAGGCTAAAGACCTTGTAACATTAGCACTGAGCTATGGCAGTTAAAGTGGTGCCAAACCCCAATAATTTTTCAGTGCATTCAGTGGCTTGAATGTGATTTTTTTGGTTCTTGGCAGGGAGTTGGACTGAATGGCCCATGAGGTCTCTTCCAACTCCATGATTCTATGATTCTCCTTGACAGATTCTGGGAAGCTACCTTTCATGGCCATGCTGAGAAACCTACGCAATATTATTAAGTCTGGAGTGAGTGAGAAACACCACGAACGTCTGCTGAAGCGCCTGGAAGGCAAAGTAAGGCCCTGTGTTTATATATTTTTATAAAGCCATAGCAATAGAATTTCCTAACTGAGCTCAGTGTTGTCTATTCTGACTGGCATGAAGAGATCTTCGCATCTTCTTCTCCCTGGGCGTTTTAATTAAGAGATGTATTCCATGCAAAGCACTGAGTTAGGTCTTATGGATATACCCTGCTGTCACTAAAAAAATTAAAAAATATCTTTCTGTTTCGAAAGTATTATTTCCTGTTTAATTGTGCACTTCTTACTTTCAAAGTAGTTGTTAAACTCCAGAAACTTCATTTTTGTGGCTGCCACAAACTAGATTGAATTGGTTGAGACTCAATGAGATATTCATGGAAAAACTAGAGTCAAATGTGCTGCAGGATACAGGATAAACTTTCCCCATGTTTTTATGACAGAACGAATTAGGACATTACATTTATAACCCAGGAACAAAAATCGTGTTAATAGTGTAATTAAGAGGTTGTTTGACTGTGTCATAGCTCCAAGGCTTTGGAACATAGATCCCAGAAGCATAATGACATATAAAAGAAAGAGATCTTAGTGATGTGCTTTGGAAATCCAGGCGTTATTTGAAACATACTAGTCTTGCACTTTTATCGTACAATGGGCTGGGGTTTAGCACAGCTGGTAAATCACCAGCAATGATAAGATCTATCAACTGAAAGGTTGCCAGTTTGAAGCCATGGGTCGGCATGAGCTGCCAAATATTAGCCCAGCTTACTGTTGACCTAAGCAGTTCAAAAACAGCTTTAGCTGTAATTAGGTACTTCTAAAAGCAGAGGAGTTATTTTATAATGCCATAAAGAAAGAAGATCAGAAAATACTAGGTGACCAAAAGGAAGGAGGAAGTCCTGATGGCTCTTCCTCATAGGGGATGGAGCGACAGGACCCCCTGTGGCTGGATTCGAGCCCAACCTTCCATGGCAACAAAAAGCTGGACATTGGGTCAAAACCACACACCTTCTTCTGTTCTGTCTGTTTCTGTATTGTCTATAGAAAAAACCAGCATTGAATGTTTGCCATGTATGTGTACTGTGATCTGCCCTGAGTCCCCTTCAGGGTGAGAAGGGCGGAATATAAATAAATTGTTGTTGTTGTTGTTGTATCTAGTTAGTTTTGGTGTGTTATTGTTGGAAATACCAACCTTTTTCAAGCCTCCTCTAGTAATTTGTTTGTATATGATTCTGTTTGCTTACTGTATTGTATATGTATGTTTTAGTATGCAGCTTTTCCTTTACTCTATGTTTCTTGAGGTTGTGGGAGGAGCTGCGGACTGCATGATCAGATCTGAGTCTGCTCAGAGCTCAGATTCCATTAGGGTCTCAGACTGTTAAAAGCAAAAGAAAGATGCCCTGTGTTATTTGCACAGAAAAACCACTTCAAACCTATCTGTAACTGGACTGACAAGTTATGTACTTGTATGCTGAATACATGAAGGTTGTGAGTAAACCAGATATGTTACTTGTAACGAAGTGTACTTTTTTTTTGTCTCTTGAGAGCATGATATAGAAACAAGATATTGTATGGGAGAGTAGATTTTTTGGACACTGAGAAAGAACACTTCTGAAGAACAGCTATACTTTTGTATGTTTGCATAATCTCTGTTCCTAACAGATCAGAAACATCTAGGTTATCAGTCTAACAACTGAAAGCAAAATTGCCTTGCATAAGTACACGTAGATATATACCACTGGAGAGAAGACTTTACTCAAACAAGTTTTTTAACATGTTATGATTTTGAGTGACTGTGAGTTTTCTGGGCTGTATGGCCATGTTCCAGAACCATTCCCTCCTGACGTTTCACCCACATCTATGGCAGGTAACCTCAGAGGTTGTGAGGTCTCTTGGAAACTAGGAAAGGTCATGCGTTCTCTTCTTGGTACCTCTCAACAGAACATTTTCCCAGGCTCAGCCAGGCCTTCAAATGCTAATGAAGGTGGTCAGCTGTAACATTCACACCTAGCTTCAGCAGAGAGCTCTTTGCCCCACCCCAGTCATTCCACAGATATATAAACCCATTTTCCTATTTCCAACAGACCTCACTACCTCTGAGGATGCTTGCCATAGATGCAGGTGAAACGTCAGGAGAAATGCCTCTAGAACATGGCCCTATAGCCCGAAAAAACCTACAAGGACTTAATGATGATGGATGTTTCTTTCTTCCTTCTCTACCTCCCAGGATTCTGTGATCCGCAGCAAACAGCTCCCATTTCGCTTCTTGGCAGCCTACAAGGTCATTTGGGGGCTGGAGAAAAACATCAAAGATAGTGGTGAGGCCTCACTAATTGGATTATTTTTGTTTGATTTGTGTGTGTGATATATTTTTGTTTCTAATGGCAATCACTGAATCTTAATCACAATCAGTTAATTGCATACCACATCAGAATATGTTCAAGAAGGCACTGATTGCTACACTTAGAATCCAGGAAGCCACTGTGTTCATCACATTAGGTTGGTTTCAAGTGTGGGATACAGCATTCTTTGCGTATTTCAAAAGACGTCTTCACTTGCCTGCCCAAAAGGGAACACATTGAGAGCCAGTTCCGATTCCCATAGAAGGGAATTGAGTTTGTAGTTACAGAACAGGTGGCCTAAGATAGGAAAGGAAGCCTCCAACTGAATCTTTGTTTCTCTCTTCTGATAGAAAAGAGCTTCCCAACCATTCCTAAAATCATCCAAAAGATCCTGAAAGAATTTGGTGCCAGGGTCTCCTCAAAATCTGCTCGCTTTTGGAGCACGCAAGACCAGCATATGTGCATGCAGATCCCCGTGGTCAACCGCTTGGTGATGATCAAGATGAAAAAACTGCGCAAGGCCAGGTGAGGATTGCACAGCGGTGGAAACTGTAAGCCTATAAGCATGAAACACAAGGGTTTGAGGATGGGATGGGCATTAATGTGCTTGTGCACAAAACCCAAAGTCCTTGCTTCGACCAAGAGATCAGAGATCAGTCTAGCTTAAGCAACTGAGGGAGGAAGAGGGCTGAGGCTGTTAGGAATGTCTGTTTGAGGCAATTGTGAATGTTGCAATTAATTGCCTTGGTTAGCATCGAAAAGCCTTGCATCTTCAAGGCCTGGCTGATTCCAGCCTGGGAGAATCCTTTGTTGGGAAGTATTAGCTGGCCCTGATTCTTTCATGTCTGGAATTCCCCTCAGTGTCCAAAAAATCTACTCTCCCATAAAATATCTTGTTCTTTATTTATTATCTTGTTCTTTATTTATTATCCTGATTTTAGGTTGTTTTTTTTTAATTCTGGTAGCTAGATTTTGTTCATTTTCATGATTTCCTCCTTTCTGTTGATACTGCCCAAATGCTTGTGGATTTCAATGGCTTCTCTGTCTAATCTGACATGGTGGTTGTTACAGTGGTCTAGCATTTTGGTGTTCATCTTTTGGGGCCGGAGGTTTAGCACAGCTGGTAAATCATCGGTAATTATAAGATCTATCGAAGTTTGAAGCCCCGGGTTGGCATGAGCTGCCAAGTGTCAACCCCAGCTCATTGTTTACCTAAGCAATTTGAAACAGCTTTAGCTGTGATTAGAGAAATTAGGTGCCACTAAAAAAGCAGAGGAAGTGTTTTACGATGCCATAAAGAAAGATCAGAAAATGCTGAGTGACCTAAAGGAAGAAGGAAGTCCTGACATAGAGGATAGAGCAACAACACCCACTGGACTTGAGCCCAACCTTCCATGGCACCTCCTGTTTTGTTCTGTCTGTCTGTGTATTGTCTATACAAAGCGGCATTGAATGTTTGCCGTGTATGTGTACTATTGTTTTTGTTTTTTTTGTCGTGTCATAGAATCATAGAATTGTAGAATGAAAGAGTTGGAAGAGACCTCATGGGCCATCCAGTCCAACCCCCTGCCAAGAAGCAGGAATATTGCATTCAAATCACCCCTGACAGATGGCCATCCAGCCTCTGTTTAAAAGCTTCCAAAGTAGGAGCTTCCACCACACTCTGGGGCAGAGAGTTCCACTGCTGAACGGCTCTCACAGTCAGGAAGTTCTTCCTCATGTTCAGATGGAATCTCCTCTCTTGTAGTTTGAAGCCGTTGTTCCGGTCCTAGTCTCCAGGGAAGTCTCAGGAGCGACTTGAGAAACTGCAAGTCGCTTCTGGTGTGAGAGAATTGGCCGTCTGCAAGGATGTTGCCCAGGGGATGCCTGGATGATTTGATGTTTTTATCATCCTTGTGGGAGGCTTCTCTCATGTCCCCGCATGAGGAGCTGGAGCTGATAGAGGGAACTCATCTGCCCCTCCCCGGATTTGAACCTGCAACCTGTCGGTCTTCAGTCCTGCCGGTTTAACCCACTGCGCCACCGAGGGCTCCATGTGTACTGTGATCCGCCTTGAGTCCCCTTCAGGGTGAGAAGGGCGGAATATAAATAAAGTGTTGTTGTTGTTGTTGTTGTTATCATCAAATACTATGTTGTGTCCAGGTTGGTTCATCAGGTCATCTGCTATGGTTGACTTCTCAGGTTGAATTCGTCTGCAGTGCCTTTCATATTCCTTGATTTGTGTTTGGGCAATGCTGCATTTATGTAGACTTGTCCACAGCTGTTTTTTTATAAAGGCTAAAATTGACCAAAATGGTGACTGAAAATGAAATTGAATTTAAAACTCTTATGAGGATGGGGGACTGTTTTTGGAGCTTCGCTACCTTATTACAACATTGATTGTTAATCAATGAAGGTTGGATTGTTCATCGGTGTGCTTTCTTCCCCTTCTCTGTGCATCTCTCTCCCATTGCAGATGTGTGCTCTACAGCCAAGGCACCCTGGAGCGCTACTGCCAGGCTCTGGAGACCGCGATCCGTATCTCTGTCCGCCATAACTTGCCTCCGATTCCTGGCCGCACCCTCATCCTGATTTCGTGTGCCCCGGAAATGTACGGCTCTTACATGAAAGCCCAGGAGCTCTGCTTCCCAGGTTCAGACCAGGAGGACGTTGAGACAAGGACCCGCGATCCACCCACAGTTAGTAAAACAAATAATCATAAAATCTCTGCATAACTATAGGGTTTGCTGTTGTGCGCAGTTTCCTATTTTCACAATAAATTGATAAACATATCCCTCTTTGCTTTTTCAATTTCTGGTAACCCTACCACAGGTGGATGCAAGAAGATAGCTGAGTGAAGGTCCAATGATTGCAGAAGCACAATAGCATTATCT
Source organism: Anolis sagrei (assembly GCF_037176765.1). Taxonomy (NCBI): domain Eukaryota; kingdom Metazoa; phylum Chordata; class Lepidosauria; order Squamata; family Anolidae; genus Anolis; species Anolis sagrei. Next base: position 13,425,691 of record NC_090026.1, on the reverse strand, counting down.
ATGTCCTGAATGAAACGATTCTTCTTCTTCCCTCCCTACTCTTTAACATGAGTCTGCTATACAAAACAGATACTGAATTATTCACATGGCAAAAGGATTAAGGGCAGAGAAGGTCTCTCATAGGGTCTGCGTAAGTCAAGGTTGACTTGATGGTCATTAACAAGAATAAAGTTTATGGTTAGCCCTCCACCATGAAAATGAATATTTGTGAATGTTGTCAAGCAGGAATGTGTCCAGTGGAAGGTGTATAAAATGATCAAGGACTATGAGAACAAGCCCTATGAGGAACGGCTTAAAGAGCTGGGCATGTTTAGCCTGAAGAAGAGAAGGCTGAGAGGAGACATGATGAGGGCCATGTATAAATATGTGAGAGGAAGTCATAGGGAGAAGGGAGCAAGCTTGTTTTCTGCTGTCCTGGAGACTAGGATGTGGAGCAATGGCTTCAAACTACAGGAAAGGATATTCCACCTGAATTTCTTGTCTGGGGGTTGGACTGGATGGCCCACGAGGTCTCTTCCAACTCTATGATTCTATGATTCCATAAATAAAAGAAATGCTTTTAATTTTACCTAAGGGAGCACCTCTCTGGCACAGAATTGCACTGGATGACCTAGAGATTCCTGGAGAGGTGTTTTCTCTAGGAATCTTTAGGTCCACCGGCACAAATCTAGCATAGACACACATGGAGAGACCTAGAGATTCCTAGTGAGAGGTTCTTTCTAAGAATCTCTGAGTATTCCAGTATTCCAGTATGACTCTGTGGTTAGTGTCCATTGGAAGCTGACCATGTGGTTGCACTGGAGGACATAGAGATTTGAAACAAATACCCCAAAATCAAACCCATAAACATCAACCAAGTAGAAACAGTAAGAACAGACCATGGAACAACAGACTGGTTTAAGATTGGGAAAGGAGTACGGCAGGGCTGTATACTTTCACCCGACCTATTCAACTTGTATGCAGAATACATCATGCGATGTGCAGGGCTTGATGAATCCAAGGCTGGAGTTAAAATTGCTGGAAGAAACATTAACAACCTTGGATATGCAGATGATACCACTTTGATGGCACAAAAAGAGGAGGAACTGAGGAGCCTGATGACCAAGGTGAAAGAAGAAAGTTCAAAAGCCGGATTGCAGTTAAACATTAAAAAAAAAAAAAGATTATGGCAACCAGACTGATTGATAACTGGCAAATAGAGGGAGAAAACGTGGAGGCCATGACAGACTTTGCATTTCTAGGCATGCAGACTGCAGACGTAGACTGCAGCCAGGAAATCAGAAGATGTTTACTTCTTGGGAGGAGAGCAATGGCCAATCTCAATAAAATAGTGAAGAGTAGAGACAACACACTGATAACGAAGATTTGCATAGTTAAAGCAATGGTATTCCCCATAGTTACCTATGGATGCAAGAGCTGGACCATAAGGAAGGCTGAGCGGAGGAAGGTAGATGCTTTTGAACTGTAATGCTGGAGGAAAGTTCTGAGAGTGCCTTGGACCACGAGAAGATCCAACCAGTCCATCCTCCAGGAAATAAAGCCCCACTTCTCCCGGGAGACAAAGATGAAGTACTTTGGCCACATCATGAGAAGACAGGAAAGCTTAGAGAAGACAGTGATGCTGGGTAAAATGGAAGGAAAAAGGAAGAAGAGCCAACAAGGGCAAAATGGATGGATTGTATCCTTGAAGTGACTGGCTTGACCTTGAAGGAGATGAGAATGGCCACAGCCGACAGGGAGCCCCGGCATGGGCTTGTCCAGGAGGTCACGAAGAGTCGGAAGCAACCGAATGAACAACCAACAACAAAAGTTACTACGTATTCTCGTATTAACTAACCTTGCTTCTTCACCTAATTAAGAAACTGTTTTTTATCCCAAGCCAGGTCCTTGATGTATCTTGTCCAATTGTGAGTATGGACTTCAAAAGGACTAATTCAGGCATGGGCCAACTTGGGTCCTCCAGGTGTTTTGGACTTCAACTCCTACCATTCCTAACAGCCGCGGCCCCTTTCCTTTCCCCCTTCAGCTGCTTAGGAATGGTGGGAGTTGGAGTCCAAAACAGCTGGAGGGCCCAAGTTGGCCCATGCCTGGACTAGAGCCTTATGCCTGAATTTAAATTATTTCCTCCCTTTCTAGAAACTGGAGGTGGCCATGTTGTTAGGCTCCATGGCATACTCAGCTGCCGAAAAGGCCCAGGTCTTCCTCTGTGACCAGTCCAATATCTTGGAGCCTGTTCCCCTGACGGGGTCTGTGTTGAAGGATGCGCAAACTCTAAAAAGTCTGGTAAGACCTGAACTGAGGAGGGGAGGGCTGTCTGGCGTTCAGCACCTAGACTAGAGACGCGGTAGTCTCCATCAGATCTTTTGTATGGGAATGGAGGTTTTCATATTAATCCTTCCCTCAAATACAAGAAAAATTATAAGTGGAAATTGGTCATTGATCCACATTCCCTATTGAGAGAATTAAAAGAGATTCTAGTTAAACATTAGGAAAAACAACTGGAGGGTTAAAAAAATGGGAGGATGGTGGATTCCCTTTATTTGGACACAGATAGGAAACCACATCTCAGGAGTGATTTAATTGTGTATGCCTGCATAATAGGGGGCTGGAATAGATGTCCCTTGTGACACTTTCCAAATCTGCAATTCTGTGGAAATTGCCCTTGTGACAATTAGCCTCAGACAGTTCAAGGGGCTAGTCCCCATTGTTCTCTTTGGACATTTAGAACATAGAACACCCCCATCTTTACAGCAAAACACTAATCTGTATTGAAAGCCAACACATTCTAGTGTTTTGAGAGTTTATTTATTTATTTACAGCATTTTTATCCCGCTCTTTTTAGCCCGAAAGCGACTCAGGACAGTGTAGAGATTGGCAACTTAGATGCCACAACATACATACATACATCAATAAAAACATTTAATATCCCATAATAAAAATAATATAAAACCATTAAAACTATAATCTATAGTTATATAACTATATAATCTATAGATTATATAACTATATAATCTATAGATTATATAACTATATAATTTATATAATATAATCTGGACTACAGTTCTGGATACGAAGGTAGAATCCACATTTGGCCACAGAAACTGTGACCTTCAGCAAGTCACACTCTCTTAGCCTCAGGGGAAGACTTCCTCTGAAACAAATCTTGCTAAGGAAACCCTATGATAGCTTTGTCTTAATCATCATTTGTCAGCAACTACAACAACTAGGTGACAGTTAGTTGACATAGAGACATAGTGGTGCCCAGTGTAGCTGAAACAGCCTTTTTTGCTTATCCAAATATTCTATAGAGTCCCTAAAGATTCATTAAATCTTTTAAAGAGTCTGATATTTTAGTTGTGTGTGTGTTTGTGCAAATGTCCATGTTATAGGAGTCCCAGACTCCCTCTTTGCTCATTCCTTTTCTAGGAAATACATTCCTATGGTGAGAAGAAACGCACAGTCAGCGACATTGTCACAGACCTCCTCACTCGGCGACAGCATGTGAGTCTTGGAGAAGTTTGGAATATGTGCATCATGTAATCATCCTCATTAGTGGGTTGACTCCTTATCAAACATGTTGGCTAGGGCTGATGGGGGTTATAGTTCAGAAACATCTGAAGCACTGCACTTTGCCCCATTCCTGATTTATATCCCAAAACTTGGAAATAACTCCTCAAATGAGAAGTTGTATTCCAGAAATAGTAACTTTCCCATGCTCAGATACCTGATGGATTGCATGTTAATGGAGGCTGAAGGTCTTGTTAAGATGTGATGAACATCATGATCCGTAGGCTCTGCTGCTTTTGGGTTGCTGTGAGTTTTCTGGGCTATATGGCCATGTTCCAGAAACATTCTCTCCTGACGTTTTGCCCACATCTATGGCAGGCACCCTCAGAGATTGTGAGGTCTGTTGGAAACTAAGCAAGTGAAGTTTATATATCTGTGGTATGTCCAGTATGGGAGAAAGAACTCTTGTTTGTTGAGGCAAGTGTGAATGTTGCAATTGGATTGCATTGATTAGCATTTAATGCCCTTGTAGCTTCAAAACCTGGCTGATTGCTGCCTGGGGGATCCTTTCTTGGAAGGTGTTAGCTGACCCTGATTGATTCTTGTCTGGAATTCCACTGTTTTTTGAGTGTTGCTCTTTATTTTCGGCTGCTTTTATTATGAAACGTTTCAGGAGATGACTGTGGTCTTTGGGCAGAGTTTTCAGAGTTCTTGCAAGCTCTGTATTTTAATTCCCCGTTCCAGGTGGATACGATTCTCTTGCTCAGCAATCAACCCGAGAAGATTCGTGGTTCTTGCCTGTGGCTCTATCGTGATCAAGTGTCTCCGGGCTGCCTCTTTGTGAATGTCTGTGCCGAAGCCGTGTAAGTAGCAAGTAGCCTGCTTTGGTCAGCCCAAATCACAAAACAAAACACTCCTCCTCCCTCCTTTCATTCCTTTTCTGCACAGAAAAGCCAAGAGGACCAATACTCAAAACTTTATTCTATACTTTTTCCAAGATCACATCCTCCACTGCAGTTGGAAACAGCAGGTCACTTTAAGGCAGTGGTTCCCAACATTTTGTCCTCCAGCTCCTTGAAATCTGGAGTGTTGTCCAAACTGGCTGTAGCTTCATGTGTCCAAAACACTGGGAAACCAAAGTTTGGAAACCAAACCATTGCTTGAAGGGTTTTTGGACAATCTAGATGAGATATAGCTATCTCTATCTGGATGACTGATCTCTTAAAGAGCTGACATGATACCATGTTCAAAGATAGCATACTGGGGATAGATTCAGATAGTTTTCTGTTGCTCCAGTATATAGGGCGTGGAGTAACATATTCAGTCTGTGGAAAAAGAGATTTCACTAAACATTTAAGAAAAAAACTTCCTGATTGCAAGAGCTCTTTGATAGTGGAATATTCTGCTTTGGAATCTGATGAAGTCTTCTTCTCTGGAGGTTTTTAAACAAAGACTGGATGGTCTTCTGTCAGAAATGGTTTGATTGTGTATTCTGGCATAGCAGAAGTGGGTTGGTCTAGATTACCTCTTCCAATTTTGTGATTCCATGATTCTTGCACATCACCTTACTGCCATCTCCCACAATCTGCTTCCTGAGGCTACACCCTTATGATTTGTACTATGAGTACTATTGTAGGAGGATGGCTGCTATGGGATTGTTGTAAGTTTTTCGGGCTGTTTGGCCATGTTCTAGAACAGTGATTCTCAACCTGGGGTCCCCAGATGTTTTTGGCCTACAACTCCCAAAAATCCCAGCCAGTTTACCAGCTGTTAGGATTTCTGGGAGTTGAAGGCCAAAAACATCTGGGGACCCCAGGTTGAAAACCACTGTTCTAGAAGCATTCTCTCCTGACACTTTGCCTGTGTCTACGGCGGGCATCCTCAGAGGTTGTGAGGTATGCTGCTATTTCCTGGATTCTTACTTATGACTTATCTTTGTTTCGCATATTTAGAAAGAATGTCATATAATGTACTGAATGTTCTTCACTCCTACTCCCCCCCCCCCCCCCATATTTCAATTTCAGGAGATCAAGGACATTTGATTGTAGAAATGAAGTGGTGATGGGTGGATTCAATGAACAAGTCCTCAGGTGAGTCTCATGGATGTTGAGTCAGGTGAGCATAAGTATGGAGAACCTACTTGTTTGGTGCAGGTATCAATATTTAGCTGCTATCATATGAAGGTGAGGACCACAAAGTGCTTTGTGGCCTTAATGAGGTTTATTTCATGAGCACTGATGACTGGTGGCAACCAAGTCTTGAAGAAGAAGTCGAAATGGACACTGCAAAGTAGTTGTTGTATACCAGCCTGTTCAGCGTGTGATTATGTCTGATGTTCATGTTGATATTCATGATGAGAATTGGGATGATGTTCATGATGGGAATGGGGATGTGGATCTGGATCCTGGGTCAGGGTCTGTTGGATTTGGGGATTATGAGTCGTTTGGGCCTAAATGGATTTTAAAAGAGAGACTTGAATTGCTGCAACAGGATTCTCAAGGTCCCGGGCTTGGGAAAGGCCTCTCACCCTGAGCAGTTATCTGAGAAAGAAGCTGATTTTGATGTACCAGGTGCAGGAGTTAATGATGAGAGCAAGACCTTGAACAGGAAAAGAAATTTTAGTAAACTGAGGAAGTTCGGGCAACAATTAAGGCGCTCAGCTCAGATTCAACAGAAGATAGATAGTAAACCGAAACTAAGAAAGAATCCATTCCTAGCAGTTTTGGAGTCAGGGTTTATAATGATTTGTGAGAGATGATTGCTTCAATTGAGGCAACATCAGGATAACACCAAGTTTCATGCACCAAGGTCTGCCTAGCTCATGTTTTGCCTACGGGATATACTTTTGTATTGTTCAAATAATAATAATAATAATAATAATAATAATAATAATAATAATAATAATAAAAACGTTATTTGTACCCCGCTACCATCTCCCCAAGGGACTCGGTGCGGCTTATATGAGGCCAAGCCCGCAGTACATCAATAAAATGAAGGCAGTAACAAAATAATCAATACAAAACAGTAAAATAAATCTCAAAACAAAAATAAACAATAACAATGAACAATAACATTCAAGCATTTAAAAACCTATGGCTGGGCCAAATGTAATAATTTAAAATTTACAAAATAATGCTGGGCATGAACAAGGTAGGGTATAACTAGGATAGGGTTTTCAAAGAGAGATGAGGGTGCGCAGGCAATCCTAAATCAATGTTAAAGTGCATTTGAGGACATATTGCTAAGGGTTTTCATTATTCTGGGAAGGCACACTGGAACAACCACATTTTCAGGCTCCTCCTAAAGACTGCCAGTGTTGGGGTATGTCTGATGTCCTTGGGAAGTGAGTTCCAGAGTCGGGGGGCCACCACCGAAAAGGCCCTCTCCCTCGTCCCCACCAATCGCGCCTGCGAAGGAGGTGGGGGTGCGAGCAGGGCCTCTCCAGACGATCAAAGAGATTGTTTAGGTTTGTACACAGAAATGTGATCACGCAGGTAGGCGGGTCCCAAATCATTCAGGGCTTTGTAGTTGAGAACCTGCAGCTTGAATTGGGACCGGAAAATAAATGGCAGCCAGTGGAGCTCCTTGAACAGGAAGGTTGGCCGCTCCCTGTAAGAAGGATTCAAGTGCCTAGTTTCATGGATTTCCTTTGACTCTTCATTCCTGTCTTCCTTTGTATCTGATGAGCTAAATTGGATTACTTTTACTGTGGATTACTTTTTACTGCTTTGGCTACATATATTCCTAAATAAACTGATTGCTGATTTTACCCAGCTGGTGCGGTGTTTGAAGTCAGAGGTGATTTCTGCTCTGGAATACGACAGTAGTCATGAAAGGTGTGTGCATTTTTACTAAGATTCAAGTAGATGCTTAATTTTTTAATATCTTCATCAGGTTCATGGCAGAATGTGGTGACTCCCGGTTCCTTGATCATGTTGAGAAAGTTGACGAGCTCCATGGCCTGCCCAAGAAGCAGGGAGTAGTGATGGCCAAGCAGGAAACTGGGGCTGCACCATTGATACTTGGCCCCAAGACCAGGTGATCCTGAGGAATAGCAGGGCTTCGTGGGTTGACTTTAAATAGGGAATTTGGGCTTGACCTCATGTTTTTCCTTTTAGGTGGCATTCGGTCAGAGTTTTTGTCTCTTCCACCTTCCGGGACATGCATGGTGAACGAGACCTGCTGATCCGCTCCGTCTTTCCTGAATTAAGGGCACGGGCAGCTCAGTTCTGCCTGGCAGTGGAAGATATTGACCTGCGATGGGGGATCACCGAATATGAGAGCCAGAGGAACAGGTATGAGACAGGTGGAGAAGAGCATGGTGTCTCTGTGGCCAAGGAATTTCACGAAGATGAGGCCTAGGGAAAAAGGAGAAGGCACGCTATAACTATATTTGTATATACTATACGTATGTTGGGATAAGATGTGTCACAAAATTCAAAAGTGGCGGGATCAAACCCCCCACCTCAATCCGTGATGAGATACCAGATGAGAGACTCCCCCCTGGGTACACAGAAGACTGGCGACTTGGAAGGCGCTGAACAGACTGCGCTCTGGCACCACGAGATGCAGAGCCAATCTTAAGAAATGGGGCTACAGGGTGGAATCCACGACATGCGAGTGTGGAGAAGAGCAAACCATTGACCACCTGCTGCAATGCAACCTGAGCCCTGCCACATGCACAAGGGAGGACCTTCTTGCGGCAACACCAGAGGCACTCCAAGTGGCCAGATACTGGTCAAAGGACATTTAATCAGCTACCAAGTTTGCAAAATTTGTGTTTTTTTTTAATCTGTTTGTTTGTTTTGTTCTGTTAGAATTGTAATACAATGTTCTGGTTGCGGATGACACGATAAATAAATAAAAATAAATAAATAGCCACTGAGCAACTTGAGAAAAGCCACTGCACAAGGAAGTATTTAATATCTCTTTGCACAATATTGTTAAAATGTTTTATTTTTGTATGATCCCTTGTTACACTGCCAGAAGTCATCGGGAGGATTTTGTCAGAAATCTGAAAACCTGTATAAAATATATATTGTCAGTCCCCCACATTTGCTGAATTTAACTTTTACAGATTTGATTATACTGGGATGTAATGAATAGGGTTTTTATAGTCTTGCGTTCTCATTCCTGTTCTTGCCCTCTTTGTCTCCAGGCAGCTAGAACTCTGCTTGTCTGAAGTCTCTCAGAGTCAGCTGTTCATTGGACTTCTTGGGGAACGTTATGGTCACGTCCCTAAGGAGTATTCCTTACCAGATGAACCCCAGTATGAATGGGTGAGTATTTCTAGTACAGGCAGAGCACCCTGTACCCAGAATTTTAACATCCAAAAGAGAGTTAGCGGAGATGGTGGGGGGGGGGAGGGGCGGCGGTGTGCAGCCACTCCTGCAGTGAGGCTTGCCTTGCAGTCCTCTGGTCTTGGGGGAAGAGTTGCCTGGTAGCCACATGGGCCTCATGGAGCCATGCGGTGGCTCATTGGTGGGGTTCAGAATGCTTTATAATTGTAGGTGAACTATAAATCCCAGCAACTACAACTCCCAAATTTCAAGGTCTGTTTACCCCCAATCTCCACCTGTGTTCACATTTGGGCATATTGAGTATTCGTGCCAAGTTTGGTCCAGATTCATCATTGTTTGAGTCCACAGTGCTCTCTGGATGTGGGTGAACTACAACTCCAAAACTCAAGGTCAATGCCCACCAAACCCTTCCAGTATTTTCTGTTGGTCATGGGAGTTCTGTGTGCCAAGTTTGGTTCAATTCCATCGTTGGTGGAGTTCAGAATGCTCTTTGATTGTATGTGAATTATAAATCCCAGTGACTACAACTCCCAGGTGACAAAATCAATGCTCCCACCCCCAACCCCACCAGTATTCAAATTTGGGCGTATCGGGTATTTGTGCCAAATTTGGTCCAGTGAATGAAAATACATCCTGCATATCAAATATTTACATTAGGATTCATAACTAGCAAAATTACAGTTATGAAGTAGCAACGAAAATAATGTTATGGTTGGGGGTCACCACAATACGAGGGGTGTGTTAAGAGGTCGTGGTATTAGGAAGGTTGAGAAACACTGATCTAGAGCCCTGCATCCTGTTTGTGTACCTGAAAGAAGATGTACTCTTTGCATTGTGAAAAGTAAACATGGATTTGCAATGCATTTTATACTGGAGGAAATAGCAGGGATGGCATTGGAAAGAATGCCTTGCAGACTAGCAAGTAGAAATCAAAACTAGAATTTCCTGATCCAAGAGGCATGCATTTTGAAAGCAGTAAGAGAGGACCAAGAGCAAATCAAACAGCAGACATTTGTGGACTTTTAAAGGAATGTTTGAGTTAACAGAGTTTGTGTCTTGCCTTTGCAGATAAAATCCTATCCCGCAGGCCGCTCTATCACCGAACTGGAGGCTCTTCAATTCCTGACTGGCTGTAAGGATCCCACGGCAGCATCCAAAGCATTCTTCTACATCCGAGAGCCAGACTTCCTTGAGTAATGCATTTTATTTTGAAGTTGTATATAGAGTTGAGAACTAGAGGATATAGTTCAGCTCATTTAATTTTATTCCCATGTTGTTGAAAACAAATTTGTTGTTGATTGCTATCAAACCCACTTATGGTGATCCTATAATGGAGAGAGCTCAAAGTCATTGTGCTCAGGCCTTGGAGATTCAGGGCCATGACTTCTGTGCTGGTACGGCTGTACTAGGAGCTCCAACTTCTTTTCCTTTCTATTGTTTGCGTGTATTCCAAAGTTCCATGCATTTTGCAATAAGGTGGCTTCCCTTGGTTTGCAATAATAGGGTTGTTGTAGGTTTTTTGGGCTGTATGGCCATGGTCTAGAGGCATTCTCTCCTGACGTTCGCCTGCATCTATCGCAAGCATCCTCAGAGGAGTTCCAACATACCTCACTACCTCTGAGGATGCTTGCCATAGATGCAGGCGAAACGTCAGGAGAGAATGCCTCTAGACCATGGCCATACAGCCCGAAAAAACCTACAACAACCCAGTGATTCCGGCCATGAAAGCCTTCGACAATAAAATTATCATTATGTTCTTTAGTTCTGCCCCTTTTTTCTGGGTCAAGGAGGGAAAAGGGGGACCTTTAGTTCAGTTCACACAGAGAAGCCTTTCGTACAGGACTTGAATCAGTTCCACCTGTAGAAAGCTTCGTTTTTTACAGCTTTGCTGGGGGGATCCAGTCCCACAGCTCTACAGAGAACTACAGCATAGCCTTTGTTGGGGAATTTCATTCCACAATTCTACAGCCAGCTCTTTGCTGGAGAAATACAGCTCCAGGGTTTTACAGCCAGCCTTCGCTGGGAATTGAAAGCCTTCTTTCCTCTTGGAAATCTACTAAAGGACTCTGTTTGGTAAAGACCACACGCGGCAGCCATAAAGCAATTTGGACCGGGTGTAGGGGCCCACGCCAACAGAGCCTAAGCCAGATTGCCCAGGTAGAGGTCAAGGATTTCCCTTCTAGAAGGAAGAAACAGTTTATGAAGAAGGTTGCCTGTCCCTTGTGGACAAGATTTAAGCAAGCCACTAGTTGATTCAAAGCCTTGAAGTATTTGTTTGATTTATTGAAGATTTAAGCATCAATAAAAACTTTGTTGAACTTTCTAAGTCTTTAAAAGAACTTTGTGTGGGGAAATCCGAAAGGCCTCTCAGCTGAGGCACCCCCAGCGTCCCGTTGGGCATTCAGAAAACATGTCCTGTCTACAGACTCTTTCACGGGCCCAGCACGTGACAGCACAGCTTCCTTGATTGTAATATAGTCTTCCTTTTTTCCTATTGCATTTCTGAGCAGAGTGATGAAAGGCAAGCACTTAATCTATCTTGGGAGAACCTATAAGAAGCAACAACTCTCTTCTCTCGACTCTGTCAGCCATGGCATTGCCCTTGTGAATGTCAGAGCAGGGAAATGGTAGCGCTCCGATGGTTAGTCTCCTGAAGCATCACTAGTGTTTTTCTCCTCTGCGAAATGACCCTTAACTTATCCATAGGTCATATCGGAATCCATAATATTGGCCCCAGAACTGCTCTTGACTTATACATCAGGTCAACTTCTACATGAATATATATATGGTAGATTTTCAGACCTGCAGAATTGGACCTTTTCATCTATTCCTCACCTTCTCCCCTATCCTCTTCATTTGGTCTTTGGCCAGTTCTGTGCCAAAAGCATGGAAAGCAGATTTTTTGGCCGAGTCAGATGAAGCCAAGCATCGAGTGGCAGACCTGAAGGAGCGCATTGAGAAGCATGAAGGCCTGGCCTCACTCAGCAGGTAATGTAAAGAGCCGGTGGTGGGTGCAGTGGGATAGCTCGGCTTTTGAGCAATATCTCCTTAATGATATCTCCCTTTTACAGATACATGTGCCAGTGGGGTGGAGTAGCCCAAGGCCGGCCTTATGTCAAGGGCTTGGAGGAGTTTGGCACCAGGGTCTTGCAGGACATTTGGGAATGCCTCTGGCACCAGTTTATACAGGTAGGCTCTTCTTACAGGTGTGGGAGGCGCAAGTATAATCAGATATGAACTGAGTTTACAAATGTCTTCTTTGTTTCTGGTTAATATATAAGGGGAAGAAGGGCTACACTCTCAAAGTCACCATGTCGAGTGGCCTGTCGATATTTTTGAAGACTAAACTCTGGATGCAACTTTCCCAAGAGGATTGGCAATCCTACACAAATGGGCTTCATTGTTGTGTGGAGTCTCCCTTATTCAGACTCTTGACAAAACATAGTGGCTGTGAGGTCAGAACTGGAGGAGAACACATTGACATTGGAGATGTCAGTATGTTTCAGCTCCATCAGAAACTATGAGTACAAGTAATGTCCTCAGAATCCATGATAATAGGAGCCAGGTGAGAGAAACTCAAGTTAATATGCCATGGTTACTTCTGGGAGTTTCAGGTAACTTGTCTCACCAGTTGTCATGGATACTGGAGTGGGAAACAAATAGAAATATGTGCATGCACTAAATGCATGGATATACAATTTAGTAAACAAAATAAATGAATTACATATAATAATAATAATAATAATAATAATAATAATAATAATAATAATGATAATGTATTGTCGAAGGCTTTCATGGCCAGAATCACTGGGTTGTTGTAGGTTTTTTTGGGCTATATGGCCATGTTCTAGAGGCATTCTCTCCTGACGTTTCGCCTGCATCTGTGGCAAGCCTCCTCAGACGTAGTGACCTCACTACCTCTGAGGATGCTTGCTACAGATGCAGGCAAAACGTCAGGAGAGAATGCCTCTAGAACATGGTCATATAAGCCCAAAAAAACCTACAACAACCCAATAATAATAATAATAATAATAATAATAATAATGCAAGAAGATCGCACAGACTATAAGCAGAGGCACAACACCGTTGCTCAGATGATTCATTGGAACCTGTGCCACAAATACCATCTGCCTGCAACAAAGAACTGGTGGGAACACAAGCCTGAAAAAGTTACAGAAAATGAACATGTCAAACTACTCTGGGACTTCCGGATTCAGACAGACAGAGTTCTGGAGCACAATACTTCTAACCTCATGATCGTGGGGGAAAAACAAAGTATGGATCATCGATGTTGCAATACCAGGTGACAGCAGGATTGAAGAGAAACAACTGGAAAAGCTGACACAATATGAGGATTTAAAGATCGAACTGGCACAAGCCAGTCAAGGTGGTCCCAGTGGTGATTGGCACACTGGTTGCAGTGCCTAAAGACCTTGGCCTGCACTTAAACACAATTGGTGCTGACAAAATTACCATCTGCCAGCTGCAGAAGGCCACCTTACTAGGATCGCACGCATTATTTGCCAATACATCACACAGTCCTAGACACTTGGGAAGTGTCCGACGTGTGATCCAATTCAACAAACAGCATAGTGATCTTGTTTGCTGTGTACTAATCTTGTTGCAAGAAGATCGCACAGATGGACTACAAGAAGAGGCACAACACCGTTGCTCAGATGATCCATTGGAACTTGTGCCACAAATACCATCTGACTGTGACAAAGAACTGGTGGGATCACAAGCCTGAAAAAGTTATGGAAAATGAACACATCAAACTACTCTGGGACTTCCGAATTCAGATAGACAGAGTTTTGGAGCACAATACTCCTGACCTCATGATTGTGAGGGGGGAAACAAGTATAGATTGTTGATGTTGCAATCCCAGGTGACAGCAGAATTCATGAGAAGCAACCGGAAAAGCTTACACAATATGAGGATTTAAAGATAGAACTGCAAAGACTCTGGCACAAACCAGTCAAGGTGGTGATTGGCACACTGGGTGCAGTGCCTAAAGACCTTGGCCTGCACTTAAAAACAATGGGTGCTGATAAGAGTACCATCTGTCAGCTGCAAATGACCACCCTACTAGGATCTGCCCACATTATTCACCGATACATCACACTTGGGAAGTGTCCGACGTGTGATCAAATACAAAAGCCAGCATAGTGATCTTCTTTGCTGTGTACTAATCTCATGATGTATCAAATAATAATCTTTATTTATATCCTGTACCTTCTCCCCGAAAGAACTCAATACACACAGTATTGTGATATTTACGTTGTGTGCCTTCAAGTTGTTTCTGATTTAGAAATCCCCAAAACTCACGGGGTTTCCCTGGCAAGGTAGATTCAGAGTGCGTTTGCCATTGGCTTCCTCCGAGGCTGAGAGAGTGTGACTAGCTGTCAAATCTGCTAGAGTGACATGTTAAAATGGGGGTATTAACTGTATATATTTTCTACAATGCTGTTGACTATCTGTCTCATGCTTACTTAGAAAGAGGGCACGATCCTTGCTGATGAAACAGAGGAGGGGGAAGAACACCAAAATGTTTTGCAAGAATCTTTCCAGGAGTTGCAGCAGAAGAGATTCTGTGCCCGGGCCAAACTCCTCCATGCGACGGCTGCCCAGCTGCAGGGTGGCAGGCTGTATGTTGTGAGCAGTGAACCAGGCCAAGGGAAGACCGTCTTTTTGGTAAGCAAAGGAAGGTAGAAATGGAATGGCAAAGATTTGGGACAAAGAGGAGCTGCAGGGGCAAGGAAGTCTCAACGAGAGCATTTTACTAAATATTCATAGTAGAATTGTTCTCCCATTGTGGATCATTATTTAGTTGGAGTAGCACCATTCACAATTACGTGGGAAGGCATTGATTCATTTGAGTAAATCATACATTTGAGAGTTTCATAAAAAAAATGTGTGTGTGTGTGGGGGGGGGGGGGGTATATGGGAACATTTGTTGTTGGGTTGTTGTGAGTTTTCCAGGCTGCATGGCCATGTTCCAGAAGCATTCTGACGTTTTGCCCACATCTGTGATTGAGATTGAGGGGTCTGTTGGAAACTAGGCAAGTGAGGTTTATATATCCGTGGAATGTCCAGGGTGGGAGAAAGAACTCTTGTCTGCTGGAGACAAGTGTGAATGTTACAATTGCCCACCTTGATTTGCATTTAATGGCCTTGCAGCTTCAAAGCCTGGCTGGTTGCTCTCTGGGGGAATCCTCTATTTATTTATTTACTATATTTATATGCCATCCCTCTCAGCCCACAGGCGACTCGGGGCTGTTTACAATTGGTGGCAAGACCATAAAATACAATTTCAATACAATAAAAACAATCTATATAAATAAAAATGTAATGTTCGTTTGTGATGTTCACAGAACTCAAAAACCACTGGGGGAATTGATACCAAATTTGGACACAAGGCACCTAACAACCCAATGTATGTCCTTCAGTCAAAAAAATGATTTTGTCATTTGGGAGGGAGCTGATCTGATATCCTTAGGGAGGGCGTTCCATAGCCGACAGGCCACCACTGAGAAGGCCCTGTCTCTCGTCCCCGCCAGCTGTACTTGTGACAAAGGCAGGACCGAGAGCAGGGCCTCCCCAGATGATCTTAAAGTCCTGGAGGGTTCATAAAGGGATGCTATGCCCAGCTATAGTATTGCAGAAGAAACACCAAATAATAATGTCTTACATAACCTACTGATTGATAGAGTGATTTTCCTAATAGTGTTGGTTGGTTTCAGTTGACAGAATAGCCTGGCATGTCTTGGTTGAGAGCTTTGACTGACACTTTTTCCTTCCTCTTCCTGCCATATTCTTTTACCTTAGGCGGCCCTTGCTCAGGCGCTCCGAACAAAGACCCTGCCCCAAGGAGATGGACTTGCTCCCAGTTGCCACGTTGTGGCCCACTTCACAAGAGCCCGGCCCGATCAGTCCAAAGCCCATGTAGTGTTGGGCCGTCTTTGTAGCTTGCTGAGGAAGTTTCTGGAACAGCCCCCAGCCCCTCCAAGAAGTTACAGGTTGGCATGGGTTTAATTCCAAGAAGCACTGTGGAGGGATGCCCTCAAGGAGGTTCTGCCTCTTGCTGGGGGTCAACAAGTCCAAGCTTCGAATAGCTACTCTTACAGATGACAATCCTCAGACCTCTGAGGAAATCTGGCAATAACAATCCGGAAAAGTAACTTTTACAAGCTTTACTAGGTAGAGAAAATTGTAAAACGATACTAGAAATTGGAATGTTTTTTCTTGCAGAGGTCTGGTTGGTCAGTTTGAATCCCTCCTACACTCTGTGGCTCAGTCGCTGAAACGTGGTCGGTCTCTAGTCATTTTGATAGATGGTGCTGACCTCATCCATGCAACCAGTGGGCAACTGGTTTCCGATTGGCTGCCTGAGCAGTTGCCCCAGGTAAGCTTTGGCCCTCTCCCCTGTATTTCGGGCAGGAGATATAATGCCTCTGCACCTACCATACAGAGGAAGCATTCAGAACTTCTTTACCTCCTTCTCACATATGCTCTGTTTGGCTATAACCATGCAGCGGGTCAGCCTTGTTCTCAGCGTCTCGGAGGAATCGGCTCTTCTCGGGTCCCTCAAGCGAAGGAAAGATGCAGTCTCCATCTCTCTGGGACCTCTGGACCCCCCTGACCGAGCCGCCGTTGTCCGTAAAGACCTGGCCTTGTATGGGAAAAAGCTGGAGGAGTCTGCTTTCAATAACCAGGTAAATAGGAACCCCCGGTGGTGCAATGGGTTAAACCCTTGTGCCGGTAGGACTGCTGAGGTTCGAATATGGGGAGTGGGGTTATTTATTTGTCGTACCAGGGCAACCAGTCAATTATATTACATTTCTAACAGAACAAAGCAAAACAAACAGACAAAATACAAAATTTGTGAGTTTGGTAGTTGATGAAATGTCCTTTGACCAGTATCTGGCCACTTGGAGTGCTTCTGGTGTTGCTGCAAGAAGGTCCTCCATTGTGCATGTGGCAGGGCTCAGGGTGCATTGTAGCAGGTGGTCAGTGGTTTGCTCTTCTCCACACTCGCATGTCATGGATTCCATTTTGTGGCCCCATTTCTTGAGGTTGGCTCTGCATCTCGTGTTGCCAGAGCGCAGTCTGTTCAGCGGCTTCCAAGTCACCCAGTCTTTTGTGTGCCCAGGGGGGAGTCTCTTATTTGGTATCAGCCATTGGTTGAGGTTCTGGGTTTGAGCCTGCCACTTTTGGACTCTCGCTTGCTGAGGTGTTCCAGCGAGTGTCTCTGTAGATCTTAGAAAACTATTTCTTGATTTAAGTCGTTGACGTGCTGGCTGATACCCAAACAGGGGATGAGCTGGAGATGTCTCTGCCTTGGTCCTTTCACTATTGGCTGCTACTTCCCGGCGGATGCCAGGTGGTGCAATACCGGCTAAGAAGTGTAATTTCTCCAGTGGTGTAGGGCACAGACACCCCGTGATAATGTGGCATGTCTCATTAAGAGCCACATCTACTGTTTTAGTGGGGTGAGCTCCCATCTGTCTGCCCCAGCTTCCCATGTGGGGGTGTGGGAGAAGCCTCCCACAGGATGATAACACATCCAGGCGTCCCCTGGACAATGTCTTTGTCCAGGGGTTTTGGCCCAACTTACCTGTCCAAACGTGTCTCCCCTTACAAACCATCGAGGACTCTAAGATCGTCTGGGGAGGCCCTGCTCTCAGTCCTGCCTTCGTCACAAGTACGTTTGGTGGGGACGAGAGACAGGGCCTTCTCAGTGGTGGCCCCTCGGCTATGGAACACCCTCCCTAGGGAGATCAGATCTGCTCCTTCCCTCTTAACGATTCGGAGGCAAGTTGAAACATGGCTGTTGGAGCAAGCATTTACAAATGCAGAGTAGCTAATATAGGAAATCGAATGATTTAACAATGGAACTGGACAATGCTTGATAATAATGAGACCCTAATGATGTTGTTCTTTTAATTGCTTTTGTGGTGTTTTATACTGTCTAATGTTTTAATCTGCATTGTGTTCTTATATGTACTGATTCGTTGGAAACCGCCTTGAGTCGCCGATTGGCTGAGAAAGGCGGTATACAAATAAATAAATAAATTGTAGACTGCCAATTCTCTCACACCAGAAGCGACTTGCAGTTATCTTAAGCTGCTTCTGACACGATTTAAAAAAAAACAAACCAAACCAGGTAAATTGTAATTTTTTAAAGAATGGGAAGGCGACCACAGTAGACAATTTTGAGAACCAGGTTTGGGTACCTCGAAAAAGGACGAGGTCATAGAAGGTGGTAGAGAACAAACCAAAGAAAGCATGGGTCTAAGTTTCTGTTTTATTTCTCCATCTCTTTCCCCAATAGATGCGGCTTGTGCTCCTGAAACGTGGCTCCCGACAACCATTGTACCTGACTCTGTTGACTCAGGATTTGCGGCTCTTTGCTCTTTATGAGAAGGTCAGGCAACAGCTGAGAATGACTGTGGGTGGGCAGGCAGGAGGGATGGGGACTACTACTGCTGCTACTACTACTTCTTGCCCTTCCTCATCCTCTTCTTTCTTCCCCTTCCTCTCCCTCTCCTCCTCCTCCGCTTCCTCACTGTATCAACCCAGGTTCCACTACAGTTCAAGTCTCAAGCTTGGTTTCTCAGTTTCTCTAGCTTTCCACCCTATTTCTCTTCCAGCTCTCAGAAAGGATCCAGAAACTGCCAGTCTCTCTTCCTCTGTTGCTGCAGCACCTTTTGGGGTGCCTGGAGGAAGATCATGGGTCAGAACAGGTTGCGGTCACTTTCGTTTCTCTCTGGGCCAGCAGAGACGGTAAGGCATCCACAAAAGGGCATTGTAAGGGGAGAAGTCATCCTTCCACATTTGTAGGGGCACAGCACTGCTTGAGAAAGTGGGAAAAATGGTTTAAAAACCTCCAGAGAAGGCACTTTATTAGACAAGACTAACCAAGAGAGAAATCTTTCTAATGTTTCAGTGGAATCTCTTTTCCTGCAGTTTGATTCCATTGTTCCATGTCCTTGTCTCCAGAGTTATCTGAGAAGACAGGGAACTCTCTGTCCTCCAGCATGACTCCGTGGTCAACTTCCAGTGGAATTGTTCTGGAGGACCTATAAATACCTTGGAATTGTTCCTTTTAGGGATTTCTAGGTCCTCCAGCATGACTCTGTGGTCAACTTCCAGTAGAATTGTTTTGGAGGACCTATAAATACCTTGGAATTGTTCCTTTTAGGGATTTCTAGGTCCTCCATCATGACTCTGTGGTCAACTTCCAGTAGAATTGTTCTGGAGGACCTATAAATAACTTGGAATTGTTCCTTTTAGGGATTTCTAGGACCTCCAGCATGACTCTGTGGTCAACTTCCAGTAGAATTGTTCTGGAGGACCTATAAATACTTTGGAATTGTTCCTTTTAGGGATTTCTAGGTCCTCCAGCATGACTCTGTGGTCAACTTCCAGTAGAATTGTTCTGGAGGACCTATAAATACCTTGGAATAGTTCCTTTTAGGGATTTCTAGGTCCTCCAGCATGACTCCATGGTCAACTTCCAATATAATTGTTCCGGAGGACCTATAAATACCTTGGAATTGTTCCTTTTAGGGATTTCTAGGTCCTCCAGCATGACTCTGTGGTTAACTTCCAGTAGAATTGTTCTGGAGGACCTATAAATACCTTGGAATTGTTCCTTTTAGGGATTTCTAGGACCTCCAGCATGACTCTGTGGTTAACTTCCAGTAGAATTGTTCTGGAGGACCTATAAATACTTTGGAATTGTTCCTTTTAGGGATTTCTAGGACCTCCAGCATGACTCTGTGGTCAACTTCCAGTAGAATTGTTCTGGAGGACCTATAAATACCTTGGAATTGTTCCTTTTAGGGATTTCTAGGTCCTCCAGCATGACTCTGTGGTTAACTTCCAGTAGAATTGTTCTGGAGGACCTATAAATACCTTGGAATTGTTCCTTTTAGGGATTTCTAGGTCCTCCAGCATGACTCTGTGGTTAACTTCCAGTAGAATTGTTCTGGAGGACCTATAAATACTTTGGAATTGTTCCTTTTAGGGATTTCTAGGACCTCCAGCATGACTCTGTGGTCAACTTCCAGTAGAATTGTTCTGGAGGACCTATAAATACCTTGGAATAGTTCCTTTTAGGGATTTCTAGGTCCTCCAGCATGACTCCATGGTCAACTTCCAATATAATTGTTCCGGAGGACCTATAAATACCTTGGAATTGTTCCTTTTAGGGATTTCTAGGTCCTCCAGCATGACTCTGTGGTTAACTTCCAGTAGAATTGTTCTGGAGGACCTATAAATACCTTGGAATTGTTCCTTTTAGAGATTTCTAGGTCCTCCAGCATGACTCTGTGGTCAACTTCCAGTAGAATTGTTCTGGAGGACCTATAAATACCTTGGAATTGTTCCTTTTAGGGATTTCAAGGTTCTCCAGCGTAACTCTGTAGTTAGTTCCCACTGGATGTTGACCATACTGTGGTGCTGGTGAAACTAAAGATTCCTAGAGAGGATATATTAATCAGTTGGCAAACGTGAAACCAGAAAACAAGGTCAGATTGTATAACACCAATGCCTTTCCCCAGAACCTTGAGATGTTGCAAAGTTTTTTTGGGATGGATGCATCTCTTCAAGATTTTTTTACTGGTGGCTGCGTACTTACAGGGCTAACTGAGCGAGATCTATATGGCATCCTTGCTACTTGGAAAGAACTGAACACAGTTGGCATAACCTTTGAAGAAGCCATAATGGTTGGAAGGCAAAACCGAAGCTATCCCGTTGGCCCCTTCCTTGACTTTCTGCGGAGCTTAAGAGGGTGAGCAAGTTTGCCTTTGGCGTGTGCAGCGAAGAACGCTTGAACCAACTTCGAAGCTCTTTTAAAGGGATAATGTTTGTAGATTTTGCGTTCCCTTTTCATTCCTTTTTCAAGAGGGAGCAGATTCTATTTAGCAAACTGGGCCAATAGCCCTCAAACAGATCTATCTTCATAGAAATGTAACCATATGGGTCATCTATTAACTAGGCAGCATGCTTCCTTGTGATGTATTTCTAAATTTAGGAAATTTATTAACAGTAGCTAGACCTCCCGGTGGCGCAGTGAGTTAAAGCGCTGAGCTGCTTAACTTGCTAACCAAAAGGTTGAAGGTTTGAATCCGGCGAGCTGCGTGAGCTCCCGCTGTTAGCCCCAGTCTGCCAACCTAGCCATTTGAAAACATGCAAATGTGAATAGTTAAATAGGGACTGCTCCAGTAGGAAGGTAACAGTGCTCCATGCAGTCATGCTGACCACAGGACCTTAGAGGTGTCTACGGACAACGCCGGCTCTACTAACATTGCACTGCTGAAGTAGTTTGATTGCATTTTAAACTATCATGTACCCCAGTGAACTTGCTGACCAAAAGGTCAGTGGTTCAAATCCGGGGAGCAGGGTGAGCTCCCACTGTCAGCTCCAGCTTCTGCCAACTTAGTTCAAAAACATGCAAATGTGAGTAGATCAATAGGTACAGCTATGGCAGGAAGGTAATGGCACTTGACCTTGCCAGCATGCAGTCATGCTGGCAACTTGACCTTGGCGGCGTCTACAGACAACGCCGACTCTTCAGCTTAGAAATTGAGATGAGCACCAACCATCAGAGTCGGACACCGCTGGACAATGTCAGGGGGAAAACTTTACCTTACCTATTAACAGTAACTAGTCCGGTTTCTCAATTAGGGAAGAATTTGGGCAGGTGTTTATTAGCTTCCATTGAATTATTGGCATGTTTCTCCATATGGCATGGAGTCTTAGGTCTTCAGAAGACACCAAGGGTTGAAAGAAGTGTTTACCTGGGACCTAGAGCTTTGGCAATTGACTGGGGAGCTGAAGTCCTGTGGCTACAACAACTTACTTTTGATGTGCATCAATGGGGACCGAGTGTGGGATCCCAGCATGTTTCAACATGGTCTGTGTTGTTCAGGACTGCTACGTTTTATTATTGTAATAACTGGAGGCTGCATTTTGCTCATTTCCAATGTAGGCTGGGATCTACGTAAATATAGTTTAGATCAGTGTGATCCTCAAGCTTTGGATCTCCAGATGTTTGAACCTATAGCCTCTGAATATTGGCAAGGGTTAACATAGGGCTTCTGGGAATAAGGTCCAACCACTTTAGGGCCTCCAAAATGGAGAACCACATGAGATGAAAGATTTTTGGCTTTGATTCCTCCACCTCCCCTTGAAGAAAGAGGAAATTAGTGTAACTTGCCCACTTATTTGGACTGGGCTTTAGCACAGCTGGTAAATCCCCAGCAATGATAAGATCTACCAACTGAAAGGTTGCCAGTTTGAAGTCCTGGGTCAGTGTGAGTACCCGACTGTCAGCCCAGCTCACTGTTTACCTAAGCAGTTCAAAAACAGCTTAGCTGCAAGTAGAGAAATTAGGTACCACTAAAAAGCGGGGGACGTATTTTATGACACCATAAAGGAAAAAGATCAGAAAATACCCTGCAACCAAAAGGAAGTCCTGATGGCTCTTTGTCATAGAGTATGGAGCGATAGCACCCTCCTGTGGCTGGATTTGAGCACAACCTCCAAGGCACCAAAAAGCTGGACATTGAATCGAAACCACACACCTCCTTTCTGCTCTTTTTGTCTCTGTCCTGTCTGTCCAAAACATCATTTAATGTTTGCCTTGTATGTGCACTGAGCCACCCTGAGTCCCCTTGGGGAGATAGGGCAGCATATAAATAACGTGTTGTTGTTGTTACTATTATTTATTTATTTATTTATATTATTTTATGATTATTATTTTCTCCCACAGCTTGCTTGGGGCTTGCGGTTGTCCCTCAGAGAGCCCAGGTTCTCGCCTTCATCTCTATGGCATGCCCTTGAGGACAGCAGTAGAGCGACGCTACCTGAAAAAACCAGGCCTGGACCGGACAGCTCATGTGCTTTTGGCAGGTAACTATCAGTGCCATGCTCTTTATTGTCTGTCGTGGAATCCTGTCCTATAGTATTTCCCAATTTTCTCCATTTTTGGCTGGGGTTTTAAAAAATCAGTCAATGGTTCCATCTTTTTTTGGGTAGGTCTTTAGGAGACTGGGTTGATGCTCCACCAAGAAGCATTGTAGTTCTATCCGGCATCCTAGATGGTGTAGATGGTGTTAACTTCACCCAATACTTTTTGCTCCTATATAGCTCAGTGGTGGAAGCTGGCAGATCCAGATGGTTCCAGGACTTTCCGGAACTGTGAAGCAGAGTCTTTGATAGCACTTCCTTATCACTTGGTAAGTGGCAACCTGCATAAAAAGTTGGTGTGTAATTACTAATAGAGAGCCAGCATGCTGGAATAGTTTGAGCATTGGATTATGAGAACAAGCCCTATGAGGAGCGGCTTAAGGAGCTGGGCATGTTTAGCCTGAAGAAGAGAAGGCTGAGAGGAGATATGATAGCCATGTATAAATATGTGAGGGGAAGTCATGGGGAGGAGGGAGCAAGCTTGTTTTTGCTGCCCTGGAGACTAGGACGCGGAACAATGGCTTCAAACTACAAGAAAGGAGATTCCATCTGAACATGAGGAAGAACTTCCTGACTGTGAGAGCCGTTCAGCAGTGGAACTCTCTGCCCTGGAGTGTGATAGAGGCTCCTTCTTTGGAAGCTTTTAAACAGAGGCTGGGTGGCCATCTGTCAGGGGTGATTTGAATGCAATATTCCTGCTTCTTGGCAGGGGGTTGGACTGGATGGCCCATGAGATCTCTTCCAACGCTTTGATTCTATGATGATTTGGGAGACCAGGATTTGTATCCCTGCTTGGCCATGGAAACCCACTGAGTGAACTTGTGTAACTCAACTCATACTCAGAATTGAATACTTGTGCTGAAATTCTGTAGAACTGTTGACAAAATTGAAGCTATTCTCTGGATTATTGTTGGAGGCTTTCATGGCCGGAATCACTGGGTTGTGAGTTTTTCAGGCTGTATGTGCACTTTTGTGAGTTTTTCAAGTTGTTTGAGGTAGGTGTGAATGTTTCAGTTGGCCACCTTGGAACATTTCCTGGAAATTCCCCTGTTTTTGAGTGTTGTTCTTTGGTTACTGTTATGATTTAAGAATTTTTTAAATACTGGTAGCCAGAAACATCAGGACCAGCTAATCACCTTCCAACAAAGGATTCCCCCAGGCACTAAGAAGCCACACCTTGAAACTGCTAGGCCATTAAATGCTAATCAAGGTGGCCAATTGAAACATTCATACCTAGCTCCAACAGACAAGAGTTCTTTCTCCCACCCTGGACATCCCACAGATATAAAACTCCATTTGCCTAGTTTCCAACAAACCTCTGAGGATGTTTGCTATAGATTCAGGCAAAATGTCAGGAGAGAATGCTTCTCGAACACGGCCATACAGCCCGAAAAACTCACAACAACCTAATTCTCTGGATACCTCTTTGAGCGATGACTCCTTCTTCCATCAGGTCCAAAGCGGCCTCTTCAACATCCTCGCCTCTTTCCTGACTGACCTGAGAGTTGTGAGCGCCCATGTCCATCTGGGTCTCCTCCATCGCCTCTCTGAATCCTATGCACTCTATGGTGAGTTTTTGATCTGCCCTAATGGCTGGAATGGAGATCATAAGAAGGAAATACAATACGATCTCCATATCTACAGCGGATACCTTATTGCCCAGACTGTAGTTGAATTGTGTCCAATACTGTGAATCGTCCTGAGTCCCTTTCGGGGTTGAAAAAAGCGGTATACAAATACCCCAAATAAATAAATAGTTACAAGCAACCCCATACGCCATTAAATTACCTTTATTTGGGTGCCAGTGTACACCAAGAGCCCCCCATGTCTCAATAGGTTAAACCCTTCTGCTGGCAGGACTGCTGATTGGAATGTCGGCGGTTCGAATCCACGGAGTGGGGTGAGCTCTAGTCTGTCAGCTCCAGCTTCTCATGCAGGGACATGAGAGAAGCCTCCCACAGGATGGCAACACATCTGGGCGTTCCCTGGGCAACATCCTTGCAGACGGCCAATTCTCTCACACCAGAAGCAACTTGCAGTTTCTCAAGTCACTCCTGTATAATAGAATTGCGTTGGAAGTCATAGAAGGTTATCTTCCCTAGGAACTTACCTTACCTTGTTCTTGTTCATGTTCCTAGCTTACCTTACCTTGTTCATGTCCAGCATTTTAAATGTTAATTATTACACTTGGCCCGGCCATTGGTTTTTAAATGCTGTATGTTATTGTTATTGATATTGCTTATTCTGTATTTTTTTGGTTTTGAGTTTTATTTTATTTACCTGTTTTGTATTGATTACTTGTTATCGCCTTTGTTTATTGATGTGCTGTGGGCTTGGCCTCATGTAAGCCGCACCAAGTCCCTTGGGGAGATGGTAGCGGGGTACAAATAAAGTATTATTATTATTATTATTATTATTATTATTAATGTATTGTCAAAGGCTTTCATGGCCGGAATCACTGGGTTGTTGTAGGTTTTTCCGGGCTATATGGCCATGTTCTAGAGGCATTCTCTCCTGACGTTTTGTCTGCATCTATGGCAAGCATCCTCAGAGGTAGTGACCTCACTACCTCTGAGGATGCTTGCCATAGATGCAGGCGAAACGTCAGGAGAGAATGCCTCTAGAACATGGCCATATAGCCCGGAAAAACCTACAACAACCCACTGTTATTATTAACTTGCTAGCTTCTCCAATGCAACTCTGTGGTAACTTCTGGGGAAAATATTTCATAGAGTCACCTGGAGGACTTAGCAAATTCCTATAGAGACTATTTCCCCCACAAGTGTGGGTAAGTGAAACTGCAGATATGCATATTGTGGGTCTCCATATAATACATTTGTATACTGCCTTTCTCCTCCAGCCAAGCGGGGAAATTTCCAGATTGGTTTACTGGAACTCATTATGTTGGGTTGGGGTATAAAGTGTTCCAAAAATGCTGTTTTGAGTCTAAATGTGAATTAAAAAAATATTGTAAATATGCGTCTCCATTGACTTTGGCTCTTTCCCTTCTGCCAGAATCCACTGCTGGCTCAGAGCGCGATGAGACAGTGGGTTTCTTCCATGCCTTCCTCCAAAGAAACATGGGGCTGCTTTCTCAGCACCCTCTGCTGCTTCTGCAGCAGGCAGCCAACGAACCAGATTCCTCGGACCTCTGCTCCCAAGCCCAGGCTGCTCTCCTGCGAAATAAAAGGCCTTTCTTGAAATGGATCAACAAGCCTGAAAAAAATCAAAAGACTAACAGGTAATTCCCAGAACACGGCATTGCCCAGTGTCTTGTCTTGTCTCTCCCTATATGACTCATGGTTGGTTTGTATTTTTGTTTTTTTTCTCACACACAGCCTCACTCTGACCTTACCTGCCACTCCATCCTGTGTCTCAGTTTCTCCTTCTGGAAAATTGGCTGCTGTGGGCACCACTGAGGGAACTCTGCATATCTTGGATGTGGAGACAGGGCAGGTAAAAAGAGTAAAACTCGTACAACTTATCAGAATCAGCCAGATAGATACAAAATTGGTTAAAAGTGATAGTTACAGTCATATTACAACTAGATCCAAATCTATTTTAACTGGAACTTCCAAACGAACAAGCAAAAGGCACGAATTTCAAGTCATTACATTATTTGATGATTGCAGCAAGACTGCACTATGCACAAAAATGGAAAATGAAAAAACTGTCCCCTAAAAGAAAATTGGATTACAAAAGCTTTAGAGTTGGCAGAAATGGACAAGATATCTTGCTTGACAAAGGAGAAATCAACTGATAACTTTTAAAAAAGTAACCATTTACCTGTATATACTCGAGTATAAGTTGACCCGAATATAAGCTGAGGAACCTAATTTTACCACAAAAAAAACTGGGAAAATGCATTGACTCGAGTACAAGCCAAGGGTGGGAAATGCAGCAGCTACTGGTAAATTTCAAAATAAAAATAGATACCAATAAAATTACATTAATTGAGGCACCAGTAGGTTAAAGATTTTTTTAGTATTTGCATAAAACTTTAATTTAAGATAAAACTGTCCAACTCGGATTAAACCTTGATTCTAACTTTCTTCAGTGTAAATGTGTTTACATATCCTTCCAGTAATAATAGAGTAAAATAATAAATGTAATAATAATAATAGAGTAAAATAATGTAAATGTAATAATAACAATAATAAATAGAGCAAAATAATAATTGTAATAATAATAAATAGAGTAAAATCATAAATGTAATAATAATAATAATAATAATAATAATAATAAGAGTAAAATAATAAAATTAATAATAATAAATAGAGTAATAGTCCTAAAAGCTTGGGAAGTGTTTGACTTGTGATTCTGTGATACGAAATCCAGCATATATATCTCGTTTGCTGTGTCATAGTGTGTTTTTGTGTCAGTAAAATAATAGAGTAAAATAATGTAAATGTAATAATAATAGTAATAAGTAAAGAAAAATAATAAATGTAACAATAATAATAATAATAATAATAATAATAGATCTGTCATCTGCGAAAGGCCACCTTACATAGATCTGCACGCATCATTCGAAAATATATCACACAGTCCTAGACTCTTGGGAAGTGTTCGACTTGTGATTTTGTGTGTCAGTAAAATAATAATAGAGTAAATTATTAAATGTAACAAAAATAATAGAGTAAAATAATGTAAATGTAATAATAATAATAATAACTCAGTAAAATAATAAATAACTTTGACTCAAGTATAAGCCAAGATGGGACTTTTTCATCCTAAAAAAAGGGCTGAAAAACTTGGCTTATACTCGAGTATATACAGTAGATCCAACTCTATTTTATCTGGGACTTCCAAATGAACAAACAAAAGCTTCAAATTTCAAGTCAGTACATTATTTGATTATTACAGCAAGACTACGCTATGCATAAAAATGCATAAAAATGGAAAACTAAAAAAACTAATAAAACTGCCTCTTAAAAGGAAATGGATTGCAAACATTTTAGAGTTGGCAGAAAAGGCTGCTGGCCTTCTCCCCCGTGCCGCTGGGCCGCTGAATCATCGCCGCCGCCGCCGCTAAGCCGCTGAACCGCTGAGCAGCCGCTCCGGACCACCGCCGCCGCCGCCGGCCGCCGGGTGGGGGGCTGGGCGCTCCCTAGCCCCCGCAACCGCGGCCGGTGGAGAGTCATCCCTTCTGCTGGGCTGCTGAGCCGCAGCTGGGCGGCTGGGCCGCTGGCCCGTTCTGCCAGCAGGCGAGCCCGTCTCCATCCTCCATCTTGGACGAGCTTACAGCGAGCTCCCCCAGTGGCGACCAAAGCCCATCCCGCCTCTCATCTTCGGGCGAATCTGCCCGCCAGCACAGAGGATCACCTGCTGCCACCCTCCACCAGGCTTCTGCTGACCATCGAGGGCCGCTCGGCCGGAAAGAGGGGCCGAGTGCTACCAGCTGCAAAGTGGTGAAGCCGGATGCGGGGCCGCCGCCGCTGAGCCGCCGCTGAGCCGCCGCCGCCCGCCGCCCGCCGCCGGCCGCCGGGTGGGGAGACCAGATGTTCCTGACCTCCGCAACCGCCGCCGGTGGGAAAGTCATCGTTGCTGGGCCCAACTGGGTGGCTGGGCCGCTGTTGGGCCGCTGAGCTATTCCATCCTTGGGCGAGTCCGCTTTTACTGAGTGCTTCTCCTGTGTAGACAGCTGTGTGGACCTCTGCCAGCCATTCGTTTGTGGTTTTGTGTGGAGACCTTTAAGCTGGCTTCTTCGCTGTGATTTACTGAGCAAAGTGTGACTAACCATCTGTGCTGCCCCACCTCCGAGTTATCAACTCCGGAAGCCTATCCGCTGGTTCATTAACCGTCAAAGTCTTATTGGGGTCATAGCAATATTAGTTAATTACCACCATTATCGTATACGGGTAGTCGAATAATATCAACTAGTACCATCCGGTAGTCTTGTTTGTTGTCATTGTCATCATTGTAATAAGAACGTTTTAGTGCACCTAGGCGCCTGCCATCTGCTGCTAGATTGCATCAGCACTTTCACCTCTTCCCTGTCCCTCTGTGCCGCACTTTATACCGCTAAGGAGAGCACTTTAGACCTAGCACTTGTCCATGTGCCTTGAATGTGTATTGCTGCTAAGTAAATTACGATCATCCTTCGCTCATTGACGGACTGCTCCGAAATTTTTGCACTTTAAGGACTTTAAAAACTGGCACTTTAAGACCTGGCGATATTTGCACTTTAAGAACTGGCTATATCGTTACCATCATCCGAATCGCCGCTACCCATGTGGTCCCCTGCCCCCCTTTGGATACTGTTTACGCTGCTCTGGTGTGGTGGAGGGGGCGGAAGAGGAGGTGGTCCGGAGCCTGGGATTGAGAGTGTGGCGGGGAGGGGGGAGGAGGGGGAGGAGGGATGCTGGCAAGAACTAATAAGCTTAACAACAAGCATAGGAGAAAACACTCTTATGACTCACAACTGCGGCATGGAGGGGGGGAGATGTTCCATTAGCCGAGGGGCCCCCATAGAGGTCGTGGTGGGAAGGAGGAGATGCGGGAGAAGGAGACCCCGAATTCGGCCTAATTCGGACCGCTTTCCCAAATTAACTATTCCCAATAGGTCTCCTAAGGTAATTTGGTGTAACCAGGTGAGCGGGCCCTCTGGCTTGAAGGTGGTGTTGTTGAACGCCAGATCTGTCAACGGAAAAACAACTTGGATCCAGGACTTAATCCTGGAGGAGCGGGCAGATCTGGCGTGCATCACGGAGACCTGGCTGGATGAAGCGGGGGGCGTAAACCTCTCCCAGCTTTGTCCTCCAGGTTTCTCCGTGCAACACCAACCCAGAGCCGGAGGACGGGGAGGCGGGGTCGCAGTGGTCTACAGAGATTCCATCCATCTAACCAGGAGCCCCATCCCGCAGACCACAAATTTTGAATGCGTCCACCTGAGGGTGGGTGACCGGGACAGAATAGGGATTCTGTTAGTGTACCGTCCACCTCGCTGCACTACAGTCTCCCTACCTGAGCTAGCGGGGGTTGTCTCGAGCCTGGCGGTGGAGTCCCAACGGCTCCTTGTGCTGGGGGACTTCAACATCCACGCCGAGGCACCCCTCACAGGTGCGGCTCAGGACTTCATGTCTGCCATGGCAACCATGGGGCTGTCCCAACAAATAACTGGCCCCACCCACTGCGCTGGACACACATTGGACTTGGTCTTCTGCCAGGGATGGGAGCAGGGTGGCGGTGTGGAGGAGTTGTCCATCTCTCCGTTGCCGTGGACCGACCACTTCCTGATTAGATTTAGGCTCACTGCGCCCCCTAACCTCCGCAAGGGTGGAGGACCCATTAAGATGGTCCGCCCCAGGAGGCTTATGGATCCGAATGGATTCCTGACGGCTCTTGGGGAGTTTCCCGCCACCATGGTAGGTGATAGTGTCGAGGCCTTGGTCGCTCTCTGGAATGGGGAGATGACCAGGGCTATTGACAAGATCGCTCCGGAACGTCCCCTCTCGAGTAACCGAGCTAAACCAGCCCCTTGGTTCACTGAGGAGCTGGCAGCGATGAAGCGAAAGAAGAGGGTTCTAGAGAGCGTGTGGCGATCGGACCCAAGCGAGTCAAACCGAACACGGTTTGTGTCCTTTTTGAGGGCATATGCCGCGGCAATAAAAGCCGCAAAGAAAACTTTCTTTGCGGCTACTATTGCGTCTGCAAAAAACCGTCCGGCGGAGTTGTTCCGGGTTGTCAGAGGTCTTTTAACTCCCCCTACGGGTGGGAGCCCTGACAACTCGGCAGCACGCTGTGAAGCATTTGCTCGGTTCTTTGCAGACAAAGTCGCTTTGATCCGCGCTGGGCTGGACGCCACATTAGATGCAGTCTCCGTGGATTTGACACAAGCACCTGCTTGTCAGATTTTGTTGGATTCTTTTCAGTTTGTGAAACCCGAGGATGTGGACAAGATACTTGGAGGAATGAGACCCACCACGTCCATCCTAGACCCCTGCCCATCCTGGCTTCTGAAGGAGGCCAGAGGGGGATTGGCCGAGTGGGTAACGGTGGTGGTTAATGCCTCCCTTCGGGAAGGCAAGATTCCAGCGAGCCTAAAACAGGCTGTTATAAAGCCGCTGTTGAAGAAACCATCACTTGACCCCACTAAATTGGACAACTTTCGGCCTGTTTCCAATCTTCCCTTCTTGGGCAAAGTCATGGAAAGCGTGGTGGCCTCACAACTCCAGGTATTCTTGGGAGACACGGATTATCTGGATCCGGCACAGTCTGGTTTCAGACCGGGACATGGTACCGAGACGGTCTTGGTCGCCTTAGTGGATGATCTGCGCCGGGAGCTAGACAGGGGGAGTGTGTCCCTGTTGGTGCTCCTGGACCTCTCAGCGGCCTTCGATACCGTCGACCACGGTATTCTTCTGGGGCGCCTTGCAGAGATGGGTCTTGGGGGCACTGCTCTGCAGTGGCTCCGGTCGTTTCTGGAGGGTCGTACTCAGAAGGTGTTATTGGGGGACTCCTGTTCAACGCCGCAGCCGTTGACCTGTGGCGTTCCTCAGGGTTCCATCCTGTCCCCCTTGCTGTTTAACATCTACATGAAGCCGCTGGGTGAGATCATCCGGAGTTTCGGGGTGCGGTGTCACCTGTACGCAGATGACGTCCAGCTCTGTCACTCCTTCCCACCTGCTACTAAGGAGGCCGTCGAAGTCCTGAACCGGTGCCTGGCCGCTGTAATGGTCTGGATGAGGGCGAACAAACTGAAATTAAATCCAGACAAGACAGAGGTACTCCTGGTCAGTCGCAAGGCCGAACAGGGTATAGGGTTACAGCCTGTGCTGGACGGGGTCGCACTCCCCTTGAAGGCACAGGTTCGCAGCTTGGGTGTGACCCTGGACTCGTCGCTGAGCCTGGAGCCTCAGGTTTCAGCGGTGACCAGGGGAGCATTTGCACAGCTTAGGCTCGTGCGCCAGCTGCGCCCGTATCTTGGGAAGTCTGACTTGGCCACGGTGGTACACGCTTTGGTCACATCCCGCCTCGACTACTGCAACGCTCTCTACGTGGGGCTGCCCTTGAAGACGGCCCGGAAGCTTCAGCTAGTCCAGCGCGCGGCAGCCATGTTGTTAACGGGAGCTGGACGCAGAGAGCATACAACGCCTCTGCTGTCCCAGCTCCACTGGCTGCCGATCTGCTACCGGGCCCAATTTAAGGTGCTGGTGTTATCCTACAAAGCCCTAAACGGTTCCGGCCCAAAATACCTTGCAGACCGCATCTCGGCCTACGAGCCCACGAGGGCCTTGAGATCTTCCGGGGAGGCCCTTCTCTCGGTCCCGCCTGCCTCTCAGGCACGCCTGGCGGGGACGAGGGAGCGGGCCTTCTCGGTGGTGGCCCCCCGGCTGTGGAACACTCTCCCTGTTGAAGTTAGGCAGGCGCCCTCCTTGATGGCCTTTCGTAGGAGCCTGAAAACATGGCTCTTCGAGCAGGCCTTCAACTGAGTGTAGTTGAATTGACACTGGAATGAACTAGGACTACGAATTTTGGCTATGACCCCAGGACTTGACGAAGCGGATTTTTAGTATAAGTATATGTTATGTTGTATTTGTTTGGTTTGTATTGTCTTGAGTCACTGTACACTGTCTTTCTTGTTGTTGTCCACCGCCCCGAGTCGCCCCCGGGCTGAGAGGGGCGGTCAATAAATGCAAGAAATAAATAAATAAATAATAATAAATAAGATGTCTTGCTTGATAAAGGTCAACTTTTTACCATTTTGAAAGGGACTGTAAACAAAAATAGAGGTTTTGGGCTGCTTTTGTGTGCTTGTGGGATATTTGTGTGTGTGTTTTGAGAATTTGAAAGGTTTTCTGCGTGATTTGGTGGCAAATAATGGTGCCATTTTAAAAATAAATTGATAACAAGAGACTTGGAGAGACTGACGAGGAGCTCTACGGCTGTAAACATGGGGCCACCAGCTTCATTTTGCCCTCACCTAAATGGTGACTCATGGAAATGGAACTGATGGATGTTTTCAGAGTCTGATTTCATGAAAACCATCACACCTTGGTGTTTTCCAAACATTGCGGTCAGCCACTCCTGGAATTCCTGGAATAGTTTATAAAGCTATTGTCCTCCCAACCCTGCTATACGCCTGCGAGATGTGGATTATCTATAGAAGTCACATGCAACTCCTAGAACGATTCCATCAGCACTGCCTCTTGCAAATCTCTTGGGACCAGCAGACAAATATCAGTATGCTGGAAGAAGTAAAGACCACCACCATTGAAGCGATGGCCCTCCGTCATCAACTCCGCTGCACCAGCCACGTTGTCCGGATACCCGACCACTGTCTCCCAAAGCAGTTGCTCTACTCCAAACTCAAGAATGGAAAACTGAATGTTGGTGGGCAGGAAAAGATACTTAAAGATGGGCTCAAAGCCAACCTTAAAAACTCTGGGATAGACACTGAGAATTGGGAAGCCCTGGCCCTTGATTGCTCCAGCTGGAGGTCAGCTGTGACCAGCAGTGCTGTAGAATTTGAAGAGGCTTGAATGGAGGGCAAAAGAGAGAAACATGCCAAGAGGAAGGCGCATCAAGCCAACCCTGGCCAGGACCGCCTTCCACCTGGAAACCAATGCCCTCACTGCGGGAAAACATGCAGATCAAGAGTGGGTTCCACAGTCCCTTATGGACCCACCGCCAGGACACAGATCTTGCAAGACAATCCTACTCTGATAACGAGGGATCACCTAAGTAAGGAAGGAATTCCTGATTATGATAGTTGGAGATTATGAGGAATCTGTAACATCGAGGCTCACACTCAAGGAAAATGCATTTACACATATTTCTCCATATCTTCAAATAGGAACTGAAATCCTTGCTGAGTGCCTGCGATGGAGTCTCGGCTTGTGCATTCCCATCAGAGACCACTGTTTGCATCGGGGCTTTCAATGGACGCTTGGAGCTTTGGAGTCTGAGGGAAGGATGCAGGTAATAAGAAGTTGAAATTAGTTTTATAGCATGGGCAGTGCTAATCATTACCAGAGGCAAAACAATCCCTAGCAATCCACATGCCAACTTTTATATTGCCAAAATAACAGAGTTGGTAGAGTCTGCAATGTAATGGAATCTAAAATGGCACATCAAGTGGTGGCTTCTGCTCAGCTGCCTGCTCTAATTGTGATTTCCCTGTCTTATATCGTGATTGCAACATCTAATTGAATGCCACCAAACATTCAGGAGGGTCACCAACTGGATGCCGCCACAAACAGCTTTTCTTTTTCTGTTGGTTTTAGGTTGATGGGCATGGATGCGCACAGAGCCCAAGTTATGGACTGCTGCACTAGTCCAGACCGGAGACTTCTAGCAACTGTGTCACTGGATGGCTTTCTGAAAGTACTGCTTGTCTCCTAAACTTCCTTTTTAATTTTTTTAATGTTCCTGTACTGCGAAAACTTCTTCCAGATCTTGGAAAGCATTAAGCTATGGCAGTCCAAAAGTGATGTCAGACTGCATTTAATTCTACAGTGTAGATACAGTTGTTGAAATTATATTATCTGCAGGATGTAGTGGATTATCTAGTTCCAGAAAATCCATCTAAACTTGCAGGCTGCTTTATTTATTATTATTATTTATTTATTTCTAGTATTTCTATCCTGTTCCTTCTCAACCACCGAAGAGGGACTGAGGATGGCTTACATTTGGCAGCAATTCGATGCCACTACATATAACAGAGCAATATAATAACAATTAAAACAATAAATAAAACATTCATTAAAACCAGTGGTTCTCAACCTGGGGGTCGGGACCCCTGAGGGGGTCGTGAGGGGGTGTTAGAGGGGTCGCCAAACACCATCAGAAAACACAGTATGTTGTGTTGGTCATGGGGGTTCTGAGTGGGAAGTTTGGGCCAATTCTATCATTGATGGGGTTCAGAATGCTCTTTGATGGTAGGTGAACTATAAATCCCAGCAACTACAACTCCCAAATGTCAAGATCTATTTTCCCCAAACGCCACATTTGGGCATATTGAGTATTTGTGCCAAGTTAGGTCCAGATCCATCATTGTTTGAGTCCACAGTGCTCTCTGGATCTAGGTGAACTACAACTCCCAAACTCAAGGTCAGTGCCCACCAAACCTTTCCAGTATTTTCTGTTGGTCGTGGGACTTCTGTGTGCCAAGTTAGGTTAAATTCCATCATTGGTGGAGTTGATTTTAGGTGAACTATAAATCCCAGCAACTACAACTCCCAATTGACAAAATCAACCCCTCGCCCAACCCCACTAGTATTCAAATGTGGGTGTATTAGGTATTTGTGCCAAATTTGGTCCAGTGAATGAAAATACATCCTGCATATTGGATATTTACATTACAATTCATAATAGTAGTAATTTTACAGTTATGAAGCAACAACGAAAATAATATTATGGTTGGGGGTCACCATAACATGAGGATCTGTATTAAGGGGTCGCGGCATTAGGGAGGTTGAGAAACATTGATTAAAACAGTAAAAAACAGTATTAATAGCCCTATCTCCATTCCAGTCAATTCCATATCCAATTCCATGTCCAAAGTGCTATCTATGTCTGTTGTCCAAAAGCTTGGTCCCAGAACCACGACTTCAATTTCTTCCTAAATGACAGGAGGGACGGAGCCTATCTTACCTCAGTGGGAAGTGAGTTCCACAGGTGGGGGGCCATAGCCAAGAAGGCCCTGACTCTTGTCCCTGCCAGGTGTATTTGTGACACTGGCAGGAGCGAGAGCAGGGCCTCCCCGGATGGTCTTAAACTGCAAGGCGGGACGTAGAGGGAGATGCATTCGGACAAGCAAACTGGGCCAGAACCATATAGGACTTTATAGGTCAAAACCAGCACTTTGAATTGAGCTCGGAAGTGGACCGGCAGCCAGTGGAGTTGGCACAACAAGGGAGTGGTATGCTCCCTGTATGTCACTCCAGTTAGCAATCTGGCTGCCGCCCATTGGACTAGTTGTAATTTCCGAACAATCTTCAAAGGCAGCCCCACATAGAGTTTGTTGCAGTAATCTATACGGGATATAACAAGAGCATGGACCAACGGAGCCAGATCAGACTTCCCAAGGTACGGGTATGCCTTGTGGAAAAGACCTAAAATGGTAAATAATCTAGGAACTCATTTCATGTAACTTTTCTCTTCCAGCTCTGGGACACTACTCATGGTCATCAGACACGCAAACGAGACTGTTTGTGTCCTTTGAACTGTGTGACGTTTCACCCAAAGGGTCAGTTTGTGGCTACGGGAGGCTGGTATAAAGCAGTCACCATCTGGGATGCCAGCGACATGAGCAAAATCTCGGTGAGTCGAAGACTCCGAAATCAAACTCTGGAAGGCCACAAAATTCTCATTGCTGCTCCAACACTGGCTAATTAGAAATAATAAGCCTTCATCTGAAACCTCCCAGAGAATTGTGCCATTTTCTTTCTTCTGCAGGTGATGAAAGGGCACGATGCCTCCATCCAGTCCATTTCTTTCTCTTCTGCTGGGAACATTTTGGCCGTTGGGTCCTTGGCTGGATCCGTCCGTCTCTGGTCGTGGCGGGAGTCCGTCACCGTGGCCACCTTCTTGGCTCATTCGGGCTCTGTCTCCACTACTCTGTTCCTTTCAGGAGGACAACTTCTCACCACGGGAGAAGACTGTAAGGTACCGTGTTTATGATGTTGAACAACCTTGAATAATAGTGGGAGGCCGGCAGAAGCGTAAGTAAAGTTGGGGAGAGGTACATCTTGGCCTTACATCAAGGTTGATCATTTGATATTTCTGGTAGAAAAAAAAAATCCATAAGTGGTCAGCTTTTCAAAACACCAACTTATTTTGAGGTTAATCATGGCTAAAGATGAATTGTTCTAGCTTTGAGTTTCTCAGATACTCAGGGGTAAAGATAGACTCTGTATCCCAAGTATAATAACCCTGCATCTATCTTTGCCTCCATTAAGTATTTGGTCTAGCAAGACTCCAAAAGAGGAATCGAGCTAGAGGTAACATGCAGAAGAAAGATACTACTAAC
Source organism: Anolis sagrei (assembly GCF_037176765.1). Taxonomy (NCBI): domain Eukaryota; kingdom Metazoa; phylum Chordata; class Lepidosauria; order Squamata; family Anolidae; genus Anolis; species Anolis sagrei. The sequence continues at coordinate 13,388,935 of NC_090026.1, read as the reverse complement.
ATCATACTTATTAGGGTTTTACTTCACTTTTCACTTCACTTCACTTTATTTCTTAATTAGTCGCTCTCCACCAAGGTGCTCAGAGCGACTTACAATCTAAAATAGCATTCACACAATATAAAAACATTCAACATAAAAACATTCAACAGTGACTATTTGGCAAATTAGATCTGATTACTTAAATGCACAACCAAACAGCCAAGTCTTGAGTGCCTTTACAAAAGGTTGCAACTCCGACATTGCTCTAATGTATGGAGGCAATGAGTTCCACAGAATGGGAGCATAGGTCGAAAAAGCTCTACGCCTTGTAGCCTCCAGGTGTACCTCCCTAGGGCCCGGTATGTATAGGAGATTTTCCTGGGTGGATCGAGGTGACCACTGATGGAGAAAAGGAATGAGGCGGTCCCTAAGATATAAAGGTCGTTGGCCATTTTGAGCGCTAAATGTCAGGATCAGTATCGTGTAAGAGATCCGATGTTCTATTGGTAGCCAATGCAGTTGTTGCAGAATCAGTGTGATACGGGATCTTATAGATGATCCTGCTAGCAGGACCATCCGAATCTTCTGGGTTGTTGACTTTGGAAGGCTGGCATATAAGGCATTGCAATAGTCCAACCTCGTGGTGACTGTTGCGTGGATTACTGATGCCAATGCTTCTACCGAAAGGTAGGATGCCAATTTCCTTGCCTGGCGAAGATGAAAAAAAGCCTGCTTACTTATGGCAGTGATCTGGGCCTCCATCGTCAGCGATGAGTCCAACACAACCCCAAGGCTTTTAACAGTGGCAGATGGAACCAGAGCTTTCCCATTTAGTCCAATCCCTTGACATGAACTGAAGCATTTTCAAAAAAAGCTGTCCAGACTCCATAGAAACTAAACTTACCATTTTCCAAATTAGACTAATAATAATAATAATAATAATAATAATAATAATAATAATTTTATTTATTATTATTAAAATAACAACTTTATTTTTAATCTCCCTCTTTCCCCAAGGGGACTCAGAGTGCCTTCAACAATAATATGGCAAACATACAATGCTGGTACAAACATAATAAACAAATTCACAACCAATAAAAATAAAATTATTTCACTGCTAAGTAGGTCTTACCATCAAGGAATTCTTAAAGTGTATAAAAATCCTTGCTGTCCTGTAACTATTATTTTCTTGAGACCTGATCTAATGAATATACTTTCTCTCTTTATGTCCTGTAGGTCCAGCTTTGGGCAGGCCACCTGGGACAGTTCTGTGGCACTTTAGGATCCACGTCTCTCTCTCCAGCTCTGTGTGCTGCACCAAGCCTTGACGGCAACCATTTGGCAGTGGGGTACCATTCAGATGACGTTTGGATCTACAGATTCCCATGGGGTGCTTTTTCATTTCTTTATGTATTAGGCTGGCAATATCTGATGGGTCCCCACTATCCTGAGGGAATATCGAAAAATATGAAAAATTTAAAGTAATTATTATTAATAATAATCTTTATTTATACCCCGCCACCATCTCCCCAAAGGGGACTCGGGGCGGCTAACATGTGGCCAAGCCCAGAATTACATTAAAACAAAATAAAATATAAACAGCAAATAATAACATCAAAATAAAATACATAAAATAACAGAAAATGAAATAAACAGATGCAAACTAACGTAGTGAAGAAATAAAATAAAAGCACGGTGAGTGAGCCAAATGCACATAATAAGATTGATAAAACTCTGGGTGAGGTAAGTAAATGGAGAAATATGTGTGTGGGGGAGCTCAGAAGGGGTGAACAATGGGATTGAGCCTTCATTATAGACAAGGGAAAGTGCGTCATGAGGACAGAACTGTAGGTGGGATGGACATGATATGGGAATATGTGTTCAGTTACTAATAACTGTCAATAGATCAGAAACTCTTAATTACAAAATTCTTAATGTTTTGGTTTTTAGGCCTGTTCCTGGGGTTTTGGGGAGCGTTGATTCAGAAAACTGCATTAGATAGATGATATCAGCTATAGTTTCTTAGATATGGTTATCATGGTTTTCTTTGAGTGAGCAGCTGGTGAGTGGTAGATGGCATATGTTCTGTATCTCACAAACCAGAGCTAAAATGGGAAACTTGGTGCCATTTTTTGAATCTGCAGGTCAAATATACTTAGATATAGGTTTTGAGGAACCAAACTGTATATTGTCCAGTGTTATCTTTGGCCTTTAGAAGAAGAAAATGAACACAGATGGAAAGACATCTTACAAAACAGGGAGGAGGGTCACATATGTCACTCTGAGAACTGGATATGAGTCTAGGAATCTCAATAGGTTCCTTGCTATGGACAAGAGTGACCAGTGTGAACCTTAAGGGGACATAATGGGGAATGTGGAGAACCAGTTAGGGTCCAAGACCTGGTGTTCTGGTTTCTAAGTCATCCAGATTGCGTTCCATCTTCACTGTTACTTCTCCGCTCTCTTTCAGATGACAGCATTGGTCCAACTCACTGCCAAGCTAGTGGGGTGGCCATCTGTAGCTTGGCATGGCTGGACAGTGTCTTCTTGGTTGGGGGCAGGAACGATGGATCCCTGTGTGTCTGGAATACCACAGAAGTTCTTCCCTCTTGTCCTTGTCCACTGAAGGCCCACGAAAAAGCTGTGACGGGGCTGGCTGTTTTCAAGACGCTGGTGGCCTCAACATCAGGTAAGCCTAATAATGTTTACGTTTTCCATTGTGACTCTGTGGTCAACCTTCTCCACGCATTGGCTGGGCAATGGACTGATAAGGGACCTATAGGCAGGTCTAGTAACAAGGCCTTCAATTACATCCTCTCACCACTTCTAAATATATGCTGGCTGTTTTGGCCTGAATTTTTGAGATCTCCAGACTAATTCTTGAGATCTCCAGAGAAGGCTGAGAGGAGACATGATAGCCATGTATAAATACATGAAAGGAAGTCATAGGGAGGAGGAAGCAAGCTTGTTTTCTGCTGTACTGGAGACCAGAACGCAAAACTACAAGAAAGGAGATTCCACCTGAACTTCCTGACTGTGAGACCTGTTCAGCAGTGGAACACACTGCCGTGGAGTATGGTGGAAACTCCTTCTTTGGAGGCTTTTAAACAGAGGCTGGATGGCCATCTGTCAAGGGTGCTTTGAATGTGTTTTTCCTGCTTCTTGGCAGGGGGTTGGACTTGGTGGCCCACGAGGTCTCTTCCAACTCTATGATTCTAGGATTCTGATTCTATTATTTTGTTGTTTGCTTTCTGTTTTGTCTCTCTATGTTCCCTTAAGAGGATTTCACTGTCCGTCTGTGGCTTTCGGAAGCATTGAAGCCTGTTACTGGTACTACAGATACCAATGTTTCCCCACTTGCTGTCCTTCGGGGCCACACAGCAGGTGTGACTTGTTGTGCCTTCAGTCTTGATGGCTGCTACCTTGCCACTGGAGGCAAAGACCAGGTAAGGCTCTTTAAGATAGTGCAAGAAATCCAAACTCCTTGATGGCCAGCTTCATTAAATGAGACTTACTAGAGACTTTTCTCCCCATTACAACCAGACTTCGAGAACTGTTTACCTGGAACTATCTTGGTGTACTGGAGATTAGAAAAGACATTATTTTGGAGCTACATTTCCCATAATCCCTCCAGCCAGAATCTAGACCAGTGTTTCTCAACCTGGGGGTTGGGACCCTTGTGGGGGTCTTGAGGGGGGTCAGAATCTAGACCAGTGTTTCTCAACCTGGGGGTTGGGACCCTTGTGGGGGTCTTGAGGGGGGTGTCAGAGGGGTCACCAAAGACAATCAGAAAACACAGTATTTTTATTTATTCTGTTGGTCATGGGGGTTCTGTGTGGGAAGTTTGGCCCAATTCTATCATTGGTGGTGTTCAGAATGCTCTTTGATTGTAGGTAAACTATAAATTGTGAGTGAACTAACAATCCCAGCAACGACAACTCCCAAATGTCAAGATCTATTTCTCCCAAACTCCACCAGTGTTCACTTTTGGGCATACTGATGATTCGTGCCAAGTTTGGTCCAGATCCATTATTGTTTCACAGTGATCTCTGGGTTTAGGTGAACTACAACTCCAAAACTCAAAGTCAATGCCCACCAAACCCTTCCAGTATTTTCCATTAGTCATGGAAGTTCTGTGTGCCAAGTTTGGTTCAATTCCATCATTGGTGGAGTTCAGAATGCTCTTTGATTGTAGGTGAACTATAAATCCCAAATTTAAGTACAATTCCCAAATGACAAAATCAATCAAAATCAATGACAAGCCTTCCAGGTGTTTTGGACTTCAACTTCCACAATTCCTAACAGCCTACCGGCTGTTAGGAATTGTGGAAATTGAAGTCCAAAACACCTGGAAGGCTGAAGTTTGCCCATTCCTGATCTAACCTTTGTTTTGTTTAATAATACAGTCAAGATGGAAGAATTATGTGCCCCAGAATCCTTTGGAATGCAGGATTGTTTTGATAGGGGAAGAACTTGTTCTGGATACAGAGGTCAAGAGGCCAGGCAGAATATAGATGCATCCTGCCAGAAGCCCCTTTTGCTGATAAAAATGTTCTATTGCCCATTTCTAGGCCTTGTTTATCTGGGATGTAAAGGACCTATCCCAGAAGAAGCCCACCCTCTGGTGCTCGTTGCCTTTCTGCCACCAGGACTGGATCTCCAGTTGCACTTGGTCCGGTGACAAGTTGGTAAGTTTGGATGTCCATGTTGAGAATGCAGGTGAGGTTTCTTGCCATGTGGAAGGAAGCATCCCAAAAATCAGAGATGGGTCCAAGGTAATTTATAGTAAAGGTAAAGGTTTTCTCCTCACATTAAGTTTCTCCTCACATTAAGTCCAGTTGTGTCTGACTCAAGGGCGTGGTGCTTATCTCTATTTCTAAACTGAAGAGCCAGCGTTGTCTGTAGACACCTCCAAGGTCATATGGCCAGCATAATTGCATGGAATGCCGTTATCTTCCCACAGAAGGATCTACTCATATTTGCATACTATTGATCTACTCATATTTGCATATTTTTGAACTGCTAGGTTGGCAGAAGCTGGGCCTAACAGCGGGAGCTCACCCCAGGTTCTAACTGCTGACCTTCCAGTCAGCAAGTTCTACAGCTCAGCAGTTTAACCTGCTGCATCACCCATAGACCTGCGATCGGGTGGACCCACCTAGCTTAAGTACATAAGGGGTCCCATAGCTTTTGAGTAACTGAATTTTCCCCAGTTAGAGAAGATACTAAACAAAACAGTCAGGTGCTGACATCAACCTGATGGTGAATTATTGTGCTGAACATGGAAACTCTTGATGCCTCTCATCTCGGAGTGAGGACACTGTGGTGGCCAGAGGACCACATCCCCTCCACCATTTCAGCCTCCTCCAGAGCTTTGGAGGTCAAATTCAGATTCTTCAGATATTTGGAGACACCTCTGTAGCTCTGAGGATCCACTTCAAACTCCTCCAGAGCTTTGGAGATCTGCAGCACATCACTGGCTTCTGTTTTGCCTACAGGAAGTGCTGTTTTATTACTTTGGGGTCCCTTTTGGGAGGATACCGGTTGTTTCAGAATGGGAACCCCACCAAAACAGCATTTTGAAGAGTTCTTGTGCAGCAGGGAGTAGGCTTTTTTTTTGCCTGAAAGCCACCCCCAAGTTCTAATCAGAGGAATGGGGTGATGTCGGGGCATTTGTGGGTCTGATGAGTTTCAGAGAGCCACAGTGAAGCCTTAAAAGCCTCATAATGACCTACAGGCAACACCATTTACATTCCTGTTCTAGTCTTCCAAAAATTAAATTGAAGTGGGTGGAAATATAATGTGCTCAGCTATTTAAATCTAGCAGTATTGAAAAGGGATGGAGAGAATAAGCATACAAAACTATATGCTTTCCCCCTTCTTTTTCATCTCTTACCATCCGTATTACATCACAAACAGCTCTCTGGCTCCAACGATGGTACCGTTTGTCTCTGGGATCCCAAAACCAGCCAACGCCTCCAAGAGTTTTTGGGCCACCAAAGCCCAGTCAGTGGCGTCACAAGTGAGGTAAGAGTCACTGATGGCACAAACATTCTTATATCTGGAACTGGTCAGCAGTCTATGCCAAGTTAGTCGACCTAGGCTGGTTCATGAAGTCCTCTACTATAGCGGGTTGAATTAGTCTGCATTGCCTTTCATGTTCTTTGATTCGTGTTTGGGCAATGATGCATTTGATGGTCCCTATGTAGACTTGTCCACAGCTGCATATTACACTGTAGACTCTTGCAGAGGTTCGAGGATGCCTCTTATCCTTTGCTGAATCTAGCATTGTTCTATTTTCTTAGTGGGTCTGTGATTGTTTGTAGGTTGTGTTTCTTCATCAGCTTCCCTATGCAATCAGTGGTTCCCGTGATGTATTGTAAGAACACTTTTTCTCTCATGTTCTTGGTCTTGCAGCTCTTGTGTGGCTTGTATCTGGAAGGTCACAGTATCTGGAAGGTCACATGTCTTTCACCCCTGCCTTAATCCAACTGAATACAGGGCTTGAGAAACTTGGTTTCTTAATAAATCTGTATACTTTCCCATCTCTGTTCATTCTTCTGACCTCTACTTTGTCTGGCTCATGTGGCAGAAGCATCATGTGATCTCCGTGGACAGGGATGGGCTCCTGGTGGCATGGGATCTACAAGGAGTGGAGAAAACCCGCTTCTTGGCTCACCCTGGGCGGGCCAACCACTGCACAGGCTTCAGCAAAACACGTAAGAATGAAGGAGAAGCTTAGAATTTATACATTTTTGAAAGTGGGAAGATATATTATTAAGGAGGCGGCTGTACTCTTTTCTCAAACAGCCGATTTGCTTTATGTCCTCTCGGCATTGTGCTTTTTGCAAAGTTCTTCTCACCTTCTTTTCTGCAGGGGAGAAAGAATTCACACTGGCAGCAGCTGGCAATGATGGGACAGTGAAACTTTGGAAACCCCTGAAGGTAAGAGATGGGAATCCATTGAGTGGGTTGGACTGCCCCCAAAGTCTTGTTCCTGAACTTGGTCTGGTTTCTCCAAGGAGCCACATGATCACTTGTTACCCTATGGCTGTATTTCTCAACCTGGGGATCAGGACCACTATGGGGATCACGAGGGGGGTGTCAGAGGGGTCACCAAACACAATCAGAAATCACCATAGTTTTATTTATTCTGTTGGCCATGGGGATTCTGTGTGGGAAGTTTGGCCCAATTCATTGGTGGGGTTCAGAAGGCTCTTTGATTTAGGTGAACTATAAATCCCAGAAACGACAACTTGCAAATGTCAAAGTCTATTTCCCCCAAACTCCAACAGTGTTCACTTTTGGGCATATTGAGGATTCGTGCCAAGTTTGATCCAGATCCATTATTGTTTCACAGTGATCTCTGGATGTAGGTGAACTACAACTCCAAAACGCAAAGTCAAGGCCTACAAAACCCTTCCAGTATTTTCCATTAGTCATGGAAGTTCTGTGTGCCAAGTTTGGTCCAATTCCACCATAGGTGGAGTTCAGAATGCTCTTTGATTGTAGGTGAACTACAACTCCCAAATGACAAAATCAATCCCCCCCTCCCAACCCCACCAGTATTCAAATTTGGGCATATCAGGTATTTGTGCCAAATTTGGTCCAATGAATTGAAATACATTTTGCATATCAGATATTTACATTACGACTCATAACAGTAGCAAAATAACAGTTATGAAGTAGCAACAAAATAATGTTATGGTTGGGGTTCACCACAACATGAGGAGCTGTATTAAGGGGTCGCGGCATTAGGAAGGTTGAGAACCACTGCCCTATGGCTTCATAATGTCACCAAGGTGTACTCAGAGAAATGCATCTTTGCAGCATTCCTGGATTTTCTTGAATCAACTGTATGGAAATACAGATAAAATGTTGACCTGTCCCTACCTGTATCTTTCAAAAACTCTTATCTGTTTTGTTTTTTTTCAACAGATGGAGCAACCCCAGGTCCTTTCTGGGCATTGTGCTGCTGTCTGTGGGTCGGCTGCTTCCCCAATGTCTTTCCTGACAATATCCAAAGACAACACTGTCCGTTTTTGGAGCCTTCCCGAGAAGGAAGGTTAGTAGTTAGTTAGTAGCCTTCATACTCTTCCTGTGCTTATGCAACAAACCAAAAAGTGTCTATAGGTGGAAGAATGGCAAAAGTACATCCCTCTGTAATCGAGTCTTCTACACAAGTTGATTGTTTAGCCTATTTGTCTAAACAATCTGGAGGAATGTGTTACATTTAGGTAAAGGTTTTCCCCTGACATTAAGTCCAATCGTGTCTGACTCTGGGGGTTGGTGCTCATCTCCATTTCTAAGCCAAAGAGCCGGCGTTGTTTATAGACACCTCCAAGGTCATGTGGCCGGCATGACTGCATGGAGCACCCTTACATTTATAACTTACTTTTTCTCCAGTTAGCTCAAGGCAACAAACATGCCCCACTTTCCTTCCTGTTGGGTAGAAATTGCTCACATAGACCTCAAATAAAGATTATTGTGTATACATTAGATATAGAAAAACAGGTTTTCTCATGTGCACTTTTTCATTATCCTGGTAGCTCAGAAATTCTGGAAAACGCTGGTGTTTAAAATAACCTTTCTTTAGAACAAGTAAATTGGACTGAAAGCAGTGCCAGGACTTGGTGAATCCTCTGGCCAAAATGATTGTTTGTTATCTGTCTTTCTCAGTTTCAGGGTTCGTTGCAGTTCCCTATTCTACCTGGGGATACAGTAGGAGTGACAATTCAGTCCTATCAGAGAATCTCACTTATATCTTCACTAAAACCCTGTGAGGTTGGCCAGAGTAACACAGAAATTTGACTTAGCAAAACCCAGAAAGTTTCACGAGTTCAGTATCAACTATTGAACTTCCAGAATTATGCTGCCCTGATTTTAATTTTCACTGATGGATTTATTCACTGGATGAGACCAAAATGTTTCGTAGTCTGGAAGTCTTAATACAATTTATTTTACATATATAGTATATACTTGAGTATATGTTGACCCGAATATAAGCTGAGGCACTTAATTTTGCCACAAAAAACTGGGAAACTGTATTGACTCGAGTATAAACCCAGGGTGGGAAATGCAGCAGCTACTGGTACATTTCAAAATAAAAATAGATACCAATAAAATACCATTAATTGAGGCATCAATAGGCTAAAGGTTTTGGAATATTTACATAAAACTGTAATTTAAGATAAGACTGTCCAACACTGATAATAATAATAATAATAATAATAATAATAATAATAATAATCTTTATTTATACCCCACTACCATCTCCCGAGGGACTTACATGAGGCCGAGCCCACAATACATCGATGATAAAGCAATAACAACCATTAATAGAGACAATGAAATAAAACTCATAACAAAAAATAAACAATAAACAATAGCAGTAATACAACGACGTTTAAAACCTATGGCAGGGCCAAATGTAATAATTAAAATGTAAGAATAATGCTGAGCATGAACAGATGAAATATGAACTAGGATAGAGTTTTCAGAGAGGGATGGGGCGTGCAGACATTCCTAGATCAATAGTAAATTGCATTTCGAGGACATATTGCTTAAACCATTATTCCATGTACTTACGTATCCTTCCAATAATAATAAAGAGATTAAAGTCATAAATGTAATAAAAATAAGAATAATAGAGTAAAATAATGGAAATGTAATAATAACAGTTATAATAAGAGTAAAATAATAAATGTAATAATAGAATAAAATAATAAATGTAATAATACAAATAGAGTAAAATAATAAATGTAATTTTAATAATAAATAGAGTAAAATAATAAGTGCAATAAAATAATAGAGTAAAATAATGTAAATGTAATAATAATAATAGAGTAAAATAATAAATAACTTTGACTCGAGCATAAGCCAAGGGGTTTTTTTCAGCCAAAAGTAAAGGTCTGAAAAAACTCAGCTTATATTATAATAGTATATACGGTACTTATACTATTTTATTGAAGAGGACCCAGTGTGGTGTAATGACTGGAGTGTTGCATTAGTACTATGGCAAACCAGGGCTTGCATTCCTGCTTGGCCACAGAAATCTTCTAGGTGACCTTAGGCAAGTCACATCATCTCAGCTTCAGAGTAAGACAAAGACAAATACCCTATGAGTAAATCTTACTAAGAAAAAAAAGCCCTCTGATAGGTCCAATTGAGGGTCTCCGTATGCTAGGGATTTCTAAACTGCCAACTGGTTGCCTTGGAGTTTACTTGCTGAGTTGATTTGCCTCTTTTTCCTCACCAGCAGGCACAAGAGATTTTCCACCTCATTCCGGGGCCATCACAGCTTTGGCCTGGTCCCCAGATGGAGAATTTGCGGCATCCGGTGGGGAACATGGAGACCTGATTATCTGGCGGCAGGCCCAGGCTGCAGGGAAAGCAAAGGTATTCAGAGGCATATGGTGGAGATGTAGACATGCATCTTCTAAGGCAGGAGTGCATAATATGGTGCTTTCCAGATATTTATTTATTTATTTGCACCATTAATATTCCACCCTTCTCACCCTGAAGGGGACTCAAGGTAGATCACAGAACACAGTTGAAACCCAGCTGATCCCTAAATCAATCCATCTAAAACACAGACATGTGCTTTTCACCCTAAGAACAGACAAACATCCTGAGTCTGATTACCTGGGAAGGAATCCCACTGGAGCATTGCAGTGCACCCAAATACCTGGGAGTCACTGTGGACCGTGCTCTGACCTACAAGAAGCACTGCCTGAATATCAAGCAAAAAGTGGGTGCTATAAACAATCTCATACAAAAGCTGACTGGCACAACCTGGGGATCACAACCAGATACAGTGAAGACATCTGCCCTTGCGCTATGCTACTTTGCTGCTGAGTATGCATGCCCAGTGTGGAACACATCTCACCACGCTAAAACAGTGGATGTGTCTCTTAATGAGACATGCTGCATTATCACGGGGAGTCTGCCCCCTACACCACTGGAAATTACATGTCTAGCCAATATTGCACCTCTTGACATCCGCCGGGAAGTAGCAGCCAATAGTGAAAAGACCAAGGCAGTGACATCTCCAGCCCATCCTCTGTTTGGGTATCAGCCAGCACGTCAACGACTTAAATCAAGAAATAGTTTTCTAAGATCTACAGATACACTCACTGGAACACCCCAGCAAGGGAGAGTCCAAAAGTGGCAGGATGTATAGCTGCTGGTGATTAACCACTGTGCTAAAGCCCAGCCCTAATATATACTACTATATGATCCATCAGTCCACATGCTCTAGTTTACAGTCATGATCAACAACAGTCATCATAGTTCGAGATCCCTGATCTACCCAATTCCTAAACCAACTAAGGCTTGAGAAAATTGAGTCAGTCATGCAGAAATAAAACCTAAAGACTAAGACCAAGTTAATGTATTGTTGAAGGCATTCATGGAATCACTGGGTTGTTGTGAGTTTTCCGGGCTGTATGGCCATGTTCTAGAGGCATTCTCTCCTGATGTTTCGCCTGCATCTATGGCAAGCATTCTCAGACCTCACTACCTCTGAGGATGTTTGCCATAGATGCAGGCGAAACGTCAGGAGAGAATGCCTCTAGAACATGGCCATATAACCCAAAAAACCCTACAACAACCCAGTAAAACCAAGTTAACTCACATCATTTCAATAACAGCTGGTATTCTCCAGTGGACACATGATGAAGCAGATTTCAGGCTAACGGACAGGGTTCCTGGCTGGACTATGACCAGTTGCACCCCATCAGGATGAGACCAAATATTCCTGATCTTTAAATCCTCTTTCTCCCATGTTTTGGAAAGTGTTGGTGCTTTCCCAAGCAAGGGCAGGGTAATATGCACACATACCAAAGGTGTTGTGGTTTGAGAGTTGACTGTGAATTTGGAGACTAGGATTCGAATCCCTGCTCTGCTGTGGAAGCCACTGAATGCATCACACTCTCCCATCCTCAGAAGAAGGAAATGCAACCTCACTCTGAACAAACCTTGTCAAGGAAACCCTCATATGTCAGAAATGACTCAAAGGCTGGCAGCAACCATTCCAAAAGCTTCTTTGTTTTGTCCCCCTTCCAGGTTGGCTCCAGTTACATCAGTGCTTTGGCCTTCACTGCTCCATGGACAATCCTTGTGGTAGCTGATGAAATTAGTCTCTGGGACCTAAAACCCAGGGGACAGCAAGGCGGAGGAGTCAGGTAAAGCCAAACCAAACCATTAGCAGGGGAGATGGGTGTTTCTGGTCTAGGGTGTGAAATTATTCCAGGTTTTCACCAGAGCCTGAAAGGTTCTATCAAGCCCCCAAACTGGTCAAGCAATCGGAATACCTTCTTCAAAGTTCTTGCTAAAATCTGGAATAGATTCACCATCCCACTGGCATTGGACTTACTAGATCCCACTGGCTGCTAGTAGCTCATTTCCAGAACCCCTTCATTTTCATTTGATACTGTAATAAAAACATCTGAAGACTTCCCAACTAAATACTGATTTGCAGTATTTAGTTGGAAAATGAAATGTTTCCTCCAAAGGCTGCGTAATCTGAGTGCGGGAGCAATGGTCTGTTTTATATAATGTGATTGTGGCTGCAAGTAAGGTTGCCTAAAAAGAGTTTAACTAATGCAATGTTTCTCAACCTGGAAGTCGGGACCCTTAGGGAGGTTGTGAGGGGGTTTCAGAGGGGTCGCCAAACACCATCAGAAAACATATATTTCTGATGGTTTTAGGAACCCCTTTGGCAGAGAAGGCTGAAGATCTCTCAGCATGTCCTTCTCTTTCTTTTTGGAAACAGACAGCCAATCCTCCCACCAAAAGCCCTCCTCTGCTATGATTGGCTGGCCTTTCAGCTGGCCTCTCAGCCAAGGGAAGGGCTGATTCTGGGACACTACACAGGGAGGGGAGAGAAGGGCTGCTCTCCCCTAAATCACTGTAAATTCCTCCCAAATTCCTCCAGTATTTTCTGTTGGTCATGGGAGTTCTGTGTGCCAAGTTTGGTTCAATTCCATAGTTGGTGGAGTTCAGAGTGCTCTTTGATTGCAGGTGAACTATAAATCCCAGCAGTTACAATTCCCAAATGACAAAATCAATCAACCCCCCTCCCTCCAACTCCACCAGTATTCAAATTTGGGTGCATCGGGTATTTGTGCCAAATTTGGTCCAGTGAATGAAAATACATCCTGCACATCAGATATTACAATTCATACCAGTAGCAAAATTATTCAGATCTTCAGAGGTCTATTCTTCATACCTCTCTCTTGCTTTGTTAGCACAGCAAATTTCTGACATTGTGCCTCTCTCTTGCTCTTCTCCTTGTTGCTTAGCCTGACACTCAGGAAAGTCCTGCGCCAAGCTGGGGAGGCTCCGGTGCTCTGCATGGGAATGCCAAGACCTCGCGGGCCTTTAGTCCTTGGACTGGCTAATGGTGGCCACCTGGTGCTGAAGCTGGGAGCTGAGAATTTCCAGGAAACTCTGTGAGTAAAAGGGAGAAATGGGCAACTGTGAGCAGTGCCAGGGAGGGGACGGCATGACTCAAGGCTTTGCAACTTCAGAAGACTTGTTTTCTGCATATGAGACATTCAGAGGGCCATATAGAGTGCCAGAAATGCAGCAAAAGTAAAAGGAGAGGAAATTTATAAATGGACAAAAGTCGCTTTGTAAGTATTTTCTGCTATAGAGGAGGTATTACAAGAAATGTGAATGATGAAGGAGACTTCCAGGATTCTTCATTTTAACCCTTGATCTTCTGAGGATTACCTGCGAAGGAATCCCACTGGAGCATTGCAGCACACCCAAATACCTGGGAGTTGTTCTGGACCGTGCTCTGACCTACAAGAAGCACTGCCTGAATATCAAGCAAAAATGGGCGCTAGAAATAATAACATACGAAAGCTGACTGGTACAACCTGGGGATCACAACCAGACACAGTGAAGACATCTGCCCTTGCGCTATTCTACTCTGCTGCTGAGTATGCATGCCCAGTGTGGAACACATCTCACCATGCTAAGAGTGGATGTGGCTCTTAATAAGACATGCCGCATTATCACGGGGTGTCTGCGCCCTACACCACTAGAGAAATTACACTGTTTAGCCGGTATTGCACCACCTGACATCAGCCGGGGAGTAGCAACCAATAGTGAAATGACCAAGGCAGTGATATCTCTGGCCCATTCTCTGTTTGGGTATCAAGAAATCGTTTGCTAAGATCTACAGAGACACTCGCTGGAACTCCTCAGCAAGCGAGAGTCCAAAAGTGGCAGGCTCAAACCCAGAATCTCAATCAATGGCTGATACCAAATGAGACTCCCTCCTGGGCACACAGAAAACTGGGCAACTTGGAAGGCACTGAACTGACTGTGCTCTGGCACCACAAGATGCAGAGCCAACCTTAAGAAATGGGGCTACAAAGTGGAATCCACAACATGTGAGTGTGGAGGAGAGCAAACCACTGACCACCTACTGCAATGCAACCTAAGCCCTGCCACATGCACAATGGAGGACCTTCTTGCAGCAACACCAGAGGCACTCCAACTGGCCAGCTACTGGTCAAATGTTATTTAATAGAATACCAAGTCTGCAAATTTTGTGTTTTGTTTGGGTTTTTTTGTCTGTTTTTTAAAGCAATACAGCTGGTTTGGTTCGCTCCTGACACAATAAATAAATAACCCTTGATTTTGCGTAGATTGAGGACCACAAAAATCAACTTAAAGTTGCATCTAGCCGCGCTACTGCACTTTGCCCATTCTGTTTTGTTGGAAATCACAATCTTCTACAAGCTTCCTTTACTAGTTACCAGATTTACGTATATAATTGAGATTGCTTACGATATTGTATGTATATATTGATATGTAGTTTTCTCTTAACTATGTTGTTTGAGATTGTGGGAGGGACTGCAGACCATGTGACCAGATCTGGGATTATTCAGACTGAGACTCCATTTTAGAAACCAGTTTGCATCAGAAACAGTACAGTTTAGAAGTCAGTCAGTACACTGTGCAATTATCAGTGTTAGTGTAAAGTTAGTGTTAGTATGCTGCAGTGTGTAGTCAGTCTGTATTGAGTCAGTGTTCAGTAATGTAGTAGACTGAAGAGAGTGTTAGTCTGTATGCAACAAAGAGACTGAAACAGTATGCTTTGGAGAACTTGCTGTTCAAACTCTCAGCCAATAAGAAATGTACCTATGTGGCCTCAAACTTCTCTTACATGAAGTAAGTAAATCTACTATGTTACTTTTAATGAACACTACTTATTTTTGGTCTCTTGAGAGCATGATTTAAAAACAATATATTTTATGGGAGAGTAGATGTTTTTGGGCAACTGAAATAACACTTCAGAAGATCTATATATTTTGTGCATTGGCACATCTTTGTTCCTAATTGTTCAGAGAGATAACCAGGTATATCAGTCTAACAACTGAGAAGCCTAATTTGCCTTGTATGAGTACTAGTGGATATTTACCACTAAGGAGAAGATTCACTCAAATGAATATTTAACTCTTCTCAGGAAGATCATTATTTACAAAAGGGTTATGATTATTCCAAATAGTGTGAATGCCGATTAATTTCCAAAAGGGTTGTGTTTACTAAAGGCTATAGGGATTTCTAGGTTTTCCAAAAGGTTATGGTCTCTAAAAGGTCATGCCTTTCCAAAATGTTTTACGTGATCTTTGCCCCTCTTCCTAGGAGCAAAGGCGGAGCGCAGGATGAGGAGGTTCATTTGAGCTTTGACATCTCTGCTTCTTCGGAGGATGGCATTCTTCATGTCTGGGACTCCATGGACCGACCTTCATTGCTCAAGATGGTGTGTGACTGTTGAAGATAACAGCAAAATAACATTTAAGGACATATTGCCCCTGGTTTCAGCCAACAGTGTGGGTTCTGAGCCCACTAAGTTGCCTCTCCTTCCATTTCCTAAATCTGGGCTATTTACTCAGCCCATATGCAGTCTTCAACTTGCCCCACTGCAGTACAGTCATACTGGAGATGGAAATATACTCCCTGTACTGTTATCACACTTTGATACCCCTTTAACTGCCATGACTGCCTGTTAAGGAATCTTGAGTTTTGTAGACTGGGATAGAAAACCTTGAGAAGCCATAATGGTTCTCCAGTGGAAAATTCTAAGCCTCTCAACAAAGTAGGTAAAGGTAAAGTTTTCCCCCTGACATTAAGTCTAGTCATGTCCGACTCTGGGGGTTGGTGCTCATCTCCATTTCTAAGCTGAAGAGCCGGCGTTGTCTGTAGACGTCTCCAAGGTCAAGTTGCTAGCATGACTATATAACTGGTATATAATATATACCAATTGGTATAATATAATTGATATAGTACAATATAGCAATATTTAAAACTGATATTGTACTATGCTAATAATATAATATATTGTATGTATATATACCTTGTAAGCCGCTCTGAGTCCCCTTCGGGGTGAGAAGGGTGGCATATCAATGTTGTAAATAAATGACATGAAGTGCCATTACCTTCCTGCCAGACTGTACCTATTGATCTACTCACGTTTGCATGTTTTCGAACTGCTAAGATGGCAGAAGCTGGAGCTAACATTGCTCTCTGTATTCGAACCACAGACCTTTCGGTCAGCAAGTTCAGCAGCTCAGCGGTTTAACCTGCTGTGCCACTGGGGTACATGATAGTTTAAAATGCAATCAAACTGCTTCAGCGGTGCAATGTTACTAGATCTTGCAGTTGAAATATTATGGAATGAAGTTGTATTTGCATTATAATAGGGAGGAGGCAACCTGGTGTACTCCAGATGTTTTCAACTATCAGCTGCAACTACCATAACCAAGTGTCAGGGATGATGGGAGTAACAATCCTTAGCCAACTCCATGTTGTATGCTTCCGTTCTAAAGCTATGGTCTTGACCTGAATGCCTCACAGCTGTTGGTGGCTTTCTGCATCTCCACATTAGAACTCAGTCTTGTTTGGTTTTGATTTCCTTAGAAAGTGACTGAGTCTGGGGAGCTGAAGGAAGTCCAGGAGTCGGAGCACATACCTTGGAAACCCAACCAAAACTCTGGATGGGTCACTGTTGCTCATCTGGTGAAAGGTAAGAGTGAGGTAGAGGTGTTTTTCCAGTAAGTCAAAACTGAACGCTGATAGACCATATACTCAAAGGCTGTAGTCCTGACATCTCTCAAACACTGTGTGAATATCCAAATGCAGAGATACACCACATCAGCCCTACATGGAATGTCAGCATTGTGCCAGACTTGGTAATGACTAGGTATTATGACACAGGTTTACATGCCTGTATAAATACTTTTGTGTTAGCACAGAAGTTAATTATTGAGTTAAGCCAAGTTCTGTAAAATAAACCATGTGTAGTTCATGTTTGATCAGCCCCCACTGCCTTGCCAGAGAAAGAAAATATGCCACACGGGTGAATAGTAAAGAACAAGTATTTTACTCTTCTTAGTTCAGAACAACATATGTACAATATGATCAGTTGCACCAACTCACATGTCATTTCATGAGGGATTTAAATGGGTTTTCCTTTGTCCATTTTGATAAACTCCTTCAGCAGCTCATAAGGATACATTCCAAACTCTGTCTCTCTCTGCTTGTCTCTTCTCTCTCTGAACACTTGCATAGCATGAGCCTGAACAAAAATGAAAGAGTAACCAAAAGTCCCAGGCTCAGCCTGCTCCCCTGGCATTGCCTAACCAATCAGCTTCATGCATCTTATTTTACAGTTGACACACACACACTCACTGATTCCTTGCATGCTCCACAAGCCCTATACGGAAAGGCAGCATTGTGCCAAACATGATAATGATGTGGTGTTGTGATGCAGGTTTTACATGCCTGTATAAATAGTTTTGTGTTCGCACAGAAGTTAATTATTGAGTTCAGCCAATTTCAGATGATGGATTTGTCTAGAGCAGAACTGACAAATCTTGAAAGAGCAAATGAAGGAAGATTTAAGTGCCTTGGTGGTACAGATGCATTTCTAACACATTCACTCTTCGCTTTCTGGCAGATAAGTTCCTGATCTATGCAGATTCGGAAGGATCTCTTTGGACTCAGACCAGGCAGGATGAGGAAGGGGTCCCTAGATGGGGGATTGATGGCTGGTTGAGGAGAAAGGTGAGCATTATGGATTGAGAGATGGGGTTTATATTAGCAGGAGACCTCAGGGTGATGGAGCCAGAAAAATAATGGCAAGGGGGTTTTCTTCTTCAGCCACAAAGGAACATGGTTGTTCTTACCCCTTCTTGTTGTGTTATTCATTTCAGATCCACAGTGATAAAATCACCGCTCTGCATATTCTTGGAGACAGGATTGTGACAGCATCTCATGATCGGGATGTGAAGATTTGGGAAAGCAGCACGATGAAGCTGGTGAGTGGCCTGCAGAATTGTATGGTACTTCTTTGCCACAATTCACATTGCAACCTCATTTTGTGGGACAGCAAATGCAAGCTGGATCCCACCTACTATTTTGAACGACAACTCCCATAATATGTTACCATTGCTTATTTCGGCTAGGGCTTTTGGGGGAGTTGTAGTCCTTCAAATCGGGAAATCAGGAAGGCACTTCAGAAGTTAATACCTGGATTCCCAACCATGTATATTAAGTAGTCACAAAGACATACTTACTCCTTGGTAACTTGAGATTTGGTGTGTTTGTGTGTGTATACACAGTGTTCCCTCGCTACTTCATAAATTTCAAAAAATATTAATTTTATTTAAAATATATATATCATGGCATTTTCACTGTTTTGTGGGTTTTTGCCACCGCCGCTCTCCAAGGCGCTTTCCCTCCTCAGTCCTCCCTCCCTCCAGCCTTGAAGGGTCTTTCCTTCCCTTCCTTCACTTTATTTTAAGTGTATAAAGACTTAAAATAGTGCATAACTACTAAAATCTATAAAAATAAAAATGTAATGTTCGTTTGTGGGATTAACATAACTCAAAAACCACTGGATGAATTGACACCAAATTTGAACACAATACATCTATCAGGCCAACGAGTGACCATCACTCATAAAAACACTGAAAAACACAGTGGAAGGGACTTTAAAAGCTAAAAAATAAAAAATAAATTACAACGCATGCACAAAACCACTCACACACACACACACACACACACACACACACACATATATATATATATATATATATATGCAAACACACATATACACAAATATATACACATGTATATATACACACAAAACACATGGAGCATAGCAACGCATGGCAGGGGATGGCTAGTAATGTATAAATATTAAAATAAATAGAGCATTCCTACATTGTGGTTTTTCACTTATTGCAGGAGGTCCTAGAATGTAACTCCCGCAATAAATGAGGGAACACTGTGTACACACACACACAATATATATATAGAAGCTTCAGATAGCCTAGAGAAGGGTTAACACCTCTGTGGTGTTTGTTTTGCTGTCTGTGCAACTGTTCAGAATATTTCACCTCACTTTCTGTCCCTGTGAGAATTGGATTTTAAAAAAATGGCTTGTTGTGAAAACTGTTAGGGAATTCTCCCAAAATAGCAGAGCACCCAAAAATACAAACAGGATACTTAATTGAGCAGTCAGCTCACAGCAAGCAGAAAAGCAAAGTGTTGTGTGACTGCAAAGGAATTTAGCAGGCAAAAATGCAGAGTTCAATCTTTAAAGTTACCCAATAAAAGGTTTATTTACAAATAACTACATTCCTTAATAGGAAAGAATTGGGTCTAAGCTTCTCTATAACTTCATAACTTCTAAGTTCCAAAACAAGAGGAAAAACCTCCAAACATTAAATCTCTTCAAACACACAGAGTAGAGAGGTCCTAGGGCAACCTGAAGAGCATCCATTCCACACCACCAATCAGAATGGGAGGAGAAAGAGAACAAATGCATTCCAACTAAGATTCAGGAGTTAGTGGGGAAATGATTCCCTCAGCCTATTCTAAAGCTAACTAACTGTTCCTCATTGAGGACTGCAGGCTTGGGCAGTGTGGGGTTGAAATCCAACAGAAAAAAAGGATTGGTGATCAAGCTTCAATTGAGATAATTCTTTCAGGAGTAAATTTCCCTTCCGAGGGGTAGATTTATCTCACTTCCTTTTGTCTCACCCCGATTCTTACCTATGAGATGTTTGTAACTCAGGGACTACCTCAGTGTTTCTCAACCTGGGGGTGGGACTCCTGGGGGGGGGGGGTCACGAGGCAGTATCAGGGAGGTCACCAAAGACCATCAGAAAACACAGTATTTTCTGTTGGTCATGGGGCTTCTCTGTGGGAAGTTTTCGCCCAATTCTATTGTTGGTGGGGTTCAGAATAATCTGAGTGTAGGTGAACTATAAATCCCAGAAATTACAACTCCCAAATGTCAAGGTCTATTTTCCCCAAACTCCACCAGTGTTCACAGTTGGGCATAACTGAGCATCCGAGCCAAGTTTGGTCCAGATCTATCATTGTTTGAGTTCACAGTGCTCTCTCGATGTAGGTTAACTCCAAAACTCAAGGTCGGTGCCCACCAAACACTTCCAGTATTTTCTGTTGGTCATTGGAGTTCTGTGTGCCAAATTTGGTTAAATTCCATCATTTTTGGAGTTCAGAATGCTCTCTGAGTGTAGGTAACCTACAAATCCCAGAACTACAACTTCCAAATGACAAAATCAATCCCCCCCCCCAACCCCACCAGTATTCAAATTTGGGCCTATCAGGCATTTGTGCCAAATTTGGTCCAGTGAATGAAAATATATCCTGCATAGCAGGTATTTACACTGCAATTCAGAACAGTAACAAAATTACAGTTATGAAATAGCAACTAAAATAATGTTATGGCTGAGTGTCACCACAACATGAGGAACTGTATTAAGGGGTCGCAGCATTAGGAAGGTTGAGAACCACTGGACTACCTGTACTGAGTTATTTGCTTCCTTAACCACACCATTTCATTCCCTTTTCCTGGGGATGGGGGACATTTTGGTTCTCCAAATGTTTTGGAACGCAACTCAAAGTCCCAAACTTCCAAAGAGTTGTCAACCCATGGCTTAACCATATCTTGTCCTTTATGCTCTCTGGTCTGATTCTCTCTTTGTCTTTTCTACAGCTGGGCCAGTTTCGCTGCAATGCCCCCGTTTCGCATCTCCAGCCTTGCCCTCAGACGGACTTCCCATTCCTCCTCTTGGCTGGGGACACGTTGGGCAATGTGTACTTCCTGGAGTGGAGCTGTCTTCGTGGTTGAGGAACCACCTTCTCCCTTTCCATTGTACACAAGGCCACCAATGCCTCTTCTATGGCTTCTTGGGAAATGAGAATTTCAATAGAGGCAAGGGATGCTTAGCAGAGGTTATCCTGGCAGCCTTGGTTGAGTCAAACTGGTATGGATGTAAAATAAACACTTGCTTGAAAACAAAGCTGATCCTCTTGGCTTTCTAATTGGTATCAACTCACTTTCTGACTGCCCAGGGAGCAGACAATAAAACTCCAAATGCATTCCTTTCCTCAGTAGAAGGCAATTTTCCATTGAGTTTCAAGCTAGTTGGCTTACTTATTTGAACATAATTTTAAGCCTTCTGCAGCTTTAAAAAGTATTTCAAACATTTGTTTGTATATGATACTAGCTTAGGTACCCAGTGATGATTGGGTTAGGTATTTTGTAATTATAAATATTAGAAATAGCCATTGTTTTGCTTTTGGATGTTATGATTATGAATGGTGCAATTAGAAAAACACACAGGTCTTTGGATGTGGGTAGACTACAACTCTCATCACTCTGGGTCAATTCCACCCAAACCCCACCAATATTTAAAGGTAGTCATGACAGGTATGTGTGCCAAGTTCGATCCCGATCCATTGTTGATGGGTTCATCGTGGTGTCTGGATGTGTTAGCCATTTTGGAAAATACATACATACAAACATAGATGCATACATCCATATAGTTTGACTTATATACATAGATTTATAGATTTTTATGAAAAAAGACATTGTGGTTCAGAAACAAGAGTACTGGGACTTACCATATATACTCAAGTATAAGCCGACCTGAATATAAGCCGAGGCACCTAATTTTACAACAAAAAAACTGGGGAAACGTATTGACTTAAGTATAAGTTGAGGGTGGGAAATGCAGCAGCTACTGGTAAATTTCAAACAACAATAGATAGCAATAAAATTACATTAATTGAGGCCTCAGTAGGTTAAATGTTTCTGAATATTTACATAAAACTGTAATTTAAGATAACTGTCCAACTCTGATTAAATCCTTATTCAAACCTTCTTCAATGTAAACATGCTTACATATCCTTCCAGTAATAATAGAGTAAAATAATACATGTAATAATAACAATGATAGAATAAAATAATAAATGTAATAATAGTAAATAGTAAACTAATAAATGTAATAAGAGTAAAATAATAAATGTAATAAGTATCTGGGAGTGCTGCCATGTTTTTTTCTGGAATTCATGGTCTCCATCAGTCCATCTCAGCTCACAGCAAAAGATCAGATCATAGAATCATAGAATAAGAGTTGGAAGAGACCTCATGGGACATCCAGTCCAACCCCCTGCCAAGAAGCAGAAATATTGCATTCTGTCAGGGGTGATTTGAATGCAATATTCCTGCTTCTTGGCAGGGGGTTGGACTGGATGGCCCATGAGGTCTCTTCCAACTCTTTGATTCTATGATCTGATCTTTTGCTGTGAGCTGAGTGTGGGCAGGTTCACTTTCCCAGTCACCCATATGCATCTGTCATCAGTTGAGAAAGCTGCTTTTCTGGGACTAAAACTACCTAAATGCCCCACGATCCTTCATCTTATAGTCCAAAACCTAGGCTACCAAGACTCTAGGAAGACTGAGATTCTTGGTGGCAGTGAAGAGCCTTGTAAGAGGTGAGGGAGGAGAGGAAGTGCACGCGGGGCAAGGGAGGAGGGAAAGTGCATGCAGGGCAAGAGAGATGAAGCGTGTGAGGGAGAAGGAGGGAGGGTGTGTGTAGGCCAATGGAGGAGATGAGAGGAAGCATGTGCAGGGTAAGAGAGGAGACAAAACATGTGAGGGAGGAGGAGCAGGGAAAGTGTGTGTGGGGCAAGGGAGGAGAGGAAGTGCATGCAGGCGAGGGAGGAGACAAAACGTGCACAGGGTGAGGAAGGAGGGCGAGTGCGTGCGGGACGAGGAGAGGAAATGCACCTGGGGTGAGGAAGGACAGCATAGTCACTCTGCAGAGAGGTGAAGGTCCTGGTAGGAAGGCGTGGGGCTAAAAAAAGCCCTGTTCAACCCCCCTGTTCAAACAGCTCCACTGCGTACCGATAAGTTTCTGGTCCCAATTCAAGTTGCAGGTTATTACCTATAAAGCTCTAAACGGTTCAGGACCTGCCTAATTTCGTGACTGCATCCTCCCCTACAAGCCCACACGGTCCTTAAGATCTTCCAGGGATGCTCTTCTCTCGCTCCCATCCCCGTCTCAGCCACGGTTGGTGGTGGCCCCTCATCTCTGGAACTCCCTCCCCAGGGAAATTAGGCTAGCACCCTTCCTATCCACATTCCATAAGGAACTAATGACGTGGATGTTTTGTTGTGCATTTGATCGACGACTCCTGTGACAGATGATCCAATAAACTTTTTGCAAATATTAATCTTGACTTTTTTTTCAGACCCTAACTCAAGACTTATGTTGTACACATCAGTTAATATACAGTCAAAAGGGTAGACCTGATATGGAACTTTTTTTCCCCTTCTGTTAAAATAATGCCAAACTTAGCATAATAACAAAATGTACATCCATGAGCTCATACCAGACTCAAGACAAAGGCATTTCCTTCATATTTATTGGAAAGTAGGGATGTTAGCCATGTTGTATTTTTCTACAACTGAAGCAAGAAAAACAGGGAGAAATTGGGCACCTTCATTGTTTATTTTCACTAAGCCTTCTCAATCACTTTGCCCCTTTTTTGTGAATAAGTATTAATTGCAACCTAGTGGTTTGAATTAATTATCACATTTTTTTCTCAACGGTAATCTTGTCATCAAAGTCTGTCGAAGGGCGAAATCTCTCTTGAACTGGAAGGCACTTGAAATGTTTCTTTTTGGAGCAGATGCCAGTAGTTCTTTGACGTAGTAGTCCATTTTGAGTTTCACCAGAGCTGGGTATAATTGAAGCGCACCTTGAGGAGGTACTTCATGCGCACCTGTCGCGGATCATAGACGATGAACTCATTGTAGTTCAGGGTGTAGCCGTGAGGGTTCACTACTCCAGTGTCTATCGCAGGCCCCAAGGGAACCACAGATCCATGCCTGGCAGGAAAGATAAACATTACCCAAAATCAACAAGGTCAGGCATGGGCAAACTTGGGCCCTCCAGGTGTTTTGGACTTCAACTCCCACAATTCCTAGCAGCCGGTAGGCTGCTAGGAATTGTGGGAGTTGAAGTCCAAAACACCTGGAGGGCCCAAGTTTGCCCATGCCTGGCCTACCTCTACTGAAAACTCCTCTCCCAATCTATAATACGTTAAGCACACAAAGCTGCATTTTGATACAGACCAGCCCCCCCCAAAACAAACTCACAGTGTGACATTGTTGGTTGGGGATGGAGCTAGCTTTCCGAGGCCTTTAGTACTATGCTTGCCGACCAGCAATTTCTCTGCTTCGTGATTTGCTTCCAACAATTCATTGCATTCGCCCAGAGCCACCTGCAAGACGTTGAGAACTTCATTACCAATTCATGTGTTATATATAGTGTATAGTGTTCCAAAACAATGCAAGTGAACATGTAGCAGACACATTCCATGAAGACTGTAACTGTATATTAGGGTTGGACTAGATGGCCTTTGTGTCCCCTTCCAACTCATAGCATGCCTTCACACAGTATCTGCTTGGTCCCTGTCAGCATGTGCCACAATAAATGTGTTCGTCTATAAAGATGTCAAAGGATTCTGTTGATTAATCCCACGCAAAAAATCTCACCTCTGAAAGCAACAGCAGGCCAATGTCTTTTTCCCGGGTTGCAAAGCAGTAATTAGCACTCTTAGAGGACATGTCTGCAAAATAGATCCCTTTTCCAAACTGGAGATGGAAAGGAAGAAGAAGAAAAAAGCAAAATATTGGAGGAAAATGTAACTTGACCCAAAAAAGAGGGCCTAAATCAAAGACGAAGATATTATTAAAATCCTTATATAGCACCTGACATTATAGAATCACTGGTTGGATCTACACCACCATATAGCGAAGTTTAGAGCTGCGTTATATGATTGGTGTAGACTTATAAAATGCAGTTAACTGCCTTGAACTGCATTACACGAGTCTACACCAGTGTTTCTCAACCTGGGGGTCGGGACCCCTGGGGGGGTCGCGAGGGGGTGTCAGAGGGGTCACCAAAGACCATCAGAAAACACAGTATTTTCTGTTAGTCACGGGGGTTGTGTGTGGGAAGTTTGGCCCAATTCTGTCATTGGTGGGATTCAAGGGGCTCTTTGATTGTAGTTGAACTGTAAATCCCAGCAACGACAACTCCCAAATATCAAGGTCTATTTTCCCCAAACTCCACCAGTGTTCACATTTTGGCATATTGAGTATTGGTGCCAAGTTTGGTCCAGATCCATCATTGTTTGACTCCACAGTGCTTTCTGGGTGCAGGTGAACTACAACTTCCAAACGCAAGGTCAATGCCCACCAAACTCTTCTAGTGTTTTCTGGTGGTCATGGGAGTTCGGTGTGCCAAGGTTTGTTCAATTCCATCGTTGGTGGAAGTTTTCTTAGATCTACAGAGACACTCGCTGGAACACCTCAGCAAGCGAGAGTCCCAAAGTGGCAGGCCCAAACCCAGCACCTCAATCCGTGGGTGATACCTGATGAGAGACTCCCCCCTGGGCACACAGAAGACTGGGCGACTTGGAAGGCGCTGAACAGACTGCGCTCTGGCACCATGAGATGCAGAGCCAACCTTAAGAAATGTGGCTACAGGGTGGAATCCACGACATGCGAGTGTGGAGAAGAACAAACCACTGACCACCTGCTACAATGCACCCTGAGCCCTGCCACATGCACGATGGAGGACCTTCTTGCGGCAACACCAGAGGTACTCCAAGTGGCCTGATACTGGTCAAAGGACATTTAACCAACTACCAAGTTGGCAAAATCTGTGTTTTGTTCTTTTTGTTTTTTTAATCTGTTTGTTTGTTTTGTTCTGTTAGAAATGTAATACAATGGTATGGTTGCTGATGACATGATAAAATAAATCGTTGGTAGAGTTCAGAATGCTCTATGATTGTAGGTGAACTATAAATCCCAGCAACTACAACTCCCAAATGACAAAATCAATCTCTCCCAACCCCACCAGTATTCAAATTTGGGCATATTGGGTATTTGTGCCAAGTGTGAATGAAAATGCATCCTGCTTATTGGATATTTACATTAGGATTCATAACATGAGCAAAATTACAGTTATGATGTAGCAACAAAAATAATTTGATGGTTGGGAGTCACCATGACATGAGGAACTGTATCAAGGGGTCGCAGCATTAGGAAGGTGGAGAAACTCTGGTCTACACTAACTATGGAATGCAGTCACAAAATTATTTGGCAGTGTAAATGGGCCCTCAGACGTGCAGGAAATAAAACCAATTTAAACAATTTGGCAAAATATCAGGAATATATTGAACAAAACACTAGGGATATATTAAGCAATAAGTTAAAGCAACACAATTTAAAATCCTGGTCAGTCGTAAGGTGGGTCAGGGTGTGGGGTTACAGCCTGTGTTGGATGGGGTCAAAGAACTGCCTACAAAGGCATGCTTTTCCTTGGTACTAAAATGACACCAGCATTGGTACCGCTCAGGCCCAAAAAGAAGGATTTCCACAAGTGGGGGACCAAGTGGAGGAGGCCCTCTCCCATCTCCTCCATCAGCAAAATCCCCACATTTGTAGGATACAAAAGGGGTCCCCTCCCAAAATTTTAAATCAGACTCACCATGTAGCCAGTGACAGGTGCCTCTGGTGGTGCCACCCGCAATCCTTGGCTCAGGATCCCTGCCCAGTTGCCCAAGCGGGATCCGTGCCAAAGCAGCATCCTGGAAATGAAGGGAAACATAGGAAAAAGCATTCATTAAAAGAGTACATCTTGCTGGGCAAGTGGACATTAACAAAAGAGCCTCCTCGTAAATGTACAGCAGCATGACACAGCACCAGTAGTCCAAAGTGATAAAATGAACAAAAACACACAGACCATTGTTATGTCTTCCTTAGGAGGCTTTTCTTTATAGCAAAATAATATGGTTGTGCCATTTATAAGAACAAGGTTTCCATAACACAAATGAAGTTCGAGCTTCACACACAAGACCTTCTCATACTGAGGCTTCCCTTACACACAAGAGTCTCTCACAGATTAAGGCCTACCTCACACTGTGAGGCCTTGTCACAGACTGAGGCCTTTCTCCCACTGAGGTTTACCTCAGACTGACAGCTACTGAGCTACAGGCACACCTGCTTATATAGAACTGCAGCTTTTGCTGAGTCATTGCATCCATTTAACTCTCTCAGCACTTAACTCACATTTTTGTAATTAATTATTTTGTAATTAAAAATATCTAGTTGATTTTTAATATTTCTGACACATCTGTGGGTCTGGTTTCTCTCATCTGCTCTGCTCCGGTCCACTCGTTCCACTCACCGGTTGGGAAGGTCAGAACAGAAGACAGAGTCGGAATCAGCGTTCTCCTTCTTCAGGACAAAGACCTCTAGTAGGGTCATGGTGTAGTCCTGGTGGGTCGGGGCATGAGTGGAGGACAGGTAGCGCTCGAGGACCTGTGAAGGACCACAGAGGAGGGAATGTAAGAAAGAGACAGAAGGCTCTCACAAGTTACTTAAGAAGTGGCTCAGGTCAATTGGGGAGCCTTGGCTTCAGAATTCCTTACCCAGAATGGACAATGGTGAGAAATCATGGGAGTTGTAATCTAAACCATCTAGCAAGCCAAATATTTTCCCCAGCCCTGGCACAGGTCCTCCCATCTTTTCACACTGTTGTATCCGCAACACACACCTGGTAGTCAGGACTCTCCTTCTCCAAGGGCTGGAGGTCACAGTTTAGTCCACGGTAACTGCGGTCAAGCGGGTGCTCCTGGTCCAGCTGCTCTGACCGCACCGCTTTGATGCCGATCCGGATCTCACTGAGGGCCTTGAGAAGCAAAAGCAGACCAGAAGTACACAAATGAGGCTGGAACAGATTTTGGTCTCAAGTCAATCCATTACCATGTCTTTCATGATGAAACCATTTGCTACTTTTGATTATGAGGGCCCTTCCATCCAAATATTCAGGAGGTCCTATGTTTTTGTTTTAGCTATGCCACTGCACCTAAGTAATAATGCTACTACTACTACTACTACTACTACTAATAAGTTTCCTTACCTCCAGCAGCTGCACCTTCTCTTTCAGTTCCTTTTCTGTGTGTATCAGTGGAGGAGTTTTCAGCCTGGAAAGAAGAGGAGAAACTGAGCTTAGGAAAAACCACAAAACAGAATGCACATGTGCCCAGACAAAACGTCCTCTCAGGGAGTGGAGCACATTTCTACATTTTGGAGCCCACTGGTCTGAAGTGTACCAATCTGCACCTGTGCTTATTACACACCATAGCGCAACAGTCACCTATATGTTGCAACATCGCAGCAACTCCAAGGTCATATGGAAGGTGTGAAACTACGGTAATACATCTATGCCATTCAGTTCTGGGACCTTCCATGGATACAAACAAGCGCAGAAAATCACACCCCATATTAGCAAATAGCAGTAACATGAATGCACATATTGTTGGGCGAGTGGGTTTATTAACAAAAGACCCTCCTCATAAATGTACAACAGAGTAAATCATTAGCAGCAGCGTGACCCATCCCAAAGTGATCAAAAGAACAAAAACACACAGACCAATGTTATCTCTTCCATAGGAGGCTTTTCTTTATAGCAAAATAACATGGTTTCACTATACAAGAACAAGGTCTCCGTAACACAAATAAAGTTCTTTACACTTCTTTCTTTGCTTCCACGCTGGGCTTCTTCCTCATGCAGATAAACAGCTTCGCTCTCACAGAGCCTTTTCCCACACCAAAGTTACACAGGAGCTTAATACAGTAGCTTTTTACACACAGCAGCCTTCACACACAATGGCCTTCAACCTGGGGCTTCTTTCACCGAAGCCTTCTTACACCAGGCCTCTCACATACTGAGGCATACTAACTCTGAGGCCTACCACACACTGAGGTGCATTCTCATACTGAGGCAAACTAATACTGGAGCCTTCTCATACTGAGACCTTCTCATACTGAGGCTTCTCTCATACTGAGGGCAACTAACACTAAGGCATACTAAGATACAGACACACCTACTTATATAGAACTGCAGCTTTTGCTTAGTCATTGCATCAATTTATCCCTATCAGTGCTTGACTCACATTTTTGTAATGAAAAATATCTAGGATGATCTATATTCACTGGAAAACACAAGTTCAGATCCTTTGGATTCGGAGGGCCCATTATAAGTCATTTTATTTCCCACACATGTTAAGTCCCATGCTGCATTTCAGCCAATAGTTGAGAAGGATACAAACCCCAAACTGCTCTAAGAGTCAGGTTAGCACAATCCCACTTAGAGACTGATGTGGGCAAGGATGCTCCTAGCCTAGCAGTACTGACCCAAAATCGTGGGGAATCCTTGTGTAGAATTCATTGCAAGCCTCTAGCAAAGTCCGACCGGTTTGCTTCCGTTTGAGGCATGCCTCCACCTTCTGTAGGGACTGGTATCCTGCCCGGATCTGTTCGGCTGTCAGCTTTCCTTGAGGAAAGATGGGAGAGAAGACTGAGTTGGAAGCGGGTCACGTTGGTGAGGTTTGTACCTAGATCTTCTCTTGAACTATGTGTTTATGTGCAAGAGCACAGTGCCATATATTTCAGATGAGGAGTAGTGACCCTCCAAATCCTGTTGAACAGAAACCTTTAGGCTTCACCTCCAATTGATATTTTATAGAGCTAGCAGTTTTTGAGAATCATAGTAACTCCAATCCAATATATACAACTAGCCAAAATGAAATTATTTCTCTATATCAGAAATGGGAAAGTGCCTCTACTCTTTTTGCGATCCTTTTGAGAAAAAATATCAATATCCAATATCACTGTTTTCCCACCCACACATTTTAAAAGTCCAAAAATGTCACCACAGCAAAGAGAGTAAAGAGAATTGTTGTGGTATGGTCATGTTGTGAACCGCTGTGAGTCGCCTTCGGGCTGAGAACAGCGGTATATAAGTAAGGTAAATAAATAAATAAATGTTCCAGAAGCATTCTCTCCTGGTGTTTCACCTGCATCTATGGCAGGCATCCTCTGAGGTTGTGAGGTCTGTTGGAAACTGGGCGCCCTTCCACACAGCCCTATATCCCAGAATATCAAGAATCCCACCATATCTCTGAGTCCACACTCAGGTTATCTGAGTCCACACTTAGATAATGTGGAATTTTTTGCCTTGATATTCTGGGATATAAAGCTGTGCGCAAGGGCGCTAGGAAAATTGGGTTTATATTTCTGTGGAATGTCCAGGATGGGAGAAAGAACTCTTGTAGGTGTGAATGTAGCAATTGGCCACCTCAATTAGCATTTAATGCGCTAGCAGTTTTCAAGGTCTGGCTTCTGCCTGGGGGAATCCTTTGTTGGGAGGTGATGAGCTGGCACTGATTGTTTCTTGTCTGGAATTCCCATTTTTGAGTGTTATTCTTTATTTACAGTTTACTTAAATTACTTAAACTGTGTTTCCTTTAGTTCTTGGATGGATCAAGCTCTTGCCTTTCACCACTCTACATTTCTGGTAAGAATTAAGGTACAGTACTTACACTGACCCAAGGATAAGTTGATACAAGTTTTGGGGGGTTGATTTTTCTTACTAAAATGTCTATATTGACACAAGAGAATATACAGGATGTTGCACACCACCGTTAGAGAAAGGCGAGATGTATAGATGATGATGAAGATATTAATTACAGCAGCAACAACAATAAACACAACCAAGGGGCGAGGATATAATAGATTGGAACTAACTTGGCAGCCCATAACAACAAGCCCGGGCCCTTCTTACCTAAAGGAGCCTTCTTAGTATCGTATTTCATCTCCATCACCATCTCCTCCATGGTGCGGATATTACAGATCAGCTGCACCAATGCCTGAACTCGTGGCTCCAACAGTGACTCTGGCGTTGGACACGAGTTGGTTTTCTCTGAGGTAGCTTCTTCCTCACTCTAGGAAACACGTAAAATGAGTAATTATGGGGCACAACATGCTTTGGGCCACTAAACCTTCTCCCTTCTCATTCCCACCATGATGACTTACTGCGTCATTGGCTTCGTAGTCCAAGTGGAGGAGATCATATTTCCCAGGAACTTTTTCGAAGTTCTGCCGCTTGGTCCATTCATTCTTGGTTTTGTCCAGGAATCTAAAAGAAAGAGATGGATGAAATTAGCAAGTGGACACACACTGGATGGGTTGAGGAACTGTTCCAAGAGTTTCAGCTTGACTCACTTTTTGGTGAAGAGGTCTTTAGCTTTAGCTAAGGCTCCAGCAAAGCTCACAAGTGAATGCTGACCTGGTTTACCAACTAGGAAAAAAAAGAGAAAAAGACAGAGAATTAACGGACAAAATGAACAAACAAATGGGGGAAGTGGGTTGCTGTGAGTTTTCTGACCATGTTCCTCCTGATGTTTCACCCACATCTATGGCAGGCATCCTCAGAGGTTGTGAGGTTTGTTGGAGACTAGGCAAGTGTTGTTTATATGTCCAGGGTGGGAGAAAGAACTCTTGTCTGTTTGAGGCAAGTATGAATGTTGCAATTGATCACCTTGATGAGCATTTAATGGCCTTGCAGCTTCAAACCTTGGCTGCTTCCTGCATGGGGGAATCATTTGTTGGGAGGTGTTAGCTGGCCCTGATTGTTTCCAAACACAAATCAAGGAACATGAAAGGCACTGCAGACTAACTCAACCAGAGAAGTAAACATTAGCAGAGCACATGATGAACCAACCTGGACATAGCATATTATTTGAAAACACAGAAATGCTGGACCACTCTACCACCATGCCAGACTACACAGAGAAGCCACTGAAATCCACAAGCATGTGGGCAATTTCAACAGAAAGGAGGAAATCATGAAAATCTATCCCGTTCCTTCTCAAACCCTGGAGGACTCAGGACGGCTTACATTTGGCAGCAATTCAATGCCACTACATATAACAATTTATAACAATATATATAGCAATATGATAACAATTAAAACAATAAGTAAAACATTAATTAAAACAGTAAAAAACAGTATTAATAGTCGTAACATCATTCCAGAATGATGTTACAGGAATTCCAGACAAGAAACAATCAGGACCAGCTAATCACCTCCCAACAAAGGATTCCCTCAGGAAGGAAGCAGCCAAGCTTTGAAGCTGCCAGGCTATTCAATGCTAATCAAGGTGGCCAATTGCAACATTCACACTTGCCTCAAACTGACAAGAGTTCTTTCTCCCCCCCTGGACATTCCACAGATATATAAACTCCACTTGCCTAGTTTTCAACAAACCGCACAACCACCCATAGATGTGGGTGAAATGCTTCTGGAACATGGTCATACAGTCCAGAAAACCTACAGCAATCCAGTGATTTCAGTCATGAAAGCCTTCGACAACACAAAATGGGGAAAGGTTCAGAACAGTGAGATGATATGGGAAAGGAGGACCTATGTTTCCTACCAAAGAACTTGGTATTCTGTTTGAAGGGTAGAGGATTTACTTAGCCAATTAGGTCACAAGAACGTAAGATTTGCTCTGCACTATTGGGTCAGCCCAATATTCTCTGACAATGGTCAGTTAGAAATTGATGTGAGAATTTCAAGGAATGCATAAAAAAAACTAATTGCGTATACATACTTTCAACTCATTTGTTGACTTACAGCAATGCTGTAGATTTCATAGGGCCTTCTGAAGGAATAATAATAATAAACTTTATTTATTACCCCGCCACCATCTCCCCAATGGGGACTCGGAGCGGCTTACATGAGGCCAAACCCAAATGACAATACAATAAAGAAAAATCAAAAACACATAATGCCATGTCTTTCCTCTGAAATATAGCCTATGGCATCTGGTATTCATTGGTGGCGTCCCACCAAACTATTAACCCTGCTGAGCTTCCAAGATCAGGCAAGATCTGATGCCATATTGTTTGTTTTCATAATTTGCTTCCATTCCTCTCCTGCAAATTCAACCTACACAATTGCCAACGCAATTCCAAGTTCTCAGCCCTGGCTCACCTCGTCCCCAGCGCATCCACACACTGTAGTTCCTCGACCCGTCATCTTCCAACAGCTGGATGAGGTAGTATTTGTTATTGTTGAACTGGACATTTGTCTAGGAGAAGTCAGAGATAAGAAGCAGGAGTTTTGAAATGCTTCCATCCCTTTTATTTGTATTTTCTTTTCAAGAAACTAACAAAGGCACAAACTCAGATCCCTTGGAAGAATGCTCTCATAAGAGTTAATGTGACACAGCCAGCCACCATGGAAGCAGATGCTGAGAAGACAATTGGTCAGTTGCTATGTCAAGCCATATCCGATCAACTGGATACCCTTTGCTCCTGATTTTGACCATTTATGGTGCCCTCCCTCCAACGAAAACATGCAGGAGTTTCTTCACCCTTTTCCCCTCTCGTAACAATCTCTATGGTGAGTTAGGACAACATCCCACTCCATCCCATGTATAGAAGCCAATTGGATTAGAAACCGTGGCCCTTTCACACTACATAATTGTAGCACCATGATTCCATTTTTACTGCAATGGTTCCGTCCTATGGAATCCTGGAACTATCAGTTTAGGGAGAGGGATTTAGTATTATCAGCTGTAGTGCCTTGTCACAATACAAACCCCAATAAGGCATTGCTATTGCAGATAAGAGGAAAAGGGATTCAGAGACTGTTCAATGAGCCAGGGCTGACGGCACATGGTTCATATAGTGCAGTGGTTCTCAACCTTCTTAATGCCGCAACCCCTTAGTACAGTTCCTCATGTTGTGGTGGCCCCCAACCACAACATTATTTTCGTTGCTACTTCATAACTGTCATTTTGCTAATGTTATGAATCGTAATGTAACTATCTGATATGCAGGATGGATTTTCAGTCACTGGACCAAATTTGGCCCAAATACCTGATACGCCCAAATGTGAACACTGGTGGGGTTGGGGGGATTGATTTTGTCATTTGGGAGTTGTAGTTGCTGGGATTTATAGTTCGCCTACAATCAAAGAGTATTCTGAAGTTCTCCAACAATCAAAGAGTATTCTGACGTTCACCAACAATGGAATTGAACCAAACTTGGCACACAGAACTTCCATGACCAAAAGAAAATACTAGGAGGGTCTGGTGGACATTGGAGTTGTAGTTCACCTACATCCAGAGAGCACTGTGGATTCAAACAATGATGGATCTAGACTAAACTTGACACAAATACTCAATATCCCCAAATGTGAACACTGGTGGAGTTTGGGGAAAATAGACCTCAGCATTTAGGAGTTGTAGTTGCTGGGATTTATAGTTCACCCACAATGAAATAGCATTCTGAACCTCACCAACGATAGAATTAGACCAAACTTCTTACACAGAAAATGACCAACAGAAAATACTATGTTTTCTGATGGTCTTTGGCGACCCCTCTGACACCCCCTCGCGACCCCCACAGGGGTCCCGACCCCCAGGTTAAGAAACACTGATATAGTGTCTCTCTATGTAATGATATTCCATACAGGACAGAAGGCAGTTTCTGATGCCACCGTCCAATAATCCTCAAGAGCTGGAAAAAAAATAGTATAATCTGCTCACCTGATTTAACATCACATCATAAACATCATCTCCTTCACAATAAACGTGAGCCTTTTGTGGATTGGAAGCGTAGATGAAAACAGAGAAAGAGAGAGAAAAACAAAGAGCAAACAGTTATTTCCTGACAAAGGATCCCTCCAGGCAGTAAGAAGCCAGACCTTGAAACCGTGTAAGACTGTAGGATCTATATAGCAATATTAAATAAACACTCACAAGTTGGTTCTGCTTTGAAATGGATATATTGCTTGTATCTCTGCAGCAAAGAAAGACACTACTGACTTTTTCCCACCACTACTTCTCTTTATACACCTTTCCTGCCCATCTCCCCCCTCTTCTCAGTTTCCTCATTAGAGCTTGTTGCTTCACAAGTTCCAATACAAGGTTTCCAGCACCCTCTGCTGGCTTCAAAATGTCAGAGAGAGAATTGAGTCAGCCAGGATGATTCAGTCAGGAAGCCACGGAGGGTCAGAAATTGACTCCTGACAAACTGCTAGGCTATTAAATGCTAATCAAGATGGCCAATTGAAACATTCCCACCTACCTCAAGCACACAAGAGTTTTTCTCCCACCCTAGACATTCCACAGATATATAAACCCCATTTTCCTAGTTTCCAACAGATCTCACAATTTCTGAGGATGCCTGCCATAGATTTATTTATTTATTTACTGCACTTGTAGACCGCCGTTCTCAGCCCTAGGGCGACTCACGGCGGTGTACAACATATAAAAACAGTTTACAATAAAGGCAATATCACAAACAACAATAACAACATCACTATCAATAATACAATTACACTAAATCATTCGCGACGTCTCATCATAGAATCACAATCCAATCTCGTTATCCATATTCCGTTCCAATCATCATTGCCAATTGTTGTAGCACTTAGTCAAACGCCTTCTCAAACAACCACGTCTTTAGTCTCTTGCGGAATGTCATAAGGGAGGGCGCCTGTCTGATGTCTACAGGGAGGGTGTTCCACAGCTGGGGGGCCACCACCGAGAAGGCCCTATCCCTCGTCCCCGCCAGGCGTGCCTGTGAGGCAGGCGGGATCGAGAGAAGGGCCTCCCCGGACGATCTCAAAGTCCTCGTGGGCTCATAGGCCGAGATGCGGTCAGACAGGTGAAACGTCAGGAGAGAATGCTTCAGGAACATGGTCATACAGCCTGGAAAATTCACAACAACCCAGTTATTTCCTGAGCCAGGTATGAAAAAACTGAACACAAGCTGAGTTCACCTGTAAAGCTGTTATCCTAGGAAATAACTACACACCACTGATGGAAGGGCAGGTTATACAGCAACATATTCACACTGGAACAGCCCTAAGCCTGCCATGACAAGGTGAGTCATTTGGGTCATTCCACGCCAAGTGGTCTGAACTTTCCCACCATCATGTCTCCAATTTTGTTCAAATTTTAGCTGTAGCACCAGTCAGGTGTTACACTGAGTTTCCCAAAATTTGAGGTCTCTAACTGTAATAGTTGCTGATCTAGACCCCCTTATCTGAAGGGTAGGCAGTCAGTGTTTCTTATTCTGTCTGGCAACAGAATGATGCTAGACTAAATACTGTTAGGCTGATTATTCTGATCCCAAACTGTCCATTCTTATGTTCTTGGTGTGTTCTGGAAGAGATCAGGAAGGAAGGAAACTTTTTTTTAACTTCTGGAGGGCACTAAGCCCCACAAAAAGCATAAGGGCCACAAACCACATTTTCCCAATGTTATCAAGTGCGTTACCTTCCCCAGCTTAGCGGTGCATTCTGGATCTACAGGTGCTTTTCCCTTCACTATCAGCGTCTTCACCGCTTCAAGAGAGAAAAAATAAGGAGGTGATTTTAGAGCAGAAGCAAACATCTCCCATCGCTGTGTTTTGTTATTGAGGTTGTGTACCTTCAAGCGGTTTCTGACTTATGGCAGTCCTACAACAAACCTACAGTGGGGTTTTCTGAGGTTAAGTATGTACCTTGGGAAGTCTGATCTGGCCACAGTGGTCCACACTCTTGCTACATCCCGAATAATTATTGCAACGCGCTCTACGTGGGGTTGTCTTTGAAGACTGTTCGGAAACTCCCAAGTAGTCCAACGATTGGTGGCAGATTACTCACCGGAACAACTTACAGGGAGCACACCACCCGCCCCACTCCTTTGTCAGCTCCACTGGCTGCTGGTTCACTTCCGAACACAATTCAAAGTGCTGGTCTTGACCTATAAAGCCCCAAACGGTTCCGGCCCAGTTTATTTGTCTGGACGTATCTCCCTCTATGACCCACCTCGGAGTTTACAATCACTGGGGGAGGCCTTGCTCTCAATCCCGCCACCCTAGCAAGCGTGACTGGCGGAGATGACAGGGCCTTCTTGGTGGTGGCTACCTGCCTGTGGA
Source organism: Anolis sagrei (assembly GCF_037176765.1). Lineage (NCBI taxonomy): Eukaryota > Metazoa > Chordata > Lepidosauria > Squamata > Anolidae > Anolis > Anolis sagrei. Next base: position 13,351,758 of record NC_090026.1, on the reverse strand, counting down.
ATGGACTCCCCAGTGAAATCAAGGTGACTCCATCTCTCCTCTCTTTCAGGAAAAAAACCCAAGTCTCATCTATAATACATTCCCCATCCATCTTCCCAGCCTCCTCCTCTTTATGGCAGAGAGACGAAGAAGCCAGTCCCAGGCTGTTATGATGATCCTGACAGTCGAACTGGTATAAATCACTATCAATGATCTGCATATATCCCAAGATCCAGGCTGCTGTGCTCAAACTTATGAGGGACTACAGTCATGGATGCATGACCAGGATGCATTTCCTTAGGTCTCACCTGTGCTATCACCCTCCCCCTGAGATGCTGAAGTGCCTCCTCTGTTACGAGCCTTCTTAGCAGGTATGGGGTTAATAGTATTCACTGCATTCTTGCTCGGCTGGGACCCTTCATCCTGAACCTCTGTGGCATCTGACAACAAAGTGGAAAAACAACAATCAGGGAATTAGGACTGTGAAAGGTAAAGGTTTCCCCTGACATTAAGTCTAGTCGTCCCTGACTCTGGGAGTTGGTGCCCATCTCCATTTCTAAGCCAAAGAGCCGGTGTTGTCCATAGACACCTCCAAGGTCATGTGGCCAGCATGACTGCATGGAGCGTCATTACCTTCCTGCAGAAGTGGTACCTATTGATCTACTCACATTTGAATATTTTCGAACTGCTAGGTTGGCAGAAGCTGGGGCTAACAGCGGAAGCTCACCCTGTTCCACAAATTCGAACCGCCAACCTTTCATAGAATCATAAAGTTGGAAGAGACCTCATGGGCCATCCAGTCCAACCCCTTTTCAAGAAGCAGGAACACTGCATTCAAAGCACACCCGGCAGATGGCCATCCAGCCTCTGTTTAACAGTTTCCAAGGAAGGACCCCCCCCCCCAACACACTCCGGGGCAGAGAGTTCCATTGAGGAACAGCTGTTTCGAGTCAGCAAGTTCAGCAGCTCGGCGGTCTAATCTGCTGTGCACCGGGGGGGCCTACGGACTGTGAATGAATCAATAAATGCTCAAAATCCCGATCCCCTTCCATCACCACTATTATTTGTTTATTTATTTATTTTATTTAGTACATTTCTATACCGCCCCTCTCAGCCTTCCGGCGACTCGAGGCGGTTTACAAGGCAAGGATTCAATGCCACCAAGGACACAAATTACAATATACAATATAAAAAACACCAGTAACAATAAAAATCAAACATTATAATGAAACATACTTCAATCGATAATAATTAAAACAATGTCCAGTTCTGCCATATAGTTATTCCATTATTATATCCGTTACGCCGTATTTTCAAATGCCCGCTCAAATAGCCATGTCTTAAGATTCTTCTGGAATGATAGGAGCGAGGAAGCCGATCTCATCTCCCTAGGAAGGGTGTTCCATAGCAGGTGGGGCCACCACTGAGAAGGCCCTGTCTCTCGTTCCTGCCAACCGTACTTGTGATGATGGCAGGACCGAGAGCAGGGCCTCTCCAGATGATCTTAAAGTCCTTGCAAAAACATAGCCAGATTATTCAAATTATTTATTTGTTCAAAAACATAGCCAGATTATTCTTGAATATTAGCACATAAAGTGGTCATGTGGAACCTTGGAGACTAAATGAGAGAACAAACTTTGTAAGATAGAGTTTCCTAGATTACATTGAGGAAGTTGACTTAAGGTGCAGCTACATAGTAGAATTGATGCAGTTTGGCACCACCTGAACTGTCATGTCTCAATGCTATGTTATCATGGGAGTTGTAGCTTTATAAGCCTTTTCTGCCAGAGTGTTGGTGCCTAAACAAACTACAAATTCCAAGATTCCACAGATCTGATTAGTGTCAAAAGCTTCATTAATCTATACTACTAATATACATAAATCCTCTCCTATCCTACCTGATTCTCTGCGTTCCATCTGACGCTCAAACTCAGTCTGGGTGTTGATCTGTACCATGCGAGTTGTGTCAAGCTTGTAGTGTGTCCTGCCGACTGTCACTTCTACGATGGGCTCCCCAGGATTCTTCCTGGCAGCCTCCAAAGCCAGGCACGTGTCTGCAGGGTACGCAAACCAGGTGCCTTCTGGGTCTCCTTGCCATTGCCAGACAAAGTCTGAGTATTGGAAAACAAGGGAGGGAGCAATGAGAAGAGGCCCTGAATACTGGCTTATCTTGGCTCTGACACTCAAATAGTAAGCCAGGGTTTGTTTACACATCCTGGCTTGTTTGGGCCTTGCTGAGATAATACTCTAAACAAATGTTGCATTGTGCTACTGGAAAGAATCACCCTGGGCACAAATGTAATATAGCCCCAAACTCAAATTAGAAACTTCCCAGAAATTTTGGCTTATTGTTTAGTACAAATGACAACAAGAATTAATGAGTTACAAGTACATAATCTAGAGTTGCACATTTTGAATTGATTTGCATTCATGGTCCCCTTATATTCAATAGTTTAAGGAATGTGCAGGGATCATAAAATAATAATAATAATAATAATAATAATAATAATACTTTATTTATACGCCACCACCATCTCCCCAAGGGACTCGGAGTGGCTTACATGAGGCCAAGCCCAAAAACACATCAATAAAAGCAAGAAAGCAATAAACAAAAACAATGCAATTAGGCTTGGGCGGTTTCGTTCGTTAATTTCGTAATTCGTTATTAATTCGTATTTAAATTAGCTTACGATCAAATATTGAGCCATGCAGGACTACTGTGAGGAGTAATTAAAAATCGAAACAATTTTTCCAATTTATTTCGTATTGTTTCGTAATTGTTTCGTAATTGGTTCAAAATTGTTTCGAAATTGTTTCGTAATTGTTTCCGTATGTCTGGTGCAAGTTTTATAGTTGTTGTTTGTTTTATCAGTGATAAAAAATAAATTATCACACCAACAGTCAACAACAGAGGGAGAGGGAAGCTTCAGAAGTTCCCCTGTCCCATTTGGAGGGTTTTTTAGCATATTGCGCAATCGCGTCCGCCATTAACGAATCGATTCGTAATTTTACGAAATTTCATAAATTTCGAATTTTTTTAAAGGTAAATTTCGGAATTATTAAAAAAAACGAAACGCAAGGCCCGCCCTAAAAACGAAACGAGTTTAGAACCAAATTTTTCCGTAGTTACCCAAGCCTAAATGCAATACAATACAGTTAAAAAATCTGTTGCTGCTGCTGAAATTAGTGTGTGTCTTGCAATCAATGGCATCTTGGAACTGAAGACATGCAGTAATTAATTATAATTAATCGTATAGCAAAGGTAAAGGTTTCCCCTTGACATTAAGTCAAGTCCTGTCCAACTAGGTGGTGGTGCTCATTTCCATTTCTAAGCCGAAGAGCTGGCGTTGTCCGTAGACACCCCCAAGGTCATGTAGATAGCATGACCTCATGGAGTACCGTTACCTTCCTGCCTAAGCAACACCTATTGATCTACTCATATTTGCATGTTTTTGAACTGCTAGGTTGGCAGAAGCTGGGCCTAACAGCGGGAGCTCACCCCCCTCCCCGGATGTTCAGCAGCTCAGCAGTTTAACCTGCTGCGCCACCAGGGGGCCTCTTAATTAATTACTGCAGAGTTTCGCTTATCAACCTTCACTCATCCAACGTTCTGTATTATCCAACACAGTCTGCTTCCCACCCGGATCCACAGCTATTTCAATACATTACGATGTTTTGGTGCTCAATTCATAAGTACAGTAATTACTACATAAGTTACAGTGTATTGAACTGCTTTTCTGTTGAGTTGTTGTAAAACATGATGTTTTGGTGCTTAATTTGTAAAATCATAACGTAATTTGACGTTTAAGAAGCTTTTCCTGAATTCCTCCTTATTATCCAACATTTTACGTATCCAACGTTTTGCTGGCCCGTTTAGGTTGGATAAGCGAAACTCTACTGTACATACAATGCCTTTAAATAACGAATCTATGATAAGAGCCTAACTCACAGGAATCCTGATCCCGGACAGCTGCAGCCACATGGGTTTCCTCTCCGGTCTGTTTATCCTGCCGCACCATCCTGCGCAAATCGATACAGGACTCACCAATATCTGCGGACAGCTTCCCAGCCCTACAGGAAAGACAGGCAACCTACATGATAGAGCCTAGACCAATTCACACCTGACATGTCAACAACAGGAGACTCTCCAAACTCACCTGGCAGCTTGGCTCAAAGCTTCGTTCTCTCCAGGTGGAAACTGCTGCCATTGGTTACCACCGCTCTCCCATTCCCAGCGCAGTTCTAGCTCAGCCCCAGAGGAACTGGGCTCTCCGTTCTGGGACTCGAGGGCCTTCCGTTTCCTCCCCATCCCTGAGAGAATGACAGGGTGGGCATAAAATGGTGAATGGTTATGGAGCAATAGGAGCTGTGGTGGCGCAATGGGGTAAACCCTTGTGCCGGCTGAACTGCTGAAGGTCGACAGTTTGAATTTGTGAGACCGGGTGAGCTCCTATCTGTCAGCTCCAGCTCCTCATGTGGGGACATGAGAGAAGCCTCCCACAGCATGGTAACACATCTCAAATCACTACTGACACAATAAAAATGGAGCAATAACCTCAACAATATCTTATTACCACCATTTACATCCCACTGTTTTCCCAGTTTAGGACTTAAGGCAGTTCATGACAGCTCCACTGGCTGCCTGTCCACTTCGGAGCTCAATTCAAAGTGCTGGTTTTGACCTATAAAGCTCTATACAGTTCTGGCCCAGCTTACTTGTCCGAACGCATCTGCCTCTACGTCCCACCTCATAACTTAAGATCATCCGGGGAGGCCCTGCTCTCGCTCCCACCAACATCACAAATGTGGCTGGGGGGGGATAAGAGACAGGGCCTTCTCGGTGGTGGCCCCCCACCTGTGGAATGTGCTTCCAAGCGAGATACGATCAACCCCACCCCTCCTGGCTTTCAGGAAGAAAGTAAAATCATGGCTATGCGACCAGGCTTTCGGTCAGCAGCACTTTAGTGGAAATGGATTGGAAAAGCAATTTACATGAGGATACGATTCTATTTGGTAGCAAATGTTTTTATACTGTTTAATTAACGGCTTTTGTATGTATGTATTTTAATGTTTTAATGGTTGTTTGTATGAATTGTAGCAGAATCGAATGACTGCCATTGTAAGCCGTCCTGAGTCCCCCTTCGGGGGTGGAGAAGAGACGGGATATAAATACCATAAAGAAATAAATCACATGAGATGAAATTCATGCAGTTTGACAGCACTTGAAATGCTATGGCTCAATATTAGAGAACCGTCAGAGCTGTATTTTTAGCCTTCTCTGTCAGAGTGCTGGTGCTTAGAATCATAGAATCAAAGAGTTGGAAGAGACCTCATGGGCCATCCAGTCCAACCCCCTGCCAAGAAGCAAACTACTTCTCCAAACTACAGATCCCATGATTCCATGGCATTGAGCAGTGGCAGTTTAATTACTTCATCACACTAGAGAACGAATCCACTTTAAATCCAGTTGCTGCCTCCTGCAGAATTCTGAGGTTTGTAGTTTAGGGAGGAGCCTTTAACAGCCTCACTAAACTACAAACCCCAGAACTCTGCAGGAGGCAGAAACCGGATTTAAAGTGGATTCATTTTCTAGTGTGATGAAGTCCTGAGTGGTGCCAAGCTGCATTAATTCTACGATGAAAATATGAAAGTTTCGAAAACATGAAAAACCAGTTAAAAATGTAAACTATTTTACACAGCACAACAACAGAAAACCAGAAAATCCAGCACATTGTTTTTGTTTTTTGGTTTCATTTGTATAGTAGTATGATTCATCTACATTCAGTCCTTAAAGGTCAAACAAAACAAAAAGTTCTTGTTTATGGAACTAGAATAGAGAGGGTAACATTTTAACCCAAGTATGGCCAAACTTCAGCCGTCCAGGTGTTTTGGACTTCAACTCCCACAATTCCTAACAGCCTACCGGACTGAGGGTTGGTGCTCATCTCTACTTCTAAGCCAAAGAGCCAGAGTTGTCCGTAGATGCCTCCTGGGTCATGTGGCCAGCATGACTGCATGGAGTGCTGTTACCTTCCCACCAGAGTGGTACCTATTGATCTACTCACATTTGCATGTTTTCAAACTGCTAGGTTGGCCGAAGCTGGGCCTAACAGTGGGAGCTCACCCTGCTCTCTGGATTCGAACTGCAACCTTTCGGTCAGCAAGTTCAGTACTCAACAGGTTAACCCACTGCACCACCTGGGGAGCTTATATTATTATTACGCTTATATTATTATTACGCTTATATTATTATTATTATTATTATTATTATTATTATTATTATTATTATCAGGCTAGTTCCCACCAACTAAGCCTGCCTTCTGACTGATCAGGAGCAAGTCTATCCTGTCTGGATTAAGTTTCAACTTGTTTGCCCTCATCCAATCCATTACTGATGACAGACACTGGTTTAGGGTCAGGACAGCTTCCTTATTCTCATTTATGACTTAGATGAAAGGTTAGAAGGCATGATCATCAAGTTTGGAGACGACACCAAACTGGGAGGGATAGCCAATACTCCAGAGGACAGGAGCAGAATTCAAAACAATCTTGACAGTTTAGAGAAATGGGCCAAAACTAACAAAATGAAGTTCAACAGTGACAAATGCAAGATACTCCACTTAGGCAGAAAAAATGAAATGCAACGATACAGAATGGAGGACAATGCCTGGCTCGAGAGCAGTACGTGTGAAAAAGATCTTGGAGTCTTCTGGGGAGGAAGGTGAACATGAGCCAACAATGTGATGTGGCAGCAAAAAAAGCCAAAGGGATTTTGGCCTGCATTAATAGGAGCATAGTGTCTAGATCCAGGGAAGTCATGCTACCCCTCTATTCTGCTTTGGTTAGAACACACACGGAATATTGTGTCCAATTCTGGGCACCACAATTCAGGAGAGATATTGACAAGCTGGAATGTGTCCAGAGGAGGGCGACTAAAATGATCAAGGGTCTGGAGAACAAGCCCTATGAGGAGCACCTTAAAGAGCTGGGCATGTTTAGCCTGAAGAGAAGGCTGAGGGGAGATATGATAGCCATGTATAAATATGTGAGAGGAAGCCACAGGGAGGAGGGAGCAAGCTTGTTTACTGCTTCCCTGGAAACTAGGACGCCATGGAACAATGGCTTCAAACTACAAGAGAGGAGATTCCATCTGAACATGAGGAAGAACTTCCTGACTGTGAGAGCCGTTCAGCAGTGGAACTCTCTGCCCTGGAGTGTGGTGGAGGCTCCTTCTTTGGAAGCTTTTAAACAGAGGCTGGATGGCCATCTGTCAGGGGTGATTTGAATGCAATATTCCTGCTTCTTGGCAGGGGGTTGGACTGGATGGCCCATGAGGTCTCTTCCAACTCTAGGATTCTATTATTCTATATATTTGTCGTGTCATCCGCAACCAGAACATTGTATTACATTTCTAACAGAACAAAACAAGCAAACAGATAAAAAAACCCAAAAAAACACACAAATTTTGAAAACTTGGTAGCTGATTAAATGTCCTTTGCCCAGTATCTGGCCACTAGGAGTGCCTGTGGTGTTGCTGCAAGAAGGTCCTCCATCGTGCATGTAGCAGGGCTCAGGCTGCATTGCAGTAGGTGGTCAGTGGTTTGCTCCTCTCCACACTCGCATGTTGTGGATTCAACTTTGTAGCCCCATTTCTTAAGATTGGCTCTGCATCTCGTGGTGCCAGAGCGCAGTCTGTTCAGTGCCTTCCAAGTCGCCCAGTCTTCTGTGTGCCCAGGGGGGAGTCTCTCATCTGGTATCACCCACGGATTTAGGTGCTGGGTTTGAGCCTGCCACTTTTGGACTCTCGCTTGCTGAGGTGTTCCAGCGAGTGTCTCTGTAGATCTAAGAAAACTATTTCTTGATTTAAGTCATGGACGTGCTGGCTGAAACCCAAACAAGGGATGAGCTGGAGATGTCTCTGCCTTGGTCCTTTCACTATTGGCTGCTACTTCCTGGCGGATGTCAGGTGGTGCAATACCAGCTAAGCAGTGTAATTTCTCCAGTTGTGTAGGGCGCAGATACCCCGTGATAATGCATGTCTCATTAAGAGCCACATCCACTGTTTTAGTGTGGTGAGATGTGTTCCACACTGGGCATGCATACTTAGCAGCAGAGTAGCACAGCGCAAGGGCGGATGTCTTCACTGTATCTGGTTGTGATCCCCAGGTTGTGCCAGTCAGCTTTCGTATGATATTGTTTCTAGCACCCACTTTTTCCTTGATGTTCAGGCAGTGCTTCTTGTATGTCAGAGAACGGTCCAGAGTGACTCCCAGGTATTTGGGTGCGCTGCAATGCTCCAGTGGGATTCCTTCCCAGGTTATCCTCAGAGCTCAGAGCTATTATTCTATGATTCTTGTACAATAGGGACTCATCTGGATATATGTGGCACCACACTCCCACCACACTCCCAAAGTGACCTCACAAAAAACAACACAGCTCAGGCAAAAATACAGATCAGGCATAAACATATTGTTCACCCAACCAACCCATTCCCCCATATGATCAGATTGCAAAAATTGCCCCTTGGAAGAGGGTTATAAACAAATATAACAATAAATAATAACAAAATACAACTCCCATAATTCCACAGCATTGAGTCATGGCAGTTAAAGTGGTGCCAAACTGCATTAATGTTGCCTTAATAAATATATCTACCTTGCTTCGATTTGCACCCTCTCCCTTTTGCAACCTACCCAAGTTCCTGCTGTGCTCTTTGCAACCAATGCTGCAAACTCCGCCCCTTTTCCCCTTCTGCTTCCCTTTGCGCGCGCTCCCGGGAACGTTCTACAGGCCAGCTAGGCCCGCCTCCTCATTTGCATATACATTCGTTTGCATGTGAACTTCTAGGAGGGCGGGAAGATGTAAATTAACCGTATTGCACTATGGACTCAGGCTTCCTAGGCTTGTAAGTGTGTTTGCTTCCCCGCGGTTAAATTTTCCAGGTACAGCATTACAATTCTAAATCCTTTCAAACTGTGTGAAGCATATGCAAAGAAATTTTTAAGAAAGTCGCCCTATCTTGAAATTTATTTCAGACTCATGCTATATATACAGAAGGGATAGCGGGCTTTTCAATCAGGCTGGGAGGAAGCTCTCCGAAGAGGCCACATGCTGAGTGTACGTCACTCCCGTTGCTCCTCTGGGAAGGTCTGAGAGAAGGGCCGCTATTTCCGCCTTAGCAGGGCGCCACCTTCGGAAGGTGGGTGAGTTCCCAGCGATATGGGCCTCCGGCAGCGCCCCAGATTTGAGGCAGGAGAAGCGGGCACAGGATCCACTCCTTCCCGCGGATGCCTCCGCGGCCTGCTTGGGGTTTGGGAACGACTCACGGCCAGCAAATATGAGTACAATGGGCAGAGGTGAAGCCATGGCTTCATAACCCAATTCAGACTAGTCTCCACCCAGCAAATCCTTTTCCCCACTTTATTTAACACTAGCCCTCCCCTGCCACGCATCGCTGTGGCCCAGTCTGGTGATCACAACCAGACACAGTGAAGACATCTGCCCTTGCGCTGAGTATGCATGCCCAGATCTCACCACACTAAAACAGTAGATGTGGCTCTTAATGAGACATGCTGCATTATCACAGGGTGCCTGCCTCCAGCCCCACACCACTGGAGAAATTACACTGCTTAGCCGGTATTGCACCACCTGACATCCGCCGGGAAGTAGCAGCCAATAGTGAAAGGACCAAGGCAGAGACATCTCCAGCTCATCCCCTGTTTGGGTATCAGCCAGCACGTCAACAACTTAAATCTAGAAATATCTACAGAGACACTCGGTGGAACCACCCCAGCAAGCGAGAGTCCAAAAGTGGCAGGCCCAAACCCAGCACCTCAATTCATGGGTGATACCAGATGAGAGACTCCCCCCTGGGCACTCAGAAGACTGGGCGACTTGGAAGGCGCTGAACAGACTGCGCTCTGGCACCACGAGAAGCAGAGCCAATCTTAAGAAATGGGGCTACAAAGTGGAATCCTCAGCATGCGAGTGCGGAGAAGAACAAACCACTGACCACCTGCTGCAATGCAACCTGAGCCCTGACACATGCGCAATGGAGGACCTTCTTGCGGCAACCCCAGAGGCACTCCAAGTGGCCAGATACTGGTCAAAGGATATTTAACCAAATACCAAATCTGCAAAATCTGTGTGTTTTTTTCCCTTTTTTCCCTTTTTCTTTTTAATCTGTGTGTTTGTTTTACTCTGTTAGAATTGTAATACAATGGTTGCTGATGACACGATAAATAAATAACATATAATTGTCCTTGTATAGTCGAAGGCTTTCATAGCCGCAATCACTGGGTTGTTGTAGGTTTTTTCTAGAGGCATTTCCTCCTGACGTTTCGCCTGCATCTATGGCAAGCATCCTCTGAGGTAGTGAGGTCTGTTGGAACTAGGAAAAAGGAATGTGGAATGACCAGGGTGAGACAAAGGACTCTTGTCTGCTGGAGCTAGGTGTGAATGTTTCAACTGACCACCTTGATTAGCATACAATGGTCTGACTGTGCCTGGAGCAAACTTTTGTTGAGAGGTGATTAGATGTCATAGCATAGCATAGATGTCAGCCATAGCAGAGCACCCGATGAACCAACCTGGACACAGCATTTTATTTGAGAACACAGAAATGCTGGACCACTCTCACAACTACCATGTCAGACTACACAGAGAAGCCATTGAAATACACAAGCATGTGGACAATTTCAACAGAAAGGAGGAAACCATGAAAATGAACAAAATCTGGCTACCACTATTAAAAAATTGCAACAGCACAACAACAAAGAGGAAGCAGGCAGGGACATCGAATTACCTCTCAACAAATTGGGTCTTCTTAGGTCCACATCACATGAGCACGTAAGGAAGGAGACAGTCCCAAAAAAAGATTTAAAAACAAGGTTTATTTTAGTTTCTTCATGAACAAGACGGACAGCCTGGCAGCATACGCAGATGCTACCCTTCAAGTGACTGCCGCGCCCCTTTGGCTTTTTTTCCCCCATTAAATCTTTATTGAATTTCCAGTTTACATTTAAAATAGAGATGTGTGGCCAAAGCGCCCCCTTGGCTTTTGTACACCGTTATATACCCTCAAGTAAACAAGAACATTTTTTTTGGTCATGGAAAGTATTCTCTTTCTAGCCCCTCTCCCTTGACCTTTTGATGGAAAGTACCTTCTTGTACCTGCAGGCTCTGCGCTTAACCACAACCTTTGAACTTAACCACAACACAACTTCCTATGTAGGCTTGAACTTTGCATGACCTCTGCATGTCATATCTTGTTTCTTAAAAACATTTTCTTCCGTGTTGCTCTTTTTCTACAGAGAAAGGGTATATTTCTCTTTTGCTGTTAATTTCCTTCAAATCCCCTTGCTTAGCATTTGGAAATTTCACTCAAAGACCTTTTCAGGTGAACTATAAATCCCAGCAACTACAACTCCCAAATGACAAAATCAATCCCCCTCCCAATGCCACCGGTATTTAAATTTGTACGTATTGGGTATTTGTGCTCAATTTTGTGGAGTGAATGAAAATTCATCCTGCATATCAGATATTTACATTACGATCCATAACAGTAGCAAAATTACAGTTATGAAGTAGCAACGAAAATAATTTTATGTTTGGGGGTCATCACAACATGAGGAACTGCATTAAGGGGTCACTGCATTAGGAAGGTTGAGAGCCACTGAATTAAGAAATGCCATTTATAACCCAGGAACAAAAATTGAGTTACATAGTGTTATCAGTCTTGCATTTGCCTCACTTGCTAAGCGGCTTTGTTCCAGTCTTATCCTTTGCTTCGTTTGGGTTTGTTTTACTTCTGCAGTTGGAAGTCTTCCTGAAACATATGAGACAAAGATAAAGCACGGAATGGGGAACTGGTGTTGTTGAAATATGATGTTGGCAGCTGTAAGGGGACATAGTCATAGCAACTGGGGCCTCCCAAGGTGCGTCCGCACTCCAACGAGTAAGAAAATTCGATGTGTCCATAACGTGAATAACAGGTGAGCCCAACGGTGCCTCCTCCGGCCACCAAATTGCCACGACATTTCTGCAGCAGGTCATCATGCCAGACGTCATCGTCCCACAGTTCCACCAGAAAAGGGTTGTGGTCCATCAGCGTCACAGCCCCAAAATCCACAGTTTCAGTCCAGTTGGGGTGGTTGTTGTTCCAGACAACCTTGGTTCGCCTTTCCTGGTCTTGGAAGAAAACCTTGACGTAGGCGTCGGTGGCGGTGAATTGATCGCCCCAAAGGTTGGCACCAGTGGAAATGGTGAAGCTGAGACGTGCCCGGCCTCGTTCCCAGGCACAGCACATGTCATTCACGATGGCATCAGCTTGGCATTTACATGTGCAGCTCTTCTCTGTGTTTTGGGTGCTCCAGGATGGGCAGTCTTGTGGGCAGTCCCTCTTAAGGGCTCTCTGGCTGATATGACCCACAACGGCTCGCTTCAACAAGTCCCTCCTTGGATCTGTTCGGGGCAACAACATATGAAGAGGTAGGAGGGAGAACGAGATCAAACCGGGCTTTGTTTTTGCCGTCTCCATCCATTCTGAAAAGCGCTGGACTTCTCCAGTTTGCGAGAAGAGCATCTCCACTCGCTGGTCTCCTCCCACCACCTCTGTGCGTTGTCCACTGTAGATGTCATAAAAGTTTCCCCAGCCCTTCGCTCCCCAGAGCTCTTGGCACTTGGACTTGAGGGAACTGGATCCAAAGAGCAATTCGTGCCCCAGACTAACCTCCCAATTCAGGCAGTCCTTGATCTTGGAAATGGTGAAACCTGCCAAGGCCATAGTGCAAGTGCGCACAGCTAAGAGGTGGCGCACTCGCCCTCCCAAACGGACGTGGCTGATATAGTGCGTGCCATAGATGTTGATAAACTGCTGGTACTCCTCAAGGTTGGACTTCCTTGGCAGCCTCTCCAGCGCACGAGAGAAGTACTGGGACAGAAGGGGAGGATTCTGGAGCCTTAACCTGCTCAGGAAAAAAAGAAAGAGAATATGAGAAAATATGCCTCTTTGGGGGCATCTACATTTTATACATTTTATACAGATTTTAATTAACAGGATTGCTTCCTGAGTAATCTGGAGATTTCTTGTTTCATGAAATATTTGGGCTTCTCTCAGGTTGCATCAACACTGGCAATTCCTAAATTCTGCTCCTCCGGGTGTTTTGGATGTCAACTCCGAGCAGCCTCAATCACTTTGGCCGAAGGTTGCAGATTCACAATAGAGGACCACGGTTTGGGAATGACTGGTCTACATTGTAGAATTAATGCAGCTTGATGCCACTTTAACTGCCATGGTTCAATGCTATGGAATTACAGGAGTTGCAGTTTTACAAGGTCTTTAGCCATCTCTACCAAAGCGTGCTGATGCCTCACCAAATGCCAAATTCCAGGTTCCATAGCATCGAGCCCTGGCAGTTAAAGTGATTTCAAACTGCACTAATTCTACAGTATAATGTACCCCTAGAGCAAGGGTCCTCAAACTTTTTAAACAGAGGGCCAGGTCACAGTCCCTCAAACTGTTTGAGGGCCGGATTATAATTTGAAACAGCATGAATGAATTCCTATGCACACTGCACGCATCTTATTTGTAGTGCAAAAACCACTTAAAAACAATACAATAATTAAAATGAAGAACAATTGTAACAAACATAAACTTATTAGTATTTCAATGGGAAGTATAGAGCTGCTTTTGGCTGATGAGATAGGATTGTTGTTGAGGTGTGCTTTCAAGTCGTTTCAGACAGGTTGACCCTGAGCAAGGGCTGGGTAAATGAACTTGGTGGGCCGTATCCGGCCCCCGGGCCTTAGTTTGAGGACCCCTGCCCTAGAGTGTCTAGTTTATTCCCCTGAAGTACTGAATAGCTTTATTATTGTACTATTGCACAATGAAAGTAAATGCCTTCACTAGCACATACCAAAACCACACACCCATCCCTCCACACCCCAGGCAACACCACAGAGCCCCCAATGCCACATCAATGCAAATTCACTGAGTTCAACATAGCCACAGCTCTAGGATAAAAACTATCTCTCAAGTCTGTTTGTCCTTGTCTTTGTCACCCTGTACCATCTGCCAGATCACAAGTATTATGAGTCTGAGAAAAACTACTGAGAACTAAATCAGTCTATCTTGGAAGATCTAGTACAGAGGAGTGGGTTGGATCTCCTGAGAAACAACTCTTAAGTAACGTTGGACCCCTGCATTTGCACATTTAACTTTTGTGCATTTGATTTTATATTGATGCAATTAAAACATTATCTACAAAAATGTTTAGGTCTTGTAGGATGACTCTATGGCCGATCTCTGGCAGAAATTGACCACAGAATTGCGCTGAAAGACCTAGAGATTCCATGAGTGGAGGACTTAGAGATTAATGGACCTCATCACACTAGAGAATGAATCCACTTTAAATCTGGTTTCTGCCTCCTGCAGAATTCTGGGGTTTTGTAGTTTAGGGAGGTGCCTTTAATAGCCTCACAAAACTACAAACCCCAGAATTCTGCAGGATGCAGAAACCAGATTTTAAGTGGATTCATTTTCTAATGTGATTAGGTCCTTAGTTTTCCCACTTTTGGTGAAGTCCTGGGCCACACAAAAGTGGAGAGCCTAGTGTAACTCACCATTGAAAGATAGATCCCAGGATTCTCCAGAATGAAGTTAAAATGATATCAAACTAATAAACCTCTGTAGTATATCTCAAGCTACTGGCAAAACTGCTCCCATGCTCTGCAGAGATTGTTGCAGGTAAAACAAATGTTCAGTTCTTGGGGAGTGAGGGTTGCAGCATAAGACTTAATGCAGAAACAGCAGAGACAGGATAATGAGAGACCCCTCCTAGCTCCTCTTAAATCCATTGTGGTGCCAGTACTGCTAGTGATGCTTACCGGTAGTATTCACAGGAGATCTCCTGCTTCACAAAGCTGTGTCTATCCCGCAGAGATTTGTCATGTGCATAGAGAGTCATTTGGGACTGAGATCCAGCAAAGGCTATCCGTGCCTTGGAAATCCCTAGCTCTTTTAGCCCATCATTTGGTGCCTCTGTAGGCAACCCCAGTTCAATTTCCCAGTCGTTGCTCACATCCTTGGCCATGGCGTGGGCCACGTCCACATCTGAGTTCTCCACTGAGCTGCTCACTTGCCGATGGCAATTGCCATGCGCCCGCCAGTCCACACTGGTCAAGGGGAGTCTCTGAAGCTGCCCATCCATTAGAGGGTTTCGGCACAAGGTGCATGTCCCATTGGGTCCATGCCATCGGCTGGCATCCACGACATATGCCCCCTTCCTGGCCAAAGTAGTGATATCAACCCCTTCACCAATGAAATTATAGCCAGGAACAAAGGGAGCCGACTTCCTGCAAATGGATCTTGGAAACAGCTGACAATGGCCTGTGGCTACTGGCTGGAAAAAAGAAAGCAAAAGCAGGAGAGAATCCAGGAAGAGGTGATGCTTAGACATAGTAGTTCTGGTAGGATCCTTCATCCCAGAGGGGAAAAGTTGGCCCTAAATCATTCCGGGAAGAAGAAAAGAGAGAGCTTGGTTATGTTTTTCATGTATTCCTTATTGCACTAGAGCCCTGAAATATCTTTTTACCACAAACCAAACTCTGTTCAGGTATTCCAGTAATTAAAAGTTTATTTAAAGAAGAGTATATAAAAATAAGCAAATGCAAAAGAGAATCAAAGTTCAAAAGGTTACTTCCAAGATAGCTGAGAGTCCAAAATCCTTTCAAATATAGTCTCCAGAGTCAATCCACAAAAATATCCACAAACAAGATAGCATGAATCGAGGCAACATATGCCACACATAAACTAGAAGCAAGTACAAACTTGGAAACTTGAATACATGAATTCCAAGAACATAGGACCCAAAAACTGAGAGCTGTTCACCCAAATACAATGTTGCTCTCACAACATTGTATCAGCAGGAACCACTTTAAAAGGTCTCAATCCCTCCCATAACATCATTTCTCATGACCTGCTTTCCTCTCCTTATCTCTAAACCTTTGGGAAAAGCGAGTTTGTCTTTGTTGCATGTTCTTTCTCCGCAGTTCCAGGCGCTTTGACCTAGACAAACATTTGTCTCCCACTTTTCTCTCAGCCTGCACTTCTGGCAGGTTCTCATGAGAACTGATATTGCTTTCTCCAGTCTCATGGGAACTGAGAGGAGATTCCAAAACAACTCTCTCTAGGCCATGTCTATTCTCCTTTGGGCTCTGAATCTACCCCAGTGTCCCCTTCCCCATCTTCTGAACACTCAGAATCTGACCAGGCTACAGCATTCATCAACTTTGCATTTCACTATTCCGCCAAAGAACCCAATGAAGAACTCATTAAACATATAGGAGCCTTCACCACTTTTAATTGTAGAAACTGGTGCATTTACAATGTAGAATGCCATTCTAGGGAAGTCATGCTACCCCTCTATTCTGCTTTGGTTAGACCACAACCTGGAATATTGTGTCCAATTCTGGGCACCACAATTCAAGAGAGATATTGACAAGCTGGAATGTGTCCAGAGGAGAGCGACTAAAATGATAAAAGGTCGGGAGAACAAGCCCTATGAGGAGCGGCTAAAGGATCTGGGCATGTTTAGCCTGAAGAAGAGAAGGCTGAGAGGGGATATGATAGCCATGTATAAATATGTGAGAGGAAGCCACAGGGAGCAGGGAGCAAGTTTGTTTTCTGCTTCCCTGGAGACTAGGACGTGGAACAATGGCTTCAAACTACAAGAGAGGAGATTCCATCTGAACATGAGGAAGAACTTCCTGACTGTGAGAGCCGTTCAGCAGCGGAACTCTCTGCCCCGGAGTGTGGTGGAGGCTCCTTCTTTGGAAGCTTTTAAACAGAGGCTGAATGGCCATCTGTCAGGGGTGATTTGAATGCAATATTCCTGCTTCTTGGCAGGGGGTTGGACTGGATGGCCCATGAAGTCTCTTCCAACTCTTTGATTCTATGATTCTATGATTTGACATAACTTTAACTGCTATGGCTCAATGCTATGGAATCACAGGAGTGGTAGTTTTACAAGCATTTTTTTTGCCAAAGAGTGCTGGTGCCTCACCAAGCTACAATTCCCATGATTTTATAGGAGTGTTATAAATTCTATAACTATACAGTGCAGATGCACTCACCTTCAAATTAAAATCCAAGCCTTGAAGAGTTAAACATAAAAAATGGCCAGTCTGGGTTTCCTGGCATACAGATATTTTAAATCTCACATTCTGTCTATTCCAGATATGAGGACAACTGTGGTTTTGGGCAACCAAGGGAGATGAAATGCTTGCCCATCCCTACTCACAACAATAGAGTGCTTTGGGGGAAAACATTCCTACACTGGGCCGCTATGAGCGAGTTTCAGCAAAACACAGACGGATCGGGGAAAACTGAAAGGCACAACAGATTGTGTCATTGTCCATTTTGGACAATGACACCATATGTTGTGCTTTTCAGTTTTCCCCGATCCATCTGAGTTTTGCTTAAACTCGCTCATAGCAGATCAGTGAAGGAATATTTATTTAAGGGACTCTGACATCCATAGCTCTGTCACCCAGCTTCTCTCATTTCCAAAGTGCACCAGACCGCTTGACAACAATTGTCCTTTTGATCTCCATCTTTCCCAGCACTGTCTGTTTCAAATCCCTTCCTGTCTTGCTGACCTACTTTCCTCCTTAGCTTCTCTGAGTCAAGTTTATGAACATACGGAGGGGATTTTTAACTCACCGGCTCCTTCTTTCAGCAGACAAGGCTGTTTCCAATGACAAGCTCAGCAAATGCGGTCGGTCTGCCTGTTTTTTGTTTTTTTTTTCCTTTCGAGTGGCTCCAAATTCCACTTTCTGCACATT
Source organism: Anolis sagrei (assembly GCF_037176765.1). NCBI lineage: Eukaryota > Metazoa > Chordata > Lepidosauria > Squamata > Anolidae > Anolis > Anolis sagrei. Next base: position 13,333,935 of record NC_090026.1, on the reverse strand, counting down.
TGGCTCGAATTATTGAGGGATCGGAAAAAGAAGAGGGAAAAAAAACCCAAAAGGGAGGACTTCTCTGTTAGCTCTTCTGAATGGTGGTCTGTCTGTGTGCGGAGGTTTTAATATTCTGTAAGCTGCCCTGAGCCTGAATATGTGGAGGTGGGGGAGTGGGATGTACATGAATGAAACTGGATGAAATAAAAAGAAGTCAATTCTTAAGAGCTGGCATCATCTTTGGCATGATTCCTTCAGCTTTTCCATCACAAAGATCATCTAGTATCATGATTCAATATGAAAGGCTGGTGTTTTTTCTCCCCAATTTGCATTAGCCAATTGGAAACAATTGTTATAACAAGAAAGAACTCATTGCTATTTTGTTATTCTAATTTTTGCAGGAAAATTTGCCATTTAACAGAGTTTAACAGCAAGGAGGTATTTCCAAGTCTGTAGAATAGGAAGTCAATGTTTTATATTCTCCTCTGTCAGACTGTAGACTTAAAATAATCAAGTCAGAAGGGAGGAAAAGGAAATGAAGGAGAATGTATTGTCGAAGGGTTTCATGGCCGGAATCACTGGAGTGTTGTGAGTTTTCTGTATGGCCATGTTCCAGAAACACTCTCCTGACGTTTCGCCTGCATCTGTGGCCGGCATCCTCAGAGGTTGTGAGGCGTGTTGGAAACTAGAAAAGGTTTTGGGTTGTTTCCACAACCTAGTTTCCAACAGACCTCACAACTTCTGAGGATGCCTGCCATAGATGCAGGCGAAATGTCAGGAGAGAATGCTTCTGAAACATGACCATACAGCCCCAAAAAATCACAACAACTCAGAAATAAAGGAGTGTGGCTCATTTTTCTATTATTTTATAGCAGTGGTTCAGTTGCTTTCTTCGTGACCTCATGGACCAGCCCTCACCAGAGCTCTCTGTCGGCCGTCACCACCCCCAGCACCTTCAAGATCGAGCCAGTCACCATCCATCCATCCATCCATCCATCATGCCCTTGGTTGCCCCCTCTTCCTTTTTCCTTCCTTTTTCCCAGTATCATTGTCTTCTCTAAGCTTTCCTGTCTTCTCATGATGTGGCCAAAGTACTTCAACTTTGCCTCTAATATCCTTCCCTTCAGTGAGCAGTAGGGCTTTATTTCCTGAATTATGTACTGGTTGGATCCTCTCGCGGTCCAAGGCACTCTCAGAACTTTCCTCCAACACCACAGTTCAAAAGCACCTATATTCCTTTTGTTATAAATATATGAGATATAGAGCATAAAGCTTGATTAAATGTACACACCATCTAACATGTGTGGTTGTTAGCCCTTCTACAGATTGGCCAAAACTTAATTCTTGTTATATCATTCCAGCCTGGTACCCTTGGCAAAACTATGAATTCCCTGATTATAAACTATCTTTTATTGGGGGGGGGGGGGTCATGTTCGACAACACAGTGGTTCCCAACCTGTGGTCCGTGGATCAACAGTGGTATCCCAAGAACTAAAATTTGGTCCGCAGCCTCACCGTTACTGCACTATTGCAATGAGAGTGACTGGTCTCACGAAACCCTCTTATAGTGCTGAAGCAATGGGGATGTCAGGAGGGGAGAGCCTGACTACCCATGAAAAGGTGCAACAAGCCTCCTGACTGCTGATTCTCCTCCTCCCTCCTCTGAAAGGTACCTGGAAGTGGGGGGGGGGGTGCTTGGTGTCTTTGTTTTTAGGTCTATTCCGGGGGTTATTTGGGGTGCTGATTTGGAAAACTACATTGGATAAACCACATCAGCTCTAGATTATTAAATATGGTTTTCTGTGGGCGAGCAAACAGCGACTATTGGATGGCATATGTTCTGTATCAGAAATTAGAGCTGATGTGGTCTATCCAATGCAATTTTCTGAATCAGCACCCCAAATAACCAAACCAAATCTAAAGGTGACCAAAACCCTTTTGGGACTAATGTTGGAGAGTGGTCCCTGGTCACAAAAAGTTTGGGAACCACTGTTATAGCGCCATGGTTTGAACGCCGCAGTTTGACCTCACTTTAATAATAATAATACATTTTATTTATTACCCACCTCTTTAGATGGTCCAAGACAAGGTACAACAAAGTAAAATGCTGTTAAACTGGATTAATTCTACAGTGTAGATGCACCCCAAGTGCAAGCCAGCTTCCTATGTTCATAAGAATCCTTTTTCATGTGCAAAACTAAATTATTCAGTAAATCCGGGATGGTCTTAAGAGCCATAGCCTATTATCCATTGGTTCATTTATTTAAATAACATAAATTACATATTACCATAAAGCAGTTAGCACCCTTAGACCAACCTGGCCCCTATTTACACTTTGTAACACGATTTAAAGGAATGATCTGTTTCTGGTTTGAAAGTGCTATTTCCTGTTTAATTGTGTGGTACTTCCTTTGAATGTAGTTTTTATACTCCAAGAACTTCATTTTTGTGGCTGCCACAAACTACGAGGGGTATTTTTTAAGTAAGGTCCGTTTTGTTGTAGACACTAGTAGTTTGCACGCATACCGCAACGAGCGCGTGTGTCATGTACCGGCATGCTTCGGGAACAACTGTGCTCAGTTTCCGCTCTGCAGCTAACCTGTACGGTTCTGTTCTGTGCTTTAAAAATGTTTAAGACTATCAACTCACCCTCCGCATGTGAGGTTCGCTCAGTGATACGGTTTTTGTCAGCAAGGAACTTGCCTGCTGCAGAAATTCATCGACAGATTTGTGAAGTGTATGGTGATACTGTTATGAGTGAAAGCAAAGTGCGTAAGTGGGTACGACAATTCAAAGATGGCCGTGACAACGTCCATGATGAGGACCGCTCCGGTCGCCCTTCTTTGATTACAGTGAACTCTTGGTTATCGGAGCAGGCGGCAAGTTTTTATGAAGAGGGTATTTTAAAATTGGTTCAGAGGTATGATAAGTGTTTGAGCAAACTTGGCAACTATGTCGAAAAATAGAGTGAAGTATGTACTTTCTGAAAATAAATTTACTTTTTTAAAATAAACTTTTGTTGTGTACTTATGTTCAAACGGACCTTACTTTAAAAATACCCCTCGTATGTTGAATTGGTTGAGACCCTATGAGACAGTCACTGAAAAACAATAGCAAAATGTGCTGCAGGATGTTCATAAACTTGGCTCAGAGAAGCCAAGGAGAAAAGTAGGTCAGCAAGATAGGGAAAGATTTGAAACAGACAGTACTGCAAAGAAGTTTTGTCCCACTAAAACAAAGGTTTTGCAGTTTAATAAACCTTTTCCATGTTTTTATGATAGAACCAATTAGGAAATGACAGTTATGGCAGTAGCTAAGGAAAGAACATTGATATTATTGGGATTTGATCTAAGAGTAGGCTGGCATGCCTATTTATGGTATAAAAAGAAAAAAATTGGAAAGAAAATTGTCAATCATTTTATTAGACCGGCCTTAATGAAAGATGGGAGAATATAAAAAAGACTATATACAAAAACACCAATGTGGATGTCACTATTAGAAGCATCACAGAGAAGAATTTTGGGTTGGGAAAACTGACCGATCTATAAAGAGATTAAAAAAAACAAAACAAGGGATGGAGTGTGTAATAAAAATCCAGGACAAAATAAAAATATGAAAAAAAATTGGTTTCCTTATAGACAATTAAAAGAATATTATAAGGACAGATAAAGGAACGTTCTGGGACAAAATAATGTTAACAGAGAAAAATTAATCACAAAAATATCTAAAAAACTTCTGGAATGGAACACCAAAACAGAACAGGTCAAGGAATTTGTGAATAAATGGACTATTAACATAGAACGTCCAATACAACTTGAGTAATGGGAAGACATTTGGAACAGGAAACTAACATTTACTTATGTGTATGACCTAAAGGAAAATTGGTGTAAAATGATGTACCGGTGGTACATCAGTCCCCTAAAATTAGGAAAATGCTACAAAAATGTAGAAATAAAATGTTGGAAATGTGAAATACAGGAAGGTACGTTCTACCACATGTGGTGGCTGTGCAAATCAGCAAGAGAATTCTGGAAAGAAATACATGCAACAATACAAACAATATTAAAGATCAAAATAGAAATGAAACCAGAAATCTTCTAATTAGGAATCACTGATAGAAAACTGGATAAGAACAAAGAAAAGCTTTTAAATTGTTTAATAAACTGCAAGAATAGTATTGGCAAAAAATTGGAGATTAAAACAAGTAAGCAATGGATAATAAAAGTTCTCAAAATAAGGAATATGGACAAGCTGACACAATTAATGACAAAATGCCAAGGAACACCAATAAAAGAAACTGATTGGAATTTAGTAAATAAGTATGTAAATACAACAAGGAAAGAAAAGAAAGACGACATAGATCAATAGAATAGACATAAGAAATACTGCGCTGAGAAGAGGAACGAAGAGGAGAATACATAGATATACTTGTAGCAAATGACTAGAGTGAAGGAAAAAAAACTACAATGAAGACCAGAAGCTGAACCAAAACCTTTATTTTTTTTCCTTTTTCTCTTTTTTTATATACCGTATATAGAAAATCTTAATAAACTTTTTTTCAAAATGGACATGACATTTATGATCAGGAACAAAAATGGAGTTACATAGTGTTATCAGGCTTGAATTTTCCTCACTTGCTAAGCAGTTTGTTCCAGTCTTGTCCTTTGCTTCAGTTGGATTTGCTCTACTTTTGCAGTTGGAAATCTTCTTGAAACCTATGAGACAAAGATAAAGCAGGGAACGGGGATCTGGAATTGCTGAAATATGATGTTGGCAGCTGCAAAGGGACATAGTCATAACAACGGGGACCTCCCAAGGTGCGCCCGCACTCCAACAAGTAAGAAAATTTGATGTGCCCATGACGCAAATAACAGATAAGCCTAACGGTGCCTCTTCCGGCCACCAAATTGCCACGACATTTCTGCAGCAGGTCGTCATGCCAGACATCAGCGTCCCACAGTTCAACCATAAAAGTGTTGTGGGCCATCAACGTCACGTCCCCAAAATCAATGGTTTCAGTCCAGTTGGGGTTGTTGTTGTTCAAGACAACCTTGGTCCGCCTTTCCTGATCCTGGAAGAAAACCTTGACGTAGGCGTCAACGGCGGAGAAGTAGTCACCCCAAAGGTTGGCACCCGTGGAAATGGTGAAGCTGAGACGTGCCCGACCTCGTTCCCAGGCACAGCACATGTCATTCACGATGGCATCGGCTTGGCATTTACATGTACAGCTCTTCTCTGAGTTTTGGGTGCTCCAGGATGAGCAGTCTTGTGGGCAGTCCCTCTTAAGGGCTCTCTGGCTGATATGACCCACAATGGCTTGTTTCAACAAATTCCTTCTTGGATCTGTTCGGGGCAGCAACATATGAAGAGGCAGGAGGGAGAAGGAAATCAAACCAGGCTTTCCTTTCACCGTCTCCATCCATTCCGAAAAGCGCTGGACCTCTCCAGTTTGCGAGAAGAGCATCTCCACCTGTTGGTCTCCTCCCACCACCTCTGTGCCTACTCTACTGTAGATGTCATAAAAGTTACTCCAGCCCTTTGCTCCCCAGAGCTCTCGGCACTTGGATTTGAAGGAAACGGGTCCAATCACGCTAACGTTCCATTTCAGGCAGTTCTCGATATCGGAAATGGTGAAACCTGCCAAGGCCATAGCGCAGGTGCGCACAGCGAAAAGGTGGCGCACTCGCCCTCCCAACCGGACATGGCTGATATAGTGCGTGCCATAGATGTTGATAAACTGTTGGTACTCCTCAAGGCTGGACTTCCTTGGCAGCCTCTTCAGCGCATGGGAAAAGTACTGGGACAGACGGGGACGATTTTTTAATCTTAACCTGCTCAGGACAAAAAGAAAAAAAAAAGAGAAAATAATGCGTCTTTGGGTGCATCTGCATTAAGTATTTATACAGATTTTAATTAATACAATTGCTTCCTGAGGAATCTGGAGATTTGTTGATGTTTTGGACTTTTCTCTTGGGTTGCAGCTACATTGGTGATTCCTAAACCCTGCTCCTCCATGTGTTTTGGGCTTCAACTTCTAGCAGCCTCAGCCACTTTGGCCGAAGGTTGCAGATTCACAATAGAGGAGCACAGTTTGGGAATGTGCTGTTGTGTCAGCTCCACTGGCTGCCGATCCAGTTCCGAGCACAATTCAAAGTGCTGGTTTTGACCTACAAAACCCTATACGGTTCCGGCCCAGTGTATCTGTCCAAACGGATCTCCCTCTACGTCCCACTCCGGAATCTAAGATCTTCTGGGGAGGCCCTGCTCTCGACCCCGCCTCTATCACAAGTGAGATTGGCGGGGACGAGGAGCAGGGCCCTCTCGGTGGTGGCCCCCCACCTGTGGAATTCACTCCCCGGGGAAATTAGATCTGCAACATCGCTCCTTTCCTTTAGGAAAACACTAAAAACATGGATCTGGGACCAGGCATTCGGACAATCGGGCAGATAAAGAAAGAACTTTGACGATGACTAGGAAATGATTAATGGATTAGATCTATGGAACTCTGAAAGACGAAACGCTGATCACGAGAATGGTTTTATATGATGTTTTATATAATGTGTTATGTACTGGTTGTTTGACTGTTTTAACTGTGATAATTGCTTTTAACTATGGTTTTGTATATTATGTGTAATTTGTATAGGCATTGAATTGTGCCTTTTTTGTAAGCCGCCCTGAGACCTCCTTCGGGGGTTGAGAAGGGCGGGGTAAAAGCACCCGAAATAAATAAATAAATAAATAAATAAATAAATAAATAAATAAATGACTGGATTACACTCATGCTGCAACCCCTTAATACAGTTCCTCATATTGTGGTAACCGCCAACCATAAAATTATTTTCGTTGCTACTTCATAATTGTAATTTTGCTACTGTTATGAATCATATGCACGATGCATTTTCAGTCACTGGATCAAATTTGGCACAAATACCCGTTATGCCCAAATTTGAATACTGGTCAGGTTGGGGGAAATAGACCTTGACATTTGGGAGTTGTAATTTCTGGGATTTGTAGTTCACCTACAATCCAAGAGCATTCTGAGCTCCGCCAACAATGGAACTGAACCAAACTTGGCACACAGAACTCCCATGACCAACAGAAAATACAGTAGGCTGAGAGGCCAGCCAATCACAGCAGAATTTGCCTTCTGTTTCCAAAAATGAAGACAAGGACAGGTGGAGAGATCTTCAGCCTTCTCTGCCAAAGGGGTTTCTAAGACCATCAGAAATATGTGTTTTCTGATGATCTTTCGTGACCACTCTGAAACCTCCCTTTGCCATCTCCCCCCCGAGCCCCAGGTCCCGACTACCAGGTTGAGATACACTGCTCTAGAGAGTCTAGTTCATTGCCCTGAAGTATAAAATAGTTTATTGTCATACTATTGCTCAATGAAATTAAATGACTTTTCCAGCACACGCACACCCATCCACACCCCAACCACCACCACAAGGCTCCAAATGCCACATGAGTGTGAAACCATGGAGTTCAACATAGCCACAGCTCTAGGATTAAAAACTATCTCAGTCTGTTTGCCCTTGTCTCCCTTTACCATCTGCCAGTTGGCAAGTATGACTCTTAGTTTGAGAACTTCTGGGGAGGTCCTGCTCACGACCCCGCCCCTATCACAAGTGAGATTGGCGGGGACGAGGAGCAGGGCCTTCTCGGTGGTGGCCCCTCACCTGTGGAACTCACTCCCGGGTGAAATTAGATCAGCGACATCCCTCCTTTGAAAAACTATTGAGAACTAAATCAGACTATCTTGGAAGATATAGTACAGAGGATTGAACTGGAGCTCTTGATAAAAGACTAAGTAATGTCAGACCCCTGCATTTGCGTATTTAACTTTTGTGAATTTGATTATATGTGGATGCGATTAAGATGTTTTCTATAAGAATGTCTAGGTCTTGTAGGATGACTCTATGGCCAGTCTCTGGAAGATGACCACAGAATTGTGCCGAAAGACCTAGAGATTCCTCGAGATAACACTTCCCCAGGAAGCTCTAGACAGGGCTGTAGCCAGAAAAAGAAATTCGGGAGGGGTTGAAATTTGGGGGGGGGGGGGGTGTTGAAAATTTCGTGGGCGGGGGGGGGAGGGGTTGAAAACTGCCTCCTAGCTCACGCTGAAGCAAAGAGCACAGCAGGGGGCAGAGCAGCCTTCCATAGCCTGCAGCTCCACCCCTGCCAACCACCTCCACCAAGTCTGGCCTCCTTAATGAGAGCATTCAACACACACACAAACCCAACTTGGTTGCTTCGCTACATCGGCTATTGCTGCAAGTAATGACAGTGTGAATAAATTGTCAATATTTGCTTGAGATAGTGCTTGCACTTCTGGAGGGACTCTTGATTTTTGCATCTCATAGACTTAGCATGGGGATTTGGTTAACCAGTTAAAATTCATGAGTAAACCAGTTTTTTTTTAAAAAAAAAATCTGAAACATTTCGGGGAGGGGGTTAAACCCCTTACCCCCCCCCCCTCGCTACAGGCCTGGCTCTAGATCTTCCAGTGGAGGACAGATATTCTTGGAGAGGTGTTCTCTCAGGTACAGAAAAGTTGATTTTTTAAAAAAAGGAATCATGGTTTTTCCACTTTTGCTGGAATCCTGACCCACACAAAAGTGGAGAGCCTACTGTACCTCACCATCAAAAATGTTTATTTATTACATTTATATCCCACCCTTCTCACTCCAAAGTGGACTCAAAGTGGCCAGGATTCTCCAGAATGGTGTTAAAAGTGATATCAGACTAATATATAATTGTGTGGTTATACCTCAAACTACCTGGCAAAACTGCCCCCATGTTCTTGGAATGGGGGGAGGGTTTGTGTGCTGCAGCATAACACTCTTAACGAGAGACACCTTCTCTTAAATCCATTGCATTAACTTTTTGTGGTGCCAAAGATGCTTACTGGTAGTATTCACAGGAGATCTGCTGCATCACAAAGCTGTACCTGTCCTGCAGAGATTTCTCATATGCATTGAGAGTCATTCGGGACTGAGATCCAGCAAAGGCTACCTGGGCCTTGGAAAGCACTAGCTCTTTTGGCCAGTCATTTGATGCCTCTGTATGCAACCCGAGTTCGATTTCCCAGTTGTTGCTCACATCCTTGGCCAAGGCATGGGCCACGTCCACATCTGAGTTCTCCACCGAGCTGCTCACTGGCCGATCGCAATTGCCATGCGCCCGCCAGTCCACACTGGTCAAGGGGAGTCTCTGTAGCTGCCCATCCATTCGAGGGTTTTGGCACAAGGTGCATGTCCCATTGGGTTCATGCCACTGGCTGGCATCCACGACATATGCCCCCTTCCTGGCCAGAGTAGTGATATCAACCCCTTCACCAATGAAATTATAGCCAGGAACAAAGGGAGCTGGCTTCCTGCAGGTGGATCTTGGGTACAGCTGGCAATGGCCTGTGGCTACTGGCTGGAAAAAAGAAAGCAAAAGCAGGAGAGAATCCAGGAAGAGGTGTTGCTTGGACATGGTAGTTCTGGTAGGATCCTTCATTCCAGAGGGGGAAAGTTAGCTCTTAAATCATCCTGGGAAAAAGAAAAGAAAGGACTTCATGTTTTCCTCAACTTTGCATTCCTCCAAGGAACCCATTAAACATGCAGGAGCCTTCTCCATTTTTAATTGTAGCAACCGGCGCACTTACACTGTAGAATGTAGTTTGACACCACTTTAACTGCCATGGCTCAAGGCTATGGAATCATAGGAGTGGTAGTTTCACATGCCTTCTCTGCCAAAGAGTGCTGTTGCCTCACCAAGCTACAATTCCCATGGTTCTATAGTGGAGGAGACGTGGTTTTAAAAGGGGAATTTTTAGATATTTCCCCATTGCCCATATGTCATGATTTACTGCCATATTGGCCTATTTCTGCAGTAGGCCTATGTTCACAGAAAATGCTGATTGTTTGAGAAATCAGTGCTCAAAGAAGAAGTTACTACTCAAGGATAACAGTATATCCGGACAAAACCAGCTAGCTGTTGGCTAGTTAGAACCCCCAAGTTTCCCAGTCGCTCTAAAGCCATGTTTGCAACAGACTAACAGATAAGATACAGTCATGGTCAGAGAACAATGGACTGTAGTTATGTTATAGTTGTGCCATTGTTAGGATCCCACGTGTGCTATAATGTCAATCAAAATCATAAACAACTAATGAACAACTGTATAGCTAACTTAGACCAATGAAATGATTTGTATTTGGGAACCAATGAAAATGTATATTCCATTTACTATAAATGCTCTGCAGCCCCATTGGGGTTGCGACAAACCCTTTGATTGCATCCCTGTATGCTTGTTTGTCGTTATTGCTATGGCCACGCAATAATAAATAGTTTTTTGCAGTTTAAAGGATTCAACTTTCGTGGTGTCCATCCTTGCCCTCCCTATTGGAAAGGGGGCTTTTGCCTTTTGGGAAATATTTTGGTTTCGTTGCCCCTACAATAGGAGTGTTAAACTGCACTAATTCTACAGTGCAGATACACACACCTTCAAATTAAAATCCAAGCCTTGAAGAATTAAACATCAAAAACGGGCCGGTCTGAGTTTCCTGGCATTCAGATATTTTAAATCTCATATTCTGTCTATTCCAGATATGAGGACAATTGTGGGTTTGAGCGATGAGATGAAATGCTCGCCCATCCCTACTCACAACAATAGAGTGCTCCAGGGGGGAAAAATACTGATCTGCAATGAGCGAGTTTCAGTAAAACCCAAATGGATTGGGGAAAAGTGAAAGGCACAAAAGATTGTGTCATTGTCCATTTCCAATGCAGGAATGAATCTATCTATCTATCTATCTATCTATCTATCTATCTATCTATCTATCTATCTATGGGACTCCCAGCTTCTCTCATTTCCAAAGTGCATCAGACTGCTTGATCTCCATCTTTCCCAGCACTGTTCCAAATCCCTCCCTGTCTTGCTAACCTACTTTCCTCCTTAGCTTCTCTGAGCCAAGTTTATGAACTTATAGAGGGGATTTTTAACTCACCGGCTCCTTCTTTCAGCGGACAAGGCCGTTTCCAATGGCAAGCTCAGCAAATGCAGTTGGTCTGCCTGTTAAAAATTCCACTTTCAGTATTTGGCTTGAATTATTGAAGAATCGGAAAAAGAAGGGAAAAACGCCCAAGATGGAGGACTTCACTGTTGGCTCTTCTGAATGGTGGTCTGTAGGTGTGCGGAGGTTTTAATATTCTGTAAGCTGCCCTGAGCCTGGATATGTGGAAGTGGGAGTGGTTGGGATGTACATAAATAAAATTGGATGAAACAAAAAGAAGTCAATTCTTAAGCGCTGGCATCATCTTTGGCATCATCTAGCATCTGGATTGAATTTGATGGGCTATTGTTTTTCTCCCCAATTTGTGGTTATGGGAATTGGGTATGTTTAGTTTGGAGAAAAGATGCTGAGAGGGGACATGAGTGCCATGTTTACATATATGAAAGAATTTCACATTGAGGAGGGGACAAGCTTTATGCTGATCCAGAGAAACTAGGATGCAATGGAGCAATTGATTCAAATTTTAGGAAAAGTGATTCTATGCAAAAATTAGGACGAATTTCCTGATGGTAAGAGCTGGTCTACAATGGAATATGCTGCTTGGTGTAGTAAAATCTGGATGGCCATCTGACGGGAAGGCTTTGGTTGTGTTCCTGAATAGCAGGGTCTGGACTGGATGGCCTTTGCGGTTTCTTCCAACTTTGGGAAAAATATACTTATTTCCAGCACCACAAACTTACTCAGGACAATGATGGTATCTTCTTCTGCCATGGCTGAAATTTCATGTTGATTTGGATATCCCACTTCTGCAGGCCAAAAGAAAATGTACCAGGAGAATATCTAGAAAACAAGTTCTCAGCTTACTTTGTTCCTAATCATTTTGCTTTGCTGTTCAAATTTCATGCCTGTCTGTTTACAGATAAATGCTGCTGATGTTTTGCTTTGCTCCGAACCTGTGATCATGGTGACACTGCTGCATAAACAGCATGCAGCCTGACTCACTCTCATGATTAATTACAGATTGCAATAGACAATATCAAACAGAAATACTAGGCTTTCTGGTTTTTTTCCCACTTGTAAACAAACAGCATAAAAATGGACAAAGAACAGTGTTTGTTTAGCTGAAAGCTCGAGAATAATGCATTGCTACACAAAAACTGGAATTTGGCAAAGGAGCTGATCTGTTTAAGCCTAGGTTTCAGTGCTATATTACAAGAAATGTAGTTTTGCAAGGTCTTTAGCTTTTTTTGCCAAATCTACAAGTTTTGTAAGGTCTTTAGCTTTTTCTGCCAGATCTACAAGTTTTGCAAGGTCTTTAGCTTTTTCTGCCAAATCTACAAGTTCCAGGATCGCCTAGCATTGAGCCATGATAGTTCAAAGTGGTGCTAAACTGCATTAATTCTACAGTGGATGCATCCCCAGAATCTGAGCTAGTGAAAGCTCTGCTTCCCGCCTTCAGGGGAAGAAGTGATTGGCTCACCCTCTCAGCCAATAGCAAGGCAAGGTGCTACTACTTCCTCTCCTGCTTTTCCTCTTCCTCTTTCTTCTTGCTCTCTTCCTTGGCAGTGGTGTGGCTGGGTTTGACCTCTGCAATTGCATCCATTGCTAATCCAAGGTGAGTTTTTGCCATCCGTCTTTATTATGATTTTGGAAAGAGTCACAACAGGAAGAGGGATGGAGGGGAGGTTTATTTTTTTGCATTAAATAATAATATATGCAACGCTGCAATGTGTAACGCGTTGCTCGTTATTTTGGACCCCTGGCGCTTTTAACATGCTGTTCAGTATCTTGGAAAGAATATTTTTATTAATATTTACATGCACCAAAACTACATTTAACACTCAACAAATGCAAGCCAAAAAGGACATGCTTACAATACAAAAATATTAGAAAACAAACCACTGTTAGAATATGTAAACTACCATGCTATCTAAAAGTGATATGCAGATATATTTTATGCAGTCATAATCCTATATCCAGCTCCATTTGAAATACAGCAAGTAATTAATTGCAAGTTAAGACTAATAAAGAGAAGCCTAACTTGATGCAATGCAGTTGTTTAAAAACAGCTTTGTGGATGCAGTTTGCAATTTCTATTAAACAAGCAATTAAATTTATTTTATTTTAATTTGCACTTAAAGTATTTTTCATAGAGTTAGAAGAGACCTCGTGGGCCATCTAGTCCAACCCCCTGCCAAGAAGCAGGAAAACAACTTCAATTTTTTGGTTGGATGTTTGAGAGTTTGAGTTGTTTTGAGCTCCAGTAAAGTCAGAATCTACCATATAAATATTGGTATCCAAATTAGTATTTCAATTATTTATTATTATTAACTTTGTTTGTACCCCGCTAGCATCTCCCAAAGGACTCGATGCGGCTTACAAAGGCCAAGGCCTCAATACACAACATAACAATACAAAACCTAAAGCAAATAAAAAACTATTAAAGCAATATTAAACAACAACAATAAACAATACATCAAAACACAATAAAACTGGGCCGGGCCAGAGTAATGGGTACAGAATTAAAAGTGCTGATGTGACACTGGTATATAAGGATTATAGGGTAAGTGCAGTGTGCGGCAATCTAGTTCTAACAAAGTGCATCTGGGACTTGGTATTGGAGATTCCTATTCTGGGAAGGCACATCGGAACAGCCAGGTCTTCAAGTTTTTTCTAAAGACTGTCAAAGTAGGGGCCTGTCTTTGGGGAGGGTGTTCCAGAGTCGGGGGGCCACCACAAAAAAGGCCCTGTCTCGTGTCCCCACCAAACTCGCTTGCGACGCAGGCGGGATCACGAGCAGGGCCTCTCCAGATGAACATAGTGAACGCGTGGGTTCGTAAACGGAGATGCGGTCACGCAGGTAGGATGGTCCCAAACCGTTCAGGGCTTTGTAGGTAAGCACCTGCACCTTAAATTGGGCTCGGAAAATAAACTGCAGCCAGTGGAGCTCCTTGAACAGAAGGGTTGACCTCTCTGTAGATGCTTATTCCAAATAACTTGGATTAGTCTAACCATGCCAGCTTTGGACAGCTTTCCTTTCCTATCTTCAAATTAGCTTAACATTGAAATGCCTTTTTCTTTGCTGAGTCCCTTTAACCTTTGAGCCATCCAAGTTTTCTTTTTACCTTTACATGTGTGTTCTGTTAATATTTCTCCCTCTCTTCTGTTCAGGAAGGGAAAAAAATGGACAGGTTGAAGCACCTGCGTCATCAAAACAGTATCAGATCTCAACGGAAAGCACTTTTTTGGCATGAACACCTTGCAAGTTTCTGAGAAGCAGCTGCATTCCAAGATGGACTGAGCAAATACTGAAAACGCCCCGGTTTTTAATAACCTGGTAGCAGTATAGGAAAGGTATGATCTTGATTTCTTGTGTGAAGTAGTAGAAACTCAGTTGGTTTCTTCCTTTTTGACTGAGAAGTTTAGCAAGTCTGCTATGATGAACTGCATGTTCTGTCCGTGTTTCACCTGATTAACCCTGATTATAAACATGCCCTGAGCAGATGCTTCTCCTTTTGCACAGTGGTCCTCTCCACAAAATGGCTGATATTTGTCAGTAATATAAGAATTATCTTCATCCAGGCATGATGTTAACATGTTCTGGTTATAAGTTGTTATGCTATACAAAGATGGCAGGTAAAGATAACTTAATCTTAAAGATGACTACCAGACAATGTTACCCTTATGTGAGAACTAAGCCAGGCCAGCCCTGGTTAGTACTTGGGTTGGGGGCTACCTAGAAATCCCATATGCTGTATGCTAATATTTTAGAGTAAGCATGAGCAAACTTGGGCTCTCGGGGTGTTTTGGACTTCAATTGCAGCAATACCTAACAGCTGGTAGGCTGTTAGGAATTGTGGGACTTGTAGTCCAAAACACCTGGAGGGCCCAAGTTTGCCATGTCTGTTTTAGAGAAAAGAACTGACAAAACTTGCAATATTTCTTGCCTGATACAACACAGAAATTCATGCAGTCTCTTTAAGCTAATAAGTGACTTGAAAGCACATAAACACACACTAAAAAGGCTAAGCGTTGGAAGTTCAGGCATTGATCAGATATCTCTAAAAGGAATAAGGAAACATATTTATTACGGCGCAGTGGGTTAAAGCACTGAGCTGCTGAGCTTGTTGATCGAAAGGTTGCAGGTTCGATTCCGGGGAGCGGCGTGAGCTTCTGCTGTCAGCCCTAGCTTCTGTCAACCTAGCAGTTCGAAAACATGCAAATATGAGTAGATCAATAGGTACCGCTCCGATGGGAAGGTAAGGGCGCTCCATGCAGTCATGCCGGCCACATGACCTTGGAGGTGTCTGCGGACAATGCCGGCTCTTCGGCTTAGAAATGGAGATGAGCACCACACCCCAGAGTCAGACATGACTGGACTTAATGTCAGGGGACAACCTTTACCTTTAGTGGTTTAATAATAACACTATGTAACACAATTGTTGTTCCCTGGTTATAAATGCCATTTCCAAATGGGTTCTAGCATAAAAATGTAAAAAAGGTTTATTAAACTGCAAAAACTTTGTTTTTGCGGGGCATCCCGCGGCACATTTTGCTGTAGTTTTTCAATGAATATCTCATCGAGTCTCAACCAATTCAGCATAGTTTGTGGCCGCCACGAAAATGAAGTTTCTGGAGTATACTTTCAAAGTCAACATCGCACAATTATACAGAAAATAAAACTTCCAAACCAGGAACAGATTTTTTTTCAGTTTTGGTTACATACCGTAATAATACGGTTTAGAAAGCTGGATGTTAGTTTTCAGTTAACAGAATTCTTAGACAACGTTGCATCAGGTACGTGAGACTTTCACTTCATTACATCTTAAACTGTGTATCAACAAAGTCTGTAGTAGAAAGTGAAGAAATGGGCCTTTGTAGCATAAAAGGAATTGTAGGTGTGATTAAGAGATTAATGCATTTTTAGTATCAATAGTTGAAGATTTGTTATTTATTACAGGGATGAGAGATCTGAAGAAGTAGGAACACAGTGTGGATGTGTCCTCTCTCCTTCATAAATAATGTAAGTATGGAATTTCCGTCCGAGGCAAGTGTTTGGCTATTTATGTACCTACATGTTAGGACGAGGCTTTCCTGAGATTCAGTGCCTCATAAAAAGTAGAGATTATGGGGGAATGGGCATTAACTTAGTATGATAAACATAGAAACTCATGATGACCGTTCCTCTTGCTGTCATAAGCCTTGGACAGTAAGATTTTGTGTCATCAAATATAAACATTGGCCTTTCTTCACTCAAGGTGTCTTTGGATGGGTTGGCTGTCCAGTGGCACCGTTGAACTTTGCGGGGTCAAACATTCTGGGAAAGGGAGGACTTTTAGAACATGACTTGAAATTGCTCTCTTTTAGTGGGTAATATGAACGAGTGTGCAAAATAGAATTCTTCCATACAATGAGGATTTTGATGTTTGTTTTCTTCATGGATTAACTTATTTTAAAATATTTGCATTTCCCCCCACAGGGTTGTTGAAGATGAGCTTTAAAAGGAAAGGTTTCCCGGTTTCCTGCAGGAAAAGTTGAGTGGAAGAGAGCATTTTACCTATAAATACATCCTTAGTTTCTTTTGGAAGAGATGTGCGGAACCCATTTGCAATAAAAAAAGTTAATTTCTGAATGAATTTAACAGTTCTCTATTGTCACATTTAACAGGTTTAAACTTAATAAAGTAAATTATTGACTTTTTTCTGGAACCGTTCTTTTCTTAACATTGACTGTGCATCAAGTTGCCTAAAATAAATGGCTGACTTTCTGGAACTGAAGTTTCCTTAACATTGACTGCATCAAGTTATCTAAAATAAATTTTGACATGTTTCTGGGACTCACTTTTTTTAATATTGACTACATCACTCGGCGATCCCTCATTGTCCGAGTATGATGGCCTTCCAAGTGTAGTGCCTTCGCAGTGGAAGTGTAGGTTACTGTGGAGCCCTATTCTTGATCTACATGTTCTTCCACAGTAAGGACATTGGTTTCCAGTTGGAAAGCAATCCCAGTTAGGATGGCTTAATGCGTATTCCTCTTGGCACGGTGTCTATGCCAGAGTTTCTCCTTTTCGCCCTCCATTTGTGCCTCTTTGAATTCCGCAGCACTACTAGTCACAGCTGACCTCCAGTTAGAGCGGTCAAGGGCCAGGGCTTCCCAGTTCTCAGAGTTTGTACACTGGGCATTCATACTCAGCAGCAGAGTAGCAAAGCACAAGGGCAGAGGTCTTCACTGTATCCGGTTGTGATCTCCAGGATGTGCCAGCTTTTGTATGATATTTCTAGCACCCACTTTTTGCTTGATATTCAAGCAGTGCTTCTTGTAGGTTCAAGTCCATGGTAACTCCCATGTATTTTGAGTGTGCTGTGATGCTCCAGTGGGATTCTTTCCCAGATAATCCCCAGAGCTCAAGTTGCTTGTCTGTTCTTAAGATGAAAAGCAAATGTCTGTTTTAGATAGATTATGAATCAGCTAGTTTTTCCTGCAATAGGTATTAAGAGCACCTAAAGCTTCAGAGAGCTGTTTAACCATTTCAGAGCTCCCTGCTTGGGCGATGATGACAGGATCATCGGCATAGATGAAACTGTCCCTTCTGGCAGTGGCTGATAATTCGTGTGAATCTTAAACATTGATTGAACAAGGAGCCCCCGGTGGCGCAGTGGGTTAAACCCCTGTGCTGGCAGGATAGAAGACCGACAGGTCGCAGGTTCGAATCCAGGGAGAGCGCGGATGAGCTCCCTCTATCAGTTCCAGCTCCTCATGAGGGGACATGAGAGAAGCCTCCCACAAGGATGATAAAACATCAAAACATCCAGGCGTCACCTGGGTGATGGCCAATTCTCTCACACCAGAAGCGACTTGCAGTTTCTTAAGTCGCTCCTGACACGACAAAAAAAAAATTGATTGAGCACACTCCCATGAGGCAGGCCATTCTTCTGTTTTCGCCATCTGCTTCTCTGGCCCTGGAACTCAATAAAAAAGCTGTTTTGTCACAGATTTCCTATGAAGCAGGTGAGGTGGCAGTCCTTTGTGATAGGTTTTTCTCAGGAGAAGGTGATTTGCAGAGTTATAAGCTGCTGATGGTGATGAAGACAGCTTCTGTAATCTGCCCTTCAATGTGCTGAGTCGGGTTCAACACTTGTGATGCGCATATTTTGCCTTTCTTGAAGCCAGTTTGCTGTGGAATCATGCATGGGCCTATTTTTTCCATAATTCTCTGCAAAATAAGTATCTCCAGAACTTTGCAAAGATGGCAGCGTCCTTAGGCGATACCTCGTCCAAGTAGCATAGTCTTCCAGGATCAGTGTGCTGGTGGGACCATAGGTGACACTGGAGCCCGTATGGAGGGCATCGGTTTCCAGGTGAAAGGTGGTCTCGGTCGGGGTTGGCTTGACACACCTTCCTCTTGGCACGTTTCTATCTTTCGCCCTCCATTCGTGCCTCTTCAAATTCTGCAACACTGCTGGTCACAGCTGACCTCTTGATCTGCATCTTCCGCAGTGAGGGCATTGGTTTCCAGGTGGAAGGCGGTCTCGGTTGGGGTTGGCTTGACGTGCCTTCCTCTTGGCACGTTTCTCTCTTTCGCTCTCCATTCGTGCCTCTTCAAATTCTGCAGCACTGCTAGTCACAGCTGACCTCCACCTGGAGCGCTCAAGGGCCAGGGCTTCCCAGTTCTCAGTGTCTATGGCAGAGTTTTTAAGCTTGGCTTTGAGCCTATCTTTAAATCTCTTTTCCTGTCCTCCAACTTTCCGTTTTCCGTTCTTGAGTTCGAAGTAGAGCAACTGCTTTGGGAGACGGTGGTCGGGCATCCGGACAATCTGGCTGGTCCAGCGAAGTTGATGATGGAGGACCATCGCTTCAATGCTGGTGGCCTTTAATAATAATAATAAAACTTTATTTGTACCCCGCTACCATCTTCCCAAGGGACTCGGTGCGGCTTACATGAGGCCGAGCCCACAATACAACAACAAAAACAATAGCAACAGTAATACAAAACAATAAATAAACTCATAAGCAGAAAATAAGCAATAAACATTAACAATAACACGACGACGTTTAAAACCTATGGCTGGGCCAAATGTAATAATTAAAATTTAAAAATAATGCTGGGCATGACCAGGTGATGTATAGCTAGAATAGAAATTTTTGAGAGGGATGAAATGTGCAGACAATCCTAGATCACTAATAAAGTGCGTTATGGGACATATTGCTGGGAGTTTCCTTATTCTGGGAAGGCACACTGAAACAACCATGTTTTCAGACTCCTCTTTGCTTCTTCCAGCATTCTGACATTTGTCCGCCTGTCTTCCCAAGAGATTTGCAGGATTTTCCGGAGGCAGCGCTGATGGAATCGTTCCAGGAATTGCATGTGACGTCTGTAGACAGTCCATGTTTCGCAGGCATATAGCAGGGTTGGAAGGACAATAGCTTTATAAACAAGCACCTTGGTCTACCTACGGATGTCCCACTTCTCAAACACTCTCTGCTGCACTCGCAGAGCTCAGGCAGTGTATTTCAGTGTCGATGCTGACTTTGGTGGAGAGGTGGCTGCCAAGGTAGCGGAAATGGTCAACATTTTCTAATGTTACACCATGGCATTGGAGAGGGACATATGGACATTGGGAACATGAGGTTCTTGTGGGTTTCTTCAAGCTATAGGGCCATGTTCTAGAGGCATTTTCTCCTGACGTTTCGCCTGCATCTATGGCAAGCATCCTCAGAGGTAGTGAGGTCTGTTGGAAATAGGACAATGGGTTTATATATCTGTGGAATGGCTGGGGTGGGGCAAAGAGCTCTTCTCTGCTGGAGCTAGGTGTGAATGTTTCAACTGACCACCTTCATTAGCATTTGAAGGCCTGGCTGAGCCTGGGAAAATCTCCCCTGCCTTTCAGAGAATGGTATGCTCCATTGCTATACTATCTCCCCCACCCCTCTCAGTCATTACAATGGTTGCTTCCAGGTCCCTCAGACAGGGCTTAATAGAGAAGGCGGAGCTTAATAGAAAAGGCGGGAAAAACAAAGTGACAGGAAGCTTCAGACACAAAGGAGTGTGTTTCACCTCAGCATTACCTTTTCCTGCCTTTGTTCAAACGTGTTTCAATGAGATAATATTACCATATTGTCTCTCACACACACAAACAACCCAATCTTAACTCTAAGAGATTGTATCTATACCAGGCATGGGCAAATTTGGGCCTTCCTGGTGTTTTGGACTCCAACTCCCACCATTCCTAACAGCCTCAGGCCCTTTATTTTTCCCCCTCAGCCGCTTAAGCGGCTGAGGGGGAAAAATAAAGGGCCTGAGGCTGTTAGGAATGGTGGGAGTTGGAGTCCAAAACACCTGAAAGGCCCAAATTTGCTCATGCCTGGACTTCACAGACTTGTGTAATGTCAGCTAAATTCATGACAGGATGCTCCCAACCAAATATGGACAGTTGGATTTGCTGTATTATTATTATTTTTACAGTATTATTATTATCTCACTTTAAGACTCAAGTCAGAGAGATAAAGCAACACTATTGAACTTGAAAAGCCTTGGGAAATATTATTTTCCTTCATGATCCTTGGGTTGGATTGACACTGCCATATAATCCATCGCAAAGCTTTTTGACGAATGAATTCAATTGAGGTCAATTTACACATCGCTTAGCAAAATATACTATTTCATCGATGAGTCTGCATAATAATTGTAATTGGTCTTAAATGTCATACTACCCCTCTGTTCTACGAGGGTTGAATGAAAAATAATGCCTCCAACTTCGTAACTCCTCAACAGATCGCAGTACAGGTACTGGCTTGTTCAGTAGACTCTCCTCTACAGTTCCATTTTGGCGGGAAGCCTTAGCATTGAACGGTTATGTTGTTAAAGTGCGAAGTGTGGAACCCTGTGCAGACGGTCGGTCAATGCGACTTAAGCAACGTTACAGGTACTGGCTTGTTCAGTAGACTCTCCTCTACAGTTCCATTTTGGCGGGAAGCCTTAGCATTGAACGGTTATGTTGTTAAAGTGCGAAGTGTGGAACCCTGTGCAGACGGTCGGTCAATGCGACTTAAGCAACGTTACAGGTACTGGCTTGTTCAGTAGACTCTCCTCTACAGTTCCATTTTGGCGGGAAGCCTTAGCATTGAACGGTTATGTTGTTAAAGTGCGAAGTATGGAACCCTGTGCAGACGGTTGGTCAATGCAACGTAAGCAATGTGCGGTCATTGAATTCTTGACAGAAGAAGATGTCGCCTCAATATCTTTAAACTTACTCACCCAACGACACACAGTACTCACATCAACACAATCAACATAAACGGCTTGCATTCTCTGATTAATCTCCTTTGGGGTGACACCTTCTGCGCAGGGTTCCATACTTTGCATTTTAACAACACAACCGTTCAATGCTAAGACTTCCCGTCAACATGGAACTGTAGAGGAGAGTCTACTGAACAAGCCAGTACCTGCCGCATACCAGTACTGCCATCTGTTGAGGAGTTACAAAGGTGGAGGCATTACTTTTCATTCAACCCTCATACCTTGGTCAGACCTTAACTGGAATCACACTGTGTCCAATTCCAGGCACCGGAATTAAAGGGAGATGCTGACCAGCTGGAATGTGTCCAGAGGAGGGTGACTCAAAGGATCAAAGGTCTGGAGAAAAAGCCCTATGAGGAGTGGCTTAAAGAGCTGGGCATGGTTAGCCTTCAGAAGAGAAGGCTGAGAGGAAACATGATGAGGGACATGTATAAATATGTGAGGGGAAGTCATAGGGAGGAGGGAGCAAGCTTGTTTTCTGCTGCCCTGGAGACTCAGACACGGAACAATGCCTTCAAACTACAGGAAAGGAGATTCCACCTAACATTAGGAAAAACTTCCTGACTGTGAGAGCCGTTCAGCAGTGGAACTCTCTGTCCCAGAGTGTGGTCGAGGTTGCTTCTTTGGAGGCTTTTAAGCAGAGCTGGATGGCCATCTGTCGGGGGTGCTTTCAATGAATTTTCCTGCTTCTTGGCAAGGGGTTGGACTGGATGGCCCATGAGGTCTCTTCCAAGTCTATGATTCTATGTATCTATGATTCTAATGCTTAATATATATTTATATCCGGGTGTTATTGTGCTTTGTGTGATTTTTGTCTTGCCTTTTATGTTAAAATGTGCTTTGATTTGTATTGTATTATGTTGTGAACCACTTTGGGTCCTGTTAGGGAGAAAAGCGGAATATAAATAAGATTTATTATTATTATTATTATTATTATTATTATTATTATTATTATTTGAAACGCAACAAGATGAGTCCACAGCAGACACTCTGCTGGCTGTTGTATTGGATCACACGTCAGACACTTCCCAAGTGTATAGGACTGTGTGATGTATCGGCGAATAATGCGTGCAGATCCCAGTAAGGTGGCCTTTTGCAGCTGGCAGATGGTAATTTTGTCAGCGCTGATTGTGTTTAAGTGCAGGCCAAGGTCTTTAGCCACTGCACCCAGTGTGCCTATCACCATTGGGACCACCTTGACTGGTTTGTGCCAGAGTCTTTGCAGTTCGATCTTTAAATCCTCGTATCATGTCATCTTTTCCAGTTGTTTCTCTGTTTGCATTTGAGAGAAAATCTCAACTCTGATTGTGATACTATAAATGGAGGGACTAAATGTTCATGAATGATGCTCTCTACCATTTGGCATAAGGAATTTTGAAATATTTTTTTAATGGGTTGTTGTAGGTTTTTTCGGGCTGTATGGCCATGGTCTAGAGGCATTCTCTCCTGACGTTTCGCCTGCATCTATGGCAAGCATCCTCAGAGGAAGTGAGGCCTGTTGGAAGTAGGAAAAAGGGTTTATGTATCTGTGGAATGACCAGGGTGAGACAAAGGAGACTTGTCTGCTGGAGCTAGGTGTGAATGTTTCAACTGACCACCTTGATTAGCATACAATGGGCTGACTGTGCCTGGAGCAAACTTTTGTTGAGAGGTAATTAGATCTTCCTGCCTGCTTCCTCTCTGTTGTTGTGCTGTTGCAATTTTAGAGTTTTTCAATACTGGTAGCCAGATTTTGTTCATTTTCATGGTTTCCTCCTTTCTGTTGAAATCGTCCACATGCTTGTGTATTTCAATGGCTTCTCTGTGTAGTCTGACATGGTAGTTGTGAGAGTGGTCCAGCATTTCTGTGTTCTCAAATAATATGCTGTGTCCAGGTTGGTTCATCAGGTGCTCTGCTATGGCTGACTTCTCTGGTTGGAGTAGTCTGCAGTGCCTTTCATGTTCCTTGATTCGTGTTTGGGCAATGTTGCGTTTGGTGGTCCCTATGTAGACTTGTCCACAGCTGCATGATACACGGTAGACTCCTGCAGAAGTGAGAGGATCCCTCTTGTCCTTTGCTGAACGTAGCATTTGTTGGATTTTCTTGTTTTAATATTTCTTTTGCTTCATAGGTGCGTCGAATGCTATACACTCTCCTATAGAAAGTGCATGTAATATATTTGCAGCCGCCCCATCATCATGTCTGTCTGTGAGGACATGCTTCTCTGCAATTACCGCAAGTGCCGTGTCAAACTTTCTGGCTATGCGTGGGTCACGGCCTGCTCCCACATTTTCTGCGACCAACACGGCAGTGGGGAGTTCAGCCGTTCGCCAGCTGTCTGCCCGGCTTGCTCCAGCGCCCTCTCCGGCAAATTGGATATTGTCCGGACAGAACTCAGTCCTTCCGAGGAATACAAGGCCATGGTTTTATCTGGACTGAGGCCAGAGATTATCCTAGACATTAGTTCCAGGGCTCTGGCTTTTTGGACCTACCAGGTAAACACATTTTGATAGATGGAGAAGACCTAGGGCAGGCAAGGGCAAACTTCGGCCCTCCAGATGTTTTGGACTTCAACTTCCACAAGGAATTGTGGGAGTTGAAGTCTAAAACACCTGGAGGGCCGAAGTTTGATCATGCCTGGCCTGGGGGGAAGCATTATTGGAAATATTATTTTAAAGCACCAAGCCTTTATAAATATGACCTAAATAACTTGGACCAAAATGCTGTGACAATTGTTTAAGTAGTTAATATTGCTATATAGTCCAATCCAATACCAAAAATGACATCAAAAATAAGTCACGACATCAGACAGCAAATTCATACTGATCAGAATATCTATTAATATAATAAGCAATCATTGGACAAATGCAATACTTCTAATGAGCATAACCTCTGAAGATGCTTGCCATAGATGCAGGCGAAACGTCAGGAGAGAATGCCTCTAGAACATGGCCATATAGCCCGAAAAAACCTACAACAACCCAATAACAAATAAATTTAGGTGCTCATGTGTATCAAAAAGTTCCAGCGTATGAAAGGCATTTAAATCTCATTATGCAAAAGAGTACATGAAATGAATTTTTTTCCAACCTGGCACCATCTCCATTTTCCTTGTGAAGAAAGGAATTTGAACACTGTCTGAAAAATATATAAGTTTCTCATAGTTCTTCTCAGCTGCTCGTGTTTTGGTTTTTTGTGTGTGTCAGGAGCAACTTGAAAAACTGCAAGTCGCTTATGGTCTGAGAGAATTGATTGCAAGGATGTTGCCCAAGGGACTGTGGGAGGCTTCTCTCATGTCCCTGCATAAGAAGCTGGAGCTGACAGACAGGAGCTCACCCCACTCCCTGGATTTGAACTGTCAACCTTTCAGTCAGCGGTCCTGCCTGCACAAGGGTTTAACCCATTGTGCCACCCAGGCTCCAATAGTGTTTTGTTTTGCCCTTGACTATCTCAAACAACATAATGCACAATATTTTTATTTATTTATTTATTTATTTATTTATTTATTTATTGCTTTTATAACCCGGTCTTCTCGACCTCCGAAGAGGGACTCAGGCCGGCTAACAGCAGAAAATTCAACACAAATATAGTAAACATAATAGCATCATAATACATCAATACAAAATACATTAAAATACAGATCATACAATATCATACAATTACAAAAGCCAGGTCGTCAGAATAAAATCACAAATTCATCAATATGCCTCTCTCTGTTTTTCTCAAACTCTATTGAAGTAGAAGGAACGTCATGAGACATCTAGTCCAGCCCTCTTTTTAGAGAAAAAAGAAAATGCAATATATGCTGCTATCAGTATGTATCAAATATTTAACTCAAGACTTCTTTGGTACAAATAGAAGCAGATTTTAGTTTGTCAAAGAACAAAACATCCTATTGTCAAAATAATCTGTGACTCTTCTAAAATGATTATAATGAGATCTATACAATTTTGTGCTATTGAGTATGTTTTAATTGAGTTACTGCACAGCTTAAACATTTGGGAATCGTGCCCAAAAAAGAAGAGAAAGCTAGCTGCAGGGTTAGGATGGTGCATCTGAATGTCGCATATACTGACACTAGATCCCTTTTAAAAATGTGCTGTCATGCTTCCCATTTGTTTGTTTTCAGGTTCATCAGGAGCGTTTGTACCAAGAATATACCTATAGCAAAGCGCAGGGCCACCTGAAACAGATGGAGAAAGTCTACACCCAGCAACTGCAGAGTAAAGACATTGAGCTGTCCTCCATGAAAAGCGAGGTCTCCTCTTTGAAGAAAGTCCTGGAGGAATACAAAAAGAAATTCACAGAACTCTCGGAGAAACTCATGGAGCGCAACCGCCAGTACCAGAAACTGCAGGGATTGTATGACAGCCTGCGTTTGCGCAACATAGCAGTAGCCAGCCAAGAAGCTGCCCAGGAGCCTCCCATGATGCCTCAGCCTGCTGTCTTTGGTTTCCCTTTGGGTGAGGACAATGGTGCTTCGCTTTGGTAGTTCACATATACAATACAAGGTCATTGCCCACCAAACCCTTCCAATATTTTCTGTTGGTCATTGAAGTTCTGAGTGCTAGGTTTGGTCCAATTCCATCGTTGGTAGAATTCAGAATGCCCTTTGATTGTCGGTGAACTATAAATCCCAGCAACTACAACTCCCAAATGACAAAATCAACCCCTCTTTCCCCAACTCCACCAGTATTCAAATTTTGGCAAATTTGTGCCAAATTTGGTCCAGTAAATTAAAATACATCCTGCATATTGGATGTTTACATTACGATTCATAACAGTCGCAAAACTACAGTTAAGAAGTAGCAACGAAAATAATTTTATGGTTGGGGGTCACCACAGCATGAGGAACTGTATTAAGGGGTCTCGGCATTAGGAAGGTTGAGAAACACTGCTCTAGTGCGAATCTACGGTATATTTCTTGCCCAATTATAATTAAAATATAGGATTTGCTATTATCCACAGTTTCAGGTATCCTTTGGGAGGTCTTGAAGCATATCCTCCATTTATCCAGGGGTTGTATTGTTTTAATATTTTCAGCAGTAGGGTGAAGAATGCTCAAATGTAATAAAGTTAAAGTAATTAAGGACAAAGGATAGTATAGCAGAGCAAAAGGGTCTTGAGAAAATACTACATACATTACAAAACTGCCTCTTTCGCTAAACCTACCTCAATTACATTCCCATTACAGTATTTATTTATTTATTTACTTTATTTGTATACCGCTGTTTCTCAGCCCTTAGGCGACTCAACGCGGTTAACAGCAGCAGCAGCAAAAATTCAATGCTAGCATCATACAAACCATTTAAAAACAATTAACACAATAAGTAATTACACATCAGTAAACAACTCATTAGCGTCTCATAACTAGAATCATGATCCAGCTCGTCATCCGTAGTTCCGTTTTCCTATATTCATTGCACTGCCTATTCAAACGCCTGTTCAAATAACCAGGTTTTCACTTTTCTCCGAAATACCATTAGTGAGGGGGCCAATCTAATGTCCGTGGGAAGGGCGTTCCACAGCCGAGGGGCCACCACTGAGAAGGCCCTGTCCTTCGTCCCAGCCAAACGTGCCTGTGTTGCAGGCGGGATCGAGAGCAGGGCCTCCCCAGAAGATCTCAAAGTCCTAGTGGGTTTGTAGGCGGAGATGCGTTCGGATAGGTAACTTAGGCCTTCCAGTACTCATGTATTGGATGGAGAACCACTGCGGTGGTCTATAACTGTTCAAATTCCTGCCATGGAAAGTCTGTTTTGCTGTTTGACAATTGAATATGCTGCCTCAGAGTGTGATAGAGTCTCCTTCTCTGCTGCTTTTAAGCAGAGGCTGGATGGAGTGTTTTGATGGTTCCTGCATGGCAGGGTATTGGACTGAGTGGCTCTTTGGTCTCCGTCTCTTTGGTTCTATATCATTGTGTTCTGTGTATTGACATACTAATCTACTTAACAATATTTTATTTGAAGTCTCCAGTGGGGCAGTGGGTTAAACCGCTGAGCTGCTGAACTTGCTGAACGAAAGGTCGCCAGTTGAATCTGGGGAGCAGGGTGAGCTGCTGTTAGCCCCAGCTTCTGCTAACCTAGCAGTTCAAAAACATGCAAATAGATCAATAGTTATCGCTCCGGCAGGAAGTTGATGGTGCTCCATGCAGTCATGCCAACCACATGACCTTGGAGGTGTCTACAGACAATGCTGGCTCTTCGGCTTAGAAATGGAGATGAGCACCAACCCCTAGAGTTGGACACGACTGGACTTAATGTCAGCAGAAAACCTTTACCTTTACCTAATGTTTTATTTGTAAGGGACCAAGGACCTTTAAGTAATCACACATTTCTCACTTGCATATTCTAGGTAATATTGCCAGACGCCCTGGGGACACGACTCCCACAAGTATCCAGGGCCAGCATGGCGAGGGAGACTTCCATTTCAAACCTTTCTTCGACTCTTCTCCACCAATGGCTGAGTCTGGGCACAGCTTCTTTTCCTTCGTCTCACCTGGCAACAATCCGGAACAACAACAACCGGGAGGCAACAGAGCCTACAAGATTAAGAGAATGTGAACTGTAATATGTGTCAATCTTCTTGCTGCTGACCCTTTTGAAATTATAATTTAAGCATTTTTTTTCCTAAAATGTTATGTTTTAAACAAAGGAAATACAAACTCAGTGAAATTCAGAAGGTGTTGTTTGACTCTCAAAACGTCCCTGCCATAGAAACCTTAAACCAAGGCATCCAATATTGAAGAGCAGATGTTCCAGTGACAATTCTTGTTGAAGACTTCCTTCTTCTGTCATGCCCACATATTTTGTGTTCTTGTTGTTGATGTTGCCATAGAGGCCACCCTTCAAAATGTATTATTATGGCTCTGTTTATGATACTGTGTATATTTCCTAAAGTAAAATATGTTGAAGACTGTTTCACCGTCTCATTTTCCCCCTCAGTTCTGAAAGCATAATTGTGGCAACATTATTTATACTTCCTCTTCTTTTGATTGCTGCTTCCAACAATTTAATTTTATTGTATAAAGCTCTCCCTCTTCGAGCTATGTTATAAACACATATGTAAGGCATTCTTGTTGTTAGTTTTTGCTTGGAGATGCCTGGAAAAAACACTCCTTTTCTGTTTAGTGTTTCTGCCTCTAATTTAATATCTGTACTTTTCCGGTAGTTCATATTACTGGGTTGCTGTGAGTTTTCCAGGCTCTATGGCCATGTTCCAGAAGCATTCTCTCCTGCTGTTTTGTCCATATCTATGGCAGGCATCCTCAGAGGTTGTGAGGTCTGTTGTAACTAGGCAAGTGGAGTTCATATATCTGTGGAGAAGAACTCATCTGCTTGAGGCAAATGTGAACGTTGCAATTGGCCACCTTGATTAGCATTGAATGGCCTTGTGGCTTCAAAGCCTGACTGGTTGCTGTCTGGGGGATCCTTTGTTGGGAGGTGTTAGCTAGCCCTGATTGATTCAGGCAGCAACCAGCCAGGCTTTGAAGTTACAAGGCCATTCAATGCTAATCAAGGTGGCCAATTGCAACATTCACTCTTGCCTCAAGCAGACAAAACCTCACAACCTCTGAGGATACCTTTGTTGGGAGATGTTAGCTGGCCCAGATTGAATCAAGCAGCAACCAGTAGCTACAAGGCCATTCAGTGCTAATCAAGGTGACCAGTTGCAACATTCACACTTGCCTCAAGCAGACAAGAGTCCTTTCTCCCACCCTGGAAAACCCCACTTGTTCAGTTTCCAACAGACCTCACAACCTCTGAGGATGCCTGCCACAGATGTGGGTGAAACCTCAGGAGATAATGCTTCTGGAACATAGCCATACAGCCCGGAAAACTCACAGCAACCCAGTGATTCCAGCCATGAAAGCCTTTGGCAGTTCATATTACTCACTTCTAGTTTTTGCCACTGATTAAGTTCTGACATTTTTTTCCTGTTTAGAGAATTTAAAAAAAAATGTATAATTCCTGACACATTGACCACAACTATGAGGAAAGCTGAATCACTTTGTGGAATGCATTATAGCTCTGCCAGTAACTTTGATTTTAAGCATTTCTCTACATTAATTTTGACCAGATGTTATGCTAATTCTTAGTAATGTCCTGATCAAGGGATGATTCATGTAAAGGCTAACTGGTCCGCATTTATTTCTGGTCATATCACACCCTTCTTTACAAAGAGCTGAATCCAATTATGTTGTGTGCCTTCACATGCAACTCCTAGAACAATTCTATCAGTGTTGCCTCCGAAAAATCTTGCAAATCTCTTGGAAAGACAAGCGGACAAATGTCAGCATGCTGGAAGAAGCAAAGACCACCAGCATTGAAGCGATGGTCCTCCGCCATCAACTCTGCTGGATCGGCCACGTTGTTTGGATGACTGACCACAGTCTTCCAAAGCAGATGCTCTACTCCGAACTCAAGAATGGAAAACTGAATGTTGGTGGGAAGGAAAAGAGATTTAAAGATGGGCTCAAAGCCAACCTTAAAAACTCTGGCATGGACACAAAGAACTGGGAAGCCCTGGCCCTTGAGCGCTCTAGCTGGAGGTCAGCTGTGACCAGCAGTGCTGTAGAATTTGAAGAGGCATGAATGGAGGGTGAAAGAGAAACATGCCAAGAGGAAGGCGCATCAAGCCAACCCCGTCCGTGACCACCTTCCACCTGGAAACCGATGCCTTCACTGTGGGAGAAGATGCAGATCAAGAATAGGGCTCCACAGTCACCTACGGACCCACCGCCAGTACATTGATCTTGGAAGACAATCCTACTTGGACAACGAGGGATCACCTAAATGAATGAAATGAATGAAATTTCTGGTTATATCACACCCTTCTTTACATAGAGCTAAATCCAATTATGTTGTGTGCCTTCAAGTTTTTTTTCCAATTCTAAGACGACCATATGACAGGACTTCTAGGGCCTGAGAGAGTGTAACTTTCTCAAGGATACCCACTGGGTGGAAACATAGATAACTTGCCACATTGATTTCAGTGCAATAACACTGAGCTTAAACTAGAGTCCGAATGACTAAATATAGTACTTAAAAGTGATAGACATAGAATAATAAAATCATCAGCTGAGATCACAAGCTATTCAGCTGTGTCTAAAGATAGACAAAGTACTGGCCAGTCATCAAGGACACCACAAAAAGCATTATGGTTGTCCTTACGTATGGCCATGTTCCAGAAGTGAGAATGTTGCAACTCGCCACCTTGATTACCATGAAACCATGAAAATGAACAAAGTCTGGCTACCAGTATTAAAAAATTCTAAAATCAGGACAGTAAATAAAGAGCAACACTAAAAGAACGGGGGAATTCCAGACACGAATCAGTCAGGACCAGCGAACACCTCCCAACAAAGGATTCCCCTGGGCAGCAATCAGCCTGTCTCTGAAGCTGCATGGCAATTCAATGTTAATCAAGGTAGCCAATTGCAACCTTCACACTTGTCTCAAGCAGACAAGAGTTCTTTCTTCCACTCTGGACATTCCACAGATATATAAACTCTACTTGCCTAAGTTCCAACAGACCTCACAACCTCAAAAGATGCCAGTCATAGATGTGGGCAAAATGTTAGGAGGGAATGCTTCTGGAACATGGCCATGCAGCCCGGAAAACTCACAGCAACCCAGTAATATAAACTACTGGAAAAGTCCAGATACTAAATTAGAGGCAAAAATATTATTATTAAATATAACAAATATAAATTAAATTATATGAAATATAATAATATAATATAATATATTAATTTATTACATTTAAATTGTATTAAATATAATGAATATAAATTACATTATATGTAGTAACCTACGGATGTGAGAGCTGGACCTTAGGGAAGGCTGACCGAAGGAAGATCGATGCTTTTGAGCTGTGGTGTTGGAGGAAAGTTCTGAGAGTGCCTTGGACTGCGAGAAGATCCAACCAGTCCATCCTCCAGGAAATAAAGCGCGACTGCTCATTGGAGGGAAGGATACTAGAGACAAAGTTGAAGTACTTTGGCCACATCATGAGGAGACAGCAAAGCCTAGAGAAGACAATTATGCTGGGGAAAGTGGAAGGCAAAAGGAAGAGGGGCCGACCAAGGGCAAGATGGATGGATGGCATCCTTGAAGTGACTGGACTGACCTTGAAGGAGCTGGGGGTGGTGACGGCCGACAGGGAGCTCTGGCGTGGGCTGGTCCATGAAGTCACGAAGAGTCAGAGATGACTGAACGAATGAACAACAACAATAATAATATTATATTATCTAATATAATTATATTTCATATAATTTAATTTATATTTATTATATTTAATACAATTTAAATATAATTTGATATATATATTTATTGTGTCAGGAGCAAACCAAACAGTTGTATTGTATTTTTTAACAAACAAAAAACAAAACAAAGTTTGCAAGCGTGGTAGTTGATTAAATGTCCTTTGATCAGTAGCTGGCCACTTGGAGTGCCTCTGGTGTTACTATAAGAAGGTCCTTCATTGTGCGTGTTGCATTGCAGCAGATGGTCTGTGGTTTGCTCTTCTCCACACTCGCATGTCGTGGATTCCACTTTGTAGCCCCATTTCTTAAGGTTGGCTCTGCATCTTGTGGTGCCAGAACGCAGTCTGTTCAGCGCCTTCCAAGTCGCCCAGTCCTCTGTGTGCCCAGGGGGAGTCTCTCATTTGGTATCAGCCATTGATTGAGATTCTGGGTTTGAGCCTGCTACTTTTGGACTCTTGCTTGCTGAGGTGTTCCAGCGAGTGTCTCTGCAGATCTTAGAAAACTATTTCTTGATTCAAGTCGTTGACGTGCTGGCTGATACCCAAACAGGTAATTTAATATAATGCAATATAATATAATAATATAATATAATATAATATAATATAATATAATATAATATAATGCAATATATATATTTGTTGTGCCAGGAGCGACTTGAGAAACTGCAAGTCGCTTCTGGTGTGAGAGAATTGCCCATCTGCAAGGATGTTGCCCAGGGGACGGCCAGATGATTTTTGATGTTTTTATCATCCTTGTGGGAGGCTTCTCTCATGTCCTCACATGAGGAGCTGGAGCTGATAGAGGGAGCTCATCTGCCTCTCCCCGAATTCGAACCTGTGACCTGTCGGTCTTCAGTCCTGCTGGCACAGGGGTTTAACCCACTGCGCCACTGGAGGCTCTAATATAATATAATATAATATAATATAATATAATATAATATAATATAATATAATATAATATAATATAATATAATATAATATAACATAATATAATGCAGTACTGGGGGCTCTAATATAATATAATGCAGTGCAATGCAATGCAATGCAATGCTATGCTATGCTACTGCGCTACTGGAGGCTATAATATAATATAGTATAGTATAGTATAGTATAGTATAATATAATATAATATAATATAATATAATATAATATAATATAATATAATATAATGCAATGCAATGCAATGCAATGCAATGCAATGCTATATTATATTAATTATATTATATTATATTAATTATATTATATTATATTATATTATATTATATTATATTATATTATATTATATTATATTATATTATATTATATTATATTATATTATATTATATTATATATTTTCTGCAGGATTCCTAACAGTCCTAGAGAGAGAAAAGGTGCATTTTCTTTTGCCTGTAATGCAGCCTCCTGACCTTTAGATGTCGCTGCAGAGGCAGAACTTGTCTCTCAAGGAAAGGGCAGGAAAAGGAGGAGGATCCGGGTTGAGTGATCATGGCCGAAGAAGAAGAGGAAAACTCTCAAACTGGGCAAGGTTTGCAGGTAGGGCGAGCCAAAGCTCTCTCCAGCTTGCCATTCTTTGGTGGCCACGATCAGTGGAGACATGATCCTTGTCAAACCGCTTTGGCTTGGCTTAATTGGCAAAAGAAGGCCAGGGATTCATAGCAGTGAATCATTGCAGTTAAAGTGATGCCAAACTGCATCATTTCTTTAGTGTAGATGCACCCTGATAGTCAACAATGGATTCAGTCTCCATTGTAGTGGTTTGAAACTATCCCTCTTTAAAAAAAAAACCCAAAAAGCAAAGCTTGATTTTAGCATTTTATATAAAGGATATTATTTATCTACATTATTGTATATGTTGTTGTGGGAACCTTGCATACTGAGGGCTGACTGTCCTTTGAAAGCTTGAAATCTCATCCTGGAAACATTGCTTTATGAATTAGGCTAAATTATCTAGAGCAACAGAAAACACTGCTCATGTTCAGGTGCAGTTTTTGTTTGTTATTAATGCATTTCTTTGATTAGAGGATGCACTTTTCCTGCCCATATAAACATCTATTGAAATGGGTGTGTCTTAGAATTGCAGGTGCGTCTTATGTATTTTGTTGTTGTCATTGATACTGAAATCAGTGTGTGTCCTACATCAATATAAATGGCATGGAAGGCTCTATCTGTATGGCCGTATAAGGCAGTTTAACGGCACTGAATTGTATTATATTTGTGGACAACTTCAACAGAAAGGAGGAGACCATGAAAATGAACAAAATCTGGCTACCAGTATTAAAAAACTCTAAAATTACTACAGCAAAACAGCAGAGAGGAAACAACCAGACACATCTTAACACCTCTCAACAGAACATTTTCCCAGGCTCAGCCAAGCCTTCAAATGCTAATGAAGGTGGTCAGCTGAAACATTCACACCTAGCTTCAGCAGAGAAGAGCTCTTTGCCCCACCCCAGCCATTCCACAGATATATAAACCCATTTTCCTATTTCCAACAGACCTCACTACCTCTGAGTATGCTGGCCATAGATGCAGGCGAAACGTCAGGAGAAATGCCTCTAGAACATGGCCCTATAGCCCGAAAAAACCTACAAGAACCTTGTATTATATTTATTTATTTACTACTAGCTGTCCCCAGCCACGCGTTGCTGTGGCCCACATGGGGGTTCTGTGTGGGAGGTTTGGCCCAATTGTATCATTGATGGGGTTCAAAATGCTCTTTGATATTAGGTGAACCATAAATCCCAGCAACTACAACTCTCAAATGTCAACCTCTGTTTTCCCCAAACACCACCAGGGTTCACATTTGGGCATATTGAGTATTCATGCCAACTTTGGTCCAGATCCATCATTGTTTGAATCCACAGTGATCTCTGGATGTAGGTGAACTAGAACTCCAAAACCAAAGGACACTGCCCACCAAACCCTTCCAGTATTTTCTGTTGGTCGTGGGAGTGCTGTGTGCCAAGTTTGGTTCAATTCCATAGTTGGTGGGGTTCAGAATGCTATTTGATTGTAGGTGAATTATAAATCCCAGCAACTACAACTCCCAAATGACAAAATCATTTTTTTGAGTGAAGGACATAGATTGGGTTGTTAAATGTCTTGTGTCCAAATTTGGTATCAATTAGTCCAGTGGTTTTTGAGTTCTGTTAATCCCACAAACGAACATTACATTTTTATTTATATAGATCATAGAATCATAGAATCAAAGAGTTGGAAGAGACCTCATGGGCCATCCAGTCCAACCCCCTACCAAGAATCAGGAATATTGCATTCAAATCACCCTTGACAGATGGCCATCCAGCCTCTGTTTAAAAGTCAGGAAGTTCTTCCTCATGTTCAGATGGAATCTCCTTTCTTGTAGTTTGAAGCCATTGTTCCACGTCCTAATCTCCATGGAAGCAGAAAACAAGCTTGCTCCCTCCTTCCTGTGGCTTCCTCTCACATATTTATACATGGCTATCATGTCTCCTCTCATCCTTCTCTTTTTCAGGCTAAACATACCCAGCTCCTTAAGCCGCTCCTCATAGGGCTTGTTCTCCAGACCCTTGATCATTTTAGTCGCCCTCCTCTGGACACATTCCAGCTTGTCAATATCTCTCTTGAATTGTGGTGCCCAGAATTGGACACAATATTCCAGATGTGGTCTAACCAAAGCAGATATTTGTATACCGCCCTTCTCAGCCCTCGGGCAACTCAGGGCGGTTTACAATGGCAATGATTAGATGCCCCAAAACACTGTAAAACATTTAAAAATATTAACACGTAATATAAAATCATAACAAGAGTATTAAGACATAAATCATTTGCATCTCCTAATAAAAAACATTGCCCAATCTCGTCGTCCAGTAGTTCCAAATTCTTTTAGCTTGCATTTTCAAATGCTTGCTCAAACAACCAAGTCTTGACTCTTTTCCGAAATGTTAAGAGGGAGGGGGCCGATCTAATGTCCCTCGATCTAATGCAGTGGTTCTCAACCTTGGGTCCCCAGATGTTTTTGGCCTACAACTCCCAGAAATCCCAGCCAGTTTACCAGCTGTTAGAATTTCTGGGAATTGTAGGCCAAAAACATCTGGGTACCCCAGGTTGAGAACCACTGATCTAATGGCACCGTAGACTCATATAATAGAGTTAAACTGCATTTGGTGTTGTGCAATAGTGATTAGAATGTAGAAAGATGGGTGCTTTGTTTTGTAATTTTGTTATGTGTTGGAAATGGAGAATACTGGAATGAAGATTTAAGTATCTTCTACCCTGGTTTTTCATACCTGTTTTTCCTGGTATGTTTCTTAGAATCATATAATCATTGAGTTGGAAGAGACCTCATGGGCCATCCAGTCCAACCCTCTGCCAAAAAGCAGGAAAATCACATTTCAACCTGCACTGAGTCACTATACAGATGTAGACATGGTCTGGCCGAGTTGTTTGGTTTCGTCTCCCCACCCCTTTCCCCCATATAAAGTATCTTGAGTTATAATGTTGATATGTTACCATAATGCAGACATGGGCAAACTTTGGCCCTCCAGGTGTTTTGGACTTCAACTCCCACAATTCCTAACAGCCAGTAGGAACAACTGGCTGTTAGGAATTATGGGAGTTGAAGTTCAAAACACCTGGAGGGCCCAAGTTTGCCCATGCCTGTCATAGTGCCAAGATGTCTTTGTTCTTCTCTGATGATACCATCTCCGTTTTGGAAAATTTCAATGGCAGGAACTGGTTGACCAGCTGTACCATTTTAGAGACCATTACTTTGAGAGCCACAGTGTAGAAGATGCTGGGAAAAAACAACAGGATGTCCGAGAGAAGATGGAAAAGACTCTTCAGCAAATGGAAACAATGGAAGGTAATGACAGCAAAATGTACATTTTTGATTTTTTTTTAAAAAAAACCTCCCCATACTTTTTTTGAGTTGCTGTGAGTTTTCCAGGCTGTATGGCCATGTTCCAGAAGCATTTTCTCCTGACATTTTGCCCACATCTATGGCAGTCATCCTCAGAGGTTGAGAAGTCTGTTGAAAACTAGGCAAGTGGGGTTTATATATATCTGTGGAATGTCCAGAGTGGGAGAAAGAACTCTTGTCTGTTTGAAGCAAGTTTGAATGTTGGCCTATAGAGCAGATCACCACTGGGACCACCTTGATTGGCTTTTGCCAGAGTGTTGCAGTTCATTCTTTAAATCCTCATATTGTGTAAGCTTTTCCAGTTGCTTTTCGTCAATCCTGCTGTTGCCTGGGATTGCAACATCAACAATCCATGCTTTGTTTTTTTCCATGATCGTGAAGTCAGGAGTATTGTGCTCCAAAGCTCTGTCAGTCTGAATTCGAAAGTCCCAGAGTAGTTTGATGTGTTCATTTTCATGTTCATTTTCGTGTTCATCTTTTTCCGGGTTGTTATCCCACCAGTTTTTGTCACAGGCAGATGGCACTTATTTATTTATTTATTTATTTATTTATTTATTTACAGTATTTATATTCTGCCCTTCTCATCCTGCAGGGGACTCGGGGCGGATTACAATGTACATATATATGGCAAACATTCAATGCCATAGACACACAACATATATAGACAGACACTCCGAGGCTTTCCAGCTTCTGGCCACCAGGGGAGCTGTCGCTTCCTCATTCTTTGCATACTTGCATACTTGCTGGAGATTTTTTATGGCCTCGTAAATCAGTTAATTTAGCCTCCCCACAAAGTGGTACCTAGTTTTCCTACTTGACAGATGCAACTGTCTTTCGGGTTGTAAAGGTCGACAACAAGCTACACAGTTTTGGTCGGGAGCTCACTCCGACCTGGGCTGGCTTCGAACTCATTACCTTTCAGTCAGTAGTGATCTTAATGCAGCTGATTCCCAGCCAGCTGCGCCACAGTCCTGGTGCAATAATAATAATAACTACTTTTCTCCCCAACATGGAGACTCAGAACAGCTTACGTTAAAAAAATTCCAGTACAATTTGAAATCTACAAATATATAAACATTAAAACAGAATTCAGTGTTGTTGGCACTAAAAAACCCAATTAAAAACCATAAAAATATTAAAAACTAAAAACCTCAGCAATCCTTCACAAGGATAAATATCAAAAGCCAGGCAATCTCGTGTGATGGAAAGTTCTACAAATGTTCCTGTTCATCCCTAGATCAATAAATACAATAACAGAAAAGAAAGAACAGCCCTCAGTACCTCTGAGGATGCTTGCCATAGATGCAGGCGAAACGTTAGGAGAGAATGCCTCTAGAACATGGCCATATAGCCCGAAAAAACCTACCACAACCCAAAGAAAGAACAGCTTGCAATCTGTTTGTGGTACCCAATATTTGTGTCTTGAGTTGGCTATCTTATCCTGTTTAATGGTAGGATGAGACCTAAGCTACATATGAGAATGAGACACTTTCCTGTTATTTCTTTTCATTAGAGTGGTTGTTATTGAGATGTGTCATTATAGCCACGAGCCATTGATAGACATCTCCTCACATAAACATTGTACTGCTAATTGTAGGATTAACTTGTGGTGCTTGAGAGCATCTGAAATCCATTACAAGCCCAATTTTGTTTTGGATGTTATGAATCTCTCATGCAATTCTCTTTCCCCTCTTCTCCCCTCGTTTGCTACTAGGCCTCTCTAAGGGTCGAGCTCAGACCCTGATGCTGAAGGGGAAAGCTTTGAATGTGTCTCCAGATTACAATGCCCAGGCCGAAGAGCTGCTTTCCAAAGCCGTCAAGCTAGACCCAGAACTGGTGGAAGCCTGGAATCAGCTGGGGGAGGTTTATTGGAAAAAGGGTGACATCTCTGCCGCCCATACATGCTTTTCTGGAGCTCTCAGTCATGTAAGTCTCCCTACAACTACTTTCATGAGTAGGTGGGGGATTCCAGTTACAAAGGAGCTATTTGGAACCACTGCTGGTTTTTGTGATGACATTTTGAGTGGTAGTTGTAAAGCGTCAAGCAAATCCTTGTCAGAACATATGTGAAGTGCTTTAGAGAAGCAACAACTTGGTGTTAGCCAGGGCTTTTGGCACTTTCCCACTTGGGACCCTTTTTGGCCTGAGATATATTCACGTGACCCCAGATCAATACCGTATATACTCAAGTATAAGCCGAGTTTTTCATCCCTTTTTTAAGGCTGAAAAAGTTCCCCTTGGCTTATACTTGAGTTGAGGTTGTTTATTATTTTACTCTATTATTATTATTATTATTATTATTATTATTACATTTCTATTTTAACTTTTCTTGTTCTTATTATTACACTTACATTATTTTACTCTTATTATTTTTATTACATGTATTATTTTACTCTATTTATTATTATTATTACACTCATTATTTTACTCTATTTATTATCATTATTACACTTATTATTTTACTCTATTATTGTTATTACATTTATTTTACTCTATTTATTGTTATTACATGTATTATTTTACTCTATTACTATTATTACATTTATTATTTTACTCTTATTTATTATTATTACATTTATTATTTTACTCTATTGTTATTATATGTATTATTTTACTTTATTATTATTATTATTATTATTAACTTTATTTGTACCCCGCTAGCATCTCCCGAAGGACTCGATGCGGCTTACAAAGGCCAAGGCCTCAATAAAACAACAACATAATAATACACATAACATTATAAAGCAAATCAAAACATTAAGCAAAACAGTAAACAAAAACAATACATCATAACACAATAAAACTCTATTGCTATTATTACATTAATTTTTTTACTTTTATTTATTATTATTATTACATTTATTATTTCACTCTACTTATTACTGCTATTAATAAGTAGTTAAATAATTATTAATAATTATTAAATAATTAAATAATTAAAATAGTTAAATAATTATTAATAATTAATAAGTAGTTAAATAATAATTAATAATAATAATAATAATAATTAATAATAATAATAACAAAGATCCGCCTAGTCAAAGCCATGGTATTCCCTGTAGTAACCTACGGATGTGAGAGCTGGACCTTAGGGAAGGCTGACCGAAGGAAGATCGATGCTTTTGAGCTGTGGTGCTGGAGGAAAGTTCTGAGAGTGCCTTGGTCTGCGAGAAGATCCAACCAGTCCATCCTCCAGGAAATAAAGCCCGACTGCTCACTGGAGGGAAGGATACTAGAGACAAAGTTGAAGTCCTTTGGCCACATCATGAGGAGACAGCAAAGCCTAGAGAAGACAATTATGCTGGGGAAAGTGGAAGGCAAAAGGAAGAGGGGCCGACCAAGGGCAAGATGGATGGATGGCATCCTTGAAGTGACTGGACTGACCTTGAAGGAGCTGGGGGTGGTGACGGCCGACAGGGAGCTCTGGCGTGGGCTGGTCCATGAGGTCATGAAGAGTCGGAGAACGACAACAATTACTGTTATTATTACATATCCATTATTTTACTCTATTATTATTTTTGTTACATTTATTATTTTACTCTATTATTATTGGAAGGATACGTAAGCACATTTATATTGAAGAAGGTTGGAATAATGGTTTAATCAGAGTTGGTCAGTCTTACAGTCTTATCTTAAATTACATTTTTATATAAATATTAAAAAAACATTAAACCTACAGATGCCTCAATTATTGTAATTTTATTGGTATCTATTTTTATTTTGAAATTTATCAGTAGCTGCATTTCCCACCCTCGGCTTATACTCGAGTCAATACATTTTCCCAGTTTTTGTGGTAAAATAAGGTGCCTCAGCTTATATTTGGATCGGCTTATACTTGAGTATATACGGTACACCAGAAGCATCTTTTGCAGAGTCCACTGTAAACATGGCACCACATATTCACGTAATGTCTAAAACAGCCACTAGGTGGCATTCAGTAAACCTATTGTTGCCAATTTGTTCAAGTCCCCAACAATGAGCTAAGGGGACCCCATTTGAGGCCAGGACCCACTATTTAAGAAGCAGTGGTGTAAGAAAGGATATCAAATTGTCATTTAATGCAAAATTGCATATCCTCTTTTACTACAAGTACTTGTTTCTCCAAGATCACCTCTTTTCTGAAAAGGATTTACTTGACTCATTACAGATCACTACTAAAAAAAAAAAAAAAAAAACCAGCAGTTCCAAATATCATTTTATCATTTAAGGTAAAAAGTCTTGTCCCATAATACTTCATTTTCAGTCACATATGTATTTGTCTCTTTCTTGCTCCCATGCCTCCCCTTCAGTGCAAGAACAAGGTCTCGCTGCAGAATCTTTCTATGATCCTCCGGCAGCTGCGCACAAACTCTGCCGATGATCATGCTCAAAACGTGATGGATAGCGTGCGGCAGGCTAAACTGGCCGTGCAGATGGATGTGCGCGATGGCCGCTCCTGGTGTGAGTCAAGGGTGTGTGGAGGAGGGATGGAGTAGAACAAGGTCGTGAACAACATGGAGTTTTATAATTCGCCTTGATTTCTTCCACAGATGTTCTGGGCAACGCCTACCTCTCCTTGTTCTTCAATACTGGGCAGAACCCCAAGATCTCCCAGCAAGCGTCGAGTGCCTATGCCCAAGCAGTAGGTGATGGAGGGGAACCTGGTCATGACTGTGGTATGGGGTGGCAGGGGCTAGGGAGCCATGTTAAGCTTTTATATGGGATTCCAGAATGCCAGGCAAAAATATGTTACTTTGCATAGAGTTGGTGATAATGTGTGTCGAAGGCTTTCATGGCCAGAATCGCTGGGTTGCTGTGAGTTTTCTGGGCTGTATGGCCATGTTCCAGAAGCATTTGCTCCTGACGTTTCACCCACATCTATGGCAGGCATCCTCAGAGGTTGAGGGTCTGCTGGAAACTAGATAAGCGAGGTTTCTATATGTGTGGAATATCCATGGTGGGAGAAGGAACTCTTGTCTGCTTAAGGCAGGTGTGGATGTTGCAACTGGCCACCTTGATTAGCATTGAATGGCCTTGCAGCTTCAAAGTCTGGCTGATTGCTGATTGCAAACAAAGGATTCCCCCAGGCAACAATCAGCCAGGCTTTGAAGCTGTAAGGCCAATTGCAG
Source organism: Anolis sagrei (assembly GCF_037176765.1). Lineage (NCBI taxonomy): Eukaryota > Metazoa > Chordata > Lepidosauria > Squamata > Anolidae > Anolis > Anolis sagrei. The sequence goes on along the minus strand of NC_090026.1, from coordinate 13,292,402 downwards.
CATTCACATTTGCCACAATCAGACAACCAGACCTCTCTCCCCAGCACCAACTGCCGCTCTGGGCCAGAGTGAAGTGGGGGGTGGGGGTGGGGAGAGAAGACAGTTCCACTTTGTCTCCTGTTCTATTCTAATAATATAATACAATATAATATATTGTATATACATATAGTATTTATATTATAATATAATGCAATTAAAAATTATTAATAATAATATGATACTATAATTATATATTTATATTACATGTAATATTACTAATAATATTACAATATAATGATATAGTGCAATATAGTAATATTTAATACTGATATTGTAGTATGCTAATAATATAATGTATGTATATACATCTTGTAAGCCGCTCTGAGTCCCCTTCGGGGTGAGAAGGGCAGCATATAAATGTTGTAAATAAATAAATAAATAAATGATAACCATTGAATGGGAAACTCCACTGACTTCGTAGGGCCTTTGGATGAATATTCCCGAACCCTGTTTCAGATTGCATAAGGTTAGGGAAACACCTCTTCTGCACAAAATTCCATTCTCCTTTGGGTTGTAGAAGGCTATGAGAAAAAAATGAACACGTGCTCCATCGGTAAAAATGGTCAGGGTCAAGAACAGTACTGCTTAGAAACGATTGTGTGCAGAAAGAGCAAATCTGGGTGTCCATGCTTTTCTTTTGCTGTTTAGGAGAAAGTGGACCCTACTGCATCTTGCAATCCTGATCTACACCTGAATCGAGCCACGGTGAGAACATAACGATGAGTAAGACTGGAATTTGAGGGATGGGCAGGTGGATGGGCTACATAGTAGTGCTACCAGTCAAGGAAACCAGTTTTGATTTTTCCCTTTCCTCCTCTGCTTTAGTTTTGCTCTTCCACTTCTGGCTATTGTGCAATCTTCTTTGTTCAATAGCAGCATATGATTTACTGAGAATGCATTAAGGTAGCCATGGGCAAACTTCAGCCCTCCAGGTGTATTGGACTTCAACTCCTACCATTCTGTTAGGAATTGTGGGAGTTGAAGTCCAAAACACCTGGAGGGCCGAAGTCCGCCCATACCTGCATTAAGGGAACCATTCAGAGAGTACTAGTTTTAAAAGGAAAGAACCCTGTAAACAATGGAACTATTCATTCATGAGATGTACTGGGCTTTGCATATCCAGGTGGAGGTGGTTTGAAGGTGATCTGGCTTGTTATTGTGGTCTTGCCTCCTGACCTCTAAAGAGCCCAAATACATAAAATGGTGACATCCTTCCAGAGCTTAGAAATATAACCCAATTTTCTCTTTTGTTGTAATCTGCCCACAGTCCCCCTGGGGAGAGAGGGTGGGATATAACTAAAGTGTTGTTATTGTTGTTTATTTATTTATTATTTGCAACATTTATATGCCACCCTTCTCACACTGAAGGGGACTCAGAGGGGCTTACAAGATATATATACATACAATATATTATATTATTAGCATAATACAATATCAGTATTATATATTACTATGTTGTTGCTGTTTTCAGCTTCCCTTCCTTCTTTCTCCCCTTTTCAAAAACTAGAACATGAATGGTTTTGGCTCCTGGGAGACTTAGTTTTGCATTTCGCTTCTGATCGGGTACTGTTTGTTTTGTTTCTTGGGGCAGCTGCATAAATATGAAGAAAACTACATGGAAGCGCTGGAGGGTTTCGCACGGGCCGCAGCTCTTGACCCGGCTTGGTCCGAACCACGGCAAAGAGAGCAGCAGCTCCTAGATTTCCTAAGCAGGCTAACGAGCCTCCTGGAAAATAAGGTATTTAAGGTGGCAAGAGTCGGCTTGACCACACAAGGTGACATTGACTCGATTACACCGATGCCTTCTGCTGTTTTCTTTTTTCCCTTCATAGGGAAAGGTAAAAGGCAAGAAGCTGCAAAGCATGCTGGGAAACCTGCGTCCCTCCCAGCTGGGACCTTGTGGCGATGGCCATTATCAGGGATCCTCGGGTCAGAAGGTGAAATTGGAGCAGCGGCCCCTCAGTGCTTTGCGGCCTGGTGCTAACTCCGGCACGGTTGTGCTGGGAAAGGTGCTCTTCAGCCTGACCACAGAAGAAAAGGTGCCCTTGTGAGTATCCATTGAGCCCTCCTTGGCGTCTTTCAAGCCCAATTCTCTTATATCAGGGGTGGGCAAAGTGTGTGCCGCAGGTTGCAATTAGCTCTCAAGGGCACAAGAGCGATCAAATACATGTTTCGCCTTCAAATGCCCTTTAGGAAGTATGAATGGTATTTGTGCCAAATCGTTTCCCAGGCTGATTTAGGCCCAGAAGTGCATTTTTGAATAATAATAATAAGTATACCAGAAGTTTCTTATGCCTTTTTAAAAGCCTCTTTCTTGTTGCTGTGTGACTTCAAGTTGCTTCTGACAAATGGCGACATTAAGGTGAAACCTGTGGTTTTTAAGTCTTTACTGTGTCACTATTGTAAGGTCTCCCAGTGAGTATTAATGCCAAAACAAAACAAAAAAAAACAAAAAAACCCAATAACAACACACCAGTAGCTACCAAAAAAATCAGGTTATGCACACAAAAGACACATGCCACTGAGAAAAATTATACAGCTATCTGCATATTATGATTGTCATCATACCTCCCTTAGTTGCCTGTTCTGGCTTATACACATTAAGCCTGTGTCTTGAAGGAATTTTCAAGTTTTATTTAAAAACAGTAGAGTAAACAAGGTAAACTCTTCCCCTTGACATTAAATCTAGTTGTGTCCAACTCTGGGGGGAGGGTGTGTGGTGGTGGTGCTCATCTCTATTTCTAAGCTGAAGAGCCGGCGTTGTCCATAGATGCCTCCAAGATCATGTGGCAAGCATTACTGCATGGAGCAGTCATGCTTACCTTCCCTCAGAAGTGGTACCTATTGATCTACTCAAATTTGCATGTTTTCGAACTGCTAGGTTGGCAGAAGCTGGGGCTAACAGCGGGAGCTCACTCTGCTTTCCGGACTTGAACAACAATTTGGTCATCAAGTTCAGCAACTCAGCAGTTTAACTCCCTGTGCCACCAAGGGTCCTAAAAACAGGAAAATACATCTGTAAATCAAAAGGGCACTTCCCCATCTCACCTCTTACAAGCGCACATCAGGAGGCGACAAAATGTTTACATAGTTGTAGACATTTTCCAAAATGCATTCAGGCTAGTGCTTTGGTGGAGAAAGTAGCCATTATAAGAATACACTCCTGTAGTACCTATATCAGGCATGGGCAAACTTGCCCTCCAGGTATTTTGGATTTCAACTCCAAAACACCTGGAGGGCCAACGTTTGCCCACGCCTAACCTATATGCTTTTCCAAGACTGAATTAGTAATAACAGTCATGCCTCCAAAATGTCTGTCTTGTCTGTCCCTTCACTGACTTTACATTCTCAGTGCTGTGTTATTATATCTATCTCTGCCTTTCTCTTCCTTGATAGTACGTTTGGCCTGACTGACTCGTTCGAAGGCCCTTGTTTTGCTGTTACTGTTTACAACATGGCACAAAGCTGGGGGGTCCTGATTGGAGACTCTGTGGCCATTCCTGAACCATACCTTCGGCACCATCACATCCAGCATCAAGGCAAGGCAAGTTCAGCACACCCTGAAGTGGTATGAGGTTGCAAGAGTGTGATTCTTGTCTGCAGAGTGGGGTGTGATCTAAGATTGTAACTGGCAATACAGAAAGCATAAGCATTAGGGTGGGGGTTAGTGGAAGGGGAGAGGGGGAGAGGGATGTAACATGTATATATTAAAAGCAATCCTGCCTGTTCAACACAATTTAGAAGGTCGGGATTAGTGCAAGCTCAAAAATTCTAGGGGGGGGGGGGCGGGAATTAAATGCAGTGCTATAGCAGGCAACAACAATAATAGGTACAGGTCTATGGCTGTTCATTTCCAGGGCCTATTAGAGGAAGTGACCTGGGTAATTGGTAGGAAGTATAAGGCCATATTCCGCAATGTCTAGGGCTGAGCTAGAACTAGTCATTCTCAAAGGCTTGTTGAAACCACCAGATCTTCAAGTTCTTACGAAAGGAGGGGAGGGATGGGGCCTGTCTTATTTCCCTGGGGAGGGCGTTCCAGAGGTGGGGGCCACCACTGAGAAGGCCCTCTCTCTCGGCCCCACCAACCGTACTTGTGACGGTGGTGGGAGCGAAAGGAGGGCCTCCCTGGAAGATCTTAGAGTTTTGCCTGTTCATAGAAGGAGATGTGATCACGGATATAGGCGGGGCCCGAACCGTAGTAGATAGTAGACTTAGGATTGAACTGGTTCCATTTTGATTGACTGCCATCCCTTATTATTTCCTTCTTCTTCTACCTTTTCAGAGTTTCGATTTCTCTGGCATCCGGGTGGAAACCCCTTTGCTGCTGGTGGTGAATGGCAAGGTGCAAGGAGCCCAGAGCCAGGCCGCTGCCACTGTGGCCTACCAGGCACAGAGCGAATGAGGAAGCGATGGAGGAAGAAAGAGTTTGCAAAGGGAGGACTGCTCCCTTGTTCCAGCGGTGCTTGGCCTTGGGCCTGTTCCTGCTACCTCTTAGAAGATATTAACCCAGGCATGGGCAAACTTTGGCCCTCCGGGTGTTTTGGACTTCAACTCCCACAATTCCTAACAGCCGGTAGGCTGTTAGGAATTGTGGGAGTTGAAGTCCAAAACACCCGGAGGGCCAAAGTTTGCCTTTGCCTATATTAATGGCTAAATAACATCTCTGGGCATTAGAAAATGGAGTAAGGGAAGCAGAGGAAAGGGTTGCCCCCTTAGGCTTTTAACCCTCTTGTTTCGTTCCTTGCCAATTCCACAGGAACTGACCCTGTGCCTTAATCCATTGCGGTCATAAAGTTACGCTTCCTGAGCCACGTTAAAGGCTTTCCTAGCCCCGTTGCTTCGCTTTTTCTCAGAAACTTTGGCCCATTTTGTTTGAGCATAGGCACTCACTTTCCTTTGGCTCTTCTGTTCGTTTGGCTTTTTGTGTGTGTTATTGTAAACCCCATCGGGTTGAATCCCATCTGCGTCATATTTATTGGAAACGCCACTGAAAACATTATTGAAATACCTTTGGTTTCAGTGGGTCTGCTCTAAATATGACAAACAGGATCCAATCCGATGTGTATTTTATTTTGTATATATAGGCAATAATAACACCTGTATTTATTTGGTAAGATGATGAGATTGTTTCTGTAATTTTATATATAATTTTCCAGACTTTTGTTCCCCCCTTTCCCCAACCAATAAATTGTATTTGTTACCATTCAAGAGTGCTTTGTTTTTGAATATGTATTGCTTACCATGCAGTCATGCCGGCCACATGACCTTGGAGGTGTCTATGGACAACGCTGGCTCTTCGGCTTAGAAATTGAGATGAGCACCACCCCCCAGTCAGACACGACTGGACCTAATGTCGGGAAAACCTTTACCTTTACCTTTTACCAATTAGAAGTAGGAGCCTCAGTGGCACAATGGATTAAACCCTTGTGCCGACTGAACTGCTGACCTGAAGTCCTGAAAGACTTCAAGACAGGGTGAGCTCTCATCTGTCAGCCCCAGCTTCCCATGTGGGGACATGAGAGAAGCCTCCCACATCTGGGCATCCCCTGGGCAACGTCTTTGTAAATGGCCAATTGTCTCATACCAGAAGCGACTTGCAGTATATTCTTAACTAGCTTCTGATACAATAAAAAAACTAATTAGAAGTGACACAAAAGAACCCCTTCAAAATAGAATGGCTCAGCCAAGCTGAAAATAAATTTTATTTCCACTTAGTGAAGAGAAGGCTGAGGGCTGGCTTGATTTCACTCTTTAATTGTCTGAAGGGCTCAGCTTGTTCTTTGCTCTTCGAAAAGAAAGGACTAGGTTGAATGGCTTTAAGTTACAGAAGGGTAGGTGTGCAGGAGCCAAATTGAGCCCAGTATTTGCTCCCTGGTGGCGCAGCGGGTTAAACCGCTGAGCTGCGGTACTTGTTGACTGAAAGGTTGGCGATTCGAATCCTAAGAGCGGGGTGAACTCCAGCTGTTAGGCGCAGTGGGTTAAAGCACTGAGCTGCTGAGCTTGTTGACCGAAAGATTGCAGGTTCGAATGCGGAGAGCGGCGTGAGTTTCTACTATCAGCCCCAGCTTCTGCCAACCTAGCAGTTTGAAAACATGCAAGTATGAGTAGATCAATAGGTACCGCTTCTGTTGGAAGATAACAGTGCACCATGCAGTCATGCTGGCCACATGACATTGGAGGTGTCTATGGACAACTCCAGCTCTTCAGCTTCGAAATGGAGATGAGCACCACCCTCCAGAGTCGGACATGACTAGACTTAATGTCAGGGGGAAACGTTTACTATTTGCCACACAGGTTTTTCCCTGCACAGTTTAACTTCAGTCGTGTTCAACTCTGGGGGTTGGTGCTCATCTCCATTTCTAAGCCGAAGAGCCGGTGTTGTCTGTAGACACCTTCAAGGTAATGTGGCCAGCTTGACTGCATGGAGCACCGTTATCTTCCTGCCGGAGCAGTACCTATTGATCTACTCACATTTGCATGTTCCCGAACTGCTACGTTGGCAGAAGCTGGGGCTAAATAGTATACCAATCTATAAATTTGTTTTTCCTTGAAAAGTAAAGTAACCTTTCTATGAACTGTTCCAGTTTACAGTAGTAAACATTGACTTGAGTTTTGCTTAATGGCTGAACTTTGGCTCTTTAGGGTAGATTCGCTGCTCCTTGTGGCTTCCCTTCTTAATTGGCTCTCAAAGGGCAGAAAAGTGCAAATGTGGGCAAACGCTAATTATGCCAGGATGCATTTGTTTTCTTCCTGATGTTAACTTTTCAAATGAACTTCTGCAACTATTTCCTCTTGAGAAGGCAGATTCTACTATACTGGGAATTGGAACAAATGCTGTTTAGAGGAGTGTGAGAGAGCAGAAGTGTTTTCCCATTACACAAATATAGTGGTATGATTCCAATTTAACTGCCATGGCTATTTCCTGTGGAGTCCTGGGATTTGCAATTTGGTGATGGAACCATAGCTCTCTGGCTGAGGATGCTAAACACCCATTCTCTAAACTACAAATCCCTAATTTGATACGACATTGCATAGAGCAACGTTTCTCAACCTGGGGGTAGCGACTCCTGGGGGGGTCGTGAGGGGGTATCAAAGGGGTCGCCAAAAACCATCAGAAAACCGTATTGTTGGTCATGTTGTTTCTGTGTGGGACGTTTGGCCCAATGCTATCCTTGGTGGGCTTCAGAATGCTCTTTGATTGTAGATGAACTATAAATCCCAGCAACTACAGCTCCAAAATGTCAAGTTCTATTTTCTCCAAAGTTTACCAGTATTCAACATTTGTGCATATTGAGTATTCATGCCAAGTTTGGTTCAGATCTATCATTGTTTGAGTCCACAGCGCTCTCTGGATGTAGGTGAACTACAACTCCAAATTCAAGGTCAATGCCCACCAAACCCTTTCTGTTGGTCATGAGAGTTCTGTGTTACAAGTTTGGTTCAATTCCATCTTTAGTGAAGTTCGAAATGCTCTTTAATTGTAGGTTAACTATAAATCCCAGCAACTACAACTCCCAAATGACAAAATCAATCCCCCCCAACTCCACCAGTGCTCTCTGGATGTAGGTGAACTACAACTCCAAAATTCAAGGTCAGTGACCACCAAACCCTTTCTGTTGGTCATGGGAGTTCTGTGTTACAAGTTTGGTTCAATTCCATCTTTGGTGAAGTTCAGAATGCTCTTTGTAGGTGAACTATAAATCCCAGAAACTACAACGCCCAAATGACAAAATCAATCCCCCCTAAACTCCACCAGTATTCAAATTTGGGCGCATCGGATATTTGTGCCAAATTTGGTCTAGTGAATGAAAATACATCCTGCATATCAGATCTTTACATTATGATTCATAACAGTAGCAAAATTACAGTTAATACGTAGCAAAGAAAATAATTTTATATTTGTGGGTCACCACAACATGAGGGACTGTATTAAGGGGTCATGGCATTAGGAAGGTTGAGACCCACTGGTACAGAGAATTAAAGCATATTGCGGTGTTATAACCCCTATTCCAGCCAAGACTTTGATTGTTGCCCTTCTTTCCGAAATGAATGTGGTAACTAATTCCCTGCATTTTCAGACAGCGGAAAGTCACTTTGTTGGATTGCAATTCCCAGGAATCTTCAACTCTTTGGGCAGGACTAGTTGGGAGATCCTGTGTCCATAATGTAACCTTTCCAAACTGTGTGCGGCATTCTGTTTATAATTAAGATCATAATTAAACATCTGGGGGAAAAGGATGATATAATATGGAAAGTGAATCATGAATAAGATACGGCAATGTAGAAATGTCAACAAAGCACATGGTGTTTCAAATACAATAGATGGTTGTGCTCTGTATTAATACCATATTTCTTTGATCCCAAGATGCTATCGATTGGAAGACGCACACTAATTTCAGTACCACCAAGAGGAAAAAAATATCTAGACACGCACACAGATATATAGTACTCCCAATTCTAAGATGCACCCCATTTTTAGAGATTTTATATTGTGAGAAATGTATCTGAACTAAAGTAGTTCAGAACCAGAAAATTGCTAGAGATATTTTGTTGGATGTTTCTAGTTGAAACCACAGGTACTGGTCCTGCAGGTATGGGGTCATACTCTATAATACAAATTAATAACATATTTCAGGAGGGGGGAACTATTTTAATGAGGAATTATATGTTCTACAGGGAGACAGGCCCTGACTTTCTGGCCAAGGTCCACATCAACCATCCCCGGATCATTGCATCTAATTTCCCCCCAATATTGTCCTCCTTAGAGCATCCTTCATCTCCTTGTTCCTCAGGCTGTAGATGAGTGGGTTGAGCAGAGGGGTCACCACTGAATAGAAGAGGGTCACCACTTTGTTGCTGCCTCCAGAAGCTTCGGGGGCGACGTAGGTGACCATGATGGATCCGTAGAAAAGGCTCACCATGGCCAGGTGGGAGGTGCAGGTGGAAAAGGCCTTCTTCCTCTTCACGGTGGAAGACAACCTCATCACTGCCCGTAGGACTGCAGTGTAGGATCCCACGATGAAGAGGAACGGGCCAAAGATAGCAATGGAGCTGAGGCTGTAGAAAGCCAACTCTATGCGGGGAGCTGGAGAGCAGGACGCAGACAGCAGTGGTCCTGGGTCGCAGATAAAATGGTCGAGGAGATTGGAGCCACAGAAACGGAGCTGGGAAATCAACACAATGGGCACCAAGAACCAAATGAACCCAGAGACCCAGCAGGATGCTGCCAAATTGACACAAAAGCGTGGTGACATAAGGATGGGATAACGCAATGGGTGGGAGATGGCCAAGTAGCGATCCAAGGCCATTGCAGCAAGGAGGAAGCTCTCGGTGGTCCCCATAGAAAAGAAGAAGTAGAATTGGAGGAAGCAGCCTTGGAAGGAGATGATGCTTGGCTGCAGGGACACTAGATCTGACAGCATCCGGGGCACCGTGGTGGTTACGTAGCACATCTCCAGCCCTGAAAAGTTGCCCAGGAGGATGTACATGGGGAGGCGGGTGAGGCGAGAGTCCCAGAGGACGGCCCACACGATGCACAGGTTGCCCAACAAGGTGAAGGCATAGCAGGTGGAGAGCAGAGAGCAAAGCAGCAGGTGGAATGACCATGAGAGGGATGGGAAGCCCAAGAGAACAAAGCCAGTCACCAAGTTGGTTTCGTTTGCCTGGTTGGAGAAGAAGTGGCCCTGTGATTTTGCAAGAATCAAAGAGGGAGATACATAGATTTATATAGTTGAAAGAGACCTTCAAGGGCCATCCAGTTCAAGCTCATCCTACCATGCAGCAATGCACAATCAAAACACTCCTGACAGATAGCCCCCCTAGCCCCTGTTTAAAAATATCCAGAGAAGAGAGAAAGGATGAAACTTTAAAACATGAATTCCTTGGCTAAGAGAATTCTGTGAGAGTAGGGCACATAACAATAACAATAACAATAACAACAACAACAACAACAATAACAACAACTTCATTTTTATACCCTGTCTCCATCTCTCCGAAGGGACTCGGGGCAGCTTACAAAGGGACAAACTCAAAAATTACAGGTTTAAACAAGCACAATAAAATACAATAAACAACAACAAACCAATAAAAAACATCACAATCAGGCAACATCATAAAAACAATATTATGGCTGAACAAATATTGATGTCAAAGATGACCAAATACACACACACAGAGATTGCGTAAAAGGTTCATAAAATTATTACAGTAGAGTCTCGCTTATCCAACATAAACGGGCCGGCAGAGCGTTGGATAAACAAAAATGTTGGATAATGAGGGATTAAGGAAAAGACTATATTAAACATCAAATTATGTTATGATTCCACAAATTGAGCACCAAAACATTATGTTTTACAACAAATTGACAGAAAAAGCAGTTCAATGCACAGTAACATTAAGTAGTAATTACTGTATTTACAAATTAAGCACCAAAACATTGCAATGTATTGAAACAGCTGTGGATCGGGTGGGAGGCAGACTGCATTGGATAATACAGAACGTTGGATGAGCGAAGGTTGGATAAGCGAGACTCTACAGTATTGTTATTATTTACTTTATTTATACCTCTCCTTTCTCTCCAAGGGGACTCAAGGCAGCTAACAGCCACACACTTTGATACATTTAAAACAAAGCAAATTAAACAATTAAAAAACAATTACACAGTACTGTGTGTGTTAGGCTAAAAATACAGTTAAAATACAATAAATATAATTAAAATACATTTTAAAACACTTAACCCCTCCCCCCCCCCCACTTCCAAAACCCACCTACAACCTCCTCAGCAACATGCCCCTTCTTAATTCTTGTTGCATTCCTGCCAGTTCGTCGAGGAAAAAGCACAAGCAAAAATAAACTTCAGGAACATTAGCAGCACTTGCAAACGCTACTTTGGATGGATTAAAACTGTCTGAACTGCCTAGAGGCCTCCAAGGTTGTAATACTCTAAGTAGTTCTAGAACTTTTAGTACATCCAACATAATTTTTCTAAGTTTTGTTTATGTACTTATCATTGTTTTATGCTTTTAGCATTGTAAAGGGACTTTTGTTTCTGTTATATAACTTCAATTGACCTCTGACATATAGTCAACTCTGCTGGACTGGCCACATAGTCCGAACGCTCAATCACCATCTCACAAAGCAGTTACTATTCTCCCAGCTCAAGAACATAGTGTTGTTGGACAGGAAAAGAGATCTAAAGATGGGCTTAAAGCCAATCTTAAAAACGGTGGCATAGACCTCGAGAACTGGGAAGCCCTGGACCTTGAGCACTTTAACTGGAGGTCAGTTGTGACCAGCAGTGCTGCAGAATTTGAAGAGGCATGAATGGAGGGTGAAAGGGAGAAATGTGCCAAGAGGAAGGTGTGTCAAACCAACTCTGACCAGGCCCACCTTCCACCTGGAAACCAATGTCCTCACTGCAGGACAACTTGTGTATCAAGAAAAGGGCTCCACAGCCACCTACAGACCCAAGACACTACACTTGGAAAACCATCATCCTCTGACTACAAGGGATCACCTAACTAAGTAAGCACGGTAAGTAAGCAATCCTGTCACAGGGTTTTCTTAGAAAGCTATATTCAAAGGAGGCTTGCCATTGCCTTCCTCTCAAACTCAAGAGTGTGTAATTTGCTCAAATTCATACAGTGGCAAAGGTTTGAACCCCCACCTCCCAGCGTCCGAGTCCAACACTCAAACCATGGTGACATTGGCACAAGTGACTGTGGCCAGTTAATAAGGTAGGCATTGGAGAAAATGGGTTGTTTGGATCCCGCTTTCCTCTACTGCCATTGGGTGACTGGATTTACAAGTGAGAACAGAAAGCAATAAACTGCAAAGACAGATTTAATAAAATTCCTTACCGCTTGTTCGGGCACATTCAGAGATGACATCGGTCATGTTAACTTCCAAACGAGTGCAGAGGGAAATCAATTGATTGAATTATAAGCATATAAAAAGTTATATACTTAAAACAAGAAACAATAAATTATTTCAATTTCTGAAAGGCTGGATTCAATTATTATCCAATGTACAATGAGTTTTAGGTAGATTTGAATGCATACTAATAAAGCTTTAGAAACTTGCCTTTCTTTTCACCATTAGAAGTGGCACTATCTCAATTGCCCAGATCTTAGAAAAGCTATTTTCTAGAACTACAGCTCCTAGAATGGCCCAGACACTGGTCCCAAAAAGTAAGTGTCTCAAGACACTTACTTTTTGGGTTTATGGAAAAGCACAATCTATTGTCCTAAGTTCCATTCCTGCCTTTAGGAAGAACAGCAAAGTGCAGCAGTTAGAGAACAGAGCCCATAAGAAAGATCTCTTTCAATGATGAAAAGTTTGATGGGCAACAATAGGGATGAAGGACAATGACACAATAATAATAATAATAATAATAATAATAATAATAATAATAATGATTCCTAGACACTTGGGAAGTGTCCGACATGTGATCCAATAAAACAGCCAGGAGAGTGTCTGCTGTGGACTCATCTTGTTGTTTTTCAAATAATAATAACAACAACAACTTAATTTTTATACCCCACCTCCATCTCCCCTAAGAAACTCGGGGCAGCTTACAAAGGGACAAGCCCAGGGAGCACAATGTTAAAAACATAAGTTAAGATAGCACTGAAACAAAACTAAATAAAAACATAACATCATAAAAACAGTACTATACAAAATGATAAAATTGCTGAGTTCAGAGGGCTCTGGGTTTGTGAAAATTCCTAGATAGAGCCAAGGGAAAGTGCAAAATTCAGAAGGCAGGGCTGGGAGGATAATGTTCATGGACATTAAAATATCAGGATTGTAGAGCGGAGGGCCATGCTAAAGTGCTGAAACTTAGGTAACATTGGGCCAATTCTTTGGAACTGCCTAGTCAAAGGCACAAATCACTGTAGACATACCTCTTTCCGACTGTGAGTGCAATCACCTCCTACTTTCTAAAGGACTGTTGGCTGCTGAAAAACTGATAACTTCATACACTAAAATCTCAGGGGGTCTTTGTCTCCAGAGAGAGTTGAAGAGTCCAAACATGGATTTCAAGATGTGCCTCTACTGAGAGATGCAGCAGGATGAGTAAAGCACAGAGAATATCTGCTAGTTAGAGTCTTTGTGGTGGCAGGAGAAATATGCTTTAGGATAGCAAATCCCAGAATCTTTCAGTCATCTTGGGGATTACGGGAGTTGTAATCTGAAAAAATAATGATTCCAAGCTCTGACTTGGATAGAAGTTGGAGAAGGTTCTAAACTCATAGGCATTTAACAGATAGCATTTGAATCTATAGTGGCTTTTGGCTAACTGATATTATAGTAGTTAGGACCGTGAATAAAAGGATCCATGCCTGGCGGGCATATGCTAAACCAGATAGGACAAGACAAAGAAACCAACTCACCAAGTTGAAGACAAGCCACAGAGATTTATTACGATTTGGCCAAAAGGATATAAATACAGCAATTTCCTTCAAAATGTGCAAGCATAAACATAGGGAGAAATACAAAACATCTTACAAAGCACTGAAAGCTATTCAGACTTCCCTCTCCCTTCTCTGATTGGCTGAAAAAATGCAGGCTAGGATCTGTGCTGGGGTTGGCTGGAAGGGGGAAAGGCAGCCAGGGATGGGTCAGAGTGAAAGACCTATCAGCTGCAGAGATGTCCCCTGGGAGGGCACAGTCTGGGGAAAACAAATGGTAAATGTATGTTGATGGGCTTCTGATGAGCTCAAATGTCCAGTTTCATGCCAAACAAAGATAGAAACATCTGAAAACAAAGGTGTGAGGCTCCTTGAACAAAAAGTGATGATCTTGGACAATCAGGGTTTGGTTGTTAATAAAGAGGTTTAACAAATGTACATAGCCTGAGCTTCAATTTCTGCAGGCAGTTTCAGTTTCTGCATGGGAAGTCGCTTATCTCTGTATAAACATAAACAATGGGTCTGGTGATTATCTGGCTCGGGAAACAGCCAGAGGGGTTTGCCCAGCCTTTCTGTTCTCAAGGGATTAGGGGTTCACTGCAGCTCCTGGTTTGGTCTTGATCTTCTGATACTTTGAACTTGTGCAAGTCCTTAAAAAAGGAAAAATACAGGGTTAGTCAAAATGAATAGGCCAATAAGAAAATTAATTGTACCCGAATGTATGTTTACTGTAACCAAACCACAGCTACGTAGCGACAGATAAACTATCAAAGTTTTTTTTGAGCAACACACATGTACGTTAATGCCGCCAGGCGTCGCTAGGAGTCGGTGCCCCTCCGCATTGGCACAACAGTGTACGCGAGTACCTCAACGAACACCTTCCCAGACGTTGGATTGGCCGTGCTGGAGTGACTGATCTTCCATTCCTCCTGTGGCCCCCCAGGTCCCCCGACCTCACACCATGCGACTTTTCTCTCTGGGGGTATGTGAAAGACACTGTGTTCCGACCTCCATTACCGCTGACCTTGGACGACTTAAAACAGCGCATATGTGCTGCATTCGATGCCATTACGTCGGATGTGCTGCAACGGATGTGGAATGAACTGGACTATCGCTTGGACGTCTGCCGTGTCACACGGGGCGCCCATATCGAACATCTCTGAAGGTGAGACAAAACTTTGATAATTTATCTGTCGATACATAGCTGTAGTTTGGTTACAATAAACATACATTCGTCTAAAATTAATTTTCTTATTGGCCTATTCATTTTTACTAACCCTGTATTATCTTTAATTCTGAGCCCTTGGTGAACTAGAAATCTTCTGGGGGTGGGGTTATTGTGGTTTAACAACAATATGCAAGACCATCCTTGTTCAAAATGGATGCCTTCATTGAGCTACATTTGTAATTGAAGAAGATTTCATTTTTTCAATTTTTCTTTCTGTTGTAGCTCAGCCAGCTGAGGATGATGTGGAGGGGTTTGATACAGTGCAGCCAGCTGAGGATGTTGATGAGGGGTCGGGGGTGCAGGGTCTGCAGGTCCTGATGTTTCTAAAGGTGTTCAGACAGGGGATGTTGGAACAGGATGGCAATTCTCTGGTTGGGAGAATGGAAGGGGTCTGTGTAAAAATGAAACTGTTTTGCAGGATGACAGGCAGTGAAGAGAGGAAGAGAGATTAGATTTATTTATTTTTATTTATTTACCACACTTTTATCCCATCCTTTTCAGCCCGAAGGCAACTCAGGGTGGCGTACAGACTAGCAACAATTAGATGCCGAATACACATAAATACATAGTTTAAAACAGGTTCAATCACATAATAAAATTCATATAAAAACAATGTAAAACTATTAAAATCAATGACTTCTGGGTTTAAATCTATGTCCATTTGCATCGTTAAGCCATTCCATATTTGTTCACAATACTGAGTCTGTCTGGTTACAATGAGGTTCCAAAACCTTGCTTGAAGAGCCAGGTTTCTACTCTTTCCCTAAAGGTCAGGAGGGAAGAGGCCAATTTAATATCCGCAGGAAGGGATTTCCACAGCCAAGGGGCCACCACTGAGAAGGCCCTGTCCCTCGTCCCCGCCAAGCGCACCTGTGAGGCACACGGGACTGAGAGCAGAGCCTCCCCAGATGATCTTAAATTCCTGGAAGGTTGGTAAGATAGAGAAGCGAGAGTGCTTCTGTGTGGGAAGAATTCCAGGTGCAAGTCAGATGATGGGAAAAAGTGGCCAAAGGGCCATAGGAATGCTTTCATGCATTGCTGTCCTTAATAGGGGGAAAACTGCTTTCGGTGTTTAGATCAAGCAACTTAGCAATCACAGAAAGGAGCTCTTGCCTTGGTTCCCGCTTCAAGTCACGTCCTGGTCAAGTTTTGCTTTAAATCTTGGGGATTTTACCATTAACTCAAGCTAATGTATTGTTCTTTGATTCTTGGATCACTTAAGTGGATGTTTTATTCCTCATCTATTATCTCTCACACTTCTTCTGAAATGCATTCAATTTATGATATTACATCGGGTCTTTCTTTTCCTCCCTTTTCCATAATTACCTTTCTTTTCACCCATTTCTCCCTTTTTCTCAGCAACCTCCATGCTGCTTCCCTCACCTGATCATTCCTCAAGCAATAAATCAGAGGGTTGAGGAAAGGTGTAACAGCCGTATAGAAGATTGTGATTATTTTCGTCAATTGGAAGTTCCTTTGTCTGCCCGGAATCACATACATCCCTATCACTGGGCCATAGAAGAGGGTCACGACTGCTAGGTGGAAGGAAATGGTAGAAAAGGCCTTCTTCCGACTGCGGTGGTAGGAGGACTTCATCAGGGTGAAGATGACAACACCGTAGGACAGCAACACAAATAAAAAATTCCCTACTAGAATCAAAACATTCATGGAAAACTCCCAAATATGACTGAGATTCCTTTGGTAGCTTGTTGATGTTGTATGTTCAATATATTGTTGCTATTGACAGAGAGCAACTATATATCACCCAGGAAGCGGCTAATTGCCATTTCCAGCCCCTTACGTGTGATCTCTGGTCCTTAGGAAGAAACATGGATGGAAGAAGTGGGTTTTGATTTTAGATATGTAAAACTTATTTAGGCTGGTCTCAGTCTGGAAACAGGGTGATTTGTCAATTCCTGGTGCATGGGGGCACACATGAATTAAACACATGGATCAATAGAAGAAACACCAGACAGTCGGCCATATTTTTAAGGATATGTGTTGCTTTATTGATTACATAATATTTCACTTGTTATACAGGGTACTCAAGAGAAGAAGCCAAGCAAAAACGGAATTTGAATAACAGTATGTTCAGGAAAGACTAGCAGAATTAACTTCACTGACTGACTTAGTTCAGGATACAATATCTGTATCTATAGTTGGAACAGATGTGTAGCAGCCGGTCACATCATAGGACAGATTCTGTCTGGATAAAGTTCCACCCCAAAATTTATACTTTATATTCAGGTCCTCAAGCTCAGAGGCAGTCTTCCTCACTGGGTTTTAATAGTTGCCAAAATATTGAGCTCTTGCTGCCACCATTTATTTTACAGCCTGAAATGCTAAGGATGAATAAATATGGGTTGTTGTAGGTTTTTCCGGGCTATATGGCCATGTTCTAGAGGCATTTTCTCCTGACGTTTCACCTGGATCTATGGCAAGCATCCTCACTACCTCTTGCCATAGATTCAGGCGAAATGTCAGGAAAAAATGCCTCTAGAACATGGCCATATAGCCCGGAAAAACCTACAACAACCCAGTGATTCCGGCCATGAAAGCCTTCGACAATAGGATGTTATCCCACACTAAATTTTCCCCATTTTCTCACACTGGTGTAAAGGAGTCCAACAGGTGACTTCCCATTACTCCCAGCCACTTCCGGTGGCCATGTGTGCAAATCTGTCTTGCCAATGCATGAAGAAGGAAAGAAAAGTCCCTTTGCAGGAGTTAGGAAATTTCATGGGATGGCTGGTTATCCCTGAAGCTGGATCTTGCCAGGGTAGGTTGCATCCCCACTATTAAGGACCCTTTCTCCTCCCGCCCCCACAATTTTCTCCTACCCGTGGGATAAAATCACTAATCAATATAATCTTCCACTGTCCTAATTTGATAGGACAGTCCCAGTATCACCTGCTTTTAAAATGTCCCAGTTTCTCTCTCCTCCTTTCACATTTCCCCAGCATTCCCAGTTAAATGCTGGTGGTACAGCGGATTAAACCACTGAGCTTCTGAACTTGGTGAACAAAAGGTTGGCAATTCAAATCCGGGTAGCAGGATGAGCTCCCACTGTTAGCCCCAGCTTCCGCCAACCTAGCAGTTTAAAAACATGAAAATGTGAGTAGATCAATAGGTACTGCTTCTGTGGGAAGGTAATGACGCTCCATGCAGTCATTCTGGCCACATGACCTTGGAAGTGTGTATGGATAATGCTGGCTCTTTGTTTTAGAACTGGAGATGAGCACCACCCACTCAGAGTTGGACATGACTAGACTTAATGTCAGGGGAAACCTTTACCTTATGCAGGTATAATGTCCTGAAGAAAGAAAAATGGTCCTCTCTCTCTCTCTCTGAATATATTGCTTTTATCATGTTGCATTCATTTTCCATTTTTTGCCCTAATTCCTCCTTCCCTCTACAAGATCGCCTTTCTTCTGAACCATCTCTCCTTTCTCTTCAGCAACCTGCCCAGGGCCTCCCTCACCTGGTCATTCCTCAGACAATAGATCAAGGGATTGAGGAAAGGAGTAATGGTTGTGAAGAAGGTTGTTACCACCTTGCCAACCTGTGACTGACCTTTTCCAAATGGAGTGACATACATCCCTCCTGCTGAGCCATAGAAAAGGGTGACGATGACCAGATGGGAAGATATGGTGGAGAAAGCCTTCTTATGACTATCTTGACTCGATGATTTCATTAGGGTAAGAATGACAACTCCATAAGAGAGCAAAATAAAGGTGAGGTTCCCTATTACAACCAGAAAATTCATGGAAAACAGATAGAATCTGGGAGCATTCCTTCGTGGAGGGCAGACCAATTTCAGAATGGGCACAGGATCACACAAGAAATGGTCAATGATGTTGGGGCCACAGAAGGACATCTTTGAGATCAATGTCACTGGACCAATATATATCGACATGCCAATTACTCAACAAACAAGTACTAAAGTATAACATGATTTTTGAGACATTACATGCTGGTAATGTAATGGGTGGCAAATGGCCAGGTACCGATCCAAAGCCATAGCTGAGAGGAAGAAGCATTCGGTGGTGCCCAGGGAGAAGAAGATGTAGAACTGGAAGAAGCAGGCCTGGAAAGATATGACGCTGTGAGGAAATGCCAGGTCCAAGAACATCCAGGGCATTGTGGTGGTCACATAACACATCTCCAGCCAGGAGAAATTGCTCAGGAGGATGTACATGGGAAGCTGGGCCAAGTGGGTATCTACAACCACCAAGATGATAATGGTGAGGTTCTCAGCCAAGATGAGTGTGTAGAGAACAGCAAAAAAGATGAGGAGAAGAAGGCGTTTGTGCTTCTCAACCCCAAATCCTAGCAGGATGAATTCTTGGACTTTGGTGCCATTGTCCAACTCCATCTGGAATCACATCACAGAATATCATCACATGCTTTCAGTAAATCTTGGCCTTTGGCCTGCTTACTTACACATCTCCATGTAGTCATCCCATTTCCAACCAAACACAGATGCTGAATGTTTCTAGTGTCCATCTCTGCCTTATTTCATGCCATATATGCTTATCCTCAGAACAATTGGCTGGAGCCCTGTTGTATGACTGGTCTATGTCTTCTTTTAGTTATGGTGGAGGGAAGAGTTCCCTAGCCTTTGACAAACCACTATAGAAAGTGGTTTGGAAGAAGACTGCATTGGTAAGCATCCCCTCCTATAAGCTCATACTTGGAGAGCAAATGTGGGGTGACTAATTGATTTCATTAGGACTATACACAAGTAAATTGGGTATAGGATGGCAGCTGCAGTTTCTCATCCTATCTCATAATCCTACAAATCAATCTATGTAATATGCCAGTCTTAAAGTCAATAGTTGATGTATGTGTTGTCGAAGTCTTTCATGGCCAGAATCACTGGTTTGTTTTCAGGAGAGAATGCTTCTAGAACATGGCCATATAGCCCGAAAAACCTACAACAACCCAGTTGATATATGGTGACTCTCTGAATTTCATTATTTGTTCCAGGGCAAGAGATGATTTTCCTACGAATATAACCTACAGCATCTGGCAATCCTTGGTATTCTTCTATCCAAGCACTAAAACTTTCCGTTCTCCTTCTGCTTAATTTTAACAGTTGCTTCTTTGGGTTGTTGTAGGTTTTTCTGGGCTATATGGCCATATTCTGGAGGCAATTTTTCTCCTGACGTTTAGCCTGCATCTATGGCAAGCATCCTCAGAGGTAATTAGGTTTGTTGGAACTAGGGAAAATTGGTTTATATATCTGTGGAATGAGACAAAGGACTTTTGTTTGCTGGGGCTAGATGTGGATGTTTCAGCTGATCACCTTGATTTGCATTCAATGGCTTGGTAGCGCCTGGGGGGAATCTTTTGTTGAGGGTGATTTCATGTGCCTGTTTGTTTCCCCTCTGTTGTTTTTCTGCTGTAATTTTTGAGTTTTTTAATACTGGTAGCCAGATTTTGTTCATTTTCATGGTTTCTTCCTTTCTGTTGAAATTGTCCACATGCTTGTGGATTTCAATGGCTTCTCTGTGTAGTCTGACATGGTGGTTGTTGGTGTGGTCCAGCACTTCTGTGTTCTCAAATAATATGCTGTGTCCAGGCTGGTTCATCAGGTGCTCTGCTATGGCTGATTTCTCTGGTTGAAGTAGTCTGCAGTGCCTTTCATGTTCCTTGATGCGTGTCTGGGCGCTGCGTTTGGTGGTCCCTATGTAGACTTGTCCACAGCTGCATGGTACACGGTAGACTCCTGCAGAGGTGAAAGGATCCTTCTTGTCCTTTGCTGAACGTAGCATTTGTTGGATTTTCTTGGTGGGTCTATAAGTGGTTGCTTCTTTATCATTATTTCAGCTTCTTCTTATTTGTGGGAACCTGAACTGGTTTCCATGTCCTTCTCTCAACCTCATCAGATGGGCAGTCAGAATTGCCACGCATTGTGGCGAATCTGGTGGTGCCCATCGGAAAACATAGGGAACCCGTTGCCCCATGCCCCACATTGCCTGACTCACTCATTGGCCCACCAGCTTTCCCATTGACTTCTACTGAATACAGGAAGCCTCCCAAGTTGCTGCCATGGTGGCATACACCAGTTCACAGCTTCTGCCAATTTAGCAGTCCGAAAACATGCAAATGTGAGTAGATCAATAGGTACTGCTTCATCTGGAAGGTAACAACACTTCATGCAGTCATGCTGGCCACATGACCTTGCTGGTGTCTATGGACTTTCTTTGGCTTAGAAATGGAGATGGGCACCAGCCCCCAGAGTCAGACACTACTAGACTTAATGTTAAGGAGAAACCTTCACTTTCTCCTCTGAAAAACATTGTCATATGGGTGATGCTATCTCCTATGAGTCGTTATTTTGGTACGTAATGGGTTTGTTCCCATGAGGTCTTCTCCAAGCTCATTTCCATCACTTATTTTAAAGCTCCAATCAGAAGAACTAATCAGAGCCACTGGAGTTCTAGCGTGTGGATGTGTTTGGTGAGACTTTCTAACAAGAAGTCCATAGTTTAGCCTACAACACCCTTCTGAGTTTGTAACCATCTCATGCAGAGACATCAGCACCTTTCTCTTCTAATTCTGTGAAAACATATCTAGTGGATCTTCTGCTGGATGGACCAACCTTCAAACTTTCGTCCAGGTATGAACATGGGATTAAATACCAAAGCAAAATAAACTGAGATGGGAAATGTAAAAGGGAGGCTGTTCATTCCATACTTGTTTTCAAGGGAAAAAATATATAACTAATTTCAATGTATTGTTGATGGCTTTCATGGCTGGAATCACTGGGTTATTGTAGGTCTTTCAGTCTATATGGCCATGTTCTAGAAGCAGTCTCTCCTATGCTATGAGCATCCTCAGGACCTCACAACCTCTGAGGATGCTTGTCATAGATGCAGGCGAAACATCAGGAGAATGCTTTTAGAACATGGCCATATAGCCCGAAAGAACTACAACAACCCAAAAGTAATTTCCATGGAATGTTTACTAGACCACCTTAACATTATGGTGGGTTGAGACTTTGGAGAAGACTGAAGGCATCAGGAAATTGTGTCAATGTTTCAAAGCTGTACTGTTGACTTTACCAAATGGAGGCATGTTAATGATCATATACACTTCTGTTTTAGCCCAGAAATTTCAATCAAAAATGGACCTTAAAATATGTTTACTTATCCATGAGTCAATGTAAATACTATACCTTAGCAGGTAGAGTTTAAATCAGCTTTGGCAAACTTGGGTCCTCTGGGTGTTTTGGACTTCAAGTCCCACAATTCCTAACAGCCTCAGTCCCTTTCCTTTTCCCCCTCAGCCGCTTAAGCGGCTGAGGGGGAAAAGGAAGGGGCCTGAAGCTGTTAGGAATTGTGGGACTTGAAGTCCAAAACACTCAGAGGACCCAAATTTGCCCATGCCTGGTTTAGATAATCACATGAGATTTTTTTTTAAAGCAACAAACCGTATTAGCACTATTGTGGAGAGGCACAATTCAGCTTGGCTTTCTTTTCTGGATTTAGAAACGTTGAAAGAGGAGATGTCTCAGTGGGATTTGGAATATTTGGAATATTTGGGCAAGAGTCCAAGATGTATTCCAAGGTAGCTGACTTCAAAACAGGTGAAGTTCTGCAAATTTGTAAGTGTCGTTATTTTATCTGTATATCTCTGTTATGATATGCCAGTATACTTCAAGCTCTCTGATGTTGGAGAATGGGGATTTCCCATCCCAAATATGTCAGAATTCTGTGCTATATTTATGGCTATGGGCTACAAATGGTTTTTTCATGGAAACAGGTAGCCAATGTCATGGGGACTAGTACTGGTACACTGGGCACCACTTTGAGTAGTTCATGACTTGATCATAGAGAACCCTTAGGTTGGCAGAAGGAATGTCCTGCAGCATTGCCAGAACAGGATACATGTACTGGGTAGTTGTGTGTTTTCTGGGCTGCATGTCCATGTTCCAGAATCATTCTCTTCTGACATTTTGCCTGCATCTATGGAGGTATCCTCAGAGGTTGTGAGGTCTGTTGGAAACTAAGTGAGGTTTATATATCTGTGGAATAATCTCCAGGTGGGAGAAAGAAGTCTTGTCTGCGTGAGGAAGGTGTGAATGCTGCAATTTGCCAACTTGATTAGCATTTAATGGACTAGCAGTTTCAAGGCTTGGCTGGTTGCTGCCTGGGGGAATCCTTCGTTAGGAGGTGTTAGCTGGCCCTGATTGATTCTTGTCTGGTAGTCTCCCCCACCCACAGATATATAAACCCAATTTTCATAGTTTCCAACAGACCTCACAACCTCTGAGGATGCCTTCCATAGATGCAGATGAAATGTCAGGAGAGAATGCTTCTGGAACATGGCCATACAGCCTGGAAAACAAACAACAACTTAGTGATTCCGGCCATTAAAGCCTTCGACAATACAAGGATACATGTAGTTTTTGTTTTTCAGTGCAAAAATAGGTCAATAGATGATGATGAGTGTTGTCATGCTTTGACAATGCTATTTGCTGGGGAAAATTGTCATTGTTTGAGAAGTATTTATCTATGCCCGGCAAATGTATTGTGCAGCTATAATATTGCCAACAGCCTCAAGGCTGTTCTTGTAAGGGTGGTAGAAAATATTTGGGTCTAAGAGCCAATAGGGGACAAATAATAATAATAATAATAATAATAATAATAATAATAATAATGTACTTTACTTATATTCCACTCTATCTCCCCAAGGGGACTCAGAGCAGATTACAGAATACATATATCACAAACATTCAATGCTGTTATACAATTAACAACAAAGACAGAGAGTACATAGACAGAGGCAAAGGCTTCACCCTTTCCATCTCCGGCATCTGAAGGCTGTGCTCAACTCTGTAGTGTAGTGTAAGGATCAGGGCAGTAAGCAGTAAGAGCCAATTCACCTGGCTAGCATTGTGTAATTACAGCCAGGGTGAAGTAACTGCTGGGGTAATAAAGGAGCAAAGGGGTTACTACTTGCTGAGGTGTTGGAAGGTTGGGGTTCTGAGAGGTTTGTGTCCTGAGGAGACTGTAGGTTGGAGTGTCAAGAAAAATTGGACTGCAAAACCAGCAAATAAGACATCTCCAGTTATCTGGAAGTATCAGGAAAAGAAGTCTGGAGAAGTATTCTAGTCTTCAACCACTGTAAATGGACTCTGTGTGTATGTATACATATATACATATATATATATATATACATATATATATATATATATATATATATATATATATATATATATATAATTGTATAAAGTCTGCTGCAATGACAAAGTTATGAGTTTACTCCTTAATCAGAGAGGGAAACCTTCCACAGCTATTTGTGACTACACTTATTAATCTTCATCATGACAGGAGCTAGGGCTAATGGCGGGAGCTCACCCCAACCCACGGCTTGAACTGCCAACTTTCCGGTTGGTAAGATTTTCTACAGTTGGAGGTTTAACCTGCTTTGCTACTGCGGTCCACCCAAACCCACCAAAGACAGATTGATGTTGTATATTGACAAATGGGATGAAGCCCTGTGAAGTATTTGAATTTCTTTAGCTATGATTGTATTGTGTAGTCACTTATTTCTCAGTTCTAACAATGTCCGTAGTGCAATCAGTTAGCAATTCATTTATCTTAAATAAAGTTTCTACACTTAGAGAACTTAATTTTTCAACTAAGTCAGCCTGTACATGGCAGATATGATATACAAAATGCTCTATTTTTCCACATATCATTTAGTCTTGATTCCATTCTTTGCTTCCAGATGGAGTTGGCCAATGGTACCACAATCCAAGAATTCATTTTAGTGGGATTTGGAGCCGAGCATCAGAAGAAATCACTGCTTTTCATTATTTTCACCATCCTCTATGTAATTACTTTGGCTGAGAACATCACTATTATAACACTTGTGCTATTAGATGCCCATTTGGCCCAACTTCCCATGTATATCCTCCTGAGCAACTTCTCCTGGCTGGAAATGTGCTATATCACCACCACAGTGCCCCGAATGCTATTCGATCTTGCCTCCGCTCATAGCACCATCTCTTTCCATGCTTGTTTTCTGCAGTTCTATGTTTTCTTCTCTCTGGGCAGTACTGAATTCTTCTTCCTTTCGGCCATGGCTTTGGATCGGTACCTGGCCATCTGCCACCCATTGCATTACTCCCAAATCATGTCCCCAAACTTCTGCTATGCCTTGGTGTCCACTTGTTGGATCCTTGGTTTTCTGGGGTTCCTTTTTCCAGTGACTTTGATCTCTAGGTTGTCCTTCTGTAGACTCAACATCATTGACCATTTTGTATGTGATCCTGTTCCAATTATGAACTTGGCTTGTCCTCCACTTGGAAAAGTTCCTCTTATCTGCCAAATGTCTATGCATGCAATCTTTGTAAGCAATGTCACCTGTGTTGTATTTTCGTACGGCAAGGTGATTTGCACACTGGTGAAATCTTCTGACCAAGGGAGCCGTAAGAAGGCCTTCTCCACTATATCTATGCACCTGTTGGTGGTGACATTTTTCTATGGCTCAGTTGTATTTAATTCCAAATAGAAAAAGTCAGTCTGATGTCACAAAGGCAGTAACAGTCTTCTATGTTACCATCACACCCATTTTGAATCCTCTGATCTACTGTCTGAGGAATGATCAAATCAAAGAGGCACTGAGGAGATTGCTAAGGAGAACACTGAAATGAGTGTTTACCAAAGGCACAAACCTAAATAGAAATGAAAGGGGGAGTTAGTGACCCAAACCAACGCATGTGAATAGACAACATTAGGTAAAGGTTTTTGCCTGACATTAAGTCCAGTCGTGTCCGACTCTGGGGGTTCTCCATTTCTAAACTGAAGAGCCGGCGTTGTCCATAGACACCTCCAAGGTCATGTGGCCACCATGACTGCGTGGAGTGCCATTACCTTCCCCCAGAGAGGTACCTATTGATCTACTCACATTTGCATGTTTTTGAACTGCTAGGTTGGCAGAAGCTGAGGCTGACAGCGGAAGCTCATGCCCCTCCCTGGATTTGAACCTGCAACCTTTCAGTCAACAAGTTTAGCAGTTCAGTAGTTTAACCCACTGTGCCAGCAGGGGCTCCATAGATAACATTACTTTATCCAGAATCAAGTGAGAGAGATTTTGGGCGCTCCCGCACAGCCCTATATCGCAGAATATCAAGGGAGAAAATCCCACAATATCTGCTTTGAGCTGGGTGATCTGAGTCTACACTCAAATAATGTGGGATTTTCTGTCTAGGAAGGGCCCATGTGGGCAACTCCATTGCTAAGAAACCCTGCTAGTGAATTACAACAATGCATAATAAGAGATTGGCAAGAATATCCTGGTGAGCATCAATCTCCACCAGTATAAGCCAAGGATAATAGATACTCCATAAACTTCAAGGTACAAAGGTAAAAAAACACAAGATCCAAGAAAGCAAAATCCAGAAAAACAAGACAGCATGGAGATCCTATAGACAGAACAGGAACCTGGCAAGACTTGAAACATGAAACTAAAAATCCACTTGGAAACAAGATGTTCATGAAACTCCAACATTGCCCAGACTGATCTAAAATCCTTTCCTTGTCTCATATAAAGTTTTTCCTGTCTCATGAAATGAAAATATTCAGTTTACATTTACAACTCTTTTCTCTCTTTTCTAATAAAAGGGCTGACCTTTGATGAGTGTGGGAACTCTCTCTTAGTTTATAAAAGTATTGCCTTCTATCTTCTATCTCATTAACTTCTGTACCTGACAATTCATCCTCAAATGACAGTTCCCCAGAGAAAGGCACTCCATTCATTTTCAAGCCGTGAGAACTCAGGCCTTTCAGCAAGGCCAGGACTTGAAAGCTCAAGCCCAGGAAAACCATCATCCCCATTGACATCAGACACAATCACAGTCTGAACTACAACACTATCGTGAGCAGTCATATTTGTATACGAATTACTACCTATTGCCAGTTTGTAAATTTCATGGAAAAGTATTTCCTCAAGTCAAATTATACGATGCATCCTAAAATCATAATGTAATCATTTATGGGGTGGGGGAGGTGGGTTTCTTAAAATAATAGATCAACATTACAATTTTAAACAAAAATAAAATATAAAATATTTTTTAAAAATATTAGATTTGTTTGTTCTCTTTCTTTATCAATTTTGTTTGTGCCGGTCTTCCACATTACAACCTCATAAGCAGAGTCTGACATTTTTCTAAATATTGTACAGTGCTTAATTAATTTTAGACAACAGTATGAAGTAAATTTTAGGAAACCTACATGAATAATGGTAGTAATTGTTAACAAAAAATAACATCAGGAACAGTACTAATCATAGTCAAAACAGCATTAGATCTCTTATGTTTCTGTGGTTTTAGAATATCAAATTTGGTTCTTCCTAATGGGTAAAATTTGGGAGAGGCACTGCTTTGGAAAACAAGAACTAATACCTCAATGAAGGCAGGGAGATATAATGTACTATGGAGTCTCTTAAGGGATGTTGCTTTAATGTAAAATGGAATTATTCCAATGGGACACATCCCCAAGGTTCACTTCCACTACTGATTTAAAACTGCATCTCAAGGAATAAGGTCCCCTATGTCTTTGCTATATCAATCCTGTATACAAGCGTACAGCGTGAAAAGACTGACGTGCTTCTCTCCAAGTCCTCTCAGTCCTTCTAATGAATCTTCTGGTGGATGGAACAATATTTTGATTCTTATTAAGGTACAGAAATGGCAATTATTATCAGAACAAGGAGAACTTGAATCACTGGTTTTGTGGACAGTTGCATCCTAGGGTTTACATGAGGAGCTGTCCATGGTGCTGAACATGTTCACCTGCTTGGCTCATGCAATTTAAGTAACTTTCTTAAAATTTAGGCTTAAACGTAGAGAAAATTTCCCAGTTCACGGGCATAGAAGCCATCAACTGTGACTGATTAGGTGAAAAACACAAAGGATGGAAACTGTTATTAGCTTCCAGATAGAAAGGACCTCTCCTTCCAAGGAAAATTGGAGAACCGTATCACATTTTGGAAAGCAAACAGGGAGGAAAGGCTTAGAAAGGCTCAGAAAGGAGCTGGGGAAATGAGTCTTGAAATACTCCTCTAATTTTCCCCTACATTCCAGATTTTAACACAAACTAGATCTTGACACAAACCACATGTAAATTTTTTTGAGAAATTGCAAGTCGCTTCTGGTGTGAGAGAATTGGCAAGGATGTTGCCCAGGGGATGCCCGGATGATTTGATTTTTTTAATCATCCTTGTGGGAGGCTTCTCTCATGTCCCCACATGAGGAGCTGGAGCTGATAGAGGGAGCTCATCTGCCTCTCCCCAGATTACCATATGTAATGCATGTTGCATTATCAAAAATGTTTTGTTAATGTTTTAATTGGAGTGATATTTTATGCTTGTTCAATTTTTGTACCACACATTGCCTTTCCTGTTTTCTTTTTTAACCTGCATTGTAAGTTGGTTTGGATCCCATCTTGGCAGAAATCCTAATATGGTTTTGCATTGTAAACTCCCCAAATGTTTGAATCCGTTTCTCATGTATCTTATCATTAGGGAAATCCCTCCAAAACAATAAGCTGAAGGTTAGTTAGTGAAGTAGACATGTTCTGGGTATTATTTCTGTAACAGTAACTTTATTGCCAGACGTGGAAATAACACTGAAAGAAAGACAAATTCCAACATCACAACATAAATAAGAGCAGTTCAAAATGTTTCAGTGAGGATTTTATCCAGAATGAACAAGATACACAAAAGCATGAAGCAAGTCTTGATAAAAATATTTCAAATCTTTATGAAATCCCTTGAAAACTTATTTCAAAAGCCATCCAGAGTCAGAACTTATTAAAGTCTTTAGACTGGGCATGGGCAAACTTGGGCTCTCCTGGTGTTTTGGACTTCAACTCCCACAATTCCTAACAGCCTCAGGCCCCTTCCTTTTCCCCCTCATCTGTTAGGCTGTTAGGAATTGTGGGAATTGAAGTCCAAAACACCTGGAGGGCCCAAATTTGCCCATACTTGCTCTAGAGGCACATATTCTTTTAAATCACATTGCTGTGATGTGGAATTTAGCCAAGAGTCAGCATTCTTGGGTCCTGCATGCTTTTCCTGTGAAAATACTACAATCATTTTTCAATCAAAAATTCGCACAATACCATTATCTGTAGAAAATGTAGTTCTCATAATTCTTTCTGGGCTTCCCACGAACACCTGACTGGCCACTGTGCAAACATAACACTAGCCTAAATATGCTTTGGATCTAAGCTAGCATGAAGGTGTTATTTTCCTAAAGTCAACATAAAAGCTTTCAAATACACTTTCATAATTATAAAACAAAGTTGGATATCTATATCCACATATGAGATATTTTTAACCAGTAGTGTTTGATCCTTCAAAGAAGAAGAACGCTAAAAGGGATTTGCATGATTTTTCTGGTTTTCTTTTTTGGATTTAGCAAAGGTTGTGCATTGCACCAACATTTCAATTTGACTAAGGTTCCTTCCACACAGCCATATAACCCAGAATATCAAGGCAGAAAATCCCACAATATATGATTTGAACTGGTTTATTTGAGTCCACCCTGCCATATATTCCATTTCAAAACAGAAAATGTGGGATTTTATTCAGCTGTGTGGAAGGGGCTTAAGAAATTATTCACAGCATGGTCCTCAATGTAGCCAGATTTTAAAAATTCTTTAACATAGCCAGAACTTTATTTGATTGTGCATTCCTGCATGGCAAGGGGTTGGCCTGGATGGTTTCTTCCAACTCTACAGTTCTATGATTTCTCAAAAAGGTCTAATGTCAACCTTCCTAATGCCACAACCCCTTATTACAGTTCCTCATGATCTGGTGACCCCCAATCATCAAATTATTATTAGGTTCTTGTGGGTTTTTTCGGGCTATAGGGCTATGTTCTAGAGGCATTTCTCCTGATGTTTCGCCTGCATCTATGGCAAGCATCCTCAGAGGTAGTGAGGTCTGTTGGAATTAGAACAATGGGTTTATATATCTGTGGAATGGAATTATTATTGTTGCTACTTCACAACTATAATTTTGCTACTGTTATGAATTGTAATGTAAATATCTGATAAGCAGGATGTTTTTTCCTTCATTTTCACTGGACCAAATTTGGCACAAATACCCAATATCCCAAATTCGAATACTGGTGGGATTGGGTGGAGAGGGGTTGATTTTGTCATTTGGGAGTTGTAGTTGTTGTGATTTAAAGTTAACCTACAACCAAAGAGCACTCTGAACTCCACCAACAATGGATTTGAACCAGGGTTGGCACACAAATGTCAAGGTCTATTTTCCGCACACTCCACCAGTGTTCACGTTCCCATGACCAACAGAAAATACTGGAAGAGTTTGATGGGCATTGTCCTTGAGTTTTGGAGTTGTAGTTCATCTACATCCAGAGATCCCTGTGGACTCAAACAATGATGGATCTGGATCAAACTTGGCATGAATACTCAATATGCCCAAACGTGAACACTGGTGGAGTGTGCGGAAAATAGACCTTGACATTTGGGAGTTATAGTTGCTGGGATTTATAGTTCACATACAATCAAAGAGCATTCTGAACTCCACCAACAACAGAATTGGGCTAAACTTTCCACACAGAACCCTCATGACTAACAGAAAACATTAATGGTCCTCGTGACACCCCCCCCCCAGGGGTCCCAGCCCCCAGGTTAAGAAACACTGGTCTAATGGAAAGGTATTGTACATAATTTAGATTTGATGAGAAAAAACTGATCTTTCATCTGAGAAATACTCAGAGTCAGAACTGTCGGCCAGAAACAAAGATTGGTTGCTCCTATGCTTTGGATGGCCTGCCTTCATAGCTTTTGCCTTCCAATGGAAAAAGATGGCCAGTTAAAGTTACGTTGACTATTCCTTTGCATGCTGTGTGATAATGATTAGATTTTGTGATTCCAGATGGAGAATGCTAATGGGACCACACTTAAGGAATTTGTTTTACTTGGATTTGGATTGGATCCCTCGAAGCAGTATATAATCCTCATCTTTTTTGTACTTCTCTATGTGCTCACTTTAGTGGAAAATGTTACCATTATCACAGTGGTGCTTCTAGATGCTCAGTTGTCCCAACTTCCCATGTACATCCTGCTGAGTAATTTCTCATGGATGGAGATATGCTACGTGACCACCACTGTGCCCCGGATGCTCTTTGACTTGACTTCTTCTCATGGCATCATCTCCCTCCAGGCTTGCTTAACCCAGTTCTATGTGCTATTTTCTCTTGGAACAACAGAATTCTTCTTCCTCTCAGCCATGGCTTTGGATCGGTACCTGGCCATCTGCCACCCATTGCATTACACCCAAATTATGACTCCGAATTCTTGCTATGCTCTGGTGGCAGCTTGTTGGTTCCTTGGCTTTCTGGGATACATTGTCCCAGTGACTTTGATCTCAACGTTGTCCTTCTGTGGACCGAACATCATTGACCATTTTCTGTGTGATCCTGGACCAATCCTGTCCTTGGCTTGTCCTCCAGTTGGCAACATTCCTCTTCTCTGCCAAATAGTCATAAACACTCTGTTTTTAGCCAATGTCGTGTTTGTTGTTATTTCATATGGCATTGTAATTTTCACTCTGATGAAATCATCCAACCAAGGGAGTCGTAAGAAAGCCTTCTCCACCATATCTATGCATCTGTTGGTGGTGACCCTTTTCTATGGCTCGGTTGGGGGGATGTATTTAATTCCAAGTGGAGAGAACCAGTCTGAGTTCACCAAAGCGATAACTCTTTTCTATACAACCATCACACCTTTTGTCAATCCCTTGATCTACTGTCTGAGGAATGGTCAAGTGAAAGAGGCACTAAGGAGAATTATAAGACGGATATTTGTGAAAGCCACAGTTGAAAAAAGGCACAGATCAGAGAGGTAGAATTAATAAAATACAATTCAGAAACTCTACTTGAATGAAATGTATGTATTTGGTCTTTGTTTAGTATGTTCTATGGGGCAGGCAAGTTTGATTAAAATCTGAGTTGGATCAGGAAAAAAATGTAATAATTTCCCCATTAAAATGAGAAAACAAGCTACAAACTATTGAAACATTATTTGGCAGATATGAGCCTCAATTCACTAGGCCCTTAGTGTAGTTCAAAGAGCCACATGTGAATGTACATAATAATAATAATAATAATAATAATAATAATAACAACAATAACAACAACAACAACAACAACAAGCCGGAAAAGGTTACAGAAAATGAACATATCAAACTCCTCTGGGACTTCCGAATTCAGACTGACAGAATTTTGGAGCACAATACTCCTGACCTCATGATCATGTTAAAAAACAAAGTATGAATTGTTGATGTTTATTTATTTATTTATTTCGAGATTTTATATACCGACCCTCTCACCTTCAAAGAGGGATGTTGCAATCCCAGGTGACAGCAGGATCGAAGAGAAAGAATCGGAAAAGCTGACACAATATGAGGAACTGCAAAGACTCTGGCACAAGCCAGTCAAGGTGGTCTCAGTGGTGATTGGCACACTGGGTGCAGTGCCTAAAGACCTTGACCTGCACTTAAACACAATCAGCACTGTCGAAATTGCCATCTGTCAGCTGCAAAAGGCCACCCTTCGGGGATCTGCACACATTATTCGCTGATACATCACATAGTCCTAGACACTTGGGAAGTGTGTGATCCAATACAACAACCAGAATAGTGATCTTATTTTCTGTGTACTAATCTTGTTGTGTTTGAAGTAATATAATAATAGTAATAATAATAATAATACTTTATTTATATCCCACCACCATCTCCCCAAAGGGACTCGGGGCAGCTTACACAGTACTCCAGGATGCACATATAACATACAACTAGTAAAAATGGTACATAACATCAGTTAAAAGCACATCAACTAATAAAAATATATAACTTCAGTTTTAAAGGATATATAAGGTAAATACATATTGAACATTATTCAAGGTAAAGGTAAAGGTTTCCCCTGACATTAATTCTAATTCTGTCTGACTCTGGGGGTTGGTGCTCATCTCCGTTTCTGAGCCAAAGAGCCGGCATTGTCCGTAGACACCTCCAAGGTCATGTGGCCAGCATGACTGCATGGAGTGCCATTACCTTCCCACAAAAGCAGTAGCCATTGATCTACTCACACAGAAGTTTTCAAACTGTTAGGTCGGCAGAAGCTGGGGCTAACTGCAGGAGCTCATCTCACTCCCTGGATTTCAACCACCACCCTTTCAGTCAGCAAGTTCAACATTATTACATACTTAATAATGGCTGAGGGGGGAAAGGAAGGGGCCTGAAGCTGTTAGGAATGGTGGGAGTTGAAGTCCAAAATACCTGGAGGGCTCAAGTTTGCCCATGCCTGCAATAGAGGGTAGAACATAATGTTGTTCTCTAGGACCTCCAGGAGGTTAACCGGAGCTGTCAGAGGATACTTGCATCATCATATCCTAGTTACAACCATCATTGATGGCTGATTTGCCTCAAATGGCTACTTATTCAGTTGCTGCTTGACTCTCTTGCTGGGCATTACATGCCTGTTCCAATGGGAGGAAGTGGGAGATAGCCAAGTGAAGACTGTCCATTGCTACTTGGCTGTACTTACATGAGGGGAAAATAGTGGAGTGAGGCCTGTCCATCGGTGGCAACAAAGGCCACCAATGGGTTATCCTTTTTGATTAGCTGCCTGTCCCTGCTCTGTCCACATTTGGTCATCATATGTCTGTGGAGAAGACCAAGAAAAGTGAGTCATGGTGTGAAGCACTTCTCCTCCCTGCAAGTAAGTGGAAAACTCCAAATTTTTACCAGATATTTCTACAGTAAGAGAAAACTTGTTTAAATTACCCTTTGGTAATGAAAAATTTAAATAAGTACGGCCCCAAGCCGCCACCAAGACATCTTAAGAAAGAATGGACAAGTTATTTCCTGTGGAGGAGTGAAAGGCAGAAGGTAAGGAAGCTCTCTCATGTCAACAGCAGTTGATAAATTTTAGGAGTTGTGACTATCCAAAGAATGACAAAAGCAGCAACGGTAGAATTACCAGCAATGGAGCCCCCGGTGGCGCAGTGGGTTAAACCCCTGTGCCAGCAGGACTGAAGACCGACAGGTCGCAGGTTCGAATCCGGGGAGAGGCGGATGAGCTCCCTCTATCAGCTCCAGCTCCTCATGCGGGGACATGAGAGAAGCCTCCCACAAGGATGATAAAAACATCAAAATCATCCAGGCGTCCCCTGGGCAACGTCCTTGCAGACGGCCAATTCTCTCACACCAGGAGTCACTCCTGACACGACAAAAAAAAAAAAAAAAAAAAAAGCAATAGGATTCAGACTAGCTTCCCAACAAGTTTCTCTGGGCCTGTGCCATTTGTTTTGTTCTCCACGTTTAGTAACACTAGGAAGAAACAATACTTCGATAGATAGAAACTAGGGCTGGTCAATTCGTTTCGTTAATTCGTAATTCGTTAAAAAATTCGTTATTTTTTGAATTACGAAACGATTACAAAACTTTTTTTTTAACCTGGAAGTGTTTTTAAATATCGAAACGGCAGGCGCCAAAAATTTTTGTATTTCCGTCCATTTCGGAAATACGTAAGATGGCCGCCTGCCGATGCTTGCTGGGAGCTCTCCTCTCTGAGTTGTAGGTTTTTTCAGGCCATATGGCCATGGCCTAGAGGCATTTTCTCCTGACTTTTCGCCTGCATCTATGGCGAGCGAGAGGGGCGAGCGAGCGGCGAGCGAGCGGGGCGAGCGAGAGGGGCGAGCGAGCGGCGAGTGAGAGGGGCGAGCGAGGCATTCTCTCCTGACGTTTTGCCTGCATCTATGGCAAGCATCCTCAGAGGTAGTGAGGTCTATATTTATAAGGGTTTATATTTATGTGGAATAATGACCAGGGTGGGACAAAGGACTCTTGTCTGCTGGAGCGAGGTGTGAATGTTTCAACTGACCACCTTGATTAGCATTTGATGGCCTGGCAGTGCCTGGAGCAATCTTTTGTTGAGAGGTGATTAGATGTCCCTGATTGAGTTGTTGTAGGTTTTTTCAGGCCATATGGCCATGGCCTAGAGGCATTTTCTCCTGACTTTTCGCCTGCATCTATGGCGAGCGAGAGGGGCGAGCGAGCGGCGAGCGAGCGGCGAGCGAGAGGGGCGAGCGAGGCATTCTCTCCTGACGTTTTGCCTGCATCTATGGCAAGCATCCTCAGAGGTAGTGAGGTCTGTTGGAAGTAGGAAAAAGGGTTTATATTTATGTGGAATAATGATCAGGGTGGGACAAAGGACTCTTGTCTGCTGGAGCGAGGTGTGAATGTTTCAACTGACCACCTTGATTAGAGGGCCCGCCAGAGTGAGTGCCTGCCTTCCCTCCTTAATAATAATTTTAATTTCTCCTCCCTATTCTACTAAATTAATAATTAAATTTAAAAAATATTTAAAAAATATTGAAAAAAAAGGGCGCCATCTTTACAAAATGTTTTGTAAATATTTACGAAATTTCGTAAATACCGAACTTTTTTTTTGGAAAATTTTGTAATTATTTTAAATATCGAAACAAATAAAACCCCCAATTACAAAACGATTTTAGAAACAAATTTTTGCGTTGTTACCCAGGCCTAATAGAAACCATGTTCCAAAATGGGAGAAAGAAATGAGAGATATCAGGAGAATCTTGTCTCCCGGGAAATGATGTTGCCATAGCTCAAAGTGTAATTGTTCCAGTGAGACACATTCCCAAGGTTCGCTTCAGCCCTGGACATAAAACTGCAGTCAAAATAATTAATTCAGCTCCAATCTGCAGATCAACACAATGACTTTGACTACCCACAAAACCTTCAGCATGGGCCTTTATTTCTTTGCTCCTTCAATCCCGCTGATGAACATCCATGGAAATGGTACAGCACGGTGTCACTCCTTCTATATTCGTTTGTAACTCTTTGGCAGAACTTTGGCTGGACTGATCACTCATTGGACTCCTACTGAGGTATGGAAATGGGAGACATTTTTCCCCTCAAAGCTAAGGAAACTTGGGTGGAAAATGCAAGGAAGAGAATTTCTGACAATCTCCCCAGAAAAGAAAAATGACTTTTCCAATAAAAATTTGATTCTCCATTTTAATTTACTGAGAGAGAAGGAAGAATGGAGAAGTTGGAATTGGAAGCACAGACCATGAACATTCTCATGCCTCCCATCTATATTAGCTTAGTAAACAAAAATGTAATAACTTCTTATGTGATCTGTAATGTATGGACGCTCATCCTTCAATGACCTGTGCATCCCATTGTGCTTGACAAATGCTATTGTCATTGAGATTCTGAAGAGGTTATAACAGTGGTTCTCAATCTTCCTAATGCCGCGACCCCTTAACACAGTTCCTCATGTTGTGGTGACCCCCAACCAGCAAATTATTTTCATGACAACTTCACAACTGTAATTTTGCTACTGTTATGAAGCATAATGTAATTATCTGAAATGCAGGATGTATTTTCATTCACTGGACCAAATTTGGCAAAAATACCTGATACACCCAAATTTGAACACTGGTGGCATTGAGTGGGGGATTGATTTTGTCATTTGGGAGTTGTAGTTGCTGGGATTTATAATTCGCCTACAATCAAAGAGCAGTCCAAACTCCACCAATGATGGAATTGAACCAAACTTGGCACACAGAATTCCCATTACCAACAGAAAATACTGGAAGGGTGTGATGGGCACTGACCTTGAGTTTTGGAGTTGTAGTTCACCTACATCCTGAGAACACTGGACTCAAACAATAATGAATCTGGACCAAATTTGACATGAAAATCAATATGCCCAAATGTGAATTCTGCTGGAGTTTGGGGAAATAGAGCTTGACATTGGGAGTTGTAGTTACTGGGATTTATAGTTCACCTACAATCAAAGAGCATTCTGAACCCCACCAAGGTTAGAATTGGGCCAAATTTCCCACATAGAACCCCCGTGACTAACAGTAAATTCTGTGTCTTTGGCGACCCCTCCAGGGATCCCGACCCCCAGGTTGAGAAATTCTGGGTTATAAGAAGTCATCTTTTTTAGGGATACCTTAATATTTGTTGTAATCAGACATGCTAATCTTCATTAGGCTTTTCTACCCTTAACCCAGGTGACAGCTACTAAACACATACAAACCAGTCCATCTTCTGTCTAGTCCTCCCTTTCACCCATAGACAGAACAACATGTTCAATTTTTTTGTTCCCTCTAGAGATAATGATGATAATTATTTGATACATAACAAGATTAGTACACAGCAAACAAGATCACTATGCTAGCTGTTGTATTGGATCATACGTCGGACACTTTCCAAATGTCTAGGACTGTGTGATGTATCGGCAAATAATGTGAGCAGATCCTAGAAGGGTGGCCTTTTGCAGCTGACAGGTGGTAATTTTGTCAGTGCTGATTGTGTTTAAGTGCAGGCCAAGGGCCTTAGGCACTGCACCCAGTGTGCCGTTCCCCACTAGGACCACCTTTACTGGCTTATTATTATTATTATTATTATTATTATTATTATTATTGTTACTTATACCCCACTTTATCTCTACAAAGGGAACTCAAATCAGCTATGCACAGTTATATATTTTAATGCCAACAACAGTAAACATATTAAACTGGACAATTTGTGACCATTCATAAAGTAAAAGCCATACTAAAAATATTCAGATCCCTCCTTTTCTTGTGGTGAAAAGAGTTAATTTAAATGCTGTTTTACAAGCATTTAAGTGTGTGTGTGTATGTGTATATACACACATATACACATATATACACAAACATACACATAGGGTCATCCCATGCCAAGTGGTCTAAACCTTCCCACCATCATGTCTCCATTTTTTTCTAAATTTTAGCTGTAGCTTTAAACTAAGTTTCCCAAAATCTGAAGTCTCTAACTACAATATTTTCTGATCTAGACCCCCTTATCTTAAGGATAGTTAATCAGCATGTGCACAAAATTTAAGAAAATGCCATTTTGGGCATCTAATAAAATTGAAATTAAATGCATAAAAATAGCAAGTAAACTGAAATCCTGTGCAGTTTTTTTCTGCTTATTCCATGAAATTAATTTTAACATTATGGATGCAAAATCCAGTCAAACAAGGTGACTGAAAATGTGCATCAAAATGTGTTGAGACTCTTTCTGACAAATGTTGAGCAATATTCAGACTGCAACCATTTCCATGCAAACAAAGATACAAACTTGAAATTTTGACCAAGCATTATGCTTGTGCTGGACATAATGCTGCCAGATTTGCAACTATCCAGCATCTATAGCCACCCTGTGGGATCTCTTCAAATTTGTCAGTGCAAATCGTAAAATCTACTAAAATTCAAAGCCAATTATTTTAAAATGGTCTAACTGAATATGCTTGTGAATAGTGTGAATTTATGCATTATGCTCAATGCATCCTCTGGAATCCAGCAAGTATCGCATGTTAACGGCGATATGAACCAGCAGGACCCTGAGAACGCATAAAGCATAATGCATAAATGCACAAAATAGAACACACTTTGACCTGAGTG
This sequence comes from Anolis sagrei, assembly GCF_037176765.1. NCBI lineage: Eukaryota > Metazoa > Chordata > Lepidosauria > Squamata > Anolidae > Anolis > Anolis sagrei. The sequence continues at coordinate 13,254,201 of NC_090026.1, read as the reverse complement.
AATGAATACTTAATGGTCACATTGCAAAACAAAAACATATCAGTCTTGTAGAGCAAAATTTTCTCTTTCAGATACTATTCACAAGCATATTAAGGTAGGCTCTTAGGAATTGTGGGAGTTGAAGTCCAAAACACCTGGAGGGCCCTTGCCTGATCTACACTGTAGAAATACTGCCGTTTGACACCATTTAGCTTCCATGGCTCAGTGCCATGCGGGAGTTGTAGTTTGGCAAGAACTTTAGCCTTCCCTGCCAAAGAGCACTGGTGCCGCACTAAACTACAAATCCCAGGGTTCTGTAGCATTGAGCTTTGTACCATCAAAGTGTTATCAAACTGCATTAATTCTACAGTGTAGATGCACCCCATGTCATAACACAGTGTCACCGTATCATCGAATCAGTGTTGGAAGAGAACATAGGGGCCATCCAGGCAAAGCCCCTACCATGGCAGTTAAAGTGGTGGCAAATTGCATTAATTTTACAGTGTAGATCAGGCATGAGGAAACTTGGGCCCTCCTGGTGTTTTGGACTTCAACTCCCACAATTCCTAACAGCCTCAGGCCCCTTCCTTTCCTCCCTCAGCTGTTAGGAATTGTGGGAGTTGAAGTCCAAAACACCTGGAGGGTAGCAGTTTGCCCATGCCTGGTGTAGATCTACCCTTAGTCTTTTGATGGCAATAATAATAATAATAACTTTATTTTCATACCCAGCCTCCATCTCCCCGAAGGGACTTGGGGCGGCTTACAAAGGGACAAGCCCAGCGAGCACAGAGTTAAAACGTAATGCAATAAAATAAAAACAAAACAAAACCAAATAGAAACATTTTACAATAAAACATAACATCATGAAAACAGTACCATGGGAGCAAGAAAAGTGCTGAGTTCAAAGGGCTCTGAGTTTGCACAAAATTCCTAGATAGAGCTAAGGGAAACTGCAAAAATCAGAGGAAGGGATGGGAGAGTAATGTCCTTGGGCTTTATAATGTCAGGATTGTAGAGCGGAGGCCATGCTAAAGTGCCAGAACTTAGGTATTAAAGGGCGAATTCTTTGGAAATGCCTAATCAAAGCCACAATGGAACATCCATGTTTTTAGGTTCTTGCAAAAGGAGGACAGGGTAGGTGACAGTCTGATCGCCCTAGGAAGAGAGTTCCAGAGCCAAGGGGCCACCACTGAGAAGGCCCTCTCCCTCATCCCCACCAACGGCACCTGAGATGGAAGTGAGAGGAGGGCCTCCCTGAATGATCTTAGGGCTCATGTTGGTTCATAGGGGAAGATAGGCAGGTCCCGAACTGTTTAGGGCTTTGTAGGTAATCACCTGCACCTTGAATTGGAACTGGAAACTCATTGGCAGCTAGTGGAGCCGTTTAAACAGGGGAGTTGATTGCTCCCTGTAACTGCCCGCCGATCTCTCCACCAGTTGCAATTTCTAGACCATCTTCAAGGGCAACCCCACATAGTGCATTGCAGTAACTAGGACATGGACTACCATGGCCAAGTCAGACTTCATACCGACACACAAGCTTTAATTGCACAAAGGCCCTCCCAGTCACTGTCAACACCTGAGCATCAAGTGTCAGAGCAGAGTTGAGAAGGATAGATGGATAAAGATCCTTTAAGAACATTATAACTTGTTATGCTATGTGAGAGTGATTGGACTTGTTGATTCCAGATGGCGATGGATAACAGCACCACCACTGAGGGGTTTGTCCTGCTGGGATTTGGAGTCACATCACAGAAGCGAGTCCTGCTTCTCGTCTTCTTTGCCATTCTCTACATGCTGACTTTGGTGGAGAACATCATCGTGATCCTACTGGTGTTCCTGGATGCCCACTTGTCTCAGCTCCCCATGTACACTCTGCTGAGCAATTTCTCCTGGCTGGAGATATGCTATGTGACCACCACCGTGCCCCGAATGCTTTATGACCTGACTACCTCTCATAGGACCATCTCCTTCCAGGCCTGCTTGCTCCAGTTCTACAGTCTGTTCTCTTTGGGCAGCACTGAATTCTTCTTCCTCTCGGCCATGGCTTTGGATCGGTACCTGGCCGTCTGCCACCCATTGCATTACTCACAAATCATGTCCCCTAAATTCTGCTATGCTTTAGTGTCCACTTGTTGGATCCTTGGCTTCCTGGGTTACATTCTCCCAGTGACTCTGATCTCTAGGTTATCCTTCTGTGGATCCAAAATCATCGACCATTTCTTGTGTGATCCCGGACCAGTCTTGTCCTTGGCTTGTCCTCCAGTCGGAAATGTCCCTCTGGTCTGTCGAATCATCATGCATGCTGTTTTTGTAAGCAATGTCCTGTTTGTTGTATTTTCATATGGCAAGGTGATTTTCACTTTGGTGAAATCTTGCAACCAAGGCAATCGTAAAAAGGCCTTCTCCACCATATCTATGCACCTCTTGGTGGTGACACTTTTCTATGGCTCGGTTGGAGGGATGTACCTAATTCCTGGTGGAGAAAGCCCAACTGTGATCACTAAGGCCATAACGGTCTTCTATGCTACCATCACACCCTTTGTGAACCCATTGATCTATTGCCTGAGGAATGATCAGGTCAAAGAGGCAATGAGCAGATTGCTGAGGAGAATTATGAACTCGATGCTTATGAAAGGCTCAGTGTAAACAATGCAAGAGAAGGAAAAACAATGGTACAACTCTGTACAAATAAATAAATAAAACTCAAACAGCTCACTTGTATGGTTGTCATCACTTTATTTTGAATCTGGGACTGGGGTACAGTATTTTGTTTGATTTATGTGGTTCATTTACCCAAATTGAAGATCTCCATTTGTGTTCATTAACAAGGTAGTACATCAAGAAAATTAAGTTCTCTCATTACAGGTCTCAGTAAACACTATTTAGCAAGTTGTTGTTGTTGTTGTTGATGATGATGATGATGATGATGATGATGGCGGGGACGAGAGACAGGGCCTTCTCTGTGGTGGCCCCTCAGCTGTGGAACTCCCTGCCTAGGGATATTAGATCAGCCCCCTCCCTCCTGACCTTTCGGAAAAGAGTAAAAACTTGGCTCTTCAAGCAAGCATTTGAAACCTCTGAATAAATAGACAAACTTGAATTGGAAAATGACCCAGGAACGGCCCAATACGATGGAACGGATAAGGACTTGAATGAGAGGATATAGTTCTTAGTTTTTAATATTGTTATTATGCACTGTCTTATGTCTAATTGCACTATAATGGTTCTTTTTGTTATCAGTGTATGTATTTTTATGACATCGAATTGTGCCGATTGTGTACACCACTCTGAGTCGCCTTCGGGCTGATATGAGCGGGGTAGAAATAATGCAAATAAATAAATAAATATTATGATGATGATGATGATGATGATGATGATGATGATAATGCTGTGAGTTTTCCAGGCTGTCTGGCCATGTTCCAGAAGCATTCTCCTGACGTTTCACCCACATCTATGGCAGGCATCCTCAGAGGTTGTGAAGTCTGTTGGAATATAGAAAATTAGTGTTTATATATCTGTGGAATAATGTCCAGGGTGGGAGAAAGAACTTGAGGCGAGTGTGAATATTTCAATTGGCCACCTTGATTAGAATTGAATGGCCTTGCCGCTTCAAAGCCTGGCTGGTTACTGCCTGGGGGAATCCTTTGTTGGGAGGTATTAGCTGACCCTGATTGTTTCCTGTCTGGAATCCACCTGTTTTTTTAATGTTGTTCTTTATTTACTGTTTTGATTTTAGAGTTTTTAAAATACTGGTAGCCAGATTTTGTTCATTTTCATGGTTTCCTCCTTCCTGTTGAAATTGTCCACATGCTTGTAGATTTCAATGGCTTCTCTGTGTAGTCTGACAAGTCTGCATAGGGATCACCAAACTCAGCAGCACCAAACACGAATCAAGGAACATGAAACGCGCTGCAGACTAACTCAACCAGAGAAGTCAGTGATAGCAGCACTTGATGAACCAAACTGGACACAGTATACTATTTGAGAACACAGGAATGCTGGACCACTCTCACAACCACCATGTCAGACTACACAGAAAAGCCATTGAAATTCACAAGCATGTGGACAATTTCAACGGGAAGGAGGAGACCATGATAATGAACAAAATCTGGCTACAAGTATTTAAAAACTTTAAAATCAGGACAGTAAATAAAGAACAACATTCAGAAAACAGGGGAAATCCAGGCAGGAAACAGGGCCAGCTAACACCTCCCAACAAAGGATTTCCAGGCAGCAACCAGCCAGGCTTAGAAGTTGCAAGACCATTCAATACTAATCAAGGTGACCAATTGCAACATTCACACTTGCCACAAACAGACAAGAGTTCTTTCTCCTACCCTGGACATTCCACAGATATATAAACCTCACTTGCCTAGTTTCCAACATACCTCACAATCTCTGAGGGTGCCTACTATAGATGTGGGTGAAACGACAGGAGAGAATGCTTCTGGAACATGGCCATACAGGCCGGAAAACTCACAGCAATCCAGTGATTCCAGCCATGAAAGCCTTCGACAAAACAATAATAATTGTATTTCTTACCTGCTTCTCCTCGTGGCTTGAAGCAGGTTACAACATGACTGAAAACACATAATCATCACATAAAATACACATATTTAAACTTATTTCTACAAAATGTTACACATAAAATACACATATTTAAACTTATTTCTACAAAATGTTACACATAAAATACACATATTTAAACTTATTTCTACAAAACACATATATTAAAATATAACGAACACAAGATGCGAGCTTAAAATAGGATTAAATATCCTAAATGAAATAAAATGGAGTTCTCCGTTTTCATATCAATGAAGAATATACTATAAAAACACAGGACTTCAAAAATGGAATGAACTGGGTAATTACAAAACCACAAAAGCCAAGGCTAGAAAAATCTTAGATGGGCACAACACCTTTTTTTTTGTCGTGTCAGGAGCGACTTGAGAAACTGCAAGTCGCTTCTGGTGTGAGAGAATAGACCGTCTGCAAGGATGTTGCCCAGGGGGTGCCCGGATGTTTTGATGTTTTTACCATCCTTGTGGGAGGCTTCTCTCATTTCCCCGCATAAAGAGCTGGAGCTGACAGAGGGAGCTCATCCACGCTCTCCCCAGTTTCGAACCTGCGACCTGTCAGTCTTCAGTCCTGTCGGCACAGGGGTTTAACCCACTGCACTACCGGGGGCTCTGGGCACAACACTGAAGAAAGAAAAATGTAAACATATGAGTAAACAAAGGACAAATCAGTGTCAAAATAATCAAGCATTCTACAAATGAACAGGAAGAAACTATTGCTGACACACAAATATGTAGGTATAGTAAGGATGCAGATGATTATGTAATACAGCAATCTCTTATTTGTAATTATTGTATACAATTTCATGTGTGGGAGCGTGTGAAACAATATAAATAATTATATGTAAAGTATGTCTATGATTTCTTTTGTAAACTCTATGCACGGAAAGCCTACATATCTGTATATATCTGGGTTTGGTTAGTTGATTTGTTTTGATAATTGATGAGAACTTTTTTGTTCATGTATCCAGTGTACTCATGGGCAAGAAGATGGCTTAGCCTTGCAGCACAGCACTATTCTGCCTTGCTGTTTTGTTCCAAGAATAGTGCCTTATTAAAAATGCATATATTTTCCTTAAAGGGCACATGCTTCTTGCACCAAGCAGTAAAAATACTCTTTCTCTCCACTCCCTTTTTGCTTAATTAAAAAAAATAACCTCTTCCACATTGTGAAACAATGTAGTTTGAAATCTGAATACACTGTTTAGTAATCTGAAAGGATTCAATAAAAATCAAGATTTTTTCTTACAGTGCTCTATTTGGTGTGTTTATATATTTGTAAATAAACATCAATACAACATTTTAATTCTTCTGAGGTTTTTTTAAAGTTTTTTTTTGTCATGTCAGGAGCGACTTGAGAAACTGCAAGTCACTTCGGGTGTGAGAGAATTGGCCGTCTGCAAGGACATTGCCCAGGGGACGCCCGGATGATTTGATGTTTTTATCATCCTTGTGGGAGGCTTCTCTCATGTCCCTGCATGAGGAGCTGGAGCTGATAGAGGGAGCTCATCCGCCTATCCCCAGATTCAAACCTGTGACCTGTCGGTCTTCAGTCCTGCCAGCACAGGGGTTTAACCCACTGCACCACTGGCGGCTCCCTTTTTTTTTTTAGTCAAAAGGCAATACAGTCTTTCAATGCTGCTCCATATTATATTTTTGTACAGGAAGGCTAGAAGCAAAAATGACATAATCAGATGCAACATTAGTAAAGGTAAAGGTTTCCCCTGACATTTAGTCTAGTTGTGTCCAATTCTGGGGGGTGGTGCTCATCTCAGTTTCTAAGCCAAAGAGCCAGCATTGTCCATAGACACCTTCAAGGTCATGTGGTCAGCATGACTGCATGGAGCGCCCTTACCTTCCCACCAAGGTGGTACCTATTGATCTACTCACATTTGCATATTTTCGAACTGCTATGTTGGCAAAAGCTGAAACTAACAGTGGGAACTCACCCCGCTCCCTGGATTCAAGGAAGCTTGGATGAATTTGCCTCTTTTGAGCTCCTAAAATGCAGCTGTTCTGCATGGCCTTTAATGTTTGAAATCACTCTCTTTCAACTGTTTTAAAATTGTAATCAAGGATTGTTCAGGATTCATATCTTTGTAATTAAATATCTTTGTAAATTGACTTATACATGAACACAATTAAATTGAAAAGTTTTGCAACATCTGTATTTCCTTGGGACAATTAATGACATGATGTTACAATAAAGAGGTAAACATTGCACAATGGGAGCCAGTAGAACAGGCCATGGGCAAACGGCCCTTCACGTGTTTTGGACTTCAACTCCCACAGTTCCTAACAGCCTCGGGCCCCTTCCGTTTCCCCCCTCAGCCGCTTAAGGGGGAAAAGAAAGGGCCTGAGTCTGTTAGGAATTGTGGGAGTTGAAATCCAAAACACCTGGACGGCCCAAGTTGGCCCATACCTACAGTAGAAAGACTGTCACACTGTCAAGCAATGTGCAATGGGCAGCAATGCATGGTTCAGCATTCTGGCTGTTGGTACTATTACTCTTGGTACTATTATTCACAGCAATTATCTATTTCTGCAAAAAGAAAAATCCCATCTGATTGGGAACATGGGAGTTGTCTTTGTGACTTGCTTTCTCTCAAAGGTATAAACATGGGCCACTGAAATATTCCAGCCTTCATTTTTGGCTCACCTTTGAAAGAGAATAATAGACATTTTGTTATCAAGGAAACTGTAGGATTTTTTCCCCCTTTTACTTCTGGAAGCGCAGTTGGGCAGTGGTTCCTGTTGAATATCTCCCTCCTCTGAAGCCTATGACTTTTTATCACATTCTTGGATGACACACAGCATAAGCTACAGGTATGAGACTCTAGGTGCTGCTGATTGTTGGTCCTAGAAACAGATAAAAACAACGTCAGCAAGTGGTTCCCATGTTTGTGAAATGAAGAATTCACTCTGGGTTTGAAAGATATTATCCAAGGTGCTGAATAAATACCTTTATTGAGAATCTAGGTTTCAGCACCTTGGATAGTTTTTTACTTTGCTGAGTGGCACATAAGCCAACAATGTCACTGGTTGAGCTTAGAGATACAATCATAGGAGTGAAAAAAATAAAGGTAGACTGTTCTTATCTACTTGATATTTTTTTCAGGTGTTTGTAAGTTATTTATTTATTTATTATTTATGACTTGATAATTATTGAAGGCCTCTTGGTTATTCCGTGTTCGAGACAACAACCCAACACTGTTACTCCTATCTGGAGTAGAACTTATGAATCCATCATTAAATGGTAAGTTAGCATTAACTATGTATGCTCATGTATAAGATAAAAAAAATAGTTGCTAAAATCAACCCAGGAAACATGGTTGAGTCAATGTATGTTGTATGTACTGTATCCTAACTCCTTTTTAAAAGGAACCATCCACTGCTCTGACTAGAGGGATGAAAGAGAGGTGCTATTCTTTGAAAGTAGCACAGTTGGAAAATTGAAAATAATTTTTAAAATATGTATGTGTATTATATTGGGATGATATTGCAAGAGAGGGCCCCAGAGCTGACCAGAGTGAAGACAGAGGAGAGCAGAAGACATTTCCATTTTGTCTTTACTAATAATATAATATAGTATATTGTATATACATATAATATTTATAATATTATAATGTAATACAATATAATACTAGTAATAATAATACAATATTATAATTATCACTATATATTTACATTACATGTAATATTACTAATAATATTACAATATAATGGTATAGTGCAATATAGTGATATTACATGTAATGTAAATATATTACATGTAATGTAAATATACTGATATTGTACTATGCTAATAATATAATATATTGTATGAAAATATATATTGTAAGCCACTCCTCGGGGTGAGAAGGGTGGCATATAAATGCCGTAAACAAACAAATAAATAAATAGGCATTGATCTAGCATAAAGTTGTATTATTCTCTGATTAATCTTATGGATTTCTTATATGATTAGCTTGGTTTCCACATTTGCTGGTATTAGGGACAGAGGAAATCTATGAAAGTGGAAGGACACTAATAGATCTTGATGACTTATCATCAATAATGTTGTGCATTGACACAACTTTCCCTAAGTGTGAGCATTCTAGATGTGTTGTACTGCAATTCTCATCATCCCCATAGTATCTGGAGGGTGTCAGACTGGGGAAAAAACTAATTTAACTGATAGCTAACACTCTTCATTTGTGATTGATCTTTACTTTGCCAATTTAAAATATACTGGAGATCGATGTTGGTTATTATTAAGAAAAAAAACTCTCTCTCTCTCTCTAGAGATATATATGTGTGTGTGTGTGTGTCTGTGTCTGTGTGTGTATATACATATATACATATACTGCTGAATAAACTACAGTTGGACCAAATATAAATCCTGTTGGGAAGATGAGGCTTAAAAACAATTTATGACTGATTTAACAGACAAGAAGAGAGACCATCCGCACTACAGAATTATAGCAGTTTAACAGCACTTTAATTGCCAATGATACATCCTTGGTATTTGTAGTATGTTGTGACACCAGAACTCTCTGACAGAGAAGGATAAATATCACACAAAACTGCAAATGCCAGAATCCCATAGCATTGACCAAACTGCTACAATTCTGCAATGCCAATACATCTTGAGTCCTTTTTCTGAATTATTATACAGTATTTCATAAACTAACCTATTTATCATCAGTTAAATTAGTATAGTAACTTCTGCTCCAACAATGTAAACAAATTAATTGCAATAACATTCATTTATTACTGTTTGCATTTTGTGATAAAATGAGTTATTTTACAGCCCTTGGGATTCTCTTAACATCTATATGTCTGGTTGTTCCATGCTGCCATTGAACAGTGGATTGGGATGCTCCAAAGTGCTCAACCTTAATGCTTCAATCTGTTTCCTTTCGAGATCCAGCCACCTTCATGAATGCCTCGGGTGTTACAGAATTTACTTTCTTGGGTCTACCCTCCTCCCGCCCTATCCAGCTCCTTCTCTTTATCCTGGCTTCAGGTTGCTACATCGCAAGCCTGCTGGGCAACCTGCTTATTGTGATAACAGTGTGTGCAGATACACGTCTCCACCAGTCTCCCATGTACTTCTTCCTGGCCAACTTATCCATCATTGATACCGCCTTGGCCTCTGTGGCTACCCCCAAGATGATGGTAGACCTCATACACCATGGTAGGGCCATCCCTTTTGCAGGATGCATGACTCAACTCTTCTTCATCCACTTCCTGGGAGGTTCAGAGATGCTCCTCCTCACACTCATGGCTTACGATCGCTATATAGCCATCTGCCACCCACTTACATATACTACCACCATGAACCGTTTTCGCTGTGTCAGGCTCCTCATTTCCTGTTGGGTAGGAGGCCTGGTCCACTCAGTCACCCAGCTGGTCCTGATCATACGACTTCCATTTTGTGGGCCGAATGAGTTGGACAACTTCTTCTGTGATGTGCAACAGGTAGTCCAACTTGCTTGTGTTGATACCTACGTCACCGAGATACTCATGGTGGCCAACAGCGGTCTGATCTCCTTGGTCTGTTTCATCATTTTGTTGGTCTCCTATGGCATCATCCTGGCCACCTTAAAAGACCACTTCAAGGAGAACGGAAGGAAAGCTCTGTCCACTTGCAGCTCTCACTTGACTGTGGTCAGCCTCATTTTTGTGCCTTGCCTCTTAGTTTACCTTGTCCCCTTGCCCAGTTCCAGTGTGGAAAAAATAGCTTCTACTTTCTACACAGTTGTCACTCCTGCCCTCAATCCTATTGTATACACCCTAAGGAATCGGGAAATGAAAGAGGCCATGGGACGATTGAAGAATAGGTGCCTTTTTTCACACTCTAGTGTGCAAGGGGAAATTGTATGAGCTCTTTGTTTTAATCCTGTGTCTGTTACTAATTCCTCCTGGATCTCTTTCATATTATACAATTATTCCTCTTTAATACCATTTTAACTGTCATTGGTCTGTTATGTGATGTCAGCATATGCAAGAACTGCAAGGAGCTCAGTGTGTCTAGTTTCCCAGAAGATCAAATGAGACACAGATAAATTGAAGGCAAAAATCAAAGGTTCATTCTCAATGGCCAGAGAGGATGTCAGCAGAGGAAGCACTCCAAAGAACTGACATACCCTCAACTATGAATGCATAGTTTTATTTATAGTAGATTTGACAGAAAGGCAGAGCAATACAGAACAATTTGAAATTGTTATGCCAGTTCCTCTTTGGTCATGGAGGGTGCAAGGTAGAATGTGCAGCCCTATTGGAGGAGGTGCAAGTCCACTTCTACCTCTGAGCCAATCAGAGATGAGGCAGGAAATTTAAAAAACTATCATTTCTGGATTTGAAGTCTTGTGCCTGTTTGTGAGTCCTTCCCAGAAATTGGGTGCGTCTGGGTGGAACACAATTTGGTGGGTGGTTGATGTGTCCTGATGTTCCAATATCAACTAGAAAAAGGAGATGCTGGCCAATGGACAAAAGGTGTTTAAGGAGGATTCAATGAAAGAGTCAGGATAGGTGCTATAGATCAGGCAATGCCAGGTAGATACAGGAAATTGGATTATGGTGATGTTCTCAGGGTGAGGCAAGAGCAAGGTGACTTCACATTCTGGGGCATTTCCAAGGAATTTCATTGTGGAAGTACTTGATTTGTGGTCTGTCAGTCCTATTATTTCATGGTCCTGCATTCTTCAACACAGATTTGACTGTCTCCAGATGTATCTAGACCAGTGGCTTTCAACCTGTGGGTCCCTAGGAGTTTTGGCTTACAACCCCCAGAAATCCCAGTCAGTTTACCATCTGTTAGGATTGCTGGGAGTTGAAGGTCAAGATATCTGGGGACCCATAGGTTGAGAACAACTGATCTAGACTGTAGAATTAATATAGTTTGATGCCACTTTCACTGTATAGCTCACCCTGGGAGTTGCATTATGTGGAGACACCAGCATTCTTTGGTAGAGAAAGCAAAATACATTGTAAAACTACATCTCCCATAGCATTAGCAAGGCTTTTTCAGATGAGGCTAGCAATGTCTTCCTCTGAACATAACCTATAGCAGGTATTATTCTTTGGTGGTTTATCTTTCCAACAGCATGACGAAGTTGCATAACTAGGTGTGATGCTGCCTAGCCTTCAAGAACATTTAGGATTATGTTTCTTCACAGAATTTGGACAGTGTTATTAGAATGAATTACTTTCTTAAAAGAGAAGGCCCTAGTTGTGAGTCTGACAAATGGGAAAAATAGCAAACTGGAGAAAGTGTGGCTAAATACATTACCAGCAGTTGGCCAGCTGAGACCTGTTTCAACAAAGGAATGTTAAGTTCTTTCATTGGAGTTGTCAGACTTTGAACCATGGATTGTATGCATGTTAAATATGCACAGTGGCTCTTTTTGGCACACTCTCTTTTTATTTCATTTTTTGAGTACCACCATTCCTCTGAATGTTCTTCTAGCAACAGCAAGAATATCCCTGTGGGCAGCAAAATCAGGCAATTCCAACTGGACGGCTCTCCACGAGGGTCTTCCTCCAGGGGCCAACCAAGAATGGGCAACTTGGAAGTCCCCGAACACACTCAGAAGCAGAGTTGGCAGATCAAAAGGCAGCCTGGCAAAATGGCAGGTTGTCACCTTGTGCAACTGTTGAACAGAGCAGACAACTCCACATCTGTATGTTTGCCTACAATGCCCTGCCTTGTGCACAGAAGAAGAATTGTTTAAAGCTACAGACAATGCAGTTGCTGATGCCAGTTTTTGGTCTAAAACTATCTAGCAACTTGTGATCCCTTTATTTTATCAGTTTTAGATAAAAATGTTTTATGCAATGGTTTTGACACAATCTATCTATCTAGCTATCTATCTGTCTTTTGGTGATGCACCTATGATTGCTTCTTCACCTAATAAATCTTAACTTGCCTAGGAATCAGAAATGAATGGGCACTTAATTATAAGCGCACTGATTTTCCATAGTTCCAAATCACGTGGAGAATATCCACAGATAGCAGATACTCCTCAACGTCCATGAAGAGAGAGCAATAGAAAGGACACATAAGGTGCCATCACCCACAATAAACATGGTGGCATCATGCTGGATAGAAATATTTGTAATATGGCAGTTAGATTATCCATAGATTTGATTTCAAAGGCTGTCTCTAGAACTCCCTAGATGCTCCAGCATGAAGATTTTGTAAAGATTTTTTGTCAAAAGTTCAGGGGACTTCAAGATGCTGCACCTTGTTGTTGCTATTCATCAGGTATGGGCAAACTTTGGCCCTCCAGGTGTTTTGGACTTCAACTCCCACAATTCCAAATAGCCGGTAGGCTGTTAGGAATTGTGGGAGTTGAAGTCCAAAACACCTGGAGGGCCAAAGTTTGCCCATACCTGATGAATAGCAACAACAAGGTGCAGCATCTTGAAGCAGGCTGTTAGGAATTGTGGGAGTTGAAGTCCAAAACACCTGGAGGGCCAAAGTTTGCCCATGCCTGCTATTCATGCTAAAATTTGATTCGAAGGGTAGATTGTCTACTTAACTGGTATAAACATCACCATTATGTCAGATGGTCAACCCTACATTAGATGAGGTTTACTGTTTATGAATGATTCCACACAATATTTCTGAAACAAATTAAAGAGATTTTAATAGAGATATACAAAAGGCTGAGGAAAATAAAATGCTCAGTAATTCAATGAATCCAGCTGAAGCCAAATCATGGAATCTAGCCAAAGGTATATTAGTCAATCAAATTCAAAGCAAATCAAAAATTTAAAAAGTTAAACAACAGTATCTAGTTTTCAGACAAAATGCTTGATGTTATAAATTCCACATAAATTTAACAGAAGGGCTGTGAAATGTTTCTGATTCACTGGGATGTGTGAAAAGTACAGGGCATGAACATGAATGTATGTCCAGTGTCCTTGTAAATCATCCCAACTAGAGTCTGCACCATAGCCTGAGATTTCTCATCTGGCATGAAAATCTGATGATATTTCCATTTTGTGCATGCTTGAATGATATTTTAATTAATATTAAAACATGTGCAGAGTACTAACTCAAAAAAGTATGCATTTCAATCACATATTCTACACAAACATGAACAAAACACAACCAATGGGCATGTCAACTAACAAACTGGATACCAAGAGACCACAAATGGCCTTTAGGCAGACCTCATATTCAAGGGGATGAACCAATGGTTAGGCTATCAGGCCAGAAATGGAAAAGAAAAGCACAAGATTGTATAGTTTGTCAAATGGTAGTTTTGCATGAAGCCCAAAGGAGTGGATTGACAACAAATTAGATAGGATAGGCTTGTACCTGGAACATCAATGGACAAAGTCAGCATTCTGGAAGAAACTTGCAAATGTAATGTACTGAAAAGTAATCAGACCAATTCAATGACATTATAATTGCACATGCAAACCAGTCAAGGAGCCCATTGGAAACCACACGAGGCTGTCAGGTGTCTATACTTACTTGTCAGGGGTCAATTTTTCTGTCAAGAGTCAATTATTATTATTATTATTATTATTATTATTATTATTAAACTTTATTTGTACCCCGCTAGCATCTGCCGCAGGACTTGATGCGGCTTACAAAGGCCAAGGCCTCAACACAACAACAGCAAAACAATAACAGTACAATTTAAAGCAAAATAAAACATAAGCAATAAAACAATACATCAATTACGCAGTAAAACCAGGGCCGGGCCAGTGATGGGTACAAGTTAAAAAGTGCTAGGTGTGGCAGGTGGTATTTGGATTTCAGGGCAAGTGCAATATGCAGAGAGTCTTAACTCTAATAAAGTGCTTCTGGGATGTAGTGCTGGAGATTATCCTATTCCAGAAAGGCACATCGGAATAGCCAGGTCTTCAGATTCTTCCTGAAGACTGCCAACGTGGGTGCTAGTCTAATGTCTTTGGGGAGGGTGTTCCAGAGTCGGGGGGCAACCACAGAGAAGGCCCTGTCCCTCGTCCCCACCAAACGCGCTTGTGACGCAGGTGGGATCGTAAGCAGGGTTCATACACGGAGATGCGGTCACGCAGGTAGGCAAGTCCCAAACTGTTCAGGGCTTTGTAGGTAAGCACCTGCACCTTGAATTGGGCTCGGTAAGTAAACAGCAGCCAGTGGAGCTCCTTAAACAGAAGGGTTGACCTCTCTCTGTAAGGAGCGCCAGTGAACATCCTGGCCGCCGCCTATAGAACCAGTTGGAATTTCCGAGCCTCTTTCAAGGGCAGCCCCATGTAGAGCGCATTACAGTAATCCAATCTAGAGGTGACCAAGGCATGGACCACCCCAGCCAAATCAACCTTTGTGAGGTACGGTCGCAGCTGGTGCATGAGTCTTAGTTGTGCAAAAGCCCTCCCGGACACCGCCGACGCCTGAGCCTCAAACGTAAGAGATGAATCCAGGAGAACTCCCAACCTGCGGACCTGTGACTTCAGGGGGAGTGTAACCCCGTCCAACACAGGTTGCCAACCTATACCCCGATCTGGTTTACGATTGACCAGGAGAACCTGTCATCAACTGCTGCAATACATATTGCACTATCTAGATGTGAATAAGATCCAAACTCCAAATTCACTTTCATGAAGTTCACGTGTAACATCACCTCTATACTTCATGGTGTTGCTCTCCAGATGTTGATGGAACATAATCCCAGAAGCTCTAGCTTAGTGATTCCCAATCTTTAAGAGACCGCAGACTACTGGAGCAAGAATTGGATACATCATGGACCATCAAAATCAGTCTACCCCTCTCCCTATCAACCAATTTTTAATTAACTAGAATTTATTAATTTATTAATCACCATACTAATATGTACAGATACATTTTTATTTTGTGATATAAAGACAAAACACCATAATGAGACATTGAAAAAATAAAGACAAAGCACCATAATGAGACATTGAAAAATGAATTTTTGATCTTGTATTTCTTCCACTAGACAGCCTCCTCCCCTCTTCCTTTCTCCTGAACTTAAGTACTCAGGTTTTAAGAGCCAGACTGGGAGAATGGGCTCCAAGAGCTTCTCTTCTGCAAACCCAGCCAAAGGGAGAAAGCACCAACATGCTTCCCTTCCTTTCCTTTCCCTTCCCTCCTCACAAGTAGCCAGTAACGGAGCTTCGCTCAGTTCCTGCCTTTACTGACCTACAGCCTGGAGAACTCACATCAGCCTAGTGATTCTGGCCACGAAAGCCTTCGACAATACAGTTATGAACATAGCAATCAGGAACATGGAACGGTTAGGAATCAATAAATCTGTTGTATATGCTTAACAAAGTAGTTATTGCTGAATATTAGCCAATTGTTTCCCATGGAAAACTGAGTAAATATTGTAAAACTTCGTAAGGTAAGAATACAACTCTCAAGAACTGTGCAGGGAAAATGACAAGGAAAATATTGCAGAGAATATTCATCCTTGCATGTGAGGCCAAAGGATGTGAAGATAATCCTACTTGATGTTTCCACAACACCTCGAAAGAGACCTGGAATTGCACTTGGAATCAATGTGCCCTCTTTGGATAGGACTTACAGCTAGTACATGATTGGGATCTCTAACACTGTTGTCCATTATTTTGTCTACCAACTAAGTAGAAGCAAAAAGGTGGATCCATAATTTTAGCACAGCTGGTAAATCAGCAGCAACTATAAGATCTATCAATCGAAAGTTGCAAGTTCAAAGCCCTGGGTCGGCATGAGTGGCCGACTGTCAGCCCTGCTCACTGTTTACCTAAACACTTCAAAAACAGCTTTAGCTTCAATTAGAGAAATTAGGTACTGCTAAAGGAGGGGTGTGTGTGTTTTACTACACAATAAAGAAAAAGAAGATCAGAAAATGCTGGGATGAGGAAGTGATGACGACTCTTCGTCATGGATGCTGGAGCGACAGCACCCCTTGTGGACTCGAGCCCAACCATCCATGGCATTGAAACAACACCTCCTTCTGTGCTGTCTGTCTGTTTACTGTCTATACAAAAAAGCATTGAATGTTTGCCATGTATGTGTACTTGTGATCCTCCCTGGGTCCCCTTTGGAGTGAGAAGGGTGGAATACAAATAAAGTGGTGTTGTTGTTGTTGTTGTTGTTGTTGTTGTTGTTGTTACTATTATTATTATTTGAAACACAACAAGATGAGTCCAGAGCAGACACTCTGCTGGCTGTTGTATTGGATCACACATCGGACACTTCTCAAGTGTCTAGGAATGTGTGATGTATCGGCGAATAATGCGTGCAGATCTCAGTAAGGTGGTCTTTTGAAACTGACAGATGGTAATCTTGTCAGTGTTGTGTTTAAGTGCAGGCCAAGGTCTTTAGGCACTGCAACCAGTGTACCGATCACCACTGGGACCACCTTGAATGGATTGTGCCAGAGTCTTTGCAGTTCGATCTTTAAATCCTCATATGTGTCAGCTTTTCCAGTTTTTTCTCTTCAATCCTGCTGTCACCTGGGATTGCAACATCGACAATCCATACTTTGTTTTTAATTATGATGATGATGATGATGATTATTATTATTATTACTGTAAGTACTGTAAATTAAATTTAAGAACCTTGAACCTGCTTCATTGCTAAAAACACAGCAAAGATCTTAAATATTTCTTAAATATACACTCTTATACCACCAAGCATAGTCAAAATGCATACCACTGACAGCTCAAGAAATAAACCTTTGTATTAAATCAGTTTGGAACAATCTTTATGATGAACATGTTTTTTTAATCCCCAAATAGCTATTCTTTTTGCATTACCAAAAGCCGCTTACATTTATGTTTCAGCTTCCTCATGGCTTCTTTTATTTCTTTGTTCCTCAGCGTGTAGATGAAGGGATTGAGAGCCGGTGTAACAAGCATGTAAAATGTGGAAATCACTTTGTTCTTCTGGGAGTTGGAGAAAGGTTTCAGATACACAATAACGCAGGGCACATAGAAGAGGCTGACCACTATCAAGTGGGACCCGCAAGTGGACAAAGCCTTCCCTCCACCTTTCCCAAAACGATTACACACAGTGGTCAGGATTGTGGAATAGGACACCAGCAAGGTCAAAAAGCATGGTAGAGTTATCAAGCCACTGTTCACTATGGTGATGACCTCAAAAGCATAGATATCCATGCAAGCAAGCTTAATCACCTGTGGAAGTTCACAGTAGAAGTTATCTAGGATGTTGGGTCCACAAAAGGGCAAGTAGGCAACCACTGCTGCATGGATGATGGAGTGAAGGAAGCCTCCTGTCCAACAGACTACAAGCATTTTTAAGCAATACTGCCGGTCCATGATGGCCCCGTATCTCAGCGGGTGACAGATGGCCACATAACGATCGTAGGCCATAACGGAGAGGATAAGCATCTCAGTTCCTCCAAAAAGGTGGAGGTAGAAAAGCTGCCCCATGCAACCTGCATAGGAGATGGAATGGCCACACTTCAACAGGTCGGCTGCAAATTTGGGGGCTGCTACTGAAGCAAAGGTCATGTCGGTAAGGCTCAGGTTGGCGAGGAAGAAATACATGGGAGAGTTTCGGAGGTGAGGGTCAGACAGAACAGTTGCCAAAATCAAGCAGTTGCCCAGAAGAGTGATGGCATAGCAAGCCAAGACTAGAGTAGAGAGGTAGGTCTGAACAGGGCAAGGGAAGCGGAAGCCCAGCAAAATAAACTCCGAAACCGTGGTTCCATTCATGGTGACAACTGACGCTAAGGGAAGAAATGAAGTTAACAGTTATATTAAGATAAGCAATATGTGATGCAAAAATTACATGAGAGGAAATGCAGATATTGGCATGCCATTAAGCAGGAATGCTATAATCCAGTTAGAATCATAGAATCTTAGAGCTGGAAGAGACCGTATGGGCCATCCAGTCCAACCCCTTGCCAAGAAGCAGTAAAATCACACTGAAAGCACCCCTGACAGATGGCCATCCAGCCTCTGTTCAAAGAAGGAGCCTTCACCACACTCTGAAGCAGAGAGTTCCACTGCTGAACAGCTTGCACAGTTAGGAAGTTCTTCCTCATGTTCAGGTGGAATTTCCTTTCCTGTAGTTTGAAGCCAATCAAGGTCGCCCAATTTTTATCTTCTGCCCATTAAGCATCTTCCTTTCTGTGTTGTATTCCAACCATCATGTTGCCACTAATACCATTTATATAGTAAGCACAACTCTGAATGACCAATTATTTATTTACTTACCTACTTACTTGTTTACTGTATTTGTATACCACCCTTCTCAGCACTCAGACAACTCAAAGCAGTTTACAATGGCAATGATTCGATGCCCCAAAACACCATAAAACATTTAAAAACAATAACACATAATATGAAACCATAACAAGAATATTAAAACATAGATCATTTTAATAAAAAAAACACTGTCCAATTGTCATTGTCATTATGCTGCAATGATGGAAGTATTACCCTTGGAACAAGTAGATTCAGATCAGACCACTTGGGCCCCTTCTATACAGCTGTATAAAATCAACATTATCTACTTTGGACTGGATTATATGGCAGGGTAGACGAAGATAATCCAATTCAAATCAGATATTGTGGATTTTCTGCTTTGATAACCTGGAATATCTGGCAGCGTAGAAGGGGACGCAGTTGCAACCTTACATCAGCCTATTTTCAGAAATCACATACAACAGACATGTATATTGCATGTGCAATAGAAACAACAGCAGCAGCAGCAACACATACAATATCTGCCTGTGATATTCTTGTTGGACCACTGAGTTTCCCCCTCAAATGGTTGACAAAATCCTATAGAGCAGGAATGGACAAACTTTGGCCCTCCAGGTGTTTTGGACTTCAACTCCCATAATTCCTAACAGCCTCGGGCCCTTTCCTTTCCCCCCTCAGCTGCTTAAGCGGCTGAGGGGGGAAAGGAAGGGGCCCGAGGCTGTTAGGAATTATGGGAGTTGAAGTCCAAAACACCTGGAGGGTCAAAGTTTGTCCATACCTGCTATAGAGTCATAACAATGGGAAAAGAAATCACCATAACCACCTGCTGTTGCACTCAAACTTCAAGCTAATACTAGAGGCAATGCATTACCATACTGATTAGAAGTCATTTGTGGCTCTGTTTTCCATGGATTTATCCAATTTACATTTATGCCCATCTAAACCATAACTACCTCTTGTCGTAGTGAATTCCACACCTTAACTTTGCTTTGTGTGAAGAAGAAATATGTCAGCTTAAACTCCTACAAATCAAAGGAAGACCAAATAATATTCTCAGGACTTCCTTCTTTCCAGACAGGCATAGGACACAGAAATCATCAATAACCATTGACATCACCAACTACCAGAGCTGCTGTCATAACAACTGAAAGATGACTCAAGCATATCTTAAATATTGATTGAGTTATATAAACCTACCTACTATCGTTCAGAAGTAACCTACTTGGATGGGCAGCTACACATCCAATGAAATATGATGAGGTAGACAGAAAAAGGTTGTAGTTAAATGTTCCTTTGTGAAAAATGGAAAATAGTGAGGCTACTTGTTAGGAAAGGGTTCATCCTAACAACTATGACCAATGGGAATATGATGGAGAATGTGTCCATTCTTTCATATTTCTTTCCAGATTACGTAGAAGTAAATTGAAAAGAGCCTTCTGTATATAATACTCCTAGATCGTATGGTTTAAGATGGTGCCTTTTAAAGGTTAGGCTTTTTTCTTCTTCATAAGGTTGATAAAGGATAGAGAAAGCACTCTGGAGTGTACTGCTTGTTGTTTACTCTCAAAGGGGCAATTAACACCTAATGGGATTTTGAAGTCTATTTTATACAACATAGCCCTTCAGAGACGCACTGAAACATGCATTCCCTCCTTGGTTTAATGTAGTATGTTGTAACATTAAAGTTTGACAGTTTAGCAGCAGGTTATTTGGCTCATGAGGAGTCCCCAAGAGATGGGGTTAGGTCTGCTCCCACTTCTGAGCAACAAAAATGTTCATCTAGATCAGTGGTTTCCAACCTTGACCAGGGATCACTTGACGAGAGACCACTTTGACCAAGGATCACTCTCCAACATTAGTACCAAAAAAGTCACAATCTTTAGATTCGGTTTGGTTATTTGGGGTGCTGATTCAGAAAATTGCATAGGATAGACCACATACACTCTAGTTTCTGAAACAGAACATATGCCATCCAGTAATTGCCATCTGCTTTCCCACAGGAAACTATATTAACAAAAATGTTCATCTAGATCAATGGTTTCCAACCTTGACCAGGGATCACTTGATGAGAGACCACATTGACCGAGGACCACTCTCCAATATTAGTACCAAAAAGGTTACAAACTTTAGATTCAGTTTGGTTATTTGGGGTGCTGATTCAGAATAGGATTCAGAATTGCATTGGATAGATCACATAAGTTCTAGTTTCTGATACAGAACATATGCCATCCAGTAATTGCCATCTGCTTGCCCAAAGAAAACCATATTTAATAAGCCTTGGCAATGTAAGAGGATTTTGCAAAACCAGTCACTCTCGTTGCAACGGTGTAGTAATGGTGAGGCAGTGGACCATATTTTAGTTCTTGCAGACCACTGGTGATCTGTGGACCACATGTTGGGAACCACTGGTCTAGATCAATGACAGGTAATTCAGTTGCCTTTCAAATATGTTTCAACTCATATATTGTTAGGGTCATAGTTCAATATTGTTGACACCAGCTGACAATGGTTGTTCAAGTCACACAACCTTTCATACTTGGAAATGAAAAGGATCGGACCTCGGATCTGGGCAGACCCCTCCACTGAGCTAAAGCCCTTCCCCTCAGCCCTTCTGAGCTAAAGCCCTTCTTTAAAAATAACATAGTTGCTTTACTCACAAACTTCATCTATTCAGCATACAGTAGTATTAGTAATTTTATTGATTAGCCCTTAGGCCGTATCACAATATCAAACAAAACAACAAGGCTTGATAAGACTTGTTTGCACTCTATGCAGTAAGTTAAAATAAGACACTTATAACAATACAGTCAATTATAAGACAATGATGCTGGGGAAAGTGGAAGGTAAAAGGAAGAGGGGCCGACCAAGGGCAAGATGGATGGATGGCATCCTTGAAGTGACTGGACTGACCTTGAAGGAGCTGGGGGTGGTGACAGCCGACAGGGAGCTCTGGCGTGGGCTGGTCCATGAGGTCACAAAGAGTCGGAGACGACTGAACGAATGAACAACAAACAATACAGTAAATAAATATGATATGGCAAAACTGATGAAACTGAGTATATACATCATATTCAGCATACAGGTACTTTGCATATGAATCCAATTACAAATAGGATTTGAAGTAGTTTCTCTACTACTTCATCATTTCTTATAATCAACAATCCAAAGTTCAAAGCAGATCTCTGTTCTGGGAGTCTAGTAGTCTATCTAGTCTGAAAGTCCAATGGAGTCTGTAACCACACAGTACCTATAAAGTCTAAGCATACAGTTTGTTAAAGTCTAAAGTTTTGGCAAGTGTGCGATTGCAAATGCAATTTATTTCTGGTAAGTGCTCAATCCAGCAATGAGAGAAGTTTTGGTGGGTTCAGTTTGGTTTCTTTTATTTGAAGACCTGTAGTACTGACTTCCTGCATTGAAGTCTAAACTGCTTACAGAAGTCTAAACTGCACTGTTCTAAAATGGAGTCTGAGTCCTGAACAAGCCCAGTTCTGATCACATGGTCTGTAACCTCTCCCACAACATGGAACCAAGGGTAAAAAACCCCCTGCAAATCAATATATACATATACAATAGTGTAAACAATCTGAATTACCATATTTACATAACAAATAACTAGTGGAGGCTTGAAGAAGGTTGCTATTTCCAACAAAGTTAGCCCAGAGTAATCAATGTTTTCTAGTTTCCACTAAAAGTTATTTTGTGACAGCATTTAAATGCATTTAAGGGACACTTTTTAAGGGATTTAAACATTTAAAAATATTTATTAATTCTAACATAAGCATTCTAAATCACAAAGTAATAATCATTCAGTAAAAAGGCAGAAATAAGAAACAAAAAGTAAATTATAGGTGTGTGTAACTAAAACAACAGCAGGAAGGGGTTTGGTGCAAAACCCCTGAAAAAGTGGAAGGAAAACACAAATAAAAAAACCCTATATTTTAAAAATCTGAAATAACAGCTTTGTAGGAATCGGTAGGTCCTCCAAGATGA
Organism: Anolis sagrei; assembly: GCF_037176765.1. Taxonomy (NCBI): domain Eukaryota; kingdom Metazoa; phylum Chordata; class Lepidosauria; order Squamata; family Anolidae; genus Anolis; species Anolis sagrei. The sequence continues at coordinate 13,231,486 of NC_090026.1, read as the reverse complement.
TCTTCCAATATTCAATAAATAAACCCACTAATGTGGAAAGCCAATTGCAAGTGAAAACTAAAATGTTTGTTGAAGGCTTTCATAGCCGGAATCACCGGGTTGCTGTGAGTTTTCTGAGCTACAGGTCATGTTACAGAAGCATTCTCTCCTGACATTTCATCCACATTTGCCTGTCATAAATGTGGGCGAAACATCAGGAGAGAATGCTTTTGGAACATGGCCATACAGCCTGGAAAACTCACATCAACTTCCTGCTCGTTAGTATTTTCTTACTTTATGTTCCTTCAATTATCTATTGTATTGTCATTGCTTCTTGATTTTTTTTTCATTCAGTAGTTTTTTTAATAAAAGAAAAATGTATCTTAAGATCACTGGTGCATCAAAGTTTTCCTGTTGTTTTCTAGTTCATGTCTCTGTCCCCGGTTTTGATTCAGCACCTTGGACAGCTCCTTCTGATGAAAGCCTGGGGGAGATTTACAACTCCATTAATCTGAGAGCCACTCATCATATCAGTTTAGGATTCAACAGAGAATAGCATCAGACTTTTAAATCTCAGAGAGTCTAAAAATGCCCTTTCAAAGTAATTTTTAACAGTAACTACTAGAAAACATTACTCACAGCGCCCGGTGGGATGACTTTGCTCCCACTCACTCCATTAGTTTTGACATATCATTTAATTATACCCTTCGGACTAACAAAGGCAGCTTGTTGCATTTTCCTGTCCTCAGGAGTGATGCCATGGCCAGTTTGTTTACCACATATCAGTGATAACTTGATAGAACTGGTGGTATTTTCATATAAAATAACTTTATAACTTCATGGGTTGTGTGAAGCTTATGGGATTTCTAGTTACCCACCAGTATCCAAGAAAGTAGTAAAATCTGGGAAATTGTTGACTTAAATACTTGTAAAAACAATTTATCCACATTACTTGTATTTGTATTTGTGGATCATCGGAGGTGGAGGATATCACACATGTACTGTTCAACTGTGAGCTGTATAAGAAAGAGAGAGACCATTGCCTTGGACCATACATTATTCACAAAACACACTGGGATCCACATATTAAAACTTCATTTTTGTTGGCCGGCCAGAACCCTAGGACAACACACAAAACAGCCCTTTTTCTATTCAAAGCAACACAGCTGAGAATTGCACATTTAGAATCAATTGGGGTAAGCTGTGGAGGTGACGTAGATATTTGACCTGAACGGGATCTCGCTAACAGTTTGTTTATTTTAACTTCTTTTATACCGAGGGTTGTATGTTGTATGTATGACTATGTGTTAAATGTGTTTGTGTGTTAAATGTTTTGATACGGCCAATAGGCCAATCAATAAAACGTATCTATCACATTACTTGTTTGAAAAATATTTTTGCCGGTGCTTGCTGCAATCTTTCTTGATTCATTTTATCTAGTGGAACTGACTGGGAGTTGGGAACATGCGGAACGGGTGGGTGGAGTACACACGCACGTTTAGGGGCTTGGGAGAGTCACTCTTTTGGCTTCCTTTTCCCCTCCCCTTCAGAAAATACTTCTAAAAGATAATAATTATTATTCATAATAGTAATCCCAGCAAACAAAAAGAAAAGTCTCATTCTCAGAAAACTACTACCACCTAGTTACCTCTCCTCTGGAGTAGAAAAAGCTTTAAGGAAGCAGAAAAGTGTGAGGGGGAAAAGGCAGGCACCACTCCAGGCAGGGCCTGCAGTGCATATCAAGAGAAAAGAGATCGCTTTTTAAAAGAAGCCCAGGAGAGGATAACTCCAGGTCATCACTCTTCCTTCACTGGGAAGTGTGAAGCCTGTGTAAAATGCCTTGGAATGCTGTCTGCAGGATGAGAGCACACATCTGTCTCCTCTAGAGTAGAAAGAGCTTTAATGGAGCATTATAATAATGTTCACAGCGACAACCCTGACAGAGGGGAACACAAACCCACCACTGGACACCACTGAAATAATGATCAATGCTAAACTGGGCAGGGGGGACAAGCAATCACACCCACTGCCCTTCAGCTTACAGGGTTATTGTTCAGCTGGACATTTCTTTGAGTAAAGATAGTTAACCATAACAAGGGGGAAAGACTCTCTTATCCCACCTTAGTACTATATCTTTTAAGTGACCAACTGTGATGTAGTTGTAGACCGATGTATTTGTTAAATCACTGCCACCACCTCAGTTAAATAGGTCTGAGGAAAACCATGTGTGTGAAGGTGAAAAGAGGAAAAGTTGTATTCAAGCTCTTTGTTCTTCTTTGACCACTGTTATTTTTACTGACTGGACTGAAAGAAATCTTCTTTAAGTTAGCTGAGATGTAAAGGTTGCGATAGACTGAGGCAGACACCAGATTAAAGGTGAAATAAGTAACAGGTTTATTTTAGAACTTAATGAACAGAACAACTCTTAAAAAGAGTGGTACAATAATCTTGATGCAGTTCAGTTCCTGAAGCTTAGCTGGTTTTTAAACAGGCAGTCTTACTTAAAGGCTTCAATTTTTGTTTCACAGTGAGTTCCTTATCCTCACACTGATCACTAACTGACACAGTGTGTCTTTGAGCACAGTACGCAAACTGCCTCCCAGAGCAAATCAGGCTTCCCTTTCACTGTCCCTACTCTGACCAGTGAACCAGGATCCTATGCCTATCCCTTGCTCTAATTCTCAAGGCTCACACAAAAGTCTTCCCTCCCTGCCTAAGATATTCATAGTTCTCCCTTCCTAAAATATACGTCTTTGCTCCACGATGTCTAAACTCCAACTCTCAACTTGTCAAATAAGCCAGCCTTTCCCCCCTCTAAATCCTAACTCCACCCCTGACTGTCCTAACCAATCAGGAGTCGGCTGACTCCTGCCTCTGGCTCTCTTGCCTAATCCAGAACATGTCAGCTACTGACTTCCTAGGCTTCGGCCTTCCTGCCAAAAAGGTCAGTTTCACTACACATTAAACCCAGGTGTCCTCTATAGAGCAAGGGCAAAGGATCGCAGAAAGAGTGATATCTTAATTCTGATGCTTTTTGGTCTTAATCAAGGATATAAGGATGAACTATGCCATTGCCTGAAATGATGGGAAGGGGAGCCTGGGTAGCTTGCCCATCACCACCAATGGGCTAGATCTAGTTGCATTTTTCAGCTATGGTCTGAAAACGGCCATCTGACTGTGTGGCCATATTTGAGAGGTGCATGAAACCAGTTACGGGGGTCTACTGGTATCCAGCCAACAGAAATGGATTGAGGTTCAGCCGAAAGGCACAAGCCTATTACTTACTAAGTTGAAACTATCAAGGGGTTTTCTTGGTGTGACCTCTGTGGATGGAGTGTGACTTGCCCAAGGGTGTTTCCGTGGCTGAGTAGGGATTCATATCCTGACATCCCAACTTCCATGTCCAACATTGAAACCACTACACTGTGCTGGCTGTTGATATTCAGATTATAATGAGCAACATGTTGAACAAGTCATATAGTAAATTGGATAGACACATTGGAAATACACATCACTAGGCTCATCCTGGTTGCAGGCCTTCTGCCTTCTCTATCTCCCACTGTAATGTTCATTTCTCTTGGGAGGTTTTCCTTCGCATCATCCATTGGGGAAAAAACATAGTTTTACTTTTAATTATGCCTCTTGAAACATACCCAGCACTTGGTTGCTTCTGTTGCTCTCTTGGGAACTCACTTGATTCAGGAACTTCTAAACCCATTTAGCTACTGTAGATGAAACTATATGTTGCTGAGAAGATGTTGATCTGCCGGAGAGGACAACATCTGTGGTGTTGGAAAGACATGACTTCCCCTCCTGGTAGGTGTTAGGGTAGGTTTTGTAACTCTTTTGTAAAGCTGACGTGGCTTCAGTGGCTCATAAAAGGCAGAAATGAAAGAGGTGGCCTGTTTGCCATCTCTAGAAGTGCCTTCACCACAATACTGCCACCACCATCTTACTTTCCTAATAGTTCTTAATACTGTTGCAAGGCTTTAGGAAAATAATATACAATTGTATCTAAATCCTAGTTGGGTTTTTGTATGTTTGTTTCTTCTGCTCCTAGATTTATTTACATATGAATTCACTGCACTCAGTGAAGGAAGACAGGGAGGAACTAGAAGTTACATTTAGGATCAGAGGCTGGAACTATATAGCCAGACAATAAAGTCTGAACTGTGTTATATGGTCCATTCAAACTGCATTTATAGCAGTGTAGATCCATCTTGGGAGCAAGTCAGAATAGCATCTTTATCTAAATCAAGTATGAGCAAACCCCAAGCCTGGGGGCTGGATGCGGTCCTTTGAGCTCTTTTGTCAGGCCCTCCTGTCTCTCACCATCCTCTCCTATCCTTCCTTCCTTTTCTCTTTCCTTCCTTCTTCCCTCCCTCTTTCTCCCTCCCTCCATTCCCTTCCACACTTTCGTCCTTCCTTCCCTGCCTACCTCTTTCTCCTTTCATCCTTTCTTTCACCCTTTTTTCAAAAAAAATATTCTTTATTGAAATTTTCATACAGGAATATGGTTAATTCCCAAGAAAAAGGGGAAAGGGCAAAGTGAGAGAGAGAGAGGAAAAAGACAAAAGGTATAAAAAAAAGTGAAAAAAAGAAAAAAAAGGGAATTAAATACAAAAAGCAGGCAAAGAACAAAAATAAAACAAAGCAGTAATAAATACTAAAAAGAAAGAATTTTGACCCCCTGGTATCTTTGTGGGATCTTTCCAGTCCATTCAGTTTTGTGTGTGTTTCTTCCGAAATTCTTCTTTCCCTCTTTTTGTCGTACTTCAGTCTTTATTTGTCATTCTCAAATTACTATTTCTTTATTCTTATTTTTTAAGTATTCTGTAACTTCACTCCAGTCCGTTTCTTTCCTATTAATTTCCTTATTCTTCAGCAGTAAAAAGGTGAGTTTGTCTAAGTTCCTAATATCTAGCATTTTCGTTACCCATTCATTTTCTCCCGGAGTTTCTTCTTGTCTCCACATCTTAGCGTAGCACATTCTTGCGGCTGTTAATGTCAGGAACAGGATTTTGTCTTTATCTTTATCTAGATTTCTTTCATACATCCCCAATAAGAATATTTCCGGTTTCAAGGGTAACTGTATTTTTAACATTTTTTGAGTTTCCTTATGTATCTTTCTCCAGAACTCTCTTGCTTTTTCACACGTCCACCCTAAGTGGAAGAAAGATCCTTCTTTACTTCTGCATTTCCAACACGCGGTGCTTGAGTTGTTATAGATTTTTCCCAGTTTTTTGGGGGTCAAGTACCATCTTTGAGATATTTTGACCCAATTTTCTCTAAGTTCTATTGCATACGTAAACTTTAATCTCTTCTTCCAAATTTCCTTCCATTCGTCTCTTCTAATATTTCTGTGTATGTTTTCATTCCATCTCCTCATGTAGTTTTTCTCTTCCTCCTTTTCCAGATACCAATCTAATAGTTTTTTGTAAATCTTGGTAATTAGCTTCTTGTCCGTTTCCATTATTCTGTCCCAGAATTCGTTACCTTGTGCAAAACCTAATTTTTTATCTAATTTAAATTTCGCTTTAATCTGCCAGTAGTGAAACCATGTTATGTTTTTATCCATTAATATTAACTCCTGTTGTTCTTTCATTTCTTTCTCCCCTTATTTATCTTTTAAAATTTCTTTATATACGGGCCAGTCAGTCCATCCTAGGCATCTCCTTTGAGTCGCCTCGAGCGGTGAAACCCAGAGAGGTGTTTTGCTATACATTTTTAATTTATATTTGTCCCAGACTTTTAGAATTGCACATCTTGTAAAGTGGTTCCCAAAGTTTTTTTCTTTTTCTTTCCCCTTATACCAAATATATTGGTGCCACCCTGCCCTAAGATCTATCCCCTCCAGAGTTAGTAATTTCTTTTTCTTTAACATGGTCCAGTCTCTGGCCCATGTTAGGGCACATGCTTCGAAGTATGTTTTTAAATCTGGGGTTGCCAATCCACCTTTTTCTTTTTGTTCTATTAGATTTTAATAATGTATTCTTGGTTTCTTATTGTTCCAAATGTATTTTGTGATATCTCTATTCCAGCTTTTTATCAATTCCATGTTCCTAATTATAGGTAGATTTTGAAATAAAAATATCATTTTTGGTAGGATTTTCATTTTAATAGATGCGATCCTTCCTAGTAATGACAAATTTGTTTTTCTCCAATTGTCTAAATCTTTTTTTAATTTCTTTCTATTTGTTTATATAATTATTTTGTAAAAGTTGTAGGTTTTTTGCAGTTATCTGGATCCCTAAGTATTTTATTTTTGGGACAATTTGGATCTTCCATTTATTATATATTTCCTCTTTTTCCCTTTCTCCTATATTTTTAATTATTGCTTTTGTTTTTTCCAAATTTATCCTAAAGCCTGCTACTTCTTAATAATTTTTTATTTCTTCCAGCCAAATTCCTGTCTTTTCCTTCGGATTCTCTATAATACAAATTATGTCGTCTGCGAAGGCTTTGTATTTATAATCCAATCCTTGTATTCTGGCTCCCTCTATACTCCTTTCTTCTCTAATCCTTTTAAGAAGCACTTCTAGTGATAAGACAAATATTAGGGGTGATAAGGGGCATCCCTGTCTAGTTCCCTTTTAAATTTGAATCGTTTCTGTTTCACATCCGTTAATTATAATTTTTGCCTCCTGTTTTTCGTAAATTGCATCCACCGAATTTTGAAAGTAATAACCCATGTCAATCTCCCTCATCAAAAATTTGAAAAAATCCCAATTAACATTATCAAATGCCTTCTCGGCATCCAAAGCCATGAACATTACTTTCTTTTGATGATAAATTTCATAATATTCGATTAGATCTATTACTGTCCTTACATTATCTTTCTGTTGTCTTTTAGGTAGAAAGCCTGCTTGGTCTTCATCTATATATGTTTCAAGAATTTTTTTTAACCTTTCCGCCAGAATACTGCTGAAAATTTTATAATCCACATTGAATAACGAAATCGGTCGATAGTTTTTTACATCTTCTGGGTCCGAATTTTCCTTATGAATTACTGATATGTTGGCCTGTCTCCAGGAGTTTGGTATTTCTTTATTTATTCTTACATTATTCATTATTTTCTTCAAGTATGGTGTTAGTTCTTGTTGAACATTTTTATAGTATCCTGTTGATAGCCCATCCGGGCCCGGTGCCTTATTTGGTTTTAAGTTTTTTATTGCTGATTTTATTTCTAGTTCCGATATCTCCTTATTTAGGATTTCTCTTTGTTTGTCCGAGATCTTTTCTATTTTTTGCTTTCCTAGATATTGATATATCTTCTCCCTATCAATCTTCTCATCCTGGTATAATTTCTTATAGAAACTCAGAAATTGGTTCCTGATTTCTTTTTCCCCAGTGTATATTGTATTGTTCTCTTTTATCTTTGTAATATGGGATTTCTCTCTTTTTTTTCTTAATTTGTTCGCCAACCACCTTCCTGATTTATTTGCATTCATAAAGTAATTTTGCCTTATATATTTTAATTGTTTTTCTTTTTCATCTAATTCTAGAAGTTCTAGTTGTTTGTATAGATTCTCTAATTTATTTTTTATCTCTTTATTTTTTGGGCTTTTTTTGAGTTTAGCTTCCTCTTTCTCTAGTTCTCTCATGATTTTGTCCGTCTTTTTCCTTTTTTGCTTATTTCTATATATTTTTTGTTGTATAAAATGACCCTGTACTACTGCTTTGCTTGCTCCCCACAAATTTATAATATTTGTCTCCCTATTATCATTCAGTTCGAAATATTCTTTTAGTTTATTTCTGGTTCTTTCAATGTCCTCCTCCCTTTTTATCAGGTTTTCATCTACCCTCCATCTTCTTGATTTTTCCCCTACTTCTTTATCTAAACCAGGTATGAGCAAACCCAAGCCTGGGGGCTGGATGCGGTCCTTTGAGCTCTTTTGTCAGGCCCTCCTGTCTCTCACCATCTTCTCCTATCCTTCCTTCCTTTTCTCTTTCCTTCCTTCTTCCCTCCCTCTTTCTCCCTCCCTCCATTCCCTTCCACACTTTCGTCCTTCCTTCCCTGCCTACCTCTTTCTCCTTTCATCCTTTCTTTCACCCTTTTACCCTTCCTTCCTTTCCTCTTTCATCTCCCTCTCCCTCTTTCTCCTTCTTTCCTTCCTTCTTTCCTTCCTTCCTTGCCTCCCTCCCTCCCTTCTTCCTTCCTTCCTCCTTCCTTCCTTCCTTCCTTCCTTCTCTCCCTCCCTTTTGTCTTTTCTTCTCTTTTTCCTTCCTCCTTCCCTTCCTTCCATCCTTTACTTTTGTCTTTCCTTCCTTCTCTTTTCCCTTCCTCCTCCCCTTCCTTCTATCCTTCCCTTTTGCCTTCCCTTCCTTCCCTCTTTCCTACTTCCTTCCCTTCCTCTCTTTGGTCCTTCCTTACTTCCTTCTCTCTTTCCCTCTTTCCATCACTGGGCAACCAGTCCTCCTAGAAGGGAGTACTAGCATGTGGCCCCAAGTTAGAACGTTTGCCCAGGCCTGATCTAACTAAACATAGGGCTAAATCCTCTTGGTAGTCCTATCTACAATAGGCTCATTGAATTAATAATATTTCATGTGATTTGGGCAATAGTGTCCAAAAACATTATGACTGAAGATTGCTTGGATGTAAAGAATTAGAAAGCAAATTCAGGTTGAAGGTTTACTCTCTTGTTTTGTTTTGTTTTGCATTACTTCCCTCCACTGTCCCCCCCCCCCCCCCCCGGTACTATTTATTTGTTCTTTTGCTTGTCTGGAATATATGAAGAATTGGAGGAACAAATGGATACATCAACTTAGTCCAATTTGTGTTCATTCCTGACTCCAATATAAATCAAGTGACAATGGTGACTTTCCTTTCCCCTTCCTGTACTATTTCTTCTTTCTTTCTCCTTTCCTCCTTTTCATATTTAGGTCGAACTCCCTTAAATCTCATACAAAAGATGGATAGTGTCACCGGAGCTGCTGAAGTTACATCAGTAGACTCACCACCAAACAGCACTGGACTGAGGAACAGCACTGGAGTGACCGAGTTTATCTTGACAGGATTGTCCCACGGACATGGAATCCAGATTTTCCTCTTTGTCCTCTTCCTCACTTTCTACCTGATTGTCCTTCCAAGCAACATTTTGATCATCATCGCCATCCGGGGCGATCCCCACCTCAGCTCACCCATGTATTTCTTACTGGCCAACTTGGCTTTCTTGGACATCTGGTATTCCTCCATCACTGCTCCAAAGATGCTGGTTGACTTCTTTGCAGAGCGCAAGGTCATTTCATTTGGGGGTTGCATCACACAGCTCTTCTTTCTCCATTTTGTGGGGGCCTCTGAAATGTTCCTGCTCACCATCATGGCCTATGATCGCTACGTTGCGATATGCCGGCCCCTACACTACACCAACTTGATGAGCCGGCGCCTTTGCATTGTACTGGTGATAGCAGCTTGGGCCGGGGGCTTTGTCCACTCCCTCATTCAGGTCGTGCTGATTCTCCGCCTCCCTTTCTGCGGACCCAATGAACTGGACAACTACTTCTGTGATATCACCCAAGTGTTGAGGATCGCCTGTGCCGACACCTTTGTCGAGGAGATGGTGATGATCTTCAGCAGTGGCCTCATCTCTGTGGTCTGCTTCATAGCCCTCTTGGTCTCGTATGCCTTTTTGGTCACCATGTTGAAGAAGAATGCCAGTGACTCAGCAAGCAAAGCACTCTCCACTTGCTATTCCCACATCACCATTGTCGTTTTCATGTTTGGTCCTGCTATCTACATCTATGCCCGACCTTTTGACGAATATGCCCCTGATAAGGTGGTCTCGGTCTTCCACACCATCATCTTTCCCCTCCTGAATCCCATCATTTACACCCTCAGGAACAAGGAGATCACAACAGCCATGAAGAGAGTCGTTACCCAACACCTCATTTGCAAGAAATGTTGCAGATGACTTCTTTTAACATCATCATCATCATCATCATCATCATCATCATCATCATTCCTTACTTATTGCCTTGAACCCCATAATGTTACTACCTCCACATTTTCTACCACGTAGTTGTTGAGATGCAATCACAGAAAAATGCATTATATGAGTGTACACTGACCATATAATACAGGATCAAGCTGCATTATATAGAAGTTGGAAGGGTTATGTAGTCGAGCTTCCAACTATGCAGGAAAACACAACTACAGTGCTCCTGAAAGATGCTCATTCAATCTCTTTTTTAAAATGTTGAAGTTGCCTATGGTTTTGAGCTTGGAAATGCCTTTTCAACATGATCAACACTATGGTTCAGGTCTTGTGAACTGACTAGGGCAGGGGTCCTCAAACTAAGGCCCATGGTCCGGATACAGCCCTCCAAGGTTATTTACTCAGCACTTGCTTACGGTCAACCTAAGTTTAAAACTACTTGAAAGCACACAACAACAACAACAACAACAACAACAACAATCCTATCTCATCATCCAAAACAGGCCCACACTTCCCATTGAAATACTAATAAGTTGATATTTGTTAAAATTGTTCTTCATTTTAATTATTGTATTGTCGAAGGCTTTCATGGCTGGAATCACTAGGTTCTTGTGGGTTTTTTCGGGCTATAGGGCCATGTTCTAGAGGCATTTCTCCTGACGTTTCGCCTGCATCTATGGCAAGCATCCTCAGAGGTAGTGAGGTCTGTTGGAATTAGGACAATGGGTTTATATATCTGTGGAATGGCTGGGGTGGGGCAAGGAGCTCTTCCCTGCTGGAGCTAGGTGTGAATGTTTCAACTGACCACCTTCATTAGCATTTGAAGGCCTGGCTGAGCCTGGGAAAATCCTCTGTTGAGAGGTGTTAAGATGTGCCTGGTTGTTTCCTCTCTGCTGTTTTGCTGTTGTAATTTTAGAGTTGTTTTAAGAGTTTTTTTTAGAGTTTTTTCCACAGATATATAAACCCATTGTCCTAATACCAACAGACCTCACTACCTCTGAGGATGCTTGCCATAGATGCAGGCAAAACGTCAGGAGAAATGCCTCTAGAACATGGCCCTATAGCCTGAAAAAACCCACAAGAACCTAATTATTGTATTGTTTTTAGGTGTTTTGCACTACAAATAAGATATGTGCAGTGTGTATAGGAATTAATTCATGTTTTTTTTCAAATTATAATCCGGCCCTCCAACGGTTTGAGGAACTGTGACCTGGCCCCCCTGGACTAGAGTATGGGATATGCATTTCAGTTTTTACTATGTGATATGTATTTAAAGTTTTAAATTGGGGTGTTGTGTGGTTTGAGAGCTGTATGGCTGTGTTCTAGCAACATTTTCTCCTGACGTTTTGCCTGCATCTCTGACTGGCATCTTCAGAAGATGCCAGGTTTACATTGGCTTAAATTGTTTCTGAGTTAATATCTTTACAAGTTTTGTTTTGGTTCATCAGCCGAGAAACCTTCAGTCATGAGAAGAGGCAAACATAAAGGATGAGAGTCTCACATTAAAACTGATCATATAACCTTTCTATGTGTTCAACTGGAGCCCCCGGTGGCACAATGGGTTAAACCTTTGTGCCAGCAGGACTGCTGACTGAAATGTCGGCGGTTAGAATCCAGGGAGTAGGGTGAGCTTCCGTCTGTCAGCTCCAGCTTCTCATGTGAGGACATGAGGGTGTCCCTTGGGCAATCCTTGCAGACGGCCTATTCTCTTACACCAAAAATGACTTGCAGTTTTTAAAGTTGCTTCTGACATGAAAAAATATGTGTTTTACTGTGCTTTTTCCCCAAATTGAGCCCTGGCTGCTAGACATGGTGACTGGGGATATTAGGGACTATAATCCTACAATACCTTGGAACCCAAAAGTGGTAAATGGTTCCCATCGTTTCCACGAAGAACTAAAATATTTTTTCAAAAATTTTGAGCTATTTTCAATGCTATACATCTGACAAATACAAAATTCCTCATCACACCAAACTGCATGCAAATAAGTAAATAATCAGATGACATATCTTCTTCTACAGATGCAGGTAAAATGTCAGGAGAAAATGCTGCTAGCACACATCCATACAGTCCGGACACCACACAGTGCTCCAGATTACATATCTTTAGATCAATCGGAACCTCCCCTCACTATTGTGATATAGCTGAGTCTCCTTGTGGAGATAAAAAGCAGGGTATAAATAATAAAAATAAACATAATAAACATAACAACAACAACAACAAATCTTTCCATACCTAGAGATCATACTATTTCCACCCTAGCTATGCAGTTTCCCCCAGTGTTTCCAAAAGGAAATAAAAGTTTCTAGAGGTCATAAAGATCATGATGTCTCTTCTGTTTTGCATTAAATAGCAAGTGCTGGATTTTTCTCCTCTGTTTAGAAACCTCTAAATGTTGTTGTGATGCTAAGGATCAAAGCTTGTGTGTACATGCTCGTGCCAAATGAAAAGCATAGGTGTGTTGTAGCAACACACGACCAATGCATGCATTTTTGTTTATCTTTTATTACAGTATGTCTCTTCCTGGAAAAATAATTCCTGTCCATAAGCTTACATGCAGGCTATTTTGTATTAGTATTAGTATTAGCAAGCATTAAGGTATCTGTAACTATTATATGCTTCAGTTGTCGTTGATGCTGAGTTTTAGAGCACTGTCCACACAAGGAGTGGGTCACTGCAGAAAGTTGGAAACAACTAAAGTTATGTCCTTGGGTCCTTCTGTGGCTACACAAATGATCAAAAATGATCAAGAAATGGAAAGAAAACATAACTGGATCTTCACTTCTAGTATTATAGGTAAAGGTGAAGGTTTTCCCCAGACATTAAGTCCAGTCGTGTCCGACTCTGGGGATTGGGACTCATCTCCATTTCTAAACCGAAGAGCCAGCATTTTCCATAGACACCTCCAAGGTCATGTGGCACCTCCAAGGACATGTGGCTGGTGTGACTGCATGGAGTGCCATTACCTTCCCATCGGAGCGGTAACTATTGATCTACTCACATCTGCATGTTTTCGAACTGTTAGGTTGGCAGAAGCTAGGGCTAATAGCAGGAGCTCATGCTGCCCAAACATATTAATAGTGGAGCTTATTTATAAGGTAAATTGTTTAAGGATTCCAAGATAAACAATTTGGAGAATGGCGAAGAAAATCAAAATTCAAGCTATTTGGAGGGGTCAATGGACACAAACCCAGCCTTGAGCATTGCCTGATCTTACATAAAAACTAAAAAGATGTCACTACTGTTAGGGAAAACTACCCTAATATAAAGCATAGCATCCAAAAACATACAGGATACAAAAGTTGAGCATCTGCTCACTAGCGAGCAGAGCATGAAGTGCCGTGTGACGTGGCTGTAAAGAATTCAGAGCTTAGGAGGCAAACATGCAGAGTCCAATCTTAAAAAATCACAAAAGGTTTATTTACAGTAATTAAAAGAACTGCATTTCTTAATAGTAAAGACTTGGGTCTGAGCTACGCTAACACCCATCTCTACTAAGGTTTCAAGAGAGGGAAAAACTCAATCACTACATCTCTCCTGACACACAAGCAGAGAGAGATCTCAAAGCGCACAGCACATACGCCCCATACTAAAAGTGTAAGAATACAGAAATCAGATTCAGAAAACTTGCAGTAAAAAAGTATCCATTTTAAACAACCAATCAGAATGAGAGCAGAAACAAATACATATATTCCAACTGTCATTCAGGAGATGGGGGGACGGGACGGGGGACTCTTAGTCTATACTAAACTAACTGCTCCTCATTGAGTGTGGGGTTGAATCCCAACAACCACAACTGTACCTTTGCAAAAACAACCCCCTCTGAACAAAACTTACCAAGAAAACCCATGAGAATTTCACTTGAAGGCAGACAAAAACAGCTTCTTATAGAGACAATCACTGGGTCATCCTGAACTGTCAACATCCATTTGACAAGCTTTAGTGCCTTAGAACTGTACACCCTGATCACTCTAGAAATCTGACAGCATAATAATAAGGTACAGTATATGAGGGGAACTTCTTTGAATCAGTCTCATAAAATTAAGACTCAAATAGTCTTCATTTTTACTGCAGGCTGCCATGTATTATTCAGTCTGCATCAGTAAACCATCTGAAAGGGCTCAGGACATACACAAGTTGTCATCAGACTCAGCATTAAGTTACAGACCTAAGTTATTCTGGTTCTTTTTTATTCCAGTACAGGTGGAAAAATCAGAGATTGAGGCCTTCAGATTGACACAGATCAAGCACCCATCCAGTTCACTAACTAGAAGAAGTATGGAGTACATCACTTAAGTTCCCAATAGTTAGCAATGAACATGTATGTCAGGACAGTACTGTTTATTAATTGTCAGTTTGTTATATTCTTGGGATAATTCATACTGGATTGCTGTGAGTTTTCCAGGCTGTCTGGCCATGTTCCAGAAACATTCTAGACTGACATTTTGCCCACGTTGACCAGGGACCACTTGACCAGGAAGCACATGACCAGGAAGCACATGAGCAGGGACCACTTTGACCAGGGACCACTTGACCAGGGACCACTTTGACCAGGGACTGCTTTGACCAGGGATCGCTTTGACTAGGGACCACTTGACCAGAGACTGCTTGACCAGGGACCACTTTTACCAGGGACCACTTTGACCAGGGACCACTTGTCCAGGGACCAGTTTTACCAGGGTCACTGGACCAGGGACCACTTGACCAGGGACCACTTTTACCAGGGGTCACTTTTACCAGGGACCACTTTTACCAGGGACCACTTTTACCAGGGACCACTTTTACCAGGGACCACTTGACCAGGGACCACTTTTACCAGGGACCACTTTGACCAGGACCACGTGACCAGGGACCATTTTTACCAGGAACCACTTGACCAGGGACCGCTTTGACCAGGGACCACTTTTACCAGGAACCACTTGACCAGGGACCACTTTCACCAGGGACCATTCTCCAACATTAGTACCAAAAGGGTTACGAATCAACTTTTGGTCAACTTTAGATTCAGTTTGGATATTTGGGGTGCTGATTCAGAAAATTGCATTGGATAGACCACATCAGCTCTAGTTTGTGATACAGAACATATGCTACCCAGTAGTTGCCATCTGCTTGCCCACGGAAAACCATATTTAATAATCTAGAGCTGATGTGGAAGTAGTAATCTTTTGTGGGTATTCAGCCTCTCCACTCCCAACATCCCTGTTGCCTCGGCACTATAAGAGGGTTACACGAGATCAGTCACTCTTGTTGCAGCATGGTTTCAAGGCAATGGTGTAGTAATGGTGAGGCTGCGGACCATATTATCGTTCTTGGCGACCACTGATGATCCATGGGAACCACTGTCCTAGAGTCTCAACCATTTCAATATAGTTTGTGGCAGCCACAAAAACAAAGTTTCTGGAGAATAACAACTACTTTTCAAATAAGGATTTAACAATTAAACAGGAAATAAACACTTATAAACCACTGCACAATTAAACAGGAAATAAACACTTTCAAACCAGGAACAGAACATTTTTCAAATTTTGTCACATTGTGTTAATGACAGAAAAACTGTTATTCCTCTGGAACCCAGATCTATCTCTTTGTCTCCTTTCCCACTTTGACATTACCTCTCTTAATGGGGTCCCTTGAGAGTTACGGGAATGAAGTGTCTCCGTCTTTATTCTCAAGGCTCCCTTCTTGATCTGGAGGCTTCCAAAGGGCATCCCTTAGGGGCTAGAAGTCATATCTGAAAGTGCGAAGGGAAAAGAGAAAATATTATTTTATTTCAGGCGATGTGAGAGAGAGGTAACAAGTCTTGAGAGACCCCAGTTCAAGTCACCACAGAGCCATCAAGCTGTCTACTTGACACAAGCTTCATGACCAGTTCTTTTTGCTCTTGACTTCGCTCTGTCTTGATTTGCTATTCCTCTACTCATGCACAGATGATACATCTTCAACCTGCTTCTCAGAGGAACATAATGCAGCCGGGCCCATTCACTGTCTGCTGATGGATAATGCCAGAAGAAGTTCCTCCAGAAATCTTCAAGAAGCTTATGGTGGAATTTCCTGGTAGGTGAGAATTTGGAAACAGTTGAGGATCGTCCTTTCCTCACCCAAACTCAAACTAAATCTAAGACAAGTCGACACACTTTTCACAAAGACAACCTTATATTATTTTTTCAGCTTGCAGACGCTTCCAAAAAGCTTTCAGATCAGTCCTAGTATTTGGTAGATGGAGGGCATAACCTCATTCAGCAAAATTTGGCAGTCATAAAAGGAGGGCAAATAGTTAGCAATCTACTATTGTTCCATTTTAACTATCCAGGAAAGAGAGAGGTGCTTCTAGAATTTTTGTCTCCCATCCAAATCCCAAGTCTGTTTCACCCTTTTTGTAGCTCCGTGTTAGTAATGCTAGGTTTGATATCTTATGTTGTGACATGCCTTCAGGTCAAGCCTGAGCTATGGTGACACTTTCTAAGGATTTTCTTTCCAAGATTGATTTAGAGAAATGGCTTGCTGTGAGTTTTCCGGGCTGTATGGACATGTTTCAGAAGCATTCCTTCCTGATGTTTCACTCACATCTATGGCAGGCATTCTCAGAGGCTGATGGGTCTGTTGGAAACTAAGTAAGTGAGGTCTATATATCTGTGGAATGCCTAGGGTGGGGTAAAGAAATCTTGTCTGCTTGAGGTATGTGTGAATGTTGCAATGTGCCACTTTGATTAGCATTGAATGCCCTGCAGTTTCAAGGCCTGGCTGGTTGCTGCCTTGGGGAATCCTTTGTTGGGAGGTGTTAGCTGGCCCTGATTGATTTTTGTCCAGAATTCCCCTGATTTTTGAGTCTTGCTCTTTATTTACTGTCCTGATTCTAGAGTTTTTTTAAATACTGGTAGCGAGATTTTGTTCATTTTCATGGTTTCCTCCTTTCTGTTGAAACTGTCCACATGCTTATGGATTTCAATGGCTTTCCTGTGTAACCTGACATGGTAGTTGTGAGAGTGGTCCAGCATTTCTGTGTTCTCAAATAGTATACTGTGTCCAGGTTGGTTCATCAGGTGCTCTGCTATGGATGACTTCTCTGGTTTTATTAGTCTGTGTTTCCTTTCATGTTCCTTGATTTGTGTTTAGGTGTTGCTGCATTTGGTGATCCCTATGTATTGTTCACAGCTGCATAGTATACGGTAGACCTGCAAAAGTGAGAGGATCCCTCTTGTTCTTAGCATGTGTTGGATTTTCTAACAACTACCAGACAAGAATCAATCAGGGCCAGCCAACACCTCCCAGCAAAGGATTCCCCCAGGCAGCAAGACTTGAAACTGCTAGGCCATTAATTGCTAATCAAGTTGGCAAATTGCAACATTCACACGTACCTCAAGGAGACAAGACTTCTTTCTCCCACCCTGGATGTTCCACAGATATATAAACCTCACTTACTTAGTTTCCAACAGACCTCACAATCTCTGAGGATGCCTACCATAGATGTGGGTGAAACGTCAGGAGATAATGCTTCTGGAACATGGACATAAAGCCTGGAAAACTCACAGCAACCCATTGATTTTGACTGGGATGGTCTTTGACAGCATATTAAGAGAAAGGCTATCTTAGGCTAAGAAAATGTGATTTGCCCAAGGTCAGCCAGCAGGTTTGTATAACTCCATTAGGATTCCCATCCTGTTCTCAAATATGATGTCACACTGGCTTTGCTGGGGATGTATCTACACTGTAGAATTAATGCAGTTTGGCACCACTTTTGATGGTTTGACTCCATGTTATAGAATAATGGAAATTGTAGTGGAATGGGGCAACAGCATTCTTGAGCAGAGAAGGCTAAAGACCTTGTAAAACTACCACTCCCATTACTCCAAAGCACTGAGTTATGGTATTTAAAATGGTGCCAAACAGCATTAATTTTACCCTGTGATGGAAGTATCTCATTGCTGTCTTTCTCTCTTCCTTATTGCCTCACTCAATAGATAGGAAGTGAATGGCGTGGGAAAACAAGACGAAACCCAATGACTTTATCCTGCTGGGCTTCTCTCAATCCTGGGAAGTTCAACTTGTATTGTTTATCATCTTTCTCCTCCTCTACCTGGCGACTCTCTTCAGCAATATCCTTGTTCTCCTGGCAATCTTTCAAGAGCCTCGGCTTTACAATTCACCCATGTTTTTCCTGCTGGGCCACTTGGCTTTCCTGGACCTTGGCATAGCCTCCTTTGCAATGCCCAGGGCTCTTGTGGACTTCCTCACCCAACGCCAGGTCATCTCCTTCCAAGGTTGCATGACACAGATCTTCTTCCTCCATTCATTTGGTGGCAGCGAAATGCTCCTGCTGATGTTCATGGCTTACGATCGATACGTAGCCATTTGCTATCCTCTTCACTATGCCTCACGCATGAGCAGGCGTCACTGCATAAGATTTGTCCTCATGGCCTGGCTTTTTGGGCTCCTCCATACCAGTGTGCAATTAGGCTTTACTGTGAATATACCTTTTTGTGGATCCAATCATGTGGACAGCTTCTTCTGTGATATGCCATTGATCATCAAGTTGGCTTGCGTGGATACGTATCTTCTGGAGATCATGATGTTGGCCAACAACGGCATCCTAACACTGGTGAGTTTTGCTGCCGTGTTTCTCTCCTACGGGCTCATCCTCTACACAATCTACTCCCAGAGCACTTCTGGGGGGACCTCCAAAGCCATCTCCACGTGCAGTTCTCACCTCATTGTAGTCACCATGTGTTTTGGACCCATTGTGTATATTTATCTTCAGCCCAATCACCATTTCATTTCTGATAAAGTACTTTCGGTCTTCTATATCTCCATCACCCCTTTCATGAACCCTACAGTGTATGCCTTGAAGAACAAGGAGATGAAGGCTGCCATGAGGAGGTTGTTGACTAAACGTTCTGGAGTGCTTTCTACTCAGATTGTCACCATTCGGCCAGGAGGGCTGCCTTGTTGGAAACTTAAGAAGAAAAGTCTTCCCTTCAAGCCCAGCCTTAATCCAATGTCACTTACAAGATCTGTAGTGGCAAGAGTGGAAAAGGAGTGTATAGAGCCAAGAGACAGACTGGGAACAAACAGTTAAAACTATAGTTTGGTAAAAGAACAGTGTCAATTCAAGATTCAGAATAAGGAAAATCTCCTTCCACTTTTTTCTTCAATAATGGATGAGAAAACACATTTGACCCTCACTGCTCTCTTTCCACTACAGTCAGAAACTCACAACCTCTGAGGATGCCTACCATAGATGCAGGTGAAACATCAGGAGAGAATGCTTCTAGAACATGGCCATACAGCCTGGAAAACCTACAACAACCCAGACAGAGACTTTTTTATTCAGGCAGGATTTTGTCATCCAAACTAGAAGGTCGCTAAGGCTCTTTGCCTCAACTCAGTTTGTTTGTGTGCCATCTAACCTGAATTCTTGTTGATTGAGTCGGGGTTACCTGAAAGATCCTTATATTAGTCTGAAAAACTATATCTCCTCATATGAGCTTGCTTGAATTGTAATATCCTTGCAAGTTTCATGAAGAGAGACTCCTCAGTGGCTGTTCTCTAAGGTTGCTAAATGTCTTTTATTATACAGTCTGTCTCCATTTGTGGGTTGGGAAGCATTTTCTTTGGTATAGACCAGAGTTTCTCAACCTTCCTAATGCTGCGACCCCTTAATACAGTTCCTCATGTTGTGGTGACCCCCAACCACAAAATTATTTTCATTGCTACTTCATAACTGTACGTTTGCTACTGTTACAAATCGTGATGTAAATTTCTGATATGCAGAATATATTTTCAGTCACTGGGCCAAATTTGGCACAAATACCCAATATGTCCAAATTTGAATACTGGTGGGGTTGGGGGATTAATTTGTCATGAACACTGGTGGAGTTTGGGGGAAATAGACGTTGACATTTGGGAGTTATAGTTGCTGGGATTTATAGTTAACCTACAATCAAAGCACATTCTGAACTCTATCAATCATGGAATTGAACCAAACTTGGCACACAGAACTTCCATGACCAACAGAAAATACTGGAAGGGTTTGGTGGGCATTGACCTTGAGTTTTGGAGTTGTAGTTCAGCTATATCCAGAGAGCACCGTGGACTCAAACAATGATGGATCTGGACCAAACTTGGCACAAATATTCATTATGCCCAAATGTGAACACTGGTGGAGTTTGAGGAAAATAAATGTTGACATTTGGGAGTTGTAGTTGCTAGGCGTTATAGTTCACCTACAATCAAAGAGGATTCTGAACCCGACCAATGATAGAATTGGGCCAAACCACCCAAAAGAACCCCCGTTACCAATAGAAAATACTTTGTTTTCTGATAATCTTTGATGACCCCTCTGATGCCACCCTCACGCCCCCCAAGAGGTCCCGACTCCTATGTTGAGAAATGCTGATATAGACTGACGACCTCATCACATTGACCAAAATCAGCAGCATACACCACTTCCTCTCCATTTGCCCCACAGAACCTGTTGACTCCCACCCCATGATGTAGAACTACTTCTGGTAGGGCTCCACGGTGCAGAAGGAGGGGAACCGGCATATGCCACCACCGCGGCAACATGGGAAACCTTCCATGTTGCATTAGCAACAATGGAGGGAAGCCAGGTGGTTGATGCTTCTCCCCATGAGATGGAGTTAGGAGTAAGTTGAGTGATGCAGGGCGTGAATGATGGGTTCTCCTTGCCAGGCACCACCGGATATAATAGGTTCCGTTTTTTATTTAATTTTAGTTGTTGTCATAATTTGTTTTTATATGTTGGGTTGTCAAATTTCATTACTATGGGTATATTGTTGTTGTGTTTGGGCATTGAATGTTTGCCTTTTATGTTTGGAATCCACCCTGAGTCCCTCCGGGGAGATAGGATGGAATATAAATAAAGTATTATTATTATTATTATTATTATTATTATTATTATTATTATTCACCATGATTTATACCAATTCCGGCAGCAAACGTGATGAGGTCCTGAATGTAATGCCAAAAAAATTCCTGTATTTTGCAGTGCAAGTCCTTCAGAAAAAATTAAAAATGTACTGTATGTATCATGTAATTTGTGAATGTGGACAATGTGTTGATTTTACAGAAAAATACAGTAACAACCCCCATATCCATGAGACCAGTGCCTGAAGTTTCATTTCTCCACATCTGACCAAATATGTCCTCAAATTTCCAAAACAATCATGTGTGAATTGTGCATTGAATAATTTGTTGTTCATTTGTTCAGTCGTTTCCGACTCTTCGTGACCTCATACCAGCCCACGCCAGAGCTCCCTATCGACCATGGCCACCCCCAGCTCCTTCAGAGTCGAGCCAGTCACTTCAAGGATACCATCCCTCTATCTTGACTTTGGTCGACCCCTCTTCCTTTTTCCTTCCATTTTCCCCAGCATATTTGTTTTCTCTAAGCTTTCCTGTTTTCTCATTATGTGACCAAAATAGCATTGAATAATATGTTCCAGCAATTATTCTAAAGGTAAAGTTTCCCCCTGATTTTAAGTCTAGTCGTGTCTGACTCGAGCTTGATGCTCATCTCAATTTCTAAGATGAAGAGCCGGCATTGTCCGTAGACACCTCCAAGGTCATGTGGCCAGCATGACTGCATGGAGCACCATTACCTTCCTGCTGAAGGGCAGATTTACTTATCTGTAAATTTCAGAATTCAAGATAAGTACCATCCAACTTGGGTTTCAGCCCAACCTTCTTTAATACAATAGACTATCACTTTCCAAAGTGTCCTGAATTTCCAAGCTGATGTTCTGCTGGATAGAACTATTTAGGGCAGTTCCAGACAGGACTTTAATGGAGGCACACTCAGATTTAAGAAACCCAATTAGGCCTGCATTACAGCCCACACACCACCCACAAACACTCGCAATTTCCTTGGGGGGGGGGGTGCCCAGGTGCCCTGTCACACCTTCCAACAGGACACTGGGACACAAAACAATTCTCCCCCTGAAAATCCTTAAAAAGGAGAATAATTTACCCGGACAGCATTTCCGTAATGCCAGAACTCTCCTGGTGCATAGAAATGGCACGCCAGGAGAAGGGGGCACCAGGAATGATTTCCCCCTCCTCCTGCTGGTGTGCTATTTCAACGTGCCAGGAGAGAGCCAGCAGCACTGTAATGGTTGCCAGGTAAGTTAATCTCCTTTTTAAAGACTTTTTGGGGGGGGGGGGGGAGGTTGGGGATATTCTTGAGATATTGTTTTTATACTAAAGTACCGTTTATGTTATATACTATACTTGTAGTGCCTTGTAAGCCACCCCGAGTCCCTTTTGGGAGATGATAGTGGGATATAAATAAAGATTATTATTATTTATTAAGAGGATGTTGTCAAGCTGTGGATAGAGAGACCCAAGCCATTGTTGGTTGCCTGGTGAGAAAGAGAAGCCAGTATTCCAGAATAAATCTCACCAAGTTGAAGAGAAAGCCACCAAAGTTTTATTTCATTCCAGCTGGAAAGGATGACGATTGCAGTAGCCTGCCAACAAAATCAACATGCCCACTGGGCAGAGAAATATAAAATATATAGCCTTCAGATTCAAAAGTTTCCATGCTGCCCCCCCCCCCTTAAGCTGGCTTTGTTATGAATGGCTGTGACAGTGAGGGCCCTGGCCCTGCTTTTGGCTGCTCAGCCAATGAAGTGGAAAGGAGGCGAGCAACAAGGAAACAATGAAGAAATGTCTAGTTGACTGGATTAAGAATGGCCGGTGTTTGCCAAATGGCTGGGCGATAGCTTTTTGGCTCTCAAGCCTGGCCTAGGTTATTGTCTGATTCTCTGAATTAATATTCTTGTCCAGCCCCTAGAAGCTAGGTCCTTTTGTCATACTGTCCTGCGATATGGAGTTCATTGATGAAGTTGATGCTAGTTTTGGGAGCTCAAGATATGGCACAACAGGGAGGCGGTGACAAATCTCCAGTTCCTCACAGATGGAGAGACATTCTTTGTGTTGGGTAATCCAAAATGTCCATAGACCCTATCATTCCAGATGGCCTAGCTTTCAGCCCTCTGAGGTCTGGTCTGATAAGAGCCATTTACTTATTGTCCACGCAAATGGGCTTGGTGAAATCCTTTGTTTGGGAATTATTGGCTCAGGAAGTTTTGGAAACTCCAAGAGCCACGAGTTGCTGGCTTTTATGAAACAGGCTGCTTTCCTTCATATTTTTCATATAGGCATCCATACATATAGGGAATAAGGAATGGGGCAGGGGATCATGCAGGGTCTAAGGGGAAGTCACGTTAGCCCCCTAAAGTCCATAAAAGTCTATAAAGTTTGGCAAGAGTTTATAAAATGTTCCTATAAAGTTCATGAAAGTTCATGGAAAGTCCATAAGAGTTCATAAGAGTTCATGGGTGTGGATAGAAGGCCCTAGGAGCACTGAGTAGCTGGAGTCTATTCATAAAACAGGAGTTTCATTCATAAAAAGGAATCCAATTAATAAATAATAGCCAAATTGGACTGATGCTAGTTTGGGTTACATGTGGGGCCATGGGGCCATGGAAAAAGCCTTAGGTTCCCACATGGGGGAGAGATAGGGGATTATGGGATCATTCCAGCCTGGTATCCTTGGCAAAACTATGAATTCCCTGATTTTGAACTATCGTTTGCAGAGTCCTGTGTGTGTATGTGGGGGGGGGGGGGTCACCTACGATCACAAGGATGGTGGATCCTCCTTCTTTAATGAGAGGTTGAAACCCAAATTCCAATCCAACACTCTGACTTCTATACACACACTACTTTGACTCATTATACTATGTAACACGATTTTTGTTCCTGGGATATAAATGTCGCTTCATAATTGGTTCTATTATAAAAACATAGGAAAACTTTATTAGACTACAAAAAACTTTGCTTTTGTGGGACATCCTGCAGCACATTTTGCTATTGTTTTTCAATGGAAATCGCCTAGAGCCTCAACCCTTTCAACATAGTTTGTGGCAGCCACAAAAACGAAGTTTCTGGTGCTTAACAACTACTTTCCAAGTAAGGACCATACAATGAAATAGGAAATAACACTTTCAAACTAAGAACAGAACTTTTTTCAAATTTTATTACATAGTGTTAACAACAGAAAAAAATGTTATCCTCTGGAATCCAGATCTATCTCTTTGTCTCCTTTCCCACCCGACTCTTTCTGACATTCCCTCTCTTAATGGGGATCCTTGAGAGTTACAGGAATGAAGTGTCTCCGTCTTAACTCTCAAGGCTCGCTTCTTGCTCAGGGTGTTTCCAAAGGGTATCCTTTAGGGGCTAGAAGTCATACCTGAAAGCAGGAAGGTAAAAGAGAAAAGATGATTATTTTTTTCTGGCAATGTGTAAGAGAGGTTACAAAGCTGCATAGGATATTGAGAGACTCCAGTTCAAGTCACCAGAGAGCCATCAAGCTGTCTACCCAACACAAGCTTCATGACCAGTTCATTTTGCCCTGACTTCGCTCTTTCTTGATTTGCTATTCTTCTACTCATGCTTTCCTCTGAACACCGATGATACATCTTCTACCTGCTTCTCAAAGGCACATAATGCAGGAGAGCCCATTCATTGTCTGCTGATGGAGAATGTCAGAAGTTCCTCCAGAAATCTTCAAGAAGCACATGGTGGAATTTCCTGGTAGGTGAGAATTTGGAAACAGTTGAGGGCACTCCCCTCCTCACCCAAACCCAAAGTGGATATAAGAGAAGTCAACTCATTTTCACAGAGACAACCTTATATTATACTAGCTCTACCCGCCACACATTGCTGTGACCAACATTCCCTTCCTCTTTCTCTTCTTTCTTTCTCTCCTTCCTTCCCTTCCTCTTTCCATCCTTCCTTCTCTTCTTTCTTTCTTTCTTTCTTTCTCTCCTTCCTTCCTTCCTTCCTTCCTTCCTTCCTTCCTTCCTTCCTTCCTTCCTTCCTTCTCTTCTTCTTCCTTTCCTCCCCCCCACCTTTTCTTTCCCTTCCTCTTTTTCCCTGTTCTTCCATCTCTACCTATTCTTGGACTACAACTCCCAGCACTCCTCCTGATTGATCTACCTACCTACCTATCTCCACCTAATCTATCTATCTGGAGGATTGCTGTGAGTTGCAGTCCAGGAATAGGAAATTGGAAATATGCAGGAATTGGGATGCTCTCAAAGAAATCCAAGGAGAAGAAGGCTTGCAGCTTGGAAGCAGTGCATTTGGATCATCCTCCTCTCCTAAAGGGCCTGGTCTAGGGGATGCTGGGAGCTGTTTGTGTTTTGTTTGCTGGGGGAGTAATTTCTGCACATGCACTGAAGCATCTTTTTGCTTTTTTTAGATTTTAAAGTCCATTCCACTGTGTTTTTCAGTGTTGTTATGAGTAATGGTCACTTGTTGGCCTGATAGGTGTCTTGTGTCCAAGTTTGGTGTCAATTCGTCCAGTGATTTTTGAGTTATGTTAATCCCACAAACAAACATTACATGTTTATTTATATAGATTTTCTGAAAAGCTTTTAGATGAGTTTTTGGTAGAAGGAAGCATGGCAAAACAAAAGTCAGCAAAATTTGGCAGTCATAAAAGAAGGGCAAATAGTTAGCAATCTACTGTTGTTCCATTTGAACTATCCAAAAGAGAGAGATGTGCTTCTAGAACAGGCATGGGCAAACTTAACAGCTGTTAGAAATTGTGGGAATTGAAGTCCAAAGCAACCTGGAGGGCCCAAGTTTGCCCATGCCTGTTCTAGAATCTTTCTTTCCCAACCAAATCCCAAGTCTACCTTGTGGTAGCTTCATTTTAGTAAAGCTAGGTTTGATTTCTTTTGTTGTGACATGCCTTCAGGTCAAGTCTGATGTATGGTGACATTTTCTAAAGATTGTCTTGCCAAGATTTATTAAGAGAAAGCTTATCTTAGACTAAGAAAATGTGATTAGTCCAAGGTCAGCTAGCAGGTTTGTATAACTGTGTTGGGATTTCCATCCTGATCTCTTGGAATTCACTCAAACCATGATGCCATGCTGGCTTTGCTGGGGGTGTCTCTATACTTTAAAATCAATGCTGTTTGGTACCACTTTAATGGCATGGCTGCATGTTATAGAACAGCATTTCTCAACCTGGGGGTTTGGACCCCTGGGTGGTTGGAAGGGGGTTTCAGAGGGGTTGCCAAAGACCATCAGAAAACACTGTATTTTCTGTAGGTCGTGGGGATTCTGTGTGGGAAGTTTGGCCCAATTCTATGCTTGCTGGGGTTCAGAAAGCTCTTTGATTCTATGTGAATGATAAATCCCAGCAATTACAACTTCCAAATGTCATGTCAAGGTCTATTTTCACCAAACTCCACCAGTATTCACATTTGGGTATTTTGAGTACCTGTGGTAAGTTTGGTCCAGATCCATCATTGTGTGAGTCAACAGTGCTCTCTGGATGTAGGCGAACAACAACTCCAAAACTCAAGGTCAGTGCCCATCAAACCCTTCCAGTATTTTGTGTTGGTCATGGGAGTTCTGTGTGGCAGGTTTGGTTCAATTCCATCATTGGTGGAGTTCAGAATACTCTTTGATTGTAGGCGAACTATAAATCCCAGCAACTACAACTCCTAAATGACAAAATAAATCCCCCCCACCCGACCCCACCAGTATTCAAATTTGGGCGTATTGGGTATTTGTGCCAAATTTGGTTGAGTGAATGAAAATACATCTTGCATATCAGATATTTACATTACGATTCATAACAGTAGCAAAATTACAGTAGCAACAAAATTATGGTTGGGAGTCATGAGAATCTGTATAAAGGGGTCATGGAATTGGGAAGGTTGAGCACCACTGTTATAGAATAATGGAAATTGTAGTTTGCTGAGGCAACAGCACTCTTGAGCAGAGAAGGCTAAAGACCTTCTAAAACGACCACTCTCATTATTCCAAAGCACTGAGTTATGGTATTTAAAATGGTGCCAAACTGCATTAATTCTACCCTGTGATGGAGGTATCTCATTGCTGTCTTTCTCTCTTCCCTGTTGCCTCACTTAATAGATAGGAAGTGAATGGCGTGGGAAAACAAGACGAAACCCAATGACTTTATCCTGCTGGGCTTCTCTCAATCCTGGGAAGTTCGACTTGTATTATTTATCATCTTTCTCCTCCTCTACATGGCGACTCTCTTTAGCAATATCCTTGTTCTCTTGGCAATCTTTCAGGAGCCTCGGTTTTACAATTCACCCATGTTTTTCCTGCTGGGCCACTTGGCTTTCCTGGACCTTGGCATAGCCTCATTTGCAATGCCCAGGGCTCTTGTGGACTTAATCACCCAACGTCAGATCATCTCCTTCCAAGGTTGCATGGCACAGATCTTCTTCCTCCATTTATTTGGCGGCAGTGAAATGCTCCTGCTGATGTTCATGGCTTATGACCGATATGTAGCCATTTGCTATCCTCTTCACTATGCCTCATGCATGAGCAGGCGTCACTGCATAGGGTTTGTCCTCATTGCCTGGCTTTTTGGGCTCCTCCATACCAGTGTGCAATTAGGCTTTGCTGTGAACATACCTTTCTGCGGATCCAATCATGTGGACAGTTTTTTCTGTGATATGCCTTTGCTCATCAAGTTGGCTTGCAAGAACACATATCTTCTGGAGGTCACGATGGTTGTCAACAATGGCATCTTGACACTGGCGAGTTTGGGAGCCTTGCTTCTCTCCTACGGGCTCATCCTCTACACTATCTGCTCCCAGGGCACTTCTGGGGGGACCTCTAAAGCCATCTCCACATGCACTTCTCACCTCATTGTGGTTGCGATGTACTTTGGACCCATTATGTTTATTTACTTCCAGCCCAATAACCATTTCATTTTTGATAAAGTGCTTTCGGTCTTCTATACATCCATCACCCCTTTCATGAACCCTACAGTGTATGCCTTGAAGAACAAGGAGATGAAAGCTGCCATGAGGAGGTTGTTGACAAAACGTTCTGGAGTGCTTTCTACTCAGATTGTCACCATTCGGCCAGGAGGGCTGCCTTGCTGGAAACCTAACAAGAAGAGTTAACCCAATGTCACTTACAAGATCTGCAGTGGCAAGAGTGGAAAATGAGTTTATAGAGCCTAGAGACAGACTGGGAACAAACAGCTAAAACTATAGTTTGGTAAAAGAACAGTGTGAGTTCAAGATTCAGAATAAGGAAAATCTCTTTCCATTTTTTTCTTCAATGCTGTATGGGAATATACATCTGACCCTGTATTGTTGTAGGTTTTTCAGGCCATAATCTAGAAGCAATCTCTCCTGATGTTTCGCCTGCATCTGTTTGTGTACCATCTAACCTGAATTCTTGTTGATTGAGTCTGGGTTACCTGAAAGCTCCTTATATTAGTCTGAAAAACCATATCTCCTCATATGAGCCTGCTTGAATTGTAATATCCTTGCAAGTTTCATAGACACCACTGTTCTGGACGCATGAATAGAGCCTCCTCAGTGGCTGCCCTCTAAGGTTGCTAAATGTTCTTTGTTATACGGGATGAGTCCATTTGTGAGTTGGGAAGCATTTTCTTTGATACAGACTGACGACCTCATCATATTGACCAAGACTGACAGCATACACCGGTTCCTTTCCATCTGCCCCACAGAGCCCGTCAGCTCCCATTCCATGACGTAGGGCTACTTCTGGTGGGGCTCCATGGCACAACAGGAGAGGAGCTGACATATGTCACCACGCAGCAACACAGGAAGTTTTCCGTGTTGCATCAGCAGCAGTGGGAGGAAAGCCAGGTGGTGGGTGTTTCTCCTAATAATAATAATAATAATAATAATAATAATAATAATAATATATTTATATACCGCTCTATCTCTCCAAGGGGACTCAGGGCAATTTCCAAGTAACATCACCAAAGCATAGGGAGCCCCCGGTGGCGCAGTGGGTTAAACCCCTGTGCCGGCAGTACTGAAGACCGACAGGTCACAGATTCAAATCCGGGAAGAGGCGGATGAGCTCCCTCTATCAGCTCCAGCTCCTCATGCGGGGACATGGAAGAAGCCTCCCACAAGGATGATAAAACATCAAAAATCATCCGGGCATCCCCTGGGCAACGTCCTTGCAGATGGCCAATTTTCTCACACCGGAAGCGACTTGCAGTTTCTCAGGTCACTCCTGACACGACAAAACAACAACAAAAAAACCCCAAAGCATACAGAGTAAACAACATAAACATAAAATTAACAACATAAGCATAAAAATTATCACAATAACACATATAGATTAAAAAAAATCCTGCCTGTTCAAAGCAATTAAATGGACCAGACTGAGGCTAGTGCAAACTCAAAGTATGGGAGGCCTAGCAATTGAGTACAGTGCTATAACACAACAGCAATAGCAGGTACTGGTCTGTGGCTGCTCATTTCCAGGGCCTATTAGAGGAAGTGACCAGGGTAGATAGGTAGGAAGAATACGGCCATATCCAACAATGGCTAGGGGCTGGGCTAGAACTGGACATTCTCAAAGGCTTGTTGAAACCACTAGGTCTTCAAGCTCTTACGAAAGGAGGGGAAGGATGGGGCCTGTCTAATTTCCCTGGGGAGGGCATTCCAGAGGTGGGAGGCCTCCACTGAGAAGGCCCTCTCTCTCGTCCACACCAACCATACTTGTGACGGTGGTGGGAGTGAAAGGAGGGCCTCCCCAGAAGATCTTACAGTTCACGCTGATTCATAGAAGGAGATGCAATCATGAAAATAGGCGGGGCCCGAACCATTTAGGGCTTTATAGGTCATAACCTTCACCTTGAATTTGGCTCGGCAATCAGCAGCCAATGAAGATGTTTTAATAGGGGTGTTGTATGCTCACTATAGTTGGCTCCAGTGAGATGGAGTTAGGAGTAAGTTGAGTGATGTGCGACGTGGGTGATGGGTTCCCCCGCCCAGAACCACCAGATTTAACAGGTTCTATTTTTTATTTAATTTTAATTGTTAAGTCATAATTTATTATTTTGCCATTATTCGTGCCAGTTCCGGCAGCAAATGTGATGAAGTCCTGAATGTAATGCCAAAAGATTTCCTGTATTTTGAGGTGCAAGTCCTTCAGAAAGATAAAAATGTATTGTATGTATCATGTAATTTGTGAATGTGGACAATGTGTTGATTTTACAGAAAAATACAGTAACAACCCCCATATCCATGGGATCAGTGCCTGAAGTTTCATTTATCCACATCTGATCAAATATGTCCTCACATTTCCAGAACAATCATGTGTGAATTGTACATTGAGTAATATGTTCCGGCATGTTTTTCTTCTTTGATTGCATGTTTTACTTGTAAGATTTAGCCGGTCAATATCACTGCGAGGATGCAGTGAACGATGAATGGTCATGAGTTTTCTTGTTTCTTCTTCTTCTTCTATTATTATTATTATTATTATTATTATTATTATTATTATTAGAAACAAAACAAGATGAGTCCACAGCAAACAAGATCACTCTGCTGGCTGTTGTATTGGATCACACGTCGGACACTTCCCAAGTGTCTAGGACTGTGTGCAGATCCCAGTAAGGTGGCCTTTTGCAGCTAACAGATGGCAATTTTGTCAGCACCCATTGTGTTTAAGTGCAGGCCAAGGTCTTTTGGCACTGCATCCAGTGTGCCGATCACCACTGCGACCACCTTGACTGGCTTGTGCCAGAGTCTTTGCAGTTCAATCTTTAAATCCACATATCGTGTCAGCTTTTCCAGTTGTTTCTCTTCAATCCTGCTGTCACCTGGGATTGCAATATCAATGATCCATACTTTGTGTTTTAACACAATCGTGAGGTCAAGAGTATTGTGCTCCAAAACTCTGTCAGTCTGAATTCAGAAGTCCCAGAGTAGTTTGACGTGTTCATTTTCTGTAACTTTTTCAGGCTTGTGGTCCCACCAGTTCTTTGTCGCAGGCAGTTGGTATTATTATTAGTCCAATAGTTAAAGCACTAGACTGCACTGGATCCCAACAGCAATTGATTATTTGAAAAAGTGATTATTTGAAAAATTGATTACGGTATTTGAAAAACTATAGATAATATAGCAGGTTGTGGGCACCAGAGGGCAGCAGGCTACAAATCATAACAGCAACAGGCGCTTTGCTGAGACTAACCCTCATCCCTCACATTTTAATTTTATGAATTTGGATTTTGTTTTGCTTATGGGAAAGAAAAGTGCTCTATATTCATTTACATGGAAGTGGACTCCAGTAAACTCCATGGGATTACTTCTGAGTATTCATGTAAATTCATGTAAATAAGACTGTGCGTCAGTTTGTTCTGCAAAACTCCCAAGTGGTACTCATAAGCTGAACCTCCTTGAACAATGCTATTAGGAGAAACCGGAGGGGCTTTGCTGGGGCTGAGTTACTAAAAGCAATTGCCTCTGCCCCACACATATTGAAAATGGTAACCTGATGGTTCACGTTGTTGACTCTGAGCACGACCCTTTTAACAAAGTTTTAAAATACCAGTCCCCTTTTCCTCATCATGCTTGAGCTGAGAAAGAATGAGATTGTGCTCTAGTTTATTTATTGTGTCAGGAGCGAGACAAACAGTTGTATTGCAAAAAACCCTCAAAGTTTGCAAACTTGGCGTTCTATTAAATGTCCTTTAAATGTCCAGTAGCTGGCCATTTTGAGTGCCTCTGGTGTTGCTATAAGAAGATCCTCCATTATGCATGTGGCAGGGCTCAGGTTGCATTGCAGTAGGTATGCCGTCGTGCCTGGGGGCTATAAAACTCTTAGTGAAAGAGACATAGACATGACATCTTTCCCCCTTTAAAGAACTGGAACTCCCAAGGACCAAAACACTGTAGATAACTCAAATCCCAGAACTCTGCAGGAGGCAGTCACAGCACTTAAAGTGGATTAAAGTAGATAACTTCTTGAGTGTGATGAGGATGTCAGTCATGTAAACCTTTCGGGTGATGGCAAGCAAGTCTCAGAAGAAGGTAAACAACAATAGCAAGCAACATTTACTTGAGGGTTTGTTAGATGTCCTCCAATGCAATTCTATGTGTGATGAGGCCACAGAGCGGATTTAAACCCTAGTATCCAGAGTCATAGCCCAATGCTCTCCAAGGAAATATACTATCATGAGAAAATGTCATTGCTTTAAAATAGCCTACAGTAGGCTATCCACTTTTACATGGGTTAGAGATCAACCTCTTCCAGATGTTAACCATACGGTCACATTGAAGGACCTGGAGACTTCTAGAGAAGCTTTCTTTCAAAGAATCTCTATGTCCTGCAGTATAACTTTATGGCCAACTTTAGGTGAACTTAGAGTACTTAGAGATTCCTAAGTCAGGAGAGAATGCTTCTGGAACATTGCCACACAGCCCGGAAAACTCACAACAACCCAGAACTGGATTCATTCTGAACCAAGTGGCCTCATGTCCACACTCAGCAGGGATGGGAATTTTTCAAGGATTCCCTGGCTCCAGTTTCCCTTGTAGGGCAGCCAGGGTGACTCCGTGAGCTGTAACCTGAGCTTCTTTCTATAACCTCAGCCCCTGTGCATCCAGCGTCCCAAAGGTCCCTAGCTCCCTGTTTAGCAGAATGCAGCAAGCCTAAGATAGATCAGAGTGGGTCAAAGGAGGACAAGCTGAGATAAAAATATGGAGATGGAATCCATCCCAGGCTTGCCTGGACTTTGGAACCAGTAGTGAAATATAATGCTCCAATGTGACAACATCTTCACCCAGTCCAGGTGATATGAATGGATGCCACCCACCAAAAAAGATAAGGCTAAGCCTACTACAACTATTTTGTTTATACACAGTCATCACACTCGAACTTCACACCTTCCACAATAGAAAATCCTCCTTCTTGAGTGGCCTCTAATACCCATCATACTTTACTGGAAATAGTCAGAGCTGTACTAAGGTCGCATACTGAAAACTGGAGAGAACTTTAATATTTGGGTAGAAGAAGGAATAATAATAATAATAAAAAACTTTATTTATACCCCGCTACCATCTCCCCAAGGGACTCGGTGCAGCTTACATGAGGCCGAGCCCATAGAACAACAACAATAAAAGCAATAACAAAACATCAATACAAAACAATCAAAATAAATATCATAAACAAAAAATAAACATTAAACAGTAACAATAATAACAAGCATTAAAAAACCTATGGCTGGGCCAAATGTGATAATTAAAAATTAAAAAATAATGCTGGGCATGAACAAGGTAATATACTCGGATAGAATTTTTGGTGAGAGATGGGGCGAGCAAACAATCCTAAATCAATGATAACGTGCATTTAGAGGACCTATTGCTGAGAGTATTTCCTTGTTCTGGGAAGGCACACTGGAACAACCACGTTTTCAGGCTCCTCCTAAAGACTGCCAAAGTTGGGTGTTCTGATACATAACCTATACTCAGAGGCCAGTCTTAGGACAGAATATGGAGAAACCGAATGATTTCCAGTTGGCAAGGGAGTAGAATGTTGCATCCCAGTTCAAGAAACGAGACCATAAGATTAAATCCACCACACTGGACTGTAGGAAAAGCAATCCTTGTTTATTGATGAAAAATTGGTTACAAAAGAAAGATAAATGCAAAGTCAAAAAGCCACAGAAAAACACAGCAGTCAGTAGAATCTCTGAACTTGAGCAAAATTTCAAAAGCCACAATACAAGAACCAGGAACCTTTTAGTCTTTTACTAACCATGAACTTGATAAATACAAGCCTCTGGGATTACCGGCCATGAACCACAGGAATTCTGCCAAGGCACAGCCACAGTCCCAAACATTGCTTGATCTAAAGAGGCACCTGGCAGGAGGCCTCTTAAACCAAAGAAGCTATTCTTTGAAACGCCCCTTGACTTTGGAGCTTGGGCCTGTCTCTCCTGTAAACGAAGTGACCTTCGTAGAAACTGGGAAATATTTCTGTCTCTAACTATCTGTTCTCTTTGGTCTTCATTAAAAACCCCAGATGGAGAGATATCACGGCTAGTTTCCAAAACATTTTCCTCCAGTTGTTGAGTTTCATTTTCATTACCGTTGACCTCTGTATCAACAACAGATTCCACACTGTCAGGGTCAGGGAGAGCTTGCTCAGTTGGAAAAACTATCAGAGAATCCGGTTCACACAGATCAGGATCAGGCTGAACCCCAACATAGAACAAGGTTGAAGAAAGGAGCAGCAATAATCTAAAATGTGCAGATGATATTATACTATCGGTAGAAAATAGCAAATATTGTTGGAGCATGTAAAAATAAGTTGATGAGTGTGAAAAATGTAAAGCATGAAGCTGATTGGTTGGGCCACACTCAAAAGCTAGCTGAGCCTGGGAGTTTTGGCAACAGTTACATGTTTAGTT
The DNA here is from genome assembly GCF_037176765.1 of Anolis sagrei. Classification (NCBI taxonomy): domain Eukaryota; kingdom Metazoa; phylum Chordata; class Lepidosauria; order Squamata; family Anolidae; genus Anolis; species Anolis sagrei. Next base: position 13,197,306 of record NC_090026.1, on the reverse strand, counting down.
TTTTCTGTGCAGGAGCTTGTCAAGACAAGTTAGTATATTTTCTGCTTCTGAGCTGCTGTAAGAAGATCATTTACATGGAATCTCTCTCAAAGGACATTGTGTAAGTCAATGCAACTGTTTGCATGGCCGTATATATGTTGCTCTGCATAACAAAGAGTAAACACCTTATTCTTTACTGATCATTTGCGTGGCATATATGTTTCTCTAGCAAGACAGTGTGTGGATTGGTAAAGATGTGAACTAGATGTGATTTTTAGTCCACCACAACCTATACTCAGAGACCAGTCTTAGGACAGAATATGGAGAAACTGAATGATATCCAGTTGGCAAGGGAGCAGAACAAGGCTGCATTTTCTTAACCCTTCTATTTAACTTGTATACTGAACATCTCCTATGTAAAGCAGGGCTGAACTCAGAGGAAGAAGGCCTGAAAATTGGAGAAAGAAACAGCAACAATATGCGGATGATATTATACTATCGGCAGAAAAGAGCAAATATTATCCATTGTCTTGGACCTGCCATTCTCTTTTCCTCTAGATCCACATCACCAGATTATATAGTTTGAAACTGCATTACATGGCAGGACAGAATTAGGCTATGTACTCACAACAACCCAGAACTGGATTCATTCTGAACCAAGTGGCCTCATGTCCCCACTCAGTGAAGAGAAGGAAACAAAATGTATTTAAAATTCAGAAGTATCTCAAAGGCAAATGTTTGTCTTTCCCTAAATGTATCACTGCAAGAAGGAGTTTGAATATCTGATTTCTCTCCCATGTGCATATTTTTTTTTTAAAAAAAACATAAATAGTAAACAAGGGAGCCAGAAAATCCTCCCGTTTAATGTGCTCCTTTTCTTCTTGTAGGGAGATGTTATTTACATATGCATAAACACTGGGCATTCAAGAGAGCTTCTTCAACACCATTTAGAAGAAGGCAGAGACTAGCTTTTGGTGTTAAGGATGGAATCAGAGAGGATTGGGAATCAGGCCAAGCTAGGAACTGCAGTGATGGCTATAACATTATATTCCAGTCTTCCATAAAGTGGGGCCCATGAGACACATGAAAGCCACACAATCCCATTGCACACAGGAAATATGCAAGGTGGGAGTTGTAGTTCATTATATCCCAACAGACTACAAGTAAGTTATATCACTCTCCAAGGCATAATCCCATAGAATTTCCCACGAAGAGGACCTTTTTACAGGACAGCAAAGGCCAGGAGATGCAGATCTCATAAAATCTTGCCTTCTCCTTGCCTCAGTTCCTCGACACAAGTACAGGAAATATATATTTACTCCCTGCAGTCCAGCTGGATGAAAGGTAGCTAAACCAGTTAGCTATGAATACCGGAAAGAGATGTGGTTGGAAAGAGACAAATGCATCTGTCCCTTAGACAAAACCCAACAGGAAAAACCAGTCATGCTGGTTACAGTAACCAAAGTCCAACTGTTGAATCATTTGTGTTACCACAGTCCTCCATCCACCCATCCAAAGAGCAAACCCATTCCCAAAGCAGAAGCTTAAACCAGGAAACTGGTAGAACAATGTTGGAGTGTGTGCCTTCAAATTATCTGTTGACTTTTTGGCATCCCAATACATTTAATTGGGTTTTCTTAAGCAAGGAATACTCAGAGGTATTACTTGCTTAAGAAAATACTCACATATTGCTTCGCTTCCAAGATCAGACCGGTTCTCGTGCCTTTAGGGTATTTAAGTTCCTGTGTGAATGATAACAATAATAATATCTGAGCATGAGCAGGGTTTTATCCCATATGTCAGGAACTCATATGGCCCTCCATGCTGTTTTTTGTGACTCCAAGAAGTTGCAAACACACCGTCTAATTGTGTGTGTGTGTGTAGATAGATAGATAGATAGATAGATAGATAGATAGATAGGTAGCCTGCAGATTATCTGTAGTGCTTCCAAGGCTCAGCATGTTGCTAAATGGCCATTTCGCCACACTTTCGAGCATTCAGAAAGGGTATCATTCATGTATATCACAGACTGCAAAGACAAATGAATGGATCAGACAGGAACTGAAGCCTTAACTCATCCTAGGTAAAGGTTGTCCCCTGACATTACGTCCAGTCATGTCTGACTCTGGGGTGTAGTGCGCATCTCCATTTCTAAGCCAAAGAGCCGATGTTGTCTATAGACACCTCCAAGGTCATGTGGCCGGCATGACTGCATGGAGCACCGTTACCTTCCTGCCGGAGCGGTACCTATTGATCTACTCACATTTGCATGTTTTCGAACTGCTAGGTTGGCAGAAGCTAGGGCTGACAGCAGAAGTTCACGTCGCTCCCCAGAATCGAACCTGCGACCTTTCGGTCAACAAGCTCAGCAGCTCAGCGCTTTAACCCACTGCGCCACCGGTGGCTCTTAACTCGTCCTAGATATCAAGAAAACTAACTAAAGCTATCTTCCTTTAGTCATGTTGTGAGATGACAACGCTCTTTAGGAAATAATAATAGTAAAGTAAAATGCAATGGGAAAAGAGGAAGACTGCACTAGAATAAATTGACTCAAACAAAGAAGGTATTGCTTCATGTTTATAGGACCTGAGACAAACTGTTGCATACCTCCCAACTGTCATGTTTTGCTAGAAGCATTCCCATTTAATCCTCTGCCATCCCGCTTTTTCAGATGCATTTAAAATGTTTGAATTTTTCTCTCCTTCAGCTTTACCCTTTTTTTTCTATGTTTACATCAATTGCTTCAAACTGCAAGTCACTTCTGGTATGAGAGAATCAGCATTCTACAAAAATATTGCCCAGTGGACACCTGGATGTGTTATAATCCATCTGCCCTTGCACTTTGCCACTCTGCTGCTGAATACGCATATGTGGCTGGGGATGATGGGAGTAATTCCCCAAAACATCTGGAAAATGTTAATTTGGGAAAGTTCATGAGAGATTCCACATCCATTTGTTTCAAGTTTGTTTTGCAAATTGCGTATCCATTTTGGATACAGCTGCGTAACAAACATGGTTATTAGCAAGTGTTATTGCGTGTGGTTATATAAATAATTTGTAGATCCAAAAATAGCATGCATTAATGGTTCCCTGGAGGATTAATATTGCCCTCTGGCCTTCCACATTTGCCCATCCCTTGTCTAAGTGGTTTGCTTCATACCATGGGAGACAGGTGTACATCAGCTTCCTGACACATTTATTTATGCAAGATGAATAAATGCAACAGCTTCCCAGTGTGTTTATTTATGTAATATGCCTTTGCTTATTAGTCAAAATATCAGTAGAATTAATGTAGCTTGACCCCACTTTAACTGTGATGGCTCAGTCCTCTGGAGTCATGCCATTTGTAGTTTAATGAAGCATCAGCACTATTAGGCAAAGAAGCCTCAAGGCCTTACAAAACCATGGCTCCCCAGATTCCATAGCATTGAACCATGGCAATTAAAACAATGCCAAGCATTAATTCTATAGTGTAAATGCACTATTACCAGGGGCAGCTCAACCCATTACGCAAAGTAAGCATTTGCAGTATAGTTGATTTTGCCCAGGGGCGCTCTTGGGGGAAAATAGACCTTGACATATGCGAGTTGTAGTTACTGGGATGTATAGTTCACCTACAATCAAAGAGCATTCTGAACTCCACCAATGATGGAATTGAACCAAATATGGCACACGGAACTCCCACGACGAAAGGAAAATATATATTAGTGATTGGTTGGGGGGGGGGGGGCAAAATACTGTTTGTTTACTGTTGAAAATTACCTAGGGCCGCCTCTGACTATTACTCATATTGTAGTTCAAAGCTGATTTGACAGCAAACTACAACGATTAGAGGCTAAATGTTTCTGATCCTGTCGAGATCCTCATATTCTGCTAGACGTGCTGGTTGGCAGATATTGGGAGCTCCCAGTGGTGCAATGGGTTAAACCCTTGTGCCGGCAGGACTGAAGACTGACAGGTTGGAGGTTCAAATCCAGGGAGAGCACAGATGAGCTCCCTCTGTCAGCTCCAGCTCCCCATGCAGGGACATGAGAGAAGCCTCCCACAAGGATGGTAAAACATCACACATCTGGGCGTCCCCTGGGCAACATCCTGACAGATGGCCAATTCTTTCACACCAGAAGCATCTTGTAATTTTTCAAGTCGCTCCTGACACACACATACAAAATCCAAGGGTGCAATTGCGAGCGAATTGGTCACTGTTGGGGCTCAGCAGCAAGATGCTGGGAATTCCTCAGAGGATGAAGGGGTTTCCCACTGAGGAGCCTGTGTGTGATCAGAGTGAATTGCAGGCCTTAGATCAGAGAGTAGTATCAGCAGACGCAGATGGGGATGTTTTGGGATTCCAATGTCCATTCCTTAGCAATTGGGGAAAAGTCCGTTTCTCTTGGGAATCAGCCTTCAGCAGATGCAAATAGGGAGTTTTCCAAAGATATCAGATTAGGGAAATGAAGGATAGATTAATTATGTACTCAAAAAGATTACGTGAGAAGTCCTTGAAACCCAGGTCTCAAAGGCATGTCCTCATGGCTTCTTGGTCAAGCCTGAACTTAAATTAAGTGATGTTTACTTGGTGTCTCTAGAGCAGACAACTTTGTCAAGTTCCCGTTTCAGCTCTTAAGTTCATGTTTTCATGCATATGGATTTATGCCTATGTTCTGGAATTCCTGGATTTTATATACTTTGCAATTTTGGACTATTGATCTTTTGTATATATGAACTATTGCTATTTTGTAGCACCTTTCCTACTGCTTTTGGGGAAATGCCTTTTTTCCTTTTTGTACATGCTTTTGTAAATAAATTGTTGTTGTTGGTTATTTCTGGACTTTGTGTGGTGCTGGGTGGAAAGGTGTTCCAAGGCTAGAGTCCAACAGTCACTTATTAACAGGTTTTGGACTGATCTAACGTGGTTGTTCTTGAATCAAGAACATGATGAAGTTGGAGTGTAGGTTTTTTTGGGGCTATACGGCCATGTTCTAGAGGCATTTTCTCCTGGCGTTTCGCCTGCATCTATGGCAAGTATCCTCAGAGGTAGTGAGGTGTGTTGGAATTAGGGAAAAGGGTTTATATATCTGTGGAATGACCAAGGTGGGACAAAGGACTCTTGTCTGTTGGAGCTAGGTGTGAATGTTTCAACTGACCACCTTGATTAGCATTTGATAGCCTGGCAGTGCCTGGAGCAATCTTTTGTTGAGAGGTGATTAGATGACAATTTCAACAGAAAGGAGGAGACCATGAAAATGAACAAAATCTGGCTACCAGTATTAAAAAACTCTAAAATTACAACAGCACAACAACAGAGAGGAAACAAACAAGGACATCTAATCACCTCTCAACAAAAGATTGCTCCAGGCACTGCCTGGCAATCAAATGCTAATCAAGGTGGTCAGTTGAAATATTCACACCTAGCTCCAACAGACAAGAGTCCTTTGTCCCACCCTGGTCATTCCACAGATATATAAACCCTTTTCCCTAGTTCCAACACACCTCACTACCTCTGAGGATGCTTGCCATAGATGCAGGTGAAACGTCAGGAGAAAATACCTCAAGAACATGGCCATATAGCCCAAAAAAACCTACAATCCAATTATTCCGGTCATAAAAGCCTTCGACAATACAATGATGAAGTTGCTTTCTTGAATTTTCCCAGTATCCTATTCAATGCTTGGAAAAGTTCTCCTTTGGACTACGAATATCTCCCAGCTGGCCTTTCTAATCAGTTGTCCAAAAAAGTAAATTATGTTTTGTCGAAGGCTTTCATTGCTGGAATCCCTGGGTTGTTGTAGGTTTTTCGGGCTATATGGCCATGTTCTAGAAGCATTCTCTCCTGACGTTTTGCCTACATCTATGACAAGCATCCTCAGAGGTTGTGAGAACCTCACTACCTCTGAGGATGCTTGCCACAGATGCAGGTAAAACATCAGGAGAGAATGCTTCTATGTATGTATGGCCATGTTCCAGAAGCATTCTCTCCTGACGTTTCGCCTGCATCTATGGCAGGCAGAGGTTGTGAGGTCACACCTACCTTGAACAGACAAGAGTTTAGACCTCACAACTTCTGAGGATGCTTGCCATAGATGCAGGCGAAACATCAGGAGAGAATGTTTCTAGAACATGGCCATATAGCCTGAAAAACCTACAACAATCCGTAAATTATGTTGTTTCAGGCTTTCAATTGAGGATATCCTGAAGGCTAAAGGAATAGGGTTGCCACCTGCAGTTTATGGCTTACTCTTTCCCCTTTCCGAGTAAGCATCATAAATTCAGGTTGCGGAAAAGGCCACTGTACATTAGCACAGACTGAACAAGCACTCGATTTTTATTCACTGGATTGTGTTACCTCCTAAAGACTTTATTCATTAGCCCTCCCTTCAGGAAGCTTGAAAATGGTTTCCAGTCAGCCTCTGGCGCTTACCAGGCAAGGATCCGCTTTGCGTTCACACCAGAAGAGCATCGCATCCCCTTAGAGCGTCCCCAGAGGAGCTCTTTTTACAGCTTTATTGATTCCACGGTGCTTTCAATCTGCCTGCGCAATACATTATTGCACTGTGCGGTGGCTTTTGCCTCAGACGATGCCTTTTTAACGTCTTCGTCATCAGGGGAGACATGATCTATGGGTGCAGCAAAACCAGGCGACGGATGCCCGAGATGCAGCAATTTCAGACTGCAAATGGCCAATGCTGTGGTTAAACTGTTCTCTCATGTCGAAAGAGAGGAAGAAAATATCCTTCAAAGGTTATTTTTTGAAGCACCGCAAGAAGGAAACTTTCTGGTTCTGTCTGTTCCCTGAAGAGCTAGTTTTCTACTTGCATAGAAAGTGTATATAAAGGGGAGGGAGCATCCCAAAAACGTGATTTATTCCACCTTGTATCTGATTTGGTACTTACTTACTTAGGCGATCCCTCATAGCTCGAGGATGATGGTCTTCCAGACGGTAGGTCCATAGGTGACTGTGGAGCCCTATTCTTGATGTGCATGTTCTTCCGCAGTGAGGACATCATATTCCAGACAGAAGGCGGTCCCGGTCAGGGTTGGCACATTTCTTACCTCCCATTCATGCCTCTTCGAATTCTGCAGCACTGCTGGTCACAGCTGACCTCTGAAATGGTTCAGGTCTCTGAATGTTATAACTGCATCATGTAAAATCAGTTTTTCACTGATAGCCTCATCCATCTGCTATGAAATTCCCATAGATTTTAGGATATAAGGAGATCAAATACAGTGAAATAATAGATGGGGACCAGTTCTGGATCCAGAATGGAAAGAACCCAGAAGGAAAACCAGTTCAGGATCCCAGAAGGAAAATTCAATGCGTATATGGCCATCTTATCTGAGGTCTATGTGACTAGCACATAATATAGATCAGGCATGGGCAAACTTCAGTCCTCCAGGTGTTTTGGACTTCAACTCCCACAATTCCTAACAGCCTACCGGCTGTTAGGAATTGTGGGAGTTGAAGTCCAAAACACCTGGAGGGCCAAAGTTTGCCCATACTTGATATAGATTGTCTGTTCAGAGAATGTTCTAGGGATCTGGCACTGTATGTAGCTATAACACCTGATTGTTGTCCCTGTGTGCATAACATTGCAGTTTCAGCATTGCTAGCCTAGCACAAATGGCAGAGCTCAGCAAAAATACAGGCCATGGGGAGAGGTCAGCTAGTATCAAAATGGATCAGACTCACTAAAATAGATCTTTTGGTGGCTGTTGGCCTGCATATCAAAGCAGGGAAGAAGATCCACTTTGTCTTTCAATCTGAACTTTAAAAGGGCCATCGAAGATGCTGGACATATTTGGAGATGGGGCTTAGCACCTTGGAGAACTCAAGTTTGCACTGAAAGCCAGAACTGATCCACACCCTTGCTGACATGAGGGGCATCTACACTGTAGAATGAATGCAGTTTGACACCACTTTTGCTGCCATATCTCAATGCTACGGCATCCTGAAAGTTGTAGTTTCATAGCAGGCATGGGCAAACTTTGGAACTTGGGGTTCACATGCTTTTACTCTCTGCTAGGAAGACTGGCTTCCTGGTGATGGAAGGAAGAGAAGAGGAAGGAAAGAGAGAAGGAAGGAAGGACCAAAGGGAGGAAGAGAAGGATGGAAAGAGAAAGAAGGGAGAGAGGGAAGGAGGGAGGAAAGAGGGAAGGAAGGAAAGATAAAAGAGAAGGAAGGAAGGAAGGAAAAAGGGGGAAGGGAGGGAGGGTGGAAGGAAGGAAAAGATGGAAGGAGAAAGAGGGAGAAAATATGGAAAGAAGGAAGGCATAAGGAAAGGGAAGAAGGATGAAAGGGTTGGAAGGGAAGGAAGGAATGGAAGGAGGAAGGAAAAAAGAAGGAAGGATGAAATGGAGGAAGAGAAGGATGGAAGGAAGGAAAGACAAAAGAGAAGGGAGGGATGGGGAGGGAAGGAGGGAGGGTGGAAGGAGAAGATGGAGAAAGGGGGAGGGAGGAAATATGGAAAGAAGGAAGACATAAGGGAAGGAAGGATGAAGGGGTTGGAAGGAAAGGAAGGAATGGAAGGAGGAAGGAAAAGGGAAGGAAGGTTGAAAAGGAGGAAGAGAATGATGGAAGGAAGAAAGGAAAGGATAAAGAAAAGAGGGATGGAAGGAAAGACAAAAGGGAAGGAAGGAAGGTGGAAGGGAAAGATGGAAGGAGAAAGAGGGAGAGGAAATATGGAAAGAAGGAAGGCTTAAGGGAAGGAAGGATGAAAGGGTTGGAAGGGAAGGAAGGAATGGAAGGAGGAAGGAAAAGGGAGGGAAGAATGAAAAGGAGGAAGAGAAGGATGGAAGGAAGGAAAGGATAAAGGAAAGAGGGATGGAAGGAAAGACAAAAGAGAAGGAAGGAAGGAAGGAAGGAAGGAAGGAAGGAGAAAGAGGGAGAGGGAAGGAGGGAGGAAATAGGGAAGGAAGGAAGGCATAAGGGAAGGAAGGAAGGATGGAAGGGTTGTAAGGGAAGGAAGGGAAGGAGGAAGGAGAGAAGGAAGGAAAGACAAAAGGGAAGGAAAGAAGGAAGGAAGGAAGGAAGGAAGGAAGGAAGGAAGGGGGAAGGGAGGGAGGAAGGAAGGGAGGGAGGGAGGAAGGAGAGGGAGGAAAGTGGGAAGGAAGGAAGAACAAAAGGGTGGAAGGGAAGGAAGGAGGGAAGGAGGAAAGAAAGAGAGAAGGAAGGAAAGGATGGCAAGAGAAAGGAGGGCATGAGAAAAGAGCCCAAGTGGCTGGGTTTGCCCATACCTGTTTTATAGGGTCTTTGACCTTCTTTGCTAAAGAGTCCGGTTGTCTCACCAAACTACAGCTTCCATGATTTAATAGCACTGAGCCATAGCAGTTAAAGCAGTGTCAAACTGTATTTATTCTACAGCGTAAACATTCCTCAGCCATCAGACATTTATGGACGAAGGAAAGACGGGCTTTTAAGGATGGTGCAATTGGAATTTCCTGCTGGGAATGCATTTTAATATTTTAAAGTCTAATGGTTTCAATGATACAAATGCTTTGAATGTTTTTTAATGTTTACATTTATGTTGTAATGCATTTACATGTTTCATATTTGCATTGTTTTGTATTTGCATACTTGTCTTGTTTTATATTTATTGTTAGCTGCCTTGAGTCAATGAATTCCATTTTATTATGTTTCAGGGGCAGGAACTAGCCAAACCACCTCTGAATATCCTTTGCCTAAGAAAACTTTCTGGAATCCATGCATTTGCCATAAGGTGACTTGCAGGTGTGCGCACGTGTGCGCACACACGTATATTCAATGCTAGGGAATCAAGGGAGTTGTATGTGTTGTTGAAGGCTTTCATGGCTGGAATCACAGGATTGCTGTGAGTTTTCCAGGCTCTATGGTCAAATTCCAGGAGCATTCTCTCCTGACATTTCGCCTACATGTATGGCAGGTATTCTCAGAAGTTGAGGGAACAACCTCTCAACCTCTGAGGATGCCTGCCATAGATGTGGGTGAAACATCAGGAGAGAATGCTTCTGGAACATGACCAGACAGCCTGGAAAACTCACAGCAACCAAAAGGAGTTGTAGTTTGGTGAGGCACCAGCACTATTTGATAGAGAAGACTACAGACCCTGTAGAACTACAGCTCCCAAGAATCCATAGTCATGAGCCATGGCAGTTAAAAAGGTGCCAAACTGCATCCATTCTACACTGTATTACACCATATAATTAATGCAGTTTGACATCATTTTAACTGCCATGGCTCAATGCAATGGAATCTTGGGCAGAGAAGGCTGAAGACCTTGTTAAACTACGATCCCTCTAATGCCATAGCATTGAGTCATGGCCGTTCAAAGTGCATTAAATGGTGCCAAACTGCATTAACTTCAATCTAGATCATGTATGTCTGGATCGGAATCAGTTTAGGCCTTGCCTCTACGTGGGAGGAAAGGCAAAGACAATGCCAGACAAAGAGCAATAAAAGATAATAATATAATAATACTTTATTTATAATCCGCCCTATCTCCTCTAGGGAAACTAAGCAGGTCCAGCTCTGATGAGCGCTTGGATGGGAAATTGCCAATGAATCCCAGGCTGAGAAAGGAAGAGGCAAAAGCTCTTCTCAGTATTCCTTGTCTAAGAAAGCCTCATGAAACTGAGGGGAATGGCCATAAAGGAATATAAAGAATCATGGAGTTGGAAGAGATCGTGTGGGTCATCCAGTCCAACCCCTTTTTGCCATGCAGGTTAAGCACAATCAAAGCAGCCCTGACAGATGACCATCCAGCTGTTTAAGAGCCTCCAAAGAAGGAGCTTCCACTGGAGTTCCACTGTTGAATGAAGGCTGCATCTACTCTGTAGAATAAAAGCAGTTTGACATTGCTTGACCTGCCATGGCTCTGGAATCCTGGGAGTTGCAGTTTTGGGGGAGTTGCCTCTCCAAACACTGAATATCCCATAGGATGGAGCCATAGCAATTCTAGTAGTGCCAAACTGCATCCCTTCGACAGTAGTGCTGTAGATGCACAGGAGGGTATTTTGGCCCCAGGTGAACTGCAATGGCCATCCTATCATTATTTGAGTCCACAGGGCTCTCTGGATGTAGGTGAATTACAACTCCCAAACTCAAGGTCAGTGCCCACAAAACCCTTTTCTCTTGGTCATGGCAGTTCTGCATGGTAGGATTGGTTCAATTCCATCATTGGTGGAGTTCAGAATGCTCTCTCATTGTAAGTAAACTATTAATCCCAGCAACTACAACTCCCTAATGTCAAGGTCTATTTCCCCCAAAGTTCACCAGTGTTCACATTTGGGAATATTGAGTATCTGTGCCAGGTTTGGTCCAGATCTATCATTGCTTGAGTCCACAGGGCTCTCTGGATGTAGGTGAACTACAACTTCAAAACTCAATGCCTATTAAATCCTTCCAGTATTTTCTGTTGGCCATGGGAGTTCTGTGTGCTAAGACTGGTTCAATTCCATCATTGGTGAAATGCTCTTTGAATTGTAGGTGAACTATAAATCCCAGCAACTATAATTCCCAAATGACAAAATTCAAACCTGGGTCTATTTGTGCCAAATTTGGTCGGGTGAATGAACATACACCCTGCAGATACATTACGATTCATAACAGTAGCCAAAATCACAGTTATGAAATTGTTGTTCATTCGTTCAGTCGTCTCCGACTCTTTGTGACCTCATGGACCAGCCCATGCCAGAGCTCCCTGTCAGCCATCACCACCCCCCGCTCCTTCAAGGTCAGTCCAGTCACTTCAAGGATGCCATCCATCCATCTTGCCCTTGGTCAGCCCCTCTTCCTTTGGCCTTCCACTTTCCCCAGCATCATTGTCTTCTCTAGGCTTTGCTGTCTCCTCATGATGTGGCCAAAGTACTTCAACTTTGTCTCTAGTATCCTTCCCTCCAGTGAGCAGCCGGGCTTTATTTCCTGGAGGATGGACTGGTTGGATCTTCTCTCAGTCCAAGGCACTCTCAGCACTTTCCTCCAACACCACAGCTCAAAAGCATCGATCTTCCTTCGCTCAGCCTTCCCTAAGGTCCAGCTCTCACATCCATAAGTTACTACAGGGAATACCATGGCTTTGACTAGGCGGATCTTTGTTGCCAGTCTGATGTCTCTACTCTTTACTATTTTATCGAGATTGGACATTGCTCTCCTCCCAAGAAGTAAGCGTCTCCTGATTTCCTGGCCAGTCTGCATCTGCAGTCATCTTTGCACCTAGAAATACAAAGTCTGTCACGGCCTCCACGTTTTCTCCCTCTATTTCCCAGTTGTCAATCATTCTTGTTGCCATAATCTTGTTTTTTTTGTTTTGTTTTGTTTTTTTGACGTTTAGCTGCAACCCAGCTTTTGCGCTTTCTTCTTTCACCTTGATTAGAAGGCTCCTCAGCTCCTCCTCGCTTTCGGCCATCAGAGTGGTGTCATCTGCATATCTGAGGTTGTTAATGTTTCTTCCAGCAATTTTCACCCCAGCTTTGCATTCATCCAGCCCCGCACATCGCATGATGTGTTCTGCATACAAGTTAAAAAGGTTGGGTGAGAGGATGCAGCCTTGCCGTAGGCCTTTCCCAATCTTGAACCAGTCTGTTGTTCCGTGGTCAGTTCTGACTGTGGCTACTTGGTCCTTGTACAGATTCCTCAGGAGAGAGGGAAGGTGGCTTGGTATGCCCATCCCACCAAGAACTTGCCACAATTTATTATGATCCACACAGTCAAAGGCTTTAGAATAGCCAATGAAGCAGAAGTAGATGTTTTTCTGAAACTCCCTGCCTTTCTCCATTATCCAGCATCCGGATATTGGCAATCTGATCTCTCATTCCTCTCGTTATGAAATAGCAACGAAAATAATGTGATGGTTGAGGGGTCACCACAACATGAGGGACTGTATTAAGGGGTCGAGGCATTAGGAAGGCTGAGAAACCCTGCTTGAATGCCCTCCACCCCTGGAGATGCAGGGAAGCCGGAGAGTGCCTGCTATTGGCGCAGAGAGAGGATGCTTGGCTCCTTCTCTTCCATCCAAAGCGAAAGTCCATCCCTCCTCCTCCTCCTCCTCCTCCTCTCTCCCCCTTCCCTTGGATGTCGTCGCCGTGACGACGCCCGGGCCTTAGTCCCGCCCCCTCCTCCCTCCCTGCCCTCCCCTCCCCTCCCTCCCTCCGGAGCATCCCAGCTCCCTGCTGCCCAGCTCCGGTGCCAGGGCCTCCCCCCGCCGGCCAGGATCCCGTGCCTGGCCCTCTCCTCCGCGCTCGGTGCCGCTCTCCCGGGCCCTCCCCTGCTGCCCGCCAAGCCCCGGGCTGGAAGACGCAGGGCAGCCTGGAAGGGGGCTCCGGCCATGGAGGGAGGCGGAGGAGGAAGAGGAGGCGGCGGAGGAGGCGAGGGAGGCGAGGGCGGAGAGGCCGGAGGGGGGTCGAGCCGGGCGCCCCCCAAGGAGGAGGAGCAGGACCCCGCCAAGGAGCCCAACCCCTTCATCCATGACCTGCGGATGAGCCGGCTGCAGAGGGCCAAGGTGAGCCTGGGATAGCATTGGGGGGGGGGTCCCGTCTTTTGGGGTGCCTCTGACAGAAGGGGAGCAAGGTTGCGGAATGATTGCTGCCTCTGGGAGGACTGGGCAGGGAGGGCTTGCTGGAGGTGCTTTCTTTTGGGGTGTCTCTATGAAAGGGAGGCTTTGCTGGAGGCCTCCTTTTGGGGGACCCCTGGAGGGAGAGGTTAGAGGGTGTCTGGAAGGAGATTGGAGGAAAGGGCTTGCTGGGGATGCTCCCTTTTGGGGTGTCTCTACAAAAAAGAGGCTTTGCTGGAGGCCTCCTTTTCGGGGACCCCTACAGGGAGAGGTTAGAGGGTGTCTGGAGGAAGATTGGAGGAAAGGGCTTGCTGGAGGTGCTTACTTTTGGGGTGTCTCTGCGAAAATGAGGTTTGCTGAAGGCCTCCTTTTGGGGGACCCCTGGAGGGAGGATATCTGGGTGGAGATTAGAGGAAAGGGCTTGCTGGGGTGCTTTCTTTTGGGGTACCTCTGTGCAAATAAAGGCAGAAGGAAAGCTTTGCCATGGGCTTTCCTTTGGGGTGCCTCTAAGAATTGGAAACGGATGGGTATGGGAATGTCTGGGGAGAGGGTATTGGAGGAAAAGGCTTGTTGGGGGTGCTTTCTTTTGGGGTATCTCTGCAAAAGGCTTTGCTGGAGGCCTCCTTTTGGGAGGACCCCTGGAAGAAGTGGGGAGGGACGGATTAGAGGGTATCTGGGGGAAATTGGAGGAAAGGGCTTGCAGGGGGGTGCTTTCTTTTGGGGTGTCTCTACAAAAAGGAGACTTTGCTGGAGGCCTCCTTTTGGGGGACCCCTGGAGGGAGTGTATCTGGGGGGAGATTGGAGGAAAGGGCTTTCTGGGGTGCTTTCTTTTGGGGTATCTCTGCAAAAAGGACACTTTGCTGGAGGCCTCCCTCTTTGGGACTCCAGGAGGGATAGGTTAGAAGGTGTCTGGAGGGAGATTGGAGGAACGGCTTACTGGGGGTGCTTTCTTTTGGGGTGCCTTTGTGCAAAGAAAGGCAGAAGGAATGCCTTGCTAGGGGCTTTGCTTTGGGGCGCCCCTGTAAGTAGTGGGAAGGGATGGGTTTGGGAATGTGTTGGGAAAGTGGAGAGGAAAGGGCTTACAGGGGGTGCTTTCTTTTTGGAGTGTCTCTGCGAAAGGGAGGCTTTGCAGAAAGCCTCCTTTTGGGGGACCCCTTGAGGGATAGGTTATAGGCGATCTAGAGGGAGAGGCAAAGGCTTACTGGGATGCTTTCTTTTGGGGTGTCTCTATGAAAAGAAGGCTTTGCTGGAGGCCTCCTTTTAGAGAGACCTGTGGAAGAAGTGGGGAGAGATGGGTTAGAGGGTATCTGGAGGGAGACTGGAGGAAAGGGCTTGCTGGGGATGCTTTCTTTTGGGGTGCCACTGTGAAAAGAAAGGCAGACGGAAAGCTTTGCTAGGGACTTTCCTTTGGGGTGTCTCTGTAAGAAGTTGGAAGGGATGGATTTGGGAATGTCTGGGGGAAGAGGGGAGGAAAGGGCTTGCTGGGGGTGCTTTCCTTTGGGTGTCCCTGTGGAAAGAAAGCTTTCTTTTGGGGTGTCTGTGCAAAGAAAGGCAGGAAAGCTTTGCAAGGGGCTTTCATTTGGGGTGTCCCTGTGCAAAGAAAGGCAGAAGGAAAGCTTTCTTTTGGGGTGTCCTTGTGCAAAGAAAAGGAGAGCTTTCTTTTGTGGTGTTTCTGTGCAAAGAAAGGCAGAAGGAAAGCTTTCTTTTGGGGTGTCCCTGTTTAAAGAAAGGCAGAAGGAAAGCTTTACTAAGGGCTTGCTTTTAGGATGCCTCTGTCATAAGCGGTGAGGAATGGGGTTTGAGGGCGCTTGCTTTTGGAGTGTTTGTGAGAAGCGTTTGCTGGGAGGCTGCTTGTTTTTGGGGTGACCTCTTATAAAAAAGGGGCTGGAAGGTTAAGTGTGTGAAGGGCATTGTAGGGAAGGGCTTTGGCATCCCCTCCCTCCCTTCCCACTGCATCCTTCCCTTTCATGACCTGCTGTAAGGAAGAGGGGCAGAAGCGGGATGTCTAGGTGGGCCCCACTTCGCCCTGCATCTGCTTGAGATGTGTCTTTCCTTTTGGGATGCCTGTATAAGGGTGCAGGAAGAGTTTGACAGAAAGGAGGGTATCTTATAGAAGGGTCTTTAGGGCTGGTTTGGCACCCCTCTGAAAAAAGAAACCCCCTTCTTTCCCTCAATGTCCTCCTGGGGGATTTTGAAGCACCTTCTTTCCAGGCCAGAAGGTGACTGTCTAAAGGGGGTCTGTAGGAAAGGGAGGCCTGTGGGGCCAAGGTGATGGGGAGGGAGAAGGCTTAAAGGTCCTGGAAGCATTTGCTGGGGGTCCTTTTGGACTGTCTTTATGAGAAGAAGGGAGAGAAGTGTTTCTTGGGAGGGTGAAGGACATTTTATGGAGGGGGTTTGGTGCTCCTTTGAGGAACCAGAGGTTGGTTCGCTGCCCCACAATTGTCACTCCTTCAATTGTAGGGCATAGTGGAACTTTGGCACCCCTTTCCCAGAGGAGAAGTGGACTAGGGGGATTGTCTGTGGGGAAACTGTGGGGGCAAGTTTGAGTTTGCAGTGGAGGGAGGAAGAGCAACGCTATCAGGCTTTTGCTGGGGTGCTTCTCTTTTTAGATGTCTCTATGAGGAGTGAGGTGGTGAAGGGTAAGGGGCAAAGGGGCATGTTCTTGGGGTGCCTCTGAGGAACTAGAATTGGAGGTTTCTTCCCCCACAAACCCTATTCCCTTCAGTGTAGGGTAATGCAAAGTTTTAGGGTTTCCTTGAGAGTCAAGAAAGAAGTTTGTGGGGTCAGAGGGGCAGCAATGGAGCAGAGGCCTTTCTGGAGTTCTTAAAGCAGGCACGGGCAAACTTTGGCCCTCCAGATGTTTTGGACTTCAACTCCCACCATTCCTAACAGCCTTAGACCCTTTCCTTTTCCCTTTCCTTTCCTGCTTAAGTGACTGAGGGGGAAAAGGAAGGGGCCTGAGGCTCTTAGGAATGGTGGGAGTTGAAGTCCACAACACCTGGAGGGCCGAAGTTTGCCCATGCCTGTCTTAGAGGCATCCTGCCTCCTATGTGTTCCTGCCTGCCATAGAGAACAAGGTGCACACAGGGGGAGTGAGGTCCTAGGGAAAATATCAGTTTTTTCTGGGGTTTCTTCTTGACCAACTTCCCCTTGGACATTGTCGTTGATTTTGTAGTCCTTTGTATTGTTTAGGGCTGACATTTCTCAAGGAAGTTTGGTTGCTACAAATGGTGATGTGAGACAGAGTGGTGTTCTCATTGGTGTCAATAATAATAATAATAATAATAATAATAATAATAATAAAGTTAAGGTTTCCCCTGACATTATGTCTAGTCGTGTCTGACTCTGGGGGGTGGTGCTCATCTCCATTTCTAATCCAAAGAGCTGGCGTTGTCCATTGACACCTCCAAGGTCATGTGGACAGCAGGACTGCATGGAGCACAATTACCTTCCCGCAGAAGCGGTACCTATTTATCTACTCACATTTGCATGTTTTTGAACTGCTAGGTTGGCAGAAGCTGGGCCTAACAGTAGGAGCTCACCCTGCTCCCTGGATTTGAACTGCTGACATTTTGGTCAGCAAGTTTATATTTATCGTGTCATCAGCAACTATACCATTGTATTACATTTCTAACAGAACAAACAAACAAACAGATTAAAAAAAACACAGGTTTTGCAAACTTGGTCAGCAAGTTCAGCAGCTCAGTGATTTAACTGAGCAATTCATCGGAATAATAGTAATAATAATAATAATAATTATTATTATTATTATTATTTCTTTATTTATATCCCGCTTTTCTCCCACACAGGACCCAAAGCGGGTTACAACATATTAAAATCATGTAAACAACTATCCATATACATTGGTAATAAGTACAAAACTTTATAAAATAAGCAGTTTAAAACAACAATAATATACATTCACGTTCTCGTGGCATCATGTTCAAATTTATGGGATGTATTTTATATTGATAGGACTGGAAGTTATGGTAAGGAAGTAAAGGATGCTATACTTCAGAGGTAGTATATATCACATGTGGGGTTGTTTTTCGTTTTGGTCCCAAGACCATTGTGTATGGGGAAGACTATAAATCTCAGAGCTGGGGTTGGGTTGGCCTTTCCATCAATAGCATCCTCATCTGGTATCCATAAAAGTCCCTTTTATGGTATGGAAGAAACATAATGGGGGCATTTTTGGTGGGGAAGGGTCACAATAGGGGGCAAATGTATCTAAACGTCTATAACACTCCTTATGTCAATGTTTGGGTGTTTTTTTCCCACAGCAGAATAGGACTGGCCCTATAAATCCTATACTAGTATATCAGGGGATAACAACAACAAGAGATAATAGGGTTTATGAGCAATACGATTTCAGGTTTGGGTGCTTTGGTGCTAAGCAAAGTAAAAATGGCCAGGGTTGCTGTGTTTTCTGGGTTGTATGGCCATGTTCCAGAAACATTCTCTCCTGATGTTTCACCTTCATCTATGGCAGGCATCCTCAGAGGTTGTGAGATCACACCTACCTTGAACAGACAAGAGTTCAGACCTCACAACTTCTGAGGATGCTTGCCATAGATGCAGGCGAAACGTCAGGAGAGAATGCTTCTAGAGCATGGCCATACAGCCCGAAAAACCTACAACAACCCAGTGATTCCAGCCATGAAAGCCTTCGACAATACAGACAAGAGTTCTTTCTCCCACCCTGGACATCCCACAAATAGATAAACCCCCCTTTCCTAGTTTCCAACAGACCTCACAACCTCTGAGGGTGCCTGCCACAGATGCAGGCGAAACATCAGGAGAGAATGTTTCTAGAACATGGCCATATAGTCCGAAAAACCTACAACAACCCAGTGATTCCAGCCATGAAAGCCTTCGACAATACAGACAAGAGTTCTTTCTCCCACCCTGGACATCCCACAAATAGATAAACCCCTTTTTCCTAGTTTCCAACAGACCTCACAACCGCTGAGGGTGCCTGCCACAGATGCAGGCGAAACATCAGGAGAGAGTGCTTCTGGAACATGGCCACACAACCCGGAAAACTCACAACAACCCCATGATTCTGGACATACAAGCCTTCGACAATACATTAAAGGGGGTTTGCTATTTATTTGGGGGCTTCTTCAGATGTATAAGGGCAGAGTGAGATCAGTAGGGGCCGCTGCAGTGTCTGAAGGGTGATTATGCAGTCCTGAACAGCTAAGGGTCAGAATGTTCTGCAGGGCAAAGCGTAGAAAGAAAATTGCATTGCAGACCGTAACCCAGGACCGTGAAGGACCTTGGGTGCCTTCAGGGGGGGAATGTAAGAAGCCTGGATTGGGAGGGAGAGATCTCTTTGTGGAGGAGTGTGTTGAGAAGCTGGCCGGTGGAAGGAGTGAGCCAGGCCTCAGTTTCCTTTGGAGTAGGGGGAGGGAAAGGGGAGAAGTCAAGCTAATGACTCTCCTTTCTGCTGCTTTGCTTTAGCCATGCGGCAAGGCAATGCTGCTGGAAGGAGGCGGAGGGAAGAAGGGAGGGAGGAAGCAGGCAGTGAAGAATGGCAGAGGCCATTCGAAGCAGGCTCAGATATCTCTGCTTCCAGGTCCTGCAGTTCGGTTCTTGCTTGGGAGTCCCACGGGAAGTGGAAGCCTAGTGGTGAGAGCAGTGGTTCTCAACCTTCCTAATGCTACGGACCCCTTAATACAGTTCCTCATGTTGTGGTGACCCCCAACCATAACATTATTTTCATTGCTACTTCATAACTGTAATTTTGCTAGTGTTATGAATCATAATGTAAATATCTGATGTGCAGGATGAATTTTCATTCATTGGCACAAATTTAAAATACTGGTGGGATTGGGGGGGGGGTTGATTTTGTCATCTGGGAGTTGTAGTTGCTGGGATTTATAGTTCACTTACAATCAAAGAGCATTCTGAACTCCACCAAGAACAGAATTAACCCAAACTTGGCACACAGACCTCCCATGACCAACAGAAAATACTGTAGGATTTGGTGGGCATTGACCTTGAATTTTGGAGTTGTAGTTCACCCACATCCAGAGACCACTGTGGACTCAAACAATGATGGATCTGGACCAAACTTGACACGAATTCCCCAATATGCCCAAATGTGAACACTGGTGGAGTTTGGAGAAAATAGACCTTGACATTTGGGAACTCTAGTTGCTGGGATTTATAGTTCACTTACAATCAAAGCACCCCTTGAACCCCACCAATGATAGAATTAGACCAAACATCCCAAACAGAATCCTCATGCCTTGAAGGGACTCAGTGGTGCAAACCTCCCTCCAGCCTCGTATGCTCTCCCTCACCCCGTATATGCCGCCACCACGCTGCCATGCGCTGAGCATGCCTGCTCTCCCCTCCCCACTTGGAGTCTCAGAAACAGCCCTCCCCTTGGCTGAGAGCCTGGCCAATCACAGCAGAGGATTCGTCATCACTTTCCGAAAAGGAAGAGCAGGACAGGCAGCGAGATCTTCAGCCTTCTCTGCCAAAGGGGTTCCAAAGACCATCAAAAATATATGTTTTCTGATGGTCTTTGGTGACTCCACTGAACCCCCCTCGCGGCCCTCCAAGGTCTCAACCCTCAGGTTGAGAAACTTTGGGTTAGGGGGAGATATGTTTTCAGTCTTTCCAAGGATCGGTTCCTTCTAACAGCCCCTTTCAATGCTTCTTTATTTGGTTTTGCAGTTGTTAGGTTCTTCCTTTCCCTGGCAACTGGTACAGAAGCAGGCAGGCTTGCTTTCTTCTCCTGCATCCTGCCTTTTGTCCTTCATCTGGTCCAGACCTCAATTCATCTCTTCCCATCACCAATAAAACTCAGTTTGAGTTTCCAAGATCTTTACAAGGGTGGTAATAACAATGTGTCCTGGAAGTCGCTTGTTCATAGGGTTTCTGGAATTCAAATTAACAACAAATACAAACTGCCGGTTAGCTTGTCCTGCTGTAGCTTTGTCATCCTGCTGTCCTTGCTGCCAGACTAGGATGCATCTACACCAGGCCTGGGCCAACTTGGGTCCTCCAGGTGTTTTGGACTTCAATTCCCACCATTCCTAACAGCCTCAG
This sequence comes from Anolis sagrei, assembly GCF_037176765.1. NCBI lineage: Eukaryota > Metazoa > Chordata > Lepidosauria > Squamata > Anolidae > Anolis > Anolis sagrei. The sequence continues at coordinate 13,176,745 of NC_090026.1, read as the reverse complement.
GCCCCTTCCTTTCCCCCCTCAGCCGCTTAAGCGGCTGAGGGGGGAAAGGAAAGGGCCTGAGGCTGTTAGGAATGGTGGGAATTGAAGTCCAAAACACCTGGAGAGCCCAAGTTTTCCAGGCTTGACCTAAACTGTAGACTTAATGCAGTTTGACAACACTTTAGCTGCCTGGAATCCTGGGAGTGATATTTTCTCAAAGTAGTACCAGCCCTATTTTGCAGAGGAGGCCAAAGACCTTTTAAAAACTGCAATTCCCATGACCCATGGATGTCCACGTCAAACTGCATTCATTCTACTGTGTAGATCAGGCATGGGCAAACTTTCTGACTTGGGGGCCGCATGGCGGGCCGAAGCAGGGTAGGTGGGCCAGGAGGGGGGTATTTCTCCCCTTTCTCTTTTCTTTTGGGAAACATTTGGATCCCAAAGGGTTGGGCTTGGTCAGGATGAGATGGTGGACGAGAGAGAAGAAAGTGTATCAATTACACCCTGTATTGCCTACTCCTGATATAGAATCCTAGAGCTGGAAGAGACCCCCAAGGGACATCCAGTCCAACCCCCTGTCACGCAGGAAGGCACAATCAAAGCACTCCTGATAGACAGCCTCTGCAGAAAAGCCACCAGAGGAGACTCCACCACACTCCTAGGCAAGCTATGCCACTCTCCAACAGCTCTCAGGAAGGTCTTCCTAATCTTTTCTGTCAAATCCCTTTCCCTGCCATTTGAAACCATTGCTTCATTGTGTCTTGGTCTCTAAGGTAAAAGTTTTCCCCTAATATTAAGTCCAGTCGTGTCTGACTCTTGGGGTTGGTGCTCATCTCAATTTCTAAGCCGAAGAGCCAGCATTGTCCGTAGAAACCCCCAAGGTCATATGGCCAGCATGACTGCATGAAGCTGGAGCGGTACCTATTGATCTACTCACATTTGCATGATTTCAAACTGCTAGGTTGGCAGGAGCTGGGCCTAACGACAGGAGCTCAACCTGCTCCCAGGAATCAGACCTGCAGCCTTTCAGTCAGCAAGTTCAGCAGCTCAGTGGTTTAATGCACTGTGCCACCGGGGGCTCCTGTCCTGGTTTTAGAGCAAGAGTAAGTCAGTTTTCCTCCTCCCTCCTCCTTAATGGGACACCATTTGAAATCTTGGAACATGGTTCTCATGTTCCCTCTCCACCTTCCCCGAGCTAAACATATCCTAGGAGGAAAGGAGGAAGGAAAAAGAGAAGGAAGAAAGGAAGAGAGGTGTGGAAGGGATGAAGGGAATAGAGAGGGAGCAAAGAGAGAAGGAAGGAAAGACAAAAGGGAAGAAAGGAAGGGAAGAGAATGAGAGAGTGGGAAGGAGGGAGGATAGAGGAAAGGAAAGCAGGGTGGAAGGGAAGGAAGGAGAGAGGAAAGAGGGAAGGAAGAAAAGACAAAAGGGAAAAATGAAAGGAAAGAGAATGAGGAAGTGGGAAGGAGGGAGGAAAGAGGGAAGGAAAGAAGGACAAAAGGGTAGAAGAGAAGGAAAGAGGAAAGAGAGAAGGAAGGAAAGACAAAAGGGAAGAAAAGAAAGAAAGTGAATGAGAGAGTGGGAAGGAAGGAGCAAAGAGGGAACAAAAGAAGGATGAAAGGGTGGAAGAGAAAGAAGGAGAGAGGAAAGAGAGAAGGTAGGAAAGACAAAGGGGAAGAAAGGAAGGAAAGAGTATGAGAGAGTGGGAAGGAGGGAGGAAAGAGGGAAGGAAAGAAGGACCAAAGGGTGGAAGGGAAGGAAGGAGAGAGGAAAGAGAGAAGGAAAGAAAGACAAAAGGGAAGAATGGAAGGAAAGAGAATGAGAGAGTGGGAAGGAGGGAGGGAAGAGGGAAGGAAAGAAGGACGAAAGGGTGGAAGGGAAGGAAGGACAGAGGAAAGAGAGAAGGAAAGAAAGACAAAAGGGAAGAAAGGAAGGAAAGAGAATGAGAGAATGGGAAGGAGGGAGGGAGGAAAGAGAGAAGGAAAGAAGGACGAAAGGGTAGAAGAGAAGGAAGGAGAGAGGAGAGAGAGAAGGAAGGAAAGACAGAAGGGAAGAAAGGAAGGAAAGAGAGAGTGAGAAGGAGGGAGGAAAGAGGGAAGGAAAGAAGGGTGGAAAGGAAGGAAGGAGTGAGGGTGAAAGAGGAAGGCAGGGAAAGAGAGAAGGAAGGAAGGATAGGATGATGAGAAAAAGAGAGTGAGGGCCTGAGAAAAGAGCCTAAGGAGCCGCATCTGGCCCCTATTAATATATAATATTAATATTGTGCTATGATAATAATATAATATATTGTATTTACCTTTTACTTGTAAGCCGCTCTGAGTCCCCTTCAGGGTGAGAAGGGTGGCATATAAATGTCATCAATAAATAAATAAATAAATAAATGTGTCCTAAGAGCCTCAAGAACCTATTAGTTGAACTTGACATGAATACATCTTGCTAAGAAAAGGCTGTGTTGGGTTGCCTTAGTTTTTAGAGCCAACTTAACATGATAGTTTGAACATTTATGGGAAATTAGGGTTCAAAAACTTTTGTCAGTGCTGTAAATCCACTGAGTGACCTTGGGCAAATCAGTCTCCGAGGAAGGCTATGAACACCCTAAGGATCAGCCAAAAACAATTAGGGAGGGACAGCAATTTCCTTCTTAGCTTCAAGGAAAGACTAATGAATTGAGATCCCCCTGGGGTTATGGGAAGCAGAAGTCATAAGAGAGATTTATTCTATTATCCAAGCAGAGATATGTTACCTCTTTTTTTAGTCATTACAACTCCAATAATTCACCAGCCAGTGGTAGCAGGCTGTGCATTCTGGGAGTTTCAGGGCAGGAAAAGGGATCTTTGCCCCTTTTTTGCATGTACTCAAGTCTTGCATATAACCAGGAAATAACATGTTCAGCCTCAAGTCCGTAAGAGTGGTTGGTCTGCATTCTGAATGTCATCCATAGCAAGGAGAATGGATGAGCCTTCTTGTGAAATGCAAGAATAAGCGTTTACCCAAGGAAACGAAAGGGCAGCAGATTGGTCACGGTTGAAAGAAAGTACTTCACACTGAACATTTCTTCATTTTTCAGAAAATTCAAACCAAGCCTTTCTCGCAATGAGCTCAAGCTAATATAGTTGGAAGTAGGTCAAGCTTGGAGAGAGTGATTTGACCAAGGTCAAGCAGTGAGTTCTACGGCTGAGGGTGTATCTACACTCTGGAATTAATGCAGTTTGGCACTAATTTAATGCTGTGGAATCTTGGAAGTTGTAGTTTAACAAGGTATTTACCTTTCTCTACCATAGTAGCTAGGTGACACGGGAAAAAAAAAACTGGGAATTGTAGTCTGGGCTGGATCACATGGATTAATGACCTGATCCAGAGTTATATAACCAGACTAGAGTTTAGCACAGCTGGTTAATCACCAGCGGCAATAGATCTTACTAATCCAAAGTTTGGCTGTTCGAAGCCTGGGTTGGGGTGAGCACCTGACCTTCAGCCCAGCTTACTATCTACCTAAGCATAGAATCATAGAATCAAAGAGTTGGAAGAGACCTCATGGGCCATCCAGTCCAACCCCCTGCCAAGAAGCAGGAATTTTGCATTCAAATCACCCTTGACAGATGGCCATCCAGCCTCTGTTTAAAAGCTTCCAAAGAAGGAGCCTCCACCACACTCCGGGACAGAGAGTTCCACTGCTGAACGGCTCTCACAGTCAGGAAATTCTTTCTCATGTTCAGATGGAATCTTCTTTCTTGTAGTTTGAAGCCATTGTTTCATGTCCTAGTCTCCAAGGAAGCAGAAAAAAAGCTTGCTCCCTCCTCCCTGTGGCTTCCTCTCACATATTTATACATGGCTATCATATCTCCTCTCAGCCTTCTCCTCTTCAGGCTAAACATGCCCAGCTCCTTAAGCCGCTCCTCATAGGGCTTGTCCTCCAGACCCAGTTCGAAAACAGCTGTGAGCTGTGAGTAGAAAAATTAGGCAGCACTTAAGCGGGGAGGTATTTTACGGCACCATAAAGGAAATACCAAAAATGCCGGCAATCAAAGGAAGGAGGAAGTCTGTAACCAATGGCTCTTCATTATAGAAGATGGAGCAACAGCACCCCCCTATGGCTGGAATGGAGCACAACCTCCAGGACATTGAAGCTGGGAAAAATGCTTTATATACCTCTAATCTGTTGTCCGTCCTGTCTGTTTAATGGCATTGAATGTTTGCTGTGTATGTATTCTTCAATCTGCCCTGAGTCTCCTTTGGGGTGAGAAGGGCAGAATATAAATGAGGTAAATAAATAAATAAATGCATTCCACTTTGTCTCCCAAATAAGAATTCTGCCCTTAATTTTCCTTAAGTCCCCCAACTTCTAGTAATAACTTCATAATTCAGTCCATTTAAAAATAGACTTATCTGAGGAAAGGGGCAGGCAAAGTTACCAAGGGAATGTGAACACAATAAATATAAGGGTTCTGTTGTTTTCAAGGTCTCGCTTTAGCTATGCTAGAGGCAAATTGCCTGTGATCAAATCTTGCCAAGAAAACCCTGTGATAGGTTCGCCTTCGGGTTGCCGTACGTCAGAAAGGATTTGAAGGCACACAACAACAACAATTTGGGAAGTAATACTGTTATTTTTAGCAGCAGTGACCTCATTTTCCCCTTCCCCATAGCTATACTCCTGGCTTGTCCTCACCAGGAATGCTATGTCCAGTTCTGGGCATCACATTTCGGGAAAGATCGTGTCAAGCTGGAAAGTGTCCAGGGAAGAGGGACCAAAATGACCAAAGTCTGGAAACCAAGTCCTATGAGGAGCGGCTTGAGGAGCTGGGTACGTTTAGCCCAGAGAAGAGAAGGTTGAACAGTGGGTTGTTGTAGGTTTTTTTGGGCTGTATGGCTGTGTTCTAGAAGCATTCTCTCCTGATGTTTCGCCTGCATCTGTGGCAGGCATCCTCAGAGGTTGTGAGGTCCTCACAACCTCTGAGGATGCCTGCCATAGATGCAGGCGAAACGTCAGGAGAGAATGCTTCTAGAACATGGCCATACAGCCCAAAAAACCTACAACAACCCAGTGATTCTGGCCATGAAAGCCTTTGACAATACATTGTAGGGTTGTTGTAGGTTTTTCGGGCTATAGGCCCGTGTTCTAGAAGCATTCTCTCCTGATGTTTCGCCTGCATCTATGGCAAGCGTCTTCAGAGGTTGTGAGGTCAACCCAGTCATTCCAGCCATGAAAGCCTTCAACAATACATTAAAGGTTGAACATGTTAGCTGTGTTTAAATATTTGAAAGGATGTCATACTAAAGTTGGAACAATTTTTGTTTTCTGATATTTCAGAGACTGAGATGTGGAGCAGTTGATTCAAAATATAGGGAAAAAAATTCCACCTAAACATTTGGAAGAACTTCTTGACAATGAGATCTATTCAACAGTGGAATATGCTGTCTTAGAGTGTAGTAGGAGTCTATGGCCCTTTCTATACTGCCATATAATCCATATTTTATTTATCGTGTCAGAAGCAAATTGTGAATATAGTTACAAGGCATACAAAAACCACTTACAAAGTTAAAAGTTTGGCATTGCACTATATTTCCTTTGACCGCTTGGAATGCCTCTGGTGTGGCTGTGAGAAGGTCCTCCATTGTGCATGTGGCAGGTCTCAGGCTGCATTGTAGTAGGTGGTCTGTGGTTTGCTCTCCTCCACACTTGAATGTTGTGGACTCCACTTTGTGGGCCCATTTCTTAAGGTTGGCTCTGCATCTCGTGGTGCCAGAGCGCAGTCTGTTCAGCGCTTTCCAAGTTGACCAGTCTCCTGTGTGCCCAGGAAGGAGTTTTGCATTTGGTCTAAGCCACTGGTTGAAGTTCCAGGTTTTAGCCTGCCACTTTTGGACTCACGCTTGCTGAGGTGTTTTTGCGAGTATCTCTGTAGATCTTAGGAAGCTATTTCTTGATTTAAGGCATTGGCATGCTGGCTGATATCCAAAAAGAGGATGGGTCGGAGATGTCAATGCCTTGGTCCTTTCATTATAGGCTGCTACTCCTCGACAGATGTCAGGTGGTGCAATAACATCTAAACAGTATAATTTCTCAAGCGGTTTAGGGCATAGAATCCTGTGATAATGCGGCATGTCCCATTAAGAGCCATGTCCACTGTTTTAATGTGGGTTGATGTATTCCACACTGGGCATGTGTATGCAGTAGCAGAGTAGCAAAGCGCAAAAGCAGATGTCTTCACTGTGTCTGGTTGTGATCCCCAAGTTGTGCCAGTCGGCTTTTGTATAATATTGTTTCTCGCACTCACTTTTTTGCTTGATATTCAAGCAGTGCTTCTTGTAGGTTAGAACATGGTCCAGCGTAACTCCCAGGCATTTTGGTGTGCTGCAATGCTCCAGTGGGATTTCTTCCCAGGTCATCCTCAAAGCTTGAGATGCTTGTCTGTTCTTAAGGTGAAAAGCAACCATCTGTGCTTTAGATGGATTAGGAATCAACTGGTTTTCTTTGCAATAGGCAGTAAGAGCACCTGAAGCGTCAGAGAGCATCTGTTCAACCATTTCAAAGCTCCCTGCTTGGACAGTGATGGCACGATCGTCAACATAGATGAAACTCTATGCTTTTCTGCTTTGATATTTTGTGTTGTATGACTGTGTGGAATGGCCCTGGATATGGTTGTGATCCCCAGGTTATGCCAGATCTTCGTTGAGTCTACACTGCCATTTAGGTGCCACTGGTGGTGCAGTAGGTTAAACCGCTGAGCTGCTGAACTTCCTGACTGAAAGGTCAGTGGTTTGAATTCATAGAGCAGGGTGAGCTCCTGCTGTTAGCCCCAGCTTCTGCCTACCTAGCAGTTCGAAAACATGCAAATGGCGGAAACGTAATGACACTCCATGCAGTCATGCTGGCTACATGGCTTTGGAGGCATCTATGGACAATGTTGGCTCTTCAACTTAGAAATGGAGATGAGCACCACCCTCCAGTGTTGGACATGACTGGACTTAATGTCAAGGGGAAACCTTTACCTTTACCTTACACTGTCATATAATAAAACTTTATTTATTTTCCACCTTATCTCCCCAGAGGGGTTTAAAGCAGATTTGAGTCACAAAAAGGCAAACATTTAATGCCTGTTCAATTCCCGTTCATATAATCCAGTTCAAATCTGGATTTTATATGGCAGTGTAGATAGGGCCTATATCACTGAAGTTTTTAAGCATAGCATCTGTTGGGAGTGCTTTGGGTATTCCTGAATGGCAGAGGATTGGGCTGGATGTCCTTTGGGGTCTCTTCCAACTCTTCCAAGCTCCACTGGCTGCCGGTTCAGTTCCGAGCCCAATTCAAGGTGCTGGTCTTGACCTATAAAACCCTGTACGGTTCCGGTCCAGCGTATCTGTCCGAACGTATCTCCCTCTACGTCCCACCACGGAATTTAAGATCATCTGAGGGGGCCCTGCTCTCGACTCCACCGCTTTCTCAAGCAAGGCTGGTGGGGACGAGGAGCAGGGCCTTCTCAGTGGTGGCCCCCCACCTGTGGAACTCACTCCCAGTGGATATCAGGGCATCGACATCACTCCTGTCCTTTAGGAGAAAGACAAAGACGTGGTTGTGGGACCAGGCCTTCGGGCAGTCTGCTAACTAGATAGGACAACCAGGCAATTAGGACCGGCAGGACTGATATATGTGGACTGATAAATGTGGAAGAAAACTCTGAACCATGAGATAGCGAACACTGACTGGCAAGAAGGAAGAAGTGGTTGTATCGGTTTGTATGAAATTTTACTGGTTTTATTGGTTTTAACGGTTTTAGATGCAATGTATTGTTGTTGTTGTTGTTTGCTAATTTGTTATTTTGTTTTATTGCTTATTATTGTGTATTATGTATGCTATGGGCATCGAATTGTGCCTTGGATGTGTAAGCCGCCCTGAGTCCCCTTCGGGGTGAGAAGGGCGGGGTAAAAGTAAACCAAATAAATAAATAAATAAATTTGATCCTTATTACATTTCTGATGTTCGGTTGCCTCAATGAAGACTCGAGCTCTTTTAGAACAATTAAAAGTCCTAAAAGTCGAAATTATGTTCTTGATGCCTTCGGAGGGTGCATCGGTTCCATCCCAAGAGCTTGTGACATGGTTTAATGTCCTAGATAAGTGGATGCCAGGCCTCAGAACTCCTTTGACCTACCTCTAAGGTGTTATTTTCAGTCTGAAATGTATTTCTCGATGCTAATGGAGGGGCTTCTGGTTTTCTTTCAATCAGTAATTTTAAATCACGATGACTCACTAATCAAGATGGGGAAAAGGAAGAGCAGAGGCAGTTTTAAGTCAGGTTTCACATCCCTGCATTATGTATCCCCAGCGAATAAATAATGCATGCTAATTGGTTAATCTCGGCATTAAAAGTGGTTCATTTGTAACTCAATGAGTTACACTTTTTTCTGGTGTGGATGCTTTCTGCTTTGCTTGTCTTGTACTGAGTCGTTTCTCTGCTTTGTACCAATTCCTGTCCCCACTTTGGGAAAAGAAAGACCGATTCCCTCAACCTCAAAAAGACTTTTCCTCTTTGGGTTTGACAATGAAAGGTTTAGAAGTGAAAGAAGAGCAGTTGATTCGTTTCAAAAGACAGAAAGGATGTGGCCTTGTTTGCTGAAGGGGAGTAAACAGTATCTGTGGTTTGAGAACCGAAAAGAGAAAACGAAAAGAAGATTAAAAAGAGGAACATACAGACATATGAAAAGCATCATCGGAAAAGGTCAAATCCATGCTGTGATCTCGCATGCCTGAGATAATCTGTCTTTTCGGGCAGCTGCATAAATGGCCCAAGCAAGGGCTTGGTTGGCAATGCTCCTTTTTAAAACTACAGTCTCCATAATTCCCCAGCCAGCATGGCCAATGGGAGTTGTAGGTAAAGATAAAAGTTTCCCCTTGATAGTAAGTCTAGTCGTGTCCAACTCTGGAGGGTTGTGCTTATCTCCATTTCTAAGCCAAAGAGCTGGCGTTGTCCATAGACACCTCCAAGGTCATTTGGTCCAATGCATGGAGTGCTGTTACTTTTCTGCAGAAAATATGAGAAGAGTTTGGTGGACATTGACCTTGAGTTTTGGAGTTGTAGTTCACCTAAATCCAGAGACCACTGTGGACTCAAACAATGATGGATCTGGACCAAACTTGGCACAGATACTCAATATTTCCAAATGTGAACACTGGTGGAGTTTGGGAGAAATAGAGCTTGATATTTGGGAGTTGTAGTTGCTGGGATTTATAGTTCACCTACAATCAAAGAGGATTCTGAACCCCACCAATGATAGAATTGGGCCAGACTTCCCACACAGAACCCCCATGACCAACAGAAAATATTGATCTACTCACATTTGCATGTTTTTGAACTGCTAAGTTGGCAGAAGCTAGGGCTAACACCAGGAGCTCACCCTGCTCCATGGATTCGAACCACTGACCTTTCAGTCAGCAAGTTCAACAGTTCAGCGGTTTAACCTACTGCACTACCCTCTGCAGTGTAGACACATATAATCCAGATCAACGAAGATCTGACACAACCTGGGGATCACAACCATACCCAGGGCCACTCCACACAGTTATATAACACAGAATATCAAAGCAGAAAAGCATAGAGCAGTGATTCTCAACCTGGGGGTCGGGACCCCTGGAGGGGTCATGAAGCAGTGTCAGAGGAGTTGCCAAAGACCATCAGAAAACACAGTATTTTCCGTTGGTCATGGGAAGTCTGACCCAATTCTATCATGGGTGGGGTTCAGAATCCTCTTTGATTGTAGGTGAACTATAAATCCCAGGAAATACAACTCCCAAATATCAAGCTCTATTTCTCCCAAGCTCCACCAGTGTTCACATTTGGAAATACTGAGTATCTGTACCAAGTTTGGTCCAGATCCATCATTGTTTGAGTCCACAATGGTCTCTGGATTAGGTGAACTACAACTCCAAAACTCAAGGTCAATGTCCACCAAACTCTTCTCATATTTTCTGTTGGTCATGGAGTTCTGTGTGTCACATTTCGTTCAATTCCATCATTGGTGGAGTCCAGAATGCTCTTTGATTGTAGGTGAACTATAAATCCTAGCAACTACAACTCCCAAATGACTAAATCAGTACACCTCCCCCTGCAACCTCACCAGTATTCAAATTTGGGTGAATCAGGTATTTGTACCACATTTGGTCCAGCGGATGAAAATATATTCTGCATATCAGATATTTACATGATGACCCATAACAGTAGCAAAATTACAGTTTTGAAGTAGCAACGAAAATAATTTTATAGTTGGGGGTCACCACAACATGAGGAACTGTATCAAGGGGTCGTGGCATTAGGAAGGTTGAGAAACACTGGCATAGAGTTTCATCCATGGTGATGATCTTGCCATCACTGCCCAAGCAGGGAGCTTTTGAGATGGTTGAACAGAAGCTGTGGCTAACATCACACCCTGGATTTGAACCACCGACCTTTTGGTCAGCAAGATCAGCAGCTCAGCGGTTTAACCCGCTATGCCACCAGGGGCTCCAATGGGAGTTGTAGTATCCCACAAATGTATTTTTTGAAGTCTGAAGAGCCTGCCTAGGATACTACAGGGGAAGAAAGATGAGATAGCACCAAAGAAACAAGAGAAGAAATGCATAATCAATAAAACCAGGAAGACTAGGGAGAATAGAGACTTGCATTATTTTCAGATGTGTTCGTACCTATAAAGGAGATGCTGTTTCTTGGCTTTGATTTAAGTAAACCTGCATATATTGTGTGGGAAGGCTGTAAGCAGATGCCTGATCCTTTTGCTGGAGGGCAACTCAAGGCCTCTGGCTATTCCTCCCTTCTTCAAAGTCGGCACTTTTCAACCAGACTTGGAGCAGAAAGCTTTTCGAGCAAATAATGCTTTCAGACAAAGGAGTATCTAATAGGACAGGCAATGGGCAAACTTGGCTGTTAAGAATTGTGGGAGTTGGTCCAAAACACCTGGAGGGCTGAAGTTTGCCCATGCCTGCTCTATGATCTATAGTAACCTCTTCTTTCCAGTTGCATCATGAGCAATAATAATTTTTTTTTGGTCGTGTCAGGAGCGACTTGAGAAACTGCAAGTTGCTTCTGGTGTGAGAGAATTGGCCGTCTGCAAGGATGTTGCCCAGGGGACGCCCAGATGATTTGATGTTTTTATCATCCTTGTGGGAGGCTTCTCTCATGTCCCCACATGAGGAGCTGGAGCTGATAGAGGGAGCTCATCCGCCTCTCCCCGGATTCAAACCTGTGACCTGTCGGTCTTCAGTCCTGCCGGCACAGGGGTTTAACCCACTGGCCACTGGGGGCTCCAATAATAATAATAATAATAATAATAATAATAATAATAATAACAACAACAATAATATAGGCAAAAGGTAAACATTAAATGCCTAGAAACAATAAGCACAGACACACAGGTAAAGGTAAAGGCTTCCTCTTCATCTCCGGCTCAAGGGGAGGTGCTCATCTCCATTTCTAAGCCGAAGAGCCTGCGTTGTCCTAGCTCATGTGGCCAGCATGACTTCATGGAGTGTGTTTACCTTCCCGTCAAGGGGGTACCTATTGATCTACTCACATTTGCATGTTTTCGCAGGAGCTGGGGCTAACTGTGGGAACTCACCCCATCCTGCGAATTTGAATCACCAAGTTCAGCAGCTCAGCAGTTTAACCCATTGTGCCACTACAGTGCAAGAGGGTCATCAGGTTGACCACCATAGAAAAAGGAAGCTGTATAGTGCTTTGCCTGACCCAGAAGTGCTGTTATATTCTTTATAGTGACTCTGTAGTCCTTGAGGAAATTACGAGGCTTTCTTGTGCCGTGCTTATGCTTGAACTCACTGTAGAATTATCGCCGCTTGATACCATGGAGCCTCCAGTGGCGCAGTGGGTTAAACCCTTGTTCTGGCAGGACTGTAGACCGACAGGTCGCAGGTTTGAATCCAGGGAGAGCGCAGATGAGCTCCCTCTGTCAGCTCCAGTTCCCCATGCAGGGACATGAGAGAAGCCTCCCACAAGGATAGTAAAACATCAAAACATCCAGGTGGCCCCTAGGCAACGTCCTTGCAGACGGCCAATTCTCTCACCCCAGAAGCGACTTGCAGTTTCTCAAGCTGCTCCTGACACAACAAAACAAAAACAAAAAAACCATGGAATTGTGGCAGTTGTAGTTTTACAAGGCCTTGAGCTTTCTCTGAGTTGGGCCTCATCAAAGTACAACTCCCATTATTCTTCCGGCGTTGAGCTATGACAGTTAAAGTGGTGTTAAAGGCTCCATGTAAACTGGCATATAATCTGGTTTCTGAATCCAGATAATCTGTTTTGAATTGAATTATATAGGAGTGAAGACTCATATAATCCAGTTCAAAACAGATGATCTGGATTCAGAAACTGGATTATATGCCAGTGTAGATCCAGCAAACTGTAGATGTATCATCAGGGAGGACTTGGGTTTGGTTTTAAGATGAGGAAGTTCAGGAAATAAAGTTTTCTGAATTTACAAACATATGAGTCTTTCAAAAAAATATCTCTGTATCATAGTGTTTCCTAAATATTTGGGGATTGGCCTTGGGAGACATCAAATGGTTTGAGTGTTGGAAACCAGGGCTGACATTCCCATGAGAACTGACTAATATTAAAATAGCAGAGTAGAATAAAGAAGTTGGTTAATAATGCAATATTGTCATTGTATGTCTTTAAGTTGGGAGACAGGAAGTCCATTTTAATTTTATGAATATTGTTTTTAGGCAGGGCAGGGCAGGACAAGGGTGTGTTACTGGCTGTATTGGAAAATTCCCGACTTTCCAAATTGCGTAACTATAATTACATGGCTGAAAAACTAATACATATATCTATCAATATCTATATATCTATATCTATATCCATAATAAAAAAATCAAAATGTATATGTATGTGTGTGGATGGGGTGCCCACTTCTACAGATAGGCTCCTGCTTCCACAAACAGCTTTAACTCACTGTGCTGAGGAGCCACCAAAAGCCCTCCCTCCATTGAGATTGCAGGTTATAGCTAGCACCACGAACATGTAGCCCAACCCCTGCCAATGTCCTCCCCAAATACCATACTGCCCACCACCCAAGGAATGCTTTCATTCGGGGACAAATTAATCCTAGATTTTATGTGTTTCCTCCACCACAGACATCCCAATGTTTCTTACTCTCTCCATTGGTGTGGAATTTGCATGACCTCACTCACTGCCTCTCCCTTAACCCTTTCCTACTCTTTTCAACTCTTTTCAACTCTTACTGGCAGCACATGGGGTGCAGACCCAAAATTAGTAAGAACATCAGCCTTGGCCTTGTCTTACTCAACTGCCGAGTATGCCTGTCCTGTTTGGCACAAGTCTGCCCATGCAAAACAGGTAAACATAGCATTGAATGAAAAATGCAGAATAATCACAGGATGTCTTAAACCTACACCTGTTGATAAACTCTGCAAGCCAGCTCCCCCGATGTGCAAAGGGAAGTTACTGCTAAATATGAGAGAAATAAGGTTGAACACTGTGAAAGCCACTCATTGTATGGCTACCAGCCCCCTCCCAGTAGACTCAAATCAAGGAAAACCTTTATGAGAACTACCACTCCTCTTGGCGTCCCTCCAGCAACAGCAAGGGTATCCCTCTGGGCAGCTAAACCAGGAAATCCCAATTGGGTGGCCCCCCACGAGGGTCTTCCTCCAGGGCCAAACCAAGAATGGGCAACTTGGAAGTCCCTGAACAGACTCAGAAGTGGAGTGGGCAGATCAAAAGATAACCTGGCAAAATGTCACGACCTAAAAGAATCCCACACCTTGTGTGACTGTGGAGCAGAACAGACAACTCTGCATCTGTATGCTTGTCCACTATGCCCTGCTTCATGTACAGAGGAAGAATTGTTGGAGGCTACATACTTCACATGATGGAAGTTGTAGTACACCCTGCATCAAGTCAGAGTACTGTGACCCCAGACTGACAATGGACCACGACCACTTTTGGCACACAGAACCCCACAACAAAAGAAAAATTCTGAAGAGGTTTGTGGGGATTGGGGGAGGGGAGGAATTCACCTTGATTTATAGCTATTGTAGGTACTGGGATTTATATTTCACCTGCAGTCAAAGAGCACTCTGAACCCCACCAATATTTATTTATTTATCATGTCAGGAGCGAACCAAAATAGTTGTATTGCATTAAAACACAAACAAAGAAACAAAACACAAAGTTTGCAGACTTGGTATTCTATTAAATGTCCTTTGACCAGTAGCTGGCCACTTGGAGTGCCTCTGGTGTTGCTGCAAGAAGCTTCTTCATTGTGCATGTAGCTGGGCTCAGGTTGCATTGCAGTAGGTGGTCTGTGGTTTGCTCTTTTCCACACTCGCATGTCATGGATTCCACTTTGTGGCCCCATTTCTTAAGATTGGCTCTGCATCTCGTGGTGCCAGAGCGCAGTCTGTTCGGTGCCTTCCAAGTTGCCCAGTTTTCTGTGTGCCCAGGGGGGAGTCTCTCATTTGGTATCAGCCACTGAATGAGGTTCTGGGTTTGAGCCTGCCACTTTTGGACTCTTGCTTGCTGAGGTGTTCCAGCGAGTGTAGATCTTAGAAAACTATTTCTTGAGTGAAGTCATTGGCGTGCTGGCTGATACCCAAACAGGGAATGGGCCAGAGATGTCACTGCCTTGGTCCTTTCACTATTGGCTGCTACTTCCTGATGGATGTCAGGTGGTGCAATATTGGCTAAACAGTGTAATTTCTCCTGTGGTATAGGGCACAGACATCCTGTGATAATGCGGCATGTCTCATTATGAGCCACATCCACTGTTTTATCGTGATGAGATGTGTTCCACACTGGGCATGCATACTCAGCAACCCCACCAATGATGAACCAGGACCTAACTTAGCACACAGAACCCCCATGACCAACAAAAAATACAGGAGGGCTTTGGGGAAAATTCACTTGGCTTTATATTTATTTAATGGGTTTTAAAAATATGTCGCCCATGGTGATGAACCTTATTTTAACCCCCAAATCAGTTGTATAGCTCCATTTAAATTCAGGATGAAACCCAGGGAAGTAATGCTGGAGTCCATCTGATTCTACTTCTCTGGAAAATTGATATAGATATTTATCAGATAATCAATCAACAATGAGGTTATGTATGCTGCTATCCAGCATGGGAGGTTTTCTAATGATTCCTGTTTAGATAATGATAATGATCAATGTCTGTATTTTTAGTATTTCTATTCCGTCTCACTTGGCTGATTGCATTGCCTCCCAGTTGCCTGCTCCAAGGATTCATATAATAGTCCACCAGCCATGTCACCATGCTTCTGACAAAATGGACCATAAAAGCTTATTCTGACCAAGATGTGTCTGTTTTAAAGGTCACACAAGGCTTTTTGCTGCTCTGGCTTCCTCAGCCTCGTTGGAAAATATCTTATCTTAGGGTTCAAGGCATATTTCCTGTAGTTCTTTATCTGTCAAGCTCAAGCAATCACTCTGTTTGGCTTGGAGCGGGTGTAACGCTTCCTGGTTTGACAAACCATTATCTTGCAATTGGGAGATACCTCTTTCTTTATTCTTCCTTCACCTTCTTGTGGCCTTACCTGCTGATCCTCTTAAGCTAAAATTTTAGTGTCCTGTTGTATCCAAAAATGGGAAATGCTAAATTATAATTCTATACTCAATGATATGGCAAGAAATCTTATTGATTTTGTCTTCTTGCTGTCCTATTGTGCATCTACACCAGGCCTGGGCAAACTTGGGCCGTCCAGGTGTTTTGGACTTCAACTCCCACAATTCCTAAGAGCCTCAGACCCTTTCCTTTTCCCCCTCAGCCGCTTAAGCGGCTGAGGGGGGAAAGGAAGGGGCCTGAGGCTGTTAGGAATTGTGGGAGTTGAAGTCCAAAACACCTGGACGGCCCAAGTTTCCCATGCCTGATCTGTACTGTAGAATTAATGCAGTTTGACACACTTTAAGTACTTTGGCTCAATTGTATGGAATCCTGGGAGTTGTAGTTTTACAAGGTCTGAAACCTTCTCTGCCCAAGAGCGCTGTTGACTCACCAAACAACAATTCCTAGGATTCAAAAGCATTGCACCATGGCAAGGTTGTGACAAATTGCATTAACTCCTTAAGTGTAGACACACCCTAAATCTAGATCCCAGCCTGGCATTGAATATATACCAATTCTTTGCACTCTGTATGAGTCATAAACAAATATTGCAAACACAGTCACAATGATTTAATGAATTTGCAAGTTCGTATCATTTTTAAAATATAATAGAAACAATGCAACGTACTCAATGCTATGAGAATCTAAGAGTTATAGTTTGGTGAAGCACCATCACTCTTTGGCAGAGAAGGCCAATGATCTTGTAAAGCAGTAGTTCTCAACTTTCCTAATGCTTCAACTCCTAGGACAGCAACATAAAGGCACATGGCACATGACTACAACAATGTGGGTTGTAGAGAAAAGGAGGGAAGCTCCACAGACATTTCCTTTAGTATAGTTCAGTGGTTTTCAACCTTCCTAATGCTGTGACCCCTTAATACAGTGCCTCATGTTGTGGTGACCCCCAACTATAAAATTATTTTTGTTGCTACTTCATAACTATAATTTTGCTGTTATGAATCATAATGTAAATATCTGATATGCAGGATGGATTTTAATTCACTGGACCAAATTTGGCACAAATACCCAATATGCCCAAATTTGAAGTGGTGGGGTTGGGGGGGGGGTATTAGTTTTGTCATTTGAGAGTTGTAATTGTGAGGATTTATAGTTCACCTACAACAATGGAATTGAACCCAACTTGGCACACAGAATTCCCGTGATCAACAAAAAATACTGGAATGGTTTGGTGGGCACTGTCCTTGAGTTTTGGAGTTGTAGTTCACCTACATCTAGAGAGTGCAGTGGACTCAAACAATAATGGATCCAGACCAAACTTGGCTTGAATACTCAATATGCCCAAATTAGAACACTGGTGGGAAAACAGAGCTTGACATTTGGGAGTTGTAATTGCTGGAATGTATGGTTCACTTACAATCAAAGAGCAGTCTGAACCCCATCAACGATAGAATTGGGCCAAACTTCCCACAGAGAATCTTCATGAGCAACAGAAAGTACTGTGTTTTCTGATCATCTTTGATGACCCCTCTGACACCCCCTCATGACCCCACCAGAGGTCCTGACCCCCAGGTTGAGAAATACCATTGTAAAGTGACAACTCTCAATTTTTCCATATGTGAGTTGAAGTGATGTCAAACTGCATTAATTCTACAATGTAGATGCACTTATGTAACAGCAAGGTCTATAAACCCTCGGGGAGAAAGGGCAGAATATAAATAAAGTTTTATTATTACTATTATAAACAAACAATGGAGCAGGACTTCCTTTGGTCGGCTTTAATTCTCCTTCCAGCGAATGCCTTTGGACGAACCTGAGTTTCCATATCGTGGGAGTTGGAGGCAGGCAGGCGTGCCTTTCCTTTCCTTCTGTTTGCTCTCCATTCTTTTTTCTGTTCCAGTCTTGCACATGGAGGAAACAACAAAAAGAAACCACCCCTAAACTGTCAGCACAAAGGCATGCAGGTCCCTTTCTCCCCCTGCCTTCCTTCCCTCCCCTTTCGAATTCCTTGCAGTCCAAACCGAAATGGAATCCCTGTGTCATTCTTCCGCTCTGCATTTCTGTTCCTTTTCCTTCTGGTTCTTTTAAAAACAGCTTTCTCACCAGGCTTATCAGAGGGCTCAGTGCAGCATGAAATGACACCTTGGCCCAGATCCAGTCCCTCGTCCCAAGTAGAGCAGAGCCACCGAATCTTAGTGCTGCATAGGACACTGGTTCAGCAGGTTTGCTCTCGGATGGACCGTGAAATGGATTCGGGCCAATTTATATGCTGCCAGGTTTTGAACCTTCAGTTTATATTGTTCAGGGACTAGAGCCATGGGGTCAAATCTGCGTGTCATCTCCACTTCGTGCTTTTTAGGTCTCCCTTAGCCAATGTGATCCGTTGAGCAGAAGATACATTGTGCAGTCTGCAGAACTTGAGTGTTGATGTGAATGTTGAAAACATTCAAAATAGTGTAAATATTTCTTTTGAATTGGGAGAAATTGTGTAAATATTTCTTTTAGATTGCAGCAGGTTGGACTTAAGCAAATGAATAGCTCAAGCAAATAGCAACCTAGAACTAGGAAAGATGTGACTTCTCCCTCCCACGAGCTTATATCAGAGGCGTGGAATGTAAATTCAGGCCTTGCCAGAACTGTCAAAGCCTTTCATGGCTAGAATCACTGAGTTGCTATGAGTTTTCCGGGCCCTATGGCTATGTTCCAGAAGCCTTATCTCTTGACGTTTCACCCACATCTATGGCAGGCATCCTCAGAAGTTGTGAGGTCTGTTGGAAACTGCTGGAAGCAGCCAGGCTTTGAACATGCAAGTCTATTCAATGCTAAAAAAAGGTGACCAATTGCAACATTCACACCTGCCTCCAACAGAAGAGTTATTTCTCCCACTCTTGACATTCCATAGATATGTAAATCTCACTTGCCTAATTTCCAACAGACCTCACAACTGAGGATGCCTGCCATAGATGTGGGTGCAACGTCAGGAGAGAATGCTTCTGGAACATGGCCAGATAGCAACCTTGCCAGAAATGTTTGTCTTCAAGTTGTTTCCAACATATGCTGACCTTAAGACAAACTTATTGCAAGATCTGTACCAAAATGGTTTACTATTGCCTTAGTCCGGTTTATACTTTTCCAACAACAACAACAACAGTAGACGACTAATGATGACAAGAGCAACTGCACTCACTCAGGTTGTTGAGGTGGAGTCAAAAAGATTTAAAGGAGCTATCCAAGGTACTGAACTCTGGATACCTTTTGGCACCTCAGATAGCATTTTTAAGGTTCAGAGTAAAATCCAGAATGCATTTACTGCCCCACTGGCTTAGTGCAAGTTGTAGGTGATGATTTTGTGTGTGTGTGTGTCAGGAGCAACTTGACAAACTGCAAGTTGCTTCTGGTGTGAAAGAATTGGCTGTGTGAAAGAATGTTGCCCAGGAGACCCCCGGATGTTTTGATATTTTACCACCCTTGTGGGAAGCTTCACTCATGTCCCCACATGGGGAGCTGGACCTGACAGAGGGAGCTCAGTCTATCAGTCTTCAGTCCTGCCGGCTCAAGAGTTTAATCCATTGCGCCACTGGGGCTCCTATGATGGTGATAATAATGGTAATGATGACTTATTATGTTTAAACCCTTCCCCCTTTTCAGCATCAAGGGGAAACCCCAAAAAGAGAAGGCCATTCTCTTGTTCACACAAAACAAGCTTGTGATATCAGTGGTATCGAGAGAAGGGCCTCTCCTGAACATCTCAGGGCCCGGACAAGTTTGTACAGGGAGATACAATCAGCCAAATAGGCTGGTTGTGAGTTGTATATGGCTTTAAATCAGGCATGGGCAAACTTTGGCCCTCCAGGTGTTTTGGACTTCAACTCCCACAATTCCTAACAGCCGGTAGGCTGTTAGGAATTGTGGGAGTTGAAGTCCAAAACACCTGGAGGGCCAAAGTTTGCCCATGCCTGATTTAAAGGATCCTTGTTGAGTGGATATGAACATCAGTGCCTTTAAAAAAACAGTTGTGGTGGCACTGGCTCTTGTTTCTGTAGCATTTCCCAATGCTAATTGTTTCATTGATATGGGCATCATCCACCTTCTCCTGGATTTTGACTCAACATTAGCACCTCAGCTAATGTCCATATCCAGAATTGCTGTTTAATTTTTCCAGATCCTTTTCACTTACGGTTGCAATTTATCAATGAGTTGAAGATATTGTCTCTATTTACCTGAACTGCTTCCTAGTCTGTAATCAAGAGATACTAGAGCAGAATTAAGTCTATATGACATGAGAAGACTTTTTTCCATTCCAAGAGTGCTTATATGGAAAGAAGGCTGCCCATTTCACCTCTTGATAATTCAGTCTCTTGGCCTTATCTGTGTTCATTCAGGAGTTGGTTGCCTGCTGTGTTTGTACTGAGTTTGAACTATCAGTCTCAATGTTGTTAGTGTTGTCATAGGAGTTTAGTAGCAGCCGGTAGCTTCTGTATCAAAGGAGCAGAGAGTCTGTTTTGGCTTTTAGCCTGAATGTAAACAAAACTGTCCAAAGTGCTGAACCGATTTGGTGAGTGTTGGGAATCTATGAGTGGTTAGACTCAAAAATAACCCTGTCTTGGGGTGATTCCTCCAAAAATACAGCAGAAGCAAAAGAAGCACAAAGTTGTTGTAACTAAATGTTTTTCTAAATCTCATGTTCCAAGAAAGGCAAAGGTAAAGATATCAGAAAAATATGCATTCAGCTACAATGTATTATCGAAGGCTTTCATGGCCGGAATCACTGGGTTGTTGTAGGTTTTCCAGGCTGTATGGCCGTGTTCTAGAAGCATTCTCTCCTGACGTTTCACCTTCATCTATGGCAGGCATCCTCAGAGGTTGTGAGGTCTGTTGGAAATAGGAAAATGGGGTTTATATATCTGTGAAAAGTCCAGGGTGGAAGAAAGAACTCTTGTCTGTTGGAGCTAGGTGTGAATGTTTCAATTGGCCACCTTGATTAGCATTTGATGGTTTGACAGTTTTTGGTGTGGCTTCTTACTGCCTGGGAGAATCCTTTGTTGAATGGTGATTAGGTGCTCCTGATTGTTTCTTGTCTGGAGTTCCCTGTGTTTGAGTTTTGTTCTTTATTTACTGTTATAATTTTAGAGGTTTTTTTAATACTGGTAGCCAGATTTTGTTCATTTTCCTTTCTGTTGAAATTGTCCACATGCTTGTGGATTTCAATGGCTTCTCTGTGTAGCCTGATATGGTAGTTGTTAGAGTGTTTTAACAACAATTCAAGGAACCCTCGGTGGCGCAGTGGGTTAAACCCTTGTGTTGGCGGGACTGAAGACTGATGGGTTAATGGTTCAAATCCGGGGAGAGCGTGGATGAGCTCCCTCTGTCAGCTCCGGCTCCCCGTGTGGGGACATGAGAGAAGCCTCCCACATTGGATAGTAAAACATCAAGACATCAAGTGAGAAGGGTTTAAACATAATAAGTCATCATTACCATTATTATCATCATCATAGGAGCCCCAGTGGCACAATGGGTTAAACTCTTGAGCCGGCAGGACTGAAGACTGATAGGCTGAGCTCCCTCTGTCAGCTCCAGCTCCCCATGCAGGGACATGAGAGAAGCCTCCCACAAAGGATGGTAAAACATCAAAACATTTGGGCGTCCCCTGGGCAATGTCTTTGCAGATGGCCAATTCTCTCATACCAGAAGCGACTTGCAGTTTCTCAAGTTGCTTCTTACACACGCACACAACAAGAACAATTCAGCTACATCTCGCCTGGAGAATGGCAAGATGCCTCATCACAGGAGGAGGCAAAAGGCAGAAGAGAAAAAAAATGGAGGCCCAGTCAAAATGGCTGTAAAGAGGAAGTTGCATCATACCCCAAAGAGATCACATTTCTACAACTTCAAATGGGGAGGAGATGGTAGCAAACAGGAAGAGAGGAGTAGACACAGAAATAGAGAAAGGAATCCCTCATTCTAATCCTGTTTTCTTAGTCTAACTACTCATTGGGGACTGAAGACTTGTGGAGTCCAGGATGACACCCTACATTGAGTTCAGCACCTTGGAGAGCTCCTTTAAAACCCAGGCTGACATATAGCATGCCCCAATGACATGAAGGCCACCAATAACCCTGCACAAGTAACCCATGTAAATATCTGTCTATCCATCTAATTTATGTAGAAAGATAATTACTTATTTTTGCTTTGGGGGAAGCCATTAATTTTATTGAGGGTCTGCTGGCTGCAAGACAGTTTGAGTAATATGGGTAGGTTGATTTTACAGCTCTGCCATTCTGGTTCTTCCTGAAAATATATACTCTTTCGCTCATGAAATTATACTTTAAGAATCTTAGTATATGCTGGTTTTTGACTATCTTGATAAGCTGCTAATCTTCATTGGTTGCTAGATTTACTTTTAGAGGTCCCTCCATTTAACACGTCTGCCATTCCTTGCAACTCCCTTCATAATGTCCTCCTCTTTTCCCCTCCATGCTTAGGACCCTCTTGGTCTCAGCTTGCTATTCCCCACACCCGCTTTCTAGTCCTTCCATGAAAGTGGAGGAGACTCCAGGTCACTAGCGGTCAGTGCTCTCTCTGTGTTAGTTCACAGGGGTATTTATGACCAGAGAGGCCCCAGAAAGGGAGTCCCAGCTGGGACCGGCTTCTCTGGAAGCCTCGGATTCCAGGGCAACGGCCACTAGAACAGGGAGCAGGCTTGTTTCCTTCTGGTCTTGGTTGAAATCTGTTGCTCGGGAGGAGAACGAACAGGAGCTCCTTCTGTTACAACATAATCTTCGCCTTATTGTTTTAGGGCACAGCACACAGTTTTAATCAGCAAAACAGATCTGGCAGTCAAAGCTGGGAATGAAATGTGTTTGGCTTGTGTTGGAGCAGAAACTCACCCAATTCGCATTTCCCGAAATGATGCAGAATTTTTTGACAATACAGAAAAACTTGTGTTTTCACACCAGTTTGGATATTGTGAGTTGTCTTGTAATTTTTAAAAAAATGTGTATATTATTGGGAGAAAGAAAAAGGACAAATCACCTGGAAATGTATGTTTGTTGTTCATTCGTTCAGTCGTCTCCGACTCTTCGTGACCTCATGGACCAGCCCACGCCAGAGCTCCCTGTTGGCTGTCACCACCCCCAGCTCCTTCAAGGTCAGTCTAGTCACTTCAAGGATGCCACCCATCCATCTTGCCCTTGGTCGGCCTCTCTTCCTTTTGCCTTCCACTTTCCCCAGCATAATTGTCTTCTCTAGGCTTTGCTGTCTCCTCATGATGTGGCCAAAGTACTTCAACTTTGTCTCTAGTATCCTTCCCTCCAATGAGCAGTCGGGCTTTATTTCCTGGAGGATGGACTGGTTAGATCTTCTCACAGTCCAAGGCACTCTCAGAACTTTCCTCCAGCACCACAGCTCAAAAAGAAATGTATGTACTTGGGAGAAATGCTTTCAAACATGGCATATAGTAGGAGGAACATGTATTGGCAGGTAGAGAGGGAGTGTATGGATTTTTGGCACCTGAAAAAGCATACAGTTCTCTGTACAGAGATACAAATAAATAAATACTTGATCCCTCGTAGCCCAAGGATGATGGTCCTCCAAGTATAGTGTCTTGGCGGTGGATACATAGGTGACTGTGGAGCCCTATTCTTGAGCCGCTCTTCCACTGTGAGGGCATTGGTTTCCAGGTGGAAGGCAGTCCCGGTCAGGCTTGGCTTCACACGCATTCCTCTTCATGCATTTTTCCCTTTCACTCTCCATTCATGCCTCTTTGAATTCTGCAGCACTGCTGGCCACAGCTGACCTCCATCTAGAGAGCTCAAGGGCCAGGGCTTCCCAGTTCTCGGTGTCTATGCCACAGTTTTTAAGGTTGGCTTTTAGTCCATCTTTAAATCTATTTTTCTGTCCCCCAACATTCTGTTTCCCATTCTTGAGTTGGGAGTATTGTAACTGCTTTGGGAGATGATGATCAGGCATTCGGACATCGTGGCTAGTCCAGTGGAGTTGATGGCATAGGAGCATCACTTAAATTGTGGTGGTCTTTAATTCTTCTAGCACACTGACATTTGTCCTTCAGTCTTCCCAAGACATTTGCAGGATTTTTCAGAAGCAATGCTGATAGAATCATTCCAGGAGTTGAGTGTGACATCGGTAGACAGTCCATGTTTTGCAGGCATATAACAGGATTGGGAGGACAATCGCTTTATAAACAAGTGCCTTGGTCGCCCTATGGATGTCCAGGTCCTCAAACACTCTCTGCTTCATTTGGAAAAATGCTGCACTTGCAGAGCTCAGGCGGTTCAATGCTGGCGGTCTTTGCTTCTTCTGTCATACTTATATTTGTTCTCCAGTCTTCCCAAGACATTTGCAGGATATTTTGGAAGCAATGCTGATAGAATCATGCCAGGAGTTGAGTGGGACATCTGTAGACAGTCCATGTTTTGCAGGCATACAATAGGATTGGGAGGACAATAGTTTTATAAACAAGGAGTTTGGTCTCCCTACGGCTCTCCCTGTCCTCAAACACTCTCTGCTTCATTTGGAAAAAATGCTGCACTTGCAGAGCTCTGGCGATCTTGTATTTCATTGTAAATGTTGACTTTTATGAAGAGGTGGCTGCCAAGGTAGCAAAAATGTTCTACTGTTACACCATTAAGCTGTATTTCTGGCATTGCAGAGGGATTGGCTGGTGACTTCTGGAAGAGAACTTTGGTATTTTCGATGTTCAATAAGAGGCTGAACTTCTTGCATGCTTCTGCAAAGGTGTTTAGAGTGGCTTGATGTTATCATCAGCATATTGGAGTTCTATAACAGATGTTGTGACCTTGGTTTTGGCTTTCAAAACCATAATGAATAAATAATGACCAAATGAATGGATGGATGGATGGATAAGTAGATTGTTCATGTCATCATATTTGCTTGTAAAAGTTGGGGAGTGAAAAAGCAAGCCTTCTTGAGTCCCTATATATTGTAAGAAAAGCAGAATAATAATACAATAAAAGGAAAAGAAACCTGATAGAAAGAGAATTGACTCACTTGAGATGTGGTGCTAGAGGAGAACTCTCTGGATGGTATGGACTGTCAAAAAGATAAATAAATGGATCTGAGAAGTAATGAAGCCTGAAATGTCCCTAGAAGCCAAGATTGCTAAACTTAGACTGTTGCACTTTGGAGATATAGGGAGGAGACATGACTCATTAGAAGAGACAATAATTCTTGGCAAGATAGAAGGCAACAGGAAAAGAGGGTTAGATTACTGGTGCATAGATACAATCCAGGAAGCCAGGATTTGCAAGTCTTGAATAGAGCTGTTGAAAAAAGGGTGATTTGGAGGAGTTTCATTCAAGGGTCACTATACATCAAAGTCAGCTTGACAGCAATTAGGGACTACATGGAATTTGTTTCTGAATCATTGTTATTGGGTCCTTCAAGTCATTTCCATTTATAGCGGTGGTTCTCAACCTTCCTAATGCAGCGATCCCTTAATACAGTTCCTCATGTAGTGGTGACCCCCAACCCTAGTATTATTTTTGTTGCTACTTCATAACTGTCATTTTGCTACTGTTATGAATTGTAATATAAATATCTGATATGTAGGATGTATTTTCATTCACTGGACCAAGTTTGGCACAAATACCCGATACGCCCAAATTTGAATACTGCTGGGGTTGGGGGAGGAATTGCTTTTGTCATTTGGGAGTTGTAGTTGCTGGGATTTATAGTTAACCTAAAATCAAAGAGCATTCTGAACTCCACCAGCGATGGAATTGAACCAAACTTGGCACACAGGACTCCCATAACCAACAGAAAATAATGGAAGGGCTTGGCGGGCATTGGCCTTGAGTTTTAGAGTTGCAGTTCACCTATATCCAGAGAGCACTGTGGACTCAAACAATGATCTGGATCAAACTTGGCACAAATACTCAATATGCCCAAATGTGAATAGGAGTGGAGTTTGGGGAAAATAGACTTGACATTTGGGAGTTGTAGTTGCTGGGATTTATAGTTCACCTACAATCAAAGAGTATTCTGAACCCCACCAACAACAGAAATGGGCCAAACTTCCCACACAGGAACCCATGGCCAACAGAAAATTCTGTGTTTTCTGGTGGTCTTTGGTAACTGCTCTGACAATTTGGAGTGCCTCTGGTGTCACTGTAAGAAGGCCCTCCATTGTGCATGTGGCAGGGTTCAGACTCCATTGTAGTAGGTGGTCTGTGGTTTGCTCTTCTCCACACTCGCCTGTCATGGACTCCACTTTGTGGCCCCATTTCTTAAGGTTGACTCTGCATCTCCTGGTGCCAGAGCACAGTCTGTTAAGCACCTTCCAAGTCGCCCAGCCTTCTGTGTGCATAGGAGGGAGTATCTCAGTGGTTCTCAACCTGGGGTCCCCAGATGTTTTTGGCCTTCAACTCCCAGAAATCCTAACAGCTGGTAAACTGGTTGGGATTTCTAGGAGTTGTAGGCCAAAAACATCTGGGGACCCCAGGTTGAGAACCACTGGAGTATCTCATCTGGTATCAGCCATGGTTTGAGGTTCCAGATTTTAACCTGCCACTTTTGGATTCTTGCTTACTGGGGTGTTCCTGCGAGTAGCTCTGTAGATCTTAGGAAACTATTTCTTCATTTAAGGCATTGGTGTGCTGGCTGATATTTGAACAGGGGATGGGACAGAGATGTCACTGCCTTGGCCCTTTCATTACAGTCTGCTACTTCCCGGTGGATGTCAGGTGGTGCAATACTGGCTAAACCATAAAATTTCTCCAGTGGTATTGGGTGTGGACATCCTATGATTTTCTTTTGTGTCAGGAGTGGCTTGAGTAACTACAAATTGCTTCTGGTGTGAGAGAATTGGCCATCTGCAAGGACGTTGCCCACGGGCCCGGATGTTTTGATGTTTATCATCCTTGTGGGGGGCTTCTCTCATGTCCCCACATGGGGAGCTGGAGCTGACAGAAGAATCTCATATGGTCTTCAGTTCTGCCAGCACTTTATCCCATCTCTCTCTCTGCCTCACTCTTTAAACGGTCTCTCTCTGCAGCTGCATATCTCAAGCCTGAACAAAAATGTAACCATATCCAAAAGTCCCAGGCTCAGCCATCTACCTAGGCATTTCCTGACCAACTAGCTTCATTTATCACATCCTGTGATAATGTGGCATGTCTCATTAAGGACCACGTCCACTGTTTTAACGTGATGAGATGTATTCCACACTGAGCACGCGTACTCAACAGCAGAGCAGCAAGGGCAGCTGTCTTCATTGTATCTGGTTGTGATCCCCAGGTTGTGCCAGTCAGTTTTTGTATGATATTGTTTCTTAATAGTCAAACAGTGCTTCTTACAAGCCAGAGTGACTCCCAGGTATTTGGGTGTGCTACAATGCTCCAGTGGGATTCCTTCCCAGGTAATCCTCAGAGCTCGAGATGCGAGTCTTTTTCTTAAGATGGAAAGCACATGTCTGTCTTTATTATGCTCTAATTTATTATGCTTTAGTTTATTATACTTTAATTTCCCTGGGTGAGCCTTCCTTTTGAAACTTGGAAATTTGGATGGATTGCATTTTTTGGAACTTCTGGATCTCTCTCCGGCCACCATAAGCTAGCAGACATGTTGGCATGGGATTCATGAGATGTAGTTAAAGTAATTATTTCTCCAAACACAAGAAAAATACATGTGGCTGGAACTATTTGAACTTTGTAGGTGACCTCCCAAGGGTACAGAGAAGCTCCTTCCAGTTTTTTTCTCTCTATTAACAAGAAGTCATCTGTCAGATTTTCAAGGCACATTTTCCTAGGGGAACACATTTATCCCTTCGCTGCATACAGGCTTTGAAAGAAAAATAGGCTTAGCCATGGGTTACTTGACCATAATGATGTATCTAATTAAGTGCAATATAGAAAAACATGTTATTGCTTTAGCGTCTGGTCATAAGAAGGAATGACTGGCAACAGAACACAAACATAGCCACAAAAACTAGGTGTGGGTTTCTGTATACTTCAACATCCTCACAATTAAGGGTAAGAGTCAGCGTGTTTACTCACGCAAGCAAAGCCTATTGACTTTCAGGAAGCTTAATCTCAAATGGGTGTGCTATTGTTGCCTTGGCTGGTTGAAAGATACAATGGTCTGCTTTTAGGAGGAGTGAGCAGAACTTGGAAAGTTGCTGATTCATTATACTGTGAGCTTGCTTTAATTGTCCAGGACCTGCCACAGATACTAAAAAACACCTGTAGATAGCCATGCCCAATCAAGCTGATGAAGAAACACAACTTATTGTTGGAACATGCAATCAGTTAATGTATGTATGTGTGTGTCAACTGCAAAATAAGATGCATGAAGCATGGGGCTACCCTTGAAATTGGCCCGGAAATTTCAATTGGTTCAACGGGCGGCTGCCAGGTTGTTAACTGGTGCTCCTTACAGGGAGCAGTCAACCCTCCTGCTTAAGGAGCTCCATTGGCTGCCGTTCATTTTCTGGTCCCAATTTAAGGTGCAGGTTCTTACCTACAAAGCCCTAAACGGTTTGGGACTTGCCTACCTTCGTGACCGCATTTCTGTATACCAGTGGTTCTCAACCTTCCTAATCCCGTGACCCCTTAATACAGTCCCCCATCTTGTGGTGACCTCCAACCATAACATTGTTTTTGTTGAACATCAAGCAAAAAGTGGGCGCTAGAAACAACATCATATGAAAGCTGACTGGCACAACCTGGGGATCACAACCACACACAGTGAAGACATCTGCCCTTGCGCTATGCTACTCTGCTGCTGAATATGCATGTCCAGTGTGGAACACATCTCACCACACTAAAACAGTAGATGTGGCTCTTAATGAGACATGCCGCATTATCACAGGGTGTCTGCGCCCCACACCACTGGAGAAATTACACTGCTTAGCCGGTATTGTACCACCTGACATCCGCCGGGAAGTAGCAGCCAACAGTGAAAGGACCAAGGCAGAGACATCTCCAGCTCATCCCCTGTTTGGGTATAAGCCAGCACGTCAATGACTTAAATCAAGACATAGTTTTCTTAGATCTACAGAGACACTCGCTGGAACACCCCAGCAAGCGAGAGTCCAAAAGTGGCAGGCCCAAACCCAGCACCTCAATCCATGGGTGATACCAGATGAGAGACTCCCCCCTGGGCACACAGAGGACTGGGCGACTTGGAAGGCGCTGAACAGACTGCGCTCTGGCACCACGAGATGCAGAGCCAATCTTAAGAAATGGGGCTACAAAGTGGAATCCTCGGCATGCGAGTGTGGAGAGGAGCAAACCACTGACCACCTGCTGCAATGCACCCTGAGCCCTGCCACATGCACGATGGAGGACCTTCTTGCGGCAACCCCAGAGGCACTCCAAGTGGCCAGATACTGGTCAAAGGACATTTAACCAACTACCAAGTTTGCAAAATCTGTGTGTTTTTTCTTTCTTTTTCTTTTTAATCTGTGTGTTTGTTTTGTTCTGTTAGAATTGTAACACAATGGTATGGTTGCTGATGACACGATAAATAAATAAATAAATAACAGTCATTTTACTAGTGTTATAAATCATAATGTAAATATCTGATATGCAGGATGTATTTTCATTCACTGGACCAAACTGGGCGCAAATACCCAATACACCCAAATGTGAATGCTAGTGGGGTTGGGGGAGGATTGATTTTGTAATTTGGGAGTTATAGTTGCTGGGATTTATAGTTCACCTACAATCAAAGAGCATTCTGAACTCCACCTATGATGGATTTGAACCAAACTTGGCACACAGAACTCCCATGACCAATGGAAAACACTGGAAGGGTTTGGTGGGCATTGACCTTGAGTTTGGGAGCTGTAGTTGACCTACATCCAGAGAGCACTGTGGACTCACACAATGGTGGATTTGGACCAAACTTGGCACGAATACTTAATATGCCCAAATGTGAACACTGGTGGAGTCTGGGGAAAATAGACCTTGGGTTGTAGTTGCTGGGATTTATAGTTCACCTACAATCAAAGAACATTCTGAACTCCACCAACAATAGAATTGGCTCAAACTTCCCACATGGAATCCCCATAACCATCAGAAAATACTGTGTCTTCTGATGGTCTTTGGTGACCCCCCTGACACCCCCTCACGACCCCCTCAGGAGTCCCGACCCCCAGGTTGAGAAACACTGCTGTTAATGAACCCACACAATCTCTTCGATCATCTGGAGAGGCCCTGCTCGTGCTCCCACCTCCATCACAAGCGTGATTGGTGGAGACGAGGGAGAGGGCCTTCTCAATGGTGGGCCCTCGACTCTAGAACTCACTCCCCAAGGACATCAGGCATGCCCCAACTCTGGCAGTCTTTAGGAGGAGCCTGAAAACATGGTTGTTGCAGTGTGCCTTCCCAGAATAAGGAATCTTCCAGCAATATGTCCCTAAATGCACTTTATCAATGATGTAGGATTGTCTGCGTGCCCTTTCCTCTCCGAAATTCTATCCTAGTTATATATTTCACCTGGTCATGCTCAGCATTTTTTTTAAAATTTCAATTATTACATTTGGCCCAGCCATAGGTTTTTAAGCGTTGTTGTGCTATTGTTAATGTTTACTGCTTGTTTTTTGTTTATGAGTTTCATTTTATTGTTTTGTATTGCTGTTGTTGTTTTTGCTGATATATTGTGGGCTCTTCCTCATGTAAGCTGCACCAAGTCCCTTGGGGGAGATGGTAGCGAGGTACAAATAAAGTTTTATTATTATTTTTTATTATATGAAGCTGATTGGTTGGGCAATGCCCAGGGAGATCGCTGAGCCTGGGACTTTTGGATACTGTTACATTTTTGTTCAGGCTTGAGCTATGAGCTGCAGAGAGAGGAAATTTGAAGAGTGAAGCAGAGAGAGGGTTTGGAGTGTGCTCTCACTTCATGAGCTGCTGAAGGAGTTTATCCACATGGACAGAATATTATCATTTTAAATCTCTCATAAAGGACATGTGTGAGTTGATCCAACTGATCACAAGAAGAGAATGTATTGTCTAAAAGAAGACGTTTCATATATTCATACCCTTTGCAATATTTTATCTCTTTTTTGTTGTTCTGAATTAGGAAGAGAGTACTACTTGTTCTTTACTGTTCACCTGCGTGGCATATTTTCTTTCTCTGGCAAGGAAAGGCGTGGGCTGAAAAAAATGTGAACTACACTTGGTTTATTTTACATTGCACCACAAAACTATCTACAGACTTGCTAAGAAATGCTACGTTCAGCAAAGGACAAGAGTTATCCTCTCACCTCTGAAGGAGTCTACCATATACCATACAGCTGTGGACAAGTCTATATAGGGAACCCCAAATGCAGCAATGCCCGAACTTGAATCAAGGAGCATGAAAGGCTCTGCAGACTAACTCAACCAGAGAAGTCAGCAGAGCATCTCATGAACCAACCTGGACACAGCATATTATTTGAGAACACTACCATGTCAGACTACACAGAGAAGCCATTGAAATCCACAAGCATGTGGACAATTTCAACAGAAAAGAGGAGACCATGAAAATGAACAAAATCTGGAGACCAGTATGAAAATCTCTAAAATCAGGAGTGTAAATAAAGAACAACACTCAGAAAACAGCAGACTTCCAAACAGAAATCAATCATAACACTTCCCAACAAAGAATCCCCCTGGCAGGAAGCAGCCAGGCTTTGAAGCTGCAAGGCCAATCAATGCTAATCAAGCTGGCCAATTGGAATATTTACACTTGCCTCAAAGAGGCAAGAGTTCTTTCTCCCACCCTGGACATTATTCCACAGATATATAAACTCCACTTGCCTAGTTTCCAACTGACCTCAAAACCTCTGAGGTTGCCTGCCGTAGATGTGGGCGAAACGTCAGGAGAGAATGCTTCTGGAACATAGTCATACATCCCAGAAAACTCACAGTAACTCAGTGATTCTGGCCATGAAAGCCTTCAGCAGCGCATGCCCAATATTGTTAAATGATGGGGATGTAAATATACACATTTTGGCATGTCTGGGTTCACATCTCTACCTAATATAAGGTGCAATGATCCAGGATCAAATCAAATCATGGATCTGGAGGGTCCATTGTTACAATGGTGTTAAGCCAAAGAAAAGGGCATAACACAAAAGCGTGTATAACACGATTTCTTGGGGAAAGGTCCATTCAATATGACCTCCTGGTTGTTTTTTCTCCTAAAATAATAACAAGACAAAACATCTCATCAACATTTCTTGTTACTCCCCAGAAATGATGATATTGTTACCAGGTATTTTGCACACACAAAAAAGAGCTCCTGTTATGGCTTTGACAGCCTCACAAAGTAACATTATTAATATTAATATGATGTACTTGATGCTCCACAGAACACAGCAATAAAAAGGAAACCCACATCCCTGCCAGTAATGTACAGTCTGCCAGAAAGGACATATTGGGAGAGGAGAGGACAAATGCAGGCACACACGTATTTTGGAAAACAAGATCTTAGGGATAACGTTTCAAAATTAAAGCAACATGCTAAAATATTCATATTCCCACCTGACATGATAAGACGTCAAGGCAGTGTACAGATAAGGCATTCAATTAATATAATTGAAAAAGGATCCAAAGAGATTGAAAAATGTATTAAACAATGTAAACCATTTAAAATCTTGCATAATGTAGGTGAGGCATGGCAGGTTGTTAGGAATTGTGGGAGTTGGAGTCCAAAACACCTGGAGGGCCGAAGTTTGCCCATGCTTGATGTAGTGGTTTAAGCACTGGACATCCAGGCGTCCCCTGGGCAACATCCTTGCAGACAGCCAATTCTCTCACACCAGAAGTGACTTGCAGTTTCTCAAGTCACTCCTGACATGACAAAAAAAAGTACTGGATCACAACTCTAGAGATCAGACTTTGGATACTTGTTCATCCATGAAACCTACTGGATGAGTTTGGGGAAGTCACACTTTCTCAGCTTCAGAGTGTTTCAAAGGCAAACCACCTCTAGACAAAGTTCGCCAAGAAAACACTGTAATGAATTATCCTCAGGGTCCCCTTAAATCAGAAATGACTTGAAAGCATAGAATCATAGAGTTGAAAGAGACCTTGTGGGTCATCCAGTCCAGCCCAAGAAGCAGGAAAATCGTATTCAGAGCATCCCCGACAGATGGCCATATAGCCTCTGTTTAAAAGCCTCCATAGAAGGAACTTCCACCACACCCCATGGCAGAGAGTTCCACTGCTGAACGGCTCTCACAGTTAGAAAGTTTTTTCTAATGTTCAGGTGGAATCTCCTTTTCTGTAATTTGGAGCCATTGTTCCGTGTCCTAGTCTCCAGGACAGTAGAAAACAAGTTTTCTCCCTCCTCCTTGTGACTTCCCCTCACATATTGATACATGGCCCTCATCGTTCCTCCTCTCAACCTTCTCTTCTGCAGGCTAAACATGCCCAGCTCTTTAATCTGCTCCTCATAGGGCTTGTTCTCCAGACCCTTGATCATTTGAGTCACCCTCCTCTGGACACATTCCATCTCTCTTCAATTGCAGTGCCAGAATTGGACACAGTGTGACTGGCTTTTTTAGCTGCAGCATCACATTGTTGATTCATGTTTAACTTGTTGTCCACGAGGACTCCAAGATCTTTTTCACACGTACTGCTCTTGAGCCACGCGTCCCCCATTCTGTATCTTTGCATTTCATGTTTTCTGCCTAAGCAGAGTATCTTGCATTTGTCCCTGGTGAACTTCATTTTGTTAGTTTTGGCCAATCATCTCTCTAATCTTTTAAGATCATTTTGAATTCTGCTCCCATCTCCTGGAGTATTAGGTATCCCTCCCAATTTGGTGTCATCTGCAAACTTGATGATCATGCCTTCTAACCCTTCATCAAAGTGATTAATAAAGATATTGAACAGGACTAGGACCACGATGGATCCCTGCTCATGGCACTCCATTCGTCACTTCTTTCCAGAATGAAGAGGAAGCATTGGTGAACACCCTTTGGTTCATATAACAAAACATTTCAGGATTTCAGTCCCAAGCGAACTATGTGGTATTATTTTGAGTGAGCAACTGCGTAATGGACATATGTTAACATAGGATTACATTCACTCTTTCCATATCCTGCCATAACTCTGCATCTACATATTTCAGGGTATCCATATTTCACTGCGCCATGAGTCAAATATGCACCCCAAGGGCCATTGGTTGTGCACTCTTAAAATGGAGAATGTCTTCACAATGGACTACAGCAACGCAGGGACAGATCTCCCCTCCACCCTCTCCATTCCCAAGATCCAAAAAGGGCATCTGTAAACAGGACTGGCAATATGACTCATGATCACTGATAATCTAGG
Source organism: Anolis sagrei (assembly GCF_037176765.1). Taxonomy (NCBI): domain Eukaryota; kingdom Metazoa; phylum Chordata; class Lepidosauria; order Squamata; family Anolidae; genus Anolis; species Anolis sagrei. The sequence goes on along the minus strand of NC_090026.1, from coordinate 13,142,856 downwards.
ATGTGCCCTGACAGATGCCGGACAGTCGCTCGGACAGTAATCCTGGTAAATCGGGGTGGGTGGGTGTCCGACGGAAGTCCACGTGATTGGCCTAACTTGATGCCAACTGTGCATCCTGGCTGCATGTCAAGGAGCATGAGATATTATTAGAAATCATTTCATCTGGCAATCTGGATGCAGGAGGCTTGCAAAGAGAAGGGATGGGTTTTGTGAACAGGAAGTCAACACCCTGCATTTTATATCCTTGGGTGGCTTTAGATGTCCAAGTGATCTGGCCAGCTGCCCATTGCCATCAGTGCAACCCTTCTCCCTGCAATAGTTCACCTACAATAAAAAAAAGCATTCTGAACTCCACCAATGAGGGAATTGAACCCAGCTTGTCACACAGAACACCCATGACCAACAGAAAATACTGGAAGAGTTTGGTGGGCATTGAACGTGACATTTGGGAGTTGTAGTTCACCTGCATCCAGAGAGCACTGTGGACTCAAACAATGATAGATCTGGACCAAACTTGGTATGAATACTCAATATGCCCAAATGTGAACACTGGTGGAGTTTGGGGAAAATCGACCTTGACATTTGGGAGTTGTAGTTGCTGGGATTTATAGTTCACTTACAATCAAAGAGCATTCTGACCCCCACCCCCCACCCCCCAATGATAGAATTGGGACAAACGTCCCTGGAGACTAGGACATGGAGTAATGGCTTCAAACTACAGAAAAGGAGATTCCACCTGAACATTAGGAAGAATTTCCTAACTGGGAGAGCTGTTCAGCAGTGGAACTCTCTACCCTGAAGTGTGGTGGAGGCTCTTTCTATGGAGGCTTTTAAACAGTGGCTGTATGGCTATCTGTTGGGCGTGCTTTGAATGCGACTGTCCTACTTCTTGGCAGAATGGGGTTGGACTGGATGGCTCATGAGGTCTCTTCCAACTGTATAATTCTATGATTATATTGGCCCCTTCCAACTCTGTGATTCTATGAGGCTATAATCTGTTGCTGGATTGGATTGCATTCTTATGATATTCCTCCCCTTGGGATTTGTGTCTTTGCAGTTCTATGTGCTTGGGATCATCCTGGCCCCAATCCGTGTCGCTTTGGCCTTTGTGGTCCTCTTCCTCATCTGGCCCTTTGCACTACTCCAAGTGGTGGGACTTCCGGAGGAGACGTTGCAGGAGCCATTCTCCGGATGGAGAAAGTAAGTACTGTAGTGGGATTTGCCCTGATAACCCTTTGCCCTCCCTGAATTCACCTAATACCCCTTCGTTTTAATACCCCTTCCACTCCCCCCCCCCCCCATTTTCAGCACAGTTTCCCACAGTTTGGTCTACTTGCTGAGCCGGTTGATGTTCTTCCTGCTCGGTTTCATGCGGATACGGGTACGAGGACAGATGGCATCACGGCTTGAGGCCCCAGTCCTGGTGGCAGCACCTCACTCGACCTTCTTTGACCCGATCATCTTGCTGCCCTGTGATCTTCCCAAAGTGGTGTCTCGCACTGAGAATCTCCATGTGCCAGTCATTGGAGGTGAGCGAATCTAGCATGGCACAAGATGGGAGGAAAGGGATGGAGTACCTCTGTTACTGGCCAGTCATATCAGAGAACAAAACATGCTCTGAATTCCTCTTCTTTGTTACGAACTGTTTGTGGCACATAGTAATGGGGACACGCAGCATCAGATTGCTATTCCAAGTGTGACTAACAATTTTGCAGATTTGGCCTCAGGTACAAATCCTGCTTTAGGAATTACTAGAGTCTAAATGAGTCAAATAATGTTGACACCTCTCAGCAGTCATGGGGAGTCCACACAACTGGATTTGCAACAGAAGTGCTACATCCAGCTATGAATTCAGCTTGAGAAGAAGTAGGATTTAATTTGGAGCTTCCAGTGATGCCAGAGTGTTGGAAGTATTGACTGCTGGATCCACCTCCATCCACTGTCCTCACATCACAATGAACCCACCATTATCACAAGCAGCTCTCTAGGAGAGGCTTGCTGGTGATGTTGTGTGTTGGTGACATTCTGGTGCAGTAGTACCAGGGCACCCAGTAATGTTACCAGGAAAATAAATGGTGCCATAAAGGCTCTGCTGAGAAGTTGTTTGTGACCAGCAATGCAGCTGCAATCCAGCTTTCCATCTATTATTTATTTACAGTATTTATATTCCACCCTTCTCACCTCAAAGGGGACTCAGAGAGGATCACAAAACACATACACAGCAAACATTCAATGCCATTATACAAAGACAAGACAGACAATTGTACATAGATAGAGGTATATATAGTCTTTTCCCATCTTCAGCATCTTGGAGGCTGTGCTCGGCCATGGGGGGGTGGGTGCTGTTGCTCCATCTTTCCTGCCAAAGAGCTTTTTGTTTGTAAACTTTCCTCTTAGATCAGATTGCCAGCACTTTTCTGGCCTTAACAGAGGCTGGATGGCCATCTGTCGGGGATGATTTGGATGCAATATTCCTGCTTCTTGGCAGGGGGTTGGACTGGATGGCCCATGAGGTCTCTTCCAACTCTTTGATTCTATGATTCTATGATTTCCTTATGGGTTTCTAAATACCTCCCCACTTTTAAAGCAGTACCTATTTATCTACTCACAATTGCTGTTTTCAATCTGTTAGGTTGGCAGGAGCTGGGCTAAAGGCCAGGAGCTCACCCTGACCCTGGCTTCGGACTCACAACCTTCAGATTGGCAAGATTTACTGCAGCTTTTGGGTGCATAGGGCTAAAGCCCAGCCCTAATCACCCAAAAGATCCCAGGAACACTCTGGACTGCATCAAGACAGCTCTAAATCAGCTTGCCTTGCATTAATTGGTTGCGTGTGGACAGAACCAGCTTCATGTCCAAAATAAAACAAAACCTACATTTCCAAGCATTGTTATGGTGAAGAATGGTGGACGAAAATGGGCCATACTTGACTATAAAAACTGATAGTGAGCAGCAGATAGGAATCCTAGGGGTCAAATAGAGTGGGAGAGGCTGATTTCATCTGTTTTCTTTGTCATTTACATCCCCTTACCTTGAATGCATAGAATAAATTCACTATACCAAAAAAATAACTATACCAATTAAGAAAGTCTGTTCAAGTGTGTCTTAACAGTCTCTTCAGTGTGTCTATGGGAAATCAGGTTTCCTTGGTGAAAAATCATTCAACGTACCTATTTATTTCCCTCAGATTAAGAGGGCACACAGCCATGATTTAAATGTGGCAGATATGTGAATAAATGCTCTAAGCAGCTTTATGTATTTACTGACCTCATTCCCAAAGTGAGAAATTTCTCCAAGGTTTTGGTGGAGAAGGGAGGAAACAGCCTATGGTTATGATCACATTTTGATTATTAGACTTTCCACAAAATTGATCACTTCAGGGGGGAAGTGTATGGGAAACGAAAACAGCTCACTTCTTTGGATACCGGATCCTCTCAGGAAGTTAACCAGCAATCATGGGAGAGAGTTGTTGCCTTTCACATCCAAAATGTGTTTGGAAACAGTGTAGGAGGGACTATGATTCCCAGACTCCCCCAACCACCATTCCTGCTTTTGTAGATTTGAGATTTGTAGTTGAAAAAGAACTTTTCCAGGTTCTACTTGTAGTCATCTGGTTGACTTAACATAGAGGTTGGGGATGTAAGACAAGATTGGCTTGTGGTCTGATCCAGGTGGACTTTCTTAATGTTCCTGTGGGGCGCTCATTCAGAACGGCAGTTTTCCAGTGGGTGAAATGAATACAGGCAGTTGCCAAATTACAAACAAGATATGTTCTGTAGGTTTGTTCTTAAGTTGAATTTGTATGTCAGCCAAAACATTTTTAATTGTGGATATATATATATATATATATATATATATATAGATGGAAGCTTTGACTAACATTGGAAAGGGTTAATACCCCTGTGGTGTTTGTTTGGCTGCCTGTGCCCCTCTTCAGAAGATTTCACCTCATCTATGATAATTGGATTTTTAAAAATTTGGCTTGTGGAAGGAAGGATTGGTGGTATAGCTTCCATTGAGACACCTTTTGTTGGAGCATGTAAAAATCAGTTGGTGAACCTATTAACTGAAAAATGCAAAGCACAGAGGTGATTGGTTGGGCTATGCCCGAGAAGCTAGCTGAGCCTGGGAATTTTGGCAACAGTTACATGTTTAGGTTTTCTGTGCAGGAGCTTACCAAGACAGTTAGTATTTTTTGCTTCTGAGCTGCTGGAAGAAGATCCTTCACATGGACACCTAAGGACCATTTGAATCTCTCTCAAAGGACATTGTGTGAGTCAATGCAACTGTTCACATGACTGTATATATTTTGCTCTGCATAACAAAGAGTAAACACCTTATTCTTTACTGATCATCTGCGTGACATATCTTTTCTCTGACAAGACGGTGTGTGGATTGGTAAAGACGTGAACGATACACGATTTTCATTCCGCCACACCTTTTCCTCATGATAACTTTTTCAGGAGTAAATTTCCCATCCCATGGACAGATTTCTCTCCCTTCCTGTTGTCTCACCCCGTTCTTAACTTCTTAGTTGTTTGTAAGTCGGATGTTTGTAACATAGGGACTGCCTATACTGTCTCTCACATTTAAGGCACAGTTTCTCAGACAGGCCCTGGTGACAACGAAAAAAACAAGAAAAACAGACAAACTCAACCAACCCATTGAATTCTTCCCACCTCCCTTTCTCCTCCATCTCCTCCAGCCCTGCTGAGGTTCAACCAAGCCATCCTGGTCTCCCGCCATGATCCAGCCTCTCGCAAGAAGGTGGTGGAAGAAGTGAAGAAACGAGCCACTTCCCAAGGAAAATGGCCGCAGGTGAGAACGGTCGGAGCCCATCAACCATGATGTTAACTCTGGTTGGCAGTTTCCCTTTGTGAGTCCACCATTTCCCTCTGACTTCCTTCTCTCGTTTTCTAGGTTCTGTTTTTCCCAGAGGGGACCTGCTCAAACAAAAAAGCCTTATTGAAGTTTAAACCAGGTAAGAGACCAGCAAGTCTTTAAGACACTTTTAAGAATTTGACTATAACTCCTGAATAATTATTTTAAATGGATCAGTGGAAATAGGTGAAAAGCAATTTCTGAAACATCGCCTGAGTCTCAACATTACCTATACAGGGAAGCAGAAGGGGAAGTGAAGGAAACCTGAGATACCCCCATTTAACCCCCCTGTTTAAACAACTCCGCTGGCTTCCAATAAGTTTCCGGTCCCAATGCAAGGTGCAGGTTATTATCTATAAACGGTTTGGGACCTGTTTATCTCCGCGATCACATCTTCCCCTATGAACCAATGTATACCTTGAGATCATCCAGGGAGGCACTGCTCTCTCTCCTTCCACTGTCTCAAACACGGTTGGTGGGGATGAGGGAGAAGGCCTTCTCAGTGGTGGCCCCCTGGCTCTGAAACACCCTCCCTAGGGAGATAAGACAGGCTCCCACTTTGTCCTCTTTCCGAAGACAACTAAAAACCTGGATGTTTTTGATTAAGCAGTCCACCAGTAATTTCCCTGTCCGTACTTTAAGTTCAGCACTTTACGTCAGCCCTCTTATCGTCCACCTTAACACTTTTGATGACACTATTCCAAGCCCTGTCTACTTGATTGTTGTACTTTCCTTGTACTCCCTTCAGGATGTATTGCACTCATGGAACCTGAACCTCAGCTATGTTCTTTTTGTCAGCCATATTGTTTTGATGTTGTTTACAATTGTGATTGTTTTTTATATTTTTTCTGATGTTTTTTAATTGGTTGTGTTCTATTTGTAATTTTTGGGCTTGTACCTTGTAAGCCTCCCTGAGTCCCCTTGGGGAGATGGTTGGCAGGATATAAAAATAAAGTTGTTGTTGTTATTATTATTATATTGCAAGAAAGAGTTTGGATTTAAACCTATGAGTATGAAGGTGGCAGTATCAAAACAAAAAGTACTGGAAAGTCTGGAAAGCTGTACTACGATAGGTTCTTCCTTGTAGGAGTGTGAACAGACTTGATTCATTTTCAGCATCCATGGAATGCTTGAACAAACCTTGAAGGGCATGTATTTTGTATCCTCAGGTGCCTTCATATCTGGTGTCCCCATCCAGCCCATTCTTATTCGGTACCCCAACTCTCTGGTAAGTCAAAACAAATGGCTCATTAGGCTTGTGCACAGATTCATTTTGACCGTTTGGATTCAGCTTCTTTGGCTTGTTCGGATGCCCATAATGGCAAGGGCTCAATGTTGTTTTATTTACCAAGACGGACTATGTGGTTGCTGTTTTTGGCTACCTTCTGTTCTATTCAGGATCACAGAGTGCCCTGAGAAACTGCCTCATGCTTGCACAGGATTACCCTGTGAGACCTGCCTGTTGGGCCAAGCAGAATAGAAAAAAAGCCTTGACGTGTCTTATGCAAGCTGTGTCTATTTAATGGAGCGAGTGCCTCAATTTCTCAGTTGCGTCCTGGCTCTAGAGAAGTAGTTTTCAACCTGGGGTCCCCAGATGTTTTTGGCCTACAGCTCCCAGAAATCCCAACCAGTTTACCAGCTGTTAGGATTTCTGGGAGTTGAAGGCCAAAAACATCTGGGGACCCCAGGTTGAGAACCACTGCAGAGAGGTGCTTCAGTCCGATTGCCTTGCCACTCACTCTCAGCTTTAGCTTTTTGGCTTGGCTTGGTTTCCAGCTTTAAATGAGGAAGGGGAGATTCAACTGCATCATTCTGCACTTTTTCCTCCTCAACACCCCTTTCAACTTACACTAGGGATCTGTTCTGTCTATAAATATAACTGTTTCTCTTTGCTTTGCAGGATTCAACAACCTGGGCATGGAGAGGACCTGGAGTGTAAGTTACTGCCAGTTGTGAGTGTGGGGATTAGCAATATTGTGTTTTGATCTGTTTGGGTGGAAATTCCATCTGTTGGTAGAGTGTCACCCCCTGGTTTTGCCTTTCAGGTTGAAAGTCATCTGGTTAACTGCATCTCAACCATGCACAACTGTGGAAGTGGAGGTAAATCATATATTTTGAATATTTTCCTTTTTTAGTACTGTAACTTCTTCTACTGAGCAGTCCGGCCAGCTCATTTCTTTATGGCTACTTCTTCCCAGTACTCCCAGTGAAGCATCTGCCTCTGGTTGAATTCATTATGCAATCAATCAATCAATCAATCATTGATTGAATTCATTATGCAGAAGCAGTAACCTCCTGGACAAACTCAGTCATTCTTTAGTTTTATTGGAGGCAACTAGTTGTCCCAAAGTCTCTGAAGTAGTGCACTTCAAGTCCCAAGATTTCCAACCATCAGACATGCTTGCTGGGACTTTTGAATCCGTAGAATCATAGAATTGGAAGAGACTGTATGGCCATCCAGTCCAATTCCCTGCCATGCAAGAAAAGCACAAACTACCCCTGACAGATAGCCATTTAGCCTCTGTCCAAAAGCCTCCAAAGAAGGAGCTTCCAATGTACTCTGAGGCAAAGAGTTCCAATGCTGAACAGCTCTTACGGTCAGGAAGATTTTCCTAATGCTCAGATGGAATCTCCTTTCCTGTAATTTGAATCCATTGCTCCATTGAGTCCTAGTTTCCAGGGCAGCAGAAAACAAGCCTGCTTCCTCTTCCTTAAGACAGCCTTTCCGATGTTTAAACATGGCTATTATGCCTCCTCTCAGCCTCTCTTCTACAGGTTAAACATCTCCAGCTCTTTAAGCTGCTCCTCAGAGGGATTCATGGTCTCCAGACCTTTGATCATTTTAGTTCCTCTCCTCTGGACACATTCCAGCTTGGTAGTTGGGATGCAAAATGTTAAGAGGGCCAGTTTGAGAAACACTGTTCTAAACCAGACTTATCCTGAAACTAACCCTATTGCCAGAGTAAATCCTGTTGCCATTTAGCTGCTATTCTAGTTGGCGTCTGTACAAGGAATGGATGGTTGCCATCTTGTTCTTTGCTTTGGATATAAATATGTCTCAGGCAGTTGGAGCAACTTCTTAGCTCCACACATGGCACAAGCTGGCTAGCATATGTCAGTTGTACAAAAAGCCACTCTGATTCTTCCTGGTATTTCAGTTCCTTCCAGTTTATCATCCCAGTGCTGAAGAGGCTGTGAACCCAGCGCTATATGCCAACAACGTCCAGAAAGTGATGGCCAAGTGAGTAGAAGGAGAAGGGGTTCACAGGGTGGAGGTGGCGCCCTTTGACAAGGGTAAGAAGGAAACTTAGAGATGGGCCAATGGGAATTAATAAAGTATGGGGAAAAATGATAGGTCTAAGCAGTTGGTTCTAGGTATCCCACCCAAAAGAGCTGGACCTCATTCCCAATCCATATTGTATATGAGCCTGTTCAGCCCGTAATTGTGTCTGATGTTCGTGTTGATGTTCATGATGGGAATGGGGATGATGTTCATTTCGTTCATGATGGGAATGGGGATGATGATCCAGTTCCTGGGCCAGGGTCTGTTGGGTTTGGGGATGAGGGGTCACCTGGGCCTGATTTGGGCTCACAAGAAAGGCCAGAGCTGCAGCAAGAGGATTCTCAAGATCATATGCTTGGGAAAGGCCTTTCCTCACTGTTCCCTGAGCAGCAATCTGAGAATAAAGTTGATTTACCAAATGCAGGAGTTAATGATGAGAGCGAGACCTTGAACAGAAACAGAAGTTTTAGTAAACAGAGGCAGTTTGGGCAGCAATTAAGGAGGTCAGCTCAGATCCAACAGAAGAAAGATAACAAACTGAAACTAAAAAAGAATGCATTCCTTGCAGCTTTGGAGTCAGGGAAGGGTGTATAATGATTCGTGGGAGACAGTTGTTTCATTTGGGGCAATGTTGGGATAACGCCAAGTTTAAGTTTCTTTTGCTTTGAGTTCCATGTAACAAGGTTTGCCTAGCTCATGTTTTACTTATGGGATTTACTCCCTATGTTGCCTATGGATTCAAGTGCCTAGTTTCATGGGATTCTAGTGAGTCCTTGTTCCTGTTTTCCTTTGTACCTGATGGATTAAATTGGATTTAGAACCTTTACTGTTGCTTGCTTTTTTACTGCTTTAGCTACATATATTCTTCAATAAACAGCTTGCTGATTTTACCCAACTGGTGTGGTGTTTAAAGTCAGAGGTGATCCTACTCTGAAGTATGATAGTCCATACCAAAACCACCACAACAAGTTAAGGAAGCGTTTAATTGATGGTCAACATTGTTGGGCCCGTACTCTAGCAATGGTGTCCTCTAAGAGAGTTGTTCACTGTATTGTCAAAGACTTTCATGGCTGGAATCATTGGGTTGTTGTAGGTTTTTTGGGCTATATGGCCATGTTCTAGAAGCATTCTCTCCTGACATTTTGCCTGCATCTATGGCAAGCATCTTCAGAGGTTGTGAGGTCATTCACGCTGCTGCCTTTCTCCTCCTTTTTGCTGATCTATTGTTTACTGCAAGTGGGGATGCAACAATAGCCATGAGGAGGATGAATAGCCAATGCTACTCACACTTCCTGGCAATGCAAATTTGACTGAGAAGAATAGAAATCAAGTGGTAGTATGGACAGTGACACTGAGCTTTGACACATTTTTGGGATCTTCTCTTTATGCTCTAGGTGAGCCTCAGTTTGCTGCCTCATTGACCTCTTGTCTCTTCTTTTCCAACCAGGGCCCTGGGGATCCCTGCCACCGAATGTGAGTTTTTGGGCAACCTTCCGGTCACTGTAGTAGGGCGTTTGAGGGTGGCACTGGAACCACGGATCTGGGAACTGGGCAAGGCCCTCCGAAAGGCTAGGTGAGTGACCTTAATGATAGAAGAAAAACCTGGTGGGAAGAGTGGTTTTTGCTTCAAAATACTGCCCAAGTGCCCTCTGATGGCATGAGAGGGCATTTGTGTTTTTAGTCCCCGGGACCAGTTGAAGCCTTGGCACACCTACCTTTGAAACAAGAAGTGGCTTCTGCTGTTTAAAAATGCTTTTCTAAGCCTAAAGTAACCTGAAACATGATGAAAATAAGGCTTTTGGAAGCGTGGGTGTGAAAGGTGTGACTCCACCAAGACCATGACATATGAATCAAAAGAGGCAAGCTATAAGAAGGCAAAAAACATGTGGCAAAAAGGCATGATTATTTCCAAAGAGTTATGTGAAACTCTTACTCCTTTTCACCTCTCTTTGCAGATTCCTAACAGGAGGAGCCAAAGGTCAGCTTGACCCACTTCCTGATGGCACATTAGGAAAGCTCAAGCCAGCAGAGTTGGCTCAATGTTTGGGTCTGACGTGCCCCGAGGCTGTGGAAGGACTCAGTACCTATTTCCAACAGGTAAAACGAAGTAGAAGGGAATGTGTGAACCATGTGCATGTTGCTTCAAGTCACTTGTCAATTTATAGTGATGCCATGAATTTCATAGAGAAAATGAGGTTTTATTTATTTATCATGTCAGGCAACCGAACAGTTGTATTACATTTTTGACAGAACAAACGAGCAAACATACAAAAGACACAGAGTTTGCAAGCTTGGTAGTTGATTAAATGTCCTTTGACCAGTATCTGGCCCCTTGGAGTGCTTCTGGTGTTGCTGCAAGAAGGTCCTCCATTGTGCATGTAGCAGGGCTCAGGTTGTATTGCAGCAGGTGGTCTGTAGTTTGCTCTTCTCCACACTTGCATGTTATGGATTCCACTTTGTAGCCCCATTTCTGAAGGTTGGCTCTGCATCTCATGGTGCCAGAGCGCAGCCTGTTCAGTGCCTTCCAAGTCGCCCAGTTTTCTGTGTGGCCAGGGCGGAGTCTCTCATTGGGTATTAGCCATTGATTGAGGCTCTGGGTTTGAGCCTGCCACTTTTGGACTCTCACTTGCTGAGGTGTTCCAGCGGGTGTCTCTGCAGAGCTTAGAAAACTATTTCTTGATTTAAGTTGTTGACGTGCTGGCTGATACCCAAACAAAGGGATGAGCTGGAGATGTCACTGCCTTGGTCCTTTCACTATTGTCTTCTACTTCCCGGCGGATGTCAGGTGGTGCAATACCGGCTATGAGGTGGCGCAATACCGGAAATGAGGTGCTTTGTCATTGCTTTCCTCTGAAATAGAGGAATTCATTGGCAATCCTCATCCAAGTATTTATGGGCCTGATCTTGTTTGGGTTCCAAGTTCAAAAGGAATCTAACACAATCAAGGTGCTCACTCCCCAAGAAAATATGGAAGATTTGGAGAATGAATAGAGTTACTCTTGAATAGGGGATGTCCATATGGCTGGAATAGGGAATATTACTACAATCACTCTGACTAGGTTCTATTTGTCCTAAGTCTCTACATGGCCAAATACGCTGGACTCCTTACTGTGACACCAGTATGCCTGATTATTGAATAACTGGAATCACTCATAAGATACTGGTGTTATTACTTATCCTTGTTGCCTTTATTTCTAGGATTCTGACGGTAACATGGATTCTCGGGAAGTGGCCCTCGCACTGGAGGTTCTCGAGGGAGAGCATGACCCACACACATTGACACGTCATGCATTTGAGGTAAGGACTGGCTTTGTTTTGGCTGGGCAAGGAAAGCAGACCTCCATAATATCAGGCTAGACCAGCTCCCAGAAATCCTAACAGCTGATAAACTGTATTGTCGAAGGCTTTCATGGCTGGAATCACTCAGTTCTTGTGGGTTTTTTCGGGCTATATGGCCATGTTCTAGAGGCATTTCTCCTGACGTTTCGCCTGCATCTATGGCAAGCATCCTCAGAGGTGAGCTGGTAAACTGGTTGGGATTGCTGGGAGTTGTAGGCCAAAACACCTGGGGATACACAGGCTGAGAACCACTGGGTAAGACAATCAGGCCGACATTGGAGTAAACATCTTAAGTTCACCTGTAGTCTAAGAGCACTCTGAACCCCACTAATGATGGATCTGGAACTAATTTGGCACACAGAACCCCCATGATGAATGGAACATACTGCAGGGATTTGTGGGAATAGACGTTGATTTTGGGAATTATAGTTCACACTTACCCAGAGAGCACTGAACCCAGTGATGTCGGATCTGGGCCAAACTTGGCACACAGATCCAACATGGCCAACTGAATACTGGCAGGGTTTGGGGGTGATTGTCCTTGGCATATGGGAGTTGTAGTTCACTCTTATCCACTGAATCCAGCCAACATCAGATCTGGACCAAATTTGACACACAGACCCAACATGGCCATCTGTGAATACTGACTAGGTTTGGCGGGGTGATTGTCCTTGGCATATGGGAGTTAGAGTTCATTTTTACCCAGAGAGCACTAAACCCAGCCAACAAATGCTGCTTTCAAATCACCCGGGCATCGCCAGGTCCCCAAGCTAGTAAAAAAAAAAAAGACAACAACAACAAGAAGATGTGTTAGCATTAAGTGAGTAATTGTGAGGATAGGAGAAAATCAGGAAGGGGTGATGAGCTGCAAAAGAGACTAAGCTGAAATAGGATAAGAAGAGCTATGGAAAGCAAATGGTGGTTGGCATATTGGTGGATTCGGGGATGCATGGGAAAAGAGCCAGAGGTTTGAAGCAGGTTGAACTGTGACAGTGCAAAGGTGTATATTTTGTAGTTCTCTAGCCTTTGGGTTTGGATTTTGCATTCCTCATGCATATACTTCCCTCCAGTTATTTTCAGAGATGAATGCTGGGACAGGGGACCACAGGCTGTGCCAGGACGGTTTCTGCACCATTTTGAGGCTTTTTTTCGGCACACCGGCTACGGATGGGGCTGAACTCTATAGCCGGCTGAGCACTGAGGAGAGCAGCCAGAAAGAACTGACTCTTGGTAAGAATTGGGGTGGGAAAGGTAGTCTATGGGGATCATGGCAGCTATACTAGTATATATCATTAACACTATCTTTATTAGGCAGAAATATCATAAAACCATAGGATTTGATGTAGAGTGCATACCATTCACGGAAGGTGGTTCCGGTCAGGGTTGGCTTGACGTGCCTTCCTCTTGATACGTGCCTTCCTCTCGCCCTCCATTCGTGCCTCTTCAAATTCTGCAGTACTTCTGGTCACAGCTGACCTCCAGTTAGAGTGCTCAAGAGCCAGGGCTTCCCAGTTCTATGCCACAATTTTTGAGGTTGGCTTTAAGCCTATCTTGAAATCTCTTTTTCTGTCTACCCATATCCCGTTTCCTGCTCTTGAGTTTGAAATAGAGTAACTGCTTTGGGAGACAGTGATTGGGCATTCAGACAACATGGGCGGTCCAGCGGAGTTGACGGTGGAGGACCATCGCTTCAGTGCTGGTGGTCTTTGCTTCTTCCAGCACACTGACATTTGTAAAGGAACTTGATGAATGCTTTGTATTCCACTGGGTCCATTACCAAACCTCACACCACTTCAGCATCTGTAAAATCAAGACAGTTATCAGTTCTGAGTTGTAAATTGGCACGTAACCTATAGAGACATTTATCATTACACATGTGCAGTTTCAGCACCCTGTGATAAATAGAAGTGGGTCAGGGAAAGTCTGTGATGAACGCCCCTCGTATAATATTTATTTATTTATTTATTTAAAAGTTTTGTATACCAACCTTCTCACCTCTCTTGAGGGACTCAGATCGGTTTCCAACCATAATATCACATACAGTCAATAAAACATCATAGTTCATATTACAGTAAAACATTAAAACAGCAATTGCATACAATAACTACAATGGTCAGTCGTCACACTAAAATTGTTGTTCATCATCCTCCATCCATATCTCAGGGTATTGGCTCATTCGTCGAATGCCTGTCTCCATAACCACGTCTTCACCTGTTTCCTAAATGTCAGGATAGAAGGGGCGGTTCTGATTTCCAGTGGGAGAGAGTTCCAGAGTCGAGGGGCCACCACCGAGAAGGCCCTGTCCCTCGTCCCCACCAGACGCGCTTGCGAGGCCGGTGGGACCGAGAGCAGGGCCTCTCCAGACAATCTTAATAATCTTGATGGTTCATAGGGGAGAATACGTTCGGAGAGGTAAACAGGGCCGGAGTCGTTTAGGGCTATATAGGTTAACACCAGCACTTTGAATTGTGCTCGGAAGCTAATTGGCAGCCAGTGGAGCTGGCATAACAGCGGAGTGGTGTGCTCCCTGTACCCAGCACCCGTTAGTAGTCTGGCTGCCGAGCGTTGGACTAGCTGCAGCTTCCGGGCAGTCTTCAGAGGCAACCCCACGTAGAGAGCGTTGCAGTAGTCTAAACGGGATGTAACCAAAGCGTGGAGGGATTCCCTGATAATTATTTTAATGGTTTGCCCATGGTAAAAAAATTGAGGCAAGAGGGCACCCGTTTCCTTGTGCAAATAGTTGCTTTTGATGCAGAGACTGCTGTGTGCTGCAGTGCTGAGGCTCCACGCACTGTTTCTTGATATCCTCAGCCCCCCATTTCATGTCTGTCTTTTCTTTTTATTTCTCCAGACAAGTTCCAGGATTTCTCCCTCCGCCACCCGGAGTATGCCCGCCTGTTCAGCACGTACCTGCGCCCCCCTGCGGCCTGCACGCTGCCCAAGCCTGGCCTTCCGCCCACCTGTGCTAATGGCTCTCCTGCTGCCCCCCTCAAGAACAAAGCCGACTGAAACTCTCCAAACTCTTTAGCCATGTGTATAAACACACAAGAACACACACACACAAAGAAGAGCCATGCCACGCTCTTGGCCACGCAAGACCCGGCCCCTCCCGCTTGCTTGTTTGCTCCCAGCTGCCGTGGTGGTTAGGCAGAGGGGGGCAGAGATACCCCCCCATCTCAGGGCAACCGTAACTGGGGAATCACCGCCGCAAGTTTGTTAGGGGATTGGGGCTTCTCTCTGTTTCCTTTGGAAAGTTTTTATTTTTGTTATGGTTTAATTATATCACTTATTTTATGTTGTGTTTTTATTTTTTTCATTTTTGTTAGGGGACGAAAGACGGAAGAACGAGATCAATGTGGCTTTTTGTTTTGTTTTTCTGTTTTGTAAAGTATATATAAAAAGTGCTATTTTATATATTAAATAAATATCTATATCTCTATAATTATAAAAAAAAAAGACATATGTATGAAGTTTTAAAAGAGAGGTGGTTCCTGGTGTGGTTTTTGTTTCATTTTGCATTTTGAAGGAACTTGACAGCTCAAGTTGGGGCAACCACAAGACGAAACACATGTCTCAGATACCAAGGCTTATTTCCAATATGTTTGGTGCATACATCTTGTACAAGAGAGCTGTATTTATGAATTCGGTCATTAGAGCAGTGGTTCTCAACCTTCCTAATGCCGCAACCCCTTAATACAGTTCCTCATGTTGAGGTGACCCTCAACCATAACATTATTTTATAGCATTATTTTCATTGCTACTTCATAACTGTCATTTTGCTACTGTTATGAATCGTAATGTAAATATCTGACACACAGGATATATTTTTATTCACTGGGCCAAATTTTGCACAAATACCCGATACACCCAAATATGTATACTGGTGGGGTTGGGGGAGGATTGATTTTGTCATTTGGGAGTTGTAGTTGCTGAGATTTATAGTTCACCTAAAATCAAAGAGAATTCTGAACTCCACCAACAATGGAATTGAACCAAACTTGGCACACAGAACTCCCATGAACAACAGAAAATACTGAAAGGGTTTGGTGGGCATTGACCTTGAGTTTTGGAGTTGTAGTTCCCCTACATCCAGAGAGCGCTGTGGATTCAAACAATGATGGATATGGACCAAACTTGGCACAACTACGCCATATGCGCAAATTTTCGAGACTGGTGGAGTTTGGGGAAAATAGACCTTGACATTTGGAAGTTGTTGTTACTGGGATTTATAGTGCACCTACAATCAAAGAGCATTCTGAACCCCACCAATGATAGAATTGGGCCAAACTTTCCACCCAGAACCTCAATGACCAACAGAAAATACTGGAGCGATTTGATTTAGGGGAGATGTAGTTCACCTACCTCTGGAGAGCACTGTGAACCCAAACGACAATGGATCTGGACCAAATTTGGTGCAAATACATAATATGTCCAAATTTGAATACTTTTGCAGTGTGGGGGGGGGGGGGGGGTTGATTTTGTCATTTGGGAGTTGCAGTTGCTGCCAAAGGGGTTCTTAGGTAGGTAAAGGTAGTCCCCTGACATTAAGTCCAGTCATGTCTGACTCTGGGGTGTGGTGCTCATCTCCGTTTCTAAGCCGAAGAGCCAGCGTTGTCCGTAGACACCTCCAAGGTCATGTGGCCGGCATGACTGCATGGAGCGCTGTTACCTTCCTGCAGGAGCAGTACCTATTGATCTACTCACATTTGCATGTTTTCGAACTGCTAGGTTGGCAGAAGCTAGGGCTGACAGCGGAAGCTCACGCCGCTCCCCGGAATCGAACCTGCGACCTTTCGATCAACAAGCTCAGCAGCTCAGTGCTTTAACCCACTGCGCCACCGGGGGCTCCTTAAGGGGTTCTTAAGACAATCTCTGATTGTGTTCTCTGATGGTCTTGGGTGACTCCTCTGAAACACCCCTCATGACCCCCCTAGGGATGAGAAACGCTGCATTAGAGAAAGAAAATCTCTCTGAGATGTGCAGGGGGAATACAAAACATTGTGCTGTACTCCTACTCCTTTCACAGTCTTGCTCCTGCTGTGGCCTCTGGAGTTCTTCGAGACCAAAGGTGAAGTGGAAAAACATCTTTGGCTGACATCCTATATCCTTTCCTTATCTAAATAGTGTCTACTGACCCTATCATCCATCTTGCTTTACCAAGTATCAGCTGCTACAAATGGGAGAGATCTGTTCTCTTGATCCGGCCAATCTCTAATGTGAAAATTAGAAACAGGATCCCTTCTCACCTTGGAGGTTGTTGGCACGAACGGGTGGAAATGTTGATCCGCTGTCCTTTGATGAACCAGAAAACAAACCCTTATTATTCAAAGCGGCTGGTGCCTGGTAAAACAGGACTGGGAAAACATTTGCAATTGTTGCAATTAGAATCGAGTTGGAAGAGACCTTGTGGGCCATCCAGTCCAACCCCTTTCTGCCAAGAAGCAGGAAAACCGCATTCAAAGAACCCCCGACAGATAGCCACCCAGGCTCTATTCAAAAGCCTTCAAAGAAGGAGGCTTCACCAAAATGAGGCAGAGAGTTCCACAGCTGAACAACTCTTCCAGTTAGGAAGTTCTTCCTAATGTTCAGGTGGAATCTCCTTTCCTATAGTTTGAAGCCATTGCTCTGCATCTTAGTCTCCAGGGGAGCAGAAAACAAGCTTGCTCTCTTCTTCCTGTGACTTCCCCTCACAGATTTATGCATGGACATCATGTCTCCCCTCAACCTTCTCTTCTGCAAGCTAAGCATGCCTGACTCTTTAAGCTGCTCCTCATAGGGCTTGTTCTCCAGACCCTTGATCATTTGAGTCACCCTCCTCTGGACACATTCCAGCTTGTCAACATCTCCCTTCATTTGCAGTGCCCAGAACTAGACACAGTGTGATTTCAGGTTGGTCTGACCAAGGTGGAATAGAGGGGTAGTATGACTTCTCTGGATCTAGGCACCAGGCTCCTATTTATGCAGGCCAAAATCCCACTGGCTTTTTTAGTTGCTGCATCACATTGTTGGCTCATGTTTAACTTGTCCAAAAGGACTCCAAGACCTTTTTGACACATCCTGCTGTCAAGCCAGGCATGGTCCCCCATTCTGTATCTTTGCATTTTATTTTTTCTGCCTAAGTGGAGCATTTTGCATTTGTCCCTGTTGAACATCATTTTGCTAGTTTTGGCCAATCATCTCTCTAATCTGTTAAGATTATTTTGAATTCTGTTCCTGTCCTCTGGAGTATTAGCTATCCCTCCCAATTTGGTGTGAATATATGATTTCAGTTACAGATGCATAACACTCGGATACGTATTCGTAACTGCAGTATTTAATTCCGGCCTTCCTTTTTCACTTCCCATTGTCTTGAAACTTTATTTAATTAATTATTTACTTACTTCACTTGTATAGCACTTTTCTCACCCCAGCGGCGGACTCAAAGCGGTTTCCAACATAATTATGGCAAAATTTTGGGTATCTTATATCAGGGATTGAGCCAAATGAGGGTTTTGTTTTTTTTTTTTGGTCGTGTCAGGAGTGACTTGAGAAACTGCAAGTCGCTTCTGGTGTGAGAGAATTGGCCGTCTGCAAGGACGTTGCCCAGGGGATTCCTAGATGATTTGATGTTTTTATCATCCTTGTGGGAGGCTTCTCTCATGTTCCCACATGAGGAGCTGGAGCTGATAGAGGGAGCTCATCTGCCTCTCCCTGGATTTGAACCTGCGACCTGTCGGTCTTCAGTCCTGCCAGCACAGGGGTTTAACCCACTGTGCCACCGGGAGCTCCTAACAAGGAGGTGATGTGGGGGGCCAATTTTTGCCATGATAACCCTCTCTTCTCTTCCAGCTGATAGGGCACACAAGTGCGTTGGGTGCACCAGAGATGATATCCCATCACATTTTGGTCACAATTTTATGCCACTTTCTTCCCATAGGGTGACCTAAAAGGTCACAAAACCAGGTCAGAGGGGCACAGATGGCCCACAGGCTCCACTTTCCCCAATCCAGTTTCACAAGAAGAGATTATATTGGAAATCTTGTTATCAGCTGTGCAATAGGGTGCTTCATTGCTAGGGGTGGTGAACGTGGACTTTTCAAGACAGTAGGATGGGTAAAGCATCACGTTTCTTCCTTTTTGAAACCTCCCAATAAAATTTTAGCAAGGTTTTCTTAAAACATTGTAACACCCCTTACATATCCTCTTCTTCACTGTTACACATATCTGTAGGATATTATAACTCAACAGAATTGGATCAGCTTGAAGGATTCTATATGAGTAGTTCAGCAAGGATTTCTGACCGTCAATTGTTCTACAACAACTTTCTCCTTCATGACTATATGTTGTGCCCCAGGGCTCAGTTGGTATGAGCTAAAGCTTCTATGAAATAGCAAGGTAAATTCTGCAATCCTGGAGTGTGCCAACTTTTGCTACAGGCTTTTAGGAGACTAATCAGATCAACACTCCTTTCTCACACATTGCTTTTCTTTTAGTTCTCTTGTTACCTAAATAGTAATCTATATTCCATAGTATTGGGAAGAACTTAGAGTAGAATTACATTTTTGCTTAGGTCAGTGTTTCTGAACCTTCCTAATGCCGTGACCCCTTAATACAGTTGCTCGTCGTGATGACCCCCAACCATAACATTATTTTCATTGCTACTCCATAACTGTAATTTTGTTACTGTTATGAATTGTAATGTAAATATCTGATATGCAGGATGTATTTTCATTCACTGGATCAAATTTGGCACAAATACCTGATATGCCCAAATTTGAATACTGATGGGGTTGGGGGGGGTTGATTTTGTCATTTGGGAGTTGTAGTTGCTGGGATTTATAGTTCATATAGCTACAATCAAAGAGCATTCTGAACTCCACCAACGATGGAATTGAACCAAACTTGGCACACAGAACTCCCAGAATCAACAGAAATGCTGGAAGGGTTTGGTGGGTATGGATCTTGAATTGTGGAGTTGTAGTTCATCTATATCCAGAGAGCACTGTGGACTCAAACAATGATGGGTCTGGACCAAACTTGGCACGCATAGTCAATATGCCCAAATGTGAACACTGGTTACGTTTGGGGAAAATAGACCTTGACATTTGGGAGATGTGATTACTGGGATTTATAGTTCACCTACAATCAAAGAGCAGCCTGAACTCCACCAATGATGGAATGAACCAAACTTGGCACACAGAACTCCCAGAACCAACAGAAAATGCTGGAAGGGTTTGGTGGGCATGGACCTTGAGTTGTGGAGTTGTAGTTCACCTACATCCAGAGAGCACTGTGGATTCAAACAAAGATGGATTTGGAACAAATTTGGTCCCAATATTCAATATGCCCAAATTTGAACACTGGTGGAGCTTGGGGAAAAATAGAGCTTGACATTTGGGAGATGTAGTTGCTGGGATTTACAGTTCACCTACAATCTAAGAGCAGTCTGAACTCCACCAATGATAGAATGAACCAAGCTTGGCACACAGAACTACCAGAACCAACAGAAAATGCTGGAAGGGTTTGATGGGCATGGACCAAACTTGATCCCAATACTCAATATGCCCAAATGTGAACACTGGTGGGGTTTGGGGAAAAATAGAGCTTGACATTTGGGAGATGTAGTTGCTGGGATTTATAGATCACCTACAATCTAAGAGCAATCTGAACTCCACCAATGATAGAATTGAACCAATCCTGGCACACAGAACTTCCATGACCAACAGAAAATACTGGAAGGGTTTGGTGAGCATTGACCTTGAGTTTTGGAGTGTTAGTTCACCTATATTCAGAGAGCAGGAGGAGGGCTTTTGGTGGAAGAATTTACCGTCTGTTTCCAAAAAGGAAGAGAAGGACAGGCGGAGAGATCTTCAACCTTCTCTGCCAAAGGGGTTCCTAAGACCATCAGAAATATATGTTTTCAGATGGTTTTTGGTGACCCTTCCGAAATCCCCCTCCCCAGGGGTCCTAACCCCCAGGTTGAGAAACACTGGCTTAGGTTTTAAAAATTAGAGTTCTCTTTGAAACAAAAGAAATGGCTCTGATTTCTGGGGCGCCCTTCAAATTTCCAAAATTTCTAAGCAAGGGATCATCTTCTATGGTTTCTTGGGCACCCTTCATGTTTCCAAAACTTCTAAGCAAGGGATCATCTGAAGTTAATATTAGAGTAAATAACAGCAAGGTTTCCCTTGTGCAGTGAGGGCAAGACGGTGAGTTTTCAGAGCTAGGTTCATAGAATTGACCAAGCGTGATTTGACATGTCTTTAATTTGCTAAGAAACATGAACAAATATGGGGCTCTCCTCTTCCACTGAAGGTTTGTCTCCAAAGACTATTTCAGCACATTGTTCCTCTTTGCCTCAGTAATGTTTTTGCAGTCCATCCAAGTGGTGGAGCTTTGAAATGGCAGGGTAACAAAAATGATAATGCTGGAACAGGAACCTCAATATTTCACCAGGGTTTAGGAGAGCCAGTCTCCATTCCTGACCAGTTTCTGTTACTGATTGCGAAGACGCTTACTTCTCCGGGTACCTGAGGTATTGCACTTTCTCTTGTGGCTACGGAGGACAGCTGGCTTGGCTTCCATATTTTTGCTTGGGAGAGTGCCAGAGTTGTGGGGTATCTGTCCCCGAGTGGAATGCCTTGTCTTAGCACCGTGTTTCCCAGCATCTGCGGGTGAAGGAGGAAGGATGTTCACTTGCCCCATTGACAGAGGGCCATGACCAAACGGGGTCGTGAGGCTGAGCTTGGAGGCGAGCAACGAAGAGAAATTAGACAACTCATCATCTTCATCTTGTTTTTGTCTTTTAGTGCTGCATTTACACCCAGCTTCCATTCTTGCTTCATGGAGGTCTGGTACCACAATATTTGGCAAAATGACCTTCTGATTCAAGCCTCCATCATCTGCCTGACTTGGGTTCTTTGTGTCACTCTCCACATTGGGTAATTTGGAAGAAAGAGAAACGTTCAAGTCGTATGTCTGGGTGGGTTCACGATTATTAGGGCTATTGCTATCTTGGAGAATGGTCTGTGGTGGAAGCATTGGGGCTGCTTTACTAGGACTGGTGGATATAGGGGTGTGATCTCCACCAGGAGCGCAGTTGTCTCCTTCAGCTTCAGCTGAGATGTCAAGGTCTAAAGGATTTGAAGGTTTCAGAGTGGGCTTTATGATATGCTTCTCATCTGAACAACTTTCTACTAACGGGTTGACCTTGCACTGCCCTGCGAGTGGCTGCTGAGACTTCTGGCCTCCCTCAAGGTCCTTTTGGGTCCTCAAAGATGGGGTCTTCAGCACCAAACAGGTGAAACATGGGAGATGCTCTGAGTCTGTGCCTTGATCATCAAGTGTCCTTATCCCTCCAGATTGAGTTGAAGACAACAGCTGTCCATTTCCTTTGGTAAGTTCAGCATGTGATTTTAAGTCAACTTCCTGATCAGTTTCTGGTATAGATGGGTCATCTGGCTGTTGACCTCCTTGTTTAATGGAAGACGATTGATTCTGTAGTTGTAGCTTTTCTATAGACAACCTGGTAGGGCTGATATCCTTCATGTTTGCGGTGTTTGTTTGTTTCTGGTTGACTTCTGGCATCTTTTGAGACTGGACCTTTGTTTTGGGGCTCTCAAGTTCAGTTCCAGGATCTGGAGAAACTGATGTTAAATTGTTTTGTCCCGTCAAGCTTTGACAACCTGTGTGTACAATCCCAGGATGGGTTGTAGTTACAGTGGGGGTAGATTTGGTTTCTTTCCAAATAACTTGGAACTGGCATTGATCTTTCACTATCTCTCCTTGGCAGCCATTTTGCTTTTCACTTGCATGCTGAATGTGTTCCTGGCTACTCTTTTTCATATGACTGTTCCAGTGAGGTTTCATCTCCTTGTTCTTGCACCCAAACTCTTTTGTATTTGAGGTATCCTCTGATCTTGTCTGTTGAGCCTGACCTGTGACTTTTTCTGCATGGCCAAAAATTGGTTCTTTGTGTCTGTTCAGGTTCAACTTCAGAGCATTCCCTCCTGTTACACGATCCCCAAATACAATTTTGGTCCTCTCTTGATTAATTATCTCATCATGCTCTGTCTCTTTTGAAGCATTATCCTTCATTTCCTGGAAGGCCTGAGGCTTTTTTAGACATCTGATCTCTCCTTGTTGGCTACCACATTGTTTTGCATATTTATTGTTGGCTGATTCTACATTATTCCAAACCAGCTGACTTCCATTATGAAACTGTACTATGACGACTCGGCTGCTCTTCTCTGCTGCCTTTGGAACCTCCAGTTGACCCTTCACCTTGTCTGCTGCTTCTTCTGCTCTGTTGCTCTCTTGGTTTCCAGAAAAGTTGGTGTTTCCTATTACATTTAGAGTGGCTTCTGACTTGACCCTTTGGATTTGAGGAGTGACTCTGATGCTGTGGTCTCTAATGTGATCCTGTCCTAATAAATGCTTTGTTTGTCCTCCATCTGAAGTCTTCAAGGAGGGTAAAGGAGTTCCTTCTTGAGATGCACGATTGCCGTTTTTGTGAAGGTATGATCTTCCTGCAGCTCTGACACTCTTTGGCACAAAATCTCTGTTTCCCAATTGCTGGTGCGAATGAGGGGCTAGGGAAGAAATGACTACAGATGTGGGCAGTTCTGTCTGACTGGTTCTCATGCCTTTGCTTCCAGAGGATGCCTTCATGGTCCGGCATGAAGCATCTTCTCCTTTGCCCTTACCACTGACCTCATCCTCTTCCTCAGACTGTGATGGAGTGGAGTCAGAATGAGAAGTGGGGTACATTGAGGGCTCCCTTTCTTCTTCAGTCAGTGCCAGGAGTCTCTTCTCTGTCAGCTGAAGGCAGAATGGAAAAGAGGGCATTATAAGCACAGCCTCCAGAATGCAATGGGCTAAATTTCACCCTAATGTTCATCTTCTGGGCATGTGTAGGATTTCATCTTTTGCAATTCACTACTAATGTCATATTATGAGCATGTGCAAAAACAGAGCAAATGTGGGATTCTGTACACAGCAAGAAATGTACCATATCCCCAAGTTATTTCATCATAATTCCCAGTGATTAATTTGATAGTTCCATTTAGGTGGTGACTAACATCGGGCAAATAAGATCAGTGCTATTGAGACAATGGGTTAAGGTTGTGGTTCTCGGCCTTCCTAATGCCGCGACCCCTTAATGCAGTTCCTCAAACTGTGGTGACCCCCAAACAAAAAAATATTTTAGTTGCTACTTCATAACTGTAATTTTGCTACTGTTATGAACTGTAATGTAAATATGTGATATGCAGGATGTATTTGACTACTGGTGGAGTTGGGAGAGGGGGGGATTAATTTTGTCATTTGGGAGTTGTAGTTGCTGGGATTTATAGTTCACCTAGAATCAAAGAGAATTATTTATTATTTATTTATTTGCTATATTTATATACCGCCCTTCTCAGCCTGCAGGCGACTCAGGGTGGTTTACAGTCAACACCAAAAACATAAAATACAATTAAAACAGTTAATTCAAATATAAAACCAGATAAAACAATCAATATCAAGAAAACATGTATTGGTTTGAGTCTCATAGTTAAAAGCATTATCCAATAGCGTTGTCTAGCCATTCCATTTCTTTTTTTCTATGTCTGTTATATTGCATCTGCAAACGCCTGCTCAAAGAGCCAAGTCTTGGCTTTCTTTCAGAATAATAAAAGGGAAGGGGCTGATCTAATATCCCTAGGGAGGGCATTCCATAGTCGAGGGGCCACCACTGAGAAGGCCCTGTCTCTCGTTCCTACCAAATGTACTTGTGACGAAGGCAGGATCGAGAGCAGGGCCTCCCGAGACGATCTTAACATCCTAGCTGGTTCATAGGAGGAGATGCGTTCTGAACTCCACCAATGATGGAACTGAACCAAACTTGGCACACATAACTCCTGTAAACAACAAAAAAGTACTGGAAGAGTTTGGTGAGCATTGACCTTTAATTTTGGAGTTGTAGTTCACCTACATCCAGAGAACACTGTGGACTCAAACAATGATGGATCTGGACCAAACTTGGCACGAATCCTCAATATGCCCAAATGTTAACACTGGTGGGGGTTGGGAAAAATAGAGCTTGACATTTAGGAGTTATGGTTGCTGGGATTTATAGTTCATGTACAATCAAAGAGCATTCTGAACCCCACCAATGATAGAATTGGGCCAAACTTCCCACACAGAACCACCATGACCAACAGAAAATACTGTGTTTTCTGATGGTCTTTGGTGACCCCTCTGATACCCTCTCACAATCCTGCAGGGGTCCTGACCCCCAAGTTGAGAAACACTGGGTTAAAGGGAAGTCCTACCATTTTTATTAAGCCA
Organism: Anolis sagrei; assembly: GCF_037176765.1. Taxonomy (NCBI): domain Eukaryota; kingdom Metazoa; phylum Chordata; class Lepidosauria; order Squamata; family Anolidae; genus Anolis; species Anolis sagrei. The sequence goes on along the minus strand of NC_090026.1, from coordinate 13,118,045 downwards.
GCCAAATGCTGGCTTCTAAATAGGACTGGACAGTGAAGACTTCACATTATTCTGTCTCTGCTTGACTTCTTTCAACCTCATGTACAATAGATTGTTTTGACCCTGAGCTCCTTAGGTAGGAATTGCAATGGTCTGAGATCCAATGGCCATTGCAGTCTAAAGTGGCCACATGAATAGGGCAAAGTCATGGCACTGGAATGATCTCCTTTCCATGGTTCTTCAAAACACAGACCTTATACTCCTATTATACCTGGTTGGGTGTTAAGTTTAGCTCCTCCTCCAATTCTTCCACCAAAGCCAGGGGATCTTGGTTTTTCTCCGAAGACAGTAACCGAGACATGAATTGTGGATGGAGGACAGCTTCCACCTGTCAAAAAGGGGAAAAGGAAACATCATGGCTAACAGTTTACGAAAATCAGTCTGGACTTAAAGGGAGAAAAATACAGCTGTCTCAATTTGCTGTTAAAGTTCAGTAATTAATTTGCTAGGCAAATTGCAAGCTACTGTAGAGAATTGTTTGACTACAAAAGAATTTCCACCCTGACACAAGTCTCTCATACTATAGAAATATAACACATGGATACCATGGCTCCATCTTGTGAAATCCTGGGCTTTGTAGTTCCTTGGGGTATTTTCAATTCTTAGCCAACAACAAGTCCCAGGATGCCATACAAGGCAAATATTATAATCCACATTCAGCCATGTAAACTCACTGGGTTACTTTAGGCTAGGCCTGGCCTCCATGCCTTAGGGGAAGGCAGTAGCAAATCTCTGACTAAATCATGTCAAGAAATAATTGATATAATCACCGTGAGTTAGAATAGACTTGGAAACACCTAACAGCAACAGCAACAAATCAAGGCAACAGCTCATTACATGGCATTACATGTCTCAAGGTGTGGGTGTGGGTTTGCAATATCAATGATCTTTACAATTATTTTGCATATGTTCATAAACATTAGGGAGGTGCAATGCTGGCTCTCTAGATGTTGTTTACTTACAATATCCATCAGCATCACCAAATGCGAAGCACTACGAGTCCTAGAGTGCCTACCTCCAATATATACACATTGGGTGATTGGGGGCAGGGGCGGCTCAACCCATTACGCAAAGTAAGCATTTGCAGTATAGTTGATTTTGCCCAGGGGCGCTCTTGGGAGAAAATAGACCTTGACATATGCGAGTTGTAGTTACTGGGATGTATAGTTCACCTACAATCAAAAAGCATTCTGAACTCCACCAATGATGGAATTGAACCAAATATGGCACACAGAACTCCCATGACGAACAGAATATATATATATCAATGATTGGTGGGGGGGGGGGGCACCAAAATACTGTTTGCTTACCATTGAAAATTACCTAGGGCTGCCTCTGATTGGGGGCAAGTAGTTTGTTGAGTAACTTCCCTCACAGGACTGCTGAGAGACTATAATGGTTGGGTCCTCACACCCCACCTTCTCCACCTCCCACCTAACTATCCTTAAAGCAGTGTTTCTCAGCCTTCCTAATGCCACAACCCCTTAATGCAGTTCCTCATGTTGAGGTGACCCCAACCATAAAATTATTTTCGTTGCTACTTCATAACTGTAATTCTCATTCACTGGACCACATGTGGCACAAATACCCAATATCCCCAAATTTGAATACTGGTGGGATTGATTTTGTCATTTGGGAGTGGTAGTTGCTGGGATTTATGGTTAACCGATATTCAAAGAGCATTCTGAACTCCACCAATGATGGAATTGAACCAAACTTGGCACACAGAACTCCCATGAGCAACAGAAAATACTGGAAGGGTTTGGTGGGCATTGAGCTTGAGTTTTGGAGTTGTAGTTCAAATACATCCAAAGAGCACTGTGAACTCAAACAATGATGGATCTGGATCAAACTTTACATGAATACTCAATATGCCCAAATGTGAAGTTTTAGGAAAATAGACCTTGACATTTGGAAGTTGTAGTTACTGTGATTTATAGTTCACTTACAATCAAAGAGCATTCTGAACCTCAACAACAATAGAATTGGGCCAAACTTCCCACACAGAACCCCCATTCCTTGAAGGGACTAGCTGGCGTGAGCCTCCCTCCAGCCTCGCAAGCTCTCCCTCGCCTGGACATGTGCACCATGCTGCCACGTGCTGAGCATGCCTGCTCTCCCCTCCACATTGGAATCTCAGAAACAGCTCTCCTCCTGGTTGAGAAGCTGGCCAATCACAGCAGAGGAGGGCTTTTGGTGGGAGGATTCGACTTCTGTTTCCAAAATGTAAGGGAAGGACAGGTGGAGAAATCTTCAGCCTTTTCTGCCAATGGAGTTCCTAAGACCATCAGACATATATGTTTTTTGAAGGTCTTTGGCAACCCCTCTGAACACCCACCCCCACGACGACCCCCTTGCAGGGGGCCTGACCTTACAGGAAGGGCAAAAGAGGAAATATGGTTTATTGTTCCTCCAGAAAAATCTAAACTTATCACAATATTGTCCTGACAAACTCCAGGAATTGTGAATCCTTTGAAAACTCTCTTTCAGCTTTGTGGACTTTGTGTCTTTGTCTCACATTGAACTGGATTATCTGGCAATGTGGACTCAGATAATCCAGTTCAAAGTAGATACTGTAGATTTTCTGCCTTGATATTCTGGGTTATACGACTGTGTGGAAGGGCCCAGAGAAGCCAGGGAGATTTCATAAGACAATTTATGAAGCTCATCAGGCAGGAATTTCAAAATCCTCCTAAATCAAATTGCACTGCTGCCCTCTGCCGGGCTCTTGTTACCTTACAGACAAATTCTTCATCCTCACACAACTGGTCAATATACTGGGCCAGAGCAGGGTCTGGGAACGCCCCATCCTCCTGGCCTTGGGGGTCTTTGGATGCTTCTTGTTCTTTCTTCTCCTCGTCGTCTTCCTCCCAACTGGTGTCCAAGCCTTCCATGATCTCAGCATACTGGTGCACCGCCTCTGCAGGGATTTCCCGGGGAGCTCCTGTGGCAGAAGTGCTAGGTGGACGCCGCTGGCGACGCCGAGGCTGCCGGCTCTTGGAGGCTGATTTCTTGGGGATATAAACTTTAGGGGAGACATGGCAGGGTCATTATGGAGACAATCCCAACACACGCACATACAACCTTGGCTGGTGCAGTCAAACTATTGCTGACCAAATGCATACCTCCAACACTGCAAAATTGAGATGTTAGACACACACAATACTCTTGGAATAAGGAAATCATTTCTAAAAGAAAGGGAGATTTTATATTGATACAGAAATGAATCTGTCAGTCAGTTTCTCCACTGGGAGCTTTTGAGGGCCAAAGGTGTACATTATCCTTATTTATTTATTTATTTATTTATGACATTTATATGCCGCCCTTCTCACCCCAAAGGGGACTCAGAGTGCCTTACAAGATATATATACATACAATATATTACATATTAGCATAGTACAATATCAGTATTGTATATTACTATATTGTACTATACCATTATATTGTAATATTATTTGTAATATTACATGTAATATACATATATAATTGTAATATCATAGTATTAGTATTATATTGTATCACATTGTAATATTATAAATATTATATGTATAGGGCCCTCCAAGGTAATTTACCCGGCCCTCGCTCAGGGTCAACCTAAGTCTGAAATGACTTGAAAGCACACAACAACAACAATAGTCCTATCTCATCAGCCAAAAGCAGGCCCACACTTCCCACTGAAATACTAATAGGTTTATATTTATTGAAATTGTTCTTCATTTTAATTATTGTATTGTTTTAAAGTGTTTTTTGCACTACAAATAAGATATGTGCACTGTGCATAGAAATTCATTTTTTTCCCCAAATTATAATCCGGCCCTCCAACCGTTTGAGGGACTGTGACCTGGCCAGTGTAATGGTAGTTTGTAGGCCCCTGGTATATTATTATTATTATTATTATTAAATTTATTTGTACCCCGCGAGCATCTCCCGAAGGACTCGATGCGGCTTACACAGGCCGAAGCCACAAAACACAATACAATAGAAAACATAACAAGCAATAACAAAGCAAATCAACAATTAAGCAAAACAGCAATAACAATACATCAAGACATATTAAAACTGGTTCGGCCGGCGAAAGGGGTACAGGGTTAAAAGTGCTGAAATGGCAGGAGGGGCGTAGGAATTAAAGTACGGTGTGCAGCAATGTTAATTGTGCTAAAGTGCTACTAGGACTTGGGATGGGGATTCCTAATCCGAGAAGGCACAACGGAACAGCCAAGTTTTCAAATTCCTTCTGAAAACTGCTAATGTAGGGGCCTGTCGGAGATCTTTTGGAAGGGCGTTCCAGAGTCGGGGGGCCGCCACGGAGAAGGCCCTGTCCCGTGTCCCCACCAAGCGCGCTTGCGACGTAGGTGGGATCACGAGCAGGGCCTCCCCAGATGATCGAAGCGAGCGCGTGGGTTCGTAGATGGAGATGCGGTCACGCAGGTAGGGTGGTCCCAAACCGTTTAGGGCTTTGTAGGTGAGCACCTGCACCTTGAATTGGGCTCGGAAAATAAATGGCAGCCAGTGGAGCTCCTTAAACAGAGGGGTAGACCTCTCTTGATAATGAGCTCCAGTTAGCATCCTGGCTGCTGCCCGCTGAACCAATTGCAGTTTCCGAGCCGTCTTCAAGGGCAGCCCCACGTAGAACGCATTGCAGTAATCCATTCTAGAGGTGACCAAGGCGTGGACCACCCCGGCCAGGTCAGCCTTCACGAGGTATGGTCGCAGTTGGCGCACAAGTCTCAGTTGCGCAAAAGCCCTCCCAGATACCGCCGACACCTGAGCCTCAAGTGTAAGCGAAAAATCCAAGAGGACACCCAAACTGCGGACCTGTGGCTTTAGGGGGAGTGTAACCCCGTCCAACACAGGTGACCACCCTATACCCCGATCCGGTTTACGATCAACCAGGAGGACCTCTAATATTATATTATATTATATTATTAACATAGCACAAGAGACAAGGTGGAACTGTCCCCTGCCCCCCCTTTCACTCTGGCCCAGAGCGGCAGTTGGTGCTGCGGGGAGGGATCCCCAACTGAAGGACCTTAGGGCCCTTCCACACAGCTATATAACCCAGAATATCAAGGCAGAATAACCCGCAATATCTGCTTTAAACTGGATTGTCTGAGTCCACACTGCCATATATCCCAATTCAAAGCAGATAATGTGGGATTTTATTCAGCTGTGTAGAAGGGTACAAACTTGTCATAGCCAGTAAAATTTAAGCTAGTTAAAAGGCAACTATTTTTGCACATTTACATTTAAGGAGTTTAGAATAATGATTTAATCAGAGTCGGACAGTCTTATCTTAAATTACAGTTTTATGTAAATATTAAAAAAACATTTAATTTTATTGTTATCTATTTTTATTTTTATTTTTGAATTTCATCAGTAGCTGCTGCATTTCCCACCCTTGGTTTATACTCAAGTCACTAAATTTCCCCAGTTTTTGTGGTAAAATTAGGTGCCTCGGATTATGTTCAGGTTGGCTTATACTCGAGTATATACGGTAAGTATAATATTATCAATTATTTGAGAGAGAACCTTAGAGCTATGTAACTAGTTATGTTTACAAAATAAATTTCTAGGCACTATAAAAAATAAATTTAAGAAAGGATTGAGGGACTTGAGTATATTAAGGACAAAGAAAGATAAGGGGCGATGTGATAGCCATTCTTAAATATCTGACAAACTATCAAGTAGAATATTTGTTTTCTGCTGCATTCAAAAATGGATTCACATCACAATAAAAGAGATTCCTATTTAATATTAAGATGGATTCACCGGTGGTAAAAGCTATTCAATCATGAAACATACATATCAAAAGGTGGTGGACCTTCTGGGACTTCATAATCAGAGGTTAGATGGCCATTTGACAGAGACACTTGTATATTCCTACATGACAGGGATTTAGACTAGGATGCCCTTGGGGTACCCTTGCATATCCAGAATGCCTAATGAATAAGACTGTACCTTGCTGTTGCCCAGATTCAGGGGCAGGGGACATAGGTGGCTTGGTGGGCTTAGGAGCTGGAGCTTGGAACTGGGAGCAGTTGGCCAAGAGCTTCATCTTTTGGATTTGTTGTTCTTCTTCTGCTTCAAACTCCATGAACCTGAGAAAGACAAAGCCAGAGGACAGGACATTTTTCTTCTTCCATCTCATGCCATTGCTCCACATACGAGGGTTGAATGAAAAGTAATGCCTCCACCTTTGTTACTTGGGTTTGGATGGGAATATTTTAATAAATCAAACACAGAAATAATCCTTAGAATGTGCTCTTTAACTACCACTATTCACTTTTCCACATATTTATTTATCGTGTCAGGAGCAACCAGACAATTGTATTACATTTCTAACAGAACAAAACAAACAAACAAACAAACAAACAAACAGACAAAACACAAAGTTTGCAAGCTTGGTAGTTGATTAAATGTCCTTTGACCAGTAGCTGGCCACTTGGAGTGCCTCTTGTGTTGCTACAAGAAGGTCCTCCATTGTGCATGTGGCAGGGCTCAGGTTGCATTTCAGCAGGTGGTCAGTGGTTTGCTCTTCTCCACACTTTTCCACATAATCACCAGACAATTGGATACATTTCTGCTAACAATGAACAAGTTTTCTGAAGCCGCCACAGAAGAAGTCGACACTCTGTTTCCACAACCAGCGTCTCTCACACTTCCCTCATCCTGGGTACCCATCGTGCACAGATCTTCCGATAGCTAAGCAAAGCAATATTGAGATCCACGTGTCTCAATATTGTGAAATGCCGATTATGCTTGAAATTTCTTTCTGAGGGCTATGACGATCGTCCTGAATCAATCTGTCAACCTTTTGCATGTGACACTCAGTGGTTGCTGTCACTGGACGTCCAACTCTTTGTTTGTCATGCAAGTCAAATGTTCCCACCTCAACATCTTTAAACTTACTTGCTCAATGATGCACAGTACTCACATCAACCCAATCACCATAAACAGTTTGCATTCTCTGATGAATCTCCTTTGTGGTGACACCTTCTGCTGTCAAGAATTCAATGACTGCACGTTGCTTAAGTCACATTGACCAACCGTTTGCACAGGGTTCCATACTTTGCACTTTAACAACACAACCATTCAATGCTAAGGCTTCCAGTCAAATGGAACTGTAGAGGATCATCTACTGAACAAGCCAGTACCTGCCGCATACCAGTACTGCCATCTGTTGAGGAGTTATGAAGGTGGAGGCATTACTTTTCATTCAACCCTTATACAGATAAGCAACACCTTGTGGTGTGACATTAAAAGAGGAGCAAGGGTCAATACTCACTTTTCTGCCATCTCATAGAAGATCATGCGCTCAAAGTTGCTGCTGTGCTCCCACTCCTGTACGGCACGAGGCACTCCATCCTCCAAGGTCATGTCAGGACGAAGACGGGCCAAAGATCGGAGAACTGGGCTGTAGTGGTGGGATAATGAAAACATCTCACCCAAATTTTGTAATTCTGAAGAACAGCTTTACTGGGGATACCACTCACTTCCACATGATTCATGGCCTTCTCCAGCTTTGGCCATCATGACTCCCAGAGCATCTTCATCAGCCTTAGTTAAATGACCTGTTCTCACATGAGAGTATAACCTAGTGGTTACAGTGCTTAGATTTTTAAAAACTACTATTATTATACAGAACAATGAATAAAAAGGCAAAATGAGAAGGTGAACCCCAAATAGGTGCCAATTAATAATGCCAATTAATACTGTGTCGGCTTGAAATATCATTTTTCCTATAGATTGGCATCTGTAACCCTGACAAGTTTGAAATGCAAAGTGAAGCATAAAAACCACATTTTGGCATCTATTTGAAAACATTCCTTCCACGATCCAATTTAGCTCCATTAGCAGAATTGAAGCAAACAAGCCCCCTCCCTCCCAATGTATCAATTCAGGTTGTGGCCAAAGGCCCTTAATATCACTTGAAAGGGTGGCCTTTCCATCTCAACACAGTGCTTTGGATGACGCAAAGGTTCATCTACATCAGTATTTCTCAACCTTCCTAATGCTGCGACTCCTTAATACAGTTCCTCATGTTGTGGTGACCCCCAACCATGCAATTATTTTCATTGCTACTTCATAACTGTAATTTTGCAACTGTTGTGAATCGTAATGTAAATATCTGATATGCAGGATCTATTTTCATTCACTGGACCAAATTTGGCACAAATACCCGATATGCCAAAATTTGAATACTGGTGGGGTGGGGTGGGGGTTAATTTTGTCATTTGGGAGTTGTAGTTGCTGAGATTTATAGTAAACATACAATCAAAGAGCATTCTGAACTCCACCAACTCCACAATGGTGGATCTGGCCCAAACTTGGCACATATACTCAATATGCCCAAATGTTAACACCGGTGGATTTTGGGGAAAATAGACCTTGACATTTGGGAGTTGTAGTTGCTGGGATTTATAGTTCACCAACAATCAAAGTGTATTCTGAACCCCACTAATGACAGAATTGGGCCAAACTTCCCACACAGAACCCCCATAACCAACAGAAAATACTGTGTTTTCTGATGGCCTTTGGCGACCCCCCCTCAAGACCCCCCCAGGGGTCCTGACCCCCAGGTTGGGAAATGCTGAGCTACACTGTAGAATTAAGGCAGAACTACACCATTTTATAAGAGTTGTAATTGTACGAAGACTTTAGCCTTGTCTCCCAAAGAGTACTTGTGCGTCACCAAATTACAGATACTATGATTCCATGGCAGTTAAATTGGTGTCAACCTGCATTAATTCTACAATCCAGATGCACCCCAAGGTCAATGAGGAACTCAAGATGGACTAATAGATATTAATACTGCCTCACAGCCTGTCTACGTCCTTATTAGCTTTCTCCTGGCATATGGTCCTTGCCACCCAGAGTCTCACATGAAAAAACAGGCCAGAGCTTCGGCATCGGGCGTAGTGGGGAAATGACGTCTCGCCAAAGCCTTGTAGCGTTGCCAGCGCCGGTAATTTTCATAAACCCCCTTGGAAGTACAGGCAAAGGAAGTGTCATTGGAAGGCGGTGCTCGGGCAGGTGGCACAGTCTCCGGCACTCTTGGCTTCCTACCGCCCAGCTCCTCGCCAGCTTTGGTCAGCAACACTGTGCGAACGCCAGGACCTGGAAGTCCATCCCGGCGTTGGGCGGCCCAGCCCAGTGGCATCCCAGTGAGGAAGAACGTCTGAGTCCGAGGCATTTCCTCCGCACTGCCCACTATGGGTCCTTCTCTTTTCAGCTTGATGATCAGCTTGCTTCCTGGGGCATCGGCTGAGGTGACAAGTAGGGCAGCTCCAGGGAAGGCAGGCAGAAGCAGCGAGGGGGCACTAGGAGGGCAGGAAGAGAGGGCAGGGCCTGGAGGGTGGACCTGAGAAGACATGGCCTTAAGGGTGAAGGACCCTGAAGGAAAGAAGCTGGGGCCTGTCCTTGTACCGCCTGAAATTCTGATGTGAGAACGTTGGCAAAAAAACAAATTGGGGAAGAGGGATCTCTAGAGGATTCACAACACCACCATTTGGTTTCTAAGAAGATCCCACATTGTTGACGTGACTCTAAGGGCAAGGGTTGGATGATAACCATTCCAGAACTTGGACATCTTGAGAGTTCCATTGAAGGGAGGAAGTTAAAGTTTTTCTACAGACCTTTCCATGGTTTCTAGCTTCATACTGTTTTTTGAGCGCATACTATGGGAGATCATGAATTGGGTGAGTACATCTTACCACTATAATGAATGGGTGTTCCACTGGAGGTAAGCAGCATTCCCAAGTAGGACTTCCAACTTTTCTCCTGGGCTTTTAACAACTTGATGAGAGGAATAGATGATTGCTACAAAAAAGAAAAGGTCAGTAGATGATATATCCATACCATATTACATGTTATAGAGTGAGCCAAGGCACCCTTTCTGGGCATTGTTGGTTCTCCCTTTGACCGTGAAGATGTGTGGTGCATCTACTTGCTCTAAAACATGCCAGAATTACCTACCTCCCCTGATATCACGTCTCCCCAAAAATGGTGCCAAAGGTGACATGTGTCCCAAATGTGGTCAAAGACAAAACAGCAAGGGGTTAGCTACAGGAGTTGTTTATGACCACAGACTTGACTCGTGGTGTCTGCTCTGACATCGAGCAACTCATTGTAGGCCCAGTGTTATGCCACTGGAGGGCGAGGTACATCTATATTACAAGTTTAAACCAAGTTTAACTCTCATGGTGAATGTAATTTTGTGGAGATCGTTGTTATGCACCTGCAAGTTGACTCCAGCTTATGGTGACTCTGTTCTAGGATTTATTCAAAGGGGTTTGCCAGTGCCTTCCTCTGAAGCTGAGAGAGTGTGTCTTGCCAAGATCACAAACCGACTGAGAGAGGATTCCAATGGTGGTCTCTCCTTCCAACAGTAATATTATTTTAAATGGAAACATCTGGGAAACATTTAGAATAGGTTGCAGCAGTTTGCTTTAGCCTGAGCCCCTTCTACACTGCCATACCATCCAATTCAAAGCAGGTAATCTTGATTTTATATGGTAACACAGAAGGTGCCTTTGTCTATTGGGAAAGATTCTGTCTTTTCCTTTCCCACTTCTCAGGCCCCTTCTACATTGCAATATAACTTCCAGATTATCTGATTTGATAATCTGGATTATATGGCAGTGTAGAAGGGGCCAGAGTTATCTGGCAGTGTACTCTCACATAATCCAGTTCAAATTAGATAATCTGGATTATATGGCAGTGTAGAAGGGGCCTCAGTTAACTGAACGCAAACTATTTTTGACCTTTGAGCTCTCTTTGCATCAATTGAAGTAAGATGAAGACAAAGAGGGAAGAGAAAATGGGACATTTCAGAAGCTACTGGAATGACTGTGGATTAATTGGGGCCCCTTCTACACTGCCATATAAAATCCAGATTATCTGCTTTGAACTGGATTATGTGGCAGTGTAGACTCATATAATCACATTCAAAGCAGATAATGTGGATTATCTGATCTGATAATCTGAATTATATGGTAGTATAGAATGGGCCTGGGATTGTTCCTTCCAAATCAGGATAGTTTCAGAATATGGAATTGCACAAGTATATATTTTTTAAAGTATTAAGAAAAAGAAATGTCAAAAGCAAGCATTTTATAAAATTTTACTGTATTCTGTACTTTCTGTACCTGTAGGCCAAACTACAAACATTGAAGTTAAATGGTTAATGGATTTGTTCATATTTATTTGTTTACACTATTTATATTCTGCCCTTCTTACCCCACAGGGGACTCAGGGCAGATTACAATGTACACATTCAATACCAAAGACACACAACAGATATAGACAGACAGTCAGAGGCGATTTAACTTTTTCTGGTCACCAGGGGAGCTGTCTCTTTCATCGTCCATCTGCGACACTGATGAAGTACTTCCGCATTCCCCGCATGCTTTTGCTGGAGTGCTTTGCTGGAGTGTTTTTTATGGCCTTGTACATTTTGTTAAATTTGCCTCCACACACATAGGTGGTACCTATTTTTTCTACTTGACAGATGCAACTGTCTTTCGGGTTGCAAAGGTCAACAACAAGCTACACAATTGGTCGGAAGCTCACTCCGACTCAGGCTGGCTTCGAACTCATGACCTTGTCATCAGAAGTGATCTTAATGCAGCTGACACTCAAACACTGTGCCACAGTCCCGGTGCAGTGTCTTATTTGCTTGCTTTCTTTTCTCTATCCACTGTTTGGGACAACAAGCTGCGTCAAATAGAAACATGACCTGAGTAGATTTAGACAGAAAAAAGATATGTAATTTATATATAAATATGAAAAGTTTGTTTCTCCACACCCATCATGCAAAAAAAAAAAAAAAATCCTTAGGGATCTTCTAGACAAGAAAGAAATACAGTAGAGTCTTCCTTACCTAACATAAACGGGCCAGCAGAACGTCGGATAAGCGAAAATGTTGGATAATAAGGAGGAATTAAGGAAAAGCCTATTAAATGTCAAATTACAGTCAGAAGTCAGATTCAAAAAAGTTATAGTAGGAAAGTATCCATTCTACACAACCAATCAGAATGAGAGCAGAAAGAGGGAACAAAATAAATACATTCCAAACTGTCATTCAGGAGACATGGTTGAAAGGGAAGTCCCTCATCCTATACTAAACTAAGTGTTCCTCGTTGAGGACTTGAGACTTGGGCAGTGTGAGGCTGAATTCCAACACTGAGAATATAACTGTGTAAGAAATGTGTTTTCGCCATACACAGCATTGAGCCATAGCAGTTAAAGTGGTGTCAAACTACATTCATTCTACAGTATAGAGATGCACCCTAAGCTTGACTTGCCAAAAAAAAAAAACAAAGTCAAACTACGAGGGTTGAATGAAAAGTAATGCTTCCATCTTCGTAAGTCCTCAACAGATGGCAGTACTGGTATGCAGCAGGTACTGGCTTGTTCAGTAGATGATCCTCTACAGTTCCATTTTGGCGGGAAGCTTTAGCATTGAGCGGTTGTGTTGTTAAAGTGCGAAGTATGGAACCCTGCGCAGACAGTCGGTCAATGCGACTTAAGCAACGTGCAGTCATTGAATTCTTGACAGCAGAAGGTGCTACCCCAAAGGAGATTCCATAGAGAATGCAAGCTGTTTATGGTGGTTGTGTTGATGTGAGTACTGTGCATCATTGGGCAAGTAAGTTCAAAGATGTTGAGGTGGGAACATCTGACTTGCGTGACAAAGAGTTGGACGTCCTGTGACAGCAACCACCGAGTTTCACAAGCAAAAGGTTGAGATTGATTCAGGACGATCGCCGTATCACTCAGAGAGAAATTTCAAGCATAATCGCCATTTCACTAGACCGTGTGGATCACATTATTGCTTTGCTTGGCTATCGGAAGATCTGTGCATGATGGGTACCGGGATGAGAGAAGTGTGAGATGCTGGTTGCGGAAACGAGTGTCGACTTCTTCCGTGACAGTGTCAGAAAACTTGTCCATCGTTGGCAGAAATGTATCCAATGGTCTGGTGATTCTGTGGAAAAGTGAATAGTGGTAGTTAAAGAGCACATTCTAAGGATTATTTATGCGTTTCATAGAATGATAGAATCAAAGAGTTGGAAGAGACCTCATGGGCCATCCAGTCCAACCCCTGCCAAGAAGCAGGAATATTGCATTCAAATCACCCCTGACAGATGGCCATCCAGCCTCTGTTTAAAAGCTTCCAAAGAAGGAGCCTCCACCACACTCCGGGGCAGAGAGTTCCACTGCTGAACGGCTCTCACAGTCAGGAAGTTCTTCCTCATGTTCAGATGGAATCTCCTCTCTTGTAGTTTGAAGCCATTGTTTCTTGTCCTAGTCTCCAGGGCAGCAGAAAACAAGCTTGCTCCCTCCTCCCTGTGGCTTCCTCTCACATATTTATACATGGCTATCATATCTCCTCTCAGCCTTCTCTTCTTCAGGCTAAACATGCCCAGCTCCTTAAGCCGCTCCTCATAGGAGCCAAGCAACGAAGGTGGAGGCATTACTTTTCATTCAACCCTCCTACATTATTTCCAAAACAATTGGAAAACTTATTTAAAAACTGTTGAAAGGATTAGATGATGGGAGAATAAAAGGAATGCTAGATGAAAGACAGAAAGATGATCCTTTCAACAGGTAGAGAAACAGATTCCTTTTGCACGAGTGCATGTTTACAGTAGGAAAACTACAAATCCCAGCAGGCATTGGGCAAGAAAGGCGAAAGACTACAGCTCCCAGAATGCTCAGGGAAGTTTTCTTTTGTGCCTGTTCATTGGAGGATGGGAGGAAGAGGTGGAGTTTGTTTGCACGTGTTTTGCAGGAAGAGAAGGGAAAGGGAAATCGGTTTGGAATCCGAATCCTGTTGATAAGAATCGTTTGCTCCGGATTTTGCAGCTATGTTCCTGCAATTCTACTTGGATGAGCGAGGGGACAGGGTTTATACCCTCAAGGTAAGGGTTTTACATCCCTGGGGGTGTGTGAATGTTTGATTCTGGGTGCATCTGCACTGTGGAATTAATGCAGTTTGATACCACTTTAACTGCTATGGCTCAATGCTAGGAGTTGGAGTTGTTAGACTTCTATGCCAAAGAGTGCTGTTGTCTCACTAAACTAAGACTCCCAAGCATGGGCAAACTTGGGCCCTCCAGGTGTTTTGGACTTCAACTCCCACAATTCCTAGCAGCCGATAGGCTGCTAGGAATTGTGGGAGTTGAAGTCCAAAACACCTGGAGGGCCCAAGTTTGCCTATGCCAGTTCTATATCATTATACCACAGTCAGCCCTCCATATCCACAAATTTTGCATCCAAGGATTCAGCCTTTCACAGCTTGAAAATATTGCAAAATATCCAGAAAACAAAGCTTATTATTTGCCATTTTGCATATGGTAATTTCCAGTATAATTTAACCTTGAGTCACACCAACACAGCTGTATAAAATCCATATTGAACTGGATTATATGGCAGCGTGGACTCTGATAACCCCGTTTAAAGCCAATATTGTGTATCATCTGCCTTGATATTCTGGGTTATATAGCTGTGTGGAAGGACACCTAGAGATTTTAATTAAATCAGTAAATTATCAAATCCACAAATGTGGAAGGACAACTTGGAGTAAATCTTAAAGGCAAACGAAATCCATAGCTATAGGGAAACCATCAGAATGCCTCATTGTTGGGACTGTCTTCTATGGCAAATTCTCTCATGGCTAAACATTCCTGACTGTGAGAGCCGTTCAGCAGTGGAACTCTCTGCCCCGGAGCATGTTGGAGGCTCCTTTTTTGGAAGCTTTTAAAGAGAGGCTGGATGGCCATCTGTCAGGGGTGATTTTAATGCAATATTCCTGCTTCTTGGCAGGGGGTTGGACTGGATGGCCCATGAGGTCTCTTCCAACTCTTTGATTCTATGATTCTGTGATTTACTTTACTTCTAGGATCCTCCAAGCCAATGAGTGGACAGGTTTAAACGAGTCCATTGAGTCTGTAGCAATGGCAGGCTTACACCAATTCAGCGCCGTAATTGAATAGTTCCGATGTTTCAAAGATCAGATAATTCCCAGGTTCATCTATAAAAACACAATGGCTTGCCTTGTGTAGTACGTCCTGGGTTCCAAGTTTGCATGAAGTCTGTAAATAAATAGTTCAGATGGTTCAGCTGTCAGTTAAGGTAAAAGTTTTCCCCTGACATTAAATCCAGTTGTGTCCAACTCTGAGGGTTGGTGCTCATCTCAATTTCTAAGCCGAAGAGCCGGCATTGTCCATAGACATAGGGGTGTGGAGATGAGCACCACACCCCAAGGTCATGTGGCCGGAATGACTGCATGGAGTGCTGTTACCTTCCCGCAGAAGTGGTACCTATTTATTTATTTATATTTATCGTGTCAGGAATGAACCAAAACAGTTGTATTGCATTAAAAACAAACAAACAAAACACAAAGTTTGCAAGCTTGGTAGTTGTTTAAATGTCCTTTGATCAGTAGCTGACCTCTGGTGTTGCTGGAGGAAGGTCCTCCATTGTGCATGTGGCAGGGCTCAGGTTGCATTGCAGTAGGTGGTCTGTGGTTTGCTCTTCTACACACTCGCATGTGGTGGAGTCCACTTTGTGGCCCCATTTCTTAAGGTTGGCTCTGCATCTCATGGTGCCAGAGCGCAGTCTGATCAGCACCTTCCAAGTCGCCCAGTTTTCTGTGTGCCCAGGGGGGAGTCTCTCATTTGGTACCAGACATTGATTGAGGCTCTGGGTTTGAGCCTGCCGCTTTTGGACTCTCGCTTGCTGAGGTGTTCCAGCAAGTGTTTCTGCAGATCTTAGAAAACTATTTCTTTATTTAAGTCATTGGCATGCTGGCTGATACCCAAACAGGGGGTGGACCGGAGATGTCACTGCCTTAGTCCTTTCACTATTGGTTGCTACTCCCCGACGGATGTCAGGTGGTGCAATACCGGCTACACAGTGTAATTTCTCCAGTGGTGTAAGGAGCAGACACCCCATGATAATGAGCATGTCTCATTAAGAGCCGCATCCAATGGTGAGATGTGTTCCACACTGGGCATGCATACTCAGCAACAGAATAGCAAAGCACAAGGGCAGATGTCTTCACTGTATCTAGTTGTGATACCCAGGTACCAATTGATCTACTCACATTTGCATGTTTTCAACTGCTAGATAGGCAGAAGCTAGGGCTAACAGCAGGAGCTCACCCTGCTCAAACCGGCGTCCTTTTAATCAGCAAGTTCAGCAGCTCAACGGTTTAACCCACTGTGCCAGCTGTCGGTTATGCACCAATAAAAACACAATAAAGTTACTATCACACTTTATTGCTGAAATAGAGGGAAATTGATGCACAGAGTACAATGATTATAACAAAGAGCTTTGCAATATACACAGTGCAATAAATATTTGTGGAGCTTCCAGCAGCCAGTCAAAACTATCATTCTGAAGGCATTTAATTTTTTCATATTATTTTCAACCAATATTTATTTATTTATATATTTATTTACAGTATTTCTATACCGCTTTTCTCACTCCTAAGGGGACTCAAAGCGGTTTACACATAACTGGCAAAACTTCAATGCCATACATTGGACACTGACGTGATGCCAGTCCATAACAACCACAATAATAGAACAACAATTAAGCATAAATCATAATTAGACAGTACATAAGCAATCGTTAAAACAATAAATAATAAAAACAGTCTCGCCAGTCGTATTGTCATTCTAGTCCATGTCCTATAAACTCTACACACATCTAATCTACAAACATTAAAGAATGTTTTCAGTTCTCTGCTGAGCAGAAAAATTATTGCTAAAAATTTCTAGCAAAATGAAATTGTTCATGTCCTATAAAATACAGCATATACTAGCGTTGTACTTGCTCACATAATGTGATTAAATCATTGTCGTTTCTGAAGGTAATTCATGCACAGTACTGTTTTAACTGTGTTTGTTAATGTATTAATCTTAAGCAGTCTTAACCATTGTATAATTCACAGAAATCAATAATACACTTTAGCATAGAATATAATGTAGAATTACTTTATATGAGTTCTCCCTTACAATTAGTTCTGCCCCCTTATCTCACCCGGGGCTTTTTAAATCATTTTATGTACATGCGGCCCGCCCTCTGTCATTTTGTTATTATGTTTACTTCCTATGTTCTGTGTATATTGTTTTATATGCTTTGATGTTTTATTTTAATGTTATATTGTTTATTTTATTGCAATTTGTATTGTTATTTTGTAATTCTTGTTCGGGCTTGGCCCCATGTAAGCCGCTCCGATTCCCCATCGAGGAGATGGTGGCGGGGTATAAATAAAGATTATTATTATTCTTATTCTTATTTGTTCATATTCTGGTTTCTGCCCCCCCCCCCCCTCTGGTGGCACAGTGGGTTTAACCGCTGAGCTGTGGGACTTGCTGACCGAAAGGTTGGTTCAAATCCGGGGAGTGGGGTGAGCTCCCGCTATGGGCTCCAGCTTCTGCCAACCTAGCAGTTCAAAAACATGTAAATGTGAGTAGATCAATAGGTACCGCTTCTTCGAGAAGGTAACAGCACTCCATGCAGTCATGCTAGTCACATGACCTTGGAGTTGTCTATGCACCATGCCAGCTCTTCAGCTTAGAAATGGAGATGAGCACCACCCCCCAGAGTCGGACATGACTAAACTTAATGTCAGAGGAAACCTTTACCTTGATTCTGCTTTCTAGCTGACAACATGTTTATGGAGTAATGCTAGTCGAGATATTGTGGATGAGCTGTGAGTCATTGTTATATTTCAATTTATTTTGTAAAAAAATTATATTCCTCATGTCATATGATGTCAAGACGGGGTATGGTGAAATCCATTTAACCAAATGAAAAATCATAAAACAGTGAGAAATATTAAATAACTATTAAACAATGTAAGAAGTTGAATCAAGATAATGAAAATCAGTTCAGATTGTTTGAACCATTTTGAAACCATAACACACATACTGACTGGGAATATTTATTTATTTATTTATGACATTTATATGCCGCCCTTCTCACCCCAAAAGAGACTCAGAGCAACTTACAAGATATATATACATACAATATATTAAATTATTGGCGTAGTACAATATCAGTATTATATATTGCTATATTGTAGTACACTGTTGTATTGTAATATTATTAGTAATATTACATGTAATATAAAATATACAATTATATATAAAATATATAGTTCTTAGGCCTGGCATAGCTATGTTATGAGTATTATTTCCTCATAAATTGTTCTTCTTTTGCATCCTCTGTTTTGCAGAAAGTGGCTCCAGATGGCCAGCCGACATGCTCAGCCCATCCTGCCCGTTTCTCCCCGGATGACAAATATTCCCGACATCGGATCACTATCAAGAAACGCTTTGGTGTCCTGATGACCCAGCAACCTCGGCCTGTTGTGTAAAACTGTGAGCCGCGAATGCCAGCTGGAACCATTTGCAGCCTATCAAGACGAGATAAGCTTCTTCTGAAGCAGCCTTGAAGAAGCAGACACAGGAAACAACAACAGATAATGCTTTCTGCATTCCACTTTGTCCCTGGGACTTTTAGATTTCCAGTTCTGGTATTTTGAGACTCGGCTTCATTCCTGTTCATGAAATGCTTTGTGGTAGCCTATGCATTCAGATTGAATTCCTGAGTTGTACCTCTCTGTACAATCCTAAAAATAAAATAAAATCTTCCATCACTTTTCTTTCATATATACTTGCTTCTAGTATTTTTATTGTAGTTATATCCTACTTTTTGTCTTTCAAAAGCAGATAACAATGTTTTAAAAATGTACAAATTACAATCAGAAAATATAAACATTAAAATAGAATAAAAATATAAATATTAAAATAGAATTAAACATAGGTAAAGGTAAAGGTTTTCCCCTGACATTAAGTCCAGTCGTGTCTGTCTCTGGGGTGTGGTGCTCATCTCCATTTCTAAGCCGAAGAGCCGCCATTGTCCGTAGACACCTCCAAGGTCATGTGGCCGGCATGTATGGAGCACCGTTACCAGAGCGGTACCTATTGATCTACTCACATTTGCATGTTTTCGAACTGCTAGGTTGGCAGAAGCTGGGGCTGACAGGGAGCTCATGCCGCTCCCCAGATTCGAACCTGCGACCTTTCCGTCAACAAGTTAAGCAGCTCAGTGCTTTAACCCACTGTGTCACCGGGTTGAAGGTCTTTTTTTTTATCATGTCTGAAGTGACTTGAGAACATACTGCAAGTGACTTCTGGTGTGAGAGAACTGGCCATCTGCAGAGATATTGCCCAGGGGACACCGAGATGTGTTACCTGGGAGGCTTCTCTCATGTCCTCGCAAGCTAGAGCTGACAGACGGGAGCTCACCCCATCTCATGGATTTGAACCAGCCACCTTCAGGTCAGCAACTCAACCTTCAGGCCAGTACTTCAGCTGGCACAAGGGTTTAATCCATTGCACCACCATGGCTCCTAAAATCTACTAAAACACATAATAATAATAATAATAATAATAATAATAATAATAACAACACTTTATTTATACCCCGCTACCATCTCCCCAGGGACTTGGTGCGGCTTACATGAGGCCAAGCCCAAAATACAACAATACAACAAAATACAGCAATAATAACAACAATACAAGCCATTTAAAATAATAAAGCAATAACACATACATAAATGCCAATCAGTACCCCCTTTTCCCAGTCTTAAAAAATGTTCTTTGAAATACCATTGGAGTAGGAAGCTGAAGAAGACTAGATTTAACAAATTGTTTGGTGATTTTTGTAGGCTTAATAATATCTTCCCACTTCATCATAACTGCATTTACACAAGAGAATTAATGTAGTTTGATGCCACTTAAACTGCCATGGCTGAGTGTTGTTGCATCCTGCAGTCTTTGGCGAAGAAGATTCAAAAGACTTTGTAAAGCTAAAACTCCCACAATTACGTGGCATTGGGTCGTGATAGTGAAAGTAGTGTCAAACTGCATCCTTTCTACGATGCAGATTTACCCCAAATGCCCAATTTCAGGGGGAGGTAGCTGTGTAAGTCCGTTCCTGCAAAAAATGGCACGTTAAAAGCCAGCTAATGGTGTTCCGAAGAAGATTAAAAACTTGGATGTTCGAACAGGCATTTGGTTAATCAGTGCAATGAATGTGACGATTACAGGAATGGAAATATGGACGACGAATTTGGATCATGACTCTAGTGATGAGAAGCATTGTGTTGTTATTGTTGTGTAATACTGGATATTGTGCTTTTGTGTTTTAAATTGTATATTGTGACTGATTTTGCCCTTGTTGTAAACCGCGTTGAGTCACCAGTTAGGCTGAGAAACTGCGGTATACAAGTAAAGTAAAGTAAATAAATAAATAAATAAATTCATCAGAGATATGGAACATTGCTTCAGCAGATTAATTCCCATATAATTCATAAATAATTACTGTGGTAGCCTCATTTAATACATTTTGGAATCTATTTAGAATACCTTTTTAGAAAGCAAGTGTTACTTAAGCAATGCACTACGGATTTTATTTATTTATTTCAGGCATTTGTACCCCGTCTTTATCATCCCCAAGGGGGGCGGGGCTCAGGGCAGACAACCATTAGATGCCAAACATTAATTAAACAATCATAATTGAAACAACAATTAAAAACAATATAAACATTCAACATTTAAAATTTTAAATTCTTCCAGTTTAAAATCAGGATCCAAAATCAGTCCATTGCCGGTTGCATGTGTCGTTATTTATTTATTTATTTATTTACACTATTTCTATCTCACCCATTCTCATTCAAATCGCTGTACCTATTGCTCAAAGGCCAGGTTTTAAGTTTTTTCCCGAAATGTCAGGAGGAAGGGGGTAGATCTAAACTCGTTTGAGAGGGAATTCCACAGCCAAGGAGCCACCACTGAGAAGGCCCTGTCTCTTGTCCACACCAGTCGCACTTGCAAAGCTGGTGGGACCGAGAGCAGGGCCTCCCCCGATGATCTTAAACTCCTTGATGGTTTGTAGAATGAGATACAATCAGACAGGTAAACTGGGCTTGATTGAGTGCTGTGCATTATCTATATAAATTAAAATGTAATATTAGTTTGTGGGATTAACAGAACTCAAAAACCACTGGACGAATTGACACCAAATTTGGACACAAGACACCTAATAACCCAATGTATGTCCTTCACTCATAAAAACACGGAAAAACACAGCATAAGGGATTTAAAAAGCCAAAAAACCTCCCCCCAAAATTACATTACAACGCATGCGCAAAACCACACATATAGGCAAACACACATATACACACACATATATGCACACGCACACACAAAACACACAGAAAGGCAGAGGGAAGAAAGTGGGAGAGAAGGAGGGGAGAGAAAGAAGGAAAGAAAAAAGGGTAGAGAAAAGTAAGAGAAGGAAGGAGAGAAAGAGGGAGAGAACAGAAAGAAGGAGGGAAGGAGAGAAGGAAGGAAAGAAGGGTAGAGATGGAAGGAAGGAGAGAGGGAGGGAGGGAAGGAGAGAAGGAAGGAAAGCAAGAAGGGTAGAAAAGGAAGGAGTGAAGGAGGGAGAAAATGAGGGAGAGAAGAGAAAAGGAGGAAAGGAGAGAAGGAAGGAAAGAAGGGTAGAGATGGAAGGAAGGAGGGAGTGAAAGAGGGAAAGAAGGAGGGAAGGAGAGAAGGAACGAAAGAGAGAAGGAGGGAAGGAAGGAAAGAGACAAGGAAGGATGGAACCAAAGAGCAAAGGAAGTGAGAAAAGAAACAGAGAAGGAAGAAAGAAGAAAGGAAAGAAAAGGAGGGAGGAAAGGAAAGAGGGAGGGAAGGAAGGAAGGGTAGGAAAAAAGGAGAGAAAGAGGGAGGGAAGGTTGGCCACAGCAAAGTGTGGCGGGTACAGCTAGTTCCAAATATAAAGGGGTTCATGACTTCTGTGGCCTCAGCATTTGAAGAAGGAAAACTTGGGAGTTCACCAAATATGAACAATAATATAAACCTTTGTTCTCAGTTCGTTTGGCCTGTGCTTTTAAGGATGTCACTACTTTGCCCTTCTTTCTGAAAGACGATCTGCAGCCACTTCAAATTGTATCAAATGAAAGTGATGGCTTCCACTGGAAAAAAAAAGACAAAATAAGCATTATTTTGTGCATGTCAGAGAATATCAAGAAACAGTGGGTGGTAATGCTAGCCTTTTGCTTCAGTGGTTTATCCTTTTTTTGTCCAAATCAGGCCAGCATATCTTGTGATCTACTAGGTGAAGTAATGCTCATCAGTCATGTGCTGTAGCCTTTCGTGATTTTGATAAACAATTTTGCTATTTTCTCTGAGTGGAAAATCAAGTTATTAATTGGCAAGGCATTGCTACTGTATCACATGAGAAGATAATTTTAAAAAAAATCTTAGGAAAGTAGATAAAAAAGTTTAAAATCTAGGTTGTGCCTTTCCTTATATTACACTACAGTTCAGAATGACCCTCATATCCATTGGACCTATGGTTTTCACTATTGACCAAACTAAGACCTCTCTGTGCATTTTCTTGGTCTTCCAGTGCAACCTTATCATATTCCTGGGCCATAAGGCCTTCATTTCAATACAATTCACTAATTTGATTGTGTCTATCCATGCAAGAATGTATCCCTTGCATGTATTACATGTTGTATTATTTATGTTGCAATTCAGCCAAATGTGTCTTTCCAATTCCTAGTGACTCAGCCTAGGTTGGAACCAGAGAAGTAATATTAAGGTGACAGTTTAATTATTAATTCCATATTTTGTTATTTCTACCTCCCTCTGCATCATTTCCTGGGGATGTTTACGACTGCTCTGAGACCAAGGATAGCTCTTTAAAATGCCTCCTCCTTGTTCACATCCTGCCTGTAAAACCACAGAAGTGGGGAAGCCCATAAAAAGGCAATAAACAGTCTTCTGTTTATTTTGTGATGTGGAGGATACCTATCACAAGTCTGAATAGAGCACCTAACATGTCTTTTCATGCTGTTCAAAGTGAGAAAAACTTTTTTTTCAAAGAAAGCATGTAAACAATGGAACATACATCCTTCAGTAGGGAAATATTGAATGCTTGTGGCATGCTAGAAGCTGAATTATTCTTATAAATTAGGCATGGGCAAACTTCGGCCCTCCTGGTGTTTTGGACTTTAACTCCCACAACTCCTAACAGCCTACTATCTGATATAAATGATGCACATAGTCATTGCGTGACCGCATTTCTGTGTACGAACCCACATGATCCTTTCGATCATCTGGAGAGGCCCTGCTCGCGTTCCCACCCCCATCGCAGGTGTGATTGGTAGGGACGAGGGAGAGGGCTTTCTCGGTGGTGGCCCCTCGACTCTGGAACTCACTCCCCAAGGACATCAGGCATGCCCCAACTCTGGCAGTCTTTAGGAAGAGCCTGAAAACGTGGTTGTTCCAGTGTGCCTTCCCAGAATAAGGAAACTCCCAGCATTATGTCCTCTAATGCACTTTACTATGGATCTAGAAATGTCTGCATGCCCCATCCCTCTCTGAAAACTCTATCCTAGTTCATATTCATCTGTTAATGCTCGGCATTCTCTTTAAATTTTAATTATTGCATCTGGCCCAGCCATAGGTTTTAACTGTCGTTGTGTTATTGTTAATGTTTATTGCTTTTTTGTTATGAGTTTTATTTTATTGCTTTGTATTATTTGTTGTTATTGCTTTGTTATTGATGTGTTGTGGGCTCAGCCTCATGTAAGCCGCACCGAGTCCCTTGGGAGATGGTAGCAGGGTATAAATAACGTATTATTATTATTATTATTATTATTATTATTATTATTATTATTATTGCCCATGGGATGTAGGAGGCACACCTAGTTTCTTTCATTTCTGGCCCTAGTTTCTTTCATTTCTACTCATTTCTGAGTAGGCTAGAAGACTGCATGTCACCTGTATTTGTTTGTATTTTAACCAAATTTGGTTCAAAATATGGGGATGTTGGGACAGATCACTTAGAGTAGGGAGGAATGTGGCATAACTGATGTCCTCTGTGACTTCACAACCTCGGAGGATGCCTGGAATAGATGCAGATGAAACGTCAGGAGAGAATGCTTCTAGAACATGGCCATACAGCCCGAAAAACCTACAACAACCTTGTGTATATTTTGACAATTGAAACAGTTTTTATATCTGTACTAGCTATACCTGCTATGTGTTGCTGTGGCCAACCTTCCCTCGCTCTTTCTCTCCTCCTTTCTTTCTCTTCTTCCTTCCTTTCTTCCCTTATTTTCTTTCATTTTCTCCTCCCTTCCTTCTCTTCCTCTTCCCTTCCTTCCCTTTTCTTTCCCTTCCTCTTTCTCCCTTTTCTTCCTTCTCTACCTATTATTGGACTCCAACTCCCAGGAGTCCTCCCTTTTTTAATACGGGTAGCCAGATTTTGTTCCTTTTCATGGTTTCTTCCTTTCTGTTGAAATTACCCACATGCTTGTGGATTTCTATGTCAGGCTACGCAGAGAAGCCATTGAAACCCACAAGATTGTGGACAATTTCAACAGAAAGGAAGAAACCATGAAAAGGAACAAAATCTGGCTACCAGTATTAAAAAACTCAAAAATCACAACAGCAAAACAACAGAGAGGAAACCATCAGGCATCTCAAATCAAGGTGGTCAGTTGAAACATTCACACCTAGCTCCAGCAGACAAGAGTCCTTTGTCCCACCCTGGTCATTCCACAGATATATATATATATATATATATATATATATATATATATATATATATATCTGTGGAATGACCAGGGTGGGACAAAGGACTCTTGGTGGTCAGTTGAAACAGTCACACCTAGCTCCAGCAGACAAGAGTTCTTTGTCCCACCCTGGTCATTCCACAGATATATATATCAAATCACCTCTCAAAGAAAGATTCCCCCAGGCACTTCCAAGCCATTAAATGCTAATCAAGGTGGTCAGTTGAAACATTCACACCTAGCTCCAGCAGACAAGAGTCCTTTGTCCCACCCTGGTCATTCCACAGATATATATATATCAAATCACCTCTCAAAGAAAGATTCCCCCAGGCACTTCCAAGCCATTAAATGCTAATCAAGGTGGTCAGTTGAAACATTCACACCTAGCTCCAGCAGACAAGAGTCCTTTGTCCCACCCTGGTCATTCCACAGATATATATATCAAATCACCTCTCAAAGAAAGATTCCCCCAGGCACTTCCAATCCATTAAATGCTAATCAAGGTGGTCAGTTGAAACATTCACACCTAGCTCCAGCAGACAAGAGTCCTTTGTCCCACCCTGGTCATTCCACAGATATATATATCAAATCACCTCTCAAAGAAAGATTCCCCCAGGCACTTCCAATCCATTAAATGCTAATCAAGGTGGTCAGTTGAAACATTCACACCTAGCTCCAGCAGACAAGAGTCCTTTGTCCCACCCTGGTCATTCCACAGATATATATATCAAATCACCTCTCAAAGAAAGATTCCCCCAGGCACTTCCAATCCATTAAATGCTAATCAAGGTGGTCAGTTGAAACATTCACACCTAGCTCCAGCAGACAAGAGTCCTTTGTCCCACCCTGGTCATTCCACAGATATATATATCAAATCACCTCTCAAAGAAAGATTCCCCCAGGCACTTCCAAGCCATTAAATGCTAATCAAGGTGGTCAGTTGAAACATTCACACCTAGCTCCAGCAGACAAGAGTCCTTTGTCCCACCCTGGTCATTCCACAGATATATATATCAAATCACCTCTCAAAGAAAGATTCCCCCAGGCACTTCCAATCCATTAAATGCTAATCAAGGTGGTCAGTTGAAACATTCACACCTAGCTCCAGCAGACAAGAGTCCTTTGTCCCACCCTGGTCTTTCCACAGATATATAAACCCATTTTCCTACTTCCAACAGAACTCACTACCTCTGAGGATGCTTGCCACAGATGCAGGCGGAACGTCAGGAGAAAATGCCTCTAGAACATGTAGCAAAACCTACAACAACCCAAACATTTTTATTTACTTTTATAGGTTGTAGGCTTGGGCAATCCATGGTTCTAAATGGTTCTAAAGTACTTACAAAACTAAAGTTCTGGTGGTGAAAAATTTCAGAACTCTAACAAAACTTTCAAAATTTAATTATTATTTCATTATTGGTGATTTTAATGACAGAACCAATTAGGAACTGCCATTTATTATGAAATTTTGAGAGTTTTGTTAGAGTTCTGAAATTTTCACCACCAGAACTTTAGTTTTGTAAGTACTTTAGAACCATGGATTGCCCAAGCCTATAGGTTAGATAAAGGCCATCTATTTTTTGTAGGTGCTTTGAATAACTGTTTGTGTTTTCTCATTAACAGGGGACTCCTGCTCTACCCCACAACCTTTGTCTTGTGGGGTTCCTCAGGGTTCAATCCTGTCCCCCATGTTGTTTAACATCTACATGAAGCCGCTGGGCGAGATCATCCGGAGTTTCGGGGTGCGGTGTCATCTGTACGCAGATGATGTCCAACTCTGTCACTCCTTTCCACCTGCTACTAAGGAGGCTGTCGAAGTCCTGAACCGGTGCTTGGCCGCTGTGACGGTCTGGATGGGGGCGAACAAATTGAAATTGAATCCAGACAAGACAGAGGTGCTCCTGGTCAGTCGCAAGGCCGAACAGGGTATAGGGTTACAGCCTGTGTTAGACGGGGTCGCACTCCCCCTGAAGACACAGGTTCGCAGTTTGGGTGTGATCCTGGACTCATCGCTGAGCCTGGAGCCCCAGGTTTCGGCGGTGACCAGGGGAGCATTCGCACAGTTAAGACTCGTGCGCCAACTGCGACCGTACCTTGGGAAGTCTGACTTGGCCACGGTAGTCCACGCTCTGGTTACATCCCGTCTTGATTACTGCAACGCTCTCTACGTGGGGTTGCCTTTGAAGACGGCCCGGAAGCTCCAATTAGTCCAACGGGCGGCAGCCATGGTATTAACAGGGGCTGGGCGCAGGGAGCATACAACTCCTCTGCTGTACCAGCTCCACTGGCTGCCGATCAGCTACCGAGCCCAATTCAAAGTGCTGGTTTTGACCTTTAAAGCCCTAAACGGTTCTGGCCCTACATACCTATCCGAACGTATCTCGGCCTATCAGCCCACCAGGACCCTAAGATCTTCAGGAGAAGCCCTTCTCTCTATCCCACCTGCTTCACAGGTGCGGCTTGTGGGAACGAGAGATAGGGCCTTTTCTGTGGTGGCCCCCCGGCTTTGGAATGCCCTCCCTACTGAACTAAGATCAGCCACCTCGCTAATGGCATTTCGGAAAAAACTAAAAACTTGGATGTTTGTGCAAGTCTTCAATTGATTTTTGATGTGATGTTGTTTGACCATGGACTAGCAATCAAGGATAACGAATTGGACTACGATTTTAACGATGAGATCCGATCTGTATTGGTGGCCCAATACTATGTATGTTTTGTATGTATTCTTAATTTTAATCTATATGCTTAAAGTGAATTGTATATTTTAACATGTTGTAAACCGCAATGAGTCGCCGCATAGGCTGAGATATTGGCGGTATACAAGCGTACCAAATAAAATAAATAAATAAATAAATAAGTCTGTTTATGGCAACACCACTCTTCATTTACAGCATTTCCTTGGCCAGGATTAATACAGTATCCTCAATTGCCCCCTCAGAGAGTAAGAACTACAATTCCCAGCATCCCTAGCGCGTCCGTGGACCCTCTTTTGGCCGCCCCCCTCCCCTTTGTTTTCAAAGGGAAAATGAAGGGAGAAGCATCCAAGCAACAGTAGCGGCTCCTTGCTTGTGCGCATGCGCAAGAGGGAGAAGATGAGGACAAGCGAAAGCCAGGGGAAAGAAGAAAAAAAAAGAGAGAGTTCTGAGCCGCAGCAAGCAACCCGAGAGCAGCGGCTGGCCCGCGCGTGCGCACACGGAGGCGCGAGGGAAGCAAGCAAGCAAGCAAGCAAAGCGTGCGCGCGCGAGGCGCTCCTATTTAGAACGCCTGGGCAGAGGGAAAGCCAAGCTGCGCGCGCGGCTCAGGTAAACCCTTAACGGCTCCAGCCTTAACGGACTTTTCTCTCCCAGGGGCTTGCCTTCAGGGGTGGGCGGGGGCAAAGAAGGGAGCGAACGGAGAGCCCCGCGCATGCGCACTGCGCCCCCTTCCCCCCTTTCTGCATGATACACCTGTACTGTTCCCCTCTCTCTACCTTTGCTTTTCCCTGTCCTCTCCATGGTTCATCTCTTTATGGTTTTGTTTTGGCTTCTGGGGACCATTTCCACCCCCCAGTTCATTTTAAAACTAATAATTCTAACTTTACCTAGTATTTTTTTATTTTGTGTTGTATCCTATGTATTTTAATCTATGCATTATAACTCCTGAGAATGTGCAGAGTGCATGCCTCCTCAGTGATAATTGGGTTTTATATGTATTTTTTGACAGTGTTGTACCCCGCCTCGAGTCATGAAGGGGATAGCAAATTATTATTATTTTCAATAATCTATATAAGTACAAATGTAATGTTTGCTTATGAGATTAACATACCGTATATACTCGAGTATAAGCTGACCCGAATATAAGACGAGGCTTATATTCGGGAAAATGTATTGACTCGAATATAAGCCGAGGGTTGGAAATGCAGCAGCTACCAGTCAATTTCAAAATAAAACTAGATATCAATAAAAATACATTAATTTTAGTTACGAGACGTTAATGTGTTGTTATTGAGATGTCATTAGTTTGTATTTTATACTGTTAATGGTTTTAATATTGTATGTTGTTGGATGGCTTTTGCTCTTGTTGTGAACCGCGTTGAGTCGCCTACGGGCTGAGAAACTGCGGTATACAAGCAAAGTAAGTAAATAAATAAATAAATAATTAGACCGCACCTGGAATATTGTGTCCAATTCTGGGCACCGCAATTCAAGAGAGATATTGACAAGCTGGAATGTGTCCAGAGGAGAGCGACTAAAATGATCAAGGGTCTGGAGAACAAGCCCTATGAGGAGTGGCTTAAGGAGCTGGGCATGTTTATCCTGAAGAAGAGAAGGCTGAGATATGATAGCTATGTATAAATATGTGAGAGGAAGCCACAGGGAGGAGGGAGCAAGCTTGTTTTCTGCTTCCTTGGAGACTAGGACGCGAAACAATGGCTTCAAACTACAGGAGAGGAGATTCCATCTAAACACGAGGAAGAAATTCCTGACTGTAAGAGAACCCTAATAAGAATCTATACTGCAACAGAAACAACATAAGGAAAGGATAAGCTTGTACCTGAAGTAATCTATTAAAGAAAGAAACACATTTTGAAGGAGAATAAGTTTAAAACCTGTTTAGTGAAAGGAAGAGTTCTCTTAAGAGTTGTTTTATGAAATGTATTAATTGTAACCTGTGAAGAAATGTGCTTCTAAGAGCTAAGAAACATTGAAACTATCAAGCTTCTTCTATACTTCAATAAACTTGTTATAGTTTCTTCTAAAGTCAAGTCTCTGTTACAAATACGTCCAAGTTAAGCCACGCTACACATTGAAGAAAGACCAATTTAGTATTACAAGCCATTAGTTGTGTTATCAATTTAGTAAGTCCTTACAAAGTGGTGGCTCCTTTACAAACCGTTACAAACTGGTGGCCTCTTCATGGTTTAATACCCAGCATTTTTAATGTTGTGAAAGAAACTGTATTTGAGAAATATCAGTTTCTGTCATTGTCTTAACTACAATTTTGGAATATTTTAGAGATTTTTTTTTGAATACTCCTGTGTTTTCATACCCTTGGTTATTTTGTTTGTCTCTTTTCTTTGGATGCTCAAATTTTATGCTACTGTAATGCTAGATTCTAGTTCGAAGGAAAATTTGACACTTTGAATCCCATTTGGGAGGAAATTGTAGGTTATATGTGAAATGAGGAAGACAGAAAGGAGACTGAAGGAAAATTTGGTAACTTTGTGCCCCATTTGGGTGGAAAGTAGGATATAAGTCAAATGAATTTAAAAAAAAACCCTTTCATAGATACACCAATTTTGGTGCTCATTCTCACTCTTACATCATCATCTTGCTTGCCAGTGTCTTGTACATGTGCCTCCTTTTATGTGCTTGCTGTTTAAATTTGCTAAAGCAAATCCTTCTTTTTCTTTTAGCTTCCTGATTTCTGTGCATTTTGCTATTTTAAAAAAGACATCCTTACTGACTGACATTTTGGGTGCTTTAAAAGCAATAGTGTAACCCGTTTGGTCATATTTTTGGTGAATTCTTTCATCTTGAACCTATCCAAGTGCCCCATGAGATAACAAATGGGCTCCAAAGTATGGGAACCTTGTTGAACCCTGTGTAGAAATGACTCATGTCTACAGTTTCGTGTTTGTTTGAGACTATATATATATATATATATATATACACACACACGCACACACAGAGTGTATATATATATATAGAGAGAGAGAGAGAGAGCACACATTAGTATTGTCTAGTGGTTTGAGAATTGGACTATGATTCCGGTAAAGGTAAAGGTTTTCCCCTGACATTAAGTCCAGTCATGTCCAACTCTGGGGTGTGGTGCTCATCTCCATTTCTAAGCCGAAGAGCAAGGCGTTGTCTGTAGACACCTCCAAGGTCATGTGGCCGGCATGACTGCATGTATCTAAGGGTATATCTGCACAAGACATGGGCAAACTTTCAAACTTGGGCTTCCACATTCTAGCACTCCCTGCTAGGAGGACTGGCTGCCTGGTGATGGAAGGAAAGAGGAAGGAAAGAGAGAAGGATGGAAGGAGAAAGAGAGAGGGAAGGGAAGTAAGGAGGAAAGAAAGAGAGAAGGATGGAAGAAAGACAAAAGGGAGGGAAGGACGAAAGGGTGGAAAAGAAGGAAGGATGAAAGGGAGGAAGGGAAGGATGGAAGGAGAAAGAGGGAGAGAGGGAAGGAGGGAGGAAAGAGGGAAGGAAGGATGAAACAGTGAAAGGGAAGGAAGGAAAGCAGGAAGAGAGAAAGGAAAAAGAGAAGGAAGGGGTGAAGAGGAGAATGGAAGGAAGGAAGGGAAGGATAAAGGAAAGATAGAAGGAAAGAATGACAAAAAGGAAGGAAGGAAGGAAGGAGAGGAAGGGAGGAAAGAGGGAAGGAAGAAGAACAAAATGGTGGGAGGGAAGGATGGAAGGAAAAAGAGGGAGGGAGGGGAGGGAGGTAAGGAGGAAGGAAAGAGTGAACGAAGGAAAGATGGAAGGAGAAAGAGGGAGAGAGGGAAGGAGGGAGGAAAGAGGGAAGGAAGGATGAAGCGGTGAAAGGGAAGGAAGGAAAGAAGGAAGAGAGAAAGGAAAAAGAGAAGGAAGGGATGAAGAGAAGAATGGAAGGAAGGAAGGGAAGGATAAAGGAGAGATAGAAGTAAAGAATGACAAAAGGGAAGGAAGGAGAAAGAGGAAGGGAGGAAAGAGGGAAGGAAGTAGAACAAAATGATGGAAGGGAAGGATGGAAGAAAAAAAGGGAGGGAAGGGAGGGAGGGAAGGAGGAAGGAAAGAATGAACAAAGGAAAGATGGAAGCAGAGAAGGACGGAGGGGTGGAAGGGAAGGATGGATGGATGGATGGAAGGAGGGATAGGATGGGATGGGATGGTGAGAGAGAGGAGGACCTGAGAAAAGAGCCCAAGGGGCCGCATCCATCCCCTGGGCCTGGGTTTACCCACACGTGATCTGCACTGTACAATGAATGCAGTTTGACATCACGGGCTTAATGCTACGGAATAATGGAAATTATAGTTTGATGAGGTACTATTTGGCAGTGAAAGTTAAAGACCTTGTCTGACTACAACTACCATGATCCTATAGAAGTTAAAGTGGTGTCAGTCTGCATTAATTTTACATTATAGATGCATCCATGGAAAGCTACTGGGTGACCTTAGGCAAGCCATGCTCTCTCAGCTTCAGAGGAAAGCAAAGTCAAACTCTTTCTGAACTATTTGTGCCAAGAAAACCCTTGTGATAGGCAAACAACAACAGTGTTTTTGCTTTGTTTCTCCAGGATCCTAATATTCCCTCATGCGATTATCAGAGGCTGTTGATTTCCCTGCACTAGGCCTCATCCAACGGTTATCTTCTCCTGCCAGGACTTTTGAAACACCACCAAGAAGAGCCTGTGGAGTAATTCTCAATCCGTTGACAGGGACAGCACTATCTTAAGGAATCTGTTTTTACTGTTCTTGCATGGGACACTGTGATACACAGCCTCCGCCTTTTGAGATAAGAAGCCTTTCATTGTTTTCTGCAACAGGATTGTAAGGAGTATTTGCAACGAAAATTCACCCATCTTTTTTGGCATGTCCCTCTGCAAACACAGTGGATTGTGACCTTACTTTCACCAGGTACCCGGTAGCCTTTTTGCGCGCTTTGGGGGAAAAAAAATCTTTGCGCTCAGAAGCAATTACCTCTATGCATTTTGCTGTGCCAAAAATATTTTTGACCTAACAAGCAGGACTTTCCACCAGGGTTTTTGCCTCTTTGGGGTAAACATCAAGGACAGAAATTTAGTATAGATCAATTATAACCGCCTTTTTGCTTGGATCTGTAGGCTGCCTTTGGGAAGAGAAAAAAAAACCTTACCTCTGCTGCCTGATAAATGGGAATCTTTGGACTAATCACCCGTGAAAAATTTGCCTACAAAATCATGAGTGTTCACCATCTCACCAGCTCTGGTCATGCTTTTGGAAAATATACCTGATAATCATTGCTGTCTAGACACCACAGTGTATTAGTTGATTCGTCAATCAGTGCTAAGACATGAGTCTTTCTCTCAAGGGAGTACTTGGTAACAGGGTTGGCATCTTTGCCCATTTGAAAGCTCTTCTTCCTCTTACTACTTAGCGCTCCAGCCAGCGGCGGGTTAGAGTTATCAGGGCAGGCATACTCTTTCTGCCCCATCTGTTCCTGCTGCCGAGATGGCTTCGGTCCGGTTCATGGTTACTCCCACCAAAATTGATGATATTCCAGGCCTGTCTGACACCAGCCCGGATCTCAGCTCTCGCTCCAGCTCCCGTGTCCGCTTCAGTTCCAGAGAAAGTGTCCCTGAAACAAGCCGCAGCGAAGGTGCCAGTGACTTCTCTAGAGCGACCACATCACTGGCCACTGAAGCAGCCGAGCCAGCAAACGAAAAGGCAAACAGTCCTCGCACGGATGCGGCTGAAGGTATGTTGTATTGGGTGCAAGAGATAACATTGTTAGTGGAGAATGGCAATTTATCAGTGGCTTGGAAAGTAGAAGTTCAAAAAGGGGTACTTACATTGCGCTCTTCCAACAAAAAACAACAGAAGCGAAAGCATTTATTACAGCACGAGCTATTGGGGACTGTGGGATTTGGCTTGTTTCTTTACATATGTGCACACTTACTCATGCTGGCATCCTGAATTGAGAGGAAGTGATCTTGCTTTTGTTGCTTCAAAGACAAGATTTAAATTACAAGAGGCTGGATTCAAGTTACAAGTAAAGAGGCTCTGTCTAAACATTAATAACTTGTTTACTGTAAGAACTGTATGGAAGTAGACTGTCTCAAAGAGCAGTTGACTCTCCTTGGATGTCTTTAAACAAGAGTTGATGGTCACCTCCTTGGTGTGATTTAGTTGTGTAGTCCTGCACAATAGGGGGTTGAACTATTTATTTATTTATGACATTTATATGCCAGCCTTCTCACCCCGAAGGGGCCTCAGAACGGCTTACAAGATATATATACATAGAATATATTATATTATTACCATAGCACAATGTTAGTATTCTATATTATTATATTTTACTATATCATTATACTGTAAGATTATTAGTAATATTACATGTAATATAAAATATATAATTATAATATCATATTATTAGTATTATATTATATTACATTATAGTATTATCAATATTATATGTATTTATATCATATTATATTATTAGCACAGTGCAGGAGACAAGGTGGAGCTGTCTTCCTGGCCCCTGTCTTCACTTTGTGGCTCTTGTGGTCTTTTCCAACTCCATAATTCTGTGATCCTGTGATTGCAGACTTGCTGTGTATGCTCATGTACCAGTTGACCTCATGTGTAAGTCTAGGACAAGTTTTGGGGGCAAAATTAAGAATTTTGATACTGTTAGGGAAAATTACCCTAAAATATGCAGCATCCAAGACATAAACAAGATACAAAAGTTGAGCATTCTGCTAATTAGCGAGCAAAACATGTGGTGCCATGTGATGTGGCTGTAAAAAATTCAGAGCTTTGGAGGCAAACATACAGAGTCCAATCTTAAAAAATCACAAAAGGTTTATTTACAGTAATAAGAAATAACTGCATTCCTTAATAATCAAGAACTGGGTCTGAGCTACTCTAACACCCATCTCTTCTAAGGTTTCAAGAGGGAAAAACTCAGTAACTACATCTCTCCTGACACACAAGTAGAGAGAGATCTCAAAGCACACAACACATACTCGCCATACTAAAAGTGTAAGAAGGCAAAAATCAGATTTTAAAAGGCTGCAGTAGAAAAGCATCCATTTTAAACAACCAAATCAGAATGAGAGCAGAAACAGAGAGGAGAGAAGAAATTAGATATGTTCCAACTGTCATACAGGAGACATGGGGGAAGGAAAACCCTCAGACTATTGTAATACCGACTAACTTCTCCTCATTGAGGACGAGGCTTGGGCAGTGTAGGGTTGAATTCCAACAGATATGACCTGTGGAAAAGTCAAGAGTAATTCCATGGAGAAGAGAAAGCACCTCAGTTTTCCCAGGCCACCATCACCATTTCCATACCCAGACATTCAATAAAACCAGATACAGTGTCACAGTTGAGAAAATAGAGGAGGTTGGGGTTTCTTTTAGGTTCTTCTAGAATGGACTAAGCTCTTGCCATTTGCTGCTCTACTCAGAGAAGGAGATTACGACTTGATAAGAGCTAAGGTTCACATTGACAGGTAGATA
This sequence comes from Anolis sagrei, assembly GCF_037176765.1. NCBI lineage: Eukaryota > Metazoa > Chordata > Lepidosauria > Squamata > Anolidae > Anolis > Anolis sagrei. The sequence goes on along the minus strand of NC_090026.1, from coordinate 13,083,137 downwards.
AGCCGACCCAGGTTTTGGGGGTCTAGACTTATAAATGAGTATGTACAGTAAGCCCATTTTGGTTGGAATGTATAGGGCTATTGATTCACCCTTGCACTCCATCCAAAACCTTGTTGCGCAAGTGGGCTTATTAACAAAAGACTGTCCTCATAAATGTACACCAGAGTAACTTATTAGCAGCAGCATGACCAAGCATCAATAGCCCAAAGTGATAAAAAGAACAACAACAAAAAACACATACCAATGTTATCTTTTCCACAGGAGGCTTTTTTTATACTAAAACAATATGGTTACACTATTTACAAGAACTACATTTCCATAACACAAATAAGTTAATATATATAATTGAGATATTGACAAGCTGGAATGTGTCCAGAGGAGGGCAACTAAAATGATCAAGGGTCTGGAGAACAAGCCCTATGAAGAGTGGTTTAAAGAGCTGGAAGTTAGGACACGGAACAGTGGCTTCCAACTACAAGAAAGGAGATTCAATCTGAACATGAGAAAGAATTTTCTGACTGTGAGAGCCGTTCAGCAGTGGTACTCTCTGCCCAGGATTGTGATGGAGGCTCTTTATTTGGAAACTTTTAAACAGAGGCTGGATGGCCATCTGTTAGGGGTGCTTTGAATGCAATATTCCTGCTTCTTGGCAGGGGGTTGGACTGGATGGCCCATGAAGTCTCTTCCAACTCTAGGAATTCTATTATTCTAGTAGCTTTACATGCAGCAGCCTTCACACTGGAGCTTTCTCACACGAGGCTTCTCTCACACAGAGGTTTACCTCACACTCCTCAGGAAAACTCTAGCTTTGGCCCACAGACTCTAACAGGCTTCAACCTACTATTTCAGTGCTTGACTCACACTTTTGTAATAAAAAATACCCAGTTAATTTTTAATATTTATGACAAACCTTCCCACCACCTGGCAGCCATCACATCCTGAGAGAGACCCTAATTGGCTTTTGCATACTAATGGAGAATTAAGGGAGATGGAGGTGGTTTTGGCAGAGGTGTAAATATCTGGATGCTTTGAGCCTCCAGGGGAAGGTGGGTGAGTGCCATTTGAGAACGCAGCCTCATTTCTCTCCCTGGGACAAAGATGAGATCAGCTGCTTCTCCAAGTCCTGGACTACGTTCTTCCTCTCATCCTTCCCCACTTGTATGCAACAGCTGCCTGTTGCATCCAAGTGGGATGCTGAACTATGCACACACACAGGATATCAGCCAATCTCTGTATATATTTGGAGCAGGAATCATAGCCAAACAGGTCAAAGGGAAATTAAATGTAGAAAATAGTGATTAGCATTGCTCTATTCTCGAACTTTTATTGGAACTACAGATATTCTAATGCATTGTACATAAAAGCAGATATTTTGGATAATACTCTGTGCTCCCAATGAAATACATGCTGTAGAAAGTGTGCCACGGGGCTCTCTTATTTCTAGTCACAGAAGAGGACTTTAAGGTGTGTAGTCTTTGAACAATTCACAGCCTAGAAGTTTTGGGGAAGTTTTCTTCTTGCTTGTGCTGAGGAGACGTTGAAAGTTTTTTTCTTGTTGCTTGGGAAATAGGAAGTTGTGTTATGGGGGACAGAAGCTTTGAATTAGGTCTGTGTCGGGTCAGTCATGCATTTTGTACCACTTTCAGATGTTCTCAGAAATTGCTGGATTTTTCTGACATAGCTTTTTGAATTATCATGACTGTCTTGTGTCCTCCTTTTAGGCGAAGGGCTTGACTAATGGATTTCAAGCTACCACAGAGAGAACAAGTTACACCTTTTAAATGTATTGATTTCAAATTCTAGGTGCATCTCTCATCTTCTTTGGCCCCCTCTACACCGCCATACAAAATCCAGATTATCTGCTTTGAACTAGATTACATGGCAGTGTGGGCTCATATAATTTAGTTCAAAGCAGATACCATATATACTTCAGTATAAGCCAACCCGAATATAAGCTGAGACACCTATTTTACCACAAAAAACTGGAAAAACATATTGACTCGAGTATAAGCCGAGGACTGGAAATGCAGCAGTTACTGGTCAATCTCAAAATAAAAATAGATACCAATAAAATTACATTAATTAAGGCATCAGTAGGTTAAATGTTTTTGAATATTGACGTAAAACTAATTTAAGATAAGACTGTCTAACTGATTAAACCATTATTCTAACCTTCTTCAATGTAAATGTGCTTACGTATCCTTCCAATAATAATAAAGAGAGTAAAATAATAAATGTAATAAAAAAAATAATAGAATAAAATAATGGAAATGAAATAATAACAGTAATAATAGAGTAAAATAATAAATATAATAACAATAATAAATAGAGTAAATAAATGTAATAATAATAATAAATAGAATAAAATAATAAATGTAATAAAATAATATAGTAAAATAATTTAAATGTAATAATAATAATAAATAGAGTAAAATATTAAATATAACAACAACAACAACAACAACAACAACAACAATGACAGAATAAAATAATAAATAACTTCGACTTGAGTATAAGCCAAGGGGGGCTTTTTCAGCCTTAAAAAAAGGCTGAAAAACTTGCCTTATACTTGAGTATATATGGTAATTTGAATTATCTACTTTGATAATTATACGGCAGTGTAGAAGGGGCCTCTGTTTCTAAAACATAGGCAGAGGTGGTGGGGTGGGCTTTTTTGTGTGCTATGGTATATTTTTTAGGGTTATTGACATTGCTGATTAGTCCAGTTTTTTTCCCCCTTCGTTCCAAGAAATGCTGAGCAAGACTGATGGGAAATGACTTGAGAGAATTTCAGTTCCCTGAATCTTGTTGATTCCCTTTTCTAATGCTTTTTAAAAGCATTGCAGAACATCTAAGGTCAGGCTGAGCTTTGCTCAATCACCATTGACTCAAAGCCGCATCATCTATTGTAAGGCTTATGAAAGGCAACATTGAATCTTCAACAGTTTTTTAAAATGTCAGTCAAACTGCAGACCACTAAGCATCTTGTGATAGTTACTTTGTACGCATTTGCTTTTTTTTTTTTTTTTTTTTTTGCTTTTTGACAGACACCCAAGGAAGCACACTGAGTGATGACTTGCATCCATATGCATCCTTGGATTGTGTTGTTTGTGGGACAGTGCAAACAGGTCTTAAAAAAAATTATAGATATAAAAAAACCAATGTTGTCAAAGGCTTTCATGGCCAGAATCACTGGGTTGCTGTGAGTTTTCTGGGCTGTATGGCCATTTCCAGAAGCATTCTCTCCTGACGTTTCACCCACATCTATGGCAGGCATCCTCAGAAGATGTGAGGTCTGTTGGAAATTAGGCAAGTGAGGTGCATATATCTGTGGATTGTCCAGGGTGGGAGAAAGAACTCTTGTCTGTTTGAGTCAAGTATGAATGTTGCAATTGGCTACCTTGATTAGCAATGAATGGCCTTGCAGCTTCAAAGCCTGGCTGATTCCTGCCTGGGGAAATCCTTTGTTGGGAGGTGCTAGCTGGCCCTGATAGTTTCCTCTCTGGAATTCCCCTGTTTTTTGAATGTTGCACTTTGCTTACTATCCCGATTTTAGAGGTTTTTAAAATACTGGTAGCCAACTCTTGTTTATTTTCATGGTTTCCTCCTTTCTGTTGAAATTCTCCACATGCTTGTGGATTTCAATGGCTTCTCTGTGTAGTCTGACATGGTGGTTGTTAGAGTGGTCCAGCATTTCTGTGTTTTCCAATAATATGCTGTGTCCAGGTTGGTTCATCAGGTGCTCTGTTATGACTGACTTCTCTGGTTGAGTTAGTCTGCAGTGCCTTTTATGTTCATTTATTCGTGTTTGGGCAATGCTGTGTTTGGTGGTCCCTATGTAGACTTGTCCACAACTGTTGTACTAGATAGTGAAGCAGTGCTTTGCTTTACTGTGAATGTAAGTGGAGATGAGAGGGCAATTAAAAGGCTGTTTCTGAAGTCCCATGAACTCTTGGGTAAGCTTACAAAAAGGAGAAGACTGGAAAGCTTGGAGTAAACAACGTTGCTAGGAAAAAGAAAGAGGGGCCGACCAAGGGCAAGATGGCCAAGGGCAACACTGTATTATTATTATTTTTACTGACACAAAAACACAGCATGTCACAGCAAATGGGATCTATATGCTGGATTTCGTATCACAGAATCACAAGTCAAACACTTCCAAGCATCTTCCAATACATACTGTGTGATGTATTTTCGAATGATGTGCGCAGATCCAAATAAGGTAGCCTTATGCAGTTGACAGATCATGATTTTGTCAATATTTATTGTTTCCAAATGCCGCCTGAGAGCTTTTGGCATGGCGCCCAGTGTACCAATGACCACTGGGACCACCTGTACTGGTTTATGCCAGAGTCTTTGCAGTTCGATTTTGAGGTCCTGATAACAGCTGAGTTTTTCGTGTTGTTTTTCCTCAATGTGACTGTCACCTAGTATGGTGACATCAATAAGCCAAACCTTTTTCTTTTCCGCAATTGTGACTTCTGGTGTATTGTGTTCCAAAATTTTTTCAGTCTGGATTCGAAAGTCCCACAGTATTTTTGCGTGTTCATTTTCCACTACCTTTGCAGGTTTATGATCCCACCAATTCTTTACTGCTGGCAAGTGGTACTTGTGACATAAGTTCCAGTGAATCATTTGGGCCACAGAATTGTGCCTTTGTTTGTAGTCCACCTGTGCAATTTTCTTGCAACAGCTGAGGATATGATCCATGGTTTCATCGGCTTCCTTGCACAGTCTGCATTTTGGGTCATCAGCTGATTTTTCAATCCTGGCCTTAATTGCATTTGTCTTGATGGCTTGCTCCTGGGCTGCAACAATCAGGCCATCTGTCTCCTTCAGGGTTCCATTCGTGAGCCATAACCAGGTTTTCTCCTTATCAACTTTTCCTTCAAATTTGTCAAGGAACTGCCCATGCAATGCTTTGTTGTGCCAGCTGTCAGCTCTGGTTTGTAGTGCAGTTTTCTTGTACTGGTTCTTTGTCTGCTGTGCTTTGAGAAGTTTCCAATTATTGACTTCAATTAAAGCAGGTTCTTGGCTTTCCTTGACATATTCTGCCAGGGTGTGTTTTTCTTCTTCAACTGCTTGTTTTACTTGTAAAAGTCCTCTCCCACCAGACTTTCTAGGCAGATAAAGCTGGTCAACATCACTGCGAGGATGTAGTGAATTATGAATGGTCATGAGTTTTCTTGTTTTTCTGTCCAAATTATCCAGTTCTTCCTGCATCAGTTTATGATGCCAGCAGTGTATCTTATGATACACTGCTGGCATCATAAATATTATTATTATTATTATTATTATTATTATTATTATTATCTGAAAGAGTGTCACGGATGACAATAGAGCCAGTGATGCTTAGTCTCCAGTGGGCCTTCTATATTAACTATACCCAATGATTAGTAGTTGTTCTGTTCTAATGAAGCTTATCTCCCTCTTTCCTTTGCCCAGACAGGCTGCATGATAGAAATACTGACAAAGGACAGGAATTTGACCGCAGCACTTTCACTGAAATTCCAGCCAACAATAGCTGACCACCATGGTTGCAGTCCTACATACAAATCTGCCAGATATCTCCTGAAGTCTCATAGGATTTGTCTTTAATGTACATGTGAACGTACAGGTATATCAGTGGTTCTTAACCTGTGGGTCCCCAGATGTTTTGGCTTACAACTCCCAGAAATCCCAGCCAGTTTAGCAGCTGTTAGGATTTCTGGGAGTTGAAGGCCAAAACATCTGGGGTCCCACAGGTTGAGAACCACTGAGTTATATGTTTTGTTAGACTATCATCCATAGCTGAGTGAATTAGGCAGCTGTTCTAAGCTAGGCCAAAGGAACAGCACTAAATCAATGTAGGATTCTATTATGATGTACCATACACTTGGTATTCTTCATACCATTTGTGTAATGCTAGCATTAGGAACAGGACATGTCTTAATATAAAATTAGTGAGCTGTCACAGATTGTACAAGAACAACTAAATAAAATTAAGCTCCATTATTTGTTCATTTGAGTCATCTAATATCTTTTGCGAGCCTTGTAACTGGTGAGCCTGTTGCTGTTCCTCTTCCTTTTTTTCTGTGTAATAGACCGTAATGACATAATGGCATAAGAATAGCCATGCTGAATCAGATCAACTACTCAACCAGTCCTACATGCTCTCTACAGAATTGCCAACTAGATACCTACAAGGAAAATATATGTGGACATACCTTCTATTGGGATAATGGATTATGACCTGTTAGGATCATAACCTATTAGGAATTATGACCTGTTAGGATCATAACTTAGTGGGTAGTAGAGTTATGGAAGTGTTCCTATAGTTTATTGGGTAATGTATTGGGCATGTAGATATCTTGTTTCTATTTGATGCTTTCAGAAAATAACATGTTTGTTTACTCATAACTTCATGCATTTAAAGATACAGGCACAGTTCTTGTCAGGTTAAACTTTAAAACATTTCAGTTTTAACTTATTGTCTTTACAGTCTCTTCAAAAACTATATTGCTCTATACCAGTGGTTCTCAACCTGTGTGTCCCCAGGTGTTTTGGCCTACAACTCCCAGAAATCCCAGCCAGTTTACAGCTGTTAGGATTTCTGTGAGTTGAAGGCCAAAACAACTAGCGACCCACAGGTTGAGAACTACTGCTCTATACAGTTCTATTTCATAAGAGTCTACTTTCAAAGAATTCAAGCATCAACAGGTTTTCTAACTTCCTACACTAACATCTGACTGAAAAACAGACTTCTCTACTCAATCTGACTCAAGGTTCAACTGTCATCCTGTTGAAAACTGCATTCTAAACAGTCACATGATCTGCAGCCCCTCCCACTGCCTCAAGTATATAGAACTAAGGAAACTACAAATCAAATAAGACATACACTTCATACTATCTCCAGCACCTTCCTGCTCTATTCCCTATTAACTGTTGTTTAGAGGCATCCTGTGTGTGTATGTGTGTGTGTATATATATGTGTGTGTGTGTTTGTGTGTATGTATGTATGTGTGTGTGTGTGTGTATATATATATATATATATATATATATATATATATATGAAGCCTCTAATACTGGAGGTTATGGAGCTGTCATTACTATCATCTCACAACCTGGCTTTTCATGAATTAGGCTAAACATGAATTAGCTGAAACCATTTGAGTTGGTTGGTGTACAGTATCTTGGGTTAGTGAATATTATGACTTAATGACAAGCTGTGTGAAGAAGTACTGCTGTTTTCTACCCTAAACCCTTTGTCATTTAGCGTCATTGAATGATCCTAGGTTTTAGTGCTGTGCAAGGGGTAAATCTTATATACTTTCTAAAATTCTGCTTAATTTTATGTCTCCCTTATCTGGTACCTTTCCATTTGCCCCAAATAGTTTAACCTTTCTTCATATGGGAGTTGCTCCCAGACTCTTGATCATGCCAGTCCCTTTTAAATACCTTTTCAGGTTATGTCCTCTAATTTTAGGAGTGTTGTGTAATTGCTGCTGTTGTGGCTTCTTCGGCAAACTTTGCAGCAGTTGCTCTTCCTCTTTGTTCCTATATGAAATACCATATTTATGTCGTTGGTTGCCTGTGAATATATGTGCCCATGAATTTCATAGGCTTTTCTTAGGCAAAGAATACAGAGTGGTTTTCAAGTACTTTATGTAGCCTGTAACACTTACTTTTCTTTTTGGCAGTATCCCATATATTGGAGCCCCCGGGTTGAGAAACGGTAGTCTAATCTTTCAGCTGTAAGAAATAGTATGTTACCTTCTTCTGCTAGATGTTGTATCTAAGCAACATTTTCTTCCATTTGCTCTATTTTCCCCAAGTACACACCTACACAAATTCCCATTTCTATACATTGCCTTACACCAGTCATTTACATGCCTTGCAGATAATATTGAAGTTATGCCCACACTGTAAACCCAGGCCATTTGATAAGAATCGTGTTTCCCATTCACTGTTCGATTTTTCACCTGTAATTTTTTGTCACCGTCCTCTAGTAGTTGAACAACTTGTTTTTGTCATCCCAGCCCCTTTACAGTTGTTTGATAAAGCCTGCAAGCCTGTCTACCTACCTCATCACAATTTTCTATCTCCAGATACACAGATATCAAGAAAAATAAACTCTGCAGCCGGCCACCCTTCCAATGCCTCAGGGACTCTGTGTCCCAACTGCCTCATCTGGTTTATCTCCTGGGAGATGATGTCTTCCTATTTCAGTGATAAACTGAGCTGTATTGCTTTGTTCTTGTACGAAAAATATAGGTGACCAGTGAGGTTATGGTTTTTCAAGACAGAAATGAGCATGGGGACAGAAGGAAGCCAGTTTCTATGGAAGCAGGAGAATATGTGCCACGGTTCTTTGCCTACCCCTTTGCATATCTCAGTTCAAAAACGTCAGACCACATTGACACTTTCAGGTTGATGCTGTTGTTTATTTCCTATATAAATAGCTCCAGAGATGTCCTTACATGTGCAGATTTTGCTTGGCTGTACACCCACAGCAAGGGGACGCCATACAAAAAGCAAAGATATTTGGTTTGCAGAACTTGAAGGCATCTGTTTCCAGCAAATTCAGGTTTGCAAACATGTATATAAAGCTCATTAGCTGCTTTATATTTACTTCCCTATACATGTGAACAAAAATGCATATTCTCAGTTATTTGTAAAGCTGTTCCACACTGACATTATAGTGGTGTGCATTATTCACTGTCTTTGTGCTTCCATATAGTTGGCCCTCTGTATTCATGGGCTCTCCATCCATATATTTAACCCACCACAGCTCAAAAATATCCAGAAATTCACTGACCAAACCATTGCTTCTTGAAACCCATTGGTATCACTCCCCACATCCAAAACACCCTGATCCTGGAACACAATCACAGGCAGAGCTCCAACACTCTGGACACATTGTAGCCTGTCAACAATAGTGATATTGTTGCTATCCCTATTGTGCTTCCACATAGGAAACATTAGTTTCCTCAGCAGAGAGAGATCTTGGGAATCAATGGTGAGGCCCATTATTGGGGAGGCACATGCCCCAATGTGCTTCACAGAAGTGCGGGTAACATGCTTTAATATTATGAAAGCTGAAAACCTCAGGATTCTACTTAATTTCTTGGCTCACGTATTAAATGGCCTGAGCAAGACCACATAGACAGTAGCATCTGGTCTACTGCATTTCCTCTGTTTCTTTGTTTATTTCAGATAGCAATCTGATTTTATTCCCCCACCTCTTTTTTTTTTTGTTTACCCTTTTGATCTTGGAACAAGAAGCTCTTTTGCTGTCCTTGCCTACGCTCAGTTCACATCCCTGAGAGGCGAAAAGCTTCTCTTTTGTTTCTCAGATGTGTCCTTCAGCCTCCAGTTCCTGTCATGAGTTTGTGGGGTGTACAAGACTCCTTAGCGGTGCCTGTTGTACAAATGTTGTGGGTAGATTTGCTCTTCCTGTGCATTGCATCTAGAAAAATACGCAAATTCTAATCCAGACAAGAGGTTTAACTAGCTGTCGGGAAAGATGGATGCTTCATCCTTTACTAGCGTTTTTTAATACTATGAATTGTTATTGTGAGTTTTCCAGGCTATATGGCAATGTTCCAGAAACATTCTCGTCTATCGTTTTGCCTACATCTTAGTTGTGTTTTAGCAGTATACCTGTTTGTGCTTGTATTTGTATTCATTTTTCAAAATCATCTATATAAATAAAAATGTAATGTTTGTTTGTGGGATTAACATAACTCAAAAACCACTGGCTGAATTGACACCGAATTTGGACACAATACACCTATCAGGCCAATGAGTGACAATCTATATATATAAATTTGTTAGGGGCATCCATCGAGGAAACAAAACTCAAAAACCCCCCAACGAAACTTAACCAAAATTCCCATGCCCATAACACAACCCACAAGGTACAAACATATCTACTCAAAATGAAAAACAACACAACAACACACTCACAAAACGGCAAAACAACAAAACTCAAAAAAACCCAACGAAGCTTAACCAAAATCCCCGTGCCCATAACACAACCCACAAGGTACAAACATATCTACTCAAAATGAAAAACAACACAACAACACACTCACAAAACGGCAAAACAACAAAACTCAAAAATCCCCCAACGAAACTTAACCAAAATTCCCATGCCCATAACACAACCCACAAGGTACAAACATATCTACTCAAAATGAAAAACAACACATCAACACACTCACAAAACGGCAAAAGAACAAAACTCAAAAAAACCCCAACGAAACTTAACTAAAATCCCCGTGCCCATAACACAACCCACAAGGTACAAACATATCTACTCAAAATGAAAAACAACACAACAACACACTCACAAAACGGCAAAACAACTGAGCATGCGCATTGGCGCCCAGCCGCAAGTTCCCTGGCGCGCTCACATGGCCTTCCGGCCAACGTTCCCTCTGCGGAAACCATGCCCACTCCAAGCCCCGCCGCGCCGCTTTCCGCACACACACACCCCGCCGCCACACACACACACGCAACCCCACGCTCCATCACTCCCCCCACCGCCGCACACACACGCAACCCCACTCCCCCCGCCGCCGCACACACACATGCAACCCCACTTCCCCCACCGCCGCACACACACACGCAACCCCACGCTCCATCACTCCCCCCGCTGCCGCACACACACACGCAACCCCACGTTCCATCACTCCCCCCGCCGCCGCACACACACACGCAACCCCACGCTCCATCACTCCCCCCGCTGCCGCACACACACACGCAACCCCACGTTCCATCACTCCCCTGCCCCAATCTTACCTCCTTTTACTTCATGCCACCTCCAAACCCCACCCCGCCCCTTCCCGCCCTGTCAAAATCTAGGAAAGACAGGAAGGAAGGAAAGAAGGAAGAAAGAGAAAGGGAGGTAAAGAAAAAGGGGGAAGGAAGGAAAGTTAGAGGAAGAAGAAAAGGAAAGAAAAGGAAAGATGGAAGGAAAGAAAAGAGAGACAGCAGAAGAGAAAGAAAAAGGGGAAAGGAAGGAAAGAGATAGAGAAAGAAGAGGAGAAGGAAAGATGGGAAGGAAGGAAGGAAGGAAGGAAGGAAGGAGGGAAAGAAGGAGAGAAAGAGGGAAGATTGGCCACAGCAACACGTGGCGGGTAAAGGTTGTTATTTCTATGATTATTATGATGCTATTCTTCCTATGAGACCCTTTTAGAGGGAATGATGGGAGAGGTGTCAGGTCCCGGAGCCAATGCATTGCATTATTATTGTTATGATGGTGGTGAAATAAAAGGAAATAAAAAGTGAAAGAAGGAAACAAACAGGGAGGGAAGAAAGGCAAAGGAAGAAAGGGGGAGGGAATGAAGGAAAGAGAGAAGGATGAAACCAAGTAGTGAAAGAAGGAAAGAAAGAAAGAGGTAGAGAAGGAAGAAAGGAGAGAAAGGGGGAGGAAAAGGGGGAAGGAATAGGTAGGGACCTCTCTTTCATAATAGTCCAGATATCTACCTCAACTTTGATAAGTTTTACTATAGGCCACAGCAACGCGTGGCAGGGCACAGCTAGTCACTCATAAAAAAACTGAAAAACACAGCAGAAGAGACTTAAAAAGCAACCCCACCCAAAAAACAAAAAAAATAATACAACGCATGCGCAAAACCACATATATACAAAAATACACATATAAACAAATAGATAGATAGATAGATAGATAGATAGACAGACAGACAGATAGATACATACACATACACACACACACACACACACACATATACATACACACAAAACATATATACACAGACTGGGCCACAGCAACGCATGGCAGGGGATGGCTAGTATTTTATAAAAAGGAAGAAGTCAGGGCAGCCCCTTTGAAGACTAGCTAGCTTTGATGTGAGTCTTGTTGAGTTGCCTTTTTGACAGAACGGATGAAAGTCAGTTTCCAGTTTCAACAAATTCTGCATCTGAAAACATACCAAGAGGCTCTTCTCAAAGATTTACAGCCTGATATGCAGATAAATCCAAAAGGCAATGGGGAGAGAAGCTTGCATATCAACATTCCTGCTTTAAAGTAGAGATATATTAATGTGATAGGTTTTCAGTTTCGGCAATTGGAGCAATCAAAGAAAATGTTTACAAACCTCCGACCACTCTATCAGAAAATTGGCTCTTGTCACAGTGGAATTTTTAAAAGTATTTTATTTTGTTGAGAAGCAAATTCTATTTATAATTAGCTTGGGAACTTGGTGATGCTCGGGCTATTTGAAAAAGGCATGGCTTGTTTTGGGGTGTAAGGTAATGTGCATTGCAAATCATATCTTCCGTGGTCCATCTTTCCCCAAACCATTTATGGTCATGGGGGAACTCTGTGCCAAGTTTGGTCCACATCCGTCATCTGTGGGGGGTGCAGTGGTCTCAGGAAGTGAGTGAAGGTACTGCAAGTCCCTTCACCCATGGCAAGTTGGTCCAGATCCATCGTTAGTTGGGTTCACAGTGCTCTCTGGATGTAGGTCAACTACAACTCCTGTAAATCATGGTGAATTCTCCCCAAACCTCTTGTTCAGTTGGTGATCAAGGAAAGGGTAGGGAAAAGTTAAGGGAGAGGCAGTGGGCTGGGTTGTGCAAATTCCACAGCAATGGAAAGAATAAGGAACCCTGAGATGTCCATTCTGGAGGAAAAACAGAACATCTAGGATGAAATGTTGGGGGGTTGGACTGGATGGCCCATGAGGTGTCTTCCATCTCTTTGATTCTATGATTCTATGAAATTGTCCCCGAATGAAAGCATTCCTTGGGTGGCGGGCAGTATGGTGTTTGAGGAGGACAATAGCAGGGGTTGGGCTGCATGTTCATGGGGCCCGCTATAAACTGCAATGTCCTTTTGAGGAAGGGTGTCCTTTTGAGGGAGGGTGGCTCTTCAGCCCTATGAGTTAAAGTTGTTTATGGAGGCAGGAGGCTGTTTGTGTATAGATAGATAGATAGATAGATAGATAGATAGACAGATAGACAGATAGATAGATAGATAGACAGTAAGTTTTAAGTATAGGAAAAATTGTAATAATATTGTTTGAAATAAAAACAGAAATTTGCAAAACAATAATTCATTAAAGCAGTGAGAAATGGTAGTCATGTTGTCACGCATACGTTTCCTTGCTATAGAAACGAAAATGAATATAAATTAAAGCATGATATTGGTATTAGTGGGAATAATTTTCTTGCTGTGACTAAAACACCCCTGTCCCACTTAGAAGAGATTCTTTGTCTCGCCAATGATTCATGTCTAACTGGTTGAGGCCAAAGGGCTACTGATCTAATTAAAACCCGTGCAGTGGCAAGATTTACTGCGACCCGTATTATATAGGCTCCCTCAGCATGTGACAGTGCTGACCTCTGTCTCCTTTCCTCTCCACTCCAGGGCATAAGCTTAGGCCCATGCTTATAGAGCTGGGACAGAGATCAATGCAGGAAAACTGGAACAGCGAGGAACAGAACAGCAGATGAGGATTCAATCACATTGCAGTTGAGTGTATGCAGTGATTTCCAAATGAAGAGTCTGAAGAGCAAGCCGTTGAGTTGCAGGAATCCTGCAATTTCATGAAGATTACATCATTCAGAGTGAAATACAATTAGGGAGCCAGTGCGTTCAAATAATTTCACTACATGACTTTTTTTGCTTTCTTGAGGGCTAGTATTTTCCTTCCTTTCCGCTGAATTCTCTGTTAATTTTATAAGATGAGGGAATATAACCTGATAGTGATGGAAGGGGTTCTCCACTGACATTTGGCACAACCAAATGCATGTTAACAGAACATTCAAGACTTATATCAACCATAACGGATAAAATAGAGCCGCAGTGGCACAATGGATGCTGGCTGAACTGCTGACCAGAAGTTGGCAGTTCGAATTTGCAAGATGGGGTGAACTCCGGTCTGTCAGCTCCAGCTTCTCATGCAGGGACGTGAGATAAGCTTCCCACAGGATGGTAACACATCCGGGCGTCCTCTGGGCAACATCTCTGCAGAAAGCCAATTCCCTCACACCAGAAGCGACTTGCAGTTTCTCAAGTTGCTTCTGACATGATTAAAAAATGATAAAATTGGTTCGTTATTAGTCCTTGACGCAACTATCCAATACCTTTTGTAAGGTATTTAGATACTCCTCTCCCTCCTAGAAGAAGTATTTGGTGAAAGATTTGGTGAAATTTCCATTTGTTCTTTAACTGGAGATTTCTATGAGCTTTCATCTGTAGTAGTTTTGTCAAAACACACTGACCCTCCCACATGAATATTTTGCAAACTCATTGATGAAAATGATTTACATTGTGTTAATTTATTATATTCTATTCTAATTTCATTGTAAAACTTTGTTTGGGGGAGATGCCAGCTTGAAAGGCCATTCCAGGTCATTCTTATCGCTTTCCTGATCTAGTAATAAAAATAGATTTGCACACAAAAAAACTCATTACCTACCATATGGCTGGAACTATTTCTCAAAACATCTGTGTGAAGTACTTTATTCTATGTATTGTCAAAGGCTTTCATGGTCGGAATCACTGGATTTCTGTGAGTTTTACGGGCTGTATGGCCATGCATTCTCTCCCTACGTTTCGCCTGCATCTATGCATCCTCAGAGTTGTAAGGTCTGTTGGGAACTAAGCAAGTGGGGTCTCTATATCTGTGGAATGGCAGGGTGGGGAAAAGAACTCTTGTCTGTTTGTGGCAGGTGTGAATGTTGCAACTGGCCACCTTGATTAGCATTTAATGGCCTTGCAGCTTCAAGGTCTGGCTGCCTGTTGCCTGGGGGAATCCTTTGTTGGGAGGTGATTACCTGGCCCCAATTGTTTCTTGTCTGGAATTCTCTTTATGACTGTTGTACTTTATTTACTGTTTTGATTTTAGTGTTGTCGAATCAAGGTGGCCAACTGCAACATTCACACTTGCCTCCAATAGACAAGAGTTTTCTCTCCTACCCTGGACACCCCATAGGTGCCTAGTTTCCAACAGACCTCACAATCTCTGAGGATGCCTGCCATAGATGCAGATGAAACATCAGGAGAGAATGCTTCTGGAACATGGCCATACAGCCCTGAAAACTCACAGCAACCCACTCTTTTATTCTAGTTGCTTAATACCCTTTACTCAAATCCCACATTGAGTGTAAAGTCTTTAGTATAACCCTTTACACACAGATGTTGCTAGTTAAATAATAATAACAATAATAACATGTTGCAGCTTAAGTCTCCCTTAGCTGGAAATCCAAACTTCAGAACCCTCCAAAAACAAACTTTTTGCCACCATCCGTCTTAAATGCTGTGGCTGCGGTGTTCCTGCTCATTCATCTCTCAGTTCCTCAGTCCTTTCTTTTTGCCACCAGCCACTGTCTTCAACCTTAAATGCAGTGGCTGTGCCACTTCTCATTTGTCTCTCAAGACTCCTAAATAACAAACAAGCAAGAGTTCTGCATCTGCCATCTCAAAGGCGGAAGCAGGTTGCTGATGGCAAAAGCATAGGCTGAGGATCTGTGAAAAGGTGAGAGGTGTGGATTTGTGTTTAGCGCTGCACTATAGGCATTGAATTGTTGTCTGCTGGTAGCCGCCCTGAGTCCCTATTTGGAGGTTGAGAATAGGATGAGATATAAATGTTCTAAATAAATAAATGCTTGGATTCCTGGCATTTCACAGATTCTCATTCACTCTCCACCCTCATTTGTCATACATGACACAAGTAAAGAATGAGGCATGACACACCATTCCGAAAAGGGACTGTATTAAAGAAAACAGGAAGACGAAACATTTATTGTCTCAAATATTTTGGCAAAATGGTACTCAGTTTGTGTTTAGGTCAGTTGTGTTGGAGAATGCAAACAATAAGAGAGTGTGTGTGTCAACTGCAAAATAAGATGCATGAATCTGATTGGTTGGGCAATGCACAGAGTGATGGCTGAGCCTGGAACTTTTGGATACTGTTGCATTTTCAGGCTCAAGCTATGCAGGTGCAGAAAAAGAAGAGAAGAGCAGAGAGAATCTCTCAGAAAGGACATTTAGTGAGTTGATACCAGGAAACCATGAAAATGAACAAAATCTGGCTACCAGTATTAAAAAAACTCTAAAATTAAAACAGCAAAACAGCAGAGGGAAAACAATCAGGGACATCTAATCACCTCTCAACAAAAGATTGCTCCAGGCACTTCCAAGCTATGAAATGCTAATCAAGGTGGTCAGTTGAAACATTCACACCTAGCTTCAGCAGACAAGAGTCCTTTATTTTTATTATTTTTTATTTCACGTATTTCTACCCCGCCCTTCTCAACCCCCAAGGGGGGACTCAGGGCGGCTTACAAAAGGCACAATTCGATGCCTACACAATAATACAGATAAACATATATAAACAGCAATTAAAACAGTTATAAGAGTTAAAAACAATCAATTATATATCACATTCAATAAAACCAATCTCATGCTCAATGTTCGCCAGTTCAGAATCCATAAATTCATTCCACATTGTCCATTCCATTCTTTGTCCCACCCTGGTCTTTCCACAGATATATAAACCCATTTTCCTAGTTCCAACAGACCTCACTACCTCAGGACGCTTGCCATAGATGCAGGCGAAACGTCAGGAGAGAATGCTTCTAGAACATGGCCATATAGCCCAAAAAAACCGACAACAACCTGATCATATTGTACATGTGTTGTTCCAAACTAAGAAGAATAAACTCCATGTTCTTTACTGTTCATCTGTGTGGCATATTTTCTTTCCCTGGCAAGACAGTGTGTGGGTTGATCAAACGTGAACTACACGTGGCTTATTTTACATTACGCCATAACTGGGGGCAGTGAAAATCAAATTCTGGTTTTCACGTTTACATTTACTTGGTTTCTAATTATGACTAATTAAATTTGAAATATTGCCCGTTCAATGCAAGTTTTAAATCATGATGAAGCAGCATGTTCAGCAGCCAGATTGGGAAGCTCTCCTGGTACAGTAGTTCTCCACTGCCAGATCTCATTGATCGGTAGCTGTACAATAAACAGGGAGAAAGGTCGCAGACATGAATGAAGGTTATACTCTATTCCCGTCCCCCACCCTCTCCAATGGATGGCATCTTTCCAGACTGTGCCTCAGCATTTTTTTGCCAGAGCTTGCTTTCAGAGTGTGCCTGTCTTGATCCATCAAAGGGAGCCATGTGTGATCGTTGTTGGTGCCACTCTCTTAAATCCTGCATGTAGGTCTTGTGTTAGGCTGAGTGTGCAGCAGTCTCAGGCTCCCAGTTTAGCTGCTTTTTAAGTTGCTTATGGCATTGGGCCTAATCTTGAGGGGATAAATAGCACGGGAGAGATTGCTTGGAAGCAGAACTGGAACAACTGGAGCTTTCTAGATTTGGCTTATGGCCAATACTCTTCTGACCCACTAGACTGATGCTGCTTTTAATAAACAGGTATTTGGAGTACCAAAGGTTGTACAAAGACACAGAAGCGATGTCAGTATTTGAGTGAACATAAAGAACACAGAGCAGGGAGGTCCAGATCTGATAAAATATATGTTCTGTGGATTCAAGAGAGATCCTTTATTGAAGACACAGATCTTGACAAAAGTACATGGGAAGAAACATCATTAGCTTGACAAACAGAAAGATGGGGCCACTCTCAGACAAAGTCACCTATTCTGTTCTCTTTCTCCTTTCTCCTCGGACCCCATATTTCTGCTTTGACCAAAACTAGTGGTCATATCCAGAAGTACCAACGTTCCAGCCTTTTCTTCTTCCTGAGTTCTAAGTAACAATTTCCTCTGCCCTTCTTGAATATGGAGTAGAAGCTCCTACTCTGCCAGCTAGCCTTTTTGTTCATTTCAGAACCAGGAATAAATGCTGGGAAGTCCTGTCCACATTCTAGTACTTTGTTTTCCCAACAGCCCTGTTATTTCTTGAAGGCTTTTCCCTCTCTTGATTTCAACTCAACTTGAAAATGGCCCTTCGGAAGCCAGGTAGATTTGGGAAATTATCACCAAGTTTCCATTTGCATTTGCTGGTTAATTTATGGTTTTACACTAGCGTTTCTCAAACTGGGGGTCGGGGCCCCTGGGGAGCCATAAAAGGGTGTCAGAGGGGTCACCAAAGACCATCAGAAAACATATATTTCTGATGGTCTTAGAAACCCCTTTGGCAGAGAAGGCTGAAGATCTCTCTGTTTGTCCTTCTCTTCCTTTTTGGAAATAGACAGCTAATCTGTCCCACCAAAAGCCCTCCTCTGCTGTGACTGGCCAGCCTCTCAGCCGGCCTCTCAGCTAAGGGGGAGGGCGGTTTCTGAGACTCCCAAGTGGGAGAGCAGGTGTGTTCAGTGCATGGCGGCATGGTGCACATGTGTGGGTGAGGGAGAGCTTGCAAGGCTGGAGGGAGCATGCGATGTCAGTGAGTCCCTTCAAGGCATGGAGGTTCTGTGTGTGTGGGAAGTTTGACCCAATTCTGTTGTTGGTGGGGTTCACAGTGCTCTTTTATTGTAGGTGAACTATAAATCCCAGCAACTACAACTCCCAAATGTCAAGGTCTATTTCCCCCAAACTCCACCAGTAGTCACATTTGGGCATATTCGTACTAAGTGTGATCCAGATCAATCATTGTTTGAGTCCACGGTGCTGTCTGGATATAGGTGAACTACAACTCCAAAACTGACCAAACCCTTCCAATATTTTCTGTTGGCCATGGGAGTTCTGTGTGCCAGGTTTGGTACAATTCCAAAGTTTGGTATGTTGATGGAGTTCAGAATGCTCTTTGATTGTAGGTGAACTATAAATCCCAGCAACTACAACTCACAAATGACAAAATCAATATCCCCTCCCCCCCCCCCCCAACCCCACCAGTATTCAAATTTGGGCATATCGGATATTCGTGCCAAATTTGGTCCAGTGAATGAAAATACATCCTGCATATCATATATTTACATTACGATTACATGACCAAGGACCACTTTGACCAGGGAGCACTCTCCAACATTAGTACCAAAAGGTTACAATCTGTTTTTGGTCAACTTTAGATTTGGTTTGGTTATTTGGGGTGCTGATTCAGAAAATTGCATTGGATAGTCCACATCAGGTCTAGTTTCTGATACAGAACATAATACCATCCTGTAGTTGCCATCTGCTCACCTACAGAAAACCATATTTAATAAGCCTCAGCACTAGAAGTGGGGTTTTGTAAGACCAGTCACTCTCATTGTAATGGTGAGGCCGCAGACCATATTTTAATTCTTGTGGGCCACTGTTGATCCACGGACCATACGTTGGGAACCACTGCTCTAAAGAAAACGCATTTTGCTCAGATTGAGCTATTCTGTGATGGAGATGGAATTCTTTCTCTTGCTTTCCTTGAGCCTGTTTGAGGACTCATTTCTTGTCCCACCGGCAATGACCGTACAGCTCCGCCTCCATTGCTTCTATTCTTGGCACGCTGATTCTTAATTACTCATACCATTTAGGTTTTAATAACATCTTGCTTCCTGCCTCCAGGTGCATGGTCTGGAAAGCTCCTCCTAGCTTTATAACTTCCCATTCTGCGTAGATAGAGAGCTGTTGTTGCAAGGCTGCCTTTCACCTCCAAATGACAACAGGTTACTCAATGGCTTCAGATGAAGAATGCCTGAAAATCAGTGTTGTGTGGCTGCCCGCTTCCCTCCTTGCTGTCCTGATGAACCGAAGGCACACACAGAGGAGATAATCCTCTTAGCGCCAGGGAAGTAAATACGCTTGCTGGCATGCGTACACTTGGACACACGCTCCCTTTCTCTCCCATACACACCCGGCGGAGGCGTGCCTCCCTTACTTTCTGCACAAGCACACACCCTATCCCTCCCATTCCCTGGGGGTTGCCTGTCACCTGATCCACCAGCGCTTGCCGTTCTTTGTTTCCTGGGAGAAAGTTTTGCCTTGAACATGCCTCAGTTCACTGTGACCAAAGTGGAGGATGATGAAGAAGAGAGAGAAGCTGAGGAAAGCGGGCCGAAAAGAGGCAGCACAGGGCAGATCCGGAAAGCAAGTGAGACTTTGGTGTCAGGTAAGGTAGTTAGACAGGACTCTTTTTTTTTCCCCCTGGCATGACACCACCACCTCCCACGTCTCTCCACCATCTTCCTTCCTGAAGCTGTTTCATGTGGAAAGCTTTGGAATGAAGAAGGAATTTTCAGTGGTGTTTACTCATTTTGTAGTAGCTAGCTAGCCTTGCTCCCTCAATAGCTTTTGTTTCCAAGCATACTATTAGACTGTACATTGTGTTGGCGACTGTACATTCCTTTGCATCAACCCCGGTGCCCATTGGCAGTCCCAATATTTCCGTCATTTGAGTGCCCATCCCTCCCACCTGGCCTTAAATAACCCACGGATGGCTTCCTTATTCAAATTCTTTGGCTTGACCTTTCATTAAACAATAACTGAGTGGAGACGGACTGCTGAAGTGGAACAGCAAAATCATCTAGTACAGTGGTTAGAGGCTACAATGGTTGGCTCCTCACACCCCACTTTCTCCACCTAACTATCCTTAGAACAGTGTTTCTCAACCTTCCTAATGCCACGACCCCTTAATACAGTTCCTCATGTTGTGGTGACCCCCAACCATAAAATTATTTTCCTTGCTACTTCATAACTGTAATTTTGCTACTATTATAAACTGTAATGTAAATATCTGATATGCAGGATGTATTTTCATTCACTGGGCCAAATTTGGCACAAATACCCAATATGCCCAAATTTGAATGCTGGTGGGGTTGGGTTGATTTTGTCACATGGGAGTTGTAGTTGCTGGGATTTATAGTTTAAATACAATCAAAGAGCATTCTGAAATCCACCAACAATTGAATTGAACCAAACTTTGCACACAGAACTCCCCCGACCAACAGAAAATACTGGGAGGTTTTGGTGGGCATTGACCTTGAGTTTTGGAGTTCTAGTTCACCCACATCCAGAGAGCACTGTGGACTCAAACAATGATGGATCTGGACCAAACTTTGCAGGAATACCCAATATGCCCAAATGTATCAAATCAAATCATTTATTTCGGTCATTGACCAGCACAGGAAACAGAGTCACATTTTCATACAAACTTGGTATGCTTGGTACATTAAAAATATAAATATTACTACTGAAGCACAATTTGGGTGAGGGAGCAGAGGGGAAACAAGGTAAAAACATACAATGCCCAGATCTATCACCAAATTGTAGATTCAGGGAAAAAGATTACTGGACACACAGTTAACTTTTGGGACTAGTCATTCCCTGACGGATTTTGTATGCTGCTGCACAGAACTTTGCAACATTGTAGGTTGTAGCTGAATTAATATCTGCAAGTAGCATGGAGGTATAAAATTGTCCCGAATGGCCTGGGTGCTTGTATATCAGAGGTAAGATAAGCCTGACAGGGATATCCCGGTAGAACGGGCACTGAAGGAGCACATGTTCTATTGTTTCTACTTGACCCGAGTCACAGGGGCAGAGTCTCTCTGGGAAAGGGATGCCCAAATGTAAACACTGGTGAAGTTTGGGGAAAATACTCCTTGACATTTGGGAGTTATAGTTGCAGGGATTTATAGTTCACCTACAATCGAGCACATTTTGAACTGCACCAACGATCGAATTGGGCCAAACTTCCCACACAGAATGCTCACTCTTTCGTGACCCCTCTGACACCTCCTTGTGACCCCCAGGTTTAGAAACACTGATCTAGTAGGTAGAATCCCATGAGGCTAAAAGCCAGATCTTGTGAGATTTGCTTTCTGGGATCTGTGTGGTTGCAACAGGCAATCTAATCATCTTGGCTTCTAGTTTTTTTTGTTTTTGTTTTAATCTCTGGGATAAGAAAATAATCTAAAGCAATGGGTGGGCAGTTCTGAGGTTGAAGTTCACACGTTCTCTTGAGGTTTCTGAATTCTCTTGAGAGATCTCACACCTCTGAAGATGACTGCCACAGATGTGGGCAAAACGTCAGGAGAGAATGCTTCTGGAAGATGGCCATACAACTCTGAAAACTCACAGCAACCCATCTTTCTCCTTTGTTACTTGACAGGCATTTTGCTTTCCTTGTGCTCTTCTGTATACAATACTTGTTTTTGGTATGCAAATACTCAATTGTGTGAGTTTCCCATTTACCTGTGCAATTGAATCCTGCAGTATTGGCTCTTCTGTTCAGGCTCCCATGCAATAAACCATTCTTCTTTCAGAAACCTCTTGAAATTTTCCACCACTCCTTTCTCTTTCTCTTTCAGTTAGCGAGCCAGCATTTTATGGCTAATGAAGTGATTCCTTGTTAGGTCTGTTTAGCGGTCCCGCTTATCAGGTTTTGTTTTCTATTTCTGCATGCCTTGGAGTTCATCCTGATATCTGATATCTCTTTCTTATATAGTCTCGATTTAATTTCATAGCAATTCACACATGGGAAGAACTAAATATGTTCTTTGTATATATTTATGATTATTTTAATTGCAGCAATGCTATTCAAATCTGTGGAACCGTGCCTGTTTGCAATGGTGGTAAACAAGATTGTAATCAGTGGGCACAAATAGGATAGTAGTTAGTTGTTGAAGGCTCTCATGGCCAGAATCACTGGGTTATTGTGAGTTTTTCGGACTGTATGGCCATGTTCCTGAAGAATTCTCTCCTGACGTTTCACCCACATCTATAGCAGGCATCCTCAGAGGTTGTGAGGTCTGTTGGAAATTAAGCAAGGGAGCTTTATATATCTGTGGAATGGCCAGGGTTGTAGAAAGACCTCTTGTCTGTTGGAGGCAAGTGTGAATGTTGCAATTAATCACCTTTGCATTGCAAAGCCTTGCAGCTTCAAGGCCTGGCTGATTCCTGCCTGGGGGAATCCTTTTTTGGGAGGTTGGGAGCCCAGAAAACTAACAACAACCCAGGATCGCAATTGCTCACACATTAGGGGAAAATATGGTGGTTCCCATTATCACAAAACCCGAGAAAGACTGAGCTACAGGATAAAAATCTTAATAGTCAATGGAGTAACAGATGTCTGGAAATTGCAGGTGTTGAGAGTAGCCATGTCTGTTTTTCCTGTTGGTTCCACTTTCCCATTTCCAGATAGGCCTTGATCTTTGCCTGAGAGGAATGAACTTGGACAACTTATCTTCAAATTGTTGTCCTTCTTTTAGCACTATCAAGACCTTGGATATGTTAAACACATTCTTTTTCTCAGGGATTTGTTCTCTGGTGGTGCAGTTGTATAGATAAACATCATTTTATGTATGTTGTGTGAGAATCTACTGGTTGTGTCCTTGATCTTCTTGCATCCTATTCTGTGAAAGAAAGCCATCTTCAACCCTGTGAATGGGGTGGTGATACAAAGTCGGTGTGCCTCTATATATTGCACATTCTTGCTATCGATATAGAGATGATTAATATCATTGTTTTATCTCACTATTTCTTACAACCACCCAACAAAATAGTTTATGTTATTCCCATTTTTTCAGAGGGAACAGCAGCCAGGAGAAACTGATTTTTCTCAGTGTTACACATTTCTTTTTCTTTTACCCAAAGTAGAGATTATAACCCAGTATGAACCAAAACTTGTGTGTTGCCCTCCAGGCTCTGGATGATGGAAACATCAAATTACTGTGGTGTTCGAGATAGACTTCACAGATTGAGGATCCCAACCAGTGGCATGGTTAACACAACAATAGTGGCTTCTCAATCTGTTGCAGCCTTCTTCCGTCTTCACAGCCATTGTAACGTGTCATGTTATCTTCCGCCTGCTTCGCTGTTGAGGTCTTTGGGTCTTCAAATTTTTCTTGATCTGGTTCTTCCCTTGTGGCCCTTCCTGGGAATATATGACTCTGGTGGTTATGTCTGCAGATATTTGGAACACACAAGCCCCCTCACCATGACAAGGTGACAATTCATCGACAGTCCTTGCCACAAAAGTCAACATTGACGCTAAAATAAAACCCTGCCTGAGCTCTGCAAGTGCAGCATTTTTTCAAATGAAGCAGAGAATGTTTGAGGATTGGAACATCCATAGGGATACCAAGGTGCTTTTTATAAAGCTATTGCCCTCTCAACCCTATTATACGCCTGCGAAACGTGGATTGACTACAGACATCACACTCAAAAACCTGGAATGATTCCATCAGTATTGCCTCCAAAAAATCCTGCAAATCTCTTGGGAAGACAGGCAGACAAATGTCAGTGTGCTGGAGGAACCGAAGACCACTAGCATTGAAGTGATGCTCCTATGCCATCAACTCTGCTGGACTGGCCACGTTGTCTGAATGCCAGATCACTGTCTCCCACAGCCGTTACTATACTCCCAAATCAGGAATGGAAAATGGAATGTTCGCGGACAGGAAAAGAGACTTAAAGATGGGCTTAAAGCCAACCTTTAAAACTATGGCATAGACACAGAACTGGAAAGCCCTGGTCCTTGAGCGCTTTAACTGTCACAAATGGAGGGCAAAAGGGAGAAACGTGCCAAGAGGAAGGCATGTCAAGCCAACCCTGACCGGGACCACCTTCCACCTGGAAATTGATGCTCTCACTGTTCAAGAACATGTGAGTCAATAATAGGGCTCTACAGACACCTACGTATCCACAGCAAGACCCTACACTTGGAAGGCCATCATACTCACACGAGAGATCACCTAAGTAAGTAAGTAAGTCCCCATAGTAACCTATGGATTTGAGAGCTGTACCATAAGGCTGAGCGAAGGAAGATAGACGCCTTTGAACTGTGGTGCTGGAGGAAAATTCTGAGAGAGCCTTGGACCGCGAGAAGATCCAACCAGTCCATACTCCAGGAAATAAATCCCAACTGCTCACTGGAAGGAAGGATATTAGAGGAAAAGATGAAGTACTTTGGCCTCATAATGAGAACACAGGAAAGCTTGGAGAAGAAAATGATGCTGGGGGAAATGGAAGGAAAAAGGAAGACGGGCCGACTAAGGGCTAGGTGGATGGATGTTATCCTTGAAGTGACTGGCTTGACCTTGAAGGAGCTGGGGGTGGCAGGGAACTCTAGCATGGGCTGGTCCATGAGGTCACGAAGAGTTGGAAGTGACTGAACCAATAAAAACATGAACCAAAACTTTGTTGTTCTCCAGCCTCTGGATAATTGTTGCTGTTCATTTGTTCAGTCGTTTTCGACTCTTCGTGACTTCATGGACCAGTCCACGCCAGAGCTCCCTGTTGGTCGTCACCACCCCCAGCTCCTTCAAAGTCAATCCAGTCACTTCAAGGATACCATCGATCCATCTTGCCCTTGGTCAGGCCCCTCTTCCTTTTTCTGGATAATGGAAACATCAAATTGCTATGGTCTTAGATATCGACTCCTGGTTTTTCTTAACTCATAAGGAACAAAGCCTAGTAGGGTGGAGGACTTAGTGAGACATTCCTCATTACAGATCGGAAAGAAAGGATGGCATGGACTATTCTAATGTTCTGTCTTTTGCTACCATTCACCTCTATAAAAGAAAAGAACCTGTGATGAGGATTGATTTTGATATATAGAATCGTCAGCTAGTCTATGAAATTAAATATATTTGCATTGCTCATGATTGCATGGAAGAAGCGAACATAAGGCATGCATCCACAATAGGATGGTAGCAGAGCTACCGATCTGCCAGCTGTTTCATTGGACTTCTGCCACTGCCTGAAAATAACACACACATTTTGTCAATGAGTGTAGGAGTTAAAGGCAATGCATCTTGCTCTCAGAAAAGACAGATGCTCCGTTAGCTAGTGAGAGCTGCAGCTGGCATGTGCCTTGTGTGTGTGCTTACGGAAGATACATGGACCATAATGGCAGTGCTGATAATTTGATTTAGATCTACCTGGCAGAGCTGGCTGGTCTGGCAACTCTCATTTAACTATATATCCAAGGCTCAGACCTTTCAGCACCCGCTTGCGTCTTCCTTCTGATGCCACCTTACAGATGTTAGGAGCTGGATCATCTCTGGTCATATAATACTTTGGGAGGATGAGAAAAAATGAATTCGGAAATCTAGGATTCTGATTTATACACACACTCCAATCTTGAGCAATAATATTTGAAGCTGGCGAATGGACTCTTTATTTATAGCTTAGCTTATTTGAAGGGCTCTGAGTAGGTTGTAGCACTTACATAACAGGTGTGACGGCCAGGAAACATGACACATGCAATGCTACTGGAGTCGGAGTCTTCCTCCGCATGTTCAGCCCCCCCTCCTTGCAGAGCCTGGCCTAAATAACTGTCCCCATGGGGAAAATGGGAATCATAAATCTGGTTCCCTGCCACCTGCATGCAGAAGGGGATGAATCTGGGATCTTGCCAAGTATCTGTGCAGATCACTCTTTCATGCTGGATATTCAGGCATATCTTAGTAAACAAAGCCCCTGACAAATAAGCTCCTTTTTGTGAAGCCTTTATGCCTCCTTCTTTCTTCCCGTTTTTGTCCATCGTCTGGCTGGAAGTTTCCTAAGGGCATCAGCATTAGGACAATGGTGAAGGAAGGCTGGAGAAACACAGGGCCTCTTTGTTAGGTTGCGACAGCATGTCTGCACTAAATGATGCAATAAAGCCTGTGCTGAGAAAGAATGGGATCCTTCTCGAAATGATTATTATATTATGTGTTCCTGTCTACAATAAGCAAGAGAAACAGGTGTCTCCAGAAGCCCTCATCGAACATGTATGGACCACAAAACAGAGAGAAAAGGAAAACAGATAGGACTGCCACACCAGCTATCTTCAGCATATTAAAATGGAGTGCCAAAGTGGACATTACAGTATAAGAAAAATGCAGGTTGGTGAGAAAAAAATATCTCTGGATGTATTCTGGAGAAAGCTTTCCAGTGATCTCTAGAAAGATCAAAAGTTGATGTATGAAAGGAGTATCTGATCTTGTTTCATTTGACACATCCAAAAGATGAGTCGTTCATATTGTTAGCTCTCCAGAAAACACTTGCTGAAATGCATTGAACTACCGTATTTTCCGGCGTATAAGACGACTGGGCGCATAAGACGACACCCAACTTTTCCAGTTAAAATATAGAGTTTTGGATATACTTGTAGTATAAGACTATCTCTCTTCGAACGCACACCAAATATTTTTTTTAAAAAAACATCAGATTTAATTTCAATATGGTTGTTCTGTCGCGCGCTGGGCATGTAATAGCTGTACTTTTCTATAGGATGTATACTTTAAGACCAGCGGGAAGCCAGGGGTGCCTCAAAGAGAGGTTCTCAGGGATTTTTCTGAAGTGATGGTCTTTAGAGTCTTTAATGATACAACAAAGTCTTTATTATGGAACAAACAACAAATCTTCAATGGTTCAAACAACACTTCAAGGCTTTCTTAGTCTAGTCCTCAATGGGCTGGTACCTGACTTTGATTAACTAAACTTTCTCTGTAGGAAAAACCCCTTTTAATCTCTCCCAGGCTGCTTTCTATCTATGCCTCATCG
The DNA here is from genome assembly GCF_037176765.1 of Anolis sagrei. Taxonomy (NCBI): domain Eukaryota; kingdom Metazoa; phylum Chordata; class Lepidosauria; order Squamata; family Anolidae; genus Anolis; species Anolis sagrei. The sequence goes on along the minus strand of NC_090026.1, from coordinate 13,055,748 downwards.
GTGTGGGATCTACTACCGATTCCAAATGCGTCTGGGTATCGAGTAGACCTATCAACCAAGGCTTGAAGATATTTCAGCTGGAGTTCCGTGGATCTGTAATGCTGTTCTCCCTTCGAGAATTCTTAAAAACTTCAGGGCTGTTCCCTCTGATGCTGTGAGGCTGTGAGGCTGTGAGCTCTCAGCCAGAGCTTTTGGGACCTTTCTCCTGGAATTTCTGCTTCTGTATCCCCGGATGTTACTGTTTTTCCTGGATGGTTATTGAGAAAGGAAGCTTTTCTACAGGACGAGCTGGTCTACGTCCTATAGCTTAGCTACCTTGTGTGAGACTGCCCAAAAAATTGTTCCTTTCCCTCCCAGAGCCCAGAACAAGGGGCGGAACCAAAGCTTAATTATGATGGACAGGAAGCCTGCCCTATAACTGCAAAACAGATAACAGAGAGAAAATAAAGTTGGAGCTTCTGGTACAGCTGTACCAGCACAATGGTAATTTTCCAATTACCATACCTCCTGCTCTGTCTCTCAGATCTCACACATGTGCGCCTGCGCCACTTCACTGCAGTCCTCAGATCTCGATGGTGTCGGAAATGCCCAAATCCCTCCAGTATCTGTGTAATCTCTCTTTATCCCAGGCAAATTGAATCCTTTCTCTCCAGACAATGAACAGGGACAATGCCCTCTGTGTTGGTCTGCAGACCCAGCAGACAAAAGATGGTTCTACTTCTGGAGGGCACACCATGTCAACAAGGCCAGTGGAATTTTGGTCTGCATAAATAGGAGTATAGTGTCTAGATGCAGGGAAATCATTCTACCCCTCTATTCTGCCTTGGTCAGATCACATCTGGAATCACACATGCATCCAATTCTGGGCACTGCAATTGAAGGGAGATTGATAAGCTGCAATGTGTCCAGAAGAGGGTGACTGAAATGATCCAGGGTCTGGAGAACAAGCTCTATGAGGAGTGGCTTGAAAAGCTGGGCATGTTTAGCCCGCAGAAGAGAAGGCTGAGAGGAGACATGATGAGGGCCATGTATAAAATATGTGAAGGGAAGTCATAGGGAGGAGGGAGCAAACTTGTTCTTCTGTCCTGGAGACTGTGGCGTGGAGCAATGGTTTCAAACTACCTGAACATTAGGAAGAACTTTCTAATTATGAGAGCTGTTCAGTAGTGGAACTCTCTGCCCCGGAGTGTGGTGGCGGCTCCTTCTTTGGAGGCTTTTAAGCAGAGGCTGGATGGCCATCAGTCAGGGGTGCTTTGAAAGTGATTTTCCCACTTCATGGCAGGGGGTTGGACTGGATGGCCCACGAGGTCTCTTCCAACTCTAGGAATTCTATGAATGCTAAGGCTATGGCGGTGAAAGTAAAGCTTTATTATTCTGTTTGATCTTCATCAGCAGGCCTCACTTCCATCTGTCTCTTCTAAATTATCTGTTGGCTGTTCTAGTATCTCGCAAATGTTCGCTTCTAGACTTCGATGACTGTGGCATATTTGATTCATTTTTGCCCGCCTCTAACTAGACCCACTGGTCTTAATCTTCATCATGACTTTCCATGCAGTATATGGCTGCACTGGGAAGGAAATGCTAAATAGCAGAACTCTGCATTTTGGTGTCAATGCCCACCAAACCCAGTATTTTCTGTTGTTCATGGGGGTTCTGTGTGCCATGTTTGATTCATTTCCGTCATTGGTGGAGTTCAGAATGCTCTTTGATTGTAGGTGAACTATACATCCCAGCAATTACAACTCCCAAATGACAAAATCAGTCCTCCCCCCTCCCCTCCCCAATCCCACCAGTATTCAAATTTGGGTGTATCGGGTATTTCTGCCAAATTTGGTCCAGTGAATGAAAATAAATCCTGCATATCAGATCTTTATATTACGATTCAAAACAGTAGCAACATTACAGTTATGAAGTAGCAATGAAAATATTTTTATGGTTGAGGGTCACCACAACATGAGGAACTGTATTAAGGGGTTGTGGCATTACGAAGGTTGAGAAACACTGTCCTACACAAAGGCTGAAAGGTTCCCAAGGGGAAAAAAAAATCAATGTATTATATTTCTATTTGGCCATTATCTCTCCCACTGCATTATAAAGTGTTTTCAGCTGGGAGAGGAAAGGAAGGGAGAAAGTGGTGTTTGAAAGGTTTTTGCGCATTCATGGTTCTTTTCCCCTTCTGACTTTGAAACTGAAGCATCCAGCTACATGATCTTCCTACATTTTTGTGGGTTGAGGGGAAGGAAAGTCATTTTTTTAATCCTGGGAGGCAAGAAAGGGAAACCCTGCCCTATCATTTTATTCCCCCCGGTCACTCTTTATTTGGCAATTCATTTTATTTCCCGTTTTCTGTTTTGATTTTTCAGATGTGAGTCAAACTTCCATCACAGGGGAACAGTATCAGCTCTTAGGTACAGTATTGCAGAGGATTCTTGTGTGTGTTTCGGTTTGTGCAGAGTATACGTCTGTGTTGTCTGTTGTCAAACGATTGAAAGGTCGGTGTATGTATGTACACACACACAAAGTTACTCCTATTTCCTACAGCTATGTTAATGAGTGGAGAAGATATTGACATCTCTTGTATATGAACTTCTAATAAGGGACATGATGTCTCTACTATTGCCTGCTTGAAGGCACAGATGGTTTTCATCGTGTTTCTGAGCACAAAGTATCCGTGGCAAAAGTGTGCAATTCTGCTTTTCCCACTTTGTTATTTTATTAAGTGTTAACAATATGACATTGTGGCATAACATAAATATTGGTGAAATCCTGCATCACGCTGCAACTTTGCTTCCAGAAACATTATGTCCCTATAATGGGTTTTTTAAATAAGTGGTACTACAAAACCTTTACTTACTTTGTATTTTTGCTAAACTATCTCTATCTGAACATTTCTAAAAGTTCATGTCTCTCTTCAAAGTCCATGGATAGCCTTCTCCCCCTGCACATACACACAATTTGGGAAGGAGACACCCATGAGAGAAAGGTAAAGGTTTACCCCGACATTAAGTCCAGTCGTGTCCGACTCTGGGCGTTGGTGCTCATCTCCATTTCTAAGCCGAAGAGCTGGCGTTGTCCGTAGACATCTCCAAGGTCATGTGGCCAGCATGGAGTGCCATTACCTTCCCGCTGGAGTGGTACATATTGATCTACTCACATTTGCATGTTTTCAACTGCTAGGTTGGCAGAAGCTGGGGCTAACAGTGGGAGCTCACCCAGCTCCCCAGATTCGAACATGTGATCTTTTGGTTAGCAAGTTTAGCAGCTCAGCGGTTTAACCCACTGCACCGCCGGAGCGGTACATATTTATCTACTCACATTTGCATGTTTTCAACTGCTAGGTTGGCAGAAGCTGGGGCTAACAGCGGGAGCTCACCCAGCTCCCCAGATTCGAACATGTGACCTTTCAGTTAGCAAGTTTAGCAGCTCAGCGGTTTAACACACTGCACCGCCGGAGCGGTACATATTGATCTACTCACATTTGCATGTTTTCAACTGCTAGGTTGGCAGAAGCTGGGGCTAATAGTGGGAGCTCGCCCAGCTTCCCAGATTCGAACATGTGACCTTTCAGTTAGCAAGTTTAGCAGCTCAGCGGTTTAACACACTGCACCACCGGAGCGGTACATATTGATCTACTCACATTTGCATGTTTTCAACTGCTAGGTTGGCAGAAGCTGGGGCTAACAGCGGGAGCTCACCCAGCTCCCCAGATTCGAACATATGACCTTTCAGTTAGCAAGTTTAGCAGCTCAGCGGTTTAACCCACTGCACCACCAGAGGTTCCCATGAAAGGAAAGGGGCAGATAATTTTTATTTTATAAGCCATCAATTTTATGGACCATAACTTTAATAGTAAAGGTCAGCTAACAATGTCGGACATTGTTCAAATGATCACTTTAGGATATGGAATACTTTTGGTCATGGTAAATGTTTGTGCAGCATTTGGGTTACATGTGAAGTCTTTTCACTGCAGTGTAGCTGATTGAGGATCCTTCCAAACAGGCCCTATATCCCATGATCCAATCCCAGGTTTTCTTCTTTAAACTGGATTATATGAGTCCACACTGCCAGATAATCTGGGATAAACAGAAAACCTTGGATCAGATCCTGAGATATAGGTCCTGTCTGGAAGGGCCCTCAGTAGTTACACTGCAATGAAAAGACTTCACATGTAATCCAAATGCTACACAAACATTTGCCATGACCACAAGCATTCCATATCCTAAAGCAATATTTTGAACAATGTACAACACAAAGATCAGCCTGGGATAACTGACGGTGTAAATAGGAGCAATGTTGTTATCTCTGGTATGTTGAAATGGGCCTGTCAGATGTTCCCTAAACACTGTCAGCAAGGTATGTGGCTGAAACATATGGAAACTTTTTGTTCCTGTACACTGACCAAGGTTATTGTAAGTTAAAAATTCAGAAGAGCCTTCTACCTGATAGATGTACAGTTAGCCTTCCATATCTATGGGTTCTGCACCATCCATGACTTCAAAATATTTCCCAAAAAGGGAAAACTTTGATTGCAATTACCATTTTATACAAGGGACATTTTACTACACCATATATAAAAGTGAAAATACATGTATAATAATAATAATAATAATAATAATAATAATAATAATAATAATACTCCTGGCCTCACAATCATGGAATAAAACAAAGTATTGATCAATGTATTGTTGAAGGCTTTCATGGCCGGAATCACTGGGTTGTTGTAGGTTTTTTCGGGCTGTATAGCCATGGTCTAGAGGCATTCTCTCCTGACGTTTCGCCTGCATCTATGACAAGCATTCTCAGAGATAGTGAGGTGACCTCACTACCTCTGAGGATGCTTGCCATAGATGCAGGCAAAACATCAGGAGAGAATGCCACTAGACGATGGCCATATAGCCCGAAAAAACCTACAACAACCCAAAGTATTTATCATCGATGTTGCAATCCCAGGCGACAGCAGAATTGATGAGAAGCAACTGGAAAATCTTACATGATATGAGGATTTCAACATCGAACTGCAAAGACTCTGGCACAAGCCAGTAAAGGTGGCCCCAGTGGTGATCGGCGCACTGGGTGCAGTGCCTAAAGACCTTGGCCTGAACTTAAAAACAAGCAGCGCTGACAAAATTACCATCTGTCAGCTGCAAAAGGCCACCCTACTTGGATCTGCACTCATTATTGGCTGAAACATCACACAGTCCTAGACACTTGGGAAGTGTCCGACGTGTGATCCAATACAACAGCCAGCAGAGTGTCTGCTGTGGATTAATTTTGTTGTGTTTCAAGTAGTAATAATAATAATAATAATAATAATAATCTTTATACCCCACTACCATCTCCCTGAAGGGACTCGAGGCGGCTCACAGAAGCACTACAAGTGCTGAACATAAAATAAACAATACATAAATATATAGACTATAATAGCATAAATTTAGAACAGCATATTTATTTATTTGCTATATTTATATCCCGCCTTTCTCTACCCCGAAGGAGACTCAAGGCGGCTTTACAAATGGCAACTATTTGATGCCTTTAGAGAACAACAACTGAATACATTTAATTAAGAATTTAAATTTTTAAATTTTTAAATTAGAATTAAAAAGCACACTAAAGCATATAGACATTATAATCACTATTAAAATCAGGCCATCCACAGTCGTAATCTAGGTCCATTCTGAATGTCATTGCATATATTTTGTAGTTATTTTTGCACTGTAGTTAATCTTCAAAAACTTGACCCCAGAACCAGGTTTTTACTTTCCTTCTGAAGGCCAGGAGGGAGGGAGCTGCTCTAATATCACTGGGGAGGGAGTTCCACAGCCTAGGGGCCACCACTGAGAAGGCCCTGTCCCTCGTTCCCACCAGACGCACCTGTGCAGGTGGTGGAACTGAGAGCAGGGCCTCCTCTGACAATCTTAGCAAACATACATAAAAGGACATATAATATGTATGTTTGTTCTTCATAGGCTTCACATGACTTGATGGATCTGGACCAAACATTGGTACACATACCCTTCGTTGTGCAACATAAAATTCTGGTGGTGTGTAAACTAAAAAAATTCAACCCTTTTGTTGTATACCCTTGATTTTTTAAATGGACCATGGGCCTCATGCTGTAGCGATCAGGCGCAACCGCAATATTGTAGTATATAGAAAGGCCCCAGAAGGAGAGAGGACAAATGGAAGAAGGCTAGACTACAGCATCTGCTGGAAGATACTATGAGTCCCCTTTAGAGAGCCTACCAGCAATGAGGAGCCTCTCAGAGTTCCAGAGCTTTGCCATGGAGACTAAGGGAGGTCTTGTCAGAGGACCAGGAAAAGATGGAAGTGAGCTGGAGAAAGAGTTACAAGCTGGATAGATGCTTGTAACGAAATGCAAAGATACAGATTGAGGGACAAAGCCTGGCTCAAGAGCAGTACGTGTGAAAAAGATCTTGGGAGTCCTCGTGGACAACAAGTTAAACATGAGCCAACAATGTGATGTGGCGGCAAAAAAAGCCAATGGGATTTTGGCCTGCATCAAGAGGAGCATAGTGTCTAGATCTAGGGAAATCATGCTACCCCTCTATTCCGCTTTGGTTAGACCACACCTGGAATATTGTGTCCAATTCTGGGCACCACAATTCAAGAGAGATATTGACAAGCTGGAATGTGTCCAGAGGAGGGTGACTAAAATGATCAAGGGTCTGGAGAACAAGCCCTATGAGGAGCGGCTTAAGGAGCTGGGCATGTTTAGCCTTAAGAAGAGAAGGCTGAGAGGAGATATGATAGCCATGTATCAATATGTGAGAGGAAATCACAGGGAGGAGGGAGCAAGCTTGTTTTCTGCTTCCCTGAAGACTCGGACGCGAAGCAGTGGCTTCAAACTACAAGAGAGGAGATTCCATCAGAACACGAGGAAGAACTTCCTGACTGTGAGAGCCGTTCAGCAGTGGAACTCTCTGCCCTGGAGTGTGGTGGAGGCTCCTTCTTTGGGAGCTTTTAAACAGAGGCTGGATGGCCATCTGTCAGGGGTGATTTGAATGCAATATTCCTGCTTCTTGGCAGAATGGGGTTGGACTGGATGGCCCATGAGGTCTCTTCCAACTCTTTGATTCTATGATTCTATGAAAGGAGGAAGGAGGGACTCCTCCAACCCAGCTTCTGTGTTTTGGGACATCAGTAGAAGAGGAGTGGTAGTGGCCTCTGAGTGGAAGGAAGAAGACATACCAAGGACTTGAACATCCACAGATATTTAGTGCCTGCAAGGAGTCCTAGAACTCCCCATCAGATACCAAGGGCTCATTTTAGTACATCACCTGGTAGAAAACTGTGATGCTTTTGAGCTATTTACTCCACTCTTCCAAATCATTTTAATTTGTCCATTTGTTTTTGCCATCTGTTAATGTTTATCTTTTCTTTTACTGTGATAATTATTAATACTGTTGCATCTGAAGTCAGAAGGGAAAGTAACATCTCTAGAACTTGATATCTATTTTGTTCTGGTTAGCAAGATGAACAGGGCGGGGTGTTCATTCCAGTTAAAGGCAGATGCCCAGATTCTGTGCCTCAGGGTTGTGAGGTAAGGCAATAAATGCTGTCTTTATGCTGTTGGGACCAAGCTTGCTTTTAATCTACTTCCATTAAGAAGAGCACCCAGCAATACCCAGAGGCTTTGAGTTTCTTTGTGGAGAGAAAAAGTGGTGTATAAATAAACATACCGTATATACTCAAGTATAAGCCGACCCAAATATAAGCCGGGGCATCTAATTTGACTACAAAAAAACTGCGAAAATGTATTGATTCGAGTATAAGCCGAGGGTGGGAAATGCAGCAGCTATGGGTAAATTTCAAAATAAAAATAGATACCAATAAAATTACATTAATTGAGGCAGTGGGTTAAATGTTTTGGAATGTTTGCATAAAGCTGTAATTTAAGATAAGACTGTCCAAGTCTGATTAAACCATTATTCTAACCTTCTTAAATGTAAATGTGTTTACGTATTCTTCCAATAATAATAATAGAGTAAAATAATAAATGTAATAATAATAATAATAATAATAATAATAGAGTAAAATATTTTTTTTATTTATTTATCGTGTCAGGAGCAACTAGACATTTGTATTACATTTTTAACAAAACAAACAAACAGACAAAACAAAGTCTGAAAGCTTGGTAATTGATTAAATGTCCTTTGACCAGTATCTGGCCACTTGGAGTGCCTCTGGTGTTGCCGCAAGAAGGTTCTCCATTGTGCATGTAGCAGGGCTCAGGTTGCATTGCAGCAGGTGGTCTGTGGTTTGCTCTTCTCCACACTCGCATGTTGTGGATTCCACTTTGTAGCCCCATCTCTGAAGGTTGGCTCTGCATCTCATGGTGCCAGATCACAGTCTGTTCAGCGCCTTCCAAGTCACCCAGTCCTCTGTGTGCCCAGGGGGAGTCTCTCATTTGGTATCAGCCATTGGTTGAGGTTCTGGGTTTGAGCCTGTCACTTTTGGACTCTTGCTTGCTGGGGTGTTCCAGCAAGTGTCTCTGTAGATCTTAGAAAACTATTTCTTGATTTAAGTCATTGACGTGCTGGCTGATACCCAAACAAGGGATGAGCTGGAGATGTCTCTGCCTTGGTCCTTTCACTATTGGCTGCTACTTCCAGGCGGATGTCAGGTGGTGCAATACCGGCTAAACAGTGTAATTTCTCCAGTCGTGAAGGGTGCAGACACCCCGTGATAATCCGGCATGTCTCATTAAGAGCCATATCCACTATTTTAGCAGTGTGTTCCACACTGGGCATGCATACTCAGCAAAAGAGTAGCAAAGCGCAAGGACAGATGTCTTCACTGTGTCTGGTTGTGATCCCCAGGTTGTGCCAGTCAGCTTTCGTATGATATTGCTTCTAGCACCCACCTTTTGCTTGATATTCAGGCAGTGCTTGTTGTAGGTCAGAGAACGGTCCAGAGTGACTCCTAGGTATTTGGGTGTGCTGCAATGCTCCAGTGGGATTCCTTCCCAAGTGATGCTCAGAGCTCGGGATGCTTGTCTGTTCTTAAGGTGGAAAGCACATGTCTGTGTTTTAGATGGATTAGGGATCAGCTGGTTTCCCCTGTAATAGGCAGTGAGGGCACCTAGAGCTTCGGAGAGCTTCTGTAAAATAATGGAAATGTAATAATAATAGAGAAAAATAATAAATGTAAAACTAATAAATAGAGTTGAATAACAGATGTAATAACAACAACAATAATAGAGTAAAATAATAAATGTAATAACAATAATAGAGTAAAATAATAAATGTAATAATAATAATAATAATAATAATAGAATAAAATAATAAATAACCTTGATTTGAGTATAAGCTGAAGTGGGTTTTTTCAGTCTAAAAAGGGGCTGAAAAACTTGGCTTATACTTGCGCATATATGGTAATCATCACCATCATCATTATCATCATCTATTTAGCTGCACATCTAAGTTTGAGTTGGGGACAGGAGCAAAATGTTAACTCACTTAAAATCAATATAAGCTGGTGTTTGTAGTTTGGAGACTGGATAACAGCTTTCTGGATATGAGTGGAAAGGAGTTAGGTGGAACTGAGGACAGCCAATAATTTGAGATGGGAAAACCATATTCTGTTCATGGCAAGCTAATTCTACCTGTGGCTCTTTTTAAAAATTCCATGAATAACCAATTTAAGAATGCTTTTAGTTTTCTGTTGTGATCATCATCACACTAGGTCTTTGTCTTCAGAGCAGTAATTTGAGAGAAAACTTGAGAACATAGGATCCAATTGCAAAAGCGCTGTGTATGAGCCATCCACTCTATTGTATTTATGACAGCTCTGTGATTTTAAAGAGTGCTCTCCCTCCATTCCTGGCTAACCGGCTTTTTAGAAATGAAGGGCTTTCACAACAAGAACCCTTCAAGAAGCTCAGTGTGTCAATCCACCCTCATTTGGCATGCAAAATACTTCTTAAGTGCATGCACTTTTAATAATGCAGATTACCTGTCGCCCTGTGTTCATTAACCTTTTCCTTCCTGGTACATTTCTAAGTAAATGTTACATTTGAGAACTGTGTGCCTCCACTTAAGATGGATGGAAAATGGTTTTGCAGGTACAGTTTCAAAACAAGGCTTCTTTTTATTGTTGAAGGCTTCCATGGCTGACATCACTGGGTTGTTGTGAGTTTTCCAGGCTGTATGGTGATGTTCCAGCAGCATTCTCTCCTGACGTTTTGCCTGCATCTATGGCAGGCATCCTCAGAGGTTTTGTGAGGTCTGTTGGAAACTAGGAAAATGGGGTTTATATATCTGTGGAATGTCCTAGTGGGGAGAAAAAAACACTTGTCTGTTGGAAGCAAGTGTGAATGTTGCAATTAATTACCTTGATTATTTATTTATTTATTTATTTATCAATTTTATATACCGCCACTCCCCGAAGGCTCGGAGCGGTTTACAATATACATATGTGATACATTACATTTAAAATCAAAGAAAAAATTCAATCAGCAAGATTCAAATGCCAGCCTAAATAAATAAGTTTTACAAGCTCTACGAAAAGATAGTAAGTCTCGGAGAGCTCATGTTTCCGCTGGCAAGGCACTCCACAGGTAAGGAGCCACCACCATGAATGCTCTACGCCTAGTAGACATCAGGTGAAAGGTCCTAAAATTGGGAACTTCAAGGAGATTCTGATCTTTCAAGGCCTGGCTGATTCCTGCCTGGGGGAATCCTTTGTTGGGAGGTGTTAGCTGGCCCTGAATTCTTTCTCCCTGCCTGGAACTTCCACAGATATATAAACCTCCCTTGCTTAGTTTCCAATAATTACCTTGATTAGCACTGCTAAGCCTTGCAGTTTCAAGGCCTGGCTGATTCCTGCCTGGGGGAATCCTTTGTTGGGAGGTGTTATCTGGCCCTGAGTTCTTTCTCCCTGCCTGGAACTTCCACAGATATATAAACTTCCCTTGCTTCGTTTCCAATAGACCTCATAACCTCTGAGGATGCCTGTCAGAGATGTGGGCAAAATGTTTGGAGATAATGCTTCTGGAACATGGAATGTCTACAAATATACAAACCATATCTAAAATCATAACAGTAAATATAGAACAACACTCAAAAACAGGTGGATTCCAGACAAGGAACAATCAGGGCCAACTAATCACCTCCCAACAAAGGATTCCCCCAGGCAGTAAGAAGCCAGACCTTGAAACTCCTAGGCCATTAAATGCTAATCTAGGTGGCTAATTGAAACATTCACACCTACCTTAAACAGACAAGAGTTCTTTCTCCCACAGTGGACATGCCACAGATATATAAACCTCACTTGCCTAGTTTCCAACAGACCTCACAACCTCTGAGGATACCTGCCGTAGATGCAGGCAAAACGTCAGGAGAGAATGTTTCTAGAATATGGCCATACAGCCTGGAAAATTTGCAACAACCCAAGGCTTCTTTTGTCCATCCTTCCATCCTCCAGAAACAAAAAGCTCCAGAATAGAAGAGCTGTATGATGTGAAGTTTCCTTGCTTATTCTCTGTGCTTCAATGATTGCATAAAGCAAGGAGAGATGGGTGCAAAACTCTTCTCAGTGTTTTATGTCCAAACATCACCCTCTTGAAGCATTGGATGTATATGTTGCGTGTGCTTTACCTCTCTTCACCAAGCTTTCCCTTGTTTCAGATCCTGGGCACAAGAAGGATGCTGCCAATGCCTATCTCAACAACATCAACTATGAAGATGGAGATGAATTCTTTGATAAGAATTTGGCCCTCTTTGAGGTGAGATCATCGCTGTCTCCTGGGGGACTTGTTCTTCTTGTTTTCTACCTTCTCTCCTTCCACTAAAGCCATCGCTATCGGTTTCCAGCTTTCTTTATACCCTTGAACCCATAGATTTGTTGTGCCTGATTTCCAAAGTTGTACATATTTTCTCAACATGGGGATCGGGACCCCTGGGGGTGCGGTCGCAAGGAGGTTTCAGAGGGGTCAACAAAGACCACCAGAAAACATATATTTTTGATGGTCTTAGGAACCCCTTTGGCAGAGAAGGCTGATGATCTCTCCGCCTGACCTTCTCTTCCTTTTTGGAAACAGACAGAGAATCCTCCCACCAAAAGCCCTCCTTCACTGTGATTGGCTGGCCTCTCAGCTGGCCTCTCAGCAAGGGGAGGGCTGTTTCTGAGACTCCAAGCAGGAAAGGGAGAGCGTGCATGCTCGGCACATAGCGTGGTGCGCATGTGCGGGCGAGGGAGAGCATACGAGGCTGGAGGGAGGCTCTCACCAGCAAGTCCCTTCAAGGCATGTGGGTTTTGTGTGGAAGTTTGGCCCAATTCCATTGTTGGTGGGGTTCAGAATGCTCTTTAATTGTAGGTGAACTATAAATCCCAGCAATTACATCTTCCAAATGTCAAGGTCTATTTTCCCCAAACTCCACCAGTGTTTACATTTGGGCATAATGAGTATTTGTGCCAAACCCTTCCAGTATTTTCTGTTGGTCAAGGGAGTTCTGTATGCCAAGTTTAGCCCAGTTCTGTCATTGGTGGGTTCAGATTGATCTTTGATTGTAGGCGAACTATAAATCCCAGCAACAATATAACTCCCAAATGTCAAGGGGTTGCCAAAGACCATCAGAAAACACATTGTTTTCTGTTGGTCATGGGAGTTCTATGTGGGAAGTCTGGCCCAGTTCTGTCATTGGTGGGGTTCAGAATGCTCTTTGATTGTAGGGGAATTATAAATCCCAGCAACCACAACTCCCAAATGTCAAGGGGTCGCAAAGGACCATCAGAAAACACAGTATTTTCTGTTTGTCATGGGAGTTCTTTGTGGGAAGTTTGGCCCAATTCTACCATTGGTAGGGTTCAGAATGGTCTTTATTTGTAGGCAAACTATAAATCCCAGCAACTACAACTCCCAAATGTCAAGGTCTGTTTTCCCCAAACTCTACCAGGGTTCACATTTTGGCATATTGAGAATTTGTGTCAAGTTTGGTTCCAATTCCATCATTGTTTGAGTCCACAGTGCTCTCTGGATGTAGTTGAACTACAACTCCAAAACTCAAGGTCAATGCCCACCAAACCCTTCCAGTTTTTTTTTTTTGTTGGTAATGGGAGTTCTGTGTGCCAAGTTTGGTTCAATTTTATCCTTGGTGAAGTTCAGAATGCTCTTTGATTGTAGGCGAACTATAAATCCCAGCAGCTACAACTCCCAAATGACAAAAAAAAATTGCCCCCCTAACCCCACCAGTATTCAATTTTTTGGGGTATTTGTGCCAAATTTGGCCCAGTGAATGAAAATACATCCTGCTTGTCAGATCTTTACATTATGATTCATAACAGCAGCAAAATTGCAGTTATGAAGTAGCAATGAAAATAATTTTATGGTTTATGGGGATCACAACATGAGGAACTGTATTAAAGGGTTGTGGCATTAGGAAGGTTTCGAAACACTATTGTAAGTGCATACAAAAGTGCAGGAACAATGCTTGTTTTTTCTTTTCCGAAGGATATTTCTAACCCCTACCACTTAAAAGTAGCTTTGATGAAATTTCTAAAAGCAAGAAAATAATCCAGTGTAGGCTTTAGTCATTAAGCAGACTTCCCTCATCCTTTTGCCATCATTATGGGACAAAAACCCTGGTTTCATATTTCCCTCCCACTTTCTTAGAAATCTTATGGGAATAAATGAGAGCCATATAATTACTTTCATAGCCCATCCCAGCCTATTTCTTTTCTTTTTTCCCCATCTTAATTTGCCTTCCTTTCCTTCCTTCATTCGGCATACCCTTTTTTCATTATAGCTGCCTTCCAGTCTCGGTATAGCTTCCTCAGTGAACTTGTGCCTTATTTCTTTTAAGGAGATGTTTCATAGGAAGCTGCCTTCATGTTGGGTCATTGTGTCTTTTCTAGGCTGTATGGCCATGTTTCAGAAGCATTCTCTCCTGACCTTTCGCCTGCGTCTATGGCAGGCATCCTCAGAGATTGTGAGGTCTGTGGGAAACTAGGAAAATGGGTTTATATATCCGTGGAATGTCCAGGGTGGGAGAAAGAACTAAAATCATAACAGTAAATAAAGAACAACACTCAAAAACAGGGGAATTCCAGACAAGAAACAGCCAGGGCCAGCTAATCACCTCCCAACAAAGGATTCCTCCGGGCAGTAAGAAGCCAGACCTTGAAACTGCAAGGCCATTAAATGCTTTTCAAGTTGGGCAATTGAAACATCCACACCTACCTTGAACTGAAAGAGTTTTTCTCCCACCCTAGACATTCGACAGATATATAAACCCTTGTCTCCTGTGCTATTCTAATAATAAAATATAATGTAATATGATATATTTTATATACATATAACATTTATAATATTATAATGTTATGCAATGTAATACTAATAATAACATGATATTATAATTAGATATTTATATTACAAGTAATATTACTAATAATATTAAAATATAATGGTATAGTACAATATAGTAATATTTGATATTGATATTGTACTATGCTAATAATATAATATATTGTATGTATGTGTGTGTATATATATATATATATATATATATATATATATATATATATATATTGTAAGTCGCTCTGAGTCCCCTTCGGGGTGAGAAGGGTGGCATATAAATGGCGCAAATAAATAAATAAATAAATAAATAAATTTTTTCCTAGTTCGCAACAGACCTCACAACCTCTGAGGATGCCTGCCCTAGATGCAGGCAAAACGTCAGGAGAGAATGCTTCTGAAACATGGGTATACAGCCCGGAAAACTCACAACAAGCCAGTGATGCCAGCTATGAAAGCCTTTGACAATACATTGCCTTCATGTTTATTGCCATCCTTCCCACTTTGCAGGAGGAGATGGACACTCGGCCGAAAGTGTCCTCCTTACTCAACCGCATGGCCAACTATACAAACTTGATGCAGGGAGCCCGTGAACATGAAGAAGCAGAGAATGTCCCCCCAGGGAAGAAGAAGCCCACCAAGGTAAGGAGCAGGATGACTTCTTGATGGTGCGGAAGAGGGAGAGAAATGAGAGATGGAAATTATTTTGGGTTGAGAGAGCAAAAAGCTGGAAGTCAGGGCTGAAAGAAGTTGGGTGGTCCTAAGCATTGGTAGTTCCTTTTCCTGGAGTATCAAATTCTTGCAGTATTCCTTTCTGCTTGGCATGGATTCTAGATACGGAAACATGACAACACGAAACCAGGTTGAGAACATCTGGATTAGAATTAAGTGAGCAAGGTCTGAAAAAATGTAGTTATGAGGGTCTACTATAGACCTCCAAACCAAACTGAAGAACTGGATGAGACCATGCTTGAACAGATGACCAAGCATACAGAAAGAAGAGCTGTAGTAGTATTGGAAGATTTCAACTATTCTGATTTTTGTTGGAAGACAAGCTCTGCCAAGAGTCCCAACAAGTTCCTCACTTGCATTTTGCAGACAGTGTTAAGTGGAAGAAGCAACAAGAGGATCAGCTATTCTGGATTTGATCCTAGCCAAACATGAGGACCTGATAAAAGGAGTGGAAGTGGTTGAATCCCTAGGTGGGAGTGACCATGTTCTCCTGGAGTTCATGGTACAGAGGAAAGGGCAAACTCAGGGTAGTCAGGCATGCATTCCAGATCTTAGGAGTGAGGTGCTGTAGTGTTCCATCCTGGGCTCACTCCTGTTCAACATCTTCATTAATGACTTAGATGAAGGGTTAGAAGGCAGGATCATCAAGTTTGCAGATGACACCAAATTGGGAGGGATAGCCAATACTCCAGAAGACAGGAGCAGAATTCAAAACGATCTTGACAGATTAGAGAGATGATTGGCCAAAAATAACAAAAGGAAGTTCAACAGGGACAAATGCAAGATACTCCACTTAGGCAGAAAAAATAAAATGCAAAGATACAAAATGGGGAATGCCTGGCTCGAGAGCAGTACATGTGAAAAAGATCTTGGGGTCCTCGTGGTCAACAACTTAAACATGAGCCAACAATGTGATGCGGCAGCTAAAAACGCCAATGGGATTTTGGCCTGCATCAATAGGAGTCTAGTGTCTAGATCCAGGGAAGAGATGTTGACAAGCTGGAATGTGTCCAGAGGAGGGTGACTAAAATAATCAAGTGTCTGGAGAACAAGCCCTATGAGGAGTGGCTTAAAGAGCTGGGCATGTTTAGCCTGAAGAAGAGAAGGCGGAGAGGAGACATGATGAAAGCTATTCATAAATATGTGAGGGGAAGTCATAGGGAGGAGGGAGCAAGCTTGTTTTCTTCGGCCCTGAAGACTAGGACGTGGAACAATGGCTTCAAACAACACCTGAACAATAGGAAGAACGTCCTGACTGTGAGAGCTGTCCAGCAGTGGAACTCTTTGCCACAGAGTGTGGTGGAGTCTCCTTCTTTGGGGACTTTTTAATAGAGGCTGGATGGCCATATGTCGGGGGTGTTTTGAATGCAATTTTCCTGCTTCTTAGCAGGGGGTTGAAATAGATTGTCCACGAGGTCTCTTCCAACTCTATGATCCTATGATTCTGTGACAGGGGTTGATTGTACTTTTCCTGCATGGAAGGGGGTTGGACTAGATGGTCCATGTGGTCTCTTCCAGCTCGCCGATTCTATGGCTGTCAAGACATTTTGAGACCCTGGCTTCTCAGATGGGCAAAATATTCAGAATTGCAGGCCAAGCTCTGAAGCATCTGAGTAACAAGGTTTTGCAGTTGTGATGCATTCAAGTTATTTCTTACTTATGGTGACAGTGGAGTTGCTGTTGTCTTTCTTTAATGCTGAGTGTGTAACTTGTCCAAGCGTCACCCAGTGGGTGGCCAAGTGAGATTTTGAACCCTTGTCTCCAAGAGTCCAATACTCAGTTCCACCATGTGGCTCTGAGTATTTTTTTTCCAATTCTGAGAACAGGATTTCAGTTTTTTTAGTGTCATCATTTTCCCCCCACTAAGATAAATTGAAGTGATTTGATAACGTGCAAGCATGTTCATACAGTTGGGTAGAAAGAGTAGAAAACAAGGGAGGAATAAGAAAGTGTGGATGATTGATATTTGAAATATTCCTGCTTTTTATTCCCCTAGACTCCACAGATGGGCACGTTCATGGGCGTCTACCTGCCATGCCTCCAGAACATCTTTGGGGTCATTCTCTTCTTGCGACTCACTTGGGTAGTGGGTACAGCTGGCATCCTGCAAGCCTTTGCCATTGTTTTCATGTGCTGTTGCTGTGTAAGTTCCTCTCTCTCTTGCAGCTTAAATCATCTCCTAATACAGACTTCGTTATCCAATGTGGATAGGAAGAACCTCATGGAATGGGTTGGGGAAGGACAAAAGATACCAACACTTTTCTGCCTTAAAGGGCCACAGCGGAAATGTTGAGACAGTATGCATAAGATTGGAACAATCCTATTGGGTTACTCTCAAGAATTTTGAAACGTGTTGAACCAATGACAATTTGTATTGCTGAAGGCTTTCATGGCTGGATTCACTGGGTTGCTGTGAGTTTTCCAGGCTGTATGGCCATGTTCCAGAAGCATTCTCCCCTGACATTTCACCCACATCTAAGGCAAGTTTCCTCAGAGGCTGTGAAGTTAATTATTTATCATATTAAAAGTGAACTGATTGTACAGTTGTAATGTATTTAAGAAACACAAAGTTTTAAAAACTTGGCATTATATTAAATGTCCTTTGAACAGTAGCTGGCCACTTGGAGTGCCTCTGGTGTTGCTATAAGAAGGTCCTCCATTGTGCATGTAGCAGGGCTCAGGTTTCATTGCAGTAGGTGGTCAGTGGTTTGCTCTTCTCCACACTCGCATGTTATGGACTCCACTTTGTGGTGCCATTTCTTAAGGTTGGCTCTGCATCTCTTGGTGCCAGAGCTCAGTCTGTTAAGCGCCTTCCAAGTCTCCCAGTCTTCTGTGTGCCCAGGAAGGAGTCTCTCATTCGGTATCAGCCATGGCTTGTGATTCCAGGTTTTAGCCTGCCACTTTTGGCCTCTTGCATGCTGAGGTTTTCTGCAAGTATTTTTGTAGTCTTAGAAAAGTATTTCTTGATTTAAGGTGTTAGCATGCTGGCTGATATCTGAACACAGGATGGGATGGAGATGTCAATGAACCAAAGGTGGTTCAGTGCGGCTAAACAGAATAATTTCTCCAGTGGTGTAAGGCGTAGACATGCTGTGATAACACGGCATGTCTCATTAAGAGCCACATCCACATCTTTAGCATTGTGAGATGTGTTCCACACTGGGCATGCATAAGTAGCAAAGTAGAAAAGCGCAAGGGCAGATGTCTTCTCTGTATCGGGGTGTGATCCCCAAGTTTTGCCAGTCAGCTTTCATATGATATTGTTTCTAGCACCCACTTTTTGCTTGATATTGAGGCAGTGCTTCTTGTAGGTGAGTGCACAGTCCAGGGTAACTCCCAGGTATTTGGGTGTGCTGCAATGCTCCAGTGGGATTCCTTCTCAGGTAATCCTCAGAGCTCAAGATGATTGTCTGTTCTTAAGATGGAAAACACACATATGTGTTTTAGATGGATTAGGAATCAGCTGGTTTTCTCTGTAATAGGAAGTAAGAACACCTAAAACTTTGGAGAGCTCCTATTCAACCGTTTCACAGCTCTCTACTTGAGCGGTGATGGCACAATCGTCAGCATAGATGAAACTGTCTGTCCCTTCTGACAGTGGTTGGCCATTTGTGTAAATGTTAAGCATTGATGGAGCAAGCATGCTCCCTTGAGGCAGGCAGTTCTTCTGTTTTCGCCATCTGCTTCTCTGGCCCCGAAACTCACCAAAAAAACTCCTGTTTTGTAGCAGATTTCCTATGAAGCGGATGAGGTCGTGGTCCTTTGTGATATTATCAGTTTTTTTTTCTCAGGAGAAGGCAATGATTTGCAGTGTTATAAGCTGCTGGCAGGTCTGTGAAGAGAGCTCCTGTAATCTGCTGCCTTTCAAAACCATCTTCTATGTGCTGAGTCAGGTTCAACACTTGTGGTGTGCAGCTTTTGCCTTTTCTGCAGCCAGCTTGCTGTGGAATCATGTACAGTCTCTGAGGATGCCTGCCAGAGATGTGAGTGAAACGTCAGGAAAGAATGCTTCTGGAACATGACCATACAGCCTGGAAAACTCACAGCAAGCCATGATTCTTATTCCTCAACTTATTCCTCCTCTTTGAGTCTACACCAGTCTTTTATTGCTCATTGTAATGAAAGGAAGGAGTACTTGCACTCTGGCATCTTAATTCGCCATAATGGTATCAGCTGAGAAATGTTATTAAGATACACATCACTTTGACTTATTCTCATGTGAAACTGAGTAGAAGGGAAAGCGGAATTGTAACACTAGGATTGTAACTTGTAAAATAGATTCAACAGAAATGATATCTGTAGTCTTGTCACACAGTAATAAGAATAAGGAGAAGGATATATTGTGTCCAGTTCTGGGTGCCGCAATTGAAGGGAGATGTTGACAAGCTGGAATGTGTCCAGAGGAGGGCGACTACATTGATCAAAGAGAGCAAGCCCTATGAGGAGCGGCTTAAAGAGCTGGGCATGTTTAGCCTGCAGGAGAGAAGGCTGAGAGGTGACATGATGAAGGCCATGGATCAAAATGTGAGGGGAAGTCAAAAGGAGGAGGGAGCAAGATTGTTTTCTGCTGCCCTAGAGACTACAATGCGGAACAATGCCTTGAAACTACAGGAAATGAGATTCCACCTGAACATTAGGAAAAACTTCCTAACCGTGAGAGCTGTTCAGCAG
Organism: Anolis sagrei; assembly: GCF_037176765.1. Taxonomy (NCBI): domain Eukaryota; kingdom Metazoa; phylum Chordata; class Lepidosauria; order Squamata; family Anolidae; genus Anolis; species Anolis sagrei. Next base: position 13,036,031 of record NC_090026.1, on the reverse strand, counting down.
TGGAACTCTCTGCCCCAGGGTGTGCTGGAGGCTCCTTCTTTGGAGGCTTTTAAGCAGAGACTAGATGGCCATCTGTTGGGGCTGCTTTGAATGTGGTTTTCCTGCTTCTTGGCAGAATGGGGTTGGATTGGATGGCCCACGAGGTCTCTTCCAACTCTATGATAATCTTTGTCTGTTTCTCATCTCAATCCCCCTGCTGTCAATTCCTTGTCTTCTCTACAGACCCTGCTGACAGCTATCTCTATGAGTGCCATTGCCACCAATGGAGTTGTGCCTGGTGAGTATCCTATTTTAAATACCCGCCTCCTCCTACATATGGATGTCTAGCAGATATAATCATTCTGGCGATTCCTGTTGAATGCGTCTTCCCTCTGAAATTAATCCAGTACTTCCTAGGAAAAGATTTTTCAGTAGTAGTACCCTCCTTATGGCACTCCTATTCTATGAAGGTGCACTTTGTACCATTATTGTTCTGTGGTTTGGGCCAAGTCCCTTCTGTTTTCATGCCTTTAATGACCTCTAATGGTGTTTGATATATTTTCCAATAGCCTCTGGCAAACTCCCTTTTGTCTCTGGCTTATTGATTTTATCTTTTTTGTTTGTCTGATTGGATCTGAGTGTGTTACTGTAAGCTATCTGGAGGCTATGCTGGGGAAATTGTGCTATCAGATAAATACAGTCTACTGAAACAGGATTAGAGTGTGTGTTGTTGAAGACTTTCATGTCCAGAATCACTGGGTTGCTGTGATTTTTTTGGGATGTATAGCCATGTAACACCTTCCAATAAGTGATTCCACCTGGCAGGAATCAGCCAGGCCTTGAAGCTGCAATGCTAATTAAGGTGATTAATTGCAACATTCACACTTGCCTCCCTTGCTTAGTTTTTAATATACCTCGCAACCTCTGTGGATGCCATTTATTTATTTTTACAGTATTTATATTTCGCTCTTCTCACCCCACAGGGGACTCGGGGCGAATTACAATGTACATATACATGGCAAACATTCAATACATGGCAAACATTTAATTATTGTAATTTGTTATGTACTGGCTTCATAATGGGGCCCATTGTAAGCCGTCCTGAGTCCCCGTTCGGGGGTTGAGAAAGACGGGATAGAAATGCAATAAATAAATAAATAAATAAATAATAATAATAATAATAATAATAATAATAATACCATAGACACACAACATATATAGACACACCCAGAGGCTATTAACATTCCAGCTTTTGATGAGGGTATTCTGGCCACCAGGGGAGCTGTCACCTCATCGTCCATTTGTGACAGTGATGAAATACTCATTCTTTGCATGCTTGCTGGAATTTTTATGGCATCGTAAATTACTTAAATTAGCCTCCCTGCATACGTGGTACCTAAATTTCCTATTTGACAGATGCAACTGTCTTTTGGGCTGCAAAGGTCGACAGCAAGCTGGTTGGGAGCTCACTTTGACCCAGGCTGGCTTCGAACTCATGACCTTTCTATCAGTAGTGATCTCAATGCAGATGACTCCCAGCCAGCTTCGCACAGTTCTGGTACAATGTGGGTGAAACATCAGGAGAGAATGCTTCTGGAACATGGTCATACAGCCTGGAAAACTCACAGCAACCTAGTGTTAGAGTGTGTTTGTAGTGCAAATAGTAAAACAGGTCTGATTCATGCCACACAATACCCTGCTTCTCTTTGTCTTCTCTTTGAAGCTGGTGGATCATACTTCATGATTTCGCGAGCGCTGGGGCCTGAGTTTGGAGGAGCTGTGGGACTCTGCTTTTATCTGGGCACTACCTTCGCAGCTGCAATGTACATCTTGGGGGCCATAGAAATTTTCCTGGTAAGAATTCAGCCTGCTATAAGATCATTATAGACATGGGCAAACTTCAGCCCTCCAGGTGTTTTGGACTTCAACTCCCACAATTCCTAACAGCCGATGCCCATGCCTGGTGTAGATGAACCCCAATGATGAAAAACCTTGCAACTCATGGGATGTCACATTGAGCATCTTGTTTACTCCTGTTTTGGATTCAAATAGTAGGGAAAGAGATCCTACCTAAACATTAAGAAGAATATCATGAGAGTAAGAGCTCTTTGACAGTAGAATATTCTGCCTCAGAGTTGCTTTCTTTGGATGGCCATCTTTTAGGAGGGCTTTGATTTGTGTTTTCTGTCACGAGCAGAGGTTGGCCCGGATGGCTCTTGGTGTCCTATCCAAAGCTATGGATCTATGATGATGATCATGATGTCCCATGATCTGTTTGTTTACATTGTCAAGTCTAAGATATTTATTTCTCGCATTTTTATCCCATCCTTCTCAACCCCCGAGGGGGGGACTCAGTATGGCTTACAATGGGTCCCGTTACGAAGCCATTACATAACAAATTACAGTAACAAATTACAGTAATGTACATCTTGGGGGCCATAGAAATTTTCCTGGTAAGAATTCAACCTGCTATAAGATCATTATAAACCCACATTTAAACATAAAAGCATAATTAACAATACATAAGCCATCATTAAAACAGTAAAATAGTCCCATCAGTCATATCGTCATTCCAGTCGCATTCCCTTAAAGTGCCGCTTGCATCTATTGTCCAAAAGCCTGGTCCCAAAACCATGCCTTTAATTTCTTTCGAAAAGCTAGGAGGGAGGTGGACGATCTTACCTCAGTTGGGAGTGCGTTCCATAGGTGGGGGGCCACCGCCAAGAAGGCTCTGTCTCTCGTCCCTGCCAGGTACATTTGTGCTGTTGACGGGAGCGAGAGCAGGGCCTCCCTTGATGATCTTAGGTTTCGAGGTAGGACGTAGAGGTGGATGCGTTCGGACAAGTAAGCTGGGCTAGAACTGTATAGAGCTTTATAGGTCAGAACCAGCACTTTGAATTGGGCTTAGATAGCTTTAATTGATATGCCTAATCCATCGCAGCCTTAACATTTCCTATTATGGGGTATCGGGAAAGCCCTGCTTCCACAGGAAGGATCATCAGCCCTGCTAATCACTATAAATAATAATAATAATAATAATAATAATAATAATAACAAGAAGAAGAAGAAGAAGAAGAAGAAGAACAACAACAACAACAACAACAACAACAACAACAACATAAAACTTAATTTATATTCTATCTTCTCTCCCCGAGGGACTCAGCGTGGATTCACAACAAAGATGGCAAACATTCAGTGCCAGATCCAATGTTTTCCTTGATTCAATCTATCCATTTGGAACCTGGCCATTCTCTTTTAGGACTCCCTTCTACTTTATTAAGTGTTGTCTTTTCAAGGGAGCCATCCTCATGCATTGCCTACAGCTGTTGTCCCTCCCCAAACTGATATGTCTGCTTCTTGTCTCCTCTCAGATGTACATTGCCCCCGAGGCAGCCATCTTCCACAGCGAGGATCCACTGAAGGAGCCAGCAGCCTTGTTGAACAACATGCGGGTGTATGGCTCGGCCTTCCTGGTGCTGATGGTGCTGGTGGTGTTTGTGGGCGTGCGCTATGTGAACAAGTTTGCCTCTCTCTTTCTCGCCTGCGTCATCGTCTCCATCCTCGCCATCTACGCTGGTGCCATCAAATCCTCCTTCGCACCTCCTAATTTCCCGTAAGTTACTCATTTGCTCAGAGAAGATTAGTCTCACCTTCACTTTTCATCAACCTACCAATTAATGTTGGGAAATCCAGTTCTGCTATGGTGTTTTTAATTTTCTATTCTTGGCAAGGAGACCTGGTAGACGGTTTGGCAAGACCACGGAGTTCTAAGTACGTTTACACTTCCATAGAGTCAGGACTCTGTAGCTAGTTTATATGCTGGTTCTCCACCAGTGTAAACTCCATTCTACTCATTTTTCTGTGTCTCCTCACTATCCAGTGTCTGTATGCTGGGGAACCGTTCCCTCTCCCAACACCAGATTGACAAGTGCGCAAAGACGGAGGAGCGGGACAACATCACAGTACACACTCGCCTATGGGATTCCTTCTGCAACTCCACCAAGCGCCTCAATGCCTCCTGTGATGATTATTTTCTGCACAACAATGTTACCGTTATTCAGGGTATTCCAGGATTGGCCAGTGGTATTATTACTGGTGAGGAAAATCTGTTATCTTCTGTCTCAGTCTAGCACTATGTTTCTCATTGTGAGATGACCCAAAGGTGTCCTGCATGTTGTCATAATAAGGCAGAAGTGCAGAATCTCTAGGGCAGTGATTCTCAACCTGTGGGTCTCCAGATGTGTTGCTCGAAATACTTGCTAGGGGGGCATGGAGGCATTTTCTAGAGTTTTCTTCCTCCAGGCTTAAGAGAAGACATTAAGAAAAACTACGAACTAGAAATAGCTTCTGTTTACTTACTGTCCTTTTTAAAGAAAACCCTCCTCTTCTGGCCCTAAAATATGGGAAAATGCATCCTACATCCCATATAAAGTATTTGACAGATAAAAAATATATTTCCTTGTAGGTAATATGGTTACTTATTTATCGTGTCAGGAGCGAACCAAAATAGTTGTACTGCAGACAAACAAAGAAACAAAACACAAACTTTGCAGACTAGGTGTTCTATTAAGTGACCAGTAGCTGGCCACTTGGAGTGCCTCTGGTCTTGGTGCAAGAAGGTCCTCCATTGTGCATGTGGCAGGGCTCAGGTTGCATTGCAGCAGGTGGTCTGTGGTTTGCTCTTCTCCGCACTCGCATGTCATGGATTTCACTTCGTGGCCCCATTTCTTGACGTTGGCTCTGCATCTCAGGGTGCCAGAGCGCAGTCTGTTCAGCGCCTTCCAAGTCACCCAGTTTTCTGTGTGCCCAGTGGGGAGTCTCTCATTTGATATCAACCATTGGTTGAGGTTCAGGGTTTGAGCCTGCCACTTTTGGACTCTTGCTTGCTGAGGTGTTCCAGCGAGTGTCTCTGTAGATCTTAGAAAATTATTTCTTGATTTAAGTCGTTGGCGTGCTTGATGGGCCGGAGATGTCACTGCCTTGGTCTTTCACTATTGGTTGCTACTTCCTGGTGGATGTCAGGTGGTGCAATACTGGCTAAACAGTGTAATTTCTCCAGTGGTGTAGGGCGCAGACACCCTGTGATAATGAGGCATGTCTCATTAAGAGCCACATCCACTGTTTTAGTGTGGTGAGATGTGTTCCACACTGGGCATGCATACTCAGCAGCAGAGTAGCATAGCACAAGGGCAGATGCCTTTACTGTATCTGGTTGTGATCCCAGGTTGTGCCAGTCAGGTAATATAGTAAGGGTATGGCTATTCAATGGTTGGTATCATCCCTTAGCCATCCACAGTTACCCACCCCATTGCTGGGTTCAGTCAGCATCTCTCAGCTTAATAATAACAATAATAATCTTTATTTATGCCCCTCCAACATCTCCCCAAAGGGGACTCGTAGCGGCTTACATGAGGCCAGGCCCAACAATTCAGTACAGAAACATGAAATATAAACAACAAAATAAAATCACAGTAAAAATAAACCAATCAAATAAAATAAATAATACAAAATAACATAATAGAAAATCAAACACAGTGGGCGGGCCAAATGACATAAAATGATAAAACTCTGGATGACATAGCAATGAAAAGTGCAATTTGTAAAGAAGGAGCTCGTAGGGGGCTGAACAGTGGAGTTAAACTTTCAATAGGGTGGGTGAAAGTGCAATATGGGGAGAAACAGTGTAGGTGGAACAACAAAAATGGAATATATAATCACTCTCCAAAGACACATCGGAAAAGCCAAGTCTAGATCTCTTTTAAAGGCTGCTAGGTTGGGGGCTTGCCTAATCTCACCAGGTAGCAAGTTCCATAGCCGGGGGGATTGTTGAGCAGATAGTGAGAAGAAGTTTGCTTAGTATGCTTAGCTTCTCAGAACTGAAGAGAGAAAGGAGGATGCTGATGCTGTGGATGATGTTGATGCTGATAATAATAATTTCAGAGAACCTTTGGAGCAGCTATCTGATGAAAGGAGAGATCATTGAGAAACCTTCCTTGCACTCGGTTGATGCGGGAGGAGCCCTCAATCAGCAGTACGTGCTGGCTGACATCACAACCTCTTTCACCCTTCTTGTGGGCATCTTCTTCCCCTCTGTCACTGGTAAGAGCGATGTCGTAACTAAAAATTGTTCACATTTCTGCAGAACATCAGAAAAGTAGGCAACTGATGCTGAATCTGACAATATTATCTTCTTAACACATCTCTTGTATCGATCTTTGTGGCTGAAATCTCTTTGTCTAGTTCTTAAACTGTGGTTCAAGGAGGCCTTAAGACAAGCCTACCATTCAATCGTTCCTTCCTTCTGAGTTTCCAGTCTTCCTGGAGGCGTGGGTGTGAGATGGTGCCAGAAAACGTCAGGCAGGGCATGAGGCTACGGGAGCTCTGGACTTGGGCTGGGCCTACCTCCTTGCCTGCCCCCTTCCTTCCCTGCCCCTCTCCCCGACTTGGATTTCTCTACCTGCCTTTTCTTGGCCGTCCAGCAGATGGCACTGTTTTTAATGCAAAGCATGTTTTTACCTGTCACAGGTGTGACATCTGTATAATCGTAGGTATGTGAAAACATGCAAACCTTCACCTATTTGAATGCTACATTGTGCCCAAATTTCGAAGCAATCGGTGAAATATTTGGGGAGATTTGAGGTTATTCACAAACAGATATTTACATTTTTATTTATATACATTATTATTATATAGACCAGTATTATTATTCATACCGTTGTTGTGGTTGTTGTTGTTATATTTCTTCCCTTATGAAGAAATACCCCGTTGCTTACACAGCGTTCCAGATTGCACTCAGGGCTATACTCTAGGATGTTCTGGGGCTTGTGGGGGTGTGTTCTATTTTGTACTGTGGCACATCTTGCTGGGAGTCAGCTGCATTAAGATCACTACTGACCAAAAGGTCATGAGTTCGAAGCCAACCTGGGTCGGAGTGACCAAAATTGTGTAGCTTGTTGTCGACCTTTGCAGCCCGAAAGACAGTTGCATCTGTCAAGTAGGACATTTAGGTACCACTTATGTGGGGAGGCTAATTTTAACTGATTTACGAGGCCATAAAAATCTCCAGGAAGTATGCAAAGAATGAGAAAGCGACAGCTCTCCTGGTGGCCAGAAGCTGGAATGTTAAATAGCCTCTGAGTGTCTGTCTATATATATTGCATGTCTATGGCATCGAATGTTTGCCATGTATATGTACATTGTAATCCGCCCTGAGTCCCCTGTAGGGTGAGAAGGGTGGAATATAAATACTTAAATAAATAGACCAGGATTATTATTATTATTATATGGGCTAATATGTATATAGTTAAAAATGTAAATGTTTGTTTGCTCAAAACCTTAAATCTCCCAAAACACTTCACCAACTGCTTTGAAATATTGACACAATGTAGTATTCAAATAGGTGCCTGTTTTTATGTTTCCACATACTTCCTATTATATCGATGTCACACCTGTGACAGGTAAAAATATGGAACAACGAAAAATATTGTATACCCACAAGCATTGTGAAATCACATATATTAGAAACCACCTCTTTATCTTTTTTTTCTTTTCCATTTAACCAGTCTGGGCCACAGCAATGCGTGGCCGGGTACAGCTAGTACAATATATAATATAAAGACATTTCTTTGGACTCCTTGAGAAACTTTTCCTTCAAAAAGGGCTCTGCACCTAAAAAAGTTGGGAGAACCTCTGGTCTGGAGGAATGAGGCTTACCCCTTCTTGAGGTTACATATGGGGTGAGCTTCAGCCTCTTTAGAAAGGTTCTGTTGGGGGATCTTTACAGTAAATCAATTATAGAATTTGATTTTCTTGAGCTCCCAAATTTGGGTTTCCTCATGGCTTTGTGGTTTCACAGGTGTCACCATTTCTGTCTTCACCTATCAATAAATGATTCACCCAATGTTTTATCTTCACAGGAATCATGGCTGGATCAAATCGTTCTGGGGACCTGAAAGATGCCCAAAAATCTATTCCCATTGGTACCATTCTGGCCATCCTCACCACTTCTTTTGTGTGTATCCTTCTCAGAAAATGAACAAAGCAACATAGAGTCAGTAAGAAAGAGAAATACAATATTGAGGGTAGCTTGTGCATGTAAAGCAGAGTGGGTGCTCATTTACTTTATGCTGGGCAAAAATCACTTACTATCCTTAATGGTTCGTCACGCCAGATCTTAGCAATGTAGTACTGTTTGGGGCTTGTGTGGAAGGTGTTGTCCTGAGAGACAAGTAAGTAGTACTGACTTGCATTTCCCTAATAATGCAATCCCAAAATACGAGGGTTGAATGAAAAGTAATGCCTCCACCTTCATAACTCCTCAACAGATGGAAGTACTGGTATGCAGCAGCTACTGGCTTGTTCAGTAGATTCTCCTCTACAGTTCCATTTTGGTGGAAAGCCTTAGCATTGAATGGTTGTGTTGTTAAAGTGCAAAGTATGGAACCCTGCACAGACGGTCACTCAGTGTGACTTAAGCAACGTGCAGTCATTGAATTCTTGACAACAGAAGGTGTCACCTCAACATCTTTAAACTTACTCGCTCAGTGACGTACAGTACTCACATCAACACAATCACCATAAACTGCTTGCATTCTCTGATAAATCTCCTTTGGGGTGACACCTTCTGCTGTCAAGAATTCAATGACTGCACGTTGCTTAAGTCGCACTGACTGAAATCTGGGATTCCAGGGTCAACACTGAGTCCAGGATCACCCCCAGACTGCAAACCTGTGTGTTCAGGGGGAGTGCGACCCCATCAAACACAGACTGAAATCCCACACCCTGAACTGCCTTACGACTGAGCAGGAGTACCTCTGTCTTATCTGGATTTAGTTTCAGCTTGTTGGTCCTCATCCAGTCCATTACTGATTACAGACACCATTCAAGACCAGAACAGCCTCCTTGGCATTTGGTGGAAAGGAGTAATGTTCTCTTTATGGATGCAATGTTGGTGACAGTGTTGGAGGCAGTTGTGTGTTTTTACTGCATGTCTCAACCTCAGGGAGGCAGCAGATGGTGTTATTATTTGCCTTTATTGGATAGGTTTGGTGACTCTGTGAAGGGGAACCTAGTAGTGGGGACGCTGTCCTGGCCTTCTCCATGGGTCATCGTCATTGGTTCGTTCTTCTCCACATGTGGAGCTGGGCTCCAAAGCCTCACTGGTGCACCCCGACTGTTGCAGGCTATAGCCAAGGACAACATTATACCCTTCCTGAGGGTAAGAGCAACATCATTACATTGTCTCACCAATCATTAAAGCACACTATTGTTCTGAGGAGCTGGTATCTAACCTGTGTGGTCTGTCTCCTTTACACATGCTAGGTATTTGGCCACGGAAAAGCCAATGGGGAGCCTACCTGGGCTTTGCTCCTGACAGCAGGCATTGCAGAATTGGGGATCCTGATTGCCTCTTTGGACATGGTTGCCCCTATTCTTTCCATGTAAGTGTTGATATCTATTATGGGTTGGGATTCCCAGGACACACGCCACCACTGACTCCATTTGCTATTTTTCTCTTAGGTTTTTCCTAATGTGTTACCTCTTTGTCAACCTGGCCTGTGCCTTACAAACCCTGTTACGTACCCCCAACTGGAGACCACGCTTTCGGTATTACCACTGGTAAGAATAATGGGTAGAGGGAGAGGGAAAAATAATACAGTACTTATAAGGATGTGATAGGAGGTAGACCTGCAGGTTTGGTACTCAGTCATACCAGGAGAATGGGGTCTGCAGGTTAAATGGAATTGGAGAACGGAGTGTTTTTTGGGTCTGACTCAGTTTAAATGTAGGACCAGAAATCGTCATTCTAAATACCTCATCATGCCTTTAAGCAGCAGAAAAAACTAATTGTAATTCTATTGGCCTTTAATACGTGTTGGAAATCAACCCCACACTGCCCAAGTCCTCAATGAGGAACAATTTAATTAGTTCAGTATTGTTGTATGTCAGCCTGTGATTGTGTCTGATGTTCATGTTAATGCTGATGTTCATGATGGGAATGGGAATGATGTTTCTGATGGTGGCTTTGGGGATGACAGTTTGCTTGGGCTTGAGTTAAGCTCAGACAAGAGCTGTTTCAGGAAGCTGTTTCAGGAAGAGGAAAATTCACAAGGCCACATTCTTGGAAGAGGCCCTTCACAGCTTTTCTCAGAACAACTGTCTGAAGACTATTTGTCAAGTGCAGAAAATAATGAGATCTCAGAGATGATAATGAGAACTTAGACAGAAAGCAAAGTTTCTCTAAACAGACAGTCTTCAAAGACTCGGACCCTCCATTTGCTTACAGCAAAAGAAAGATAACAAACAATTATTTGGTAGAAAGCTCAAGATAAAAGCTTTCCTTTCAGTTTTGGAACCTGGAGAAGCCTTATATTGATGCATGGCAAAGAGTTGCCTCATTCAGGTCAACGTTGGAATTTGATCATGTTCTTGTTTTCAAGTGCTCTTAGTTTCATGTACCAAGTTCTTGCCAAGCTCCAGCTTTGTGAATGAGATTTTCCTGCTGTCTAGTTTCATGAATTCAAGTGCCTAGTTTCATGGCTTTTTATGTACTTTTGGATCTTGTTTTCCTTTGAAGTTTATGGACTATTTTACTTGTATTGGGCCTTTACAATGTTTGCTATTTGTACTGCTTTGCCTACATATATCCTTCAATAAACTCCTTGCTGATTTTACCAAGTTAGTGAAATCAGATCATAATTTGATCTTCAGAGGTGTTTCTGCTCTGGTGTATGACAAGTATAGAGTAAAGGTTTTCCTTCCCCCATGTCTCCTGAATGACAGTTGGGAATATATATTTCTAATTCTCTCTTTCTGCTCTCATTGGTTGTTTAAAATGAATAGTTTTCTACTGCAAGCTTTTTTAATCTAACTTCTCCCTTTTTACACTTTAGTATGGAGAGTATGTTCTCTAGGTTCTTGTGGTTTTTTTCGGGCTATAGAGCCATGTTCTAGAGGCATTTCTCCTGACGTTTCGCCTGCATCTATGGCAAGCATCCTCAGAGGTTGTGAGGTCTGTTGGAAGTAGGAAAAATGGGTTTATATAACTGTGGAATGGCTGGGGTGGGGCAAGGAGCTCTTCCCTGCTGCAGTTAGGTGTGAATGTTTAGCTGATCACCTTCATTAGCATTTGAAGGCCTGCCTGAGCCTGGGAAAATCTGTTGCTGGGAGGTGTTAATCTGTGCCTGTTTTTTTCCTCTCTGTTGTTTAGCTGTTATAATTTTAGAGTTTTTTAATACTGGTAGCCAGATTTTGTTCATTTTCATGGTCTCTTCCTTTCTGTTGAAATTGTCCACATGCTTGTGGATTTCAATGGCTTCTCTGTGTAGTCTGACATGGTGGTTGTTGGTGTGGTCCAGCATTTCTGTGTTCTCAAATAATATGCTGTGTCCAGGCTGGTTCATCAGGTGCTCTGCTGTGGCTGACTTCTCTGGTTGAAGTAGTCTGCAGTGCCTTTCATGTTCCTTGATGCGTGTCTGGGCAATGCTGCGTTTGGTGGTCCCTATGTATGTGCTCTGTGCTTTGAGATCTCTCTCTGCTTGTGTGTCAGGAGAGATGTAGTGATTGAGTTTTTCCCTCCCTTGAAAACTTAGAAGAGATGGGTGTTAGAATAGCTCAGACCCAGTTCTTGATTTATTGAGAAATGTAGTTCTTATTATTGTAAATAAACCTTTTGTGATTTTTAAAGATTGGACCCTGCATGTTTGCCTCCTAAGCTCTGGATTCTTTACAGCCACATCACACGGCACTTCACGCTCTGCTCGCTAGTGAGCTGAATGCTCAACTTTAAGTGTCCTGTTTAATTTTTGATGCTCTGAATAATTTTAGGGTAGTTTTCCTTAACCATAGGGTCCTTCCCTTTCTCTCTCGTTGCAGGGCACTCTCCTTCATGGGCATGAGTATCTGTGTGGCTCTCATGTTCATTTCCTCCTGGTATTATGCCATTGTCGCCATGGTGATAGCTGGGATGATTTACAAATACATTGAATACCACGGGTGAGTTCCATTTTTGTGTTTGGAAGCCCTGGGATCCGGGACCCACCTTTGCATAGCCTCCTTTTCCCTTGAGTCGAGATCCTTCCTTATCCCTGTACTTATCCACCCGGTCTGTAATGGGAAGTGTGCAGAATCTTTGGTTTCTCTGTCCCAGTTTGCACTCTGGTTGAAATCGTAAGGTGAAAGTGTGGGTTGTGGGTTTGTGGCTCTCATTTGGATTTCAACTCCCAGGAGTAAATTGATGCAGCTAAAATCCTTGGGATCTTCCTCTTCACTGGCAGAACAAGCAGGATCAGGATTTTTGCTGATCTCTCTCCCTAATGGGAAAACTGTAATCACTGTGGGTTGTTGTAGGTTTTTCAGGCTATATAGCCATGTTCTAGAGGCATTCTCTCCTGATGTTTCGCCTGCATCTATGGCAGTGGTTCTCAACCTTCCTAATGCCATGACCCCTTAATACACTTCCTTGTGTTAAGGTGACCCCCAACCATAAAATTATTTTTGTTGCTACTGCATAAGTGTCATTTTGCTGCTGTTGTGAATCGTAGTGTAAATATCTGGTATGCAGGATGTACGTTTATTCACTGGACCAAATTTAGCACAAATACCCAATACGTCCAAATGTGAATACTGGTGGGATTGGTGGGGGGATTGATTTTATCCCGTGGGATTTGTAGTTGTTGGGATTTATAGTTCACCTACAATCAAAGAGCATTCTGAACTCCACTAATGATGGAATGGAACCAAACTTGGCACACAGAACTCCCATGACCAACAGAAAATACTGGAAGGCTTTGGTGGGCATTGACCTTGAGTTTGGGAGTTGTAGTTGACCTACATCCAGAGAGCACTGTGGACTCAAACAATGATAGATCTGGACCAAACTTGGCACGAATTCCCCGTATGCCCAAATGAGAACACTGGTGGAGTTTGGGGGAAACAGACCTTGACATTTGGGAGTTGTAGTTGCTGGGATTTATAGTTCACCTACCATCAAAGAGCATTCTGAACCCTACCAATGATTGAATTGGGCCAAACTTCCCACACAGAACCCCCATGGCCAACAGAAAATATGGTTTTCTGATGGTCTTTGGTGACCCCTCTGACACCCCCTCACGTCCCGACCCCCAAGTTGAGAAACACTGATCTATGGCAAGCATCCTCAGAGGTAGTGAGGTCAGTACCTCTGAGGATGCTTGCCATAGATACAGGCAAAAACATCAGGAGAGAATGCCTCTAGAACATGGCCATATAGCCTGAAAAATCTACAATAACCTAGTGATTCTGGCCATGAAAGCCTTCGAGAAAATGTAATAACTTTCATAGATATTTTGAATCAAGATCTCTGTGAAAGGCTGAACGATTCAGAACTCAGCGGTAGTGAGGGTGGGAATCACAACACTTCATCTCCCTTGTGCATGATCACCTTTGGCCCTTTTACTCCACCCCTCAATGGATTCTGGAAAAGGTGGACCGTTATGTGATTTGCTCCCCTAAGCTCCGAATTTAGCTGAACGGTTTGTGCATCCCTCCCAGGGCTGAGAAGGAGTGGGGAGACGGCATCCGTGGCCTGTCCCTGAGCGCAGCCCGCTTTGCCTTGCTGCGCCTTGAGGAAGGGCCACCCCACACCAAGAACTGGAGGTAGGGAACAAACATGCTGCTTCTTGACTCCGCCGCCTCGTTGTGGGGTACGCGAGGCAGAGACTTCTGCACGTGTGTGTATGTATCTCTGTCTCTATGCATTCGTGTGTGTGTGTTGCGCTATCAACTGCTCCATTTGTGTTTGTGGAACTGCGCTTTGGTGTAACAGCCTAAACTCATCCTGCTACTTCACCTTCATATGTGCATCTTGGGCATCCTTTTCTTCCTAGGCCACAGCTCCTGGTGTTGCTAAAGCTGGATGAGGACCTGCACGTGAAGCATCCACGCCTGCTCACCTTTGCCTCCCAGCTGAAAGCTGGCAAGGGCCTCACTATTGTAGGCTCTGTCATGGTGGGCAACTTCCTGGAGTGCTACAGTGAGGCACTGGCTGCTGAGCAGGTGAACCTTTGCCGACGTCCCTTTCAACTTCGTTGACTTTGTTTGGTTAAATAAGACGGCTTAAGCCAGTGGTTCTCAACCTGTGGGTCCCCAGGTGTTTTGCCCTACAACTCTCAGAAATCCCAACATTTCTGGGAGTTGAAGGCCAAAACATCTGGGGACCCACGGTTGAGAACCACGGCTTAAGCCCTAGTGCTACCTGCCGTCCAAACCAACTTCATGAGCTTTATATAGTTAAATAAGATGGCTTAAGCCAGTGGTTCTCAACCTGTGGGTCCCCAGGGGTTTTACCCTACAACTCCCAGAAATCCCAGGATTTCTGTGTGTTGAAGGCCAAAACATCTGGGGACCCACGGTTGAGAACCACGGCTTAAGCCCCATTGCTACCTGCCGTCCAAACCACCAGGCTTGGAAACCCTACCTCTTGGTCTCAAACACACAAAGGCTGTCTATGGTTCATTAAGTTTTCCATTAGTCAGGAATCACAAGGAGTGTCAGTGTCTAACTTGTACCTGAGCAGCCACAGATCAGCATTCCAGTACTGTTTTACTATTTACAATATAATATGTCAAAATTATATTGTACATATAGTATTGATCATAATATTGTAATACAATATACTCCTAATAATAATATAATATAATAATTATATATTATATATTACATATACATTACTAATGATATTGCAGTATAGTGGTATAGTACAATATAGTAATATATAATACTAATATTGTGCTATGCTAATAATATTTTATATTGTATATACATATAATATTGATAATGATATAATGTAATACAATATAATACTAATAATAATACAATATAATTATTGTATATTATATATTATATGTAATATTGCTAATAATACTGCAATATAGTGGTATAGTAATATATAATACTAATATTGTGCTATGCTAATAATATATTGTATGTACATATAATATTGATCCTAATGTTATAATACAATATAATACTAATAATACAATATAATAATATAATTACATATTATATATTACATGTAAGATTACTAATAATATTGCAGTATAGTGGTATAGTACAATATACTAATTGATAATACTTATATTGTGCTATGCTAATAATATAATATATTGTATGTACATATAACTTGTAAGGTGCTCTGAGTCCTCTTTGGGGTGAGAGTGGGTAGGGTAATAATATAGTAAATAAACAAATACTGTTGTCTAACAGCAAGCAGCTCTCCACAACCTTGGAAGCCTTGAACTTTCCAGGCTTTGCTAACTAAAATCAAATGAACTGGAAAAACTGGATAAGTTTGAACTGGCTTCGTACAAAATTCTTCCCCTGTGATTGGATTCAAAGCTCCTAGCCCTAGTTGTTGGAGCGGATCCTGGACTATGACCAACTAAAACCCAACACAGATATGCGTATTTTTCTTAAAAGAGGAGTAAGCGGCAGAAATAATTAGTAATTGAACATTTGAAACAGTTTGAAATATAAACTGGTACATTAAGCAGTGGTGCTTTAAACTATTTTCCTTAGACTAGTTTTCTTCCAGCATCAGAAGTGAGTTGCTTAAAAGTAGTGGAGAAGTAAAGTGTGGGAGGATCCCAGTCTGGATCCTTTTCTTCTTAGAGATGAATCCTTACAAAGTTTGTTTGTGTTGGATCTGGTCTTAAGCAGGTTCTTCTGTTCTAGCTCTAAATATGGCCCTACCACACCCAAACCTGCTTGTGTGGGATGGATGGCATTCGTCTTGCTAGAATCAGCCAAGCTGTAGGACAGATGAATCCAGTCTGCAACTCATACCCCATCTACATGTCCATATGATACAGTTTGAAATTGCATTATATGGTTAGCATAGACCAGGCATGGGCAAACTTTGGCCCTCCATGTGTTTTGGACTTCAACTCCCACCATTCCTAACAGCCGATAGGCTGTTAGGAATGGTGGGAGTTGAAGTCCAAAACACCTGGAGGGCCAAAGTTTGTCCATGCCTGGCATAGACTCATAATGCAGCTTAACCTAATGGAGCTACATTATATGAGTCTACACTGACCATATAATGCCATTTCAAACTGCATTATATGGCGGTGTAGATAGGGCCTTGGTATCTTTGTTTCATTTAGGATGGAAAGCATATATGAAAGATGTCTTGTTCACAGACCGCTTTACTTTAAAAGATACGCAAATATATTTATGTCTCATTCTATAGCAGAACTGAATCTGAATTCTGTTGGCTACCAATACAAAATCTACTAGTAGTATTATTTTTAAAGACTGGCTCGCTGTTAGTTTTCCAGACTATGTGGCCATGTTCCAGAAACATTTTCTCCTGATGTTTCATCCACATCTATGGCAGGTATCTTCAGAGGTTGTGAGGTATATTGGAAACTAAGCAAGGGAAGGTTTATTTATCTGTGGAATGTCCACAGCAGGAAAAAGAACTCTTGTCTGTTGGAAGCAAGTGTGGATGTTGCAATTAGTGTTGCAAAGCCTTGCAGCTTCAAAGAACGGCTGCTTCCTGCCTGGGGAATTCCTTTTTGGGAGGTGTTAGCTGGCCATGATTGTTTCTTGACTGGAATTCCCCTGTTTTCAGAGTGTTGTTCATTATTCACTGTCCTGATTTTAGAGCTTTTTTAATACTGGTAGCCAGATTTTGTTCATTTTCATGGCTTCCTCTTTTCTGTTGAAATTGTCCACATGCTTGTGGATTTCAATGGCTTCTCTGTGTAGTCTGACATGGTGGTTGTCAGAGTGGTCCAGCATTTCTGTGTTCTCAAATAATATGCAAGTTGATTCATCAAGTGTTCTACTATGTCTGAGTTCTCTGGTTGAGTTAGTGTTATATGTTGGCCTGTTCAACCTGTGATTGTGTCTGATGTTCATGTTGATGTTCTTGATGGGAATGGGGATGATGTTTCTGATGTTGGGCCTGGGTCTGTCGGCATTGGGGGTGAGGGTTTGCTTGGGCTTGAGTTAAACTCAGAAGAGAGACCTGAGTTGTCTCAGGAAGATTCACAAGGCCATATTCTTGGAAGAGGCCCTTTACAGATTTTCTCAGAACAACTGTCTGAAAATGATTTGTCAGGTGCAGGCATTAAGGAGGGAGAAGATAATGAAAGCTTGGTCAGAAAACAAAGTTTTAGTAACCAGAGACAAAGTCTTCAGAGACTGAGACGATCAGTTCATCTACAGCAGTGGTTCTCAACCTGTGGGTCCCCAGATGTTTTAGCCTTCAATTCCCAGAAATCCTAACAGCTGGTAAACTGGATGGGATTTCTGGGAATTGTAGGCCAAAACACCTGGGGACTCACAGGTTGAGAACCACTGATCTACAGCAAAAGGGAGATAACAAACCTTTATCTGGTGGGAAGGTCAAAAAGAATGCTTTCCTTTCAGTTTTGGGATCTGAAAAAAGCTTTAGGAGAGAGTTGCCTCAGTCGGGCCATTGTTGTTATTTTATCATGGTCTTGCTTTCAAGTGCTCTGTGTTTCATGTATCAAGTTTTTGCCAAGCTTAAGATTTGTCTATGAGATTTTCCCACTGTCTTGTTTCATGGATTCAAGTGCCTAGTTTCATGGATTTTTATGTTCTCGTGGACCTTGTTTTCCTTTGAAGCTTATGGACTATTTTATATACTGAATCTTTATTGTTTTGCTATTTTTTTCTGCTTTGTCTACATATATTCTTCACGAAACTGCTTGCTGATTTTATCAAGCTGGTGTGGTATTTAAGGCCAAAGGTGTTCCTGCTCTGGTGTACTACAATTAGTCTGCAGTGCCTTTCACGTTCCTTGATTTGTGTTTGTGTAATTCTGCATTTGGTGGTCCCTATATAGACTTGTCCACAGCTGCATGGTATACAGTAGATTCCTGCAGAGTTTCCAACAGACTTCACAACCTCTAAGGATGCCTGCCATAGATGTCAGCGAAACATCAGGAGAGAATGCTTCTGGAACATGGCCATACAGCCTGGAAAACTCACAGCAACCCAGTGATTCTGGCCAGGAAAGCCTTCGACAGGAGATTTTTAAAGATTGCTCCCCAAATGATGCCTCTGTGCCCATACTGTATTCTTGAAATACAAGTTTTAAGATGTGATCTCTTCCCCAGATTCCATTTAAAGGTGTCTTCCCGAAGCTGGGATAATGAGGAATCATTTACCTGTTGATGTCTTCTAGCCCTCTTTTGTCTATTGTTTCAGACCATCAAACACCTGATGGAGACGGAACGGGTGAAAGGCTTCTGCCAGATTGTGGTGGCTGGCAAGGTGCGCGAGGGCACCTCCCACCTCATTCAGTCCTGTGGGCTGGGTGGTATGAAGCACAACACTGTGGTGATGGGCTGGCCCAATGCCTGGCGCCAGAGCGAGGATGCCCGGTCTTGGAAGAACTTCATTGGTATGGCGACGGAGGGTTAAATGTGAGAAGGATGGTGGATCACAGCCTGTTGACCCATTCTTCCTGACTTTACATTTCTACTTTTCAGGCACTGTCCGGGTGACTACAGCTGCCCATCTGGCCTTGCTTGTGGCAAAGAATGTGTCCTTCTTCCCCAGCAACGTAGAGCCCTTTTTGGAGGGGAACATTGACGTCTGGTGGATTGTGCACGATGGCGGGATGCTGATGCTGCTCCCCTTTCTTCTTAAGCAACACAAGGTGTTTTTGGGAGGCATTATTGTGGAAGGGAATTGGTTTTTGGAAAAATCTTATTCATTATCTTTTTGAAAAAATAAATGATGTCATATCCTTTTGGCAAATGTGAATCTCCATGAACATCTGGAGACCACCTTTAGAAAACCACTAGTCAAGGAAAGGCATGACCTTGTTAGAAGTCAGTCCTTTGAAAAAGTGATGTTCACAAGCATTCATGTAATGGCACGCAAGTAACTCAGCTGTTAAACTGATACACCATGTCTTTGAACTACCAGGGACAAAGGCATGCCACTGCACAAAAAATATATACTTAGCTAGCAGATTTTGAAATGTTTCTTTGAAGTTGAAGTTGAAATTGCAATTGCCCAAAACATATATTCTCCCTTGAAACCTCTTAGTTTAAAAATATGCAGAGAAGGAAAGAAAGAAAAACAAAGTCTTCTTTAAAAAGTAAAGTACTAGGGTTATCCGGATTGTAAGGTTACAAGGAGCCCCCGGTGGTGCAGTAGATTAAAGCGCTGAGCTGCTGAGCTTGTTGACCGAAAGGTCGCAGGTTCGATTCCAGGGAGTGGTGTGAGCTTCCGCTGTCAGCCCTAGCTTCTGCCAACCTAGCAGTTCGAAAACATACAAATGTGAGTAGATCAATAGGTACCACTCCAGTGGGAAGGTAACGGCGCTCCATGCAGTCATGCCGGCCACATGACCTTGGAGGTGTCTATGGACGACACTAGCTCTTTGGTCTAGAAATGGAGATGAGCACCACACCCCAGAGTCAGACATGACTGGACTTAATGTCAGGGGACAATCTTTACCTTTTAAGGTTTCAAGATTTTTTAAAAACACAAAGAATGAATCTATTTTAATAAAACATGGATTATAGCATAGGTATTACATTATTTTTCTACATAATGACCATTTAATTCAATACATTTTGTCATCTGTACGATGAGTTTTTTGATGCCTGTGTCATAGAAGTCTCCCGCCACCTTTTTCAGCCAGTTCGTCATTTCAATTTTCACTTTGTCATTGCCGGAAAAGTGTTTTCCAACCAGATGTTCCTTCAATTTAGTGAACAGATGGTAGTCACTGGGTGCAAGATCCGGGCTGTGGGAGGTGGTGGCTTTAAACATCCCAACCAAATGAAGTCAGCAACTCTTGTGTTGCATGAGCAGTGTGCAGATGAGCAATGTCATTAAGGAAACAGACAAAAGGGAAACGGTATGAGGACGCTCATATCTAACCTTCACAATACCAGTCAATGAGCTACTAACAACTGGCACTGCTCCTTTGCTTCTGCTGACTTCCTGCTACACGGAAGTGATACCAACTTCCCTCGTGAAAATTCCTAGTGAGCGCTACATGCTTTGTAACCTTACTTTCCGGATAACCCCGTATCTTGTTTACTCACAAACATCTTGTATTAATTCAACAATTTTATTGATTAGCCCAGGAGTCCTCAAACTAAGGCCCCGGGGCCGAATGCGGCCCTCCAAGGTCATCAACCTAAGTCTGTAACGACTTGAAAGCACACGACAACAACAACAACAACAACAACAACAATCCTATCTCATCAGCCAAACGCAGGCCAACACTTCCCATTGAAATACTAATAAATATAGATTTGTTAAAATTATTTTCATTTTAATTATTTTATTGTTTTTAAGTGTTTTTTGCACTACAAATAAGATATGTTCAGGGTGCATAGGAATTCATTCATGTTTTTTTTTTCAAATTATAATCTGGCCCTCCAACAGTTTGAGGAACTGTGACCTGGCCCTCTGTTTAAAAAGTTTGAGGACCCCTGGATTAGCCAGTTGGCCTTATCAAAAACAGACAGTGCAGACACAACATGCAACATACATCTAGTCCTCTTAACATAAAATACAAATATACAAGTAGCCATAGATATATGCACCAACTATCCTCGTCTCCCCTACACTGCACCCCAATCTGATCAATGTAATCTTATATTAATTCAGTATACAGGCACATTTTTTATTGAGATAGGATGTAATTTCTCTGTGATGAGAACACAGGGCATCATTCTTAATCAATAGTCCATAGTCTTTAGGTATACATCTTATGAACATCCAAACTGTATAACTGTATCACTGCTTCTCAAAGCAAACATATAGTAAACTATTCCTACATAAGTCCAAAAGACATCTGTTTCCATTGAAGTCCATAAGTATACCGATCACAAAATGAAGTTTTGTCTGAACATACTCAGTACAATTGCATGTCTTTTACCCTCCCAACCCCACACACATATCAAAGAAGTACAGTCAAACTGGCCAAGCAGTATATACATACAATACAGGTTAGCAAATATATACGTTAAAAACAAATAGTGAAGATTTGGAAGTATTGTTGAAGGCTTTCATGGCTGGAATCACTGGATTGTTATAGGGGTTTTTTTGGGCTGTATGGCCATGTTCTAGAGGCATTCTCTCCTGACGTTTTGCCTGCATTTATGGCAAGCATCCTCAGGGGTTGTGAGGTCCTCACAATCCCTGAGGATTCTTGCCATAGATGCAGGTGAAACATCAGGAGAGAATGCCTCTAGAACATGGCCATCCAGGCTGAAAAAACCTACAACAGCCCAAGATTTGGAAGGTTGCTATTTCCAACAATAAGGGGGGGAAATCAAGCTGACTGATTCTGTTTCTTCCATTCCAAGGTGTGGCGTAAATGCAAAATCCGCATCTTTACCGTGGCTCAGCTGGAGGACAACAGCATCCAGATGAAGAAGGATTTGGCAACCTTTCTATATCACCTCCGCATCGAAGCAGAGGTGGAAGTGGTGGAAATGGTGAGACACGGAAAATCGATGTAAGGAATGAGGAAACAAGGATAAGTTGAGAGTCACAAGAGATTTTCTCTTCCTTGGGTCAACAACTTAATTTGGTGCTAGACAATAGAGGGCAAGGCTTGTGAGACCAGTTGGTGGATAGAGAACAATAAAGTCTAAAATGTATTGAATCCCACAATTCCGTTGATGTTCTCCAAAGATAATAAAGAAATGCCTTTTGTTAGCATTCCCACAAGTTCTAAGGTGAATTTTCTCCTTCAGTAGACACAAGGATTACATAGTTTCACATTTCCTACCATTTTAAGGAGCTGTTCATAGAATCATAGAATCCTAGAGTTGGAAGAGACCTCATGGGCCATCCAGTCCAACCCCTTGCCAAGAAGCAGGAATATTGCATTCAAAGCACCCCTGACAGATGGCCATCCAGCCTCTGTTTAAAAGCATCCAAAGAAGGAACCTCCACCGCACTCCGGGGCAGAGAGTTCCACTGCTGAACGGCTCTCACAGTCAGGAAGTTCTTCCTAATGTTCAGATGGAATCTCCTTTCTTGTAGTTTGAAGCCATTGTTCTGCATCCTAGTCTCCAGGGAAGCAGAAAACAAGTTCGCTTCCTCCTCCCTATGACTTCCTCTCACATATTTATACATGGCTATCATGTCTCCTCTCAGCCTTCTCTTTTTCAGGCTAAACATGCCCAGCTCTTTAAGCCGCTCTTCATAGGGCTTGTTCTTCAGACCCTTGATCATTTTAGTCGCCCTCCTCTGGACATATTCCAGTTTGTCAATATCTCTCTTGAATTGTGGTGCCCAGAATTGGACACAATATTCCAGGTGTGGTCTAAGCAGAGCAGAATAGAGGGGTAGCATTACTTCCCTAGATCTAGACACTATGCTCCTATTGATGCAGGCCAAAATCCCATTGGCTTTTTTTGCCGCCACATCACATTGTTGGCTCATGTTTAACTTGTTGTCCACGAGGACTCCAAGATCTTTTTCACACGTACTGCTCTCAAGCCAGGTATCGTCCCCCATTCTGTATCTTTGCATTTCCTTTTTCCTGCCTAAGTGGAATATCTTGCATTTGTCACTGTTGAACTTCATTTTGTTAGTTTTGGCCCATCTCTCTAATCTCTCAAGATCGTTTTGAATCCTGCTCGTGTCTTCTGGAGTATTGGCTATCCCTCCCAATTTGGTGTCATCTGCAACCTTGATGATCATGCCTTCTAACCCTTCATCTAATTCTGCTTTATAAGCCCCGGTACTCTGCATTCTTAGGGATGTTGGAAATTCCACATACCTGCAGAGCTGCCAAATGTTAAACTAGAGAGAAATGTGGGAATGGTTAAGGTTAGGGGAAGTCTGATAGGTCTAGCTAGAAGTAAAATGAGTATAGCCTGGCTCTCTGTCCTCATTTTTCTTCCCCCTTGGCAGCATGACAGCGACATCTCTGCCTATACATACGAGCGCACGCTGATGATGGAGCAGCGCTGTCAGATGTTGCGGCAAATGCGCCTGTCTAAGACCGAGCGAGACCGAGAGGTGAGTTATTCCCGAGACACATGATGGGAGGGAACAGGTTGCAGGAAAAAAACACCCAGCAGTTTCTGTTTGTTCCTTTACTGCTTTACCTGCAATAATATTTTCCTAGGCTCAGCTTGTGAAGGACAGGAATTCTATGTTGCGGCTGACCAGTATTGGCTCAGATGACGACGAAGAGACGGAGACATACCAGGAAAAGGTGCACATGACATGGACCAAGGACAAGTACATGGCATCCCGTGGGCAAAAGCAGAAGACGCTGGAGGGTTTCCAAGATCTCTTAAACATGCGGCCGTAAGAGACACTTGATATCTTAGCCCTCTTTGCTTGACTCCTTCCCAAGATCTCTTGCTTTCTATGGGCTCCTCTTTGGTAGTGATACCGAAAATAGCCTGTATCCCCTGGTGGCAAAGTTCTGTTATATTTTATTTATTTACAGTATTTATATTCCGCCCTTCTCACCCCGCAGAGGACTCAGGGCAGATTACAGTGCACATATACATGGCAGACATTCAATGCCATAGACACACTACATAGACAGACACACAGAGGTTGTTTAACACTCCAGCTTTTTTATGAAGGTATTCTGGCTATCAGGGGAGCTGTCGCTTCACCGTCCGTTTGTGACACTGATGAAGTACTTCCTCATTCTTTGCATGCTTGCTGGAGATTTTTGTGGCATCGTAAATTAGCCTACCCACATAAGCGGTACCTAAATCTCCTACTTGACAGATGCAACTGTCTTTTGGGCTGCAAAGGTCGACAGCAAACTACATAAATTGGTCTGAAGCTCACTCCAACCCAGGCTGGCTTCGAACACATGAACTTTTGGTCAGTAGTGATCTTAATGCAGCTGACTCCCAGTCAACTGCGCCACAGTCCCGGTGACAAGACTGTTGGGGAGTGGGCTTATTAATAAAAGACCTCCTCATCATGTACATCAGAGTAACTTATCAGCAGCAGTGTGACCAGCACCAGTAGCCCAAAGTGATAAAAAGAACAAAAAACACACAGACCAATGTTATCTCTTCCTTAGGAGGCTTTTCTATATATCAAAATAATATGGCTGCACTAAGATTAAGCTTTCCATAACACAAGTTATTTATATTTCTTTCTTTGCTTCCATGCTGGGTTTCTTTCTCATGCAGATAAAAGCTTTGCTCTCACATAGCCTTTTCTGACACTGAAGCTACACAGGAGCTTCACACAGTAGCTTTTTACACACAGCAGCCTTCACACTGAAGCTTCACACATGAGATTTTCAACCTGGAGCTTCTCTCACCGAAGCTTCTCGCACCAGGTTT
Organism: Anolis sagrei; assembly: GCF_037176765.1. Lineage (NCBI taxonomy): Eukaryota > Metazoa > Chordata > Lepidosauria > Squamata > Anolidae > Anolis > Anolis sagrei. The sequence goes on along the minus strand of NC_090026.1, from coordinate 13,011,729 downwards.
TCCTCATACTGAGGCCTACTAACACTGAGGCCTCGTACAGAGGGCTCTTTCAGACTGAAGCCTCTCTCACACTGAGGCGAACTAACACTAAGGCCTACCTCATAGTGAGGCCTACTCACACACTGAGGCCCTTCTTGCACAGAGACCTGTCACATACTGAGAGCTACTAAGCTACACCACACTTTCTTATATTGAACTGCAGCTTTTGCTGAGTCATTGCATCAATTTAATTCTTTCAGTGCTTGACTCACAATTTTGTAATTAAAAATACCTAGTTTTTTTTAAAAAAATTCTGACAAAGACCACATGTGACATCTTGTTTCTTGTCCAGCAACCATGGTGGGAATTGCAAGAAAGATGCTTCTTTATTACTCCATCATAACTATTATTGGTTTATGTATTGTCGAAGGCTTTCATGGCCGGAATCACTGAGTTGTTGTAGGTTTTTTCGGGCTATATGGCCATGTTCTAGAGGCATTCTCTCCTGACGTTTCGCCTGCATCTATGGCAAGCATCCTCAGAGGTTGTGAGGTCATCCTCAGAGGTCCTACCTCTGGTTCTACCTCTGAGGATGACCTCACTACCTCTGAGGATGCTTTCCATAGATGCAGGCAAAACATCAGGAGAGAATGCCTCTAGAACATGGCCATGTAGCCCGAAAAAACCTACAACAACCTATTATTGGTTTTCGGTTCATATCTTCAGAAGTTTGTTTTATTCTTTTTGCTCCGAGTCCCCACTGTCTGCCAGCATAGTCTTTGCAAGTTGACACCTTTTGTATCCTCCATGTCCCAGTGCTCTCTGCCTTTTGTCAGATAATGGAGGCGTGCAGTTCCCATCCCTGTTGTCAAACCTCCTGCAAAGGTGTATCCATACATATGCATTCAATTTTGGTACTGATCCGTCTCTTCCTATCCCCATTCCAGGGATCAATCCAATGTGCGGCGCATGCATACGGCTGTCAAGCTCAACGAGGTCATTGTGAACAAGTCCCATGAGGCTAAACTAGTGCTGCTCAACATGCCTGGTCCACCACGCAATCCTGACGGCGATGAGAACTGTATCCTTCTTTGTCTTATGCAGACCTTGGGGTCTATGGCTATGCAGCCTGTCATGTTTTAGTAATTTTTTAAAAATAATTTTTATTGAAAAGATTTACAATTACATAAAAGAAAAACATAGGGGTTAAAGAAGGGTAAGGATAATAAGGGAACAGTGAGGGAGTAGAGGAGTGGTGGGGGGATTGTCGGAGAAGGGTCGGGGGAGTGAGAAGATGGGCTGGTATAAGTGGGGTGGGAGAGGAAGGGTGGTAGGAAAGGCAGGGGGGATTTGGCTTCCTGTCTTCTAGGTTTTAGGAATTTTTATTTTATTTATTTACAGCAGTTATATTCCACCCTTTTCACCCCAAAGGGGACTCAGGGCAGATCACAGAACACACACACAACAAACATTCAGTACTGTTCAACAGAGAAGACAGACAACAGATAGAGGTGTTTTTTTCCCCCCAGCTTCGGCGTCTGGGAGGTTGTGCTTGATTCTGGCCATGGGTGGTGCTGTCGCTCCATCCTCTATGATGAAGAACCTTGTTCACAAACTTCCTCCGATCGTTGGCATTTTTTTTTTGGTATTTCCTTTATGGTGCCATAAAATACCTCCCCACTTAAGTGGTGCCTAATTTCTCTACTCACAGCTGTTTTTGAATTGCTTAGGTCAGGCATGGGCAAACATTGGCCCTCTAGGTGTTTTGGACTTCAACTCTACTGGCTGTTAGGAAATATGGGAGTTGAAGTCCAAAACACCTAAAGGGCTGAAGTGTGGAGAAGAGCAAACCACTGACCACCTGCTGCAATGCAACCTAAGCCCCGCCATATGCACAATGGAGGACCTCCTTGCAGCAACATCAGAAGCACTCCAAGTGGCCAGATACTGGTCAAAGGACATTTAATCAACTACCAAACTTGCAAACTCTGTTTTGTCTGTTTCTAAAAAATTTGTTAAAAATGTAATACAATTTTCTGGTTGATACTGACACAATAAATAAATAGTTCAAAGCCTGGGTCGAAGTCAGGTGCTCACTCCGACCCAAGCTTCGAACTGCCAACCTTTCAATTGGTAAGATCTATTGCTGCTGCCGATTAACCAGTTGTGCTAAAGCCTGGCCCCCCCAGCTGTGCTAAAGCTGTGCTTTTTAAAGACTTTTAAAAACCCACTTTTTCATGCTCTTATCTGGGGCGCAAGAGAGATGGGATGTGCTCTGAGGCCTCTCTAACACTGAGGCCTACTAACACATGTTTATTTCAGACTGAGGCCTCTCTTAGACTGAAGCCTGTTGGGCAACAAACAGCTGCAGTTTTCCTTCCTTGACTCTCCTCTATCCACAGATATGGAATTCCTGGAGGTCCTCACAGAAGGGCTGGAGCGCGTGCTGCTTGTGCGGGGTGGTGGCAGCGAAGTGATCACCATCTACTCCTAGAGGCATGGGAGGCTTTCCTCCCAACGGACTCGGTTCTGTCAGATTGACACCTGCTTCCTGCCTGTTACCACCTGCTACTTGATCTCTCCAGCAGAGCAGCTAGCAGCGTCACGCCTCCTTCGCTTTCTTTTTCCAGTTGCAGTTGGGGGGGTCTTAAGATAGGGTGGTTTTTCTCCTTTTGGAGGAGGGAGTGTTGACATTCCCCCTATCCTTCCATGAGGTTACAAAGGTACACATTAGGAACTACTTAAGCTTTTAGACTCGAGCGGAACATGGCTCGGCCTCTTGCCAAGACGTAGAGGAGCTAGTCAGTCGGGTCCTAATGTTGCTCGGGGCGCGAAAGGAGCCAAAGAAGGAGGGAGAAACTCATGCATTGGTCTCCTAGTTGTTGCTGGAACCCTCTGCTAACCTTTACAAGAGTATTTCAACAGAACGGACACTGTCTATTTAAAAAAGGAGGGGATGGGAGATGCTGTTTGGAGAGCTGGCAGCAACGAGATGCCGCCTGCATCATGCCATTCTCTTGTGGTCAGTGCCAAAGTCTTTCTGCTTTCTTTCCCTCTGAAAGCAAAGGGAGGGGCGTTTAGAAAGATGGAGCTGACTTCTTGTACTTATCCTCCACCCTCGACCCTTATGGGATGCTGAAATCCCATTGCACTCTTTGTCAAGGCATGGTGAAGAATGATAGATTCCTGAAGCCAGGGTAGAAGTGGCATACTGGTGATGGCACCTGTCCTGCCAGTTCTTCTCCTCTGTGGCTCCCATTCTCCTCTCTGGGCAAGGACGCTCAGAGTCTCGGTGTTTGCAGATGTTTTGCAGAATGACTGAAAAGCAAAAGAAACTGCACTCATAGTTATCATGCAGAGGAAAGTATCTTTCCTAAATTCGGACAGGAGGCAAAACAGCAATATCTTCTGACTTGCATAACTGTCAACAGCGATCCCCTCTTCCCTTCTGCCCCCAAAGTTGGGAAAGAGGGTCACAGCTCTTTCTATACCAAACTATTATGCTTGCCTCTTTTTAGAACAAGTGTCTCAATAGCGAGGCCCTACAACTTGTATTTTGTGAGTGCTGAGAGTGAGTCCTTCCTCTCCTGACGTGGGCAAATGGCCTCGTCTGTGTTGTCCCCTTCCGTTTCAATGATGGATGTCTAAATTTTCTCAATCCCTTGCTCAAGAATCGCGTACAGGGACCACTCCTTTGAGATAGCCTTAAAGCAGACGGATCTCTAGCCTCTCCTCATCGTTTTTATTTTTAAAGGGAATTTCACATACTTTTCCTCACCTCTTTTACTTTGGGGGAGACTTTTAATTTATTGGGGGTGTGACCTTGTTTACATAGCATCAGGTTTTGGGGGTGTGATTATTATTATTATTTTTGGCTTCCTGAATTATGTAAAGAATAAACATTTTATATATAGTTTCTGGTTTCTTTGTCGTTTTGAATGACCACAAGGCATTTGGTTCCCGTACATCACGGGTCCTCAAACATTTTAAACAGAGGGCCAGGTCACAGTCCCTTAAACTGTTGGAGGGCCGGATTATAATTTGATAAAAAACACAAATGAATTCCTACACACACTACACATATCTTATTTGTAGTGCAAAAAATAATACAATAATTAAAATGAAGAACAATTTTAATAAATACCAACTTATTAGTATTTCAATGGGAAGTGTAGGCCTGCTTTTGGCTGATGAGATAGGATTGTTGTTGTTGTTGTGTGCTTTCAAGTTGTTTCAGACTTAGGTTGACCCTGAGCGAGGGCCAGGTAAATGACCTTGGAGGGCCGTATCTGGCCCTCAGACCCCTGCCATAGATAAAGGTAAAAGTTTCCCCTTGACATTAAGTCTAGCCGTGTCCGACACTGGGGGGTGGTGCTCACCTCCATTTCTAAGCCGAAGAGCCGGCGTTGTCCATAGACACCTCCATAGTCATGTGGCCGGCATGACTGCATGGAGCGTTGTTACCTTCCCATAGAAGTGGTACCTATTGAGCTAATCACATTTGCATGGTTGGCAGAAGCTGGGGCTAACAGCGGGAGCTCACCCTGCTCCCCAGATTTGAATTGCCCATCTTTCAGTCAGCAAGTTCAGCAGCTCAGTGGTTTAACCATACAGGTTAATATTCTCATGATCTTCATGACTATTAATTGAAAAAGTCCTGGTACATCACCATATTTTACAGCACTGAAGGGGGTTAGCTTGACACTCCGTTGTTGGTGGGAGGCTATACATTTTTGGAAAAAAATGTATAGCCAAAAGCAGGCCTACACTTCAAATTGCCTCAGTAACTTTATAGCGGGAGCTGGAATCTTGCAGCCTTTGTGAGCTTCACTGGCATCTCCAGTTCCCCAAAACCCTTTCAATATTAGTAGCCACTTTAACCCAGATCTCAAGGGAGAGCAAAATAGCAAATTTTCATCCAGAACTGCCAAAAGGCTGTATCTTGGCAGCCACCTCTGCACAAAAGTCAACATTGACAGTAAAATACAACACTGCCTGAGCTCTGCAAGTGCAGCATTCTTCAAAATGAAGCAGAGAGTGTTTGAGGATCAAGACATCCACGGGGAGACCAAGGTGCTTGTTCATAAAGCTATTGTCCTCCTAACCCTGCTATATGCCTGCAAAATGTGGACTGTACAGTCACTCAACTCCTGGAACAATTCCATCAGTGTTACCTCTGGAAAATCCTGCAAATCTCTTGGGAAGACAGGCAGACAAATGTTAGCATGCTGGAAGAAGCAAAGACCAGGCGATGCTCCTATGCCATCAACTCAGCTGGCCATGTCAGAATGCCTGATCACTGTCTCCCAAAGCTGTTGCTCTACTACCGACTCAAGAATGGAAAACGTAATGTTGGTGGACAGGAAAAGAGATTTAAAGATGGGCTTAAAGCTAACCTTAAAAACTGTGACATAGATTCTGAGAACTGGAAAGCCTTGGCCCTTGAGTGCTCTAACTGGAGGTCCGCTGTGACCAGCAGTGCTGCGGAATTCAAAGAGGCACGAATGGAGGGTAAAAGAGAGAAACATGTCAAGAGGAAGGCGTGTCAAACCAACCCTGACTGAGGCCGCCTTCCACTGATGTCCTCACTGTGGAAGAACATGTGGGTCAAGAATAGGGCTCCACAGCGTGTCTTCTGCTAAGACACTACACTTGGAGGGCCATCATCCTCAGACTACGAGGGATCGCCTAAGTAAGTAAATACTGGGACTCTCCAGAAGTGTGCCAATCCCCTGCTTTAGAGTATGAAGAAAATTGCCAGAAGCTAAATGAGTCCTATGTGGAAGGGTGTGTTGGATGAGTGTCGGTAAGCCACTGCAAACTAAGTTTGATCCTGTAGTGTTTGTTCAGATCACCGGTTTCAAGAAATCAAGCCAAGAACATGAATGGATTCAATAGTCCTTGCTCCGTGAACATGCTAGTTTGAGTTCATTCCTACCTTTTGCAGAAGGCAAAAGACAATTCTTGAAAACACTTATGTCATCAGAGTTCAGGGGGGTCTAGCCCAGGGCTTCTTAACCTTTTCCACTTTGGACCCCTTTTTGCTTCAAAATTGTTTACGTGACCCAGGTAATAAAAAATAGGTATAGAAATCAAAGATTTACTGATAACAGCTTGCTAAACAGCTAAAGCATGTTGTCAAAGGCTTTCATAGCCGGAATCACTGGGTTGCTTTGAGTTTTCCGGGCTGTATGGCCATGTTCCAGAAGCATTCTCTCCTGACATTTCACCCACATCTCTGGCAGGCATCCTCAGAAGTTGTGAGGTATATTGGAAGCTAAACAAGCGGTCTACATATCTGTGGAATGTCTGTTGGAGGCAAGTGTGAATGTTGCAATTAATCACTTTGATTATTTATTTACAACATTTATATGCCGCCCTTCTCACCCCGAAGGGGACTCAGAGCGGCTTACAAGGTATATTTACATACAATAGATTATATTATTAGCATAGTACAATATCAGTATTATATATTACTATGTTGTACTATACCATTATAATGTAATATTACATGTAATATAAAATATAATATTGTATTATTATTATATTGTATTACATTATATTATTATAAATATTATATGTATATACAATAGATTATATTATTAGCATAGTACAATATCAGTATTATATATTACTATGCTGTACTATACCATTATATTGTAATATTACATGTAATATAAAATATAATATTGTATTATTAGTATTATATTGCATTACATTATAAATATTATATGTACATACAATAGATTATATTATTAGCAAAGTACAATATCAGTATTATATATTACTATGTTGTACTATACCATTATATTGTAATATTATTAGTAATATTACATGTAATATATAATATAATATTGTATTATTATTAGTATTATATTGTATTACATTATATTATAAATATTATATGTACATACAACAGATTATATTATTAGCATAGAACAATATCAGTATTATATATTACTATGTTATACTATACCATTATATTGTAATATTATTAGTAATATTACATGTAATATAAAATATAATATTGTATTATTATATTGTATTACATTATAATATTATAAATATTATATATACAATATATTATTAGCATAGTACAATATCAGTATTATATATTACTATATTGTATTATACCATTATATTGTATCACAAATATTTTAGCATCACAAAGCCTTGCAGCTTCAAGGTCTGGCTGATTCCTGCCTGGGGGAATTCTTTGTTGGGAGGTGTTAGCTGGCCCTAAGTTCTTTCTCCCACCCTGGACCTTCCACAGATATATAAACTTCCCTTGCTTAGTTTTCAATATACCTCACATCCTCTGAGGATGCCTGCCATAGATGTGGGCGAAACGTCAGAAGAGAATGCTTCTGGAACATGGCCATCCAGCCCAGAAAACTCACAGCAACCCAGCTGAAGCTTCTGCAGAGTTTACTGTAAAAACTGCACAATAGATTTGTGTAAATGTCTAAAACAGCAGAGTGGCATTCAGAAAACTTACTATTGTCAATTTTTTCGGGATTCCAACACTGAGCTCAGGGAATCCTTTTTGAGGTTGAGATTCACAGTTTAAGCAGCCCTGCTCTAGCCAGTACACCATTCCAGAAAAGCTCTGAAAACAGGGATGTGTTAGCAACTTTTATTCCGCTTTCAACAGAGGGGAACGGCGAAAAGATCCTGTCGGGAAGAGCCTCCTGCTTCTCCCCAGGCAGAACGTATCAGTCCTTTGCAGTCTGTTCCTTCAGTCTCCGCCTTTGTCATTTCATCTTCCTTAGCACAGTTCACTTAATCGGCAGCTTTATGAGGGAATCGGGATGAATGAGAAAAGGACATCCTGTGATCCAGACATTTAATGCAGTCACTGGTTTCTGACTAGGGTCATAGAATAAGACCCCCACCTGTGAACTCCATGCGCTGGGTATAAGGAGAAAGAAAGGAAATGTGAGCCATAAGTAAATATAAAGGTTTCCCCTGACATTAACTCTACTCATGTCCGACTTTGGGGGGTAATACTCATCTCCATTCCTAAGCCAAAGAGCTGGCATTGTCTGTAGACACCTCCAAGGTCATTTGGCCAGCCTGACTGCACGGAGCACCATTCTCTTCCTGCAGAAGCAGTACCTATTGATCTACTCACATTTGCATGTTTCCGAACTGCTAGTTTGGCAGAAGCTGGGGCTAACAATGTTCTCCCTGTTCCCCAGATTCGAACTGCCAACCTTTTGGTCAGTAAGTCCTGCAGCTTAGCGGTTTAACCCACTGCCCCTCTGTGGCCTCATAATGTGAGCCATAAACCTAAACAAACACTAACTTCTAAGTTATTCTTAAAGCTAGGATCCCAAATAGAAAATGACCAATATAGGTAAAGGTTTCCCTTTACCTATATTGTCCAGTTGTGTCCGACTCTGGGGGTTGGTGCTCATCTCCATTTCTAGACCGAAGAGCTGGCGTCGTCCGTAGACACCTCCAAGGTCATGTGGTCAGCATGACTGCATGGAGTGTCGTTACTTTTCTGCTGGAACGGTACCTATTTATCTACTCACATTTGCATGTTTTCAAACTGCTAGGTTGGCAGAAGCTGGGGCTAACAGTGAGAGCTCACCCAGCTCCCTGGATTCAAACATGTGACCTTTTGGTTAGCAAGTTTAGCAGCTCAGCGGTTTAACCCACTGCACCATCGGAGGCTCCCATGAAAGGAAAGGGGCAGATAATTTTTATTTTACCTTTCCGCTGGAGCAGTACCTATTCATCTACTCACATTTGCATGTTTTCAAACTGCTAGGTTGGCAGAAGCTGGGGCTGACAGCGGAAGCTCATGCCGCTCCCCGGATTTGAACCTGTGACCTTTCAGTCAACAAGTTTAGCAGTTCAGCAGTTTAACCCACTGTGCCATCAGGGGCTCCTGAGATCGATCTATCTATCTCGATCTATCTATCTATCTATCTATCTATCTATCTATCTATCTATCTATCTATCTATCTACCCACTCACACACACACACAGCCCACCATTTCTGAGCATCTGTTAAATTATTTTCATTTTCATGGAGTCAAGAACTCAACATTCACTGAGGGAAACAAATCTGATGCCATTTTCCCACCCTTTAGAAAAATATCCAGAGCATTTAGGATATGTCCATAAGTGAAAAGGAAGATGAATCCCTCCCTGTGTTAATTTACTCTTGGAAGCCCCAACTTATACTCACCTCCGGTGGTTCAATAAAAGCAAGCCAGTCAGAAGCATGAGTTGGCAACAGGCCCATCGACTGGCACTTGTAAACCGCCAAGGCCAGCCCTATGAGGTTTCCAATTAAGTACACCAGACCCTGGAGAAACTTTTGGCTTGAACTCTCCAGTAATTTGAAGGCTGCAGAGGAAATAGCACAAAAAGTCAAGAACAACAGGGTACACGACTGAGTTTCACCTCCCCAGTGCATTACTTTGAGTTGATAACATTGTCAGTAAGACAGGAGCATCACCTGGACGTCGCCATCAGCAGAGTTACAGGCCAACACAGAATACAAACTCTTTTCCCCAGTTTGTCCAACATATACACAAAACCCAGCCCAAGTACACAATCCATATACAGCAAAAACCTGGATTCATGGAGGATATATTCCCAGCCAAACTGCAATTATCTGAAACCAGGGACACATAACAGATCATCATTCAATTAGCTTACTTCTGGCCCCAGCATAACATAGAGTTTCATTGGAGGATCTAGAGCAGTGGCTCCCAACCTTTGGTCCTCTGGGGATTTTTGGACTTCAGCTCCCACAATTCCTAACAACTGGTAAGATGGCTGGGATTTCTGGGTTTTAAAGTCCAAAACACCTGGAGAGCAACCCCTCTGAAACCCCTTTGTGACCACCACCCCCCCCCCCCCCCCAGTGTCCGGACACCCAGGTTGAGAAACGCTGGCCTATATTATTTAGCAAATTCTTATATCATTTTTTTCTAGGTAAGTGACACCACAGATATGGATTTCAGTTAATAATAATAATAATAATAATAATAACAACAACAACAACACTTTATTTGTACCCTGCTACCATCTCCCCAAGGGACTCGGTGCGGCTTACATGCGGCCGAGCCCAAATACAACAATACAAGCAATAATAACAACAATACAAGCAATTAAAATAAACATGGACAATACAATAATGCAACATTAACAATAAGACCACACGATTAAAAACTATGGGAAGGCCAAATGTAAAATTAAAATTGGAAGTTACTGCACACTACTGTCCTTAGACTAACCCACTTAAGTTTTAACATCTACTCTCCTGCATCTGTGAATGATTACTTGCTAGAATATTAGCAAGTAATCATTAGAATACGGCCAGAGTAAGACAGAAGAGCATAAGAACAAGAAGACGACCAGGCAGAGATACAAATGTACTTACTAGCAGAGATGGACATGAGGGCTTGGATGGGCCTCCAGGCCATCATACAAACCATCATGGTGGGGAAAATGGAGATGGTGTTGCCTGCCATGTACATGATGAACAAGTTCATGGGGATTTGCTTCATGGGACCCAGGGCGATATCCCAGCAGCGCTAGAAAAAGGATAGAAAAGAATAAGGTAGAAGTCAAAAGGCAGGCATGGGCAAACTTTGGCCCTCCAGGTGTTTTGGACTTCAACTCCTACCATTCCTAACAGCCTCAGGCCCTTTCCTTTTCCCCCTCAGCCACTTAAACGGCTGAGGGGGAAAAGGAAGGGGCCTGAGGCTGTTAGGAATGGTGGGAATTGAAGTCCAAAACACATGGAGGACTGAAATTTGCCCATGCCTGCTCTATGCTCATGGAATTACTGATATTCGAGGTCATATATGGGCTCCTGACTCCATGACGGAATCCAACAGTTCTCCAATCCTAGCCATACGCTACCTTTTCAACGAGGATGCGATCTGTCTCCTGGACACTCGTATCTGGCACCTGCTTGTCTGAGTAACCTATGGGATACAGAGTGTCCCCCTGACCACTGCTCCGGTCACTCCTGCTCCTGCAGAGACATGAGAAAGTGACACTTTGAATGAAAACAAAGAGTACAGGCAGTCCCCAGGATACAAACATCCCATTCATAGTCAGGAGCAGGGTGAGTCCCCTTTATAAATATAGGAAATAAATAATAAACAACAGGAAGTGAGAGAAATCTCCCCCTATGAAAGGGAAATTCAATCCTGGAAGAGTTATTATCATGGGAGAAAGGGGTCTCCACTGAAGATTGATCACCAATCCTTGTTCCCACAAGACATATTTTTCAAAATCCAATGATCACAAGTATAGAAATTGAGGTGAAATTTTCTAAACAGGGGTGCAGACAGCAAAACAAGCACCACAGGGGTGTTAACCCTTCTGTATTCAATTCAAAGGAGTTACATTTTCAAAAATATACCTGTTCCAACTTACAAACAAATTCAACATAAGAACAAACCTACAGAACCTATCTTGTTTGTAACTTGGGGACTGCCTGCATATCCACCAGCGATCCAGCCATCTGCTTACATCAGGCATGGGCAAACTTTGGCCCTCCCTCTGTGTGTTTTAGACTTCAACTCCCATAATTCCTAATAACCTACCCGCTGTTAAGAATTGTGGGAGTTAGAGTCCAAAACATCCAAGGGTTGAAGTTTCCTCATACCTGGCTTACATAGACAGGCCACAATCTACATTGCAGAATTAAAGCACCACTCAGGCCTCTTCCACACTCTGTAGAAAATCCCACATTTTCTGCTTTGACCTGGGTTGTTCGGCAGTGTGGACTCAGATAACCCAGTTCAAAGCAGATATTGTGGATTATCTGCCTTGATATTCTGGATTATATGGCTTTGTCCAAGGGCCCTCAGAAACAGGAGAACTCCAGACAGCAAAAAAATCAAGTGCCAGTTAACACTTCCCAAACAGAGGATGCCTCCAGGCAACAAAGCCCAGGCTATGCAGATTGACTTGGAAGCTTCTTGGCTACTCAATGCTATTCAAGCTTATCAATTGCAACATTCACAGGTGCTTCATCAGACAAGGGTTCTTTCTCCCACCTTGGACCTTCCACAGATATGTATAACTCCACTTGCTTCACTGCCAACAGAATAACTGAAGATTTTTTTTGTCGTGTCAGGAGCGACTTGAGAAACTGCACGTCGCTTCTGGTGTGAGAGAATTGGCCATCTGCAAGGATGTTGCCCAGGGGACGCCTGGATGAAGATGCCAGTCACAGAAGTAGGTGAAACGTCAGGAGAGAATGCAAATGGAAAATGGCCATACAGCACGAAAAACTCACAGTAACCCAGTGAGTCTGGCCATCAAAGCCTACAACAACACACAGAAGTAAAGCAGTTTGACACCACTTTAACTGGCCGGCGCAATATTACATAAATCATGGGAGATGGAGTTTGGTGAGACACTAGCCCTCTTCGTCTGTGATGGCTAAAACCCCTGTAAAACTGCAACTCCTTATGATTCCATAGTGTTCGGCCACTGCAATTAAAGTGGTGTCAAACTCCATTTGTTCTTACAGTGTAGATGCACCCACATTCACCCAAGGGACATACCTGCTTCCGCTGCCAGGTCCACTGAGTTCAATGGCCCATTTAAAACGCCGCCCGCGATTGGTCACCAACCCTCCTGGGTTGCTCATCGTTCCCTGCCAAAGATGTGCAGAGAGACCCTGAATAATAACAACATCAAGAAAACAATACATACCAAAGCATCCTTTCCATCCCCATACTGTCATTGAGTTGGAAGAGACCTAGTGGGCCATCCAGTCCAACCCCCTTCTAAGAAGCAAGAAAATCGCATTCAAAGCACCCCCGGCAGATGGCCACCCAGCCTCTGTTTAAAAGCCTCCAAAGAAGGAGCCTCCACCACACTCCAGGCCAGAGAGTTCCACTACTGGACAGTTCTCACAGAAAGTTCTTCCTCATGTTCAGGTGGACTCTCCTTACCTGTAGCTTGAAGCCACTATTCTGCATCCTAGTCTCCAGGAAAGCAGAAAACAAGCTTGCTCCCCCCTGCCTATGACTTCACCTCACATTTTGATATATGGCCTTCAACATGTCTCCTCTCAGTCTTCTCTTCTGCAGGCTAAACATGCCCGGCTCTTTCAGTTGTTCCTCATAGGGCTTGTTCTCCAGAACCTTGATCCTTTTAGTCACCCTCCCCTGGACATTCCAGCTTGTCAACATCTCCCTTCAATTACATTGCCCAGAATTGGGCACTGTGTGATTCCAGGTGTGGTCTGACCAAGGCAGAATAGAGGGGTAGAATGACATTTGTGGATCTAGACACTAGACTCTTATTTATGCAGGCCAAAATACCATTGGCTTTTGTAACTGCCGCATGGCATTGTTAGCTCATGTTCACCTTCCTGTCCACGAGGACTCCAAGATCTTTTTCACATGTATTTCTGTCGAGCCAGGTACTGTCCCACATTCTGTTGAGTATCTTGCATTTGTCCCTGTTGAACTCCATTTGGTTAGTTTGGCCCATCTCTCTAATCTGTTAAGATAGTTTTGAATTCTGCTCCTGTCTTCTGGAGGACTGACTCTCCCTCCCCATTTGGTCCCATCTGCAAACCTGATTGTCCTGCCGTCTAACCCTTCACCTAAGTCATTAACCAAGATCCTGAATAGTACCAGGCCCAGGATGGAACCTTGTATAAAATTCACATTGAACTGGGTATTTATTTATTTATCGTATCAGGAGCGAACCAAGGGTACAGTGGTAATATAGTTAAAAACCACAAAGTCTGAAAACTTGGCATTATATTAAATGTCCTTTGACCAGTAGCTGGCCACTTGGAGTGCCTCTGGTGGTGCTATAAGGAGGTCCTCCATTGTGCATGTGGCAGGGCTCGGGCTACAATGTAGAAGGTGGCCGGTGGTTTGCTTGTCTCTGCACTTGCATGTCATGGACTCCACTTTGTGGCCTCATTTCTTAAGGTTGGCTCTGCATCTTGTGGTGCCAGAGCGCAGTCTGTTCAGCGCCTTCCAAGTCTCCCAGTTTTCTGTGTGCCCAGGGGGGAGTCTCTCATTTGGTATCAGCCATTGGTTGAGGTTCTGGGTTTGATCCTGCCACTTTTGGACTCTCGCTTGCTGAGGTATTCCAGCGAGTGTCTCTGCAGATCTTAGAAAACTATTCCTTGATTTAAGTAATTGGCATGCTGGTTGATATCCAAACAGGGGATGAGCCGGAGATGTCACTGCCTTGGTCCTTTCACTATTGGTTGCTACTTCCCGGCAGATGTCAGGTGGTGCAATACCGGCTGTTGTTGTTCATTCGTTCAGTCGTCTCCGACTCTTCGTGACCTCATGGACCACCCCACGCCAGAGCTCCCTGTCGGCCGTCACCACCCCCAGCTCCTTCAAGGTCAGTCCAGTCACTTCAAGGATGCCATTCATCCATCTTGCCCTTGGTCGGCCCCTCTTCCTTTTCCTTCCACTTTCCCCAGCATAATTGTCTTCTCTGGGCTTTGCTGTCTCCTCATGATGTGGCCAAAGTACTTCAACTTTGTCTCTAGTATCCTTCCCTCCAATGAGCAGTCGGGCTTTATTTCCTGGAGGATGGACTGGTTGGATCTTCTCGCAGTCCAAGGCACTCTCAGAACTTTCCTCCAACACCACAGTTCAAAAGCATCGATCTTCCTTCGCTCAGCCTTCCCTAAGGTCCAGCTCTCACATCCGTAGGTTACTACAGGGAATGCCATGGCTTTGACTAGGCGGATCTTCGTTGCCAGTCTGATGTCTCTGCTTTTTACTATTTTATCGAGATTGAACATTGCTCTCCTCCCAAAAAGTAAGCGTCTTCTGATTTCCTGGCCACAGTCTGCATCTGCAGTAATCTTTGCACCTAGAAATACAAAGTCTGTCATGGCCTCCACATTTTCTCCCTCTATTTCCCAGCAATATCGGCTAAACAGTGTAATTTCTCCAGTGGTGTAGGGTGCAGACACCCCGTGAAAATGCGGCATGTCTCATTAATGTGCTCTAGTTAATGCTGCTATAGTAAAATCGCCCATATCTTTGGGAATATAATTCCAGACATGGACTCCACTGTGTAGGAATAGGCTCTGCATCTCTTAAGGTTGGCTCTGCATCTCATGGTACCAGGAGGGAATCTCGCATTCGGTCTCAGCTATGGTTTGAAGTTCTGGGTTTGAGCCTGCCACTTTTGGACTCTTGCTTGCTGAGGTGTTCCAGCGAGTGTCTCTGCAGATCTTAGAAAACTATTCCTTGATTTAAGTCATTGGCATGCTGGTTGATATCCAAACAGGGGATGAGCTGGAGATGTTACTGCCTTGATCCTTTTACTATTGGTTGCTACTTCCCAGCAGATGTCAGGTGGTGCAATATCCGCTAAACAGTGTAATTTCTCCAGTGGTGTAGGGTGCAGACACCCCATGATAATGCAGCATGTCTCATTAATGTGCTCTAGTTAATGCTACTATAGTAAAATCGCCCATATCTTTGGGAATATAATTCCAGACATGGACTCCACTGTGTAGGAATGGGCTCAGCATCTCTTAAGGTTGGCTCTGCATCTCATGGTGCCAGGAGAGAATCTCTCATTCGGTCTCAGCTAAGGTTTGAAGTTCTGGGTTTGAGCCTGCCACTTTTGGACTCTTGCTTGCTGAGGTGTTCCAGCGAGTGTCTCTGCAGATCTTAGAAAACTATTCCTTGATTTAAGTCATTGGCATGCTGGTTGATATCCAAACAGGGGATGAGCTGGAGATGTCACTGCCTTGGTCCTTTCACTATTGGCTGCTACTTCCCGGCAGATGTCAGGTGGTGCAATACTGGCTCAACAGTGTAATTTCTCCAGTGGTGTAGGGCGGAGACACCCCGTGATAATGCAGCATGTCTTATTAATGTGCTCTAGTTAATGCTGCTATAGTAAAATCGCCCATATCTTTGGGAATATAATTCCAAACATGGACTCCACTGTATTGGAATTGGCTCAGCATCTCTTAAGGTTGGCTCTGCATCTCATGGTACCAGGAGGGAATCTCGCATTCGGTCTCAGCTATGGTTTGAAGTTCTGGGTTTGAGCCTGCCACTTTTGGACTCTTGCTTGCTGAGGTGTTCCAGTGAGTGTCTCTGCAGATCTTAGAAATTTCTTGATTTAAGGCGTTGGCGTTATATTGAACCGGGTTATATGACAGTGTGGACTCAGATAACTCAGTTCAAAGGATGTGGATTATCTGCCTTGATATTATGGGTTGTCTGGCTGTGTGGAAGGGCCCTATTAGACCATGTGAACTCACATAAAAAGCTATATGCTGTTCCTAAACAGTTCTATATTCTTTTGACATTATTCTAGGAATGTTTACATTCAAGACATTTGGACATATTTCACAGTATTAAAAATACTAACACATATTGCAGGCACTGGGCCCTTTCAATAAATAACCGCGAAGAATGATCTCTTTTGACTCACCACTTGTGTCTTGCCTTCTCGTCTTTTTCTCCCTACTGGTTGCGTCACTTCCTGTTTTGCTCCCCTCACCGCTTCCTGCTTCCGGCTGACGTCACGCAAGAGCCTCCAATTTCAAGGTTTGTCTCTATTTATCCATTTGGGACTTCAACTCCCAGGAG
The DNA here is from genome assembly GCF_037176765.1 of Anolis sagrei. Taxonomy (NCBI): domain Eukaryota; kingdom Metazoa; phylum Chordata; class Lepidosauria; order Squamata; family Anolidae; genus Anolis; species Anolis sagrei. Next base: position 12,995,158 of record NC_090026.1, on the reverse strand, counting down.
CCTCAGCTGTTTTTTCCAATGACAAAGGATTCTGGGAATTGAAGTCCAAATGCCAGAATAATGTAAATACTTCAATAAAATTAGCCTAATGGGAATTTGGGAGTAAAAAAATCACTTTTTAAAATCATTGAAACTACCTGGCTGAAGAATTAATTTCTTATGTTTATGAAAACAAAAGTTTCTCAAACAGAGCCATAGATCTATGAAGTATAGATGAACGCCAATGCACTGACTTCAGAGTATCCTTTGTTCGATTTTTCTCCAAGTCTGTGTTCTTGGTGGTGCACTCAGGGGCCCTCCCTGCGCATGCGCGGCTAAGCTGTTTCCACCATGAGAGTGTTAGTTGGTGAGTGAATTAGGAACAAGTTTCATGCATGCAAAGGGTTTGATGTTGTTTTGCAAATAGAATAAGCATGTGTTGTCAAAGGTTTTAATGGCTGGAATCACTGGGTTGCTGTGAGTTTTCCGGGCTGTATGGCCATGTTCCAGAAGCATTCTCTCCTGACGTTTCGCCTGCATCTATGGCAGGCATCCTCAGACATTGTAAGGTCTAGAAAATTTGGGTTTATATATCTGTGGAATGATGCCCAGGGTGGGAGAAAGAACTCTTGTCTGCTTGAGGCAAGTATGAATGTTGCAATTGCTCACCTTGATTACCTTTGAATAGCCTTGCAGCTTCAAAGTCTGGTTGCTCTTTATTTACTGTCCTGATCTCCAAAACTCAATACAGGTTGAATCCCTCTTATCTACAATGGCTGAAACCCGACATGTTTTCGTTTATGATAAAGCCTGGCAGCTTCAAAGTCTGGCTGCTTCCTGCCTGGGGACTCCTTTGTTGGAAGATGTTAGCTGGCCCTGATTGTTTCATGTCTGGAATACCCCTGTTTTTTTTTTTTTAGTGTTGCTCTTTATTTACTGTCCTAATCTCCAAAACTCAATACAGGTTGAATCCTTCTTATCTACAATGGCTGAAACCCGACATGTTTTCGATTATGATAATGACTTGTTATTATGGATTTTCCAGGCCATACAGCCTGGAAAACTCACAGCAACCAATTATGATTGTGATATTATTATTATTGACACAAAAGCACAGTATGTTACAGCAAATGAGATCTATATGCAGGATTTCGTATCACAAAATCACAAGTCGAACACTTCCCAAGCATCTAGGACTGTGTGATGTATTTTCGAATGATGCGCCTAGATCCAAGTAAGGTGATATATTATTATTATTATTATTATACCTTTCCTTTTTCCTTAAGGGACTCAAGATGGCTAATGATCACAATAGTTGGTGCTTTCAGTCTTGTCTGGTTTTGAACACTAAATAGAGTCATCCCTGGTTATTATTTGAATGGGAGACCACCAACTATAAGTGCCAGGTGTTGCAAACTATATTTCAGAGGAAGGAACTAGCAAACCGACTTCTGAGTATTTCTCGCCTAAGAAAACTTATGGGGTTAGCATAAATTGAAAGGTGATTTGTGGCATGTATGCAAACACATATATATTGCATGAGTTCTTCTGTTATAGTTAAATGGAATAGAGACCAGAAAAACTAGTGGAGTGTTAGCTATAGCTAGGATTTCTGGCAATGGCATCATTCACTAATATGACAGTTTTACCCATCTAAAATGGTAAAAATATCCCTTCAGGCAAAAAGCTAGTGAGTAGAAGAGTTTTGTAGTGTGCTTTAGCAAATTTTCTGCAAGCAGAAAGTTTATTATGTATGGAAGTATTTACATATACAGCATTCATTCTATAACGTGGATGCACTGCATTGTCTGCTGAGCTGATCCCATTATCCACCATAAGAACTCTTGAAAATATTTATATGATATTTTTCTTACTGTAGTAAATATAAATCAGGAACCTATTAATTTTATTATGTTGTTTCTATCCTGCTTTATCTCTCTAAAAAGAGATCCAAAGCTTTATATATTTATCTATAGTCATATATGCAAAAGTTCTGAGGAAAGTTCTGAGAGTGCCCTGGGCAGCGAGAAGGTCCAACCAGTCCATACTTCAGGAAATAAAGCCTGACTGCTCATTGGAGGGAAGGATAGTAGAGGCCAAGATGAAGTACTTTGGCCACATCATGAGAAGAAGGGAAAGCTTAGAGAAGACAATGATGCTGGGGAAAATGGAAGGAAAAAGGAAGAGGGGCCAACCAAGGGCAAGATGGAGTGACTGGATTGACCTTGAAGGAGCTGGGGGTGGTGAAGGCCAACAGGGAGCTCTGGCGTGAGCTGATCCATGAAGTCATGAACAGTCGGAAACAACTGAACGAATGAACAACAACGTATATGCAAAGTTCTCTAAACAACAAATCACAAAAATTATATCTACCAGCTAAAACCAAAAGGACACATCAATTCATAGAACATTACATTTGATGCCATTTATGAATTACATACATCTGTTTCCATTAGGTGGTGGGACTGGATTTGTTGGCAGAGCCTTAACGCGGTTGTTGAAGGACCGAGGCCATGAAGTTACCCTGGTTTCCCGCAGTCCTGGAAAGAACCGAGTTACCTGGGTATGTGGCATGGCTTTGATTCTACCTGGAACTGTGATCCCATTTACACTAACTATTTAATGCAGTTCAAAGTTAGCTTCAAGCTGTGGCAACCAGATAACAAACTCCCACAAAAGAGCAGGACAGAAAGATTTTAATGTGCACTAATGTTCTGTGGTATGTATAATCACTATCCAGTCCTCTGACTAGTTCTGGGATTTGTGATTTAATCATCTGCACAGCGAAGCCACTTTCTCCAATACTGGTTTGAAACTGCATTAAATGGCCATTGCACATGGAGCCATATGTGGAAAAGGTAAAGGTTTCCCCTTAACGTTAAGTCTAGTAGTGTCTGACTCTGGGGGCTGGTGCTCATTTCCATTTCTAAGCTGACGAGTTGACGTTGTCCATAGACACCTCCAAGATCATGTGGCTGGCATGACTGCATGGAGCGTTGTTACCTTCCCTCCAAAGCAGTACCTATTGATCTACTCACATTTGCATGTTTTCAATGGCTAGGTTAGCAGAAGCTGGTGCTAAGAGCAGGAGCTCACCCGCTCCCCGGATTTGGAACTGTCAACCATTTGGTCAGCAAATTCAGCACCTCAGCAATTAACCAGGGGCTCCAATATAAAGTGTACCTCGAAGCAATTAAAAGATTGCCAGTATTAGTGAAGTTGAACCTGTGTAAAGCCTGTTTTCTGTGTTACGATCTGTTTCTCCCTCCGTGTTTCCCAGGATGAACTTTCCCGCTTGGGGCTCCCTCCATGTGAAGGTGTGGTCAACCTTTCTGGAGAAAATGTCCTCAACCCCCTCCGAAGGTAAGTCCATCAACGCTTGGGAAACATTATGGAAGGGGATTGGGTTGCTGTGAGTTTTCCAGGCTGTATGGCCATGTTCCAGAAGCATTCTCTCGTGATGTTTCACCCTGTCTATGGCAGGCATCCTCAGATGTGTGAGGTCTGTTGCAAACTAGGCAAATGGGGTTTATATATCGTTTCTAAAACAAATAATAAATAGTGGTGGGTTAGTTGCTCTTTTGTTTTGTTTGGGAGTAGAAAACCAAATAATACAAGATGTGGCTCCTTGATTGTTTTTCTTGCTCTTGCAGATGGAATGAATCCTTTCGCCAGGAGGTCGTTGCCAGCCGGATAGAGACTACAAAAGCCTTGGCAAAAGCCATTGCTGGGGCTGAACACCCACCTCAAGCCTGGGTCCTGGTCACCGGCGTAGGTAACCACTTGAGTGTCATCAGAAATGGTTTTTTGTCCAAAATGGTACATCTACACTGTAGAATTACTGCAGTTTGGCACCACTTTTATTTATTTATTTACCACATTTATATGCCGCCCTTCTCACCCCGAAGGGGACTCAGAGCTGCTTACAAGATATATATATATATATATATATATATATATATATATATATATACACACACATACACATACATACACACACACACACACATATACATACAATATATTACATTATTAACATAGTACAATATCAGTATTAAATATTACAATATTGTACTATACCATTATGTTGTTGTTGTTCATTCGTTCAGTCGTCTCCAACTCTTCGTGACCTCATGGACCAGCCCACGCCAGAGCTCCCTGTCGGCCGTTACCACCCCCAGCTCCCTCAAGGTCAGTCCAGTCACTTCAAGGATGCCATCCATCCATCTTGCCCTTGGTCGGCCCCTCTTCCTTTTGCCTTCCACTTTCCCCAACATAATTGTCTTCTCTAGGCTTTCCTGTCTCCTCATGATGTGGCCAAAGTACTTCAACTTTGTCTCTAGTATCTTTCCCTCCAGTGAGCAGTCGGGCTTTATTTCCTGGAGGATGGACTGGTTGGATCTTCTCGCGGTCCAAGGCACTCTCAGCACTTTCCTCCAACACCACAGCTCAAAAGCATCGATCTTCCTTCGCTCAGCCTTCCCTAAGGTCCAGCTCTCACATCCGTAGGTGACTACAGGGAAGACCATGGCTTTGACTAGGCGGATCTTTGTTGCCAGTCTGATGTCTCTACTCTTCACTATTTTATCGAGACTGGACATTGCTCTCCTCCCAAGAAGTAAGCGTCTCCTGATTTCCTGGCCACAGTCTGCATCTGCAGTAATCTTTGCACCTAGAAATACAAAGTCTGTCACAGCCTCCACGGTTTCTCCCTCTATTTTCCAGTTGTCAATCATTCTTGTTGCCATAATCTTGGTTTTTTTGACGTTTAGCTGCAACCCGGCTTTTGCGCTTTCTTCTTTCACCTTGATTAGAAGGCTCCTCAGCTCCTCCTCGCTTTCGGCCATCAGGGTGGTGTCATCTGCATATCTGAGGTTGTTAATGTTTCATACCATTATATTGTAATATTATTTATAATATTATATTATATTATATTATATTGTAATATTATTTATAATATTATAATGAAATGCAATATAATACTACTAATAATATGATATTATGATTATATATTTATATTACATGTAATAGTACTAATAATATTACAATATACCATTATATTGTAATATTATTAGTACTATTACATGTAATATAAATATATAATCATAATATCATATTATTAGTAGTATTATATTGCATTTCATTATAATATTATAAATATGATATGTATATACAGTATATTACATTACATTACATTATATTATATTATTAGCATAGCACAAGAGACAAGGTGGAACTGCCTTCTGCCCCCCTCTCTCTTCACTCTGGCCCAAACCACTCTGGGAGGAGGGGTCCCCAACTGATGACATATGCAGGAGACATCTGCACTTTCACTGCCATGGAACAGTACCATGACTCATGAGAGACTTAGTTTGCTAAAGGACCAAACCTATTTGGCAGAGAAGGCTAAAGAGCTTGTAGAACCGCAGCTCTTGGAATTCTCTAGCTTTGTGCCATGGCAGTTAAAGTGGTGTCAAACTGCATTAATTCCACAGTGTAGATCACTGGTTCCCAACCTGTGGTCTGTAGACCACCAGTGGTCTGCAAGAACTATAATATGATCCACAGCCTCACTGTCACTACACTGTTGCAACGAGAGTGACTGGTATTGCAAAATCTCATTATAGTGCAGAGGCTTCTTAAATACTAGCCATCCCCTGCCAAGCATTGCTGTGGCCCAGTCTATGTATATGTGTTTTGTGTGTTTATATGTGTGTGTATATATTTGTGTATATGTGGTTTTGCGCATGCATTATAATGTAATTTTTATTTTTTGGCTTTTTAAGTCTCTTCTGCTGTGTTTTTCAGTGCTTTTATGAGTGATGGTCACTTGTTGGCCTGATAGGTGTATTGTGTTCAAATTTGGCGTCAATTTGTCCAGTGGTTTTTGAGTTATGTTAATCCCACAAACAAACATTACATTTTTATTTATATAGATGGTGGGTGAGCATATGGCGACTATTGGATGACATATGTTCTGTATCAGAAACTAGAGCTGATGTGGTCTATCCAATGCAATTTTCTGAATCAGCACCTCAAATAAACAAACCGAATCTAAAGTTGACCAAAAACTGATTCGTTACCCTTTCAGTTCTAATGGTCCCTGGTCAAAGTGGTCCCTGGTCAAAAAAAGGTTGGGAACCACTGGTGTAGATACACCCTCAGTTAGAAACTGTGTTGGGAACCACTGGTGGGAACCACTGGTGTAGATACACCCTCAGTTAGAAACTGTGTTAGAGATATCAACCCATATGGTTCTTCCACTATTGAATCAACTACTGATGTATCCTGTAAGAAAAACCAAAGAGACTTAGCCAAAACGATAGGTGCGTATTAAAATTCAAATGTCACTTGCCTATTTCTGGCCAAAGCCAACCTTTAAACAAATTGCTGTGATGTTTTGGAACGCTTCCGGATATTCCAGCTTCTGAGGTTGAAGGTATTATTAGAAGAGTGTTGACCAATGGCACAGGTTATATAAGGGGAAGCTTTGGAGGAAGGAAACCAAGGAAAACACCTGGGGACAAAGGGTAATGCCGTGAAGTCAACAGGAAGGAAGATACGCAAGGCAACTGAAAGGAAATAGGGGTTGCGAAACAGAGAAGGACAGAAGGTGATGTGGTTGAAGACACGAGTCTGGAAAAAGTGTAACGGGGACAACAAGAAAAATAAGTTTATGGTGCAAAAGTGTGAAATTAGACTTTCCCCACTTTCCTGTTGATTTCCGCTTAATTTTCTTACATGGGTCATGCTGCTTCTGCTGTTAACAAGTAAACACCATACATTTGAAATAGAACACAACAAGGACCTGAAGCAGGCATGGGCAAACTTTGGCCCTCCAGGTGTTTTGGACTTCAACTCCCACAATTCCTAACAGAAATCATCTCTGAACAAATGCCAAGAAAAGTTCATGATCACCTGTTGTTGTGCGTCTTCAAATTGTTTCCAACTTTTGGCAACCCTAGGGCTATCGTGTTTTCTGGGGACAAATCACCACCTTGTGATTAACTGAACTGTTATTTTGCTGCAAGCTCCTTTTACGAAATGCTTCCTGTTTTAAGAGTGTTAAGAAAAACAAGGTAATTAAGTCACAATTATAGAGAAAACATCTATGTGCAGCAGTGCAAGGTGATAGGTCTCCTATGTACCTTAATAAAATGCTTGTGAAATGTTTTATCTAGGATATTACCGGCCCAGCCACACCACAAAATACACAGAAGACAGTCCTGGTGGAGATTTTGATTTCTTTTCTCGCCTAGTAACTCGCTGGGAAGCAGTGGCTCGAATCCCTGGTGACGTCACACGCCAAGCAGTTGTGAGATCTGGTGAGACGAAGCACAGGATAGGCCGATTGCTCAAAGTATAATTGGATGGGTTGAGCATCCTCTATTGATACATTGGTTGGATTGTGTTAATTTTGTGATTGTTTTAAATTTGATATATAATAATAATAATAATAATAATAATGATCTATTTATTTATTAATATTAATTTATTTACTAATATTAATTAATTAATTAAATTATTAATAATTATTTACCGAATTATTTATTTATCAATAATTATTTAAGTGGCCTGCACTTAAACACAATCGGCGCTGACAAGATTACCATCTGCCAGCTGCAAAAGGCCACCCTACTGAGATCTGCACGCATTATTCGCCGATACATCACACAGTCCTAGAGACTTGGGAAGTGCCCAACGTGTGATCCAATACATCAGCCAGCAGAGTGATCTTGTCTGCTGTGAATTCATCTTGTTGTGTTTCAAATAATAATAATAATAATAATAATAATAATAATACGACTCTGTCACAAGCCAGTAAAGGTGGTCCCAGTGATGATCGGCACACTGGGTGCAGTGCGTAAAGACCTTGGCCTGCACTTAAACACAATTGGCGCTGACAAATTTACCATCTGTCAGCTGCAAAAGGCCACTATACTGGGATATGCACGCATTATTCGCTGATACATCACACCATCCTATACACTTGGGAAGTGTCTGACGTGTGATCCAATACAACAGCCAGCAGAGTGATCTTGTTTGTTGTGGATTCATCTTGTTGTGTTTCAAATAATAATAATAATAATAATAATAATAACAACAACAACAACAACAGGCCAGTGAATGTGGTCCCAGTGGTGATCGGCACACTGGGTGCAGTGGCTAAAGACCTTGGCCTGCACTTAAACATATTTGGCGCTGAAAAGATAATAATAATAACAACAAGCCAGTGAATTATTATTATTATTAAACTTTATTTGTATCCCGCTAGCATCTCCCACAGGACTCGATGCGGCTTACAAAGGCCAAGGCCTCAACAAACAATACAACAAAACCTAGGCAAATTAAACCAATTAAAGCAATCTAAAACAACAAGCAATGAACAATCCACTAAGGCACAATAAAACTGGGCCGGGCCAGAGTAAGGGTACAAGGGTTAAAAGTGCTGATGTGACAGGTGGAAATGAGGCTCATGGACAAGTGCAGTGTGCAATGTGCGGCCGTCTTGGCTTTAATAAAGTCCTTGTGGGACTTGGTAATGGAGGTTTCCTATTCAGGAAAGGCACATCGGAACTGTAATGCACTCTACGTTGGGCTGCCCTTGAAAACGGCTCGGAAATTCCAACTGGTCCAACGAGCAGCAGCCAGGATGTTGACTGGCGCTCCCTACAGAGAGAGGTCAACCCTCCTGTTCAAGGAGCTCCACTGGCTGCCGTTTATCTACCGAGCCCAATTTAAGGTGCAGGTGCTTACCTACAAAGCCCTGAACGGTTTGGGACCAGCCTACCTGCATGACCGCATCTCCGTCTACAAACCCACAGGCTCTCTCCGTTCATCTGGAGAGGCCCTGCTTGTGATCCCACCTGCGTCGCAAGCGCGTTTGGTGGGGACACGAGACAGGGCCTTTTCCGTGGTGGCCCCCCGACTCTGGAACACCCTCCCCAAATATCTTAGACAGGCTCCTACATTGGCAGTCTTCAGAAAGAACTTGAAGACCTGAATGTGGTCCCAGTGGTGATCGGCACACTGGGTGCAGTGGCTAAAGACCTTGGCCTGCACTTAAACATAATTGGCGCTGAAAAGATAATAATAATAATAATAATAATAATAATAATAACAACAATAACAAGCCAGTCAATGTGGTCCCAGTGGTGATCGGCACACTGGGTGCAGTGCTTAAAGACCTGCACTTAAACATAATTGGCGCTGACAAGATAATAATAATAACAACAACAACACAACCAGTACAGGTGGTCCCAGCGGTCATCGGCAGACTGGGTGCCGTGCTAAAAGATCTCAGCGGCATTTGGAAACAATAAACATTGACAAAATTACGATCTGTCAACTGCAAAAGGCCACCTGACTTGGATCTGCGTGCATCATTTGAAAATACATCACACAGTCCTAGATGCTTAGGAAGTGTTCGACTTGTGATTTTGTGATACGAAATCCAGCATATAGATCTTGTTTGCTTTTTTTTTTTTTTTTTTTGTCGTCATGTCAGGAGTGACTTGAGAAACTGCAAGTTGCTTCTGGTGTGAGTGAATTGGCCTTCTGCAAGGACGTTGCCCAGGGCACGCCCGGATGATTTGATGTTTTTATCATCCTTGTGGGAGGCTTCTTTCATGTCCCCGCATGAGGTGCTGGAGCTGATAGAGGGAGCTCATCCGCCTCTACCTGGATTCGAACCTGCGACCTGTCGGTCTTCACTCCTGCTGGCACAGGGGTTTAACCCACTGTGCCACCGGGGGCTCCTCTCGTTTGCTGTGGCATACTGTGTTTTTGTGTCAGTAAAATAATAATAATAATAATAATAATAATAATAATAATAATACATTTGATATGTTACTTATTTTGTTTTATGTTATCTACTATGTTTTATGACCATAAGCTGCTTTGGGTCCCTTGTTGGGAGATGCGGCGGAGTATAAATAAAGTGATGTGGAAAGTTCTCAGAACTAAACATTGCTCTCTAAATGGCTATTGTTCCTTTACTTGAACACAGGTGTTGTGCTGGGCAGAGACGGCGGTGCCATCGCCCAAATGCTGTGGCCCTTTCGCCTCGGTGTGGGAGGGCCCATCGGCTCTGGCCGCCAGCCTTTTCCTTGGATCCACGTGGCGGATTTGGCGGGCATTTTGGCCCATGCGTTGGAACGGGAAGGAGTCAGCGGGATCCTGAACGGCGTCTCACCAACTGCTGTTACCACCACAAATAAGGACTTTGCCCAAGTGATGGGGTCAGTGCTCAGGCGGCCCGCCCTGTTGCCCCTGCCGGGTTTTGCCATTTCGGCCATTTTTGGCCCCGAACGAAGCATCATGTTGCTGGAAGGGCAGCGAGTGGAGCCCAAGCGGACTCTGGAGAGCGGCTACAGCTTTGCGTTCCCTGATCTTCCCTCTGCCCTCCGGGATATCTTAGTCTGAGCTGATAAAAAAGAAACCTAGGCGGTATCAGTTATATATAATGCTGCTGCTGGTGTGTTATAAATTATCAGATGCATTATACTGTAAGATTATATTTACTTGAAGCCATGGATATGTCCAAAGATCATTATATTACCATTATAGAGCAGAGATACAGCAAAGAATACATTTCATCTTCACTATATTTCAAATGGTAATAAATGAGTGGGTTGTTGTGAGTTTTCCGGGCTGTATGGCCATGTTCCAGAAGCACTCTGTCCTGACGTTTCACCCACATCTATGGTAGGCATCCTCTGAGGTTGAAGGGTCTGTTGTAAACTAGGCAAGTGGGGTTTATATATCTGTGGAAGGTCCAGGGTGGGAGAAAGGACTCTTATGTGTTAGAGGCATGTGTGAATGTTGCAATTGGCCACCTTAATTAGCATTGAATGGCCTTGCAACTTCAAAGCCTGGCTGGTTGCTGCCTGGAGAAATCCTTTGTTGGGAGGTGTTAGCTGGTCCTGATTGTTTCTTGTCTGGAATTCCCCTGTGGCCAGTTGCAACATTCACACTTGCCTCAAGCAGACAAGAGTTCTTTCTCCCACCCTGGACATTATTCCACAGATATATAAACCCAATTTTTCTAGTTTCCAACGGACCTCACAACTTCTGAGGATGAGGAAGAACTTCCTGACTGTGAGAGCCATTCAGCAGTGGAACTCTCTGCCCCGGAGTGTGGTGGAGGCTCCTTCTTTGGAAGCTTTTAAACAGAGGCTGGATGGCCATCTGTCAAGCGTGATTTAAATGCAATATTTCTGCTTCTTGGCAGGGGGTTGGACTGGATGGCCCACGAGGTCTCTTCCAACTCTTTGATTCTATGATTCTATGCCTGCCATAGATGTGGGTGAAACGTCAGGAGAGGGTGCTTCTGGAACATGGCCATACAGCCTGGGAAACTCACAGCAACCGAGACATCGGTTTGGTTGTTAAGAAACCTTTTTCGTCTATTTGGGGCATTGTATTGTCGAAGGCATCTCTTGCCGAGGCTTTCACTAGATGGCACTACAGTTGCCGGACGTCCTCGAAGGCCAAGAGGGCGGGCGATAAATTATGAAGGGAATTTCCCAGAGAAAACAAACAAATACAACAGTCATTTCTTTTGCCCCACATCTGGACTTGTTTATAACTTTTTCAGCACAGGGACGAAGGGACTTTAAGAAGAGGACTCCGATTTTCAAGGTAAGACGCCAGGAACGGAAAACCAAGGGCAGAACCTCAAGTGACATTTTAAGGCTGATGTGTCGCTTACATTTTCCAAATTTCGAGACAGATCTGTATTGATTTAAGGCGTTCCACAGGGTGGGACTTCAAAACCTGCCTTTCGCCTTGCGATAAATGAAATAGTAATGCAAGAGGAACATGGGGAGAGAGAGAAAAAGAGTGGATGAACGTATCTTTAAATGCCTTTCACAAACTTTATTCCCATTGGAGATCGCTTCTGGAGCTGTCAAAGGCTTTCATGGCCAGAATTACTGGGTTGTTGTGAGTTTTCTGGGTTTTTTGGCCATGTTCCTGAAGCATTCTCTCCTGATGTTTTGCCCGCATCTATGGCAGGCATCCTCAGAGGTTGTGAGGTCTGTTGGAAACTAGGAAAATGGGGTAAACAAAGAGCGACACTCAAAAATAGGGGAATTCCAGACAAGAAATAATCAGGGCCAACTAATCACCTCCCAACAAAGGATTCCCCTAGGCAGTAAGAAGCTAGACCTTGAAACTGCTAAGCCATTCAATGCTAATCAAGGTGGCCAATTGCAACATTCGCATCTACCTCAAACAGACAAGAGTTCTTTCTCCCACCCTGGACATTATTCGACAGATATATAAACCCCAGTTTTTCCATATGCAGATTTTCACCTTTATTGTGTGTATAGATGTCATTTATTTATTTACAGTACTAGCTTGGGAACCCGGCGCTGCCTGGGTTATTAGAGAAAGTGGGTAATGGCGGTTCTGTAGGCCAAGTTTGGTCTTTATTGGTCATTGGATGACGGTTGCATTGTTTTCGGGAAGTGAGTGAAGGTACTTGAAGTCCCATCATCCATGGTCCAGCCTCCTCCAAACAGCAGCAGGATATAGAGTGGGTCATGGGGGCTCTGTGTGCCAAGTTTGGTCTTTATCAGTCATTGGATGAGGGTGGTAGTGGTTTCAGTAAGTGAGTGAAGGTACTGCAAGCCCCATCATCCATGATCCACCCTCCTCCAAACTGAAACAGGATGTAGATAGGGTCATGGGGGCTCTGTGTGCCAAGTTTGGTCTTTATCAGTCATTGGATGAGGGTGGTAGTGGTTTCAGTAAGTGAGTGAAGGTACTGCAAGTCCCATCATCCATGGTCCAGCCTCCTCCAAACAGCAGCAGGATATAGAGTGGGTCATGGGGGCTCTGCGTGCCAAGTTTGGTCTTTATCAGTCATTGGATGAGGGTGGTAGTGGTTTCAACAAGTGAGTGAAGGTACTGCAAGTCCCATCATCCATGATCCACCCTTCTCCAAACTGAAACAGGATGTAGATAGGGTCATGAGGGCTCTTTGTGCCAAGTTTGGTCTTGATCAGTCATTGGTTCAGGATCGCAGCGGTTTCAGTAAGTGAGTGATGATACTGCAAGTCCCATCATCCATGGTCAACCCTCGGATCACAATGGACATATACATGGTAAACATTCAATGCCACAGGCACACAACATATATAGACAGGCACACAGAGGCTATTTAATTTTCCAGTTTCATGAGGGTATGCTTTTTGAATTCCAGCCACCAGGGGAGTTGTTGCTTCACTTGTGACACCGCTGGAGTACTTCCTCATTCTTTTGCACTCTGCTGGAGAGTTTTATGGCGTCGTAAATTAGTTAAATTTGCCTTCCCACATAAATGGTACCTAATTTTCCTACTTGACAGATGCAACTGTCTTTGGGCTGTAAAGGTTGACAGCAAGCTAGACAAATGGTCGGGAGCTTACTCCGACCCAAGATGGCTTCGAACTCATGACCTTTCTGTCAGTAGTTATTTTTAATGCAGCTGACTCCCAACCTGCTGTGCCAGAACCCAGTCCAATGTATAGATGTATCGATGATAATGATGATTGCTTATTTCCTTGTTTTGAATTTACCTTAAAAGGAGCAATATTAACCCACAGGTGTCATGGCTATCTTTAAAAAAGGGAACTGTGCCATCATCATAAGCTCCAAACTATGATGGGGTGAGTGAGATCAGCCTTGGGGTGACTTCCTTTTTTACTAATGCAGATTAAATTCTGAAAAGCGATGACAGTCGAGAATAAAACGCAGACGCGCTTTGTCGCACGGCCTTCCACCTATCTCTGGGCCGGGTGGATTTTGCAATCTGGAATTTCCCCGTTGACGGCTGTGGGTGCAACCGCATGTCTGAACAGTGCTGAGGGTGTTTGAGTAAGCCAGGAAGAACTTGTAAAAAGTGAAGGAAGCAGTAAAAGGAACGGCTTTCCTTGTCCTCTCCAACCAACCCAAACATTGGGTGATATACACTTGATCCTCACTACCATATAATGCAGTTCGACCCAGCCGCAAGGTGCATCATTCTACACTTTAGTTTGACAGTTTGACTCCACTTTAACTGCTATTGAATCATGTGAGATACAGTTTTACAAGGTCTTTTAGCCTTTTTCTGGCAAAGGAGTGCTGGCACCTCACCAAACTACAGATCCAAGGATTCCATAGCATTGAGCCATGGCAGTTAAAAATGACATCAGATTGCATTCATTCTATGGTGCAGATGCATCCTGATAAGGAATCAGCCTAAGTGCTAAACCCTTGTGCCGGCAGGCCTGCTGACAAAAAGGTCAGCAGTTTGAATCTGGACACCGGGTCCCATCTGTCAGCTCCAGCTTCTCATGTGGGGATATGAGAGAAGCCTCCCACAGGATGATAAAACATTGGGAATCCCTGGGCAACGTCCTTGCAGATGGGCAATTTTCTCACGCCAGAAGCTACTTGCAGTTTCTTCCCTCTCTCCCTCTTTCTCATTCCACCCTTTCATTCTTCCTTCCCTTTTATCTTTCCCTCCTTCCCTCTCTTTCTCCTTCCACCCTTTCATCTGGCCTTCCTTCCCTCTCTCCATCTTTCCTTCCTTCCCTCTCTCCATCTTTTTCCTTCCACCCTTTCATCCTTCCCTTTTATCTTTCCTTCCTTCCCTCCTTCTCTCTTTCTCCTTCCACCCTTTCATCCTTCCCTCTTTCCCTTTTATCTTTCTTTCCTTCCCTCTCTCCCTCTTTCTCCTTCCACCCTTTCATCCTTCCTTCCTTCCCTTTTTATCTTTCTTTCCTTCCCTCTCTCCCTCTTTCTCCTTCCACCCTTCCTTCCTTCCCTTTTTATCTTTCTTTCCTTCCCTCTCTCCCTCTTTCTCCTTCCACCCTTTCATCCTTCCTTCCCTTTTTATCTTTCTTTCCTTCCCTTTCTCCCTCTTTCTCCTTCCATCCTTTCATCCGTCCTACTTCCCTTTTTATCTTTCTTTCCCTCTCTCTTTCTCCTTCCACCCTTTCGTCCTTCCTTCCCTTTTTATCTTTCTTTCCTTCCCTCTCTCCCTCTTTCTCCTTGCACCCTTTCATCCTTCCTTCCCTTTTTATCTTTCCTTCCTTCCTTCCTTCCTTCCTTCCTTCCCTCCTTCCTTCCCTTTTGCCTTTCCTTCCTTCCTTCTTGCTTCCCTCCTTCCCTCTCTCTCTTTCTCCTTCCATCCTTCCCCTCCTCCCTTTCATCCTTCCTTCCTTCCTTCTCTCTTTCCTTCCTCCCTTTCCTTGCTTTCTTCCTTCCTTCCCCGGGCAGCCAGTCTTTCTTGCAGGGAGTGCTAGCATTCGGCTCCCAAGGTTAGCACATTTGCCCAGGCTGGGTGCAGAGTCCTAGCTTGCCTGCCAGGAAGCAGCCAAGAGCCAGCCCTCCTCCTCCTCCTCCTTTCCCCACCTGACCCAAGATGCACCTCCCACTCGGGAAACTCCGAGCCTGCCTTGTTCCGCCTGCCTCCAAAATGGGAGCAAAGGCTTGAAGGATTTGCAAGAAAGGAAAACCACCCGCCTCTGGGGCTCTTCGAGAAACAAAAGCAAAACTTAAAGAGGAGGCAGCAGAGGATGGCTGGAAGGAGAAGAGGACCAGATCCTGGCACCCTTTGGCCTCCAAGACTCGGGTAAGGAAGAGGAGGAAGAAGAGGATTCCCATCCTTCCTTGGAAAGTCCTTTCTTCTCCCTACCTACTATCTATCTATCTATCTATCTATCTATCTATCTATCTATATTTCTAGTTAGCTAGCTAGCAATCCATCCATCCATCCATCTATCTATCTATCTTCATGTTTTCTTGTTGCTGTCTTTGACTTTCTCCTGAAACTATGGATGAGAGATCTCCCAACTCATCTTGACATCAGGCACCAATTCAGGTTTTGCAAAGGCAAGACTTGCTCAAACTACAATTCCCTTGATTCCATAGCATTTGAACCATGACATCCTCAGCTGCATTCATCAGCCAGGCATGGGCAAACTTGGGCCCTCCAGGTGTTTTGGACTTCAACTCCCACCATTCCTAACAGCCGGTAGGCTGTTAGGAATGGTGGGAGTTGAAGTCCAAAACACCTGGAGGGCCCAAGTTTGCCCAAGCCTCACAACTCATGGGAAAACTCACAACTCATGGGATGTCACATTGAGCCGCTTGTTTACTCCTGTTTTGGATTCAAATACCAGAGATCCCACCTAAATTTTAAGAAGAACTTCCCGACAGTAAGAGCTCTTTGACAGTGAAATATTCTGCCTCGGAGTTGCCTTTTCTGGATGGCCATCTGTCAGGAGTGCTTTGATTATGCTTTCTATCACAACCAGAGGTTGATCTGGATGGCTCTTGGGGTCCCTTCCAACGCTATGAATCTATGTTCAATATTATTATTCGTATTTATTTTTACCCCGCTTTTCTTCTATGGGTGGGACATACTAAAGCTCTGTTTGTTTACGTTGTGAAGCCCGAGATAGCCTTTATTGATATGCCTTACCTGTCGCAGCCTGATCATTTCCTATTATGAGTTATCGGGGAAGCCCAGTTTCCAAAGGAAGGATCATTAGTCCTGGTCATCACTATAATGATGATTATGATGATGATGACAACAACTCTGGCACAAGCCAGTAAAGGTGGTGCCAGTTGTGATCGGCACACTGGGTGCAGTGCCTAAAGACCTTGGCCTGCACTTAAACACAATCAGCACTGACAAAATTACCATCTGCCAGCTGCAAATGGCCACTTTACTGGGATCTGCATGCATTATTCACCGATACATCACACAGTCCTAGACACGGGAAGTGTCCGACGTGTGATCCAATACAACAGCCAGCAGAGTGATTCTCTCTGCTGTGGACTTATCTTGCTGTGTTTCAAATAACAACAACAACTGCAAAAGGCCACCTTACTTGGATTTGCAAGCATCATTCAAAAATACATCACACAGTCCTAGATGCTTGGGAATTGTTCGACGTGATTTTGTGATACGAAATCTAGCATATAGATCTCATTTGGTGTGACATACTGTGTTTTTGTGTCAGTAAAATAATAATAATAATAATAATACACTTTATTTATATTCACAGCCTGATCATTTCTTATTATGGCAGTGTTTCTCAATCCTTAATACAGTTATGTATGGTGACCCCCAACCATTACATTATTTTCATTGCTACTTCATAACTGTACTTTTGCTACTGTTTTGTATCGTAATGTAAATATTTGATACGCAGGATGTATTTTCATTCACTGAACCAAATTTGGCACAAATACCCTATACACCCAAATATGAATATTGGTTGGTTGGGGGGGTGGGGGTGGGTGGGTTGATTTTATCATTTGGGAGTTGTAGTTGCTGTGATTTATAGTTAACTACAATCAAAGAACATTCTGAACCCCAGCAACAATGGAACTGAACCAAACTTGGCACACAGAACTCCCATGATCAATGGTAAGCGGCCCTGAGTCCCGCTTTGGGGATAGAGAAGGGCGGGGTACAAATATTATAAATAAAGTTTTATATTATTGACAAATAAACAAATTATATTATTTATAAATAAACAGAAGGGTTTGGTGGGCATTGACCTTGAGCTTTGGAGTTGTAGTTCACCTACATCCAGAGAGCACTGTGGACTGAAACAGTGATGGATCTGGACCAAACTTGGAGGGAATACTCAATATGCCCAAATATGAACAGTGGTGGAGTTTGGGGGAAATAGACCTTGACATTTGGTATTTGTAGTTGTTGGGATTTATAGTTCACCTACAATCAAAGAGCATTCTGAACCCCAGCAACGATTGAACTGGGCCAAACTTCCCACGCAGAACCCCATGCCTTGAAGGGACTTGCTGTCGCAAGCCTCCTTCAAGCCTTGCACGCTCTCCCTTGCTCGTGCATGCGCATTGTGCTGTCATGCGCTCCTGCTCTCCCCACTTAGAGTCTCAGAAACAGCCTTCCCCTTGCTTGAGAGGCTGGCTGTCTGTTTCCAAAAAGGAAGATAAGGATAAGTGGAGAGATCTTCAACCTTCTCTGGCAAAGGGGTTTCTATGACCATCAGAAATATATGTATCTGATGGTCTTCCGTGACCCCTCTGAAACCCCCTCGCAACCCCCCAAGAGGTCCTGATCCCCAGGTTGTGAAAGGCCGTATTATGGATTATTGGGAAAGCTCTGCTTCCACAGGAAGGATCATTAGCCCTACTCATCGCAATAATAATAATAATAATAATAATAATAATAATAATAATAAAAATAAATATTATACATCACACAGTCCTAGACTCTTGGGAAGTGTTTGACTTGTGATTTTGTGATACGAAATTCAGCCTATAGATCTCGTTTGCTGTGACATACTGTGCTTTTGTGTCAATAATATAAAACTTTATTTATATTCCACCCTCTCTGCCCAAGGGGACTTAGGGCAGATTTACACCAAAGATGGCAAACATTTATTGCCAGATCCAATGCTTTCCTTGATTGAATCTATCCATTCGTAACACGGTTATTCTCTTTTCCGACTCCCTTCTATTTTATTGGGAGTTACTGTCTTTTCAAGGGAATCATCTCTTCTCTTCTCTAGGGAGGGTTTGGACTTGACTTTATCTTTGCTGCTGTTAATGGCAGTCAATGCAACTTTTGGCTTATGGTGGTAACCCCATGGATAAGAGACTTCCAAGTCATCCTGACATCACCAGTTTTTGCAAACGTCTTCACTTCCTTGATTGAGTCTATCATCTGGAATGCAGTCTCCCCTTTCCCCTACACTGAAGCATTGTTGACTTTTCTCGTGAGTCACAGAATCATAGAATCACTTATTGCAGGTATTACATTCCAGGACCACCCGCAAAAACTGAAAAATCAAAAAGTAGGGACGCTATATAGCATTCCGAGGGTGAGGCAGAAGCAAGGAGAGAGTATTTTCTGTTGGTCATGGGAGTCCCATGCGCCACGTTTGGTTCAGTTCCATCATTGGTGGAGTTCAGAATGCTTTTTGATTGTAGGTGAACTATAAATCCCAGCAACTACACCTCCCAAATGACAAAATCAATTTTTTGAGTGATGGTCACTCCTTGGGTTAGTAGGTGTTTTGTTGCCAAATTTGGCAGCAATTCGTCCAGTAGTTTTTGAGTTCTGTTAATCCCAAAACCGAACATTACATTTTTATTTATATAGATAAGTAAAAACAGCAAAGTAAAGAAAAACACTTTAAAGGAATAGGTAAATCCAATTAGGTGAAAGGATAAGCGGGAACAAATTAGTCCAAGGTAGAGTTCAACAATGACCAAAAACAAAGTCCACAACTCTCTAACAAAATCCAAAGAACCAGGAAACATTGGTCCAAGGCATGAGCAGGTAATCACAAGAGACACAACCCAAACCAGGAAACAAGAAATCTTTAAGCATGAATCTTCAAAGCAAGGCTTCTCTAATACAAGGACAAGAACTTAGCATGATTCTAAACGATGCTTCATCTGACTGTATTTTCCATGCTTGGAACTTTTAAGCCTTTCCAAGCACTCAGAAATTGGTTTTGCTTTCCTTGAGTGGCCCTTAGCTTTTTCTGGTGAAGCCTAGCAGAATGCCGAAGGCATTGCTCGGCCTGTCTGTTTTGACTAATTTCCGCCCACCTATCTATATGCTCACTAGTTTCTGCAGGTGACGAGTTGTTTTCAAGCTCCAAATCCTGGGAGCTCTCTGGGAGCAATTCAGGGAGTAAGCCATCATCCCGATACCCTGTAGGATCATTCTCATGGGAAACTACACTTTGAACAGGTTATTATATATCTAAACAATTCATAACAGTATCAAAATTGTAGTAACAATTCGGGGGGGGGGGGGTCCCTACAACATGGGGAACTGTATTAAAGAGTCATGGCATTAGAAAGGTTGAGAAACACTGATCTAGAAAGACCTGTGGTCATGAAGGGAATTTGTGTGCTGGGTAAGTTCAGATCCATCATCAGTGGAACTCACCCAACTCTCTGGATGTGGGTGGACTACAACTCCCATCATCCTCAGTTAATTCCCCCCAACCCAACCTGTATTTTAAGTTGGCTGGTGTTACAACATACAGGTGTCCGAAGCGCTATGGTAGCCACTGTTGTTACTGATGTGTATCTAAACACTAGATAGGAAGTGCTAGAGTACAACAGCATTGCGTCGTGCGGGCAAATGGGTTGCTAAGGTTGCGGACTTTGCCCGAATTGTCAACAGTGTGGATTTGGAGCGACAGTCCACTTGAAGCTTCCCAAAAGGCTGGAACTTTTTGAGCGAGGAGTCTGACAATATTATAATAATCCTGTGGTTATGGGTACTTGCAATAAATTGAATTTAGTTAGATCTGCAATATTTTTTGAATAATGGCTGTTTCTTCTTCATTGCAAGGGAGTTAGAGTTTTTGTTTTAGTTGCAATTGGTTGTGGGAGTTATAGTATAGCTAAGTATTTCGCCTTCTCTGCTAAAGAGCATTGGTTCGTCTCTAAACTTTTAACTTCCTGGATTCCACAGCATTGAGCCATAACAGTTTAAAGTGGTGTCAAACTGAATTTATTTATTTATTTATTTATGTATTTACAGTATTTATATTCTGTCCTTCTCACCCCGCAGGGAACTCACGGTGGATCACAATGCACACATCCATAGCAAACATTCAATGCCATAGACACACAACATATATGTTGTTGTTCATTCGTTCAGTCGTCTCCGGCTCTTCGTGACCTCATGGACCAGCCCACTCCAGAGCTCTCTGTCAGCCGTCACCACCCCCAGCTCCTTCAAGGTCAACATATATACAACATATATAGACAGACACAAAGAGGCTATCTAACTTTCCAGCTTCATGAGGGTATGTTCGAATTCTGGCCACCGGGAGAATTCGCCACCCACTTGTGACACCAATGGAGTACTTCCTCATTCTTTTGCACATGCTGGAGGGTTTTATGGCATCGTAAATTAGTTAAATTAGCCTCCCCGCATAAGCGGTACCTAAATTTCCTATTTGACAGATAATAATAATAATAATAATAATAATACTTTATTTGTACCCCGCTACCATCTCGAGCGGCGTGAGCTTCCGCTGTCAGCCCTAGCTTCTGCCAACCTAGCAGTTTGAAAACATGCAAATATGAGTAGATCAATAGGTACCGCTCCGGCGGGAAGGTAACGGTGCTCCATGCGGTCATGCTGGCCACATGACCTTGGAGGTGTCTATGGACAACGCTGGCTCTTCGGCTTAGAAATGGAGATGAGCACCACACCCCAGAGTCAGGCATGACTGGACTTAATGCCAGGGGACAACCTTTACCTACCATCTCCCCAAGGGACTCGGTGCGGCTTACATGAGGCCAAGCCCACAGCACATCAATAAACAAAGGCAATAACAAATAATCAATACAAACAGTTAGAATAAAATAAAATAAATAAAACTCAAAAACAAAAAATACACAATAAGCAATAAACAATAACAATAATAACATACAGCATTTAAAAACCTATGGCCGGGCCAAATGTAATAATTCAAATTTAAAATGCTGGACATGAACAAGGAGGTAAACTGGGATAGGGTTTTCAGAGAAAGATGAGGGCACACAGACAATCCTAAATCAACATTAAAGTGCATTTGAGGACATATTGCTAAGAGTTTGCCTTAGTCTGGGAAGGCACACTGGAACAACCACGTTTTCAGGCTCCTCCTAAAGACTGCCAGTGTTGGGGCATGTCTGATGTCCTTAGGGAGTGAATTCCAGAGTCGAGGGGCCACCACAGAGAAGGCCCTCTCCCTCGTCCCACCAATCGTGCCTGCGAAGGAGCGTGAGCAGGGCTTCTCCAATGATCGAAGAGATTGTGTGGGTTTGTACACAGTAATGCGGTCACGCAAGTAGGCGGGTCCCAAACCATTCAGGGCTTTGTAGGTAAGAACCTGCACCTTGAATTGGGACCGGAAAATGAACAGCAGCCAGTGGAGCTCCTTAAACAGGAGGGTTGAGTGCTCCCTGTAAGAAGCAACTATCTTTTGGGTCAACAGCAAGCTAGACAAATGGTCGGGAGCTTATTCAAACCTAGGCTGGCTTCAAACCCATGACCTTCAGTCAGTTTTGATTTTAATGCAATTGACTACCAACCAATTGCGCCGCAACCCGATCCAAACTATTATATAGTGAAGTCGCACCCTTTGTTTTGTTGCTTTCACTTTCTCTTGGCATGGTTTAATGGAGGAAATATATGTTTGAGCTTGATCAGCCCCGTGTGAAATACTGATTGCAATCCTCCAAATAATACGTATAATCATCTGCCCTGGATAAAGTGTGCAGATAGAGGAAATGTTTCCTAGGGTCGTCTTTATTACTATGGGACTATTCTGCATTTTTGTGGGTGACGGCTTTCAGAAAACTTTGTGGCAAGGTGAGGCAAGTGGGCGGATGGTAGAAATGGGGAAACCCTAGCTCTTAATCTCTGGAAACACACAGTAATCTGTTTGGCTTTTGCAAGTGTGGCCCAGCCACTTGGAAATAAATACGTATAGACATAAGGACTAGCAACGTGATCCTTCTATTTAAATAAAAATGAACAAAAGCAAACCAGAAAGTTGACATTCTTGAAAGGCTTGGTTTTGAAAGCAAGTCAGTTTCTCCACATGCCATGTCATGGTGGGTTGCTAACAGCTTTACCTGTGGCTTTGTAGGTAATTTCCTCTTATGCTAATATTTCTGTTTTCCAATACGCTTCCCTCATTGTATTGTATTGGACATTGGACTGGGCTGTGGCACAGCTAGTTAGTAGCCAGCTGCATTCAATCACTACTGACCAAGAGGTCATGAGTTCGAAGCTAGTCCGGGTCGGAATGAGCTCCCGATCACTAATAGTCTAGCTTGCTGTTGACCTATTTATTTAGGGCTTTTATATCCCGTCCCTCCAGCAAAAGATCACCGCCTTGTCGGGGCGCTGGAGCTTGAGCACCTCAATGATGTCATGAGCGAAACCGTGAAGGGCCACCCAAGACGGGACGGTTGTGGCAGAGAGGTCAGACCAAGCGTGATCCCTGGGGAAGGCAATGGCAAACCACTCCAGTATCCTTGCCAAGAAAACTAAATGGACCAGTACAACCAGAGATATGTCGGTATGCCATTGGAAGATGGGACTCCCAGGTCGGAAGATGGCCAAAATGCTACTGGGGAGGAGCAGAGGATAAGTTCAACTAGCCCCAGATGTGATGACGCAGCTAGCTCAAAGCCGAAAGGAAGGCTAGCGGCCGACGGTACTGGAGGCGAACGACGAATCCGATGCTCTAAAGATCAACACACCATAGGAACCTGGAATGTAAGATCTATGAGCCAGGGCAAATTGGATGTTGTTATTGGTGAGATGTCAAGACTAAAGATAGACATTCTGGGGGTCAGCGAACTGAAATGGACTGGAATGGGCCACTTCACATCAGATGACCACCAGGTCTACTACTGCGGACAAGAGGAACATCGAAGAAATGGAGTAGCCTTCATAATTAATAAGAAATTCGCTAAAGCGGTGCTTGGATACAACCCAAAAAATGACAGAATGATCTCAATTCGAGTGCAAGGAAAGCCTTTCAACATCACAGTGATCCAAATATACGCCCCAACCACAGCTGCTGAAGAAGCAGAAGTAGATCAGTTCTATGAGGATCTGCAGGACCTACTGGATAATACACCAAAAAGAGACATTATTTTCATTACAGGAGACTGGAATGCCAAGGTGGGAAGTCAAATGACAACTGGGATCACAGGCAAGCATGGTCTGGGAGAACAAAATGAAGCGGGACGCAGGCTGATAGAATTCTGCCAGGAAAACTCGCTGTGTATAACGAATACTCTCTTCCAACAACCTAAAAGACGGCTTTATACATGGACCTCACCAGATGGTCAACACCGAAATCAGATTGACTACATCCTTTGCAGCCAAAGGTGGCGGACATCCATCCAGTCGGTGAAAACGAGACCTGGAGCTGACTGTAGCTCAGATCACGAACTTCTTATTGCCCAATTTAGAATAAAACTAAAGAGATCAGGGAAAATACACAGACCAGTTAGATATGATCTCACTAACATTCCTAGCGAATATACAGTGGAAGTGAAGAACAGATTTGAAGGACTAGATTTAGTAAACAGAGTCCCAGAAGAACTATGGACAGAAGTCCGCGACATTGTTCAGGAGGCGGCAACAAAGTACGTTCCAAAGAAAAAGAAAACCAAGAAGGCAAAATGGTTGTCTGCTGAGACACTGGAAGTAGCCCAAGAAAGGAGGAAAGCAAAAGGAAACAGTGAAAAGGGGAGATATGCCCAGTTAAATGCGCAATTCCAGAGGTTAGCCAGAAGAGATAAGGAACTATTTTTAAATAAGCAATGCATGGAAGTGGAAGAAGACAACAGAATAGGAAGGACAAGAGACCTCTTCCAGAAAATTAGAAACATTGGAGGTAAATTTCAGGCAAAAATTGGTATGATAAGAAACAAAGATGGCAGGGACCTAACAGAAGCTGAAGAGATCAAGAGAAGGTGGCGAGACTATACAGAAGATCTGTATAGGAAGGATAACAATATCGAGGATAGCTTTGACGGTGTGGTGAATGAATTAGAACCAGACATCCTGAGGAGTGAGGTTGAATGGGCCTTAAGAAGCATTGCTAACAACAAGGCAGCAGGAGATGATGGGATCCCAGCTGAACTGTTTAAAATCTTAAAAGATGATGCTGTCAAGGTGATGCATGCCATTTGCCAGCAAATATGGAAAACACAAGAATGGCCATCAGACTGGAAAAAATCAACTTATATCCCCATACCAAAAAAGGGAAATGCGAAAGACTGCTCAAACTTCCGTACAGTGGCCCTTATTTCTCATGCCAGTAAGGTAATGCTCAAGATCCTGCAAGGAAGACTCCAGCAATACATGGAGCGAGAGTTGCCAGATGTTCAAGCTGGGTTTAGAAAAGGCAGAGGAACGAGAGACCAGATTGCCAATATCCGCTGGATAATGGAGAAAGGCAGGGAGTTTCAGAAAAACATCTACTTCTGCTTCATTGACTATTCTAAAGCCTTTGACTGTGTGGATCATCATAAATTGTGGCAAGTTCTTGGTGGGATGGGCATACCAAGCCACCTTGTCTCTCTCCTGAGGAATCTGTACAAGGACCAAGTAGCAACAGTCAGAACTGACCACGGAACAACAGACTGGTTCAAGATTGGGAAAGGCGTACGGCAAGGCTGCATCCTCTCACCCAACCTTTTAAACTTGTATGCAGAACACATCATGCGATGTGCGGGGCTGGATGAATGCAAAGCTGGGGTGAAAATTGCTGGAAGAAACATTAACAACCTCAGATATGCAGATGACACCACTCTGATGGCCGAAAGCGAGGAGGAGCTGAGGAGCCTTCTAATCAAGGTGAAAGAAGAAAGCGCAAAAGCCGGGTTGCAGCTAAACGTCAAAAAAACCAAGATTATGGCAACAAGAATGATTGACAACTGGAAAATAGAGGGAGAAACCGTGGAGGCCGTGACAGACTTTGTATTTCTAGGTGCAAAGATTACTGCAGATGCAGACTGTAGCCAGGAAATCAGAAGACGCTTACTTCTTGGGAGGAGAGCAATGTCCAGTCTCGATAAAATAGTGAAGAGTAGAGACATCAGACTTGCAACAAAGATCCGCCTAGTCAAAGCCATGGTATTCCCTGTAGTCACCTACGGATGTGAGAGCTGGACCTTAGGGAAGGCTGAGCGAAGGAAGATCGATGCTTTTGAGCTGTGGTGTTGGAGGAAAGTTCTGAGAGTGCCTTGGACTGCGAGAAGATCCAACCAGTCCATCCTCCAGGAAATAAAGCCCGACTGCTCACTGGAGGGAAAGATACTAGAGACAAAGCTGAAGTACTTTGGCCACATCATGAGGAGACAGGAAAGCCTAGAGAAGACAATTATGCTGGGGAAAGTGGAAGGCAAAAGGAAGAGGGGCCGACCAAGGGCAAGATGGATGGATGGCATCCTTGAAGTGACTGGACTGACCTTGAGGGAGCTGGGGGTGGTAACGGCCGACAGGGAGCTCTGGCGTAGGCTGGTCCATGAGGTCACGAAGAGTCGGAGACGACTGAACGAATGAACAACAACAACAACATATCCCGTCCTTTCTCAACCTCCGCAGAGGGACTCAGGACGGCTAACAAAGTGGCACCCCATGGCGCCCACATCAAAACATAAATATACAATTAACAGCAATGTAATAGTAACAACAATATAAAACAGTATAAACAATATAAAAACAACATAAAAACAGACAACAAATAGTCAGTGGTCACCGATTTAATTCATTATCCAAGGGCAGTCCATCAATTCTAAATGTCAACACGTCAGTAGATCAGCCTATTCTCCAAAGGCCTAATCCCATAGCCAGGATTTTACTTGTTTCTGGAAAGTCAAGAGGGATGCAGCAGATCTAATTTCACTCGGGAGGGAGTTCCAGGGGGCCACCACAGAAAAGGCCCTGTCCCTTGTCCCCGCTAGACGCAACTGTGACAATGGGGGGACAATGAGCAGGGTCTCCTCAGATGATCTTAGGGCCCTAGGTGGATTGTAGCGGGAGATACATTCGGACAAGTAAACTGGGCCAGAACCGTTAAGGGTTTTATAGGCCAAAGCCAGCACTTTGAATTGTGCTCGGAAGCTGATAGGCAGACAGTGGAGCTGGCGTAACAATTTATTTATTTATTTATTTATTTAGCAATTTTGTATACCGGTCTTCTCCCCTCTATCGGGGGACTCGGGCCGGTTTCCAACAATAAAATCACAGAACATATTCAATTAAAACGTTACAACAGCAAAATGCAGTCACATAATAACAATGGTCAGTCGTCATAGTGAATTCGTTGTCCATCATTCATCGTCATCTATCCGATCACAGAAATATTGATTCACTCGTTGAAAGCCAAACCCTATAGCCAGGTTTTCACCCGTTTTCTGAACGACAGAATGGAGGGGGCAGTTCTGATCTCCAGTGGGAGAGAGCTCCAGAGTCGAGGGGTCACCACCGAGAAGGCCCTGTCCCTCGTCCCCACCAGATGCGCCTGAGAGGCCGGTGGGACCGAGAGCAGGGCCCCTCCAGACGATCTTAACAACCTAGATGGTTCAAGAGCGTTGTGTGCTCCCTGTACCCTGCCCCAGTGCCCTAGTGAGCAGCCTGGCTGCCGAACATTGGAGTAGTTGAAGCTTCCGGGCAGTCTTCAGAGGCAACCCCATGTAGAGTGCGTTGCAGTAGACTATTTGGAATGTAACAAGAGCGTGGACCACCACGGCCAAGTCAGGCTTCCCAAGGTGCAGCCCGAAAGACAGTTGCATCTGTCAAGTAGGAAATTTACGTACCGCTTTATGCCGGGAGGCTAATTTAACTAATTTACAATGCCATAAAACCTTCCAGCAGCATGCAGAAGAAAGAGGAAGTACTCCATCAAAGGACCCAGTGTCACAAATGGACAGTGAAGTGGCAGATCCCCCTGTGTCTGGAACCAAGCATACCCTCATGAAGCCGGAAAAAGCTGGAATGTTAAATTGTCTCTGTGTCGGTCTATATATGTTCTATGTCTAAATGGCATTGAATGTCTGCCATATATATGTGCATTGTAGTCCCCTGTGGGGTGAAAGGGCGGAATATAAATACTGTAAATAAATAAATTTTATTTATTTATTTATTTATTTATTTGTCGTGTCAGGGCAACCAAAATAAATAAATAAATTATCATAGAATCAAAGAGTTGGAAGAGACCTCATGGGCCATCCAGTCCAACCCCCTGCCAAGAAGCAGGAATGTTGCATTCAAATCACTCCTGACAGATGGCCATCCAGCCTCTGTTTAAAAGCTTCCAAAGAAGGAGCTTCCACCACACTCCAGGGCAGAGAGTTCCACTGCTGAACGGCTCTCACAGTCAGGAAGTTCTTCCTCGTGTTCAGATGGAATCTCCTCTCTTGTAGTTTGAAGCCATTGTTCCATGTCCTAGTCTCCAGGGAAGCAGAGAACAAGCTTGCTCCCTCCTCCCTGTGGCTTCCTTTCACATATTTATACATGGCTATCATATCTCCTCTCAGCCTTCTCTTCTTCAGGCTAAACATTCCCAGCTCCTTAAGCCGCTCCTCATAGGGCTTGTTCTCCAGACCCTTGATCATTTTAGTCGCCCTCCTCTGGACACATTCCAGCTTGTCAATATCTCTCTTGAATTGTGGTGCGCAGAATTGGACACAATATTCCAGGTGTGATCTAACCAAAGCGGAATAGAGGGGTAGCATTACTTCCCTAGATCTAGACACTTTGCTCCTATTGATGCAGGCCAAAATCCCATTGGCTTTTTTTTGGCACCACATCACATTGTTGCAAAGGGAAGTTTTAGTCTTGAATGATCAATTAAGATCCAGGAACCTTACAGAATCGCTGTGTCTTTGTTCTACCTGTTCCAATGTGGCTTTCAGTTTTCTGAGCTTCTACTTGAAGGGCTCCAAAGGTCACTGTGGGGACTGTCCCAAGGTGCTCCTGTGCATTGAGAAACCACCTCTTCCTGATGCAATTACTTCTAAGAGTTACTTTTTTATAATGTGTTATACAGTAAGTGGAGTTCCCAGTGGTGCAGTGGGTTAAACCGCTGAGCTGCTGTACTTGTTGACTGAAAGGTCAGCAATTCAAATACAGGGAGCAAAGTGAGCTCCCACTGTTAGCCCCAGCTTCTGTCAACCTAACACTTCGGAAACATGCAAATGTGAGTAGATAATGAGATATCTTGGAGACGGGACCCAGGTTCGAACATGAATTTAATTTTAAGTTTCATACCCGGTGGTAATTTTATACACAACATTCTTAATAGTTCTGTGCATGAAACAAAATGTGTGTATGCTGAATGATCTGAAAGTGAAGGCGTCACCGCCTTAGCCATCCATGTGGACAATTTTGGGTTTTGGAGTATTTTGGTTTTCGGAATAAGGGATGCTCAACCCATATCTATGGGGCCGCAGTGGGTTAAACCGCTGAGTTGCAGAACTTGCTGACCAGAAGGTCTGCGGATCTAATCTGCGGGACAGGGTGAGCTCCTGCTGTTACCCCAGCTGGTTTCAAACTGCCAACCTAGCAGTTCGAAAACATGCAAATGCGAGTAGATAAATAGGAACTGCTCCGGCAGGAAGATAACGACGTTCCATGCTGTCATGCTGGCCACATTACCTTGGAGGTGTCTGTGGACAATGCCGGCTCTTCGGCTTAGAAATGGAGATGAGCCCCACCCTCCAGAGTCGGACATGACTAGACTTAATGTCAGGGGAAACCTTTACCTTTATACAGTAAGCCCTCCAACTTTGTGGGTTTAATTTCTGCAGATCTGATTATGCATTGATTTTTTTAATGAGGTAGGTCCTTGTAGTCTCAGTTTGAATATGTTTTTTATGGTTTTTAACTGAATGTGTTTAATACCAATGATATTTAATTCTGCTTTAATGTTTGTTTGTTGGTATATTTGTAGATTTTGAATGCTTTTAATCTAAGCCGCTATGAGTTTCCTTGTGGAAAGAAAAAGTGGAGTAAACATAATAATAAGGTGTCCCCGGTGGCGCAGTGGGTTAAATCCTTGTGCTAGCAGGACTGAAGACCGACAGGTCAGAGGTTCGAATCCAGGGAGAGCACGGATGAGCTCCCTCTGTGAGCTCCAGCTCCCCATGTGGGGACATGAGAGAAGCCTCCCACAAGGATGGTAAAACATCAAAACATCCCAGCATCTCCTGGGCAACGTCCTTGCAGACGGCCAATTCTCTCACACCAGAAGCAACTTGCAGTTTCTCAAGTCGCTCCTGACACAAAAACAAAACCAAACATAATAATGATGATAATAATAATGACAACAGCAACTTCTACGGAGGTTGACCATGGAATGGTACTGAAGGACCCAAGATCCTTAGAGACAACACCTCTCTGGGAATTTCTTAGTCTTCTAGCACAATGTTATGGTGGACATTAACTATAACGTAACACTTGAAGACCTAGAGATTTCTAGAGAGGTCTTCTATGATTTTTTTTTAAAAAATAACTCTATTTTAATTCATGGTTTTCCCACTTTCACGGGAGCCATGTGTCCCTAATCTCAGTGATGGTCAAGGGAGGAATGTATTCAAAGTAAAGTTCTCATCTAGAATCCGTTGGTCTCTTAGTTGATTGGGCTAACAAAGGTTTTCTTTTCCAGTTGCCCCATAGCCACCTAGCAGCAGATACTGTCATCTGAACAAAGTGTGACCCTGCAACCGGCAGCCTCCCACAATGCCGACCAGCGGGAGGACCTTGGATGAATTTGCCGTGTCCGAGGAGGCGCAAGAGGTGGTGACGCAGCATCGGCCCCGCATCGAACAGCTCTTTGGGGTCGAGCTTAATGTCCTGGGGGTCTTGGGGTTGGACCAGGGCCCTGGCGGGGACCTTCCGGAGGCCAGGAAGATCTGGTTGCAACTGCAGGGCCATGGAGACAACCTACAGAGAGCAAAGGTAAGAGATCTGGAAGCATCTGGAGACCAGAATGGCCATGGGGAGCCTTAAAACATGGCAGAAATGTCCTCCTAGAGCAGTGCTTCTCAACTTGGGGGTCGGGATCCTTGCGGGGTCGTGAGGGGATGTCAGAGGGGTCGCCAAACAGTATTTTCTGTTGGTCATGGGGGGAAGTGAGAGCAGGCATGCTTGGCGCATGGCAGCATGGTGTGCATGTGCGGGTGATGGAGAGCATACAAGGTTGGAGGGAGGCTCGTGCCAGTGAGGCTCTTCAAGGCATAGGGGTTCTGGGTGGGAAGTTTGGCCCAATTCTATCCTTGGTGCTCTTTGATTATAGGGGAACTATAAATCCAAGTAACTACAACTCCCAAGTGTCAAGGTGTATCTTCCCCAAACTCCACCAGTGTTCACATTTGGGCATATTGAATATTCATGCCAAGTTTGATCCAAATCCATCATTGTTTGAGTCCACAGTGCTCTCTGGATATAGGTAAACTACAACTCCAAGGTCAATGCCCAACAAATCCTTTCAGAACTTTCGGCAGTTCTTTGTACTAAGTTTGGTTCCATTCCTTCGTTGGTAGAATTCAGAATGCTCTTTGATTGTAGGTGAACTATAAATCCCAGCAATTACAACTCCCAAATGATAAAATCAACCCCCCCAACCCCCCCCCCCCCCCCCCCCAGTATTCAAATGTTGTTGTACCGGGTATTTGTGCCAAATTTGGTCCAGTGAATGAAAATACATCCTGCATATCAGATATTTACATTACAATTCATAATAGTAGCAAAATTACAGTGAGGAAGTATGGTTGGGGGTCACCACCACATGGGGAACTATATTAAGGGGTCGCGGCATTTGGAAGGTTGAGAAACACTGTCCTAGAGGACATGGGGGATATTTGGTGACATATTATTTCTGTTTTGGGTGATGAAAGGATATGATGGTGATATGGCCCTCTGTAGAACCTCCAGCCTTCCACTTTTGTCCACCTCCACTTTAGGAGGTTCTCAAAAAGGTTGTCAGGTTGACACCAGGTTTAGGAGGTTCTCAAGGAGGTTGTCAGGTTGTCTCCAGTCTTTGTTTTGTTTGAAGGCTCTGAGATGAAGCATGTAGCTTTGTATAGCATGGGATGGCAATCACACATCTCTCCAGAACGAGTGTGGAGAAGAGCAAACCTACAGATCACCTGCTGCAATGCAACCTGAGCCCTGCTACGTGCACAATGGAGGACCAGAGGCACTCCAAGTGGCCAGCTACTGGTCAAAGGACATTTAATCAACTACATAGCTTGCAAACTTTGTGTTTTGTTTTGTTTGTTTAAAAAGTGCAATACAACTGTTTAGTTTGCTCCTGACACAATAAATAAATAAATCTCTCCAGAAGTGGAATCATGATGCTTCAGATTTTGTAGGATTACTAATCCCCATGGTGCTAGCCAACATTGCCAATGTGAAGGTATATCAGGAGCTGCATTCCAACAACCTAACATGATTCCCATTCTTGGAATATAATAACAAATCAACAGGGAGGCACTGGAAACTATACCATGGATCAAGTTTTATATCAATTCATCAATAGGCCCTTCTCTTTCACAGGAATTGAAAGTGGAAAAAATGAATCAAAATATTTATTTGGGGTCCTGATTCCGAAAATTGCATTGGATCGACCACATCAGCTCTAGTTTCTGATATAGAACATATGCCATCCAGTAGCCGCCATCTGCTCGCCCACACAAAACCATATTTAATAAATCTCGGCACTATAAGAGGGTTTTGCAGACCAGTTGCTGTTCTTGCAACAGTGTAGTAACACTGAGGCCGCGGACCATATTTTAGTTCTTGTGGACCACTAGTGGTCCACGGACCACAGGTTGGGAACCATTGCTGTAGAGCACATATTAATCAAACCTGCAAATGTGGAGGGCTGACTTCATTAGTTTTTGGAGAGAGTGGTTGACTGCAATAGACTTCATAGAAAATGATTGCAATATGAAATTTCCCATAACAAAAGATGTTGTTCTGCCCAAAAATGTTTTCATGTCTTCAATGTCACATCCAGATATGCTTTGTTTTCCAGGAATACATCAAAGGCCTTTGTGCTCCGGAGCTGAGTGAGGAGGTTTACTACCCTAAAGACATGCAGTGCATCTTTTTGGGCGCCCAAGGATTATTCTTGAACTGCCTCACCCAAGGGACGTCTGCTCACATTACCTTTCTCCGCCCTGGAGTCTTGCTGATCTCAGGTTTGGCTGAGGCTTTCGTCATGGCCCAGAGCCGGATCCAAGAGTTTGTGGGAAAACACCAGAAGAACCTCAAGCTTCCAGAGGAACGGGAGGCCCAGGTCAAGCGAGCCTTCCGGGATTTGGTGGAGACCTACGATGACAAGCATGCAATGGACCTCTTGATCCTGCCCACATCGGTCAAAGAGGAGCTACTCAACTTGGTGAAGGAGAGTCAGGAAGACAGACAAGGGAGTGAATGCTGGACAACACCTAGCCTTGACCAAAACTCTTCTCTAGAATGGGAAACAGTAACTCTGGGTGGTGGCAGGCCACAATCACCCAAAAGACCTCAGAATACATTTGGGTTACCAATGGGACTGACAATAATCCGAGAAGAGAACAGAAGTAGAGACTGTAGTGTTGAATTGCCAGCAGGTTTTGCCAGGCTTCAAGAATCTCCTCCAAAGTCCCATGATTTTACCCAACCACAGTGTTCTTCTAGTAGGCATCGAAATGCTAGGACTGACCAAGACCAAGCTTTGCCTCAGGCATCAAGGGTTGACTTTCCCAGGGGCTTTGCTGAGGCTGAATTGAATGCGAGGCCTCAGGACTTCCGATATGGTTTGAACGGTCTTCAGGGTTGGCATGAGACAAGTGCTTCAAGGCCAGCGCTTCCTAAGAGTTCCCCCCAACCCATCCCAGCTGCAAGGACTACTCATAAAACATGTACTTTTCCTGGTTATGCAGGTTTAACTGAGTCTTTGGAGGATAAACAAGAGGAAGGGAAGAGTTTTCTTTGTGCAAGGGATTCCAGTCCTGCTAGCTTGCCTGAAGAAACCTCTGAGGAGGAAGTGTCCTCAGACATCCAGTTGTCATCGTGGACAGAGAAGGAGTTCAAAATGAGGCTAAACTTCTTTAAAACCATGGGCTATGAGGAGCGGGTGGTTAAGAAGATTCTTTTGGAGGGCGGCGTGCGGGAAGCGCCTTCCACCATCTTGGATAAGGTCCACATGGCAGAAGCAGGACAGAAAGGAGATCTCGTCCTCCCCCAGATAGAGCCTGGGGGGAAAGAGTTTCCCCCTCCTTCACCTGAAAAGATGCAGGATGAAAATGAGTACATGAGGGAGATCATCAGAACTGCAGTGGCCAACTGTGGTCACTCGCCTAGTGAGATCTCCACAGAGATACACACAGGAGCCCCACTCGCAGATATACTGAGGCGTCTTCATGAGAAAGGAGAAGATCAAGAAGGTGCGACGGGAACCTCGGCAATGAAGACAGAACATGGTGGGCAGCCTGGTGTCCATCGGGCAACCGTTTTGAATCACAAGGAACCCTCACTGTGGAAACGTGATAATAATACTGAGCGGAACAGTGGGTCTCCATTCCATGAGGAGCCCCATGCCTCACCACCGAACCCACCAGTTGTTGCTTTTTCTCCTGACATTCCCTCCGCCGGTAATTTTTTGTCTTCTACATCAGATTCTGAGGAGAACCACTCCTCAGAAAGCACCAGCTTTGGGCTTTCCCACCATGGCCCAGTGTCTACGGTAACCGGAGCCCAGCGCTTTGAGGAGGCTCTCCAGACGCAGTTCAAGCTCAAGCTGGCCAACACACCTGGGAAGAAGAACCTGCGGATGGTCATCATTGATGGCAGCAACGTAGCCATGATGTGAGTATGAGCTGGTGAGAGGAGGCCTGAGGAGACATTCTAATTCTTCAGATGGTCCTTTGGATGAGAGATGGTCATATCTAGAGCAGTCATTTTAAAATAATTTCATGTGGTTGTGTCAATAATCGTGGACAAGTGTTATGAATCATTTTTCAAAAACTCAAAGCATGGGTTCTTTTTATTGCAATTTTCCAGTAAAAAAAAAAAGAGTATCAGAACTTTTACAGAACAATATTTAGACATACAGACATACAGGTTCTATGGATTCACAAATCTACAGTTACATTGGCTAGCAAACAAAGGGGAATTGCATTTTCACTCTGCATTCACATTACATATAAACATTCATCCATTACCATGCATACATCACCATTTCACCATTCTTCCTCCATGAAGAACATCTCTTAGGCCAAACTGCTTCCTTGCAAATCTGCCATCACATAGTTCCATAACTTCAAAACTGCAAAACACCAAAATGCATCGTTTCTCTAAGCACAATGCCAAAGATCAGATCTCTGTTTTCCATACAGTAGAACCTGACTTCCCTGCACAAACCCCAAAGCTCCTTCCTCTTCCCTTGAGAAAAGGAGGTATACACCTTCTCTGTCCTTCCCATGGACCAGAGCATGGCGGGTGAGCAGCTCTGCCGTCTGTCACAATTTTTGGACTGTAATAAGATCTCTTATATAGCAATATTTTGCTGATGTTGTCCCAAAGTTGTAAATTATTGACAGGTTATTTGGCCAGCCTGAAACATGATGATTGCATCTCAGTTTCCGGGCAGATGTTGACTCTTCCTAATAGGTGTTGGTCTTGTGCTGACTTCCTTCTTAACAACCTTGGCTTAAAAGAGCCATTGTCTCTGATTAATGTAAACACATTGTTTTCCCCAAAAGTTTTTATCACTGTCACAGTTCTTATCGATGTCAGCAGTTAATCAACTTTTAATTACAGTTTAGCAAGCAGTAGTCATTGCAGGTCTTAATATTTTTGAATGGTGTCTTCAGAATTATTTGCTCCCATTAATTCATTCCTTTCATACAATTCCAGTCAAACCATATATCATATTTCATCATGACACAAGGCTATATTTGGTGAGTAGAAGAAGACCATGGCTAACCCAGTGTAGTTTTCCCAACACTTGAGCCTTCTAAATAGCTCACACTGTTCTTTTTCAGGCTCGAGGAAGAACTAATTATTTGCCAGTTATCAACCAATCCGGTTGCCATAATCTTGTTTTTTTTATGTTTAACTGTAACCCAGCTTTTGCACTTTCTTCTTTCACCTTGGTTAGAAGGCTCCTCAGCTCCTCCTCTCTTTTAGCCATCAGAGTGGTATCATCTACATATCTAAGGCTGTTAATATTTCTTCCAGCAATTTTAACTCCAGCCTTGCATTCGTCAAGCCCTACATGTCGCATGATGTGTTCTGCATACCAGTTGAATAGGTCAGGTGAAAGTATACAGCCCTGTCGTATTCCTTTCCCACTCTTGAACCAGTCTGTTCAAACTTGAACCTAGGGCTTATCCCACATGAATATGAGGGTCATAGTTTAATGAGGCTGTTAAAGGTTGCTAAAGGCTCCTCCCTAAACTACAAACCCCAGAATTCTGAGGAGGCAGAAACCAGATTTTAAGTGGATTTTTACTCTAGTGTGATGAGGCCATTATAAACAGACAAACGTCAAATAGAGGAGGCTTGAGAAAGTTGCTATCTCCAACAATAATTGTGTTGTGTGAAAAGGCTGTGGAGCCTGGCAAGTTCAGTGTCTGTCCAGCATGCTTTACATATTACACTTTTGCGAAAATGATGCTGCTCCAATGGTTGACTCATAAACTGCTATGATAGTTATATAAAATAACCAATAATTTGACAGGTGCCTTTAGTGGCAAAATGTGCCACGCTATATTTGGAAATGGGCCATGATGTCAGTTTTGCTTCTCTTTCACTTTGAGATTCCAAAGAGTTTATAAATTTTGTCACAGTATGAGTGTATATTTTCCCCTTTGGCACATGTCTACTTTCCTTTGGCCTTATGATCACTGTCTGAACTTTCCCTCATGTTTGTTCTCAGAGAGAATGGAGGTGCTATTAGGAAAACCATTCCATCCATCAATCACCCTAGGGTTATTTATCATGTCGGGAGCAAACCAAACAGTTGTATTGCATTTTTAACAAAAAAAACAAACAAACAAAACACAAAGTTTGCAAGCTTTGTGGTAGTTGATTAAAAGTCCTTTGACCAGTAGCTGGTCACTTGGAGTGCCTCTGGTGTTGCTACAAGAAGGTCCTCCAATGTGCATGTGGCAGGGCTCAGGTTGCATCGCAGCAGATGGTCTGTAGTTTGCTCTTCTCCACACTCGCATGTCATGGATTCCGCTTTGTAGCTCCACTTCTTAAAGTTGGCTCTGCATCTCGTGGTGCGCGAGCGCAGTCTGTTCAGCGCCTTCGAAGTTGCCCAGTCTTCTGTGTGCCCAAGAGGGAGTCTCTCATTTGGTATCAGCCATTGATTGAGGTTCCGGGTTTGAACCTGCCACTTTTGGACTCTCGCTTGCTGAGGTGTTCCAGCAAGTGTCTTCGTAGATCTTAGAAAACAATTTCTTGATTTAAGTCGTTGACGTGCTGGCTGATACCCAAACAGGGGATGAGCTGGAGATGTCACTGCCTTGGTCCTTTCATTATTGGCTGCTACTTCCCGGCGGATGTCAGGTGGTGCAATACCGGCCAAACAGTGTAATTTCTCCAGTGGTGTGGTGCGCAGACACCCCGTGATGATGCGGTATGTCTCATTAAGAGCCACATCTACTGTTTTGGCATGGTGAGATGTGTTCCAAACTGGGCACGCATACTCAGCAACAGAGTAGCATAGCGCAAGGGCAGATGTCTTCACTGTGTCTGGTTGTGATCCCCAGGTTGTGCCAGCTTTCATATGATATTGTTTCTAGCGCCCACTTTTTGCTAGATATTCAGGCAGTGCTTCTTGTAGGTCAGAGCACGGGCCAGAGTGACTCCCAGGTATTTCGATGCGCCTATACTATACTATACTATACTATACTATACATCTATACTATAGATTTAATGCAACCTGACAGCACTTTAACCTCCATGGCTCACTTCTCTGGAATCATGAGACCTGTCATTTTATAAGGTCTTTGGTCTTCTCCGCCAAACTGTTAATCTCCAGGAATCCATAGTATTTAACTGTGTCAATTCAAGTAATGTCAAGTTACATTAATTCTACAGATGCACCTTAAGAGTCATATCTGATTGGGAAATGAAAGCATTATTATATCTGTATTGGACCATTTTTGTAGGCTGCCTCATTCCAAAGATCCGTAATGTTTAATTATACCCAGTGTGAATGTGCTCAAGGAGTTTTTCAATCATATATGGTTAAACCTGGCCATGCTTTGCTGTGGCTTAGTCTGATATGAAATGAATGTGAAAGTAAAGTATTGTTGTGAACACAGATTCACCGAGGAAACACATCATTCAATTCAATACCCTGTCTTACGTTGCTGTGTTTATGTGGAATGAAAGGAGAGGAAAGAAAAAGAGGTTTTTACCAGAAATCAGGTTTTTATTGTAAAGCTAGTGGATTGACTACATTTTTGATTTCTCATTTTTCTGCATAAACATAAAAATCTGATGGTTTATTGACTCAGGAGCATGCGACGTACTATTGCCCATGAGAGAAGCACTTGTTTTCTAAATTCAAAACGCACACTTGCAAAGATTTTACTGAAAGTCATAGCAAATGCAAGGCATATTGGAAATAGAAGTCATTTGAACTCAAACGTCATATTGGTCGTTTATGAATTGTTGCTTTAATTAGATTGTTCGTCAATTTTTAAATTACTAAACATGTGCCATTGCATAACTTTGGCCAAGGTACTGCAAACCCCATCATTCATGATCTAACCTCCACCTATTGGCACCAGGACATGAAGTGGGTCATGGGGGGTCTATGTGTCAAGTTTGGTACTGATCTGCCATTGGTGTGAGTCACAGTGGTTTGTGAGAGCCAAATCGAGTGAAGGAACTGCAAATCCCATCATACCTGCTCCATCTTCCCACAATCCACACCAGGATGTAAAATGGGTCATGGGGGGCTCTGTGTGCCAAGTTTGGTCCAGATCCCTCATTCATGCGGGTCGTCATGGTCTGCGGGAGGCAGTTCAGTTGAAGGTACTGCAAATCCCATCTTCCATGGTCCATCCTCCGCAAACTGCACCTGGGCATGAAGTGGGTCATGGGGAGGAGGCAGGTCTGTGTGCCAAATTTGGTCCTGATCTGCCATTGGTGTCAGTCGCAGTGGTCTGTCGGACCTCAATCGGGTGAAGGAACTGCAAATCCTATCATACCTGCCCCATTCTTCCCACAATCTGCACCAGGATATAAAGTGGGTCATGGGGGGCTCTGTGTGCCAAGTTTGGTTCAGGTCCCTCATTCATGCGGGTCGCAGTGGCCTGCGGGAGGCAGTTCAGTTGAAGGTATTGCAAATCCCATTATCCATGGTCCATCCTCCCCCAAACTGCACGACATAAAGTGGGTCATGGGGGGGGGGCTCTGTGTGCCAAGTTTGGTCCAGGTTGCTCATTCATGCGGGTCGCAATGGTCTGCAGGAGGCAATTCAGGTGAAGGTACTGCAAATCCCATCATCCATGGTCCACCCTCCCCCAAACCGCACTAGGATGTAAAGTGGGTCATGGGGGGTTGGAATGCAAGGTTGTGTCAAAATGTCAAGCCAATCAACAGTCTACTTTTCAAGTTTTGTGAGCGCAAACATACACAGGCTGTGTTTTTATAAATAGAGATTAAGGATCGCTTCTCTTTGGGAACCTTTGGTCCTTGAACCTGATCCAATATTATATGTCACCAATATACGTTCTGATTTGGATTAAAGTAGCTTTGCAGTGGTACTTTATGGTGATGGGAGTTGTAGTTCAGTCTAAAAGACATGGTAGTGTTTGTTGACATTTTCAATGAAGCGTTTCCCATTCTATGCTGCATTCCCCTACAAGTTTAAGTCGGGGTGGAATTACCAAATGGATTTTTCCTAGACATGAGTGGACATGCTTGAACCTTAAAGTGGCACTTTCTGTTCTTCTAGGCACGGTCTCAACCAATTCTTCTCGTGCCGAGGCATCGCTTTGGCGGTACAATATTTCTGGGACCGGGGGCACCGGGAAGTGACCGTCCTAGTCCCTCAGCACCGGATGGAAGAAGACTCCAACGTGAGAGGTAAGAAAAATGGAAGACTTCTGCCTAATGCACAAAGATATTCCCACTGTGCATCTGCACTGTAGAATTCATGCAGTTTGATCTCACTTTAACTGCCATACCTCAAAGCTATGGAATCATAGGAATTGTAGTTCTACAAGACATTTAGTCTTCTCTGCCGAAGAGTGCTGGTGTCTCACCAAACTACAAATTCTAGTATTTCATACCATTGAACCATACTCAGTCTGTTAGAGTAGACTCATACTGAGTAGAGTAGACTCATACTCATACTGTTAGAGTAGACCTGGGCAAACTTGGGCCTTCCAGGTGTTTTGGACTTCAACTCCCACAATTTGTAACAGACGCAGGCCCATTCCTTTTTCCTCGAAGCCATTTAAGCGTAATCATCATCCGACCCTCAAACTAGTTCCAAGATTTCATAACTTTCACAGTAAAACTAGTTTGAAACGGTATCAAAAGACCTGCTGGTGGGGGATAATGGGAATTGCAATCATAGAGGGTACCAGCTTGGCTTTCCTTTCCTTCAGCATTATATTATCTAAGTCTGCAATCTTTTGCATAATTTTACTGATATTAGTTCAGCTTGGTTCGAAATAAGAGATTGGGTCTGACAGCTGCAGCTTTAGTAAGAAGTAAAGGATGCGTGAACGAGAAATAGCAACTTCCCGGCTCTGTTGCTGCAATTTTGGTGATGACTCTTGTTGGGGTTTTCCCTCCTTGTCCTCTTCCCAAATGCAGAGAAGCACTACTTGGTCGAGTTGCACAAGCTGAGCATCCTCTCTCTCACCCCCTCGCGCAAAATAGACGGGAAAGGCATCGTCCCGTACGATGACAGGTCAGTGAAACCTTTTGCAGACCCAATGGAGGGTTCCTATTTCGACATCTCAAAATAGCATTTCTCTCCACCTTTTTGGTCACTAACAGAGCAACCTTGCTTCTATTTGTCATTAGCCGTCTAATAATAATAATCATCATCATCATAATTGCAAAGACTCTGGCACAAGCCAGTCAAGGTGGCCCCAGTGGTGATCGGCACACTGGGCGCAGTGCCTAAAGACCTTGGCCTGCACTTAAAAACAATCGGCGCTGACAAAATTACCATCTGTCAGCTACAGAAGGGCACCTAACTGGGATCTGCACACATTATTTGCCGATACATCACACAGTCCAGGTGACAGCAGGATTGACGAGAAACAACTGGAAAAGATGACACGATATGAGGATTTAAAGATCAAACTGCAAAGACAAACCAGTAAAGGTGGTCCCAGTGGTGATCGGCACACTGGGTGGAGTGCCTAAAGACCTTGGCCTGTACTTAAAAACAATCGGCCCTGACAAAATTACCATCTGCCAGCTGCAGAAGGCCACCTAACTGGGATTTGCACACATTATTCGCCGATACATCACACAGTCCTAGACACTTGGGAAGTGTCCGATGTGTGATCCAATACAACAGCCAGCAGAGTGCCTGTTGTGGACTCAACTTCTTGTGTTTCAAATAACAACAACACTTGATTTATTTATTTACTATATTTATATTCTGCCCCATCTTTCACCCCGAAGGGGACTCAGAGCAGCTTACAAGTTATAGGTACATACAATATATTATCTTATTAGAATAGCACAATATTGGAATTATATATTACTATCTTGTACGGTAAAGATAAAGGTTTCCCCTGACATTAACTCTAGTCGTGTTCGACTCTGGTGGGTGGTGCTCATCTCGATTTCTAAGCCAAAGAGTCGGCATTGTCCATAGACACCTTCAAGGTCATGTGGTCAGCATCACTGCATGGTGCACTGTTCCCTTCCTGCAGAAGCCGTACATATTGATCTACTTGCATGTTTTCAAACTGCTAGATTGGCAGAAGCTGGGGCTAACAGTGGGAGGTCACCCTGCTCCCTGCATTTGAACCGCTGACCTTTCAGTCAGCAAGTTCAGCAGCTCAGCAGTTTAACTGGCTGTGCTGCCACCAGGTGGCCCCTTACTATATTGTATTATACCACTATACTGCAATATTATTAGTAACATTTTTTTGTGTCAGGAGTGACTTGAGAAATTGCAAGTTGCTTCTGGTATGAGAGAATTGACCATCTGCAAGGATGTTGCCCAGGGGATGCCCAGATGTTTTGATGTTTTACCATCCTTGTGTTTTACCATCCTTCTCTCATGTCCCCGCATGGGGAGCCACAGATGACAAAAAGAGGTCATCCACACTCTCCCTGGATTCGATCCTGCGACCCGTCGGTCTTAGTCCTGCTGACACAAGGGTTTAACCCATTGAGCCACTGGGGCCTCCATAACATATCATTATTATAACATATAATTATATTATTATATTGTATTATTATTAGTATTATATTGCATTATTATGATCAATATTATATGTACATACAATATATTATATTATTAGCATAGCACAATATTATTATTATATATTATTATATTGATATTCTACTCTATCTCCCCGAAGGGACTTGGAGTGGATTACAATATATACAGATAGACAAACATTCAGTGCCTTTAATATAGTGGAATAACAATGACACACAAATACACAGAACAAAGATAAAGGCTTCCCCTTTCATCTCCGGCTTTCTGGAGGTGGTACTCCACTCTGGCCATGGGGAGGTGCTCTTGTTCCATTTCCAAGCCAAGGAGCCTGTTGTCCATAGACACCTCCTGGTCATGTTGCCGGCATGGATGCATGGGCACCTTTATTACCTTCCTGCCAAAGCGGTACCTCTTGATCTACTCATATTTACATGTTTTCAAACTGCTAGATCCCAACCTGTGGATCGTGAGGGAGTTCCAGAGGGGTCACCAAAGACCATCAGCTAGGGCTAACAGCGAGAGCTCACCCCAACCTGCAGCTTCGAACTCCCAACCTTTAGATCAGCAGATTCAACAATTCAATGGTTTGGTAAAGAGAGATACATATAGCGCATCTACACTGTCGAATTAATGCAGTTTGACATCACTTGAACTTCCATTACTTAATGCTATGGAATCATGATAGTTGGGAGTTCTATATGAACTCTTCCAAAGAGGGCTGGTGCCTCACCAAACTACAGCTCTCACAATTCCATATCATTGAGCCATGGTAGTTAAAAGCTGCATTAATTCTACAGTGTAGATGCACTCACAGGCAGACAGAAAGTAGATTTTAGGATTCGCAGGGGGAGAAAGGTTCCCTTTAGCGATGTTCAGAAAGTGGGAATTGGTATTATCTCATGTAGACTGAGAAAACTTGTGGTGGTGGACACTTCCGAAAACGCTTCTTCCGTTTTGATTCTTATCTATTTTGGGGCCAAACTTGGACTGTCCCTGGGATTTCCCCCAGGCTGGGCTTTCCAGTTTGCAAGGCACCGGATACCTTGATGGTTTGATGAGGTCACATGAGCCACGGCTGTGAGCAGAAGCAGGAAATGAATCTGCCAGCAGACGGAGCCCAGGAGGGTGAGGCACACGCATGACTTTTGAGTCATGGTGCTGGGTGGATGCAACGCACAGAGGAACAAAAGCCCATTGTGGTGGACCAGGAGAAGGAATGAGAAAGCGCTTCCCTGCAGGAAAA
Organism: Anolis sagrei; assembly: GCF_037176765.1. NCBI lineage: Eukaryota > Metazoa > Chordata > Lepidosauria > Squamata > Anolidae > Anolis > Anolis sagrei. The sequence continues at coordinate 12,951,979 of NC_090026.1, read as the reverse complement.
TACCCTTGTTGTTCTTGATCATTTTTAAAGCCTATATCCCATCGTTTCTCAACCTGTGGGTCGTGAGAGGGTTTCAGAGGGGTCACCAAAGACCATCAGGCAACACATATTCCTGATGGTCTTAGGAACCCCTTTGGCAGAGAAGGCTGAAGATCTCTCCGCCTGTCCTTCTCTTCCTTTTTGGAAACAGACGGTGACTCTGCTGTGATTGGCCAGCCTCTCAGCCAAGAGCATGGCTGTTTCTGAGACTCCAAGCTTCATGCATCTTATTTGACAGTTGACACACACACTATAACTGATGTCTTGCATGCTCCAACAAAATATACCTAGATACATATCTAATATTTAAGGCACCAAAATGTGGGTTGGCCAGTGTAATGTATGATAGGTTTCCTCAGAACAAGAAATATTTGGAAACCAATAAGATAAAAATGTCATACTAAATTTTCTCTTTCTTTCTGTGTTCCTTCTATATACCCCATCCCCCTTTTAGGTTTATGCTCAAGTTAGCAGAACAGACAAATGGCGTCATTGTCACCAATGACCAGTTTCGGGATCTGGCCAAAGAGTCCAAGAAGTGGATCAGGATCATCAAGGAAAGGTGAGAAAGATCCTGGAGATCTCAACCTTCCTATTGTTTTGATAGGATTTGGTCTCCGATAATGCAAAGTTGCTGATGTTATGGACTTTGGGAAGGGAAATGTTGTTATTAAAGAAATTATTATTATTATTATTATTATTATTACTAATATTATTTCTTTATTAAAGAAATTAAGGAAAATGTAGTTATGTTTATGTATGTGAGGTATAGTATAGGTAAAATGTTAAAGATCTGTTGGGAGGAGGTAAGCATGTGGAATGTTTGGAACGACTTGTGATTGGCTGAATGTTGGAAAAAAATCTTAAAAGGTGGAGGGCACTTAGTTGGAAAGACAAGAGGTTAGAGTAAGAGACAGAAGTCTGTCAAAATTAGGAGCAAGTTAGGGGAAGAGTTAGATTTAGAAATACATAATGTGTCTCCCCGTATGAACCATCATTAAGATCATCCAGAGAGCCCCTGCGCTCAGTCCCACCTCCTTCGCAGGCACAATTGGTGGGAACGAGAGACAGGGCCTTCTTAGTGGTGGCCCCTCGGTTGTAGAACTCTCTCCCTAGCAACATTACATCAGCCCTTTCCCTCCTGACAATCAGCTAGAGAGTAAAATGTGGCTTTGGGATCAAACCCTTTGGAGAATAATACAGTGCAATGGATGGATTTGGAATTATGTGCAATGACTACCAGAATGACCTAGGCTATGATTACGGATAGCGTGGTTTATAATGGTAATTGCAATGTTTTAATGTTTTCTAACCTTGATTTTAAAATTTTAATTGAAATGTTTATTTAATTGTATGTTGTTTTTAAAGCATTGAATCATTGCCTATGTTGTAAACCGCCTTGAGTCCTCTTCGGGGTCGAGAAAGGCGGGATACAAATATAGTAAATAAATAAATAAATAAATAAATAAATAAATAAATAAAATAAGAGAGATATGCGAGTCAGTTAAGCTTGGTTAGGTTTAAGAGCTATTGAATAACAATTTCTGTATGCCACTTCTTTTTAATAAAGTGGTTTTTGTATGTTACGCCTGAGAATAGTGCAATAGCACTATTGGTTGAATTCGGACACATAGAGTCACTACGACAGTGGTTCCCAACCCTTTTTTTGACCAGGGACCACTCTCCAACATTAGCACCAAAAGAGATAAGAATCTGTTTTGGTCAACTTTAGATTTGGTTTGGTTATTTGGAGTGCTGATTCAGAAAACTGCATTGAATAGACCACATCAGCTCTAGTTTCTGATACAAAACATATGCCACCCAGTAGTCACCATCTACTTGACCACAGAAAACCGTATTCAATAATCTAGCTGATGTGGTCTATCCAATGTAATTTTCTGAATCAGCACCCCAAATTACTCCAGGAACAGGATTAAAAATGAAGACACCAAGGCACCCTTCTTCCAGGTGCCACATGGAAGGGCTCTACTCAGGGAACGGAGGAGGAGGAGAAGCATTCAGAAGGCTTGTTGTTATGCCTTTCATGGGTAGTCAGCCTCTCCCCTCCCAACATCCCCATTGCCTTGGCACTAAAAGAGGGTTTCGCGAGACCAGTCGCTCTCGTTGCAACGGTGTAGTAACAGTGAGGCCACAGACCATATTTTAGTTCTTGTGGACCATTGGTGGTCCACGAACCACAGATTGGGAACCACTGACATAGAGTCACTAAGAGGACGTAAAGATACCCTGAAAGGTGTTCTCATATGAGGAAGGGGGTAGCAAAACTTAAGTTTGTTATTTATAGTTTTCCCCACTTTCATAGGGGTCTTGAACCCCGAACACTTGCAAAAGTGGAGGACCTACTGTATAAAAGTCTCACAGAGGAATCATGAAAGCACTTAGATCCTTCTGATGTTTTGGGACCAGAGCAGTAAGACAATTAGAAATTCTGGTATTTGAAGGCAGTGGTTGAACCAATGGTGGAATCTCACAGGCTCATCTTGACGTCTCTGTTTCTGTCTCACCCAGCCTACTGCAGTACATTTTCGTGGGGAACATCTTCATGGTTCCTGATGACCCCTTAGGAAGAGAAGGACCCACCTTAATAGAATTCTTGAAGAAAAATCCAAGGTATCCATCCACAGTTGGAAATGATAATCTTATCCTGAGCTTGGTTGAGATTGTCGTGCATAAATTAAAACAGGAATGAGCCACTAATGACGAAGTGGGAGACATTACTCCTGCCACGGGTGGGGTGGTTGTTCCAATACAATTGCAAATTGAGATATGTCAATTCTGGTTTCGGAAATCACCCAGTTGATACGAACAGTTTGGTATGTAAGGGTGGGAAAGGAAAGTCAGATGACCATGTTTTTGGTGTTACCTGGAGTGGTTTTCTTAAGGCAGACAGGGTTTGTATTTTCAGTTAAAAAAATTAAAATTTCACAAATTTTCATGGGTTGCAAAATAGGCCTTTGTGTCTTGTCTAACCCTGATTCTATGGCATCTGTAAGTCACATTTCCCATTTTGAATTAAAATAGCCAAGACATGATGATATGATGGCCTTCAACCTGGGACTTCTCTCACCAAAGTGTCTCACAGACTAAGGCTTACCTCACACTGTGAGGCCTTCTCACAGTCTGAAACCTTTCTCCCACTGAGGCAAACTAACATAGAAGCCTACTATGCTACCTGCAGGGCTGTAGCAGGGGGCGGGGAGGTGTTTAGGGGTTCAAACACCCCCCAAAATTTTTCAGGTTAAAAAAAAAACTGGTTTACTCATGAATTTTAACTGGTTAACCAAATCTCCATGCTAAGTCTATGAAAAGCAAAATGTCTATACAAAATATAGAATGAACCATTCTATTTAAATTATTTTGTGTTATAGAACTACTCTTCATAAAAAAAAAAATTCAAACCCCCTCCCCCAATTTTTTTCTGGGTACAAAGCTGCACACCTGTTTATATAGAACTACAGCTTTTGCTGAGTCATTGCCTCCATTTAATCCTTTCCGTGCTTGACTCACATGTTTGTAATTAAAAATACCTAGTTAATTTTAAATATTTTTGACAATCTTGCCATAAACATTGGCACTGCTCCATCATGTGGCCAGCAGTGAAGGGTGCATGGATTTTGAGAAGGGAAAATTAATTTGTGATCTCAAAGGAATAAAAGTTTTGTATTAAGTACCTCCAGAAAAATGTTGACCAGCTTGGCCAAATGTACTTTCATAGCTAAGCAGTCATTTGGAGAACCTAACAGCCCAATTCCTTTACAAAGCCCAGATGCAAACTCTTCTTGCTTTATGTTCCCAACAGCAAGACCAAGACTCCAAGTTGCCATTCCTTCAGTGGCCGGCCGGCCCCTCCACCCCTCCCCATTCGTCCCACATCGCAGACGGAGGTCCTTCATTTACGAGACAGGAAGCCACCTGGGGTTTTGCTTGGAGACCGAAGGCGGGATCCTCAAGATACCCCCACTGAGAAAGAGGCGCTTCGGCCTGATGTGGAAACAGAAAGGCTCAGGAGAGACCTTCTGGAGATCTTTGTGGACCAAGACAGGAAAGTGGATTTTGTACTCATGAGGGATCCTTGCTGTCGAGACCTGAACAAGCTTTCAGAGGCACTTCTCAGCCTCACATTCTGAGCAACTGAAAATTGTTCCACTCAAAAACATGAAGACATTTGCATCCAAGATAATTTTGGAACACCAGGACTGTTGGAGTGACTTCTTTGGGGTACCACCCTTTGAGGAGAGGGATGGAAGAAACGGGCTGCTTATGGTGTGGTAGATATGTAGCACCACTCAGTGCCTTTGACAACCAAATCAGACATTCCTTGGACAATGGATTGTGTCCCATTTACCAGTCGAGTAGCAAAAGCTCAGTTCTAGAAAGAGGCAATCTTAAAAGTGGCATTGAAATAACTCAGGTTTTGTTGTTGTTTATTTGTTCAGTCCCTTCCGACTCTTTGTGGCTTCATGAACCAGCACATGCCAGAGCTCCCTGTCGGCCGTGGCCACCCCCCAGCTCCTTCAAAGTCAAGCCAGTCACTTGAAGGATACCATCCATCCACTTGCCTTTGTTGGCCCCTCTTCCTTTTTCCTTCCATTTTCCCCAGTATCATTATCTTCTCTAATCTTTCCTGTCTTCTCATGATGTGGCCAAAGTACTTCATCTTTGCCTCTACTATCCTTCCCTCCAGTGAACAGTTGGGCTTTATTTCCTAAAGTATGGACTGGTTGGATCTTCTCGTGGTCCAAGGCACTCTCAGAACTTTCCTCCAGCACCACAGTTCAAAAGCATCTATCTTCCTTCGTTCAGCCTTCCCTATGGTCCAGATCTCACATCCATAGGTTACTACAAGGAATACCATTGCTTTAACTATGTGGATCTTCGTTGCCAGTGTGATGTCTCTACTCTTAACTCAGGTTACTGCATGCAATAAAGCCCATTTACAGTAGAGTCTTGCTTATCCGACATCAGAACGTCGGATAAACAAAAATGTCGGATAATAGGGTGTCTCCTACTTTTACCTGTCTGATGTGGTGCTAGACACCTAGATTACTAACAACAGGGACTCAAAAAGTTAAAGCAAGACAATGCCCCAGGGGTAGAGTGCCATGGGTGGGGTGGTTGTTCCAATACAATTTGAAATTATGATATGTCAATTCTGGTTTTGGAAATCACCCAGTTGATGTCCACAGTTTGGAGTGTAAGGGTGGGCAAGGAAAGTCAGATGACCACATTTTTGGTGGTACCTGGGGTGGTTTTCTTGACTTCCCTTTTTCACTTATTGGGAATGGAGAGAGAGTTGGTTTTGGAAATCACCCAGTTGATGTCCACAGTTTGGAGTGTAAGGGTGGGCAAGGAAAGTCAGATGACCACATTTTTGGTGGTACCTGGAGTGGTTTCCTTGACTTGCCTTTTTCACTTATTGGGAATGGAGAGAGAGTTGGGGAGCACTCCTTTAATTGAAGGGGAAATGCTGGAGGAAAAGGGGAGCGTCGGATAAGAAGGAATGTCGGATACGCGAAGGTCGGATAAACGAGACTCTACTGTACGTCCAGCCAAAAGTATGCGAGAGCAATAACCTCCTGGTGGGAAATTTCCCTTTGTAGAGATGTCTCTACTTAATGGACATTCAGTCTTAATTTCCACGATCCTCTCCTTCTCCAGAGAAATTCTGGGAATGGTTTTGTAAGAGGAATTTGCAGAAGGGTTCTCAGTGTCTACAAAATGATGCGTGTTAAAGTCCTATAAAGTGGAGCCCAAACTAATTTAGAGTAGGCAAAGTTCAGATGTAGCCTCTTTTTGAATCTAGTCCATGCATGGTCAAACTTGGACCCTCCAGATGTTTTGGGCTTCAACTCCCACCATTCCTAACAGCCTCAGGCCCCTTCCTTTTCCCCTTTTTCCGCTTAAGCCCCTTCCGCTTAAGCGGCTGAGGGGGGAAAAGGAAGGGGCCTGAGGCTGTTAGGAATGGTGGGAGTTGAAGTCCAAAACACCTGAAAGGCCCAAGTTGGCCCATAACTGATCTACTCCGGATACCAGTCCTTTGAAATATTTTTCTTGAATCAGGGAAGAAATTACCATACAGGACAGATGAAGGCTATACGATGGTCAACGACAATAAACAAAAGCCATTTCAGTTCTATCTCTGGTTCCCCCAGAGACTATTGGTAGACTTATGTTTATATTTTAAAAGAATTGTTTGGATGTCATTGGAAAAAGCAATACTCCTAATTTCAAAGGACATCCAGATTGAAATTTAGACTTGTGGTAGATTCTGAAATGTTGAGCATCCTATTATTACTCCACTTGCCGCTTCCCACATCTCGAAAACAAAATTCAAGATTATTTTTTTCTAAATGTAAAAGGATATGGAAAATTATTTTCAGATTTCCAATCAAAGTGTAAGTTTGTCAGCTTTTTATAGCATCTGTACAGCACTTGGAACTGTTTTCGAACATTAAAGATAAACGTGTTTTCATCGGTTATTTATTAATGAAATGTTTTTAAGACTTTTTTTCGTGTTGGGAACGACTTGAGAAACTGCAAAATGCTTCTGATGTGAGAGAATTGGCTGTCTGCAAGGATGTCGCCCGGGGGATTTGGGGGGGGGGGGGGGGCTGGTGTGCAAACAAGTGAAGAATAGGCTAGTCAATAAGGTGGATAGAACATATAGCAACATAGGAAAAGAGCAGTTGTAACAGGGCCATTTTAACTTTAAAGTGCAGTAATCAAATACAGGAATTTGATTTTAGACCATGGTAAAGGACCATCTCCAGCAAAGGGTCACCGCCTTGTTGTGGCGCTGGAGCTTGAGCACCTCAATGATGTCATGAGCGAAACCGTGAAGGGCCACCCAAGACGGGACGGTCGTGGCAGAGAGGTCAGACCAAGCGTGATCCCTGGGGAAGGCAACGGCAAACCACCCCAGTATCCTTGCCAAGAAAACTAAATGGACCAGTACAACCAGAGATATGTCGGTATGCCATTGGAAGATGGGACTCCCAGGTCGGAAGATGGCCAAAATGCTACTGGGGAGGAGCAGAGGATAAGTTCAACTAGCCCCAGATGTGATGACGCAGCTAGCTCAAAGCCGAAAGGAAGGCTAGCGGCCGACGGTACTGGAGGTGAACGACGAATCCGATGCTCTAAAGATCAACACACCATAGGAACCTGGAATGTAAGATCTATGAGCCAGGGCAAATTGGATGTTGTTATTGGTGAGATGTCAAGACTAAAGATAGACATTCTGGGGGTCAGCGAACTGAAATGGACTGGAATGGGCCACTTCACATCAGATGACCACCAGATCTACTACTGCGGACAAGAGGAACATCGAAGAAATGGAGTAGCCTTCATAATTAATAAGAAATTCGCTAAAGCGGTGCTTGGATACAACCCAAAAAATGACAGAATGATCTCAATTCGAGTGCAAGGAAAGCCTTTCAACATTACAGTGATCCAAATATATGCCCCAACCACAGCTGCTGAAGAAGCAGAAGTAGATCAGTTCTATGAGGATCTGCAGGACCTACTGGATAATACACCAAAAAGAGACATTATTTTCATTACAGGAGACTGGAATGCCAAGGTGGGAAGTCAAATGACAACTGGGATCACAGGCAAGCATGGTCTGGGAGAACAAAATGAAGCGGGACGCAGGCTGATAGAATTTTGCCAGGAAAACTCGCTGTGTATAACGAATACTCTCTTCCCGCAACCTAAAAGACGGCTTTACACATGGACCTCACCAGACGGTCAACACCGAAATCAGATTGACTAGATCCTTTGCAGCCAAAGGTGGCGGACATCCATCCAGTCGGTGAAAACAAGACCTGGGGCTGACTGTAGCTCAGATCACGAACTTCTTATTGCTCAATTTAGAATAAAACTAAAGAGATCAGGGAAAATACACAGACCAGTTAGATATGATCTCACTAACATTCCTAGCGAATATACAGTGGAAGTGAAGAATAGATTTGAAGGGCTAGATTTAGTAAACAGAGTCCCAGAAGAACTATGGACAGAAGTCCGCGACATTGTTCAGGAGGCGGCAACAAAGTACGTCCCAAAGAAAAAGAAAACCAAGAAGGCAAAATGGTTGTCTGCTGAGACACTGGAAGTAGCCCAAGAAAGGAGGAAAGCAAAAGGAAACAGGGATAAGGGGAGATATACCCAGTTAAATGCGCAATTCCAGAGGTTAGCCAGAAGAGACAAGGAACTATTTTTAAACAAGCAATGCATGGAAGTGGAAGAAGACAACAGAATAGGAAGGACAAGAGACCTCTTCCAGAAAATTAGAAACATTGGAGGTAAATTTCAGGCAAAAATTGGTATGATAAGAAACAAAGATGGCAGGGACCTAACAGAAGCTGAAGAGATCAAGAGAAGGTGGCGAGATTATACAGAAGATCTGTATAGGAAGGATAACAATATCGAGGATAGCTTTGACGGTGTGGTGAATGAATTAGAACCAGACATCCTGAGGAGTGAGGTTGAATGGGCCTTAAGAAGCATTGCTAACAACAAGGCAGCAGGAGATGATGGGATCCCAGCTGAACTGTTTAAAATCTTAAAAGATGATGCTGTCAAGGTGATGCATGCCATATGCCAGCAAATATGGAAAACACAAGAATGGCCATCAGACTGGAAAAAATCAACTTACATCCCCATACCAAAAAAGGGAAATGCGAAAGACTGCTCAAACTTCCGTACAGTGGCCCTTATTTCTCATGCCAGTAAGGTAATGCTCAAGATCCTGCAAGGAAGACTCCAGCAATACATGGAGCGAGAGTTGCCAGATGTTCAAGCTGGGTTTAGAAAAGGCAGAGGAACGAGAGACCAGATTGCCAATATCCGCTGGATAATGGAGAAAGGCAGGGAGTTTCAGAAAAACATCTACTTCTGCTTCATTGACTACTCTAAAGCCTTTGACTGTGTGGATCATAATAAATTGTGGCAAGTTCTTGGTGGGATGGGCATACCAAGCCACCTTGTCTCTCTCCTGAGGAATCTGTACAAGGACCAAGTCGCAACAGTCAGAACTGACCACGGAACAACAGACTGGTTCAAGATTGGGAAAGGCGTACGGCAAGGCTGCATCCTCTCACCCAACCTTTTTAACTTGTATGCAGAACACATCATGCGATGTGCGGGGCTTGATGAATGCAAAGCTGGGGTGAAAATTGCTGGAAGAAACATTAACAACCTCAGATATGCAGATGACACCACTCTGATGGCCGAAAGCGAGGAGGAGCTGAGGAGCCTTCTAATCAAGGTGAAAGAAGAAAGCGCAAAAGCCGGGTTGCAGCTGAACGTCAAAAAAACCAAGATTATGGCAACAAGAATGATTGACAACTGGAAAATAGAGGGAGAAAATGTGGAGGCCGTGACAGACTTTGTATTTCTAGGTGCAAAGATTACTGCAGATGCAGACTGTGGCCAGGAAATCAGAAGACGCTTACTTCTTGGGAGGAGAGCAATGTCCAGTCTCGATAAAATAGTAAAGAGTAGAGACATCAGACTGGCAACAAAGATCCGCCTAGTCCAAGCCATGGTATTCCCTGTAGTCACCTACGGATGTGAGAGCTGGACCTTAGGGAAGGCTGAGCAAAGGAAGATCGATGCTTTTGAGCTGTGGTGCTGGAGGAAAGTGCTGAGAGTGCCTTGGACTGCGAGAAGATCCAACCAGTCCATCCTCCAGGAAATAAAGCCCGGCTGCTCACTGGAAGGAAGGATACTAGAGACAAAGTTGAAGTACTTTGGCCACATCATGAGGAGACAGCAAAGCCTAGAGAAAACAATTATGCTGGGGAAAGTGGAAGGCAAAAGGAAGAGGGGCCGACCAAGGGCAAGATGGATGGATGGCATCCTTGAAGTGACTGGACTGACCTTGAAGGAGCTGGGGGTGGTGACGGCCGACAGGGAGCTCTGGTGCGGGCTGGTCCACAAGGTCACGAAGAGTCGGAGACGACTGAATGAATGAACAACAACAACAAAGGACCATCTGTCAAAAGAATGTCAATCGAATGCACAAGCGGAACATCCACATCTTTAGTTCCTTATGAAACGTGGATAGGGAGGGTGCTAGCCTGATCTCCCTGGGGACGGGAGTTCCAGAGATGAGGAGCCACCACCAAGAATGCCCTTTTTCTCATCCCCACCAACCACACCTGAGACAAGGGTGGGAGCAAGAGAAGAGCCTCCCCAGAGGATCTTAAGAGAGCATGTGGACTCATAAGGGAAGATATGGTCACGAAGATAGGCAGGTCCTGAACTGTTTAGAGAAGGGGTTCTCAACCTGTGGGTCCCCAGATGTTTTGGCCTTCAACTCCCAGAAATCCTAACAGCTGGTATACTGGCTGGGATTTCTGGGAGTTGTAGGCCAAAACACATGGGGACCCACATGTTGAGAACCACTGGTTTAGAGCTTTATAGTTGATAACTTGCACCTTGAATTGGGACCGGAAACTTATTGGCAGCCAGTGGAGCTGTTTAAACAGCGGGGTTGACCACTCCCTGTTAACAATCTGGCCGCCAACCATTGCACCAACCTTTGCACCGAGCCGTCTTCAAGGGCAGCCCCACATAGAGTGCATTACAGTAGTCCAATCTTGAGGTAATTAAGGCATGGACTATCATGGTCAAGTCAGACTTCTTGAGGTACGGTTGCACCTGGCGCACAAGCTTTAACTGTGCGAAGGCCTTCCCGGCCACCGCCAACTCCTGAGCATCAAGTGTCAGAGCTGAATCCAGGAGGATCCCCAAAGTAAATAATACATCTTTTATGTAGGAGATACCCCACTACTGAACTTAACCATCTCTGAAATGGAAACAATAGAGACTCCAAAAGAAGAATATAACAGGAGCTTGAACCTTTTAATTTTCATCCCAAGCAAAAAAGATGTTACTTTATCGTTGCTCAGTTCTCTTGTCAAGAGTGGGCCAGGGGAAGGGGTATATGGGTAGGCGGGGAAGGGCTGCGGGTGATCTTAAGTGCCCGGCAAAAGAGCACGGCTTCTTCGCCAAAGCCCAGCCGGTAATGCCACCAGTAGAGCTTCTGCCTGGGTTGCAAGATCACCCGGAGAGGCTCCCCTTCTTCTGCCACTGCCTCCCATTCTTCCTGTTCGGTCTGCACTCCCATCCCACCGTAAACTGTAGGGAGGGAGAACTGGGCTTGCAGAAGTGAGACGATCAAGGAGTCGGAATCGGCAGCCCCACACGCCTGGTACTTTGGGCCGAAAGCCGACTTGACGTAGCCAACCCGCCGGGTGATTTCGTGGCTGCTGGGCATGGGCATGTCGGTGGCGTTGGAAATCAGTTTGATACACTCCCAGGCACCGAAAGCCAGCCCGTGAATGAGAGCCAGGCCTCCAGGGAGGAAACAAACCACATCAGGGTGGATTGAGAAGGTCTCCTTGTCTCCCGTTGTGGCAAGCATCTGGCCACAAAGGTGGCTCTGGTTCATCTCGAAGCAAGCGATCTGAGTGGCACTGGCACCGTAATAATACAACCCATCCAGAAATGGGCCTTCCAAGGAGACCTCCTTTGCCGCAGCCCCAGTGGAAAGGTCAGCCACAGAGAGGGCCACGCCACGCTTGAGAAAGAAGACGAAGAAACGGCCCTCGCAGGAGGCATAGTGGTCACCTCCTTGGCAGCTGGGGTGCAAAGGCATTGTGTTGGAGGGAGGCTCTGAGTTCAAGTCTAGCACTTTGCAAAAGGAGTCCCCATCGAGGAGGTAGATGTCAGAACTGGTGGGGTCTCCCACATAGTGGCCTTTGCCACGGCAGGCCGGGTGCAGATCCCACACCTTGATGTCCTGCCCTGAGGAGAAGTCCAGCACTTGAAGGTAGCAACCCAGGTCTGAGCGAACGATGAAGGAGCCGTGACGAGTGGCGAATACATCTGTACCAGGACAAATGGTCCGGGGAACGACAACAGCCATGACGCCTATACATGGGAGGGATGGAGAAAAATATTCCTTATTAATATAGAGTAGACTCTCCATTGAACAGAACTCAAACAATCAGAATTCTCAAGTAACCAACAAAAATGGAAGACATAATACTTTAAATAAAAAAGTGGAATTGTAATTTGTCCTTATTTGGTTTTAATTACTGTTGCCATCACTGTCATAAGCAATCCCTCATGTCCAAATATGATTGCCTTCCAAGTGTAATCATTGGCGGTAGGTCTGTAATTACTGTTTTCAATATACATATCAAGTCAATACAGAGTTGATAGCACGGCATAGTATGGGGCAGAGTATTATGTCTAATTTTAATAATAGGCAGCTAGCAGTTCCAATGGATGTTGGTTAATTGAGAACCAACTATGTTGTTGTTGTTGTTGTTGTTGTTGTTATCTGATACACAACAAGACTAGTACATGCCAAACAAGAGCACTATGCTGGATTTTGTATTCGATAGCATGTCGGATACTTCCCAAGTGTCTAGGACAGTGTGATGTATCTGCAACGGGTGGTCTTTTGCAGCTGACAGATGATGATTTTGTCAGCACCGATTGTTTTTCAGTGCAGGCTAAGGTCTTTAGGCACTGGCCCAGTGTGCCAATCACCACTGGCACCACCTTGACTGGCTTGTGCCAGAGTCTTTGCAGTTCGATCTTTAAATCTTCATATCATGTCAGCTTTTCCAGTTGTTTCTCTTCAATCCTGCTGTCACCTGGGATTGCGACATCGACGATCCATACTTTGTTTTTTAACAAGATTGTGAGGTCAGGAGTATTGTGTTCCAAAACTCTGTCTGTCTGAATCCGGAAGTCCCAGAGGAGTTTGGCGTGTTCATTCTCTGTAACTTTTTCTGGCTTGCGATCCCACCAGTTCTTTGTTGCAAGCAGATGGTATTCATGGCACAAGTTCCTATGGATCATCTGAGCAACGGTGTTATGCCTCTGCTTGTAGTCCATTTGCGGATCTCCTTGCAGCAGCTGAGTATGTGATCCGTTGTTTCGTCTATATCCTTGCAGAGTTTACACTAGCTGACCTTTCAATTCTGGCTTTGATAGCATTTTTCTAATGGCTTGTTCTTGGGCTGCCAGAATCAGGCTTTCAGTCTCCTTTTTCAAAGTTCCATTTGTGAGCCAAATCCATGTTTTTTCCTTGTCAATTTAGCTCTCAATTTTTCCCAGGAACTGTCCACTGAGAGCCTTCTTTTGCCAGTTTTGTCTTCTGCTCGGCATTGTATTTTTATGGTATTTACTCTTTGTCTTTTGCACTATTGACTTCCATCAATGTTGGTTCTTGATTGCCAATAATAATAATAATAATAATAATAATAATAATAATAATAGACACAAAAATGCAGTATAACACAGCAAACAAGATATATGTGTTCATTTGCAAGTTTATGATCCTTCTAGTTCTTTACTACTGGCAGGTGTTACTTGTGACATAAGTTCCAATGAATCAATTGGGCCACAGAGTTGTGCATCTGTTTGCAGTTCATCTGTGCGATTTTCTTGCAACAGCTGAGGATATGATCCATGGTTTCATCAGCTTCCTTGCACAGCCTGCATTTTTCGATCAGGAAGAATCAGGCCTTCTGTCTCCTATATTATTATTATTATTATTGACACAAAAACACAGTATGTCACAGCAAATGAGATCTATATGCTGGATTTCGTATCACAAAATCACAAGTTGAACACTTCCCTGTGTGATGTATTTTCGAATGATGAACGCAGATCCAAGTAAGCTGGCCTTTTGTATTTGACAGATCATGATTTTGTCGATGTTTATTGTTTCCAAATGCCGTCTGAGATCTTTTGGGACAGCATCCAGTGTATCGATGACCACTGGGACCACCTGTACTGGTTTATGCCAGAGCCTTTGCAGTTTGATTTTGAGGTCCTGATCATGGCTGAGTTTTTCCTATTGTTTTTCCTCAGTGCGACTGCCACCTGGAATGGCGACATCAATAATCCAAACCTTTTTCTTTTCCACAATCATGATGTCTGGTGTATTGTGTTCCAAAACTTTGTCAGTCTGGATTCGAAAGTCCCACAGTATTTTTGCGTGTTCATTTTCCACTCCCTTTGCAGGTTTATGATCCCACTAGTTCTTTACTACTGGCAGGTGGTACTTGTGACATAAGTGAATCATTTGGGCCACAGAGTTGTGCCTCTGTTTATAGTCCGTCTGGGCAATTTTCTTGCAGCAGCTGAGGATATGGTCCATGGTTTCATCAGCTTTCTTGCACAGTCTGCATTTTGGATCATCTGCTGATTTTTCAATCCTGTCCTTAATTGCATTGGTTCTGATAGCTTGCTTCTGTGCTGCAAGAATCAGGTCTTCTGTCTTTATTATTATTATTATTATTATTATTATTATTATTATTATTATCTGGCCAAATGCAGAGGATTTAAAGATAGAACAGCAAAGACTCACAATCGTGGGGGGGAAAACAAAGCATGGATCATCGATGTTGCAATCCCAGGTGACAACAGATTTGTTAATTGTTAGAGTTGTTAAAGTGAACAGAAATGCTGGACCACACTTAACAAGTACCATATCAGACTACACAGAGAAGCCATTGAAATCCACAAGCATGTGGCTAACATCAACAGAAAGAAGGAAACCATGAAAATGAACAAAATCTTGCTCACAGTATTTTTAAAAAAATCTAAAATCAACACTGTAAATAAAGAGCAACACTAAAAAAAAAAAAAGAGGAATTCCAGACATGAAACAATCAGGGCCAGCTAACACCTCCCAACAAAGGATACTCCCAGGCAGCAACCAGCCAGGCATTGAAGCTGCAAGGCCCTTCAATGCTAATCAAGGTGGCCAATTGCAACATGCACACTTGACTCAAGATTTCTTTCTCCCACTCTGGGCATTATTCCACAGGGATATATCTCTATCTATCTATCTATCTATCTATCTATCTATATCTATATATATACACACACATATATACATATATATATACACACACACACAAACAACCATTTGCCTAGTTTCCAACAGACCCCACAACCTCTGAGGATACCTGCCATAGATGTGGGAGAAACGTCAGGAGAGAATGCTTCTGGAACATGGCCAGACAGCCCAGAAAACTCACAGCAACCCAAGCTGGGAGTTGTTGTTTTTGCAAGGCACCAGAACTCTTTAGCAGAGAAGGATAAAGACCTTGCAGCATGGAAATGTCCCTTCTAACTAACTGTTTGTGCATCATCTAAAATGCACCAATATTATCTTTATGCACAGTGATGCAAACAAAACTAGATCACATGCTGCATCTACATTACATAATGAATGCAGTTTGACTCTACTTTTAACTGTTATGGAATCCTGGGAGTTGTAGTTTGGTGAGACACCAGTGCAACGAGCAGGAAGGTGTTCAGGGACTTTGATGAAGCAGAGAAGGCTCAAGATCTGTCAAAGCTAGAACGTGGGAGTGGCTCAGATCTTGGGATCTGTAGTTTTGCAAGGTCTTGAGCCTTCTCTGCCCAAAGAGTGCAAGTGCCTCACCAAACTACAACTCCCTGGATTGCATAACCTTTTTTTCTGGGGAGAAGGGGATAAAGGGAAAGAAGAGAAAGCCTGCAATGCAAGCTAACGCACCTCTTCACCCTGCACACTCCAGTCCTTGCTTCCTCTCCAAAGCTCAGTCAATCCCTCGATTGCGCATGCGCACCGTGGCTGGAAACTGGACTCCTCCTCCTTGAACAAAGGGGTGGAGAAGCCCAAGCAAAGCGAAACTGTGATGTGTAGCATTGGCTGCAAGTTAAAGGCACAGCAGGGCATGCAAAAAAAGAGGCCTCTGTTGGTGCAGGAAAAAAGGATCCCACCAACACATTTGGAGCTGTTTAGCAATGGAATATGCTCAAAGGATGCACCTCCTCTACAGGTTTTGGATGGCCATCTGTCAGGAGGGATTTGATTCTGCATTCCTGCACAACTGGACGACCCTTGGGGCACTTGGAACATGCTCAAAGGATGTGCCTCCATGACAGGTTTTGCATGGCCATCTGTCAGGATGGATTTGATTGTGCGTTCTTGCTCAACTGGATGACCCTTGGGCAATGGAACATGCTCAAAGGATGCGCCTCCTCGACAGGTTTTGGATGGTCATCTGTCAGGAGGGATTTGGTTGTGCACTCCTGCACAACTGGATGACCCTTGGGCAATGGAACATGCTCAAAGGATGTGTCTCCTAAGCAGGTTTTGCATGGCCATCTGTCATGAGGGATTTGATTGTGCATTCATGCACAACTGGGTGGTTCTTGGGCAATGGATCATGCTCAAAGGATGCGCCTCCTCGGCAGGTTTTGCATGACCATCTGTCAGGAAGAATTGGATTGTGCATTTCTGAACAACTGAATGATCCTTGGGCAATGGAACATGCTCAAAGGATGTGTCTCCTAAGCAGGTTTTGCATGGCCATCTGTCAGGAGGGATTTGAATGTGCATTCCTGCACAACCCTTGGGCAATGAAGCATGCTCAAAGGATGTGCCTCCTTTACAGGTTTTGAATGGCCATCTGTCAGGAGGGATCGGATTGTGCATTCCAGCACAACTGGACAACTCTATGGCAATGGAACAGGCTCAAAGGATGTGCCTCCTCTACAGGTTTTGCATGGCCATCTGTCAGGAGGGATTTGATTGTGCATTCCTGCACAACTGGATAGCCCTTGGACAATAGAACATGCTCAAACAATGTGCCTTCTTGACAGGTTTTGCATGGCCACCTCTTGGGAGGGATTTGATTGTGCATTTGTGCACAACTGGATGATCCTTGGGCAATAAAACATGCTTAAAAGATGTGCCTCCTCAAAAAGTTTTGAAAGGCCATCTGTCAGGAGGGATTTGATTGTGCATTCCTGCACAACTGGGTGACTCTTGGGCAATGGAACATGATCAAAGGGTGCACCCCCTCGACAGGTTTTACATGGCCATCTGTCAGGAGAGATTTAATTGTGCATTCCTGCACAACCGGATGGCCCTTTGGGGTCTCTTCCTAATCTATGATTCTATACTATGAGTTGTTCAGCAGAGGAATATGCTGCTTCCAAGCATACAGTGGGTAGCCATCTGTCAGGAGGGTTTTTGTTGTATCACATATGTATTTCCCTTAATGTTTGCATATTTTTGGATTTCGGATGGTATGGAAAGGCTTTTATTTTAAGCCACTTTGAGGCTTCTTGTGGGGAGAAAAAGCAGGGTATAAATAAACATTATGATAATAACGCTACATAACACAATTCCCGGGAATTCAATAACATACAACTCTGCAGTCAAATTATTTTGGGGACTGCATTCTCCAGAATCCCACAATGTCTCCATTGTAGTGAGAATTGTCTCTGCAAAACCTTTTGGAGATTATATTTCCCAGAATTTCCCAAACATTGCGGCCTTGTTTGGTTGGCTGGAGGAGGATTCTGGTACGTTTAAGGTAAAGGTTTCCTCTTGACATTAAGTCTAGTTGTGTCCGACTCTAGGGGGTGGTGCTCATCTCCATTTCTAAGCCGAAGAGCCGTCGTTGTCCGTAGACACCTTCAAGGTCATGTGGCCAGCATGACTGCATGGAGCACCATTACCTTCCTGCAGAAGTGGTACCTATCCATCTCGCATTTTCATGTTTTCAAACTGCTAAGTTGGCAGAAGCTGGGGCTAACAGCAGTAGCTCACCCTGCTTCCCGGAATCCAACCGCCGACCATTCAGCAAGTTCAGCAGCTCAGCGGTTTAACCCACTGTGCCACCAAGGGACCCTTCTGGGTACATTTAGTCCTTCCAAAATAGCCTTTCCAAGCTGTGATGATGGGTGCACAGCACTAACACTGTTGGCATTCTTTGTAGTGAGGGTTGCTGGTACAAAATGAATCCCTGGGAGAAGGAAACCTTTGTTTTAAAAAGAACTTTATTTAAGTTTTGCACATTGAGATGCACATGAAGAAGCTTCTCCAAAGAAAAAAAAATATTTTGGCAATAATATTCCAATGAGGGAAAGGGTAGGCAACTATAGAAGCAGAGCAGGCATGGGCAAATTTACAACCCCCAGGTGTTTTGTGGGAGTTGAAGTCCAAGTTTGCCCATGTTGCATCTCAGCAGGAATTCACCTTGCTCAAAGCACTCACCAGGAAACCAGACATGGTAATGAATAGTTTATTCATAAAACACATACAAGAAAGGGCCAAAACCACCTTAAGCAAATAAAAAAGTAAAAATCCAAGTGTGCATGTAGAAAACAAGTCCCATAGGCAAAAGGTAAATCCAAAAACAAGTTAAAACTTGAACATTAATCCAGAAAACAAGGAACAAAACAAGAGCAGGAATCCATAGGTAAACACTTAAAGCAGGAAGCAAAACTTGACTAGAAATTGTAGGCCTAGAGCAATGGTTCACTACCTTCCTAATGGCGCAACCCCTTAATACAGTTCCTTATGTTGTGGTGGCCCCAACCATAACATTACTTTCGTTGCTACTTCACAACAGTAATTTTGCTCCTGTTATGAATCATCTTGTAAATATCCAATATTCAGGATGTATTTTCATTCATTTGGCACAAATACTCAATATGCCCAAATTTGAATACTGGTGGGGTTAAGGGGAGGATTGATTTTGTCATTTGAGAGTTGTAGTTGCTGGGATTTATAGTTCACCTACAATATCAAAGAGCATTCTGAACTCCACCAGTGATGGAATTGAATCAAACTTTGGACACAGAGCTCCCATGACCAACAGAAAATACTAGACCTCACTACCTCTGAGGATGCTTGACTTAGATGCAGGCGAAATGTCAGGAGAAAATGCCTCTAGAACATGGCCACACAGCCCGAAAAAAACCACAAGAACCTAGTGATTCCAGCCATGAAAGCCTTCGACAATACTAGAAGGGTTTGATGGGTATTGACCTTGGGTTTTAGAGTTGTAGTTCACCTACATCCAGAGAACACTGATGCATCTGGACCAAACTTGGCACAAATACTCAATATGCCCAAATGTGGACACAGGTGGGGTTGGGGAAAATAGACCTTGACATTTGGGAGTTGTAGTTGCTGGGATTTATAGTTCACTTATAATCAAAGAGTAATCAGAACTCCACCAATGATAGAATTGGGCCAAACTTTCCACATGGAACTCCCACGACCAACAGAAAATACTGTGTTTTATAATTGTCTTTGGCGACCCCTTGGACACCCCCTCGTTGACCCCCAGGTTGAGAAACACTGATCTAGAGCTTGGAGCATGAACCAGGAACAAGTCAGGACGTTGCTTGATCTGAAATCCTAGCAGCTCTCTCTCATTTAAGGGCTGCAATACATGAACACATTCTTTTGACCTTGAGAGGCCACTTCTGCCTATCCTTCCCATGGCTTTGCTTGCACCTGAATTTCTTCCCCTGTAGGAGAAGCCAGCTGTTTCTTTGGATGAGCTCATGTTATCCTCCCTTCCCTGCCTGTCGGCTTCCAAAGCAGTTTCATTCCCACACTCAGAAACAACACCTTGCTCCAAAAATCCTTCTGTTCTCCCAGACTGAGAACCATCTTGCTCCAACACTCCTCTGTCTGGGCACCCACAGAAACAGTAGGCCCTGCACCCCAAACCCCTCATTATCATCAGCTGGCTGAACCACAACAACCCATGCTTGAACTACAGCAACAATTGAGCTAAAATTTAGGAGGAAGGAAGCAAGGGGATCTCACTGGGAGGATCGCGACTGTTGGTGACTTTAATTTGTCTACAAAACAAAATGACTTCTTTCCCAAGACCCAGCTGGTATTGCCACACATAGGAAACTTCATTGGGTTGCAGTGCGAATCGTACGCTCATCTCGACCTCGCGGGCTTCTTCCCATTCCTCCTGCTTTGCGTCAAGGCCGAGACCTCCGTATTGGATGGGTAACGCAAACTGGGACTTGGCTATTGCGATGGCAATGGATCCGGGGTCTGGAGAATCCGACAGCGAGGCCGTCCAATTGGTCCCAATGTTGGCAAGTTTCTCCTTGGCACAGCCCACCTTCATGAAGATGCCCTGCGTGCTGGTGATGGGGTCGTCAGAGTGGTTGTGGTAGGTGTCCACCAGTTCCCAAGCCCCGTACGCCGACCCTTTAAGGAAGCCAAGACCCCCCGGCAAGAAGCTGAGGAAACTGGGGTGGAAAGAGAAGAGCTCTCCGCTGAAGTTGTCCTGCAGTTGCCAATAGAGGTAGCTCTGGTGGCTTTCCATCTTCTCTTTGGACCACCAATGTTGTCCCGGAACAGTGGCTAGCTCTGGTTCCCCTGTTGTCAGGTCTTTCACTGCTGTGACACTGCCTGGGCTGAGGATGATGCCAAAGGATCCACTGGTGATGGCAAAGTAATGCTGCCCATCACAGCAACTGGGGTGCAAAAGACGAGGTTCTTTGCTGGTCCCAGTGTGGAGGTCTTCAGCTTCCAGGATTTTGTTGTCTTTTATGACGTAGATGGAGTTGTGCCATCGGGAGCCAAAATAGTGTTGGCCGCCCCTTAAAGAAGAGTGGAGAGGACGCAGATCGGCACAAGGTGAGGTCGGCAAAGGAGGCAGGAGCAGGTAACAATTCAGATCCGGCCGGACAATCACATCTCCAACCCTGGTGCTGAAAATGTGGACATTGGGTATGTCTTTCTGTGGGGCCATTGCATCTAAGGCCTTTATGGGGAGGAAGATGGAAAACAGAGATGGAGAATAAGAAAATAAGTGATTTAAGTTTCATAAACTCTATCCTTCCCCCAGCACACATTGTCCATCATCTATTGCTCACAATGAAATATTAGTACCAGCGACTCTTCTCAATTTGAAGTTTGATCCATGAGGATTTAAAAAGGTGATGGATGTGTTTGTCCTGTTCAGGTTTATTTGTAAGGAAAAGCTGGACAGGAATAATATCTAGCATATTCCTAGCCAAGGGTGCATCTACACTGTACAATGAATGCAGTTGATACTACTTTTCTGGAGCCCCCGGTGGCGCAGTGGGTTAAAGCGCTGAGCTGCTGAACTTGCTGACTGAAAGGTCACTGGTTCGAATCCAGGGAGCAGGGTAAGCTCCTGCTTTTAGCCCCAGCTTCTGCCAACCTAGCAGTTCAAAAACATGCAAATGTGAGTAGATCAATAGGTACTGCTCTGGCAGGAAGGTAACGGCGGTCCCTACAGTCATGTCAGCCACATGACCTTGGAGGTGTCTACGGACAATGCCGGCTCTTTGGCTTAAAAATGGAGATGAGCACCAACCCCTGGAGTCGGACACGGCTGGACTTAATGTCAGGGGAAAACCGTTACCTTTTACCTTAGCCTTTTAAACAGCCATATGCAATTAGGTAAATATTACACAGATACAACCTTTGCCCACCTGGAACAATGAGTTAGGTAAAACTTTACTTATTGAGGTTACGTCTGTTAGCACATTCGCGAAAAGCAAAGAGATTTCACCATAAAAACTGGAAACCATCCTGTGTTATACTATTTTCAACCTGATCTGCTTTTCCCAGTAATTTGCAGCTTTTGACAACCGCCTCCATTTCCCAAGCTTATCCTGATTCAATCCACCCACCGTCCCATTCCCAATTCTTACACTTGTTAAGTTGCACGTTGGTTGTCAGTGTTCTGAGTCTATGCCAGTCGAATCATCTTGTCTCTTCCTTCCAGCTTTGGTCTCTCCTTTCTAACCAAAACTGCCTCCCTTTGTGTTCCCAGCCATAAATTGTTTGATATGCCCTCTCCTTGTCTCCGGCAGCGCCGTGTACTCTTTTCTCTTCCCTAGTTGTGATGGAAGGGAACCAACTTATCATCTTCATGCCCAAATTCTCTTGAGATGAAATCCCTCCCTTTTATCTGCTAAGCCCATAAGGCAAAAAGCAGCTATCAGTGTTTTGCACAAGGCTTATCTCAATGTCCAGCAGAATTTGAGAAGAGGCAAGTGTTTGGAAACTTAGAATCATATAGTTGGAAGAGACCTCGTGGGCCATCCAGTCCAACCCCCTGCCAAGAAACAGGAAAATTGCATTCAAAGCACCCCCGACAGATGGCCATCCAGCCTCTGTTTAAAAGCTTCCAAAGAAGGAGCCTCCACCACACTCCAGAGCAGAGAGTTCCACTGCTGAATGGTTCTTGCAGTCAGGAAGTTTTTCCTTAATGTTCAAATGGAATCTCCTTTCTTGTACTTTGAAGCCATTATTCCGTGTCCTTGTCTCCAGGGCAGCAGAAAACAAGCTTTCTCCCTCCTCCCTATGACTTGTCTCACATATTTATACATGGCTATCATGTCTCCTCTCAGCCTTCTCTTCTGCAGGCTAAACATGCCCAGGTTTTTAAGCCGCTCCTCATAGGGCTTTTTCTCCACATCATTTTAGTTGCCCTCCTCTGTACACATTCCAGCTTGTCAATATCTCTCTTGAATTGTGGTGCCCAGAATTGGACACAATATTCCAGATGTGGTCTAACCAAGGCAGAATAGAGGGGTAGCATTATTTCCCTAGATCTAGACACTATGCTCATATTGATGCAGGCCAAAATCCCATTGGCTTTTTTGCCACCACATCACATTGTTGGCTCATGTTTAACTTGTTGTCCACGAGGACCCCAAGATCGTTTTCACTTGAGCCACGCATCCCCCATTCTGTATGTTTACATCTTAGAGGAAGAATTTTCAATTGGGGAGCTTACAGGAGGGTTTATTTACAGTACTTATATTCCACCCTTCTCACCCAAAAGGGGACTCAGAGCGTATCACAGAACACATATACAGCAAACATTCAATGACGATTATACAATGACAAGACAGACAACAAATAGAGGAATATTTAGGCTTTTTCTCATCATTCAGCATCTTTTGGAGGCTGTGCTTTGTTCCTGCCACAGGGGGGTGCTGTTTGACCAGTAAACCCAGCATTCCCCAACACCATACTTCCCCCAAATGTCTAGGACTACAGCTCCCACCATCCCCATCCATCCTGGTAATCTAGAGCAGTGTTTCTCAACCTTCCTAACGCTGCGACAGGAGCCCCTGGTGGCACAATGGGTTAAACGCTTGTGCCACAGGACTGAAGACTGATAGGTCACAGGTTCGAATCCAGGGAGAGTGTGGATGAGCTCTCTCTGTCAGCTCCAACTCCCCATGCGGGGACATGAGAGAAGCCTCCCATAAGGATGGTAAAACATCAAACATCCAGTCGTCCCCTGGGCAACGTCCTTGCAGACATCCAATTCCCTCACACCAGAAGTGACTTGCAGTTTCTCAAGTTGCTCCTGACACAAAAAAATGCCACGACCTCTTAATACAGTTCCTCATATTGTGATGACCCCCAACCATAAAATTATTTTCATTGCCACTTCGTAACTGTAATTTTGCTACTGTTATGAATTGTAATGTAAATAGCTGATATGCAGAATGCATTTTAATTCACTGGACCAAATTTGGCACAAATACCCGATACGCCCACATTTGAATACTGGTGGGGTTTTGGGGGGGGGAGGGGATTGATTTTGTCATTTGGGAGTTGCAGTTGTGGAATTTATAGTTCACCTACAATCAAAGAGCACTCCAAACTCCACCAATGATGGAACAGAACCAAACTTGGCACAGAGAACTCCCATGACCAATAGAAAATACTGGAAGGGTTTGGTGAGCATTGACCTTGAATTATGGAGTTGTAGTTCACCTATATCCCAAGACCACTGTGGACTCAAACAATGAAGGATCTAGACCAAACTTGGCACGGATACTTAATATGCCCAAATTTGAACACTGCTGGAGTTTGGGGAAAATAGACCTTGACATTTGGGAGTTATAGTTGCTGGGATTTATAGTTCACCTACAAAGAACATTCTGAACCTCACCAAAGGTAGAATTGGACCAAACTTCCCACACAGAAGCTTCCCATGACCAACAGAAAATACTGTATTTTCTGATGATCTTTGATGACCCGTCTGACACCCCCTCATGACCTCCCGCCCAGAAGTCCCGACCCCAGGTTGAGAAACACTGATTTAGAGGGAAATTAATTAAGGAAGACTGTCTGTGTCCCAATTACAGAACTGTATTGGAAGAAGTCCTTTAAAGAGCACATCAGAGAAGCTTCTTTTATTGAGACAATGCTCAAAATTCTCAAGCCAGTATGGCAAGTGCAGATTCTGGGTGCCCATACTAACCAGATTATTTGTGGATTGTCCTTTTAAGAAGTGTTTTATCTATGCTCCAGTATTGACCAGCTCCAAAATCTTATCACGGTATCAATAGAATAACAATTACATTTCTCCATCAAAAGTTTTCCTCAGGAGGAGGCAGAATTTGTTCATCTTTGGGCTTCAAGGTCTTCTCGAGTTTGATTCCAAATTTTTCACTGAGTACTGCTAGAATATCAGAGCCATCCAGAGTCGTCTCTGTACGTTCTTCTCCTCTTGTAGTGATGAGACGCCAACCTATGTAGGTCAGGCGCCCACCATCTTCTTTGTGCAACGAGCAAAAGGATTTGCATGTGAAAACGGAGCTGGGTGAAGTCTGGTGGTAGAGGCACATATCAGTAAAGTCATCCAGCTTCTTCTCTTCAAGGGTGAACTTATATAAAGGTCTCCCCTCTTTTCCAGACACAGCTCGTCTCTCCAAGACCCAAATGTCCCCAGTCAGACCCAGCTGGAAAATGCCACCATCCTGGACTTGCTCCATGTTTGGTTTCAGCACTAATGGATCCATGAACCCTTCACCAAATCCAACATCACAAAGTAGGTGGTTCCCGTCCAGCTGAACCCAAATCACCAAGTGGTCCAAGGGAGGACCGTAACACCCAGTGATGCGGTTTCGGACACGTCCAGACACACCTTTGGCCTCAAATCCCAAGGTTTTCAGTAGCCACAGGAAAAGACCATTCAGCTCATAGCAGAAGCCGCCTCGGTGACGCCGGACGATCTTGTCATAGATGTGGGGTAAATCCAGAGTGATGGGTTCTCCACAGTGGATGCTGAGACTCTCAAAGGGCACAGAGAGGAGGTGGCAGCGGTGAAGACCAAACAAGGTCTCCCAAGATGGTTCGGTAGGACCTTGGTACCCGATGCGTTGCAGGTAACAACCAACATCCATGTTGAACCGAACCTAAGCAATAGAGGAGAAGGGTAAGAAATTGAGTCCAGATTTCTTTCAGACCTCACTTTCAACTCCTTCAGTTGCTTGGTGGATTTCAGTTCCTTTGGTGGGTTTCAATTCTTCTTGTCCAACTTGGCAAAATGAGGGTGAACCCCGTAATTGCTGAGTGCTGGTTTGTCGACCGGATTCCTCCTCCTCTTCTCCAGAAATCCTTTCATCTGCGGATACAGCTGGTAGGATTTGCTCTCCAGGAAGTAAATGGGAGAGTTCATGTGAGCACAGGCTTTAAAAAAAAATTAAACTCCACCTCTTTCTAGATTCTTTCTCAACTTCATGGCAGGACTTTAACCCTTTTGTAGTCAACGATATCCTAGATTCATGAGTGAAGAGGATCAGTAGCATAATGGTCAATTTTAACCTGCATTTTATCCGTGGATTTTAACTTGTATTTTTCTGTATGTCTTTTAATAGTGTTTTATCTCTTAATAGTGTTTTATCTCTTAAAACATGATGTTGTATCCTGCCTCAAGCCACAGGGAGAGGCAGGTAATACAATTATTATTATTATTATTATTATTATTATTATTATTATTATACTGACACAAAAACACAGTATGATACAGCAAATGAGATATATATGCTGGATTTTGTATCACAAAGTCACAAGTCAAACACTTCCCAAGCAATTAAGGACTGTGTGATGTTGTTGTTGTTGTTGTTGTTATTATTATTATTATTTGATACACCACAAGATTAGTACACAGCAAATAAGAGCACTATGCTGGCTTTTGTATTTGATCACATGTCGGATACTTCCCAAGTGTCTAGGACTGTGTGATTATCTGCAAAGGGTGGCCTTTTGCAGCTGACAGGTGGTGATTTTGTCAGCACTGATTGTTTTTCAGTGCAGGCCAAGGTCTTTAGGCACTGCACCCAGTGTGCCAATCACCACTGGGACCACCTTTACTGGCTTGTGCCAGAGTCTTTGCAGTTCGATCTTTAAATCCTCATATCATGTCAGCTTTTCCAGTTGTTTCTCTTCAATCCTGCTGTCACCTGGGATTGTGACATCGACGATCCATACTTTATTTTTTAACACGATTGTGTGGTCAGGAGTATTATGCTCCAAAACTCTGTCTGTCTGAATCCAGAAGTCCCAGAGGAGTTTGGCATGTTCATTCTCTGTAACTTTTTCCGGCTGTTGATCCCACCAGTTCTTTGTCGCAGGCAGATGGTATTTGTGGCACAAGTTCCAATGAACCATCTGTGCAATGGTGTTATGCCTCTGCTTGTAGTCTGTCTGTGTGATCTTCTTGCAGCTGCTGAGGATGTGATCTATTGTTTCATTTGCTTCCTTGCAGAGTCTACACTTGGGTTCTGTTGTCAACTTTTCAATTCTGGCTTTGATGGCATTGCTTCGAATGGCTTGTTCTTGGGCTGCCAGAATCAAGTCCTCCGTCTCCTTTTTCAGAGTTCCTTTTGTGAGCCTCAGCCATGTTTTTTCTTTGTGAATTTGGCTCTCAATTTTTTGCGAAAACTATGCATGGAGAGCCTTCTTTTGCCAGTTTTCTCTTCTGCTCTGGATTGTGTTTTTACAATACAACAACAACAACAACAACAACAACAACAATAAGAAACATAACAAGATGAGTCCACAGCAGGCATTCCTCCTCCTCCTCCTCCTCCTCCTCCTCCTCTTCGTAGTAGTAGTAGTAGTAGTAGTAGTAGTATTTTCATATTGATCTGTATCTCAAATTCAGGAAAGAAATCTCTCCGTAATTCTACTATGGAAGTTCTAGATTTAATATGTTATCATCGCCACATCTCCTGAAACACCTCTATTTTTGTAAATTTGGTGGAGTTTTGGGTGGATTTTGGAATAGTATTTTCATATAATGCATAATATAATGCATAATGAACTATCTTGGAGGTGGATTCAAAACTAAACACAACATCGATTTATCTTATACATATAGACTGAAGGTAGATGCATACACAATGTTTTTTAATAACGTTCTGTATGAAAAAAAGCCCATGTACATGGAATCATCAAAAAGCCAAAGTGTGACCCTCTCAGCCAGCCATGCAGACCATTTTGGAGAATGTTGGAAGGATGCTCAACCTTGTGGCATAATGTAAAATAAACCACATGTAGTTCACATTTGATCAGCCCACACTCTGCCTTGCCAGAGAAAGAAAACATGCCACACAGATGAATAATAAAGAACAAGTAGTGGGTTGTTGTAGGTTTTTTCGAGCTATATGGCCATGGTCTAGAGGCATTCTCTCCTGACGTTTCGCCTGCATTTATGGCAAGCATCCTCAGAGGTAGTGAGGTCTGTTGGAAGTAGGAAAAAGGGTTTATATATCTGTGGAATGATCAGGGTGAGACAAAGGACTTTTGTTTGCTGGGGCTAGATGTGAATGTTTCAGCTGATCACCTTGATTAGCATTCAATGGCTTGGAAGTGCCCGGGGGGAATCCCTTGTTGAGAGTGATTTTATGTGCCTGTTTGTTTCCCCTCTGTTGTTTTGCTGTTGTGATTTTTGAGTCCTTTAATACTGGTAGCCAGATTTTGTTCATTTTCATGGTTTCTTCCTTTCTGTTGAAATTGTTCAGCTGCTTGTGTATTTCAGTGGTTCTCTGTGTAATCTGACATGGTGGTTGTGAGAGTGGTTCAGCATTTCTGTGTTCTCAAATAAAATGCTGTGTCCAGGTTGGTTCATCAGGTGCTCTGCTATGGCTGATGGACACAGCATTTTATAAACCCTTTTTCCTAGTTCCAATCAACAATACAAAGAACAAGTAGTTTACGGTTTGTAGTTCAGAACGACATATATACAATGTGATCAGTTGCAACAGCTCACATAATGTCCTTTTATGAGAGATTTTAAATGGTTTTTTTGTCCATGTTGGACAAACTTCACCAGGTCATGAAGTGTGAGCACACACCACACCGTCTCTCTCTCTCTCTCTCTCTCTCTCTTCTTCTATTTTTCTCTCTCAATCCGCATAGCTCAAGCCTGAACAAAAATGCAGCAGTAACCAAAATTCCCAGGCTCAGCCTGTTCCGCAGTCATAACCTGACCAATCAGCTTCATGCATCTTATTTTACAATTGACACACACACATTAGCTGATTTCTCTACATGCGCCAACAAACCTGTACTGTGAAAGTACTTTTGGTTTAAATGCTTTGTAAAACTCCATCCTAAGGAACTTGGCAAACCCAATCTGGCTTCAGCCATAAATAGTCCCCATGTAGCTGAAGCACTTATTTCTGGATAGTTTACCATTCCAGGACATAAATATTTTTTGATCAAAGGCCCCAGGTCGACAGTGAGAGATCCCTGGGGTCCCACAGTTTGCATTTGTGACATTCTTCCATCCGGGCTCTTATTTGTAGAGGCCAAGTGAAGGGCTGTGGTAGAAGCACATGTAGGCATCACAGAGCAGCCGTCGGGCACAAGCGGGCAAGGATTTGGGGTCCAGGCTCCGAAGCTCCTCTGGGGACATTTCTAAGTATTCTGCCACCTCTGAGCAGGGCGTGACGCGTGGGATGTTAAAGCCATTCAGGCCACCTGGAAAAGAGAGTGAGGATGGGATAAACACCAGATCATAGAATCATAATGTTGGATGAGACCTCGTGGGTCATCCAGTCCTACTCCTTTCTGCCAAGAAGCAGGAAAATCGCATTCAAAGCACCCCCGACAGATGGCCATCCAGCCTCTGTTTGAAAGCCTCCAAAGAAGGAGCCTCTACCACACTCCAGTGCAGAGAGTTCCACTGCTGAACAGCTCTCACAGTCAGGAAGTTCTTAATGTTCAGGTGGAATCTCCTTTCTTGTAGTTTGAAGCTATTGTTTTGCGTCCTAGTCTCCAGGACAGCAGAAAACAAGCTTGCTCCCTCCTCCCTGTGATTTCCTCTCACATATTTATACATGGCTGTCAAGTCTCCTCTCAACCTTCTCTTCTTCAGGCTAAACATGCCCAGCTCTCTAAGTCGCTCTTCATAGGGCTTGTTCTCCAGACCCTTGATCATTTTAGTCACCCTCTTCTGGACACATTCCAGCTTGTCAACATCTCCCTTTAATTGTGGTGCCCAGAATTGGACACAAGATGAGAAAAGAATAAACACAGTTATACACTGGATATCTTCCTATTCTGTTTATTTATTTATATTTATTTATTTATTTGTCATGTCAGGAGCGACTTGAGAAACTGCAAGTCACTTCTGGTGTGAGAGAATTGGCCGTCTGCAAAGACATTGCCCAGGGGATGCCCGGATGATTTGATGTTTTTATCATCCTTGTGGGAGGCTTCTCTCATGTCCCCACATGAGGAGCTGGAGCTGATAGAGGGAGCTCATCCGCCTCTCCCCGGATTCAAACCTGTGATTTGTTGGTTTTCAGTCCTGCCGGCACAGGGGTTTAACCCACTGCACCACTGGGGGCTCCTGTTTATTTATACCTCACTTTCTCACTGCACAAAGGAGACTCAAAGCAGCTCAAATGAACTGCTTTAACAGAAGAGACTATACCGCCTTGTAAATTTGGATTTAGTAGGGCAGGGTTGTCAAACTCATTTTCATCAAGGGCCACGTCTGCCTTATGGTGACCTTCAAAGCGCCGTTAAAACCATGGATGGAGAATCCGTGGATACAGAGAGCCAACTTCATTTTTTTTAACATAGTGGTCAGTGCTCTTTAGTTTTTACCCAGTTTGGGTCCCCAAATGGTATTCAATGACAATTCCCATCACTTTTGATTATTTGCCATGTGGACTGGGATTAATGGGAATGGCAACCCAACAGCACTTGTGGCTTTGAGGTTGAGGAAAGGTGAAAGGACATTTTAAAGTCAGGCATCATTGTCAGAAATATTTTAAGTTAATTAGGTATTTTTAATTACAAAGATGTGAGTCAAGCACTGAAAGGGTTACATGGATGCAATGACTCAGCAAAAGCAGGTGTGCCTGTAGCTTAGTAGGCCTTTGTGTTAGTTTGCCACAGTGAGAGAAAGCTCTTAGTCTATGAGAAGGCTTCACAGTTTGAAGTAGGCCTGTTAGAGAAGGTCTCACAGTGTGAGGTAGGCTTTAGTCTGTGAGAAGTTTCTATGAGAGAAGCCTCTGTGTGAGGTAAGCCTAGATATGAGAAGGTCCCACGTGTGAAGCTCCAGTGTGAAGGTTGTTATGGAAACCTTGCCCTTGTAAATAGTACAACCACATTATTTTGCTATAAGGTAGCTGTGCCTGTAGCTTAGTATGTCTCAGTGTTAGTTATCCTCATTACAAAGAGGCTTCAGTCTGAGAGAGGCCTCAGTGTGAGGTAAACCTCGGTGTTAGTAGGCCTCAGAGTTAGTAGACCTCAGTGTGTGTGACGCCTTGTGTGAGAAGGCTCTGGTGAGAGAAGCCCCAGGTTGAAGACCTCGTGTGTAAAGCTCTGAAGGCTGCTGTGTGTAAAAGGTACTGTGTGAAGCTCCTGTGTAAGTTTAGTGTGAGAGGAATCCCTGTGAGAGTGAAGCTTTTTATCTACATGAGAAAGAAGCCCAGCATGGAAGCATAAATATCTTTATCGGTGTTATGGAAACCTTGTTCTTGTAAATAGTGCAACCATATTATTTTGCTATAAAGAAAACCCTCCTATGGAAGTGATAACATTGGTCCGTGTGTTTTTGTTCTTTTTGTCACTTTGGGCTACTGGTGCTGGGTCACACTGTTGTTAATAAGTTACTCTGCTGTTAGGTAAGGTAAAAGTTGTCCCCTGACATTAAGTCCAGTCATGTCTGACTCTGGGGAGTGGTGCTCACTCCATTTCTAAGCCGAAGAGTCAGCGTTGTCCGTAGACACCTCCAAGGTCATGTGGCCAGCATGACTGCATGGGCCACCGTTACTCTGTACTCTGCTATACATTTATGTTAATAAGCCCACTCGCCCAACAATCATATCCATGAGCCTTGTATCTAAACCCAAACCCTGACTAAACAGAACAAACTACAGCCTTCCAGATATTACTGTATCACAACTCCCATCAGCTTTAGTCATGATGTCTGACGATGAGGAGTACAGGGGTTGTAGTCCACCATATGGAGAGCCACATAAAATGACATGGCAGGCCAATTCAGGCCTTGAGTTTGACATGTGTACTAAGAGAATGGCCTCAGTACTGGAGAACTGAGTCAACCAAGGAAATGATAGCCCTGACTTTGTAAGACTTGAGCAATACAGTTGATGACTGTGAAGTCCTTAGAGGGCTCATAGTCATAGGGATGCCATAAGAAAGTCAACTTGACAGCAACAAAAACAAAGGAGCGGACAACCCCCCATGTTGTTGACAACTTGCCACACTCCACACCTTTAGTTTGGGGCCAGGTTTGGCAGGCTCTTCAATGGTCCTCCTTACCACACCACAAGTGTTGTGTCTTCACTCCCTACAGAGTTCTCTCCATTAAGTAGAGAATGTGTGGTACCTTACCTTCACGGTCAGCCATGCTGTCGAAGAAGAGCCACTGGTGGACATCTGGGCCTTGGCGGGTGAAAGCTACGTAGTGGCTGGTCTCAATGCAGAGGACCCCAAAGAGCTGCATGGTCTGCCGGGGGATTATTTCTGGCAGGGACGCAGAATGGGAGAATTCCTTGGGCAGATGCAGAGGACGCAGATGGTGGCCACGGCGGGCTCGGTGCTTGTGGACCTGCAGAGCCAACCAAATGTCAGAACAAAGAGATTTTTCCTGGATAGAAAGCTTCTCAAAAGGCCACCACAGACACCACTCTCCCACACCCCCAAATCTATATAAATAAAAATGTAATGTTAGTTTGTGGAATTAACATAACTCAAAAACCACTGGGCAAATTGACACCAAATTTGGACACAAGACACCTATCAGGCCAATGAGTGACCATCACTCATCAAAACACTGAAACTCAGAAGGGACTTAAAAAGTCAAAAAAGCAAAAGATGCTACTGCTCATGTGCAAAAATGACTCCCCCAGCAAACAAAACTCACAATAGCATATCCACACTCTCTTCTGGGCTACAGCTCCCAGCATCCCCTAGACCAGTCTCTTTAGGAGAGGAAGATGAGCCAAATGCACTGCTTCCAAGATGCAAGCTTTCTTCTCCTTGGATTTCTTTGAGAGCATCCCAATCCCTGCATATTTCCAATTTCCTATTCCTGGACTGCAACTCCCAGCAACCCTCCAGATAGATAGATTAGATAGAGATAAAGAGACCAATCAGGAGGACTGCTGGGAAACCTCACAACCTCTGAGGATGCTTGCCACAGATATGGGCGAAACGCCAGGAGAGAATAATTCTGGAACATGGCCACACAGCCCGAAAAACCTATAACAACCCAGGACCGCTGAGATTTGCAGTCCAAGAAAAGGTAGAGTAGGAAGAATGGGGAGAAAGAGGAAGGGAAAGAAAGGGGGGAAGGAAGGGAAGAGGAAGAGAAGGAAGGAGAGAAGGAAAGAAAAAAAGGAAGGAAGGAAGGAAGGAAGGAAGGAAGGAAGGAAGGAAGGAGAGGGAGAGAGAGAGAGAGAGAGAGAAAGAAAAAGAGAGGGAGGGATGGAGGGAAGGTTGGCCACAGCAACGCGTGGCGGGTGCAGCTATATTTAAATAAAGTATCTCTCTCACTTTCCTGATTAGTAAGCCTATATTCACTGGTTTTGGAGGTAGTTGTGGAAACACAAAAGCACTGATTAGCAAGGATGTTACACTGCCAACAGCTAAATTGATTATTCTGGAGTCAATGCTGGACAGAATCAAAATGGGTTAAGAAACTGGAGTCAAAATGGGTTAAGAAACATCAAAATACAGTTGGCTTTTGCAACCCCTTCCAACCTTAAGCGTTTGGGGTTCTATCAATGCTGGACAGAATCAAGCAGGGTGTTGTTAGACTAATGTCTTACAGCAATCCATCCAATTCTATGTTTCCATGTTCAGTGAGGATTCTCCCTTGCACTAAGAAGCAGAGCCAAACATACCTGCTGACTGCAAACCCTGCAGAACTGTTTGATGCGTCGAATGCCAAAGCTAGGGTCTCCATAGCAATCCAGACACTCATTCACAGCCAATTCTTGGCAGATCGAACACTCCCGAGGGGCTGCAATGGATTAGTGAGACATACTTTGGTTCAGTCAAAGAAATGGACAAAAAAAGAAGAGTTTGGGAACAAATCAAGCTCAAAACCTCATGAAAAGCCAAAATAAATAAGCTAAGGCTGTTGTACTTTGGACAGCTCATGAAAAGAGATGACTCATTGGCTAATGCTCTGTAAATCTCAAGACAATAGGTAATGGAGAAGACCGTATTGCATGTGGACTAAAATGTTCAAGGGTCTGGAGAACAAGCTCTATGAGGAGCGGCTTAAAGAGCTGGGCATATTTAGCCTGAAGAAGGGAAGGCTAAGAGGAGACATGATAGCTGTAGTGTTGAGTTTGCAAGATTTGAGCAGAACTGTGGATGACGGCAGCTATTTGAGGTCTCACATCCATTTGGGCAAGCCTTCAAGTCATCCAAATGCTTCTGGAACATTGTCATACAGCCCAGAAAACTCACAGCAACCCATCTTATGGTGACTTTATTAATTTCATAATTCTTAGACAAGAAATACTGGTTTTCCCAGTTATCTCTTCTGAAACACAGCCTCCAGCATTTGGTATTTGTTGGCTGTTTCTCCTCCTGCTTAGCTTCCAAGACCTGATCTGGTGCCTTTAGGGCAGTGTGTCTCAATCTTCCTAATGCCGTGACCCCTTAATACAGTTCCTCATGTGGTGGTGACCTCGACCATAGCATTATTTTCATTTAAACTTCATGACTATAATTTTGCTACAGTTATGAATCGTAATGTAAACATCTGAGATGAAGGATGTATTTTCATTCACTGGACCAAATTTGGCACAAATACCCGCTACACATAAATTTGAATACTGGTGGGGTTGGAGGGGATTGATTTTCTCATTTGGGAGTTGTAGTTGCTGGGATTTATTGTATAGAGCATTCTGAACTCCACCAATGATGGAATTGAACCAAACTTGGTACACAGAACACCCATGATAAGCAGAAAATACTGGAGGGGTTTGGTGGGCATTGACCTTGAGTTTGGGAGTTTTAGTTCACCTACATCCAGAGAGCACTGTGGACTTAAACGATGATGGATCTGGACCAAGCTTGGCATGAATACTCAATATACCCAAATATATGCCACTGGTGGAGTTTGGGGGGGGGGGGTAGACCTTGACATTTGGGAGTTGTAGTTGCTGTGATTTATAGTTCAATCAAAGAGCATTCTGAACCCCACCAACGATAAAATTGGGCCAAATTTCCCACACAGAACCCCCATGACCAAAAGAAAATACTGTGTTTACTGATAGTCTTTGGTGACCCTTCTAACACCCCGTCACAACCCCCCCAGGGGTCCCAACCCTCAGGTTGAGAAATGCTGCTTTAGGGTATGCAGAAGCTGTCAGTCAAGACTAAATTGATGGCAATGAACAATAACAAAGAAACAGAGGTCTGGTGCAAGGAGAAGAATGACCATGGACAATCTGAAAGCACTTGCTTTCCTTCCAGGAGAGGTGGAGATAGAAGATTTTTCAAATTAAGTCTAATTCCTCATTTCTTTCTCAATATCCTTCTAGTCCACTCCCTCTGTGCTACCCCAAATGAAACATCAATGGCTTTCCCCTCTTTCACTTTCATCCCTTACTTTCTTCTAGGAGGTCAGTGAGGTCTAGTTCCAGGCTGGGCTGAATGGTGCGGAAGGCCTTGAAGTTCTTTCCATTCCGTGGCATCTGGAGGATGAGGCAGGAAGGGGCCTACCAAAGACGTAAGCAAGAAGTGAGGTAGGAGAATGGATAAGGTTATGATGTAGAGGGCCTCCTCCATAGTGCATCCCTTTCAGATTATTTTCAGATTTTCTATGTTCCCCAGAGCTCTTCATAAAATGGCATTCAAAGGTAACACAATATCACTCCAGGTTGAGAATTCAGATGAAGATAGAAATGCTTTAGAAAATGAAGGAAGGGGAATTGGAGGGTGGAAAAGAAATGTTGCACCCATGTCCTCATCAATGACACCAACTAATGTGACCACAGTTCCAGGTTTAGGGTTGCCCTTGCAGTATGTCATGTTGGCTTAGTTCACTTTCATTGAGAAGGAAATGGGTCAACAAAGTCTTCTACAAGGGAGTAACAAGATTGGGATCCCCAATGTCATCATGACTTCAGAAAACTAAGGTTATTGTACCTCCTCACTGCAAACTCATATGTAAGAGCATGAGGGGCAATGGGCATAGAGGCAAGTTATTATTTAATATCTTTATTAAACAGCCTACCTGTCCAAACATATCTCCCTTTATGAACCATCTCGGAGGTTAAGATTGTCCGAGGAGGCCCTGCTCTCGATCCCACCCCCCTCACAAGCGAGACTGGTGAGAACGAGAGACACGGCCTTCTCAGTGGTGGCCCCTCGGCTGTGGAACTCCTTTCTAGGGAAATTAGATCAGCCCCCTCCCTCCTGACCTTCAGGAAGGAAGTTAAGTCCTGGTTGTGGGACCAAGTGTTTGCACAGTGATTCCTAGCACAACAACCAATGTTTCAGTGAAATAATGAACAATACAATGACAATTAGAATGGCTCCCTAATTTTTATATGTATCCAAGGCATCAAATTGTGTCTTTGTTGTAAGCCACTCCGAGTTCCCTTTGGGGTGAGAAGGGCGTGATATAAATGAGGTAAATAAATAAATGAACAGAAAAATACTTTTAATATAAAATTACACATAAGGACAAATATGATTAGGAACATGGGCTTCAACCCTGTTATCCTCCAGTGCCAAGCAGACAATTTTGTCTGGTTCAGCAGCTATCCCGTAACACACTTTTTCTCAAACTGTGGGTCCCAGCCCCAAATAGGGTTGTAGTAACTGAAAATGAGAGCAGTGAAAAATTGTCAGCAATGTATTGTCGTGACCAGAATCACTGGGTTGTTGTAGGTTTTTCAGGTTGTATGGCCATGTTCTAGAAGCATTCTCTCCTGACGTTTCGCCTGCATCTATGGCAGGCATCTTCAGAGGTTATGAGGGCTGTTGAAAAGTCCACTTTGGACTTTCCACAGTTATATAAACCCAATTTTTCTAGTTTCCAACAGACCTCACAACCTCTGTGGATGCCTGCCATAGATGCAGGCGAAATGTCAGGAGAGAATGCTTCTAGAACATGGCCATACAGCCTGAAAAACCTACAAAACCCCATTGTCAACAATTTAAAAACATTCTGAATGCCACCTAGTGGCTGTTTTAGTCATTTACACTAATCTGTTAGCAACAAAGTGCAGTGTCTGCAGAAAATGCTTCCGCTGTACTTCATAAAAATGTAAACGAGCTTGTTTAGTCAGCTTTTCATCCACTGATTAATTATCAGTAAAGGATTGCTTTTTGTATCTATTTTATATACTTATATAACCGAGATTGCAGGCAAAATGTCAGGAGAGAATGCTTCTAGAACATGGCCATACAGCCTGAAAAACCTACAAAACCCCATTGTCAACAATTTAAAAACATTCTGAATGCCACCTAGTGGCCGTTTTAGTCATTTACACTAATCTGTTAGCAAGAAAGTGCAGTGTTTACAGACTCTGTGGACTCTGTAGAAAATGCTTCCGCTGTACTTCATAAAAATGTAAACCAGCTTGTTTAGCCTGCTTTACCTACACTGATTTATTATCAGTAAAGGATTGCTTTTTGTATCTATTTTATATACTTATATAAGCGAGATTGCACAGCAGAAAGAGGTCAAAAGGGGTGGAAAAGGTTTGAGAAGTCCTGCCTTTTGCAGGGCAGCTAAGGAACATGGCCGCATGCCACCACTGCTACCAACTTGTCATTTCTGACTCTCACCTCTGTGAACTTGAGGTCTCCAGTGACCAAAGACCCCTCCAGAAGCTCTTGCACTGTGGGCACCACTTGAGGTGGGTGGTCCTCAACAAATATTTGGTAAAAGATGCAGCCGTGGGGATCTTTACCCACTGAGCTGGGAGGGAAGGGGAAAGTAAATAAAGTCAGAAGGGACAACATCACAGAAACTAGGTAAGTGGCAAAGGGAGAGTGAAGGACGTCTGTGGGCACATGTAACTAAGTTATAATCCACTCAGTTTCAAATTCATTTTTAGTTCTACACTCTCCTGAACATATACATTCATTAATTTATTAAAACAATGCTAAACTTTGATTCACTTTTTCATGCCTTGTCAATATGGCTAACTTTGCAAAACTGCGATGAAAACAATGCAAACTCCTCTGAAAGTTGCCAAAAGGAAGAAAACAACAGAGGACTGCTCATTAAAATTAATCATCCAATTAAAATGTCTTAAAACACTAGAGGGTTTGGAGGTGGCAGCAAAACATTTGCAGTGTTGATACCGGTCTCCTCTCCACGGGGATTCCCGTAATTGCGTCTTTCCCATGTGGACACAGAGCACACCTGTGGTGATCTTTAATTATTTCTGTTTTGTGCATCTCCCCCAACACCACAACTTTAGCATCAAACTGCACATTACTCTTTGTGAAAGTTTCTAGTTCTTATGGTCACAAAGAAAAGCCTGAAACTGTGCTGACAAAATAGATAGGTAGATATCACACTGATTCCACCTCTTACGTACACATTGAAAAATTTATTCCATAATTAACATGGTCTTGAATTGTGAAATGATCTGTTTTGTTTTTGCATGGACTGAACACAAAATCCTATACAGCATGACTCTTATACCCACAGTTTATATTCTCTTTAGGAATTTTCTAAGTCCTTCAGGTGATTCTGTCAGATATCACCCTAGACCAGTGGTTCCCAACCTGTGGTCCATTGACCACCAATGGTCAGTGGCCTCACTGTTACTACACCATTACAACAAGAGTGACTGGTCTTGCAAATCCCTCTTATACTGCTGAGGCTTATTAAATATAGTTTTCTGTGGGTGAGCAGATGGTGACTACTAGATTGCATATGTTCTGTATCAGAAACTAGAGCTGATGTGGTCTATCCAATGCAATTTTCTGATTCGGCACCCGAAATAACCAAACCAAATCTAAAGTTGATCAAAAATCTATTCGTAACCCTTTTGGTACTATTGTTGGAAAGTGGTCCCTGGTCAATAAAAGGTTGGGAACCACTGCCCTAGAGTTACCTGGGGGGACCTAAAATTCCTAATATAGCATTACACAAGTTGGTCTCAAAGGTGCTCCAGAATGTCTTTAGGCTAAAACAGCCTCTCTCTCTGAATACAATCCTTTATAAACATCAAGGAGCAAAGGAACTCTAAGCTCACCGGATCTGAAAGAGAGGCTCCATTTTCAGTACCCGGAATAAAAGGGTAAGAAATTCCTCTGGGTCTACAAAGGAAAAGGGGAGACAAAATGCTGTACTTAATACTGTAACATGAATAATGATGATGATGATGATGATGATGATGATGATGATGATGATAATATCCTGCCACCATCTCCCCAAAGGGACTCGGGGCGGCTTACAAAGAACTCCAGGGTGCACATATAACATACAATTGGTAAAAAAACAGTATACATATTTTCTCTACAGCTGTGGATTAGGTAAAGGTAAAGGTTTTCACCTGACATTAAGTCCAGTCGTATCCGACTCTGGGGGGTTGATGCTCATTTCCATTTCTAAACCAAAGAGCCGGCATTGTCCATAGACACCTCCAAGATCATGTGGCCGGCATGACTGCATGAAGTGCCGTTACCTTCCTGCCGGAGCGGTACCTATTGATCTACTCACATTTGCATGTTTTTGAACTGCTAGGTTGGCAGAAGCAGGGGCTAACAGCAGGAGCTCACCCCCGCTCCCTAGATTTGAACCTACAACCTTTCGATCAGTAAGTTCAGCAGCTCAGCGTTTTAACCCACTGTGCCACCAGGGGCTCTGTAAATCCCAGGATGCATTAGGATGCGTTCATGATAATTAAAATTGTATGAAACTGGTAGAACGGTGTGGTGCATCTTTAGTCAAACCTGGGGCAGCCCCAAGATTACAAGTAAATGTCTGCTAAGTCATGTGGGTGATACCATGGTTTCACCACATCTCATTTTCCTCCCTTATAGTAGTCAAAACTGCTCGCATACCTCATGCTTGAACATAAACAGAATTCACAAACCTTTTTCCTCGCTGGTGAAGCCTGAGGAATGCCCAGCTTTTTCCAAAGCCTTCCGTAGAGCCATGATTTTCGTAGCACAGACATACCCGTTCCTATCCCCACCACAAACACAAAAAAACAATGAATATGTGGTCACTAAGTTTACATTTTCAAAGGTAACCTACTCCCCCACAAGTATCATCATATTCTTTATTTATATCCCACCTTTCTCCCCATAGGGACTCAAGGTGCCTAACAACAATTTAAAATAAATACAAAAATAAATAAATAAATATTTGTGCATAGTTAAAGAGGTAAAATACAATCAATACAATTCAAATTACCTTTAAAACTCAAACTACCCCCCCCCCCAAATCCCCTACACAATTTCATGTGTTCTAAAGTTGCATGTACAGTATTTTAAAATATGGCATAGAGATGCCCATTTAGTCTGGTTATTTGTGATGACATCAAGAGACAAATGGGATGATCAACAGTGTAAATGAGAGCTTCCCAAACTGTGTGTCGTGATACATTAGTGTTTGTTTACTTTTTTGTCGTGTCAGGAGCAAGTCGCTTCTGGTGTGAGAGAATTGGCCGTCTGCAAGGACGTTGCCTAGGGGACGCCAGGATGATTTGATATTTTTATCATCCTTGTGAGAGGCTTCTCTCATGTCCCCGCATGAGGAGCTGAAGCTGGTAGAGGGAGCTCATCCGCCTCTCCCCAGATTCGAACCTGCGACCTGTCGGTCTTCAGTCCTGCTGGCACAGGGGTTTAACCCACTGTGCCACCGGGCGCTCCATACATTAGTGTTTCAGTTGTATTGTGCCACCAAACATAATGAGAAACAGCAAACATATTGGAAATCACCCAAAATCCTAGTCCAGATGCTAAAATGTGTTGGATGGTCTTGGGCATGTCACGCACTCTCAGCATCCATGGAAGGTCAAAACAAATGGCCTCTGAACAAATCTTGCCATTAGAACCTTGTGACAGGCATGCTTTAGAGTCAAGATAAGTCAGAAATGAAGAATGGACAATGTGCTCCATGCAGTGCGCAAAGATGAGAACGGATATGACCAGAAAATGTACTGTATATATTTTTGTAAATAAAGCAAGAGTGCCACTTTCGTTGAAAACTTGAGTTAATGAGTTTGGGGTTTATTTGACTTCGTGCCTTCAAGAAGTTCCTTGCAAGGTCAAAGCAGCTGAGATAAGAATGGGAGATTTATCTCAACTTTTCTAACAAAGTAGCCAGGTGTTTTAGCACAGAGAAGAGAAGGCACCAACTCACTTGCGCAAAGGGTTGACTATCTCTGTTCGGAGCAGATCTCGCGTCTCAGTGTAAGATTCCCCATCGTTCTTGTCTGCTGGGCGTAGGAGCATTGAATCCAGCACAGAGGTAAAAGTGAACATACTATAAACAGAAAAAGGAACGCTGATGTTAGGATGTCTATGTTCATTCAGTTCCGAGGTTTAGCTTTTCAATAACATGTCTCCCAAAACATCAGACTTTTACAGTAAGTTGTAACAGGATCAAGTATGTGTGTGTTTTAAAGAAAACCTTATACTGTTGATTATTATGTGCAGCTGCTAATGTAGGTCAACTAGTAAGTTTGGTCTACACCCAGTGGAGTATAACTGTATGGGTTTTAGAATACAGTTCAGCTTTGCTCTGAAGAGCCTTTGCTCAGGCATTTTGCTCAACCATTTCTACTGCTCTCTCATTTGGATGATGATGAAGAAGCCTTATTCTGTATTGCTCACAAGGACTATGTAAGTTTGTTGCACTGTTTGTTTTGTTTGCAACATTGCAAGTTTATGTTTTAACTCTGCTGATAAGAGTAAAGTTTTTATGCTCTTTTTCCTCTTGCCTGGGTGCAATGTTATTGTGTCTTCGGCACTGGACCTGACTGAAACACGATATACGCAACACAGACTACTTGCCATCAGCCACAGAAACCCTTTCCAACAATTAGGATTTTCATGATATCTGGGCACCAAAAATGGGGATCACAAGGTCATATTGCTGCTTTCTGAAGACTGAAAAATGGTCCAGATTCCCACTATCCTGGTCTAATGGAAGGATTAGCATTGTTAGCAACACTTTTCCCTCTCTTTTAGCTGGTTTTTCAGTATCTTATATCTGGGCCTCTTGGGACCAAGTAGGGAATTGTCATACACCAGAGCAGGAAGACCTCTGATCTTAAACACCACACCAGCTTGGTATAATCAGCAAGCAGTAAATGTAGTAGGCAAAGCAGTAAAAATAGTAAGAACAGTAAAGGTCCAATATATAAAATACTTCGTAAGCTTCAAGGGAAAACAAGATCCAAAGGTACATAAAAATCCATGAAACAAGGCACTTGAATCCATGAAAGTAGACAATAGGAAAAATCTCATACATAAAACTGGAACTTGGCAAAAAAACAAAAAAACAAACTTGGTACATGAAGCTAAGAGCACTTGAAAGCAAGATTGTGATTAAATTCCAACTCTTTTCCATGAATCAATATAAGGCTTTTCCAGATACCAGAACTGAAAGAAAAGCATTTCTCTTGACCTTACTATCAGATAAATGTTTGTTATCTTTCTTTGCCTATAAACGAGCTGTCTTAGTCTCTGAAGGCTCTGTCTCTGTTTACAAAAACTTTTCTTTCTATCTAAACTCTCATTATCTTCTCTCTCATTAACTTCTGCACCTGACAAATCATCCTCAGACATTTGCTCTGGGAAAAGCTGTGAAGGGCCTCTCCCAAGAATGTGGCCTTGTGAATATTCCTAAGACAGCTCAGGCCTATCATCTCAGTTTAACTCAGGCCCAAGCAAACTCTCATCCCCAATGCCAACAGATCCAGGCCACCATCAGGGACATCATCCCCATTCCCAACATGAGCATCAGACACAATCATAGGGTGTACAGGCCGACATACAACAGGAATGAAAGATAAACAATTTATTGTCTTAGGATTCGCAAAGGGCAGCCTTACCAGAAAAGAGTGGCATCCAGATAGCAGGAGTTGCAATGCCCTTGAATGCCCTTCTTCCATCCCGAGAGATGCTCCATGGCCTCATCACCCAATGGAGGTGGAGGTGTGTCTTCTTCCACTCGCGCACTGGCATAGACACGGAAATCTGTGTAAGGAGAAGGGAGCAAATGATGCAGGATAGGGATGGAACCACTTGGCTTCCACTTTGATGTCCATGTGGATCCACCCCTTACAGATGTCACTGAACTACAATAGCCATCATCCTTCACCAATGAACACCAAGGTGGTTGGGGTGGGTGGCATGTGCCTCTCAATAACATCGAGAGGACCACATGTTTCTCAACCCCTGGAAGAGAATATGGCAGTTTCATTTCCCAAGTTATGCATCAGCCAATCTTGCAATCCAGTTTGGGAATCATTGTGAAAATAGAAGAAAGTAACTTGTGGCTGTCAAAATAATATTAGCTATCAGCACTGAACAATATTATGCCCTTGTTTAACAATATGCCCTTGCTTCACCCCAGAATAACACATGAAAGATTTTTGTTGTTGTCGTGTCAGGAGTGACTCCTGGTGTGAGAGAATTGGCCGTCTGCAAGGACGTTGCCCAGGGGACGCCTGGATGATTTTGATGTTTTTATCATCCTTGTGGGAGGCTTCTCTCATGTCCCCGCATGAGGAGCTGGAGCTGATAGAAGGAGCTCATCCGCCTCTCCCCGGATTTGAACCTGCGACCTGTTGATCTTCAATCCTGCCGGCACAGGGGTTAAACCCACTGCGCCACTGGGGGCTTCCCCATGAAAGATAATAACATTACACTTGGCCCTACACATTTGTGGGTTTCACTTGGATGATTTGATTACATTGGCCAACACAAATTTTGGTGCCTCAAATGTTATACCTGTTTCTGGGAATATTTGACTTGCTGGTTCCAAAAATGACACCGGTTTCCCCCTATCTGCTCTAGTTTTTGAGATACAAAACATATGCCATCTACCAGTTGTCATCTGCTCGTCTACAGAAAACCATGATAACCATATCTAAGAAACTAGAGCTCTGGTTTAGACCTTACCCAGGGAGTTGCATCGCAAAACAGGATTCTCTAGCTGCTGCAGAGCACCGAACCTGGAATCAGGGCGACAACGCCGTAGCTTGACAAACAGGGCTTTGTTTGGCTGGCAGTGGAAATAGCGGACCCCTCGATATTGCCCATCGGTACAGCCTGAAGATAGTGGCTCCTCCTGGGAAGTGTAGAAGGCATGCTGCATTGGCGATATGCTATAAAGTCTGCACCCCTAACCTGAAAATGAAGCTACCTTGCCTATTTGAATGCTTGGATGGGGAAATGGCAGTGGGAAGGGAAAGAGAAAGAAGGGATAACAAGAGGCAAGCAGCAGCCGGTCCAACACCCGGGTAATGCTTGGCATATACACTAGTTATGAGAGATTGGCTTATATAGGGTATATATCATTTACCATTACTATTATCACTGCAGAAGGCAGATTGGAGGCAAGTCAACTCTTTCCTCATGTACTGTGAACCAGGGAGAAACACCTTTTCTGAATTTGCTTTGTGAGGCTGAATGTTCCACTGTTCCATATTGGCAGAAAGCCATATGGAAATACAGAACAGTAAGATATCTCCAATTCATCTAGCTGTGATGAGAAGCTGAGCATATCTAACATTTCCTCATTCTTACCAGCTCCAGCCCAGCAATGGTCTCAGCTACATCAGGCGGCTTCCCGATCCAGCGGATCACCCCATAGATTGGTGGATTGTTAACCTCCACCACAGAGTTGATCTCTAGGAGATGGTGGTTATACTGCTCATCACTGTCATCATCATCATCCTCTTCCTCCACCTCTTCCTCTTCATCTTCATTCTGTTTCAGCTCTAAAGGTCCTACTTCTTTCTTCTTGGAGCCCCGTGGGTCATCAGAAGGGACTCCTCTTGGGATTTCCTTTGGAGAACACTCCTCCATCCTGGGAGGGTAACGGATGGATGACAAGGACAAGCAATCCTCATATTCCTCTGAGATGGATGAGGATGAATGGTTGGCCAATATCTCAGGACTTCTATCGACTTGTTCTTCAGGGAGGCAGAGATGGTAGGAGGAAGAGGAGGGAAACATATGAGATATTG
The DNA here is from genome assembly GCF_037176765.1 of Anolis sagrei. Classification (NCBI taxonomy): domain Eukaryota; kingdom Metazoa; phylum Chordata; class Lepidosauria; order Squamata; family Anolidae; genus Anolis; species Anolis sagrei. The sequence continues at coordinate 12,907,600 of NC_090026.1, read as the reverse complement.
CAACAATACAGAAGAATAACACCCCTGAAAACATGGTACCCATATCCACAGTTTCATCTGTGCCCGGAAAAACAATATCTCTAAGAACTTGCTAAGTGCTCCAAGCAATTCTATGGTAAACCTCGCTGAGAAGTGACCCCATAAGAATTATATCTGCCAAAAACAGAATTAATTTTGTCCCAATTAGACAAAACCGTGGTGAAATTGCCAAAGATGGGGGGCATTTATAACCAAATTTACCTTAGAATTTGGCAGTACTGAAAAATGAGTATTGGAAATTCCATAAGCTATTGGAAATAAGTGCATCATAACCATATCAAAAATGTAAAAATTATGTTGCATCCAATCTATTGTCAAAGGCTTTCACATCCAGAATCACTGGGTTGTTGTAGGTTTTTCGGGCTGCATGGCCATGTTCTAGAAGCATTCTCTCCTGATGTTTCGCCTGCATCTATGCCAGGCATCCTCAGAGGTTGTAAGGATGCCTGCCATAGATGCAAGCGAAACATCAGGAGAGAACGCTTCTAGAACATGGCCATACAGCCCGAAAAACCTACAACAACCTCATGTCAAATCTGTTTGGCAAATGTGAATTTCCATGAACATAGAGACCACCTTTTGAAAACCACTAGTCAAGAAAAGTATGATCTTGTTTGAAGTCGACCCTTTGAACAAGTGATATTCACAATCATTTATGTAATGGCACACAGGTAAATCAGCTGTTAAACTGAAGGAACATGTCTTTAAACTGCCAAGGATAAAGACATGCCACTACAAAAATATATTTGTTGAGCAGAGTATGGCTGTTTCGTTGGAGTTGTAATTGCAGTTGTAATTGCAGTTGCCCAAAAGCTATACATTCCCTTGAAACCTCTTAGTTAAACTATGCACTCAGAGATGAAAAACAAAATGTGTAATGTTATTATCTTTAATGTGTAGTCTTCTTTAAAATAACAAATTTCTTATATATATATTCAGCATATCAGTCCATAGTCCAATGTCTTTAAGCATATAGAGTCCAAACTGTATAATTGTACTCACTGAAGTCTGGAAAGAGACAAACTGCAATCCACCTCCATTGAGGTCTGAAAGCATACTGTATCACAAAAATGGAGTCCTGTGTCTGAAACCACTTCCATGTCAAAGAGGTACAGTCAAACTGACAAACCAAAATGTGCATACAATATAGGTTAACAATTACACACATTTACAAACAGTGGAGGCTTGGAAGGTTGCTATTTCCAACAATGAGGGGATCTCAAATTCCTCCCCACCTCAATGAAACCATTAACACAACGGGGTATCACTGTTTTTGGAAAGGCATGACCTTTTAGAGATCATATCCTTTTGGAAAACCAGGAATCTCCATAGCCTTTTGGAGGCGTGACCCTTTTGGAGATTAATTGTATCCACACTATTTGGAATAACCATAACCCTTTTGTAAAGTATGATCTTCCTAAGAAGAGTTAAATACTTGTTTGAGTGAATCTTCTCCTTTGTGGTGAATATTCATTAGCATTCATGCAAGGCAAATTAGGTTTCTCAGCTGTTAGACTGATATACCTGGTTATCTCTCTGAACTGTTAGGAACAAAGATATGCCAGTGCACAAAATATATAGCAGAACTTCAGAAGTGTTATTTCAGTTCCCCAAAAAATCTACTCTCCCATAAAATATATTGGTTTTTAAATCAGGCTCTCAAGAGACCAAAAATAAGTAGTTTTCGTTAAAAGTAACATAGTTACAAACTTCATGTATTCAGTATACAGGTACATTTCTAATTGGTTGATAGTTTAAACCTATCAACCAAACCATTCTGTTTTAGTCTCGTCTTTATTGCATACAAACTAACACTCTCTTCAGTCTAATAATATGAGGGGTGCTCATTAAAGATTTCCCCTGACCCACTTCTTGTGGACAGAGAGCAATGAAACTTGGCACAGTTATTAGTCCTTCTCTCCATCGGTGCGACCTAGGGGCACACATTTCTCCCACCTTTTCAAGCAACTGTAAACACCTTGCATGTAGAAGTTGACAGGTTGCTCCAAAAACCATGTTGTCTCATCATCTGAAAAATGCTTGCCCTTAAAAAATAACTTCATTGTTGGAAAGAGGTGGAAGTCCAATAGTGCGAGGTCAGGTGAATAAGGGGGATGTGGTAGAATTCCAAAGCCACAGGAGCATACTTCTATTTGGGCAACATGTGAGTTGTGAACTCATGCATTGTCTTGCAGAAGGTGGACACCTTTTATGACCATGCCATGTCTCTTGGTTTTGATGGCCTCCCACAATTTCCATAGCAGTGAAGCATGTATGCCCCAGTGATCATGGTCCCCTTTGCTAGGAAATCCATCAGTATGACTCTGTGCTGGTCCCAAAATACTGTGAGCATGACTTTGCCTGCCGAGAGTTGGGCACGTGCCTTCTTTAGAGACAGTGAGTCATGATGCTTCCATTGCATTGACTGGAATTTAGTCACAGGATCATAGTGATGGACTAAGATTTCATCCTGTGTGATCAATCTGTTGAAAAGTCCTCCTGATTTCCATGGCACATCGTCAATAAAGAGCATTCGACTCGTTCCTGCTTCTGGAAAGGTGCAAGCAGCCCGGGGACCTAGTGAGCGGATACCTTATGGATGTGAATATGGTCTTAGATGATTTTTTCCCATTGACCCCACACTAATCTTGACATTTTGAACTAGGTGGTAAATTGTTACACAGCGATTTTCCAAAATGGCGACCTCCACTTGCTGGATGGTGTGTTTATCAATAACAGTGGTGTCTCGCTGGAATTGGAGCTGTTTGCACCAAAGTCCAACCGCATTTGAATGGACAATGCCAGTTCTTGACTACATCATATGATGGGAATCATCATAGTAAGCAATATGAATTATATACGTAACAAATAACCAGTATAGATGGCTTATAGAAGGTTGCTATTTCCAACAACTGTTGTACTGCTGGACAAAACATGGGATAATCAAGCATGGTGCAAGAAAAATCCCAGTATCTGATCATTTGGGGATAAATGGGGAAAGTCGCAACTGAAATGCACATCTTGAACTTGTCCCAGATGTTTTGCCATAGCTAATTTACTTCACTGTTTTAGGAAAAGGGTTCACAACCAATATACACATACCCTTCCATTTAAATGCAGACTCAACAACAACAATAATAAAAACATTGTGTGACATGTGACCAGCAATGTTTAACAAGCAAAACCCCGAATGGTTTCTCCAGAACTGCAAACATGGCAGGGCTCACCTTTAAATACTTTAGAAATTGGAAGAAGCATCCCAAACTCCGGAGACGGCATACGGTAGAGGATATGGTCTTTGAAGCGACCATCCCATGAACCCACTGGTTTGTCCTAGAAGGAAAATGCAAAGGTAGCTTGTCATTCTATAGTGTGGGTTCTTTGGCATGGGGAGGGGAGGTGGTAATCATGTCTCCTTACATAGGAGTGCCTGGTTTTGATAGGGAATAGTAGGGGCAGACCTTAAAGTATCCCAACCCAACACAAAATGAGACAGTGGCTGCTTATTGTCTATACTCCTGTATCAGACTAGAAACTTCAGTCAAAAAAATCAACCCACCCCCAAACCTGGGTCAACTTACCCATGCCAATTTAGGTACTGAACCTTAACTCTTGTTTTAGAAAGGAACTATCTCTTTCTCAAAGTGGCAAAAGGAAATAACTTTTGTTCTGTCTCAGGAGAACTTAAAATAAGAACCTATCTCTACTTCTGGCCTTTTTGAATGTCTGGAGGAGAAATGATAACAACAGTGTCCACCTGAGGCAGCACTAAAGCTTTCCCTTTTTTGCCAAATGACTTCAGACTTATCCATGAGTTGTAGTAAAATCCATAATTTTGGCTTCCAAAATTGCCCTAAACTTATGCATGTTATTGACTTATATATGAGGTCATACAGCATCTTAAATTGGGACAGGCAGGCTCCAGACCATGGAGAGTCCTTTGAGATCAGACTCACAGCAGTGGGTCTAGCATTGTCCAACAAAAATGATGTAGTTATCTGGAATGTATTACTGGTTACTATTAATTTATTAATGGCCCGGTCTATGAGTTTGGATCATGTTATTTTAATGTTTTTGTTATGTGTTTTTAATGTTTATGCTTTCATGTTTAAATGTCCTTTTATCTTAGCATTAGTTGTTTTATTGAATTTATGCAGAGTTATGTGTTGTTTAGATTTATGATTTGGTTTTTTTGTACCCTGTTTCCCTGAAAATAAGACAGTGTCTTATATAAATATTTGCTCCCAAAGATGTGCTAGGTCTTATTTTCAGGGGATGTCTTTTTTGTCATCAGAAACCAGCATAACCAGACAAACGGTGAATCCTATCAATAATTTCTTGTTACTGCCATTATTTCCACGCACAACACACTGTCTGGAGACTGTAAAGATCTCCAACAGCAGTTCCTGGACCACTTGTACAGCAGGGACTGTACTGCAACTTCCAGCCACCAGGGGAAGCTAGGTCTTACTTTCGGGAGAGGTCTTATATTTAGCAATTCAGCAAAACCTCTACTAGGTCCTATTTTCAGGGGATGTCTTATTTTCAGGGAAACAGGATATGTAAGGCTGCTGCTTAGGCCCCATGCGACATTGCAACAAGAGGCTCAGGCGGTGAAGAGGAGGAGGAGGAGGAAGGTAAGGAGGGCGAGGGGAGAGCTGCCCCCTCACCCTCCTTACCTTCCTTTTCCTCCTCCTCATCACTACATAGGGCCTCTTGCTGTCGCTTGGGCCCTGCGACTGAGGAGGCATTGTGGGGCCCAAGCGGCAACAAGAGGCCCCATGTGGTGACGAGGAGGAAGAGGAAGGTAAGGAGGGCAAGAAGGGAAGGTGAGGAGGCATCCCTACTTCGCAGAATTTCACTTATCGCAGGTGGTCCTGGAATGTAACATCTGCGATAAGTGAGGGATCACTGTACTTTGTCTTGGGAAGAATACTGACAACAGTTACCAAGGGAATGTACAGGCAAATAAACAGTGCAAATAAGAATTCTAGGTATGAATAATTTTCAGTGTCTCACTTCTTCAAATACTAGAAAATTTGGAAATTTTTGTTCTGGGGAAAGAATTCGAATGGGGAGGACAATACTCTTACTTGTATTGCTTCACATCCGTATGTACACTACTCTTCTTACCAAAAGAATCCCCACAAAGACCCCCGTTTCCAATTTCTTGGGAAGATGGTCACAGTACACCACAGTGCCGGTAGGGGTGCTGTCTTCCATCCTGAAGTAAACACGGTCCCCAATCTCCAACCCTGGAGAGGACAAGGGGTCTCCTGATGTCAATTGGATTCGAGCACATTCCCGGATCCGGTCTCTCAGGGGCGCTGGTGGGCTGCCCTCCGGCGAGTCGTCTGGCTCAATTCGATTGGCAGGCACAAAGACGCCACAGTTTTCCCGGCAAGAGAAGAACTTCTGGCCTTTGAAGGAACCATCAGTGAAGCCTCTCCCAGCAGCAGAACCCTATAATGAAGGGAAAATAGAGTTTTAAGTGTTGGTTTCTTTATCGTAGGGTGCATATATTAGACTATAGAATTAATGCAGTTTGATGCCATTTTAGTTGCCATGGCTCAATGATATCGAATCATTGGGTGTGATGTTTGGTGGGCTATCAGCACACTTTAGCTAAAGATCTTGTAAAACTGCAACTACCATGATTTTATGGCACTGGGCCATAGCAGTTAAAAACATCTCAAACTGCATTAATTCTGCAGTGTAGATGCATCTTATGGGTCTGGAGACCAGGTTCAAAACCTCACTCTGTCACAGAAACCTGTTAGATATCTTTGGACAAATCACAACCTCTCAGAATAGGTAATTCTATATTTCTTCAGTTTAAAGATGCCATTGATTATAAGACACACAACAATTTCAGTACCACCAACAGAAAAGGGCCATGTATGTATATGTGCATGTATATGTGTGTGTATGTTTGTATGTAAATGTGTGTATGTATGTGTGTGTGTGTTTGTGTGTATGAATGAGAATGATCCACAATTATAAGACACAGCCCATAAAAGATATTTTTATGGAGGGAAAGCACATCATAGGTGGGATCACTGCCCTATACCTCAGGATCTGATCCCAGATTATCTGCTTTGACCTGGAATATATGAGTCTACACTGCTAGATAATCTGGGATAATCAGATAATCTGGGATCAGTTTCTGGTATATAAGGCAGGGTAGATCATCCAACCTTAGACTCAAAGAAATACAGTATTCAAATAGCAATAGGATATTTCAGGTGCCAACAATGATCCATTGCTAGTGGTGTCCAACTGTATTAATTCTACAGTGGAGAAGCACCCTTACAATTACCCACAATCCATTATATCCTCATACTAAACCTTCAAGGTAGGTTAGACTGGGATCCCTTTTACACTGCCATATAAAATCCAGATTATTTGCTTTGAACTGGATTATCTGGCAGTGTAGACTCAGATAATCCAGTTCAAAGCAGATAATCTGGATTATTTGTCTTCATAATCTGGATTATAAGGCAGTGTAGAAGGAGCCTGAGCCACCCAACAACATTTGCACACAGTGATATCTGCCAGTGAGCAGAGAGGTCCTCTTCTCATAAGAACTCACCACAAGTTCCACCCCAAAGATGACACTCGTATCATGCTTGCTCTTGTCGATGGGTCCCCGATATCGGATGATGCCCTGAACTTTCCGCCCAGAAGCAGACGTGATCTGGACCTTGACCCGGTCCCCTTTCCGGAGGGTGCTCAGCCGGCGCATCAACTGCTCTTGTTTGAGGAGAGCCAGGCGTTCATCTCCATTGGTCACCGCCTCCAGGAGACCCGACTGGGACCCACTCAGTTCCCAAGTGGCCCACGGAGGCACCCAGACCATCTTTTCCGTGTCCACAATCTTGGCACAGAATGTTCCGTCTGGGGAGTTTCCTTGGGGGTCTTCTTGGCTCAAGAGGCTGCCTTTGGATACCTTCACCTCTCCACCTGCAGTCGTTTCTCCCATAAAGCCTTTCGTGGCAATGAAGAATCGGCGGGGCTTCATCACTATAAAAGAAGAAGAAACAGACTTATTTATTGTCAGCTCTCCATATTTGTGGGTTTGACTTGTGAGCTTTTGATTATTCACAGATATGATTAAAATGTTTTATTTAGGGATGTCTAGGTCCTCAGGTGCAACTCTCAAGGTCAACTTCATTCTGCACTTGTCATATAGTCATGCTGGAAATTCCACACTCATCTTTTAGTGCAATTTGATCTAAAGGACTATGGTTACATAAAGGTAAAGGTAAAGCTTTCCCCTGACATTAAGTCTAGCCGTGTCAAATTCTAGGGGGGGGGGGGGGGCTCATCTTCATTTCTAAGATGAAGAGCTGGCGTTGTCGGTAGACACCCCCAAGGTCATTTGGCCAGCATGGGTACATAGACACTGTTAATTGAATGCAGTTTGACATCACTTTAACTGCATGACTTAATGCTATGGAATCCTGGGAGTTGTAGTTTGGCGAGGTGCCTGCATTCTTCAGCAGAGAAGGCTAAAGACAGTGAAAAACTACAAAACCCAGGATTCCACAGCATTGATTCAACGTGGAGGGCTGGTTGCATAATTAAGAAAACATGGAAATGTTGCTTTTTGGGGGACTGAAAAAAAGTCGATATCTTGAGTAGAGAATTGTGGGAGTCAGAAAAGTTAATTTTCCCAAGTGGCGATAGTTAACTACAGGCAGGTCCCAAGTTACAAACATCCAATTCATTAATGACGCATAGTTAAGAACGGGGGTGAGACAACAGCAAGTGAGAAATTTACCTCTAGGAAGAGAAATTCACTCCAGAAAGTGTTGTTAAGGGGAAAGGGGGTCTCCACTTAAGCTTTTTAGCCAATCCTTGTTTCTGCAACAAGTCAATTTTGTTCAAAATCCATGAATACACACACACGCTTTGGATAACATAGGGAAGGGTTAGCATCCCTGTGGTGTTTGTTTTGCTGTCTGTAGGGGTGTGTGTGTATGTATTGTATGTATACATATATATACATACACACATACACACACTCACATAAGGTAAAGGTAAAGGTAAAGGTAAAGGTAGTCCCCTGACATTAAGTCCAGTCATGTCTGACTGGGGTGTGGTGCTCATCTCCATTTCTAAGCCGAAGAGCCAGCGTTGTCCGTAGACACCTCCAAGGTCATGTGGCCGGCATGACTGCATGGAGCGCCGTTAACCTTCCTGCCGGAGCGGTACTTATTAATCTACTCACATTTTCATGTTTTCGAACTGCTAGGTTGGCAGAAGCTAGGGCTGACAGCGGAAGCTCCCCAGGATCGAACCTGCAACCTTTCGATCAAGAAGCTCAGCAGCTCAGTGCTTTAACCCACTGCGCCACCGGGGGCATACATATATGGAGCCCCCAGTGGCACAGTGGATTAAACTGCTAAGCTGCTGAGCTTGCTGACCAAAAGGTTGGCGGTTTGAATCCGGGGATCGGGATGAGTTCCCACTTTTAGCCCCAGCTTCTGCCAACTTAGCACTTTGAAAAAATGCACATGTGAGTAGATCAATAGGTACTGCTTTGGCGGGAAGGTAACAGCACTCTATACAGTCATGTCAGCCACAGGACCTTGAAGGTGTCTATGGACAATGCCAGCTCTTTGTCTTAGAAATGGAGATGAGCACCCACCCCCCAGAGTTAGACACGACTAGACTTAATGTCAAGAGGAAACCTTAACCTTTACCTTATCTATATATCTATACATATATACACACACATATGCTTTGGATAACATATGGAAAGGTTAGTAGTACCCTTGTGGTGTTTGTTTTGCTGTCTGTAGGTGTGTGTGCGTGTATGAGTTACACTTAAAAAATGTACCTGTTCCGACTTACAAACAAATTTAACTTAAGAACAATTACAGAACCTATTGTGTTCTTAGCCTGGGAACTGCTTGTACTGCCAAGTACCACACCATTAAACAATTAAAAATAAAAGCATTACAAAAAAAGGAACACTTAAAAAATTAAAAGGCCAAATTAAGAAGAGACCCCGTGATGTATTTGCTAAAAGCAGCAAAATAATAAGTCATAATTCTGCTTTCCAGAATCTGGAAACAACACCCGGAAAATGTCCTGTCAAGGCTGCCAAACAAACAGACTTCTGCGAGTCACTGTGGGCCCTTCCAGACAAGTCCTATATCCCAGGATCTGACATCAGGCTTTCTGTTTATCCCAGATTATGTGGCAACGTGGATTCATATAATCTAGTTTAAAGCAGAAAACCTGGGATCGGATCCTATGATATAGGGCCTGTCTGGAAGAGCCCCGAGTCCTTGAAATAAGTTTCTTCTGCAGAACAAATTAATCATGAGCCAACAATGTCATGCGGCGGCTAAAAAAACAACCAATGGGATTTTGACCTGCATAAATAGGACTCTAGTGCCTAGATCCAAGGAAGTCATACTACCCCTCTACCCTGCCTTGATCAGACCACACCTGGAATCACACTGTGCCCAATTCAGGGCACTGCAATTGAAGGGAGATGGTGACAAGCTGGAATGTGTCCAGAGGAGGGTGACTAAAATAATCAATGGTCTGGAGAACAAGCCCTATGAGGAGCGGCTTAAAGACCTGGGCATGTTTAGCCTGCAGAAGGGAAGGCTGAGAGGAGACATGATGAGGGCCATGTATAAATACGTGAAGGGAAGTCATAGGGAGGAGGGAGCAAGCTTGTTTTCTGCTGCCCTGGAGAGGAGGACACGGAACAATGGCTTCAAACTACAAGAAAGGAGATTCCACCTGAACATTAGGAAGAACTTCCTGACTGTGAGAGCTGTTCAGCAGTGGTACTCTCTGCCCCGGAGTGTGGTGGAGGCTCCTTCTTTTAAACAGAGGCTGGTTGGCCATCTGTCAGGAGGGCTTTGAATGCCATTTTCCTGCTTCTTGGCAGAATGGGGTTGGACTGGATGGCCCATGAGGTATCTTCCAACTCTAGGATACTATGATTCTATGAACAGTTAAAGTGGAGCTAAACTGCATTCATTCTACAATGTAGATGCATGGAAGTACGATCACGCAGCTGTATTTGTGCAGTGTAGACATTCCAGATTATTTTCCGGCACATAGGTGGACCTGTGTTGGTTTGTGAGAAATGAGAAGCACTAATATGTATTTCTACTCCTGCATTATTAGAACTCTACAAAGAAATGCGAAGGGAGCAGGAGCAAAGAAATACCTTCCTAAGGAGTGATAAACCCTCTCAATTTCTTCTTCTTCTCTATCACTTCTTTTAGGCTTTTGATTGATATTTTATCTGAATGCTTTGCTTTGCTATTGGTACAATTATGTACTTTCCTCCTTCTGTCCTTCTTGTGGGCGACTAAAATAATCAGTGGTCTTGAGAACAAGCCCTATGAGGAATGGCTTAAAGACCTGTTTAGCCTGCAGAAGGGAAGGCTGAGAGGAGACATGATGAGGGCCATGTATAAATACGTGAAGGTACAATTGTGTACTTTCCTCCTTCTGTCCTTCTTGTGGGAGTTGAAGTTCAAAACACCCGGAGGGCCCAAGTTTGTCCATGCCTGACCTACATTGTAGTTTGGCACCACTTTAATTGCCATGGCTCAATGATAGGGAATCTTGGGATTTGTAGTTAGGCAAGACACCAGCACCCAGTCCTTGTTATGTTTATATACATATATATTTACTTACATATATATTATTCTGCCAACTTAGCAGTTCGAAAACACACAAATGTGAGTAGATCAATAGGTACTGCTCCAGCGGGAAGGTAACGGCGCTTCATGCAGTCATGACCTTGGAGGTGTCTACGGACAACATCAGCTTTTCGGATTAGAAATGGAGATGAGCACCACAACCCCAGAATCGGACACCACTGGACTTCATGTCAGGGGAAAACCTTTACCTTTATCTATATTTAGATTGTACACCTCTAACACTTTTGATGGAGCCCTCGGTGGCGCAGTGGGTTAAACCCCTGTGCCGGCAGGACTGAAGACCGACAGGTTGCAGGTTCGAATCCGGGGAGAGGTGGATGAGCTCCCTCTATCAACTCCAGCTCCTCATGCAGGGACATGAGAGAAGCCTCCCACAAGGATGATAAAAACATCAAATCATCTGGGTGTCCCCTGGACAATGTCCTTGCAGACGGCCAATTCTCTCACACCAGAAGCAACTTGCAGTTTCTCAAGTTGCTCCTGACATGACAAAAAAAAAACCCAAATACTTTTGATTGTTTATTTCTAAAGCGACACATATCTTGGATGTTACTATACAAAGAAACTACAACAGAAACAACATCCAGAACATTTCCCTTGCAGGTCTGTCAACATAGTATCAATATCATAGTATCCACAACTATGTAGCAGAGTTTAGGAAATAGATAGCTTCCTCCCTACTAGAGTCCCTTCCACACAGTCCTATATCCCAGAATATCAAAGCAGAAAATTCCACAATATCTGAGTATGGACCCAGATAATCCAGTTCAAAACTATGGGATTTTTTGCCTTGATATTCTGGGATATAGGGCTGTGTGGAAGGGCCCTAAATGTGTTGGACTACAACTCCCAGTCTAGCCATGTGGCCAAGGGTGATGTGGTTCGTAGTCCAACACATCTGGAAAAGCAAAGAAACAAAATAAATATCAGTCTCCCAATGAAAAAAAAAAAGCAGATATGGTTCTTGTGGGTTTTTTCGGGCTATAGGGCCATGTTCTAGAGGCATTTCTCCTGATGTTTCGCCTGCATCTATGGCAAGCATCCTCAGAGGTAGTGAGGATGCTTGCCATAGATGCAGGCGAAACATCAGGAGAAATGCCTCTATAACATGGCCCTATAGCCCGAAAAAATCCACAAGAACCTAGTGATTCCAGCCATGAAAGCCTTCAACAATACAAAAGCAGATATATTGCATTTCTCTTCTCCAGAGGACAAAAGAGGCCTCATTGGTGCAATGAAGCTGCCTCTTCCTTTTTACAACTTACCTGGCAAAGTTGGCTCAACTTTTTTTGGGGCAGCAAATACAAGTTGTTTCCCCTCCAGGACAAGACTTGCTTGACTCGAGGAAGTGGCTCGTGTGTTTTGCAGAAGCGGAAGGCGAAGAGAAGCCACGCCAGGAAAGAAAGAGAGAGCCAATCAAGGCGAAGAGGTGGGGAGAGAGAAAGAAAGAAAGAAAGAAAGAAAGAAAGGGAAAGGGAAAGGCCAAGGCCAAGATAATGGCCAAGGTGATGGCCAAAGCAAAGCAAAGCAAAGCATCTACATTAGGCATGGTCAAACTTGGGCCCTCCAGGTGTTTTGGACTTCAACTCCCACAATTCCTAACAGCCTACCAGCTGTTAGGAATTGTGGGAGTTGAAGTCCAAAACACCTGGAGGGCCCAAGTTTGTCCATACCTGATTTACACTATAGTTTGGCACCACTTTAATTGCCAATGCTAGGGGACCTTGGGATTTGTAATTAGGCAAGACACCAGCATCTTGGGAAGGAGAAAGACCTTGCAGAACTACAATTCCCAATAATCCATAGATAGTATTCAGCCATGGCAATTAAAAGAGTGTCATACTAATGTGGCTCAATGCTGTGGAAACATGAGGGTTGCAGTTTGGTGAGCCATCAGCACTATTTGGGAGACCTTGTTAAACTACAATTCCCATTGTATTGAGCCATGGCAGTCAAAGTGGTGTCAGACTGCATTCATTGTGGGAATCACTGTCCTCCTGCATTGCATTGTTATAGTGCTATATTAATTATCACTGTGGCTCTACTGGTGGAAACCTGGGGTTTGTAGTTTGGGGAGAAACTAGTGCTCTGTGGTTGAAATCTTCGATACCGTTCCCTAAACTGCAAATCCCATCCTTCTATATGATACGAGCATAGCAGTTATAAAGGAATCATGATGCTACAAGGTGACTAAGATCTCTTCTACACTGTTGAATAATCCAGATTATCAAAGCAGATAATCCACATTATCTGCTTTGAACGGGATTATATGAGTCTACACTGCCATATAATCCAGTTCAAAGCAGATAATCTGGGTTTTATATGGCAGTGTAGAAGAGGTCTAAGGGTGCATTTAACCTGTTGGAATTGGCAGTTTGACACCACTTGAACTGCCATGGCAAAGTGCTATGGAATCCTGGGAGTTGTAGTTTTGCCAGGTCTTTAGGCTCCTTTGACAGAGTGCTGGAGTAGCACCAAACTATAAATTCCAGGATTCCATAAACTGAACCATGGTGATGCCAGTACAAGTGGTGTCAAACTGCATTAATTCAACAATGTAGATCCACCCCTTAAGACAGAGAGAAAAAAGACAGACTTTTAGTATGTCACTTTCTAAATATATGTCATGCCCCTTGTACTATTTAATATATTTATTTTGGGCAGTCTGGTGAATTCCAGCAACAGAAAGTTGCCCCTGCGCCCACGGAAGTCACCCACGCAGAAGGTGTGACTCAGATATACAGAAATAGCAAGGAAAGTCACTTCTTGTAGGTGGGGAATCCCTAAAGGGTGAAAACAATCCCTAAAGTGGGCCAGTGACAATGGAGCATGCTTAGTGATAGTGAAATAATGTCTCAATGTGTGCAGAAATGTTCCATTGGGCAGATAGAAGAATGAAGGGCACGAAGAATTATATAAATAAATGTATTGTTGAAGGCTTTCCAGAATCATTGGGTTGTTGTGAGCTTTCCGGGCTGTATGGCCATGTTCCAGAAGCATTCTCTCCTGACGTTTCTCCTGCATCTATGGCAGGCATCCTCAGAGGTTGTGAGGTCTGTTGGAAACTAAGAAAGTGAGGTTTATATATCTGTGGAATGTCCAGGGTGGGAGAAATAACTCTTGTCTGATTGAGGTAGGTGTAAATGTTGCAATTGGCCACCTTGATTAGCATTTAATGGCCTAGCAGTTTCAAGGTCTGGCTTCTTATTGCTTGGGGGAATCCTTCCTGGGGAGGTGATTAGCCGACCCTGATTGCTTCTTTGTGAATGAATGCATTATAAACGGTTATGTGCCACTCTTTTCACTAGATGGCAGCAAGGAATAGGGAATTGGGCAAGGCAGGGAATTTTTCCATGCTTCCTTTATGACAGCATCAGTGCGAGAAACCTGTGTCACTTCTAGACATAGTTGGAGTCCAACTCCCATCGGCTTTTTGGCATGGGCAAGTATGATGATGGGAAATGTAGTCCCATATCTGGCAAGATTTGTTTGTTTATTTATTGAGGGTACAGTTATAATGTATTTAAAAACACAAACACAAACAAAGTTAAAATCTTGGTATTATACTAAATGTCTTGGAGTTCCTCCGGTGTCACTGTGAAAAGGTTCTCCACTGTGCATGTGGCGGGGCTTGGGCTGCATTGTAGTAAGTTGTCTGTGGTTTGCTCTTCTCCACACTCACATGTCGTGGACTCCACTTTGTAGCCCCATTTCTTAAGGTTGGCTCTGCATCTCATGGTGCCAGAGCGCAGTCTGTCCAGCATCTTCCAAGTCGCTTCAACCTTTCATGTGCCCAGGAGGGAGTCTCTCATTCAGTATCAGCCACTGATTGGGCTTCTGGGTTTTAACCTGCCACTTTTGGACTCTTGCTTGCCGAGGTGTTCCTGCAAGTATGTAGATCTTAGAAAGCTGTTTCTTGATTTAAGGCATTGGCATGCTGGCTGATATCCAAACAAAGGATGGGCCAGAAATGTCACTGTCTTGGCCCTTTCATTATTGGCGGCTACTTCCCAATGGATGTCAGGTGGTGCAATACTGGCTAAACAGTATAAGTTCTCCAGAGGTGTAGAGCAGTGGGTCTCAACCTGTGGGACCCCAGATGTTTTGGCCTTCAACTCCCAGAAATCCTAACAGCTGGTAAACTGGCCGGGATTTCTGGGAGTTGTAGGCCAATACACCTGGGGACCCAAAGGTTGTGAAACACTGGTGTAGAGCATAAACATCCTGTAGTGATACAGCATGTCTCATTAAGAGCCCCAGCCACTGTTTTAGCATTGTGAGATGTGTTCCACACTGGGCATGCGTACTTAGCAGCAGAGTAGCAAAGCGCAAGAGCAGATGTCTTCACTGTGTCTGGTTGTGATCCCCAGGTTGTACCAGTCAGCTTTTGTATGATATTGTTTCTAGAGCCCACTTTTTGCTTGATATTCAAGCAGTGCTTCTTGTAGTCAGTCCAGAGTAACTCCCAGGTATTTTGATGTGTTCCAGTGGGATTCCTTCCTAGGTGATCCTCAGAGCTCAAGATGCTTGTCTGTTCTTAAGATGGAAAGCACTCGTCTGTTTTCTAGACTGATTAGGAATCAGCTGGTTTTCTTGTATCAGACAGTAAGAACACCTAAAGCCTCGGAGAGCTTCTGTTCAACCATTTCAAAGCTGCCTGCTTGAGCGGTGATGATGCGATAGTCTGCATAGATGAAACTCTCTATGGCAGATCTAATATCCCTAGGGAGGGTGTTCCATAACAGAGGGGCCACCGCTGAGAAGGCCCTGTCTCTTGTCGCATCTGCGAAGGGGGCGGGACCGAGAGCAGGGCCTCACCAGACGATCGTAAGTGCCTAGATGGTTCATAGGGAGAGATGCGTTCGGACAGGTAAACTGGGTCGGAACCGTTTAGGCCTTTAAAGGCTAAAGTCAGCACTTTCAATTGTCCCCATTAGCAAACTGGCAACTAGTGGAGCTGGCGCAACAGAGGAGTTGTGTGCTCCCTGGCTGCTGCCCGTTGGACCATTTGAAGCTCCTGAACAGTCCTGTTGATGTGAAACCTTCGTGTTCAGGGGCAGTGTATCAGTGGATAGCAGTTGCTGCAAGGACTATAGTAAAGTACGGTTAAAACTTTGTATGCTTTGTTTGCTCCCTTCTTGGAAATTGCTGTCTACTCTTAGAAAGTGAGTACTAGGCTGGAAACCACATAATGTCTCCTCCCCATCTCTATGCATGAACATACAGAAGTTGGGTTGGATTGAGTTAAAGGGATAGTCTGCAGTTAATTATCTCTGCCCGAATATAAACAATACAGCTATAGAAGGACTAGGCGGTCTATTTCAGACTTCATACCTTTGGGAGAAGACTTTCCATGTTAACTCATTCTATGCATTGCAAAATATGTGAACAATTTAAACAGATGCATTTTGACTGTCACTCCCAGGAAACTGCCCTTCTGGTGTAAAACACAAAGCCTAAGAATATTCCAGGGGATTTTTTGTTGTGTCAGGAGCAACCTGAGAAACTGCAAGTCGCTTCTGGTGTGAGAGATTTGGCCGTCTGCAAGGACATTGCCAAGGGGACACACGGATGATTTGATGTTTTATCATCCTTGTGGGAGGCTTCTCTCATGTCCATCTCTCATGTCCAGAGGATGCTGAGTTAATATAAAGGTAAATTCCACTGATTAAAGAGGTTTGTTCTAGTTTGAGCTATCGTTGGAATTCAGGCCACTGAGTTACAATGAAGCCAATAGTGTGTTGTTGAAGGCTTTCATGGCCAGAATCACTGGGATGCTGTGAATTTTCTGGGCTGTATAGTGAGATTTATATGCCTTTGCAACGTCCAGGGTGGGAGAAAGAACTCTTGTCTGTTTGAGACAAGTATGAATGTTGGAATTGGCCATCTTGATTAGCATTGAATGGCCTTATAGCTTCAAAGACTGGATGCTTCTTTCCATAGATGTGGGTAAAACGTCAGGAGGGAATACTTCTTGAACATAGCCATGCAGCCCAGAAAACCCACAGCAACCCTAAGCTGATATTCGCTATTGTTGTGCACCTTCAAGTTGTTTGACTTATGGCAACCCTATCCCAGGGTTTTCTTGGCATGTTTTCTCCCGTGAGGCTTTGCTGTTATGCCCATTTGAGGCTGAAGGTACATCTACACTGTGGAATGAACCCAATTTGACATCACTTGAACTGCCATGGCTTAATGATATGGCATCCTGCATTTGTAGCTTGGTGAGACCACACTCTTTGGCAGAGAAGGCTAAAGTCCTTGTAAAACTCCCGTGATTCCATAGCATGGAAACATGGTATAAGTTAAAGTGGGGTCAAACTGTGCTGATTCTACAATGTATACAGCGAGAGGAAATCAATGGCATACCTGTGGAATGCCCAGGGTGGGAAAGAGAACTCTTGTCTGCTTGAGGCAAGTGTGAATGTTGCAATTGTCCACCTTGAATCCCCCAGGCAGGAATCAGCCAGTCTTTGAAGCTGCAAGGCCATGCAATGCTAATCAAGGTAGCCAACTGCAACATGCACACTTGCCTCCAATGGACAAGAGTTCTTTCTCCCACCCTGGACATTTCACAGATATATAAACCTCACTTGCCTAGTTTCCAACAGACCTCACAACCTATGAGGACGCCTGCCGCAGATGTGAGTAAAACGTCAGGAGAGAATGCTTCTGGGATATGGCCATACAGCCCGGAAAACTCACAGCAACCCAGTGATTCCGGCCATGAAAGCTTTCGACAACACAGTGGGAAACCTCCTCAAAAGGCATTTCACAGCATTGCCGTAAATCACAGTGTACTTAAATGCACGCAACAACAACAACAACATCCTAATGATGGATAAAATGTAGCAGGCATTTCCCCCTCTAATGTCTCCACAAGCAGAAAAGGATTAGAACAGAGGTTGTGGTTTGGTTTTTGTTTTGTTCTGGCAGATTGGCAACAGCGGAGGCTGTTTTGGGGTCTGCGTGCCAAAAGCGGCCACCCCCGCGTCTCATTCATGCGCATACTTTTCTTTGCTGGGTCACATTTGTGTCCCATTTTCCCTTCAAAGAATTCAAGGTGACATCCATGGCAGCGAAACTATAACAACAAGAGCAGCAAACACCCACACATTAATTACAACATGTAGCCTTGCGGCCAGGACACCAAGGTTGGATGTGCATGAGTCAGTGGCTTTTGTTTACAGCGCAATCCTAAACTCCAAAAGAGCCTCTTGTGCTGGCTGAACTGGCCTGTTGATGTTTGAAGGGGAGGGATAGTCGCTGGTCAGAAGGACAGTGTCAATACCCTAAAGCAGGCATGGGCAAACTTCGGCCCTCCAGGTGTTTTGGACGTCAACTCCCATAATTCCTAACAGCTGGGCAGGCATCGGCAAACTTCAACCCTCCAAAACTTCTGGAGGGCCGAAGTTTGCCCATGCCTGCCCTAAAGGCACCAGATCCAGTCTGATCTTCAATGCTAAGCAGTGTCAGCTCTGGTTAGTATTTGAATGGGTGACCTCCCAGAAAGTCCAGGTGCTCTAGGCTTGACTTCAGAGGAAGGAAGTGGCAAAATTAACCCTAAGCATCCCTTGCCTAAGAAAACACCATGAAATTGAGATGCAACACATACACAATTACACTGTAAAACAAATGCATTTTTAACATCCCTTCATCTGTCGTGGCCTATTGCTTTGGAATCAGGGAGTTGTAGTTTTACAATGCTTTCAATGTTTTCTCTGCTCTAGAGTGCTGGTGCCTCTCTAAACTTACTCGTCCAACGAGGGATCGCCTAAGTAAGTAAGTAAGTAAGTCTCTAAACTACAACAGCCAAGCAGTTGAAGTGATGTCAAACTGTATTAATTCTACAGTGCAGACTGTTGGAAATTGCAATCTTCTATAAGCCTCCTATACTAGTTATTTGTGATTTATATAAAAGCAATATATTTTATGGGGGAATCGATGCCTATGGGCAACTGAAATAACACTTCTGGAGATCTGCTATATATTTTGGGCATTGGCATATCTTTGTTCCTAACAGTTCAGAGATAACCAGGTATATCAGTCTAACAACTGAGAAATCTAATTTGCCTTGCATGAATACTGGTGGATATTTACCACTAAGGAGAAGATTCACTCAGAAAAGTATTTAACTCTTCTCAGGAAGATCATACTTTACAAAAAAAAATTATAATTATTCCAAATATTGTGAATGTCAATTAATCTCCAAAAGGGTTACATTTCCGAAAGGCTATGGAGATTTTTAGTTTCCCAAAAGGTTGTAATCTCTAAAAGGCCATGCCTTTCCAAAAAGATGCACCTCCTGATTTGAAAAGCCCTTAAACCTGTGTATAAGCTAGCATCCATTATTGGGATTGGAGTCCCATGGATTCCCCTTTTCCTAAGCAAGGTAGGAAAAAAAATAAGAAATCTTGAAGACGGTAACCAAAGAAAGAAGCAGAGAAGTGTAACCAAAGAGCAAGTGATATCTGTACTTCATCTGTCTAGGTTTTTTTTTTTAACTTCCAGTATGAGCTTAAACTGGCAAAAGGATTTGTTAGCTGAGATCAGCCAGTGAAGGAACTGGAAAAAGTGCCTAAAAGAGTTGGAGAAAGGGAGTAGATGATGCCAAATCCTCACTGCCTCCGGCTCAGGGACACAGCCATCATGCCAGCAGAAAGTCAAGCCAGGGACAAGGTAGTCCTAAGCCATTTCCAAAATTCCTAGGCAGGGAGGGGATTCAATACGGCTTCAGCTGGCCTCGTGTCAGCAACACTAGCCTTCAGCCCCAAAAGTGTAATATGAGTTCACCAAGATGGCTATCTTGATGAACTCATATTGTACTCTTAGGACTTGTCTGGATGGACTGGAAAAACCAACGTTCCTCACTTATTTCCAATCCTTTCTGATATTTTTTTGAGTGAAGGGAGATTTACCTGGCATCTACCACATCCTGAAGTATTTCCCAGGAAATGCCACCACTTATAACAGTGGTTCTCAATCTTCCTAATGATGCGACCCCTAATACAGTTCCTCATGTTGTGGCGACCCCTAACCATAAAATTATTTTCATTGCTACTTCATAACTGCAATTTTGCTACTGTTTTGAGGTCAGGAGCATTGTGTTCCAAAACTCTGTCTGTCTGAATTCGGAAGTCCCAGAGTAGCTTGATGTGTTCATTCTCTGTAACTTTTTCCAGCTTGTGATCCCAACAGTTCTGGCACTTCACCCAGTGTGCCAATCACCACTGGGACCACCTTTACTGGCTTGTGCCAGAGTCTTTGCAGTTCGATCTTTAAATCCTCATATCATGTCAGCTTTTCCAGTTGTTTCTCTAAAATCCTGCTGTCACCTGGGATTGCGACATTGACGATCCATACTTGGTTTTTTAACACGATTGTGAGGTCAGGAGTATTATGCTCCAAAACTCTGTCTATCTGAATCCAGAAGTCCCAGAGGAGTTTGGCGTGTTCATTCTCTGTAATTTTTTCCGGCTTGTGATCCCACCAGTTCTTTGTTGCAGGCAGATGGTCTTTGTGGCACAGGTTCCAATGAATCATCTGAGCAACGGTGTTGTGCCTCTGCTTGTAGTCTGTCTGCATGATCTTCTTGCAGCAGCTGGGGATGTGATCTATTGTTTTATCTTCTTCTTTGCAGAGTCTACACTTGGGATCTGTCATTGACTTTTCAATTCTGGTTTTGATGGCATTGCTTCAAATGGCTTGTTCTTGGGCTGCCAGAATCAGGCCCTCCGTCTCCTTTTTCAGAGTTCCATTTGTGAGCCACAACCATGTTTTTTCTTTGTCAATTTGGCTCTCAATTTTTGCCAAAACTATCCATGGAGAGCCTTCTTTTGCCAGTTTTCTCTTCTGCTCTGGATTGTGTTTTTTACATTATTATTATTATTATTATTATTATTATAAACACAAGATGAGTCCACAGCAGACACTCTTCTTCTTCTTCTTCTTCTTCTTCTTCTTCTTCTTCTTCTTCTTCTTCTTCTTCTAATATTTATCTGCATCTCAAATTAAGGAAAGAAATCTCCGTAATTCTACTATAGAAGTTCTAGAGTTAATATGTTATCACCACCACTTTTGTTGTTAGATTCCTCATCCCAGGAACTGTCCATGGAGAGCCTTCTTCTTCTTCTTCTTCTTCTTCTTCTTCTTCTTCTTCTTTTATTATTATTATTATTATTATTATTTTATTATTTTATTTTGTTGTATTGTTGTATTGATGTTTTGATGTTAATTAATTGATATTGCTGTTTTAATTGACTAATGATCTGTTTTGTACTGTTGAATTGGTTGTTAACCGCTCTGAGTCGCCTGAGGGCTGAGAAGAGCGGTATACAAGTGAAGTAAATAAATAAATAAATAAATATTATTATTACTTATTAATTATTATTATAATAATAGTATATTATTATTATTATTCTGTGATTATTATATTATTATATTAATTATTAATTATTATCATATTATATTCCTATTATTCTGCTAAGATTATTATTATTATTTTACTAACACAAAAGCACAGTTTGTCACAGCAAACGAGATCTATATGCTGGATTTCGTATCACAAAATCACAAGTCGAACACTTCCCAAGCGTCTAGGACTGTGTGATGTATTTTCGAATGATACGCGCAGATCCAAGTAAGGTAGCCTTTTGCAGTTGACAGATTTATTATTATTATTATTATTATTATTATTATTATTATTGAATCCTGCATTTATCTCTGTGATTGAGATGCAAAGCACCTCACACTATTGTGTAATGATTTGAGCTTTGGACTATATGACTCTGAAGACCAGAGGTCAATTCCTCATCCATATAAACCCATGAGTGAGTCACATACTCTGAGCCTCATAAAAACCCACAAAGTTGGAAATAACTTGAAGTCACACAACAACAAACAATTATTTTCATAAAAATGAATACGTAAATGGTCCCGTCCTGCTTACTGGAAGATGGAAAGATCAGGGCAGGGGTGATTTAATGGTTGAACTTGGGGGAAACAACACGAAATAGAGAAAAGGTCCATCGATCCAGACGTTACGAAGAAGAGACAGTACGTACTTTTCATTCTGGCTCAGTGAAAGGAAAAGTGATGGAGAAAATAACAGGGGATTAAGAGACCAGGACTCCAAGATCTTCACTGATGATTCCACAGAGGGACCTCTTCCAGCCTTGGACCATGCTCGTCATACATAGATACTGCAAATCTTCCTTCTCTGTTTCGTTCAGTTTGGTGGAAACCCTGGGATTGCCTAGCTTGTTAAAAAAAGAAAGAAGAAAAAGAAAGAAGGAGGGGAGGGAGAGATTTACTGAGAAGTAATTTCCATGTCAGGCTGCTTGCAACATGGCTTTTTTTTAATAGAGAGAAGCCAGACAGATGTTGGACTCGGAAAGAGACACCGAAAATTGGGGAGAGTTGGACGGGCCGATTGAGGTTCGGTTGGTGGGCCAGAAAGGAGGAAGGGAGGGTCCTCCAGACAGCCTTCTCTCGAGGATGGGGCAGCGAGGTTCCCAAAAGACCCAAAAAGCCCAGCTCAGACCACAAGCCCCCCTTCTTTCCCCCAAAAAGGATTTCAAAGGAGGCCCACATCCCGCCTCCGCGAGCCTGCATGCTAGAGGACGGGTGGTTTTGATTAAGTTAATGAAAAAGGAGGCAAACGCGTGCTCCGGCCCTGGGATGGAGTTCTGTTTTTGCAAAAGGGCACATGCGTCACTCTCCCTCGTGTTCCAGGGAAAACGAGAAACTGTGGCCGGAGGTTAAACCAATGGGTTTGAGACTGCTAGGAAAGTTCAAGGAGGTTTAAACAGAGGCTGGATGGCCATCTGTTGGGAGTGCTTTTATTGTGTTTTCCCGGATGTCCTTTGTGGTCTTTTCCATCTTTATAATTATATCATTTTAGAGCAGGCAAAGAGAGGCATCGCCAACAGCACTGGAAGTGTTGTTGAAGGCTTTCGTGACAGGAATCACTGGGTTGCTGTGAGTTTTCCAGGCTGTATGGCCATATTCCAGAAGCATTCTCTCCTAACATTTGCCCACATCTAGGGCAGGCATCCTCACAAGGATGATAAAACATCAAAATCATCCGGGCGTCCTCTGGGCAACATCCTTGCAGACGGCCAATTCTCTCACAACAGGATGCTCCTGACACGACAAAAAAAAAAAAAAAATCCTCACAGGTGGTGAGGTCTGTTGGAAACTAGGCAATTGGGGTTTATATATCTGTGGAATAATGTCCAGGGTGTGGGAAAGAAGTCTTGTCTGTTTGAGGCAAGTGTGAATGTTCCAACTGGCCACTTTGATTAGCATCGAAAGGCCTTGCAGCTTCAAAGACTGGCTGATTCCTGCATCAAAAGGCCTTTCAGGTTCAAAGCCTGGCTGCTTTCTGCCATAGATAGCAGATTGTGAGGTCTGTTGGAAATGTGGGCAAAACATCAGGAGAGACCCGCCAACTTCTGAAGATGCCTGCTATAGATGTGGGTGAAACATCAGGAGAGAATGCTTCTGGAACATGGCCATACAGCCTAGAAAACTCACAGCAACCTAGTGATTCTGGCTATGAAAGCCTTTGACAACATATTGCACTCTGCCCCATATCTCTTTGACAGGGAACATCCAGTAGAAACATAATACAGATTGGGATATTGTGTGAGAGACCCGTCAACTTCTGAAGATGCCTGCCATAGATGTGGGTGAAATGTCAGGAGAGAATGCTTCTGGAACATGGCCATACAGTCCGGAAAACCACAGCAACCCAGTGATTCTGGCCATGAAAGCCTTTGACAACATATTGCACTGTGCCCCACATCTCTTGACAGGGAACATCCAGTAGAAACATAATACAGATTGGCATGTTGTGTGGTTTTCGGCTGCATAGTCATCTTCTAGCAGCATTTTCTCCTGACATTTCTCCTGCATCTGTTGTTAACATCTTCAGAGGATCTGAAGATGCCAGCTACAGATGCAGGTGAAACGTTAGGAGGAAATGCTGGTAGAAGACAGCCACACAGCCCGAAAACGACACAACACCCCAGTGATTCCAGCTGTAAAAGCCTTTGACAATGCATAATACAGATTCTTCAGCTTCAACATTTTCAGCGTGGGAGGATGATGTCCATATATTGCTCCATACAAGATGACCAGGTCCCTGAATTTGCTGCATCACCAAACTCCAAGACAAAACCCAACAAAGTGAACATTGGTGCTTGAAGTCCAATGTTTAGTGCTTGCCCTCCAGTGAGGCAAGGCAATGAACCCGGCCTCAGGCAGTTGTGCTTGAGAGGCGGTTGCCTTGGTGGCTGCTCTGCAGCTGGGGAACAGCTGGGTGGGGTCTCCAAAGAGTCTGGCCGCCCTTTCCGCTCTTGCTCCAGAGACTCTCATTGGGCTGGCCCCTTTCTGTCTGTGGCAAGTGCCCCATAGCCAAGCAGCAGCCAGGCTGGCTCTTTGGAGAGTCCCACTGTCTGGCTTCCCGTTGCGGCACCAAATGCTGCTGCACCAAAGGGACCAGTCTGACTCTCCAGAGAGGGTCATTGGCAAGCTCTCCAAAGACAGACACGTCACCCTCTTTCCACAGAGAAACAGCTGGCCCATCGCTCCCCCAGGGCGCAGCTACACTGTAGAACGAATGCAGTTTGACATCACTTGAACTGCCATGGCTCAAGGATATGGAAGCATGGATTTTGTAGTTTCACAAGGTCTTTCACCTCCTGCTGCCCACCCAAACTACACTCCCACTTTAAAATCACACTTTCCAACCCAGTCATATTAAACGCAAGATTCGCTATCATCGCGCTATCATGTAAAATCTCTATTTCTATTCTCTAACACAATTTTTCTCAGTCTTCCTAATGCCACGACCCCTTAATACAGTTCCTCATGTTATGACCCCCAACCATAACATTATTTTCGTTGCTACTTCTTAACTGTCATTTTGCTACTGTTACGAATCGTAATGTAAATATCTGATATGCAGGATGTATTTTCATTCACTGGACTACATTTGGCACACATACCCAATATGTCCAAATTTGAATACTGGTGAGGTTGGGGGTGGGGATTGATTTTGTCATTTGGGAGTTGTAGAGCATTGTGAACTCCACCGACAATGGAATTGAATCAAACTTGGCACACAGAACTCCCATGACCAACAGAAACAATTTGGTGGGCATTGACCTTGAGTTTTGGAGTTGTAGTTTACCTGCATCCAGAGCACTGTGGACTCAATCAATGATACACCTGGACCAAACATGGCACGAATACTCAATATGCCCAAATGTGAATACTGGCAGAGTTTGGGGAAAACAGACCTTGACATTTGGGAGTTGTCGTTGCTAGGATTTATAGTTCACCTGCAATCAAAGAGCATTCTGAACTCCACCAACAATGGAACTGAATCAAACTTGGCATACAGTACTCCCATGACCAATAGGAACAGTTTGGTGGGCATTGACCTTGAGTTTTGGAATTGTAGTTTACCTACGTCCAGAAAGCACTGTGGACTCAAACAATGATGGATCTGGACCAAATGTGGCATGGATAATCAATACACCCAAATTTGAACACTGGCGGAGTTTGGGGAAAGTAGACCTTGACATTTGGGAGTTGTAGTTGCTGGGATTTATAGTTAACCTACAATCAAAGAGCACTCTGAACTCAGCGCACAATAGATCTGCACCAAACTTGGCACACTACCTGCATGGCTGACACTGAATACTGGTGGGGTTTTGGAGGGGTGTGTGTGTTTTTGAATTCTGGGAGTTGTTGTTCACCAACACCAAAAAAGGAAGAGAAGTACAGGCAGAGAGATCTTCAGCCTTCTCTGCCAAAGGGGTTCCTAAGACCATCAGAAATAGGTGCTTTCTGGTGGTCTTTGGCGACCCCTCTGAAACCTCCCCCCAGGGGTTGTGACCTCCAAGTTGAGAAGCATTGCGCTAACCAAATCCATAGATTCAACCATCCACAGCTTGAAAATATGCATTTTTCCTCAATTTGAAAAAGTAACTCTTGTCTTTGCCCTTTTATATAGGGGGCACTGTTTTTCTATGCCATTGTACATAATGGGACTTGCGCATCCATGGGTTTTGGTATCCACAGGGGAAGAAGAAGGGGTGTCTTGGAGCCGAGGCCCGCTTGCGTTCTGCCCCAAATGCCAAAATAATAGTTCTAACATCAATTAACCTACCCATTTAGTTCTCTGTTAAAGTTAACATATTGTCTGCATTTGCCAATTAAATGACACACACATTTTGGTCTTTATAGCCAGCCCAGACTCTGAAATAATGACATTTATTTTTGTATCTAGTTTAGCGCACATAAAAGGAAAAGCTCTGCACCACACAAATGGAGGAGCTCTCCTATAATAAGGAACATGTGCCCAATTTGTCTGAGGATGCTCGACTGGGGAAATTAGATCTAGGATATTTCCTCTAACTCGTTTTTTCCTGATCTCTAAACCAAGGTGCATCTGCACTGTAGGATGGATGCAGCTTGATGTCCCTTTAGCTGTCATGGCTCTATGCCAGGCATAGGCAAGCTTGGGCCCTTCGGGTGTTTTGGACTTCAACTCCCACAATTCCTAACAGCTCAGGCCCTTTCCTTTTCCCCCTCAGCCACTTAATCGCCATGGCTCAATGCTGGGATCTATCTGTAGTTTGGTTAGGAAACGACACTCTTTAGCAGAGCAAGCTAAAGACATTGGAAAACTACAATTCCAATGATTCCACAGCAGTGAGCTATAGTAGATAAAGTTATGTCAAACTATTAATTCTACATTTTAGGTGCACCCTGTTGTTGTTCATTCATTCAGTCATTTCTGACTCTTCGTGACTTCATGGACCAGTCCACGTCAGAGCTCCCTGTCGGTCGTCACCACCCCCAGCTCCTTCAAGGTCAATCCGGTCACTTCAAGGATCCCATCCATCCATCTTGCCCCCTCTTCCTTTTTCCTTCCATTTTTTCCCAGCCTCATTGTCTTCTCTAAGCTTTCCTTTCTTGTCATGATGTGGCCAAAGTACTTCATCTTTGTCTCTAGTATCCTTCCCTCGAATGAGCAGTCGGGCTTTATTTCCTGGAGGATGGACTGGTTGGATTTTCTCGGGGTCCAAGGCACTCTCAGAATTTTCCTCCAGCACCACAGCTCAAAAGCATCTATCTTCCTTCGCTCAGCCTTCCCTAAGGTCCAGCTCTCACATCCGTAGGTTACTACAGGGAAGACCATGGCTTTGACTAGGCGGATCTTTGTTGCCAGTCTGATGTCTCTACTCTTCACTATTTTATCAAGACTGGACATTGCTCTCCTCCCAAGAAGTAAGCGTCTCCTGATTTTCTGGCTGCAGTTCATGTCTGCAGTAACATTTGCACCTAGAAATACAAAGTCTGTCACTGCCTCCATGTTTTCTCCCTCTATTTCCCAGTTGTCAATCATTCTTGTTGCCACAATCTTGGGTTTTTTTAATGTTTAACTGCAACTCAGCTTTTGCACTTTCTTCTTTCACCTTGATTAGAAGGCTCCTCCAATACTACAGTTCAAAAGCATCTATCTTCCTTTGCTCAGCCTTCCCTATGGTCCAGCTCTCACATCCAGAGGTTACTATGGGGAATACCATTGCTTTTTATTATATATAAATTATATAGTATATATATATATACCATAATATTATACAGTACTATAGTATATACTACATCATAGTATGTTATTATATTATATTCCTATATTATAATATATATATATATATATATATATATATATATAAATTATAATATATAACATAATAATATTATACAGTACTATAGTATATACTATATCATAGAATCATAGAATCATAGAATCAAAGAGTTGGAAGAGACCTCATGGGCCATCCAGTCCAACCCCCCGCCAAGAAGCAGGAATATTGCATTCAAATCACCCCTGACAGATGGCCATTCAGCCTCTGTTTAAAAGCTTCCAAAGAAGGAGCCTCCACCACACTCTGGGGCAGAGAGTTCCACTGCTGAACAGCTCTCACAGTCAGGAAGTTCTTCCTCATGTTCAGATGGAATCTCCTCTCTTGTAGTTTGAAGCCATTGTTCCGCGTCCTAGTCTCCAAGGAAGCAGAAAACAAGCTTGCTCCCTCCTCCCTGTGGCTTCCTCTCCCATAGTTATACATGGCTATCATATCTCCTCTCAGCCTTCTTTTCTTCAGGCTAAACATGCCCAGCTCCTTAAGCCACTCCTCATAGGGCTTGTTCTCCAGACCCTTGATCATTTTAGTCGCCCTCCTCTGGACACATTCCAGCTTGTCATTATCTCTCTTGAATTGTGGTGCCCAGAATTGGACACAATATTCCAGGTGTGGTCTAACCAAAGCGGAATAGAGGGGTAGCATGACTTCCCTAGATCTAGACACTATGCTCCTATTGATGCAGGCCAAAATCCCATTGGCTTCTTTTGCTGCCACATCACATGGTTGGCTCATGTTTAACTTGTTGTCCACGAGGACTCCAAGATCTTTTTCACACGTACTGCTCTCGAGCCAGGCGTCCCCCATTCTGTATCTTTGCATTTCATTTTTTCTGCCAAAGTGGAGTATCTTGCATTTGTCACTGTTAAACTTCATTTTGTTAGTTTTGGCCATTCATCTCTTTAATCTGTCAAGATCGTTTTGAATCCTGCTCCTGTCCTCTGGAGTATTGGCTATCCCTCCCAATTTGGTGTCCTCTGCAAACTTGATGATCCTGCCTTCTAGCCCTTCATCTAAGTCATTAATAAAGATGTTGAACAGGACCGGGCCCAGGACGGAACCCTGCGGCACTCCGCTCGTCACTTCTTTCCAGGATGAAGAGGAA
The DNA here is from genome assembly GCF_037176765.1 of Anolis sagrei. NCBI lineage: Eukaryota > Metazoa > Chordata > Lepidosauria > Squamata > Anolidae > Anolis > Anolis sagrei. The sequence goes on along the minus strand of NC_090026.1, from coordinate 12,879,035 downwards.
GCATTGGTGAGAATCACCGTCTGGGTTCGTCCATTTAACCAATTACAGATCCACCTCACCGTAGTTTTGCCTAGCCCACATTGGACTAGTTTCCTTGCCAGAAGGTCATGGGGGATCTTGTCGAAGGCCTTATTGAAATCCAGGTATGCTACATCCACGGCATTCCCCGCATCTACCCAGCTTGTAACTCTATCGAAAAAATATAATAGTATTATACCATAATATATACTATATTATACTATGTTATTATATTATATTACAATATTATAATATATATATATATATATATATATTACAATATATAATAAATACTATTGTACCATAATATATATTATATTATACTATGTTATTTTATTATATTACAACATTATAATATATATTGCAATATTATAATATATCACTCTTTAGTATAGATCTGCCTGCCAGCTCCAAGGCTTTTATACCAAAGTGGGCGTGGCTTTATTTCCCCCCCTAGAGGTGGGTGTGGCGTTGAAAGCCACCGCCCAATGAGGCTCCAGGTGGGCTGTTCCATTCGGAAGGAGAAAAGGGGGGAGGACGAGATTCCTTTTTCCTCCTCCTCTCCTCCTTCCTGTTAGACCAGCCCAATTCGCATTCTTTCCCCCCCTCCCTCCTCATCCCACACTTCCCCCTCCCTAAGTGGGCGGGGCTTAATTTGACATATGGGGGCATGGTTTGGCTTCCTATTTGAGAGCCCAGCCAATTAGGAGGGAGCAGCAGAGAGGGAGGGAGGGGGGAGTCCTTGGAGGAGAGGGAAAAGTTTTCCCAACTCGCCCCTCCTCTCTCTCCTGAAACTTTTATTTAAGTATTAAAGGCAGGAGGAGGAGGAGGAGGAGGCATTAGACCCTCTCCTGGTCCCCAATTTCAATTTTTGGTGGGGGAAGGTCAAGACACCAAAGTGGATCACTCCCTTAGGTTCCATTGCCCCATTTCCCCCACTTCTTGGGGGAAGAAAGAAGAACTCAGGATGGGAGCAGCCAACTGTGAAGATGAAGACCTGGAGTTCAAGCTGATTTTTGGAGAGGAAGAGAAAGAACCCCCTGCTATGGGAGTCCCCCTGGATTCAGGTAAACAAATAATAATAATAATAATAATAATAATAATAATAAATATTTCTTTGAAGTTAATGCAACATGTGCTTAATTCTGTATTGCAATTAATGCAATATGTTCTGATGTGGCTGATGCAGCGAGGAAATTGTATTTTAGGGTCAAAGTGAACGCTCCCATCTTCCGACACAGCTTGAGAATGCGCCTAGTCAAAACCCCAAATGGTAATTTAGCCTTAATTAATATTTGCAGGCGTTTCATACAGATGAGTGAGGTGTGTTGCATTGTCAAAGGCTTTCGTGGCAGGAATCACTGTGTTGCTGTGAGTTTCCTGGACTGCATGGCTAGGTTCCGGAAGCATTCTCTCCTGACGTTTCTCCCACATCTATGGTAGGCATCCTCAGAGGTTGTGAGGGCTATTAAGAAATAGGCAAGTGAGGTTTTTACGTGGAATAATGTCCAGGGTGGGGGAAAGAACTCTTGTCTGTTGGAGGCAAGTGTAAAGCACTGTATGGCTATGTTCTGGAAGCATTCTCTTCTGACATTTCTCCCACATCTATTATATGCATCCTCAGAGGTTGTGAGGGCTATTAAGAAATAGGCAAGTGAGGTTTCTATGTGGAATAATGTCCAGGGTGGGAGAAAGTACTCTTTTCTGTTGGAGGCAAGTGTAAATTGGCCACTTTGAGTAGCATCGAATGGGCTTCCAGCTGCAAAGTCAATCAGTGAGGGTCTCTGCGTAGAGGTCGGTTGGAAACTAAGCAAGTGGAGTTTATATGTCTGTTAAATGTCCAGGGTGGGAGAAAGAACTCTTGTCTGTTTGAGGCAAGTGTGAATGTTGGAGTTCGCCACCTTGATTCGCATCGAATGGCCTTGCAGCTTCAAAGCCTGGCTGTTTCCTGCCATAGATAGCAGGGTATAAATAAATGTAATAATAGGTAAAGGTTTCCACTTGACATTAAGTCTAGTCGTGTCCGACTCTGGGGGGTGGGGGGGGGGGGGGAGGTAGTGCTCATCTCCATTTCTAAGCCAAAGAGCCGGTATTGTCCATAGACGCCTCCAAGGAAATGTGGCCGGTATGACTGCATGGTGCGCCATTATATATAATACAATAATAATAATAATCGTGCCATAGATAGCTGGGTATTAATAATAATAATAATAATAATAACAACAACAACCCTTGCATAGTTAGCAGGGTATAAATAATAATAATAATAATAATAATAATAATAACCCTGCCATAGATAGCAGGATATAAATAAATAAAATAATAATAATCCTGCCATAGATAGCAGGGTATAATTAATAGTAATAATAATAATAATAATAATAATAATAATAGGCTTGCTGTGAGTTTTCTGGGCTGTCTGGCCATATTCCTGAAGCATTCTGTCCTGAGGTTTTGCCCACATCTATGGCAGGCATCCTCAGAGGTTGTGAGGTTTTGTAGGAAACTAGGCAAGTGAAGTTTATATGTCTATGGAAGGTCCAGGGTTGGGGAAAGAACTCTTGTCTGTTGGAGGCAAGTATGAATGTTCCAGTTGGCCATCTTGATTAGCATTGAATGGCCTTGCAGATTCAAAGACTGGCTGATTCCTGCCAAAGACAGCAGGGTATAAATAATGGCCACCTTGATTAGCATTGAATGACCTTGCAGCTTCAAAGACTGGCTGATTCCTGCCATAGATAGCAGGGTATAAATATAACAACAACAACAACAACAACAACAATGTATTGTCAAAGGCTTTCATGGCCAGAATCACTGGGTTGTTGTAGGTTTTTCCGGGTTATATGGCCATGTTCTAGAGGCATTTTCTCCTGACGTTTCTCCTGCATCTATGGCAAGCATCCTCAGAGGTAGTGATGTCTGTTGGAAGTAGGAAAATGGGTTTATATATCTGTGGAATGACCAGGGTGGGACAAAGGACTCTTGTCTGCTGGAGCTAGGTGTGAATGTTTCAACTGACCTCCTTAATTAGCATTTGATGGCTTGGCAGTGCCTGGGGGAATCTTTTGTTGAGAGGTGATTAGATGTGCCTGATTGTTTACTCTCTGTTTTGCTGTCGTAATTTACAATAATAATAATAATAACAATAATACCCTGCTATCTATGGCAGGAATCAGCCAGTCTTTGAAGCTGCAAGGCTATTCAATGCTCCAGATGTGGGTGAAACGTTAGGAGAGAATGCATCTCGAATATGGCGATACAGCCCAGAAAACTTTAGAAGAGTGTTTCTTCCAAGGCTTTTTTTTAATCACAGGGAAGAATGTGAGCGAAATAGTCAGCAAGAGATGTATCTTATTGTACTTTTGACTAAAGGTGCATCTATACTATGGAATTAATGCGGTTTGACACCACCTTATCTGCTGTGGATTACTGGCAGTTGTAGTTTTGCAAGGTCTTTCGCCTTCCTTACCAAAGAGTGCTGGGATCTCATCAAACGACAGCTCCCTTGAGTCCATAGCATCGAGCCACGGCAGTTAAAGTGGGGTCAAACTGCATTAATCCTACAGTGCAGATGTCCCCAAAGAGAGAGAGAGTGAGAGAGAGAGAGAAAGAAAGAAGAGGCAGAGTTCTATGTCAAAGGGATGGCTAAACTGGTTTTTGCAGATGCTATGTGTCTGTACAAAGAGAGAAGTCATGCTGTTTAATGATAAGGTATGTTTAATGATAAGTCTTGTTACAAACACGTCTGTTGGTTTTAAGTGACCCATGCTCTGCTAGCCTTGGCTGCAATGCGGCGATTGAATCCTTGCCGACTCTGTCAGGTTGTTGTAAAGCAGGCCTGGGCAAACTTGGGCCCTCCAGGTGTTTTGGACTCCAACTCCCACAATTCCTAACAGCCGGTAGGCTGTTAGGAATTGTGGGAGTTGGAGTCCAAAACACCTGGGGGGCCCAAGTTTGCCCAGGCCTGTTGCAAAGCATATTCAATGTCCGAGGGAGAGAAAGTAGTTCCATAAATCTGGGCTTGTTTGAAAAGTATGCAGCATGGTAGCAATCATGGTGGGAAGAGCATGCCCAGGCACTGGTGATGGAAAATATTGTGAAATATCGCAGCCAGACTATTATTATAATGGCATGGCAGCTTTTCCAGAACATTTTAATAGTTCGTGAATTAGGCTTCCATGATCATTGTTGTTCACATCTGTCTGAAAGTGGTGTAATAAAGGCATTCCAGGTTCTGGCCAGATATTGGGCTCTTCAGGCCCTTCCACGCAGCCAGATAACCCAGAATATCAAGGCAGATCATCCACAATATCTGCTTTGAAGTGGCTTATCTGAGTCCAGTAGCCAGATTTTGTTCATTTTCATAGTTTCCTCCTTTCTGTTGAAATTGTGCACATGCTTGTGGATTTCAATGGCTTTTGACTACCCGTATTTTTTAAAAATTCTAAAATTAGTGTGGTAAATAAAGAGCAACACTCAGAAAACTGGAAAATTCTGGACATGAAACAATCAGAGCCAGCTAACACCTCCCAACAAAGGATTACCCCAGGCAGGAAGCAGCCAGGCTTTGAAGCTGCAAGGCCATTCAATGCTAATCAAGGTGGTCAGTTGCAACATGCGTGCCTGCCTCAAAAAGACAAGAGTTCTTTCTCCCACCCTGGACATCATTCCACAGGTATATAGACCTCACTTGCCTAGTTTCCAACAAACTTCGCAACCTATGGGGATGCCTTCCATAGATGTGGGCATAACGTTAGGAGGGAATGCTCCTGGAACTTGGCCACACAGCCCAGAAAACTCACAGCAATCTTATTATTATTATTATTATTATTATTATTATTATTGTTATTATTATTACTACTACTACTACTACTACTATTATTATTGTATTTATACCCTATCTATGGTAGGAAGCAGCCAGGCTTTGAAGCTGCTAGGCCATTCAATGCTAATCAAGGTGGTCAGCTGCAACACGCGCCAGCCTCAAACAGACAATTGTTTTTTCTCCCACCCTGGACATCATTCCACAGATATATAAACCTCATCTGCCTAGTTTCCAACTGACCTCACAACCTCTGAGGATACCTGCCATAGATGTGGGTGAAACGTCAGGGGAGAATGCTTCTGGAACATGGCCATACGGCCTGGAAAACTCACAGCGACCCAGTGATTCCGGCCATGCAAGCCTTCGACAACACATACAGTAGAGCAGTGGTTCTCAACCTTCCTAATGCAGCAACCCCTTGTGGTTACAGTTGCTCATGTTATGGTGACCCCCAACCATAACATTATTTTCGTTGCTACTTCGTAATTTTAATTTGCTACTGTTATGAATCGTAATGTAAATATCTGATATGCAGGATGTATTTTCATTCACTGGACCAAATTTAGCACAAATACCCGATACGTCCAAATTTGAATACTAGTGGGGTTGGGAGGGGGGATTGATTTTGTCATTTGGGAGTTGTAGTTTCTGGGATTTATAGTTAAACTAAAATCAAAGAGCATTCTGAATTTCACCAATGATGGAATTGAAACAAACTTGGCACACAGAACTCCCATGACCTACAGAAAATACTGGAAGGGGTTGGTGGGCATTGACCTTGAGTTTTGGAGTTGTAGTTCACCTACATTCAGAGAGCACTGTGGACTCAAACAATGATGGAACCTGTCCAAACTGGGCATTTATAGTTCACCTACAATCAAAGAGTATTCTGAGCTCCACCATCGATGGAATTGAACCAAACCTGACACTCCGAACTCCCATGACCAACAGAAAATACTGGGTTTGGAAGGGCATTGACCTTGAGCTATCGAGTTGTAGTTCACCTACATCCAGAGAGCACTGTGGACTTAAACAATGATAGATCTGGACCACACTTGGCACGAATACTCAATATGTCCAAATGTGAACACTGGTGAAGTTTGGGGGAAATAGAGCTTGACATTTGGGAGTTGTAGTTGCTGGGATGTATAGTTCACCTACAATCCAAGAGTATTCTGAACCACATCAATGATAGAATTGAGTCAAACATCCCACACAGAAACCCCATGACCAACAGAAAATACTGTGTTTTCCAATGGTCTTTGGCGACCCCTTTGACACCCCCTTGCGACCCCCCCCCCAGGGTCCCGACCCCAGGTTGAGAAACACTGCAGTAGAGTCTTGCTTTTCCAACATAAATAGGCCAGCAGAACGTTGGATAAGTGAAAAGTTTGGATAATAAGGAGGGATTAAGAAAAAGCCTTTTAAAAGTCGAATTACATTATGATTTTACAAATTAAGCACCAAAACATAATGTTTTACAACAAATCGACAGAAAAAGCAGTTCAATACACGGTAATGTTATGTAGTAATTACTGTATTTACGAATTTAGCACCAAAACATTGCAATGTATTGAAACAGGTGTGGATCCGTGCTGGAGGGAGACTGCGTTAGATAATACAGAACGTTGGACGCGCGAAGGTTGAATAAGCGAGACTCTACTGTATGTTGAATGGGTTGAGACTTTGTGTGATACGAGTTGAAAAACTATAGTGAAATGTGTTGCAGGATGTCCCGCAAAAACCTTTCCTATGTTTTCATGACAGAACCCAATTAGGAAATGGCATTTATAACCCAGGAACTAAAATCCTATTACGTAGTGATAGGCCCCAAATCAATGTATGTTTTTGTAGGCAAGTGCCAAAATCAGAAAAGCTTCCCTAATGCCCATCAGGATTTGGGTAAATGTGTTGTCGAAGGGTTTCATGGCTGGAATCACTGGGTTGCTGTGCCATGTTCCAGAAGCATTCTCTCCTGATGTTTCGCCCACATCTATTGCAATCATTTGGGTAAATGATTGCATTTCCAAGGCTTTCCCCACAAACTTTTCTTTTCTTAACTGTCTTTTATTTTCCTGATGCTTTCTTCATCTTTCAAAGTCAAGCTGCTCCTCTCCCAATTTTTTTTCCGGACGAACTCTCAGTGGTATTGTTATTTTGGCTGGATCTGCTGCTGCGGCACCTTTAACAAATTTAGTAGGATGCGAGCCCTTCTTTCGTGGGCCAAACCCCACTGCTGTCGGATGCTTGGAAAGCGGTCACGTCAGGCGGCGAACTTAAAACTCAAAATATCACGTTTGGAAATCCAGGCTTTGCCTTCCAAAATGGAAAAATGTGGGTTGCGTGACATGGATTTCTACAGGCGTAGTTGAAAAATGAGCAAGGGAGGGGATGGGGAGGAGGCGGAGGCGGTGGCGGCAACACGGAGTGCATTTCCCCTTTCTCTGTTATGCTTTTTCTCTTTTCCAAGATGGAATTTGGAACTCCCCCCCCCCCCCAAGCTGGTTCTTGCCATTCTCCATACACTTCTCACAATTCACAGTTGGGATGACGGCATCTACACTGTCAAATGAATGCAGTTTGACGCCACTTTGAACCACCATGGCTCAGTGCTGTGCAATCATGTGAGCTGTAGTTTTGCAAGGTCTTTAGCCTCCTCTGCTGAAGAGTGTTGATGCCTCACCAACTTAAGACTCATAGGATTCCATAGCATTGAGCCATGGCAGTTAAAGTGAGGTCAAACTGCATTAATCCTACAATGTAGATGTGTCTAGAGAGACAGAAAAAGGTAGCTTTTGGATCACACAGAGCTCCATGTTTACTTGCAGGTAATAATAATAATAATAATAATAATAATAATAATAATATACTTTATTAATATTCCGCTCTATCTCCCCAAGGGGACTCAGAGCAGATTACCGAATACATATATAGCAAACATACAATGCAGTTATACGATTAACAACAATGACAGAAAACACACAGACAGAGGCCCCCTTTTCATCTACAGCAGTGTTTCTCAACCTTCCTAATGCCACAACCCCTTAATACAGTTCTTCATGTTGTAGTGACCCCCAACCATAACATTATTTTCATTGCTACTTCATAACTCTAATTTGGCTACTGTTATGAATTGTAATGTAAATATCTGATATGTAGGATGTATTTTTATTCACTGGACCAAATTTGGCACAAATACCCAAAATGCCCAAATTTGAATACTGGTGAGGTTGGGGGTGGGGATTGATTTTGTCATTTGGGAGTTGTAGTTGCTGGGATTTATAGTTCGCCTACAATCAAAGAGCATTCTGAACTCCACCAATGATAGGATTGAACCAAACTCGGCACACAGAACTCCCATGACCAACAGAAAATACTGGAAGGATTTAGTGGGCATTGACCTTGAGTTTGGGAGTTGTAGTTCACCTACATGCAGAGAGTACTGGGACTCCAACAATGATGGATCTGGATCAAACTTGGCATGGATACTCAATATGCCCAAATGTGAACCCCCTGTGGAGTTTGGGGAAAATAGGCGTTGACATTTGGGAGTTTTAGTTGTTGGGATTTATAGTCCACCTACAATCAAAGACTGTTCTGAACCCCGCAAACGATAGAATTGGGCCAAACTTCCCACACTGAACCTCCATGAGCAACAGAAAATACTGTGTTTTTTGATGGTCTATGGTAACCCCTCTGACAACCCCCCCCCCATGAACCCCCCAGGGGTCCTGACCCCCAGGTTGAGAAACGCTGCTTTAACATCTTTAATTTCCTGTTGACTTTGTGTCTTTTCTGAGTTTGGGCCTATGATTGTCAAGGGCTGGGTCTATGTTGCCCTATATCCCAGGTTCTGATCTCAGATTATCTGCTTATCCCAGACTATCTGACAGTGTAGACTCATATAATCCAGTTCAAAGCAGATAATCGGGATCAGATTCTGGGACATAGAGCAGTGTAGAACCAACTATGGTAGAATGATGGGACTTGGTTGCAGCCAAGTTTGTGTCCCTGAATTATCCTGAATTTGGCACTGCAGAAACTAACAATCCTATATGAACTATAGGACAGTTTGTGGTGACCCTTGGCTGCTGCATGTCTGGTGCCTTAATCCTTGCCTACTCTATAGGGTTGTTGTAAAATATCTTGCAAGTTTTGCCTGTTACTGTGCCTTTTCTGGGTTTGGGCACATGATGATCATGGAGAGGATAATGGGGCTCAGTTGCAGCCAAGTCTGTGTCCCTAAATTATCCTTATCTTGGCACTTAAAAATGATATGAACTATAGGAGTGTTTGTAGTGACCCTTGGCTACTGCATGTCTGACGACTGAGTTCTTTCCTATTCTACAGGGTTGTTGTAAAATATCTTGTAATTTCTGCCTGTTTCTGTGCCGTTTTTGGGTTTGGGCACATCATGATAATGGAGAGGATAAAGGGGCTCAGTTGCAGCCAAGTCTGTGTCCCTAAATTATCCTTGGCACTTAAGAAATTAGCAATCCTATATGAACTATAGGACAGTTTGTGGCGACCCTTGGCCTCTGCATATCTGGTGACTTAATCCTTTCCTATTCTATAGGTTTGTTGTAAAATATCTTGCAGTTTTTGCCTGTTTCTGTTCCTTTTCTGGGTTTGGGCACATGATGATCATGGAGAGGATAAAGGGGTTCAGTTGCAGCCAAGTCTGTGTCCCTAAATTATCCTTATCTTGGCACTGAAGAAATTAACAATCTTGTATGAACTATAAGACCAATTGCGGTGACCCTTGGCTGCTGCACGTCTGGTGGCTTAATCCTTTCCTATTCTATAGGGTTGTTGTAAAATGTTTTGTAATTTCTGCCTGTTTCTGTGCTCTTTCTGGGTTTGGCCATATGATGATCATGGAAAGGATAAAGGGGCTCAGTTGGAGCCAGCATTGTGCCCCCAAATATCTTTGCCCTGGCACTGTAGAAACTGGCAACCCCATAGAACCCGTAGGAAAGGCGGAGGTAGGAAACTGGGATATTTTTCCCCCCTTTCCCAGCGAGAAAGGTCAAACCGTCTCTGGGCATGCAGCGTCTGGTTCAAATGAAATCCAGATGGGAGCCGAAAAGGGCCTCAGGATCCCACAGCATTGAGCCCTCCCTAGACTGGCCCTGGTCCAAAGCCTTGAAATCCCCACCGGAGGGGAGCAGAGGTGGAATTAAAGAAAGGGGGGAAACGAGAGAAGGAAAGAAATGGCAGCAAATGGGGAAGGGGAGATGCCTTTCCCCCCACACACCCCTTCTCTTTCTTTCTTGCATACGGTTTCAACTAGCTTCTTGCAACAGTGCAATTTTCCTTTTCGTCTTGTTTCCTCAGCAACTGGGGTCCTTGCCAAGCGAGCCTGGGGCTTTGGGAAATGGCCCTTTAATTGGGTTCAGATGGCAACCCCTCCTTGGCAGTCTTACCCCCCTCTTTGCCTTCATACCTTCTCCCTTTCTGAATCCTGGGGTTTGTCTCCTGTCCACAAAACAGGGTGGAGGCCTGGAGAAGATTGGCCCAAGGCTGGGGGAAACTTTCTAAACCCCCTTTCCCTTTGCCAAAAGTTCTCCGAAAGTATTTGTTTCAAAGGTGGAAAAGGGGGGAGCTTTTGGACTTTTTCTTCTTCTACTCTCCCTTCCTTGGATGGAAGCAAAGTGCAAGTTCAGGATTGAGAATAGAAGCACATTAGGTTCCTCCTGATGTCAGACTCCGGCTCCCATTAGCCACTGCCAACCTGGTGGCAATGGTAACCTGCCAGATGTTGCAACTGGGTTACAAGTCCTCCCACCCCTGTGGAGCAAAAAAGCAAAAACATCCCTCTTCGAAACAAAACATGTATTATTTGTTGCTATTTATGGCGTGACATTGACTTCCTGCTTTCCCTCCAGCAAACTCTAAGAAAACTATATGGCTTTATCCATACAGGGGCCCAACTATATTTACTTATTTATTTAATTTTATTTACAGTTTATTGTCAAAGACTTTCATAGCTGGAATCACTGGGTTGTTGTAGGTTTTTCAGGCTGTATGGCCATGATGATGATGATGATGATGATGTTCTAGAATCATTCTCTCCTGACGTTTCGCCTGCATCTATGACAGGCATCCTCAGAGGTTGTGAGGTCTGTTGGAAACTTGGAAAATTGGGTTTATATATCTGTGGAAAGTCCAGGGCGGGAGAAAGAACTCTTGTCTGTTGGAGTTAGGTGTGAATGTTTCAGTTGGCCACCTTGATTAGCCACCTTGATTTGATGGCCTGACAGGTTTTAGGTGTGGCTTGTTACTGCCTGGGGGAATCCTTTGTTGAGAGGTGATTAGATGTCCCTTATTGCTTCTTGTCTGGAGTTCCCCTGTGTTTGAGTGTTGTTCTTTATATGCTGCTTTCATGGTCTTTTCCTTTCTGTTGATATTGTCCACATGCTTGTGGATTTCAATGATTTCTCTGTCTAGCCTGACATGGTGGTTGTTGGAGTGGTCCAGCATATCTGTGTTCTCAGATAATATGCAGTGCCCAGGTTGGTTCCTCAAGTGCTCTGCTATGGCTGACTTCTCAGTTGAATTAGTCTGCAGTCAGGCATGTAGCCAGGGGAGGGGGGGCTTGGGGGGCTTCAGCCCCCCCCCCGAAATTCTGATGGTGGTCCGCGAGAAGGCCTTATTGGTGCATTATTTAAATTGTTATGTTCATTCATATCATGATCTGATCACCATGCTCAATATATCCCATATGCATGGGGGTATTGGGGTAACAATACAAAAGGTTTGCTAGGGCAGACCCTCTTTCACTCAGACTCGCCCCCCCCGAACCAAACTCAGCCCCCCCCCCCCCGAAACAAAATCCTGGCTATGGGCCTGTCTGCAGTGCCTTTCATGTTCCTTGATTCATGTTGAGGCAATGCTGCTGCAGTTGGTGGTCCCTATGTAGACTTGTCCACAGCTGCATGGTATACGGTAGACTCCTGCAGAGGTGAGAGGATCCCTCTTGTCCTTTGCTGAACGTAGCATTTGTTGGATTTTCTTAGTGGGTCTGTAGATAGTTTGTATGTTGTGTTTCCTCATCAGCTTCCCTATGCGGTCAGTGGTTCCCTTGATGTATGGCAAGAACACTTTTCCTCTGGGTGGATCTTTGTCTTGATTCTCATAGCTTGTTCTCGGTCTTGTAGCTCTTCTTATGTCTGTGGTGGAGTATCCATTGGCCTGTAAAGCCTAGAACATGGCCATATAGCCCAAAAAAACCTACAACAACCTATTTGTTTACAGTATTTATATTCTGCCCTTCTCACTCCGAAGGGAACTCAGAGCGGATCACAGAACACATACATGGCAAATTTCCAATGCCGTTATACAATGACAAGACAGGCAACTGTACATGTTGTTGTTTATTCGTTCAGTTGCATCTGACTCTTCATGACCTCATGGACCAACCACGCCAGAGCTCCCTGTCGGCTATGGCCACCCCCAGCTCCTTCAAGGTCAAGCCAGCCACTTCAAGGATGCCATCCATCTTGCCCTTGGTCGGCCCCTCTTCCTTTTTCTTTCCATTTTCCCAAGCATCATTATCTTCTCCAAACTTTCCTTTCTTTTCATGATGTGGCCAAAATACTTCATCTTTGCCTCTACTATCCTTCCCTCCAGTGAGCAGTCTGTCATTATTTTCTGAAGAATGGACTGGTTGGCTCTTCTCGCTGTCCAAGGCACTCTCGAAACTTTCCTCCAGCACTACAGTTCAAAAGCATCTCTCTTTCTTCGCTCAGCTTTCCTTATTGTCCAGCTCTCCCATCCATCAGTTATTAAAGGGAATACCATTGCTTTTACTATGCGGATCTTCGTTGCCAGTGTGATATCTCTACTCCTCACTATTTTATCATTGCTCTCCTCTCAAGAAGAAACATCTTCTGATTTCCTGGCTGTGGTCTGTGTCCGCAGGAATCTTTGCACCAAGAAATACAAAGTCTGTCACTGCCTCCACATTTTCTCCCTCTATTTGCCAGTTATCAGTCAGTCTCGTTGCCATAATCTTGTTTTTTTATGTTTAACTACAATCTTGCTTTTGCACTTTCTTCTTTTGCCTTGGTGATAAGGCTCCTCAGCTCCTCCTTGTTTTCGGTCATCAAAGTGGTATCATCTACATATCTAAGGTTTCTTCCAGCAATTTTAACTCCAGCCTTGGATTCATCAAGACTCACATGTTGCATGATGTGTTCTGCATACAAGTTGAATAGGTAGGGTGAGAGTATACATCCCTGCCATACTCCTTTCTCAATCTGGAACCAGTCTGTTGTTCTGTGGTCTCCTTTTAGTGTTGCTACATGGTCGTTATACAGATTCCTCATTAGACAGACAAGGTGACTTGGTATCCCAATACCACCAAGAATTTGCCACAAGTTACTATGATCCACATAGTCAAAGGTTTTAGAATAGTCAATACATACCGGCTGTTAGGAATTGTGAGAGTTGAAGTCCAAAACATCTGGAGGGCCCAAGTTTGCCCATACCTGGTATGGACCTACTCCAAAAGGGGACACCTATAACTCTCCAAGTTCTTTTTGGTCTATAACTCCCATCAATCCTTGTTGCCACAGCTGATAATAAAGGCATATGGGAAATGTGGATGAAAAACATCCAAAAGACCACATTTTCCCACCTGGCCATTTGAGAAAGCAAATAAGGCACCATAATCTGAAAAAGCAAAAAACCCCTCCAACCCTAAAATTAGAAGCAGGAGCCTGGGGATGAGCAGGTTGGAGGACTAGGAGGAAAGAGGGAAGGGAGGCAACTTTAGCCTTTTTTGTATGTGGTTTCCAAATATTTATTTGCTTAAGGAGAATGAATCCCTGCTTTCTCTATTTCACTTGTGCGCTGTGGGTGGTTTTTGTTTTTAAACAAATAAAACCTGCTATTTATACCCATCTGACAGATTTCAACTTCCTAGCTCTATGTGTCTGTCCTTCCTCCCTTCTCTTTTTCCTTCCTCCTTCCCTTCTTTCCTTCCATCCTTCCCTTCCACCCTTTCATCCTTCCTTCCCTTTTGTCTTTTGCTCCTTCCTTCTTTCCTTCCTCCTTACCTCTCTCCCTCTTTCCCCTTACATCCTTCCCTTCCTCCCTTTCATCAATCCATCCTTCTCTTTTTCCTTCCTCCTTCCCTTCTTTCCTTCCATCCTTTTCTTTCACTCTTTCATCCTTCCTTCCCTTTTGTCTTTTGCTTCTTCCCTCCCTCCTCCCTCCCTCTTTCCCTCTCTCCCTCTTTCTCCTTCCATTCTTCCCTTCCTCCCTTCTCTTTTTCCTTCCTCCTTCCATCCTTCCCTTCCACACTTTCGTCCTTCCTTCCCTTTAGTCTTTCCTTTCTCCCCTCTTTTCCTCCCCCTTCCCTCTTTCTCCTTCCATCCTTCCTCCCTTTCATCCTTCCTTCCTTCTCATTTTCCTTCAACCTTCCCTTCCACTCTTTCATCTTTCCTTTCCTTTTGTCTTTTGCTTCTTCCCTCCTCCCTCCTTCCCTCTCTCCCTCTTTCTCCTTCCATTCTTCCCTTACTCCCTTTCATCCTTCCTTTCTTCTCTTTTTCCTTCCTTCTTCCCTTCTTTCTTTCCATCCTTTCATCCTTCCTTCTCTCTTGTCTTTCGCTCCTTCCCTCTTTCCTCCCTCTTTCCCTCTCTCCCTCTTTCTCCTTCCATCCTTCCCTTCCTCCCTTTCATTCTTCCTTCCCTCTTGTCTTTCGATCCTTCCCTCTTTCCTCCCTCTTTCCCTCTCTCCCTCTTTCTCCTTCCATCCTTCCCTTCCTCCCTTTCATTCTTCTTCCCTTCTCTTTTTCCTTCCTTCTTCCCTTCCATCCTTCGTTCCCTTTTGTCTTTCGCTCCTTCCCTCTTTCCTCCCTCTTTCCCTCTCTCCCTCTTTCTCCTTCCATCCTTCCCTTCCTCCCTTTCATCCTTCCTCCCTTCTCTTTTTCCTTCCTTCTTCCCTTCCATCCTTCCATCCTTCCTTCCCCTTTGTCTTTCCTTCCTTCCCTCTTTCCTCCCTCTTTCCCTCTCTCTCTCTTTCTCCTTCCATCCTTCCCTTCCTTCCTTTCATCCTTCCTTCCATCCCTGGGCAGCCAGTCCTCCTGGCAGGGAGTCCTAGCATGTGGCCACCGACTTAGAACGTTTGCCCCTGCCTGCTCTCAGCCACGAGCACTGGACACCCTCCAGATTTTGCTGTCTGTAATAAACTAGGTATGCACTCCACCCTGCTCTGGTCAAGGTATATCGTTCCTGAGGCCAATCAAGTTATTTTGATACCCACGTCATAAAACCCCACAGCCACCTCCCTTTCTCCCTGGCAGTAAAAAATGTGATGATAATAAATTAGGAACTCCAAAGTTGGCAGCCTTTTCATTTTGCCCCAAATATGCCGTCTGAGCCTACTGTCTCCCTCTGCCCCAATGACAGGGATCCAAATTTCTGTCTCCATCTGTGGTGCGAGGTCAGGTTGGACATTACAGTGTTCTTTTTTTTTAAAGAGACATATTTGCGGTCAGATAATGATGAATGAATTACTTTTTAAAAAAGCAATCAAAAAGAGGCTTTAAATTACCAACAGATGTTTTTAAACAGTTATAATAGAATGTCTGTTCTCTTACAAAAGAGCTGTATGTTAACCAAGATTACATTAAGCCAGGCCTCAACGACTTGACTGCTGATTGTTAGAGGGGAGACTAAAATGAGTGAATTAGACAATCATAGCGTTGGAATGGACTCCAGTGACCATCCAGTCCAGCCTCTTTCTGTCATGCAGGAAGACACAATCAAAGCACTATCGACAGAAGGCTGTCCAGCCTCTGCTTAAAAGCCTCTAGAGCAGCTTTTCTCAACCTGGGGGTTGTGACCCCTAGGGGGTGGTCACGGAGGGGTGTCAGAGGGGTCACCAAAGACCATCAGAAAAAACAATATTTTCTGTTGGTCATGGGGGTTCTGTGTGGGAAATTTGGCCCAATTCTATCATTGGTGAGGTTCAGAATGTTCTTTGATTGTAGGTGAACTATAAATCCCAGCAACTACAACTCCCAAATGTCAAGGTCTATTTTCACCAAACTTCACCAGTATTCACATTTGGGTATATTAAGTATTTGTGCCAAGTTTGGTCCAGATCCATCATTGTTTGAGTCCACAGTACTCTCTGGATGTAGGTGAACTACAGCTCCAAAACTCAAGGTCAATGCGCACCTAACCCTTCCAGTATTTTCTGTTGGTCATGGGAGTTCTGTGTGCCAAGTTCGGTTCAATTCCGTTGTTGGCAGAATTCAGAATGCTCTTTGTTTGTAGGTGAACTATAAATTCCAGTAACAACAACTCCCAAATGTCAAGGTCTATTTTCACCAAACTCCACCAGTGTTCACATATGGGCGTATCGGGTATTTGTGCTGAATTTGGTCCAGTGAATGAAAATACATCCTGCATATCAAGTATTTAAATTACGATTCACAACAGTAGCAACATTACAGTTATGAAGTAGCAATGAAAATAATGTTATGGTTTGGGGTCACCACAACATGAGGAACTGTATTAAGGGTTTGCGGTATTAAGAAGGTTGAGAAACACTGATCTAGAGCAATGGTTTCAAACTTTTTTTTCTAGGGACCACTTGACCAGGGACCACTTAAACTGGGGCCACTTAAACAGGAACCATTTGAACAGTGACTACTTTGACCAGGGACCACTCTCCAACATTAGTACCAAAAGGGTTATGCATCAATTTTTTGGTCAATTTTAGATTTGGTTTGATTATTTGGGGTGCTGATTCAGAAAATTGCATTGGATGGACCACATCAGCTCTAGTTTCTGGTACAAAACATGTGCCATCCAGTAGTCGCCATTTGCTCACTCACGTAAAAATGTCAAGTCTATTTTCCTCAGACTCCACCAGTGTTCATATGTGGGCATATTGAGTATTTGTGCCAAGTTTGGTCCATATCTATCATTGTTTGAGTCCACAGCGCTCTCTGGATGTAGGTGGACTACAACTCCAAAACTCAAGATCAATGCCCACCAAGCCCTTCCAGTACTTTCTGTTGGTCATGGGAGTTCTGTGTGCCAAGTCTGGTTGATGTGGTAGTAGTAATCTTACATTACTAGTCAGTCTCTCCCCTCCCAACATCCCCATTGCCTCAGCACTATAAGAGGGTTACATGAGACCAGTCACTTTCGTTGCTGTGTGGTTTCAAGGCAATGGTGTAGTAATACTGAGGCGGTGGACCATCTTCTTGTTCTTGCGGACCACTGGTGGCCCATGGACCACAGGTTGGGAACCACTACTCTAGAGAGAAGGAGACTCCAAGGTAACATATTCCACTGTCAAATGAAATTCTTCCTAATGTTTAGGTGGAATTTCTTTATTTCCTATATTTATACCCCGCCCTTCTCCTCCCGAAGGGCGACTCAGGGCGGCCTAACAAAAGCATCATACGATACTAGCATCATAAAAACAACCACAGTACAATAAAAATATACCCTAAAATTTAAACAACAATTAAAACAATTAATTAAGACACATCCATTAAAATCGAAATCCAAAAACCACTCCGGGTCAATTCATTGCCATAAGTTGTGTGATCTTCTTCCAGTGATCAAATGCTTGGTCCCATAACCAGGTCTTGATTTTCCTTCTAAAAGACAAAAAGGGAGGTGGTCAATTTGATATCTCTAGGGAGGGTGTTCCATAGGCGGGGGGCCACTGCTGAGAAGTTCCTGTCTCTCATCCCCATCAATCGTGTTTGCGATAGTGGTGGGATCGAGAGCAGGGCCTCTCCTGAAGATCTTAAACTTCATGATGGTTCATGGCAGGAGATACGTTCGGAAAGGTAGTCTGGGCCAGAACCGTTTACTGCTATTTGAATCCATTGCTCTGTCTTCTGAGCAGTAGTGAACAAGCTTGTCCACTCCAATGTGACAACCTTTTCAGATATTTTAATATGGCTCTCATGTCCCCTCTCAACCTTAGATTTAATCCAATGTAGGATTTATATAGGTGCTGATTCCGTGCTTCTTCTTTTTTTTTCCAGACCTGGATGCAGACAACCTCCCTGTCTATTGTTCCCTTGCTTTGGGTGATCCGCCGCCCTATGCCTCTCCTCTAAGCATCCCATGTCCATTGCATCTTAGTAGCAGCCGTGCAGGTATGCATTCTCCTCCTCCCCGTCCAGCCGACTTAGATGGCGACACTTTTGAGAGCCAACCAGCTCGACGAGTCTGTCTCGGAGGTTCCCGGGTTCTGGAGTGCCCCAGCATCCAGATCACCACCATTTCTCCAAGCCGACGGTGCGAGGAAGACGACTGGGACTCTTCCCCCCGTGATTATCTCCTTCTGGAGGCTTTTGGGGGGTACCGAGAAACGACTCCATCGTCTGGCTTCTTTACCCCGAGTCCGGCCAGCAGTGGCAGTGTATCGCCGTGGAGCTTTTTCTCAGATGACGAAACCCCTGCCGGAGATGATGTGGAGCATGAGTTGAATGAGGCGGCTGCCCGATTTGCCCTCAATTCCCCCTTGGGTTCTCCTCGGGGCTCTCCGAAGCCGTGGTCGTCGGCCGAGGAGTCTTGGCCGGGTTATGGGGTCAACTACTCCCCGAGTCGTGGAGCAGAGGATGGCTGGATGGTTCTGGGCCCTCGCCCAGCTTCTCCTTGCGGTAAGCGGCGTTATTCCAGCTCGGAAACACACTCCTCAGCATCTCCATGCTTGTCCCGGAGGGGCAGCCTTGGTGAGGAAGCCACAGGGGAGTCTGTGGAAGCAAGTGGAGATGGAACCACCTTCAACTCTACTGGAGCCCGGCTGGTGGAAAGTATTCCCCAAAAAGCTCGGAAGACTTCAACGGAGCAGACGGTGGCACTGACCCGGAAAGAGGATGGGAGTTGCAATGGAGAGGATGCTGGTAATGGGTTTGGACTTGGAATGGCCCGGAAAGAAGGGATGGATTACCTCGCTGTACCATCACCGCTGGCCTGGTCTAAGGCTCGGATTGGAGGCCACAGTCCCATATTCAGGTAATAAAAAGCAACACCAAACATAAAACCATAGAATTAATCATAAAATCATAGAACAGTGGATTGCTGTGAGATTTCCAGGCTGTATGGTCATGTTCCAGAAGCATTCCAGAAGCATTCTCTCCTGACGTTTCACCCAAATCTATGGCAGAAATCCTCAGAGGTTGTGAGGACTGTTGGAAATGAGGCAAGTGGGGTTTATATATCTGTGAACTGTCCAGGATGGGAGAAAGACTCTTGTCTGCTTGAGGCGAGGGTGAATGTTGCAATTGCCCACCTTGATTAGCATTGAATGGCCTTGCAGCTTCAAAGCCTGCCTGGCTGCTGCCTGGGGGATCATTTGTTGGGAGGTGTTAGCTGGCCCTGACTGATTGATATAACAGTTGGAAGAGACCACAAGGGTGATCCAGTCCAATCACCTGTGATGCAGAAAAACACAATCAAAGCTCTCCTGGCAGATGGTCATCCAATCTTCTGCTAGGGAACTTCAGGACAGCATATTCTATTGTTGGCAGCTCTTACTTGTATCCATTGCCCTGTTGTGTTCTAGTCTCTAGCGCAGCAGAAAGCAAGTTTGCTTCTTCCTCAATGTGACATCCTTTCAAATATTTAAAAATGGCTATTATTTCCCCTTTCAGCTTTATGTTGCCGAGGTAAACAATGCCCATCTCCTTCAGCTGCTCCTCAAAGAGCTTGGCTTTCAGACCTTTGATCATTTTCATAGAAATAATAGACTCACAGACTTGGAAGAGAGTGTTCCACTAGAAAAACAGAGCATACTGCCTTCTAGATATTGGAAGACAGAACTCCCATCATTCCTAGCCACTACAACAGTGTTTCTCAATCTTCCTAATGCCATGACCCCTTAATACAGTTCCTCATGTTGTAGTGACCCCCGACCATAAAATTATTTTTGTTGCTACTTCGTAACTGTAATTTTGCTACTGTTATGAATCGCAATATAAATATCTGATATGCAGGGTGTACTTTCATTCACTGGACCAAATTTGGCACAAATACCCGATACGCCCAAATTTGAATACTGGTGGGGTTGGGAGGGGAGATTGATTTTGTCATTTGGGAGTTGTAGTTTCTGGGATTTATAGTTCACCTACAATCAAAGAGCATTCTGAACTCCACCAACGATGGAATTGAACCAAACTTGGCACACAGAACTCCCATAACCAACAGAAAATACTGGAAGGTTCTGGTGGGCATTGACCTTGAGTTTTGGAGTTGTAGTTCACCTACATCCAGAGAGCACTGTGGACTCAAACAATGATGGATCTGGACCAAACTTGGCACGAACGCTCAAATGTAAACACTGGTGGAGTTTGGGGAAAGTAGACCTTGACACTTAGGTGTTGTAGTTGCTGGGATTTACAGTTCACCTACAATCAAAGAGCATTTTGAATCCCACCAATGAGACAATTGGGTCAAACATCCCGCACAGAACCCCCATGACCAACAGAAAATATTGTGTTTTCCGATCCCTCTGGCACCCCTTCGCAATACCCCCAGGGGTCCCGACCACCAGGTTGATAAACACTGCACTACAACCAGTAGTTAGGGATACTGAGAATTCCACTCTTGCAGTAACATCATTTATTTATATGGCCTCATCACCATGTATGTGAACTGGTCTCCACCACATCCTGGTGTGGACATTAGTGGCAGAAGGGCCAGGAAGGAACACTTTAATGGGTTTTTTAAAAATTGTCTTGAAACTTCCCTGCATCAAAAAAGCCAAAGGGTTTCAAGAATCATAATTCTTGTTCTACCACAAAAATGTGGGTGTTGTTTTTTTTTCAACTACCCTGCAGCCAATTTTTGGCAAGGTGACGGAAGCTATGAAAACGAACAAGGGCTCCCTATTGCTTTTTCTTGCTCTTTTAACTTCTTAGCTTGTAACTTGGTGGGAGACAGGAATGAGTGAATGCTATTGATACTGATTAACAGTGTTAAGGATATTAAATATTGGGTTGGAGATTAATAGAGACCTTGTCAGGCAAGAAGGATGACGAAGAGGGCGGAATGAAAATCACATGTAGTTCACGTCTTTACCAATCCACACACTGTCTTGCTAGAGAAAAGATATGTCACGCAGATTATCAGTAAAGAATAAGGTATTTACTTTTTGCTATGCAGAGCAATATATATATATATATATATATATATATATATATATATATAGTCATGTGAACAGTTGCATTGACTCGCACAATGTCCTTTGAGAAAGATTCAAAAGGTCCTTGAATGTCCATGTGAAAGATCTTCTTCCAGCAACCCAGAAGGAAAAATACAAAACTGACCTGGTAAACTCCTGCACAGAAAACCTAAAAGTGTAACTGTTTCCAAAACTCCCAGGTTCAGCTAGCTTCTCCAGGCATAGCCCAACCAATCAGCTTCGTGCTTTGCATTTTCCACTTAACACACTCACCAACTGATTTTTACATGCTCCCAACAGATTTTGTAAGCTGAACAACACACAATACAAAGATATAAGTCACACAATCTTCCCATATACTGCAGTTAGGAGCACAAGAACTGCACAAATGCAGAAAAACTCCTACAAAAAACATACTAATACAAGATAGACCATACATTAAAATCACTAGAGAATCGGAAAAATAATAACATATCAGTACATTAAAATAAACTGTTAAGACAACACAAAATCCAAAGTCATAATCCAGGAGCAGTTCCAATCATGGTACAATTTGTGGCTGCCTATTGCACTATGCTGCTCTCCAAATTTATTTTAAATTTGGCTTTTAATATTTTTTTTCTTAACGGAACCACTATGATGCTTTATGCGGAATCCTTTGGTTCCGCTGACACAGTTTGGGAACGTCTGCTTGGCAACGTTATGGCCAACTCCCAGTCCCCTTGATTCCACAGCATTGAGCTATGGCGATTCAAGTGGGGTCAAACTGCATTAATTTTACAGTGTGGATGCACCCCAAGCTCCCCCAGACGCGCCTTGGTGAGAGATGGAGTAACTAACTGGGAAGGCATTGGGTTGCAGGCAGGAGAAAGCAAAGGCTTGGATCCCCATTCTTCCACCCACTTCTTCCAGCCGGTCTGAATTTGCCAGCTGCACTTTCCGCGCTTTGGTCTGGCTGCCAGAGGTTCTGTTGTATAAAAACAACTTGTCAAGCCAGCCCAGGCAGAAGAAGGGCTGGTGTCTCCAGTTACACATCCCAGACCCGGGTGTGTGGTGGGAGGGAGCTGGCATAAACATGCCGTGGCTCCTTCCCTGTTAAGGTAAGCAACTGGGTCGGAGGAATTCCTCCACCATGGCAGTGGATTGGCTTTATCATGGCAGCTTCCCTGACTCTCCCCCACTGGCCAAGCTCTGTTTCTTTCATGCCAAAACCCATTCATTGTCTTTCTTTCCATGATGGATTTTTGTTTACTGGTTATTAATGTCTAGACCAGCGGTTCGCAAACTTTTTAGGTCATGGAACTCTTCCGAAGACTTTTCACAATAGAACGCTAATTCTATTGTGAACCCACCAAGTGGCTGAGGGGGAAAGGAAAGGGACTGAGGCTGGTAGGAATTGTGGGCGTTGAAGTCCAAAACACCTCGAGAGCCCAAGTTTGACCATGCCTGTTGTAGTACTTCCTTCATTGGCATATTAGTCAATTGCTAACAACTATTCAGTGTAGAAAAGGAGTCAAATTATTATTATTATTATTATTATTATTATTATTATTATTATTTGAAACACAACAATATGAGTCCACAGCAGACAAGATCACAGCAGACAAGTCCACAGCAGACAGGATCTGCTGGCTGTTGTATTGCATCACACGCCTGACACTTCCCAAGTGTCTAGGACTGTGTGATGTATCGGCGAATAATGCGTGCAGATCTGAGTAGGGTGGTCTTTTGCAGCTGACAGATGGTAATTTGTTTTTAAGTGCAGGCCAAGATCTTTAGGCACCACACCCAGCGTTCTGATCACCACTAGGACCACCTTTACAGGTGGTCTTTGCAGCTTGATATTATTATTATTATTATTATTATTATTATATTATTATGTAATAAATAATAGCATTAGTACACAGCAAATAAAGATCACTATGCTGGCTTTTGTATTGGATCACTTATCAGACACTTCCCAAGTGTCTAGGACTGTGTGAAGTATTGGCGAATAATATGTGCAGATCTCAGTAAGGTGGCCTTCTGCAGCTGGCAGATGGTGATTTTGTCAGTGCCAATTATGTTTAAGTGCAGGCCAAGGTCTTTAGGCACTGTACCCAGTGTACCAATCACCACTGGGACCAACTTTACTGGCTTGTGCCAGTGTCGTTGCAGTTCGATCTTTAAATCCTCATATCATGTCAGCTTTTCCTGTTGTTCCTCTTCAATCCTGCTGTCACCTGGGATTGCAACATCGACAGTCCATACTTTATTTTTTAACACAATCGTGAAGTCAGGAGTATTGTGCTCCAGAACTCTTTCAGTCTGAATTCGGAAGTCCCAGAGTAGTTTGACATGTTCATTTTCTGTAACTTTTTCAGGCTTGTGATCCCACCAGTTATTTGTCACAGGCAGATTATTATTATTATTATTATTATTATTATTATTATTATTATTATATTGAGCCCCCGGTGGCGCAGTGGGTTAAACCGCTGAGTTGCTGAACTTGCTGACAGGAAGGTTGCAGGTTCGAATCCGGGGAGCGACGTGATCCCCCGCTGTTAGCCCCAGCTTTTGTCAACCTAGCAGTGCAAAAACATGCAAATGTGAGTAGATCAGTAGATCATCTGAACATTAGGAAGAACTTCCTGACTGTGAGAGCTGTTCAGCAGTGGAACTCTCTGCACTGGAGTGTGGTGGAGGCTCCTACTTTGGAAGCTTTTACATAGAGTCTAGATGGCCATCTGTCAGGGGTGCTTTGAATACAATATTCCTGCTTCTTGGCAGGGGGTTGGACTGGATGCCCATGAGGTCTCTTCCAATTCTATGATTGTACCGTTCTGGCAGGAAGATAACGGTACTCCATGTGGTCATGCTGACCACATGACCGTGGAGGTGTCTACGGACAACGCTGGCTGTTTGGCTTAGAAATGGAGATGAGCACCAACCCCCAGAGTCGGACACGACTGGACTTAATGTCAGGGGGAAACCTTTAGCTTTATTTATTTATTTATACTCCACTTTATCTCCCTCGAAAGGAACGCAAAGCAGCTTAGCATTAAAGCATCAGCATAACCATTTATAATATGCAAATATACAAGCGTTAAAACAGGATTAAATATAAACAGTATTTAAAAATTCCCATATATATGATGGTTTGAGGCTTAGAAGAGATAGGGAGGCTAGGAATAGACCAAGTGGGTGAGTTTTCTTCCGTTATAAAAGTGTTCTCGCAATTTCATAAGGGAAGGATGAGTTACACTGGTGCGATATGATTGTTCGTCCTTTGCTTCTGCACTATATAACCCTTGAGAGGCTATCACCTGCCTTTGGATATCATCTAGCCTTGCAATGGGACGTCTGATCACCAATCATGGATAGTCTGGGAAGAATTAAATGTCAGCGGATATTGCTTATGAGGGATGTAGGAACCATAAGTATTTATTTATTTATCATGTCTGAAGGGAGATGGAGGGTACAGTTAAAATGCATTTAAAAACACAAAGTTTAAAACTTGGCATTAGGTTAAATGCCCTGTGACCGGAAGCTGGCCATTTGGAGAACCTCTGGTGTCGCTGTGAGAAGGTCCTCCATTGTGCATGTGGCAGGGCTCAGGTTGCATTGTAGTAGGTGGTCGTGGTCTGTGGTTTGCTCTTCTCCACACTCACATGTCGTGGACTCCACTTTGTAGCCCATTTCTTAAGGTTGGCTCTGCATCTCATGATGCCAGAGCGCAGCCAGATTGCACAGCCTTCTGTGTGCCCAGGAAGGAGTTTCTCATCCGGTCTTAGGCACTGATTGTGGTGCTGGGTTTTAGCCTGCCTCTTTTGGACTCTTGTTTGCTGAGGTGTTCCTGCGAATATCCCTGTAGATCTTAGGAAGTTGTTTCTTGATGTAAGGCATTGGCATGTTGGCTGGTATTTGAACAGAGGATGGGCCAAAGCTGTCAACGCCTTGGTGCTTTCATCAGTGGAACTATCAGTGAAAGGGCTGTAATATTTTCCTGCTGTGAGTCGTCAGCTGCACCATTTCTCCCCAATGAAATTTATCTTCTGGCAGCATCCTGTGCCAATGCTTGGCACCGAAAGAGCTCTTGAGGAGCTTTGGAAAGCTGCCTCCATCTGGCACAGACAACGTCCAACTTACTACTCCCACTACAATCTTTTTCAAAACACTGAAACCTATTCAATTTAGGAAAATGCAAAAAAAAATTGCTGCAGGATATGTCCATTACATGCAGGACTTGGAAAAAGCATTTGGGCTATTGTTCCCAAATCCCCTAGCTAATGTGGCCAAAGCCGAGGGATTCTAGAGGAGAGTCTGAAAAACCTTCCTAAGCATTGAATTATACAGGTTGAGTATCCTTTATCTGAAGGAACAGAAGTATAAGAAATCCCCCAAGCTACAAACAATAGAGCAGTGTTTCTCAACCTTCCTAATGCGGTGACCCCTTAGTACAGTTCCTCATGTTGAGGTGACCTCCAACCATAACATTATTTTTGTTGCTACTTCATAACTGTCATTTTGCTACTGTTATGAATTGTGATATAAATATCTGATATGCAGTATGTGTTTTCAGTCACTGCACGAAATTTGGCACTAATAGCCAATATGCCCAAATTTGAATACTGGTGGGGTTGCGGGGATTGAGTTTGTTATTTGGGAGTTGTAGCTCCTGGAATTTATAGTTATCCTACCAATAAAGAGCATTCTGAACTCCACCAACGAGTGAATTGAACCTAACTTGGCACACAGAACTCCCATAAACAACAGAAAATACTGGAAGGGTTTGGTGAGCATTGACCTTGAGTTTTGGAGTTGTAGTTCACCCACATCCAGAGAGCATTGTGGACTCAAACAATGATGGATCTGGACTAAACTTGGCAGGAATACTCAATATTCCCAAATGTGGACACTGGTGGAATTTGGGGAAAATATACTTTGACATTTGGGAGTTGTAGTTTTGTTGGGCGAGTAGGCTTATTAATAAAAGACCCTCCTCATAAATGTACAACAGAGTAACTTATTAGCAACAGCATTATCCAACCTCAGTAGCCCAAAGTGATAAAAAGAACAAACACACACAGACCATGTTATCTCTTCCATTGGAGGCTTTCCTTTATAGCAAAATAATACGGTTGCACTATTTACAAGAACAAGGTTTCCATAACACCGATAAAAATCTTTATGCTTCCTTGCTGGGCTTCTTTCTCATGCAGATAAAAAGCTTCACTCTCACAGAGCCTCCTCTCACACTAAACTTACACAGGAGCTTCACACAGTAGCCTTTTGCACACAGCAGCCTTCTGAGCTTTACACACGAGGCCTTCAACCTGGGGCTTCTCTCACCGGAGCCTTCTCACACCAGGCCTCACACACCTTGAGGTCTACTAACTCTGAGGCATACCTCACACTGAGGCCTACTAACACTGAGGTTTGCCTCACACTGAGGCCTCTCTCACACTGAGGTCTCTCTCATACTGAAGTCTCTTTGTACAGAGGGTAACTAACACTGAGGCATACTAAGATACAAGCACACCTACTTTATAGCAAAATAATGTGGTTGCACTATTTACAAAGACACGGTTTCCATAACACAAATAAAGTTCTTTATACTTCCTTCTTTGCTTCCATGCTGGGCTTCTTTCTCATGCAGAGAATGTTGAAGGATTTCATGGCCGGAATCACTGGGTTGCTGTGAGTTTTCCAGGCTGTATGGCCATGTTCCAGAAGCATTCTCTCCTGACGTTTCACCCACATCTATGGCAGACATCCTCAGAGGTTGTCCAGTGTGGGAGAAATAACTCTTGTTCATCAGAGGTAATCGTGAATGCTGCAGTTGACCACTGCAATTAGCTTCAAACATATTAAAATATAGTACATAGTCAAACAAAAGTCAACATCTATATAAATAAAAATGTAATGTTTGTTTGTGGGATTAGCATAACTCATAAACCACTGGACGAATTGACACCAAATTTGGACACAAGACACCTAACAGTCCAATGTATGTCCTTCACTCAAAAAAATGATTTTGCCATTTGGGAGTTTTAGTTTCTGGAATTTGTTGTTTATGTACAATCAAAGAGCATTCTGAACCCCACGAACGATGCAATTGAACTTGGCACAAACTTGGCACACAGTGCTTCCATGACCAACAGAAAATACTGGAAGGGTTTGGTGGGCAGTGTCCTTTGGTTTTGGAGTTGTAGTTCACCTACATCCAGAAAGCACTGTGGACTCAAACAATGATGAATCTGGACCAAACTCTACACGAATACTCAATATGCCCAAATTTGAAAACTGATGGAGTTTGGGGAAAATAGATTCTTGACATTTGGGAGTTGTAGTTCCTGGGATTTGTAGTTCACATACAATCACAGAGCATTCTGAACCCCACCAACGATAGAATTGGGCCAAAACTCCCACACAGAACAGCCATGTGGGCCACAGCAATGCGTGGCAGGGGATGGCTAGTCTATTTAAATAAAAATGTAATGTTCATTTGTGGGATTAACATAAGTTAAAATCCACTGGATGAATTGACGTGAAATTTGGACACTACATCCCTAACATACCAACGAATGACCATCACTTATAAACTCCTCCCTAAAAACAGCAGAAAGGACTTAAAAACCCCCCAAAAGGTAAACAATGATACAGCGCATGCACAAAAATGACAGCCCCCAGCATCCCCTAGACCAGGCCCTTTAGGGGAGGAGGATGCTCGAAATGCACTGCTTCCAAGCTTCTACTTGGATTTCTTTGAAAGCATCCCAATCTGTACATATTTCCAATCCTCCAGATAGATAAGATATATAGATTAGATCGAGATAGATAGTAGGTAGATAGTTCAATCAGGAGGAGTGCTGGGAGTTGCAATCCAATAATAGGTAGAGAAGGAAGAAAGGAGTGAAAGAAAAGGGGAGGTGAAGGAGGAAAAAGGTAGAGAAGGAAGGAAGGAGAGAAGGAAAGAAAAAAAGAGAAGGAAGGAAGGAAGGAGAGAAAAAAAGGAGAGAAAGAGGGAGGAAAGGTTGGCCACAGCAACACGTGGCAGATACAGCTAGTATAAAAATAAAACACTATAAGAGTCAAGCAAAACATAAATAAACAATTAAAGGCAGGCTACTATAATGGGTTTGGGGACCAGTTTCCCATCAATCCAGAAATTGAACAGACTGCCAAAAGTATAAGAGAGAAAATAAAACTGGAAACGACTGGAAATCCATTTTAGATTTTGGAAAAAGAGGGCTATATATTTAATGCTAAACAGTAGGGATGGAAAGAATATGCTCTACTATCCGTTTCCTATTCAAAAAGCAGGTTTCCTGACAGTTGGGAAACCCTGCTGGAAAGACTAAAAGAGCAGTGAGACTTTTGCTCAGTTTCCTCCCAAGATGCTCATGTCTTGAAATATTCCAGATTGGATTGCCAAAGAGAAAACCGGAGCTGGCTTCTGTCCTTTTAATGGTTATATAGAAAACAGGTCTTGGTTGTCATGCAACCAGGTAACCAGCAACACCTGCTGAAATCCCCCTCTTTTGCACAACCATTAAAATGTGCTATTGCTGGCTGCATTTCCAGTCTGGCAGTCCTAGTTCGAGGAAACAGAGAGACATATAGATCTTTTATACAAAAAGATGGTTTTTGTGCATGGAATATATTCTATTAAAAGGCTCACATACAAAGTGGTGTGAAAGATTCCTACCTGAGACAATTCGATGTAAATATTGACCTGAATTGGTCCAAGGCAGAACTTGGAAACAACTTTTCTGCAAAACATTTTAGAAAATTATATTCACAAATGTACATTGTCCAGTCTTGAGTATAAGGCAGCGTCTTCTATTCCTGTCCCCTTCACCATTGCTATTAAAGGTGCAAAAGCCCCTTTGTCTTTGCATGCTGTTAATTTGGGTAGGAATGGTAAGAGGAAGCTTAGCAAGTGCACATTTCGTGTCTAAACATCCTCTTTGCACATCCTTCAGGTCTTCTACTCTACCACCTCTGGACTGGCCCCTCCCCAGTCAATATGAGCAGTATGAGCTGAAGATCGAAGTGCAGCCTCGAAACTACCACCGAGCCCATTATGAAACGGAAGGCAGCAGGGGAGCTGTGAAGGCTGCACCGGGAGGACATCCTGTGGTGAAGGTAATATCGGGAAGCAGTATGAGGAGAAGACCTGGCATAAGGGACTGTGTAGTGTAGTGGTTGCAGTGCTGACTGGGAGGACTGGGTTCATAGCTCCACTTGGCCACAAGGTTGCCTTACTGGCCTTGGACCAGTCATTGTCTCAGAGAACCACGTACTGGGCACCTTACTTTTTGGAGCAGGGGTATAAACGTGGCTATAAACATGTGCCGAGGCTTATTACTCCTTCCCACCTGCTACTAAGGAGGCTGTCGAGGTCCTGAACCGGTGTCTGGCCACTGTGACGGTCTGGATGAGGATGAACAAATTGAAATTGAATCCAGACAAGACAGAGGTACTCCTGGTCAGTCGCAAGGCCGAACAGGGTATAGGGTTACAACCTGTGCTGGATGGGGTCGCACTCCCCCTGAAGACGCAGGTTCACAGCTTGGGTGTGATCTTGGATTTATCGCTGAGCCCCGAACCCCAGGTTTCAGCGGTGACCAGGGGAGCATTTGCACAGTTAAAGCTTGTGCGCCAGCTGCGCCCGTACCTTGGGAAGTCTGACTTGGCCACGGTAGTCCACGCTCTGGTTACATCCCTTTTAGACTACTGCAACACTCTCTACGTGGGGTTGCCATTGAAGACGGCTCGGAAGCTTCAATTGGTCCAACGTGTGGCAGCCATGATACTAACAGGGGCGGCACACAGGGAGCATACAACCCCTCTGTTGCGCCAGCTACATTGGCTACCAATTTGCTACCAGGCCCAATTCAAAGTGCTGGCTTTGGCCTATAAAGCCCTAAATGGTTCTGGCCCAAGTTACCTATCCGATCGCATCTCTGCGTACGAACCCACTAGGACTTTGAGGTCTTCGGGGAGGCCCTGCTCTCGATCCCGCCTGCAACACAGGCACGGCTGGCGGGGACGAAAGACAGGGCCTTCTCGGTGGTGGCCCCTTGGCTGTGGAATGCCCTTCCCACGGACATTAGATTGGCTCCCTCATTGATGGTATTCCGGAGAAAAGTCAAAACCTGGTTATTTGAACAGGCGTTTGAATAGGCAGTGCAATGAATTCAGGAAATGGAACTACGATTGACGAGTTTGAATCATGATTCTAGTTATGAGACTCCACTTGAATGTTTGCTACTGTTTAATTGTTTAGTCTGCTTCTGTGTTAATTGTTTTTAAATACCTTGTTGATGCCGCATTGAATTGTCTTGCCTTGTGTTGCTTTGCTTGATTGTTGTTAACCACTGTGAGTCGCCTTAGGGCTGAGAATAGCGGTATACAAATGAAGTAAATTAATAAATAAATATTAAATTTGGTTTTCTGTGGGTGAGCTGATGGTGACTACTGGATGGCATATGTTCTGTATCAGAAACTAGAGCTGATGTGGTCTATCCAATGCAATTTTTGGAGTCAGCACCCCATATAACCAAACCGAATCTTAATCTGATTTGTATCTCGTAACTCTAAATCTGATTCGTAACCGAATCTGATTCGTAACTCTTTTGGTGCTAATTTTGGAGAGTCGTCCCTGGTCAAAGTGGTCCCTGGTCAAAAGAAGGTTGGGAACCACTGCTGTAAACCATGCTTAAATAAAGAGAGAAGAGAACCCTGATTGTTTATATATAATGATTGCTAGATATTTCTTAAACTTGGTGGATGCTTTAATGTTCCCATGATGTCACAAACCGAGATGATGAGATCTGGCTCAACAACAGTCTGTGTGACAAAGGTCTTGGAGTCTTAGTAGTCAACAAGTTGAACATGAGACAATAATATG
This sequence comes from Anolis sagrei, assembly GCF_037176765.1. Classification (NCBI taxonomy): domain Eukaryota; kingdom Metazoa; phylum Chordata; class Lepidosauria; order Squamata; family Anolidae; genus Anolis; species Anolis sagrei. The sequence continues at coordinate 12,848,126 of NC_090026.1, read as the reverse complement.
ATGCAACAGCTAAAAAGCCAGTGGGAGAATAATGTCTAGATCAGTGTTTTCCAATTTTCCTAATGCTGCGACCCCTTAATACAGTTCTTCATGTTGTGGTGACACCCAACCATAAAATTATTTTAGTTGCTACTTCATAACTTTAATTTTGCTCTTGTTATGAATCGTAATGTAAATATCTGATATGCAGGGTGTATTTTCATTCACTGGACCAAAATTGGCACAAATACCCGATATGCCCAAATTGAATACTGGTGAGGTTGGGCCGGGGGGGGGGGGGGGGGGGGGGGGGAGGATTGATTTTGTCATTTGGGAGTTGTAGTTGCTGGGATTTATAGTTAACCTACAATCAAATAGCATTCTGAACTCCACCGATGATGGATTTGAACCAAGATTGGCACACAGAACTCCCATGACCAACAGAAAATACTGGAAGGGTTTGGTGGGCAATGACTTTGAATTTTGGAGTTGTCGTTCACCTGGGTTTTCTGTTTATTCCTGACAGTGTGGACTCATATAATCCAGTTTAAAGCAGAAAACCTGGGATTAGATCCTGGGATGTGGGGCCCACCTGGAAGGGCCCTAGGGTTCAAATTGCCACTCAGACATGGAGACCTATTGGGTGACCTTGAGCAAGTCACACTCTCTCAGCCTCAGAGGAACTCCCCTTGAGCAAGTCTTGCCAAGAAGGTTACCAGAAGTCGGAAATGACTTAAACTTCTCAACAATAATGACAGAAATGACCTTAACTTCATTTCACTACTTACATACTGGACAGGTGCGCCTCCTTGTGGTCAGAGAGTGGAATGTAAACCCTGTTCATGGGCCAAAAGTACCTCTGAGCATGAGTAGAATGTTTTCAAAAATTGGGGAGATCACAAGTTGAGGCAAGGGCAATATCTCCAAAAGGCTTTTAAATGCCGTATTCTAATTTGACATTTTCTGCAAAGCTAGTCCTGAAGGTGGTCAGTTGAAACATTCACACCTAGCTCCAGCAGACAAAAGTCCTTTGTCCCACCCTGGTCATTCCACAGATATATAAACCCATTTTTCCTACTTCCAACAGACCTCACTACCTCTGAGGAGGCTTGCCATAGATGCAGGCGAAACGTCAGGAGAAAATTCCTCTAGACCATGGCCATATAGCCCGAAAAAACTTACAACAACCCAGAAAAGAGAACCTTTCCCCACTTATTTTCCTTCTCCATTTTTTTTGTTTTCATTTTCCTTTCATGGGCAGGGTGGGACAGTTTTGAAAGCATCCCTCCAGTAATTTAAAAAATGAAAACTATTCCCACTTCAAAGTGTTTCCTGACTGCATGTGCACGCAAGAAGCCCAGAAAAAGAACGAAAAGAGGACAACAAACGGCACAGATTTTGTTTATAATGAATTGCGAAACAGATGCCTGCTAAATTTAGGTTGAGTAAATGCAAAGGTTGGTTTTGGGGGGAGAGGGGAAAGAATGAGTTTGCTTATCATAAAGAGAGAAGCACATGTGCGGGGCAAGGGAGAGTGTGCGAGGCTGGACGGAGGCTCATGCCAGCGAGTCCCTTCAAGGCATGGGGGTTCTGTGTGGGACGTTTGGTTCAAATCTGTTGTTGGTGGAGTTCAGAATGCCCTTTGATTGTAGGTGAACTATAAATCTACAACTCCCAAATGTCAAGCTCTATTTTCCCCAAACTCCACCAGTGTTCACATTTGGGCATATTGAAGATTCGTGCCAAGTTTGGTCCAGATCCATCATTGTTTGAGTCCACAGTACTTTCTGGATGTAGGTGAACTACAATTCCAAAACTCAAGGCCAATGCCTACAAACCCTTCCAGTATTTTCTCTTGGTCATGGGAGTTCTGTGTGCCAAGTTTGGTTCAATTCCATTGTTGGTAGAGTTCAGAATGCTCTTTGATTGTAGGTGAACTATAAATCCCAGCAACTACAACTCCCAAATGCCAAGGTTTATTTTCCCCAAACTCCACCAGTGTTTACATTTGGGCGTATTGAGTATTTGGGCCAAGTTTGGTCCAGATCCATCATTGTTTGAGTCCACAGTGCTCTCTGGACGTAGATGAACTACAACTCCAAAACCCAAAATCAAGGCCAACCAAACCCTTCTAGTATTTTCTGTTTGTCATGGGAATTCTGTGTGTCAGGTTTGGTTCAATTCCATTGTTGGTGGGATTCAGAACGCGCTTTGATTGTAGATGAACTATAAATCCCAGCAACTACAACTCACAAATCAACCCCCCCCCCCCCCAATAATACTCAAATTTGGGCATATCGGGTATTTGTGCCAAATTTGGACCTGTGAATGAAAATACATCCTGCATATTAGATTTTTACATTAATGTTCATAATAGCAGCAAAATTACCATTGTGAAGTAGCAATTAAAATAATTTTATCATCAGGGGTCACCACAACATGAGGAACTGTATTAAGGGGTCATGGCATTAGGAAGGTTGAGAAACACTGCCTTAATTGAAACCTCTCCTACAGTTTATTGCAGCTTTCAATTTAATCCAAATAGGGTGCACCTAAAATGTAGAATTAATACCGTTTGACATCACTTTATCTACTATAGCTCACTGCTGTGGAATCATTAGAGTTGTAGTTTTACAATGTCTTTAGCTTGCTCTCCATAGCATTGAGCCATGGTGATTAAAGTTTTGTCAAACTGCATTAAGTCTGCGGTATAGTTGCACCCTTTTGTGATCTTTATATATGTTTTTTTATTAGGGTCTTCGGACTTCCTAGTCTGGAAACTTCTCTTCCCAAGTCCAAAAATCTTTCTTCCCTTTCGCTTTTATTCCCACCCTCCTGTTTTGAACTTTTATTTTGTGTAGGCTTCAGTCTTCCCTTCCCCGAGCGCATTCCCCTGGAACCGGGATCTTGGGTCTGCCCTTTCCCACGCTCTAATTCCAGAATCGCAGAGCTGGTCTCCTCCGCATCCATCCCTCTGCGTCACTCTTGGTGAAGACAGGGATAACAAGCTGGTTTGGCAAGGGAGAATATAGGAAAATACCTCCCTATGGGTTTTTTTTCCTTGACGAGTTCTATTTTTCTTTGGTGGGTGTCCCAGATCCAGCTTTTGCCTTAGAGGATATACCCTCATGTACTCATGTGTAAATCTTGAAAGTTATCCATGGGTCAGTGTGACTGCTGTAACTATTATCAAGAAGGGAATATCCTCTGAGCAGAGTGGCGAAAGGCAAGAGTCAACCCCAGAAGAAGCTAAAAGAAGGACTAAACTCTTATTTTCCTTCTGACTTTTTGAATGCCTGGGAAGGAAAATGGTTGCGGTGTCCAGGGGCAACTAGCACTGGTGCATTCCCTCTCTGTGGAATGACCTTTGATTTATCCATGGGTCATATCAAAAGTCCATAATTTTGGCCCCCAAACCTCCCCTTGACTTATCCATAGGTCACTGTCAAAGTCCATCACTTATACATGAGGTTGACTTATACATGCGTATACAACAACTTGGTGTATTTCCTTGGGTCTTATGAAACTCCAACACATTGGACCCCAAACCTCCCCTCAACTTATTCATGGGTCATATCAAAACCCATCAACTTGGCTCCAAACTTGCCCTTAACTTATTCATGGGACATTGTCAAAAGTCCATCATTTATACATGAGGTCAACTTATACACAAGTTCGACTTATACATGGGTATATACCACAACTTGGTGTTTTTCTGTGGGTCATATCGAACTCCATCACACTGGTCCCCAAACTTATTTGTGGTCATATCAAAACCCATTAACTTGGTCCCAAAACTTACCCATAACTTATTTGTGGGTCTTTGTCAAAGTCCACTTGTACATGAGGTTGACTTGTGCATAAGGTCAACTGATTTATGAGTATATACAACAACTTGGTGTCTTTCCCTGAGTCATATCAAACTCCATCACACTGGACGCCAAACCTCCCCTAAACTTATCCGTGAGTCATATTACAATCCATCAACTTGGTCCCAAAACTTACCCTTAACTTATTCATGAGTCACTGTCAAAGTCCATCACTTATACATGAGGTCAACTTATACATGAGATCGACTTATACATGAGTATATACAACAACTTGGTGTCTTTCCATGGGTCATTTCAAACTCCATCACACTGGATGCCAAGCCTCCCCTCAACTTATCCATAGGTCAGATCAATACCCATCAACATGGCCCCAAAACTTGCCCTTAACTTATTCATGGGTAGTTGTCAAAGTCCATCACTTATACATGAGGTCGATTTATACATGAGATCGATTTATACATGAGTATATACAACAACTTGGTGTCTTTCCATGGGTTGTATCAAACTCCATCACATTGGACCCCAAACTTCCCCTCAACTTATCCATGGATCATATCAAAATCCATCAACTTGGCCCCAAAACTTGCCCTTAACTTTTTCATGGGTCAATGTCAAAGTCCATCACTTATACGTGAGATCAATTTATACATAAGGTCGGCTTATACATGAGTATATACAACAACTTGGTGTCTTTCCAAGCTCTTTCCTAACCACCGTTTTCCCCAAAGTTCTCATCTTTTCCATGTTTTGAAAAGTTGGCACAAATCTGTTTGGATAGCAAGACCATCTTGCATGACATAGACCACATCCATACTGCCATATAATGCAGTTTAAAACTGCATTATATGGTCAGTGTAGATGTGGTCTAAGTCATCCAAGATGGTCTTGCTATCCAAACAGATTTGTGGTCTATGTTGAACTCATAAGTCTACACCAGTCGTGGCCACAATTCCTAACAGACACCAAAGTTTGCCCATGACTGGTGTACACTGACCATGCAGCTCAACTGATTTATAAGAATCTACACTGACCATTTATTCAGTTTCTAACTACATTATATGGCATCATAGATGGGTCCAAAAAAGGAGGGAGGAAAAGGAGTAAAAAGGGAGTGTTTCCTTTAAGGCTGAAATCGACTGCAGCTGGAAACCTTGGCTTCTTATTAAGAACATCTGGGCAGCCCCTGCGGCAAGACCACCGAACGGCGGATGTCTCCCACTGCAGTGGCAAGTGGCAAAGCGGGCGACTGGTTCGAGATGGAAGAGAGGCGCTGCTATAAAACGACCCCTTTCGTCGAATGGAGACCCGATTTGCTAGTTTGCTACTAAAGGGTTTATTAACCTAAGCAGAGAATTAGCACAACAAAGTCCGTCTTAATCTGAATTGCACTGAATCGGATTTGAAATGAGGATAATCAAGTGGCAGGAATAAAAAAGAAATACCCAATCTATCAAAGCTTTCTCCTAAACTGTTAGTGTTTATGACCATTTTGTGATGCTGTATAGCCTTGGGCAAACAAGGGTCCTATGGTTAAGAATTTCTTTGAAGTTTGAAAGGATGCCTACAAATTGAACATTTTTTAAAACACAGATCTGTGTTATGCTCAGTTCTTGCAGCAGCTACTTTTTTGGATCCTCAGCGTTGTAATTCAGTGGCTATGCTGGCTGGTGAGAATTGCAATGCCCATATTAGAGTCCAACAAAGATAACTTTACAGTGTCCTGGTTCTATCTGTGATTGGAAGAGTTTGAACATACTTTTGTCGTACATAGAGCAATGGCTGTAAAGTTGGCACTTGATACCTGTTGGGTTTGGTTCTAGATGGCTGCTCAAGTCTCATTCTATACAGTGTTATATAATTGGAGACATACACATATGTAACATGTTGTCCCTTATATCATGTTGCAAAATTAAAGTTTGCTTATCTCTCTACATTTGCGAGTTTGACTTTTGTGAAGTTTGTTGTTTTTGTGCATATGTTCTGTCTAGGAATCTCTGAGTCTTCTAATGTAATTCTGTGGAAAACTTTGAACAGAGGTTGTCCATAAACTTGTCAGAAATATTTAAAATTAACTAGGTATTTTTAATTGCAAAAATGTGAGTCAAGCACTCAAAGGGTTAAGTGGATGCAATGACTCAGCAAAAGCTGCAGTTCAATATAAGTAGGTGTGCCTATAGCTTAGTATGCCTCAGTGTTAGTTGCCCGCAGTACAAAGAGGCTTCAATATGAGAGAGGCCTCAGTCTGAGAGAGGCTTCAGTGTGAGGTAAACCTAAGTGTTAGTAGGCCTCAGTGTGAGGTAGGCCTCAGAGTTAGTAGGCCTCAGTGTGTGAGAGGCTTGGTGTGAGAAGGCTCCAGTGAGAGAAGCCCAGGTTGATGGCCTTGTGTCTAAAACTCCAGTGTGAAGGCTGCTGTGTGTAAATTGCTACTGTGTGAGATAAAACTAAGTGTTATTAGGCCTCAGTGTAAGAGCTCTCTGTGGGAGAAGTGCCTCAATGTGTTAGTAGTCCTCAGTATGAGAAGGCCTCAGTATTAGTTCACTGCAGAGTGAGAAAAGCCTCAGTCTGAGGGAGCCCTCAGACTGAGAAGGCCTCAGTGGGAGAAAGGCCTCAGTATGAGGTAGGTGTCAGTATGAGGAAGGCCTGGTGTGAGCTTTGGTGAGAGAAGCCCCAGGTTGAAGACCATTGTGTGTGAAGCTTCAGTGTGTGAAGGCTGCTGTGTGTGACAGGCTACTGTGTAAAGCTCCTGTGTAACTTCGGTGTGAGAGGATGCCCTGTGAGAGCAAAGCTTTTTATCTGCATGAGAAAGAAGCCCAGCATGGAAGCAAAGAAGGAAGCATAAAGATCTTTATTTGTGTTATGGAAACCTTGTTTTTGTAAATAGTGCAACCATATTATTTATCTATAAAGAGATAACACTGGTCTCTGTGTTTTGTTCTTTTTATCACTTTGGGCTATTGGTGCTGGGTCACGCTGCTGCTGATATGTTACTCTGCTATACATTAATGGGGAGGGACTTTAGTTAATAAGCCCACTCGCCTAACAAAACTCATGCTGGAGGACCTAGAGATTTTTCTGTTCCTGGTTTGAAAGTGTTATTTCCTGTTTAATTGTGCAGCATTTACTTTGAAAGTAGTTGTTATACTCCAGAAACTTTGTTTTCATGGCTGCCACAAACTGTGTTGAATTTGTTGAGACTCTATGAGATAGTCAATCATTTAAAAACTATAGCAAAATATGCTGCAGGATGGCCTGCAAAAACAAAGGTTTTTTTTACAGTTTAATAAACTTTTCCATGTTTTAATGATAGGACCAATTAGGAAATGACATGTATAACCCAGGAACAAAAAGCGTGTTCCATAGCGATATCTTACAAATCACATATTTTTAGAAATGTAAATGAAAGTTTTTTGTGAATTATGTTGTGACCCCAAACATTTCATTATTGTAATTTATGTATGTATCTCTGAGAGCCGCCAGTGGCGCAGCAGATTAAAGCTGCTGAACTTGACCAAAAGGTCGCAGGTTTGAATCTGGGGAGCGGCGTGAGCTCCCACTGTTAGCCCCAGCTTCTGCCAAACTAGCAGTTTGAAAACATGCAAATGTGAGTAGATCAATAGGTACTGCTCCAGCGGGAAGGTAATGGCGCTCTATGCAGTCATGCCGGCCACATGACCTTGGAGTTGCCTACGGACAACGCTGGCTCTTTGGCTTAGAAATGGAGATGAGCACCACCCTCCAGAGTCAGACACGACTGGACTTAATGTCAGGGGAAAACCTTTACCTTTACCTTTGTATCTCTGATAAGGGATTGGTTTAACCTCTGGTTTGCTAGTAAAACTGATTTCTTGTGTGTGTCAGAAATGATGCATGTCTAAAAAGTGTGTCATCAGTTTGAAATGCTTACAAAGCTCTCGTCTGTACGATTTTGGAAGCATTAACTCATTCAGCATTGGCAACACGACAAGGACAGATTTGAAACAAGAAATCCCCAAACACAGAAATGATTATGTTACGAATAACCTTGAGAATCAGACTGTGGTTGAAACCGAGTGATAAAAGGATTTTAAAATATGAAGGACTGAACATATATTGTTATCCTTTCTTCTCCGACCCAAGCTTATAGGTTACGACGAGAAACCTCTCACCCTGCAAATGTTCATCGGCACAGCAGATGAGCGCAACCTGCGCCCACACGCTTTCTACCAAGTCCACCGCATCACAGGGAAGATGGTGGCCACCACCAGTTACGAATCCATCATCAGCGGCACAAAAGTCCTTGAGATGTCGCTACTCCCAGAGAACAACATGGCTGCAAAGTGAGTCCTTCTTTTGCAAACACAATAGGGTGAAGATATCTTTCCCAGGCCCTCCTTGCTTAAGGGATCCTTTAAGCAAGACTAATTCAGTATGAAGGTAAAATACCCTCTGACCAGGATGGCAAAAAGAGGCTGATAAGATTATATAATACAAAAATATTGTCTCTGGGTTATAAATGTCGTTACCCAATTGGTTCTTTCACAAAAACATGGAAAAATTATTAAACTGCAAAACCTGTTTTTACAGTTGCGTGTGCACGGGCGATACACCTCCCCCCGCCAACCCAAGAAAAACCACTCACACAAGGTATTGGGATAAATAATGGCCACAACTCATTTATTGATAACAGGAACAAGGGTTGGCAGCCATGCATGGGTCCTGGATCAAGATCGGGCAGCCCACTGCTGTCCGATACCGCAAGCCACACAGGGGTGCCACCGGCACAATACCGGGCCCAATGCACTCGGCACCCCTGAGACACCAGGCGTTCCCCCTTCACCGCTGAGGGGGGGATACCAAACCGGATCCAGGGCCCATGCCCACGCCAACCAGAGTTGTGACGAAACGCATGAACAACAGCAAGAACAGGTAACTGTGACAACTGACAAAACAAACTAACAATAAACATTTCCCGGAACCATGCAGGGTGGGTGGGTGGATCAGCTGCTGCCGGCCCAGAGACTGATGGTGGGCACAAGGGCAGCCTTAAGTAGGGTGCCCACGAGGGAGGAGAGGCCAGCTGGGGCTCTCCTGCCAGGAGGCGTGGCCGGCAGCTGATAGGGCCACCTTATCAAAACAGCGGGAACTTTCCCGCTGGGTGAGGGGGCTTCTGGGAAGAAGAAGCCCCCCTCAGGCCAAATGGCGGGGGGGGGGGAACACCCCACACCGCAACCTCCACGGCCTGGTAAGTCAGGCCATGCCATAACATCCTGCACTACATTTTGCAATAGTTTTCCAATTAATCTCTCAAGCTAGATTGGATCAGCTTGATGCAATGGTCAGATAATGGAGATTTAACATCAGTCTTTATAATGGATGGATTTGTATCTACAGAGCACCTGAAATTGAGGATATAGCACACATATTATTTGATTGCAAATTGTATCAGAAGGTGAGAGACTTCTACTTTGGTCCATATATCAAATGGACAATGTATTGGGAATATCACATCAGAACAACATATTTTATGTGTTGCCAAGACCCAAAAATATCATATAAACAGCTCTGTATTTGAGCAGAACAATACGTTTGAGAACCACATATGTGGGGCTGATTGGGGTAAATTGTAGGGGTGATAAGGAAATATGATCTATATACTCAATTTTTTTAGTTTTATTGTATCTTATGGAGCCCCCAGTGGTGCAATGGATTAAACCCTTGTGCTGGTAGGACTGAAGACCGACAGGTTGTAGATTCAAATCCAGGGAGAGCGTAGATGAGCTCCCTCTGTCAGCTCCAGCTCCCCATGTGGGGACATGAGAGAAGCCTCCCACAAGGATGGTAAAACCTCAAACATCTGGGCGTCCCCTGGCAATGTCCTTGAGGTGGCCAATTCTCTCACACCAGAAGCAACTTGCAGTTTCTCAAGTTGTTCCTGACATGAAAAAAAAAATCTTATCATATTTATTTACTGTATTGTTAAAAGTGTCCTATTTTAACTTACAACATAGAGAGCAATCAAGTCTGATCAAGCCTTGTTGTTTGGTTTGGTATTGTGATATGGCCTAAGTGCTAATCAATACCATTATTATTATTATTATTATTATTATTATTATTATTATTATTATTCTAATGAATCTCTCATAGAATCTCAACCAATTCAATGTAGTTCGTGGTAGCAACAAAAATGAAGTTGCCAGAGTAAAATAACTAGTTTCAAAGTAAATACCACACAATTAAACAAGAAATAACATAGTGTAATGATAGAAAGGTGAAAGAATAGAGGGGAGAAAACACTAACTGAAGTATTAAAGTAGAGGGTAATATTCTGTAATCAGAGCCAAGTATACATGTTTGTAAGAGAATAAAATGGATAGGATTAAGAGCTTTTCCCATTGCAGGGAAGGAGGTTCACGTGTCCCAGGTTGCATCCACGCTATAGAATGAATGCAGTTTGACGCTGCTTCAAGTGTGATGGCTCCTTTCTATGGAATTCTGGGAATTGAAGTTTTGTGAGACATTAGCACTCTTTGGAATACAAGACTAAGTTTCTTGTACAACTGGAACTCCTATGATTCCATAGCGTTGAGCCACGGTAGTGGAAAAAGAAGGGAAGCCTGTACCTCTGGTTATGTACTGTCTGTCTTTGTTAATTGTATAACAGCATTGAATGTTTGCCATATATGTATACTGTAATCCCCCCTGAGTCCCCTTGGGGAGATAGGGCGGAATATAAATAAAGTATATTATTATTATTATTATTATTATTATTATTATTAGTTCAAGTGGTGTCAATCTGCATTAATTCTGCCATGTAGATGCAGCCTCAGTCTCGCAAATCTACCTCGACAAAATCTTCCTTCCTAGTTTTAGTCTTCCCTTTTTGGCAAGTCCTTTGGCCTTTCCTTTGCAGCATTGACTGTGCTGGGATCTTGAAGCTGCGGAATTCGGACATTGAGCTGCGCAAGGGCGAGACGGACATTGGGCGCAAGAACACGCGGGTGCGCCTGGTCTTCCGGGTCCATGTGCCGCAAGGGAATGGCAAGGTGGTTTCCATCCAGGTGGCTTCGGTACCCATCGAGTGCTGTGAGTAGTCATTGGGGGCAAAACAGTGAGGTTGACAACTGCCTGAATCAACGATAGTATCATAGAGTTGGAGAAGACCATAACGGCCATCCACTCCAATATCCTTCTGCAATGCAGAAACATTCAATCAAAGCACTCCCAACAGATGGCCCTGCAGCCACTGCTTCAAAAGCTCTAGAGAAGGATATGCCACCACACTCCAAGGCAACATATTCCACTGCCAAACAGCTCTTACAGTTAAGAAGTTTTTCCTAATGTTTAGGTGCAATATCTTATCCTGAAATTAAAACCCATTGCTCCATGTCCTAGCTTCTAGAGCAGCACAAAACAAGCTTGTTCCCTCCTCAATGTGATAGCCTTTCAAATAATTTAAATATGGCTATCATGTCCCCTCTTCGTCTTCTTTTTTCCAAGCTTAAAACACCCAGCTTCCTAAGCCATCCCTCATAGGTTTTGGCTTCCAAACCATTGATCATTGTGGTTGACCTTCTCATGTCACGTTCCAGCTTGTCAATCTCCTCCCTGAGTTTTGGGCACAAGGTTATTCCAAGTAAGACCTGACTAAAGCAGAATAGAGTCAGGACTATGATTTCCCTCGATCTAGACCAGTGGTTCTCAACCTTCCTAATGCTGTAACCCCTTAATATAGTTCCTCATGTTGTGCTGACCCCCAACCATAAAATTATTTTTGTTGCTACTTCATAACTGTAATTTTGTTATGAATCGTAATGTAAATATCTGATACTAACCATGGAAATGAACAAAATCTGGTTACCAATATTAAAAAACACCAGAATCAAGACAGTAAATAAAGGAGGAGGAGGAGAAGGCAAAGCCAGCCAGCCTTTGTCTTTCTCTCCCTCTCTCCATCCCTCTCTTCCTCCTTCTCTCGCTCTGCCTGCCATCTCTCTTTCTCTTACTCTTTCTCTCTCTCAAGCACCGTATGCGGTAGCCCAGCCCAAATCCAGGAGGGCCAAGGGCAGCTCCAGGAAGGAAGAGGAAGTCATACTGGAGCCCAGGACTGGAAGCAACAGGAGGAAAGGAAGGACAGCCAGGACAAGGGGCAGGGCTGGCCAGGGAGAGCAAGCCGCAGGTGCCTCTTCCTGACTTGCAGGGCCAAGCCGACTTTGAGTCCTGGATGCCATGCTAGCTGGGCTGCTGGGCAATAGGCAGAGGTGGCTTCTGAGGCTGCCGTGATTTCCTGGGCCTTTGCTGCACCTCAGCGGGAAAGCTCAGTGCCTCTGCCAAGCCTGACAGGCGACGAGAGCCGGGCACCAGAGGCACCACAGCAGGTTTGGGCACCTTCTCCCTCATGAGCCTCTGTCTCCAAGCACCTCCTCTGACTCCCCGCCGCCCCATGGAGGGAGCAGGAGGAGGAGGGGGAGGAGGAGGAGCCAACTTGTAGAGGGGGCCCAGCAGCCATTCCAATGAGGTGGAGGGGGTGGGTCCGAAGGAGGCGGCGATGCAACCCCTCTCAAATGGCCAATTGACCCCTCTGGGGGCTGCGACCCCCAGGTTGAGAACCACTGATCTAGACAGTATGTTCCTATAGATGCAGCCTAGAATCGCATTGGCTTTTTAAGCTGCCTTATCACACTGTTGGCTCATGTTTGACTTGCGGTCTACTAAAACTCCTAAATCTTTTTCACATAGACTGTTCTCAAGCCAGATGTTATGCATCCTATACCTGTGACTCCATCCTCACTATATCAAGTCCCATTGATAGAAGTGGATGGAACAGTTAAATACTTGCTATACCATTTGTCTATATTACATGATTGACTATGAGCTCGGTTTATCTCTCACCTTCCATCCCTAAGGCCTTCTTTGTTCTCACCTGCTTTCCTTGTTTTTCCATATAGCCCAGCGCTCAGCTCAGGAGCTCCCCCAAGTGGAAAACTACAGCCTCAGTGCCTGCTCCGTCCACGGCAGTGAAGAAATGGTGATCACCGGAGCCAACTTCCTGCCCGAATCCAAGGTTGTCTTCATTGAGCGAGGCCCTGGTACGCAGCCTATAATGTAACCTTCCTGCTTGCCCTTGGCTCACTTTGGAGCCCTGGATTGCTTTCAAACTGGGGGCATGTTCCCTGCTAGTAGCTATTAGGAATATTCACAGTTCATTTCCCAACTGAAAAATGGGTTCTCCAACACTCTGGGAACACAACAGGGAGGAATAATACAAAAATGAGAATTTTGCATAGCCTTATTGCACATTACTCTGTGTAACACGATTTTTGTTCCTGGATTATCAATGTCATTTGATTTCACATGCTAGAACAAAACAAACAAACCATGTATATGCACTACTATCTTTTGTAATTTTAAACTTCTCACTTTGAAGTCAGTAGATTACAATATGGGTTGAGTATCAGAAATATTATCAGAAATATTAAGATCAGAATTGTTTTTAATACTAATGATGTCTAATACTGTTTTAATATTTGTATATTTGAAATTGTATTGTAATGTTTTTAATATTAGCCGCTTTGAGTCTCCTTACGGAGAGAAAAAGTGGGATAAAAATAAATATAATATTTGTTTAATATTATTGCAATATTTCTGTATCATCACGTGATATCATGGATGTGGGACCCAAGCCTAAACATAAATTTCAAATTATTTTTATATACACCTTCTACACATAACCTGAAAGTAACTCTATATGTCTGATATCTAATTTCTAGTCCTTTAGCTCCTGTGACTGTGAATAAATTGTATTTCTTTGCATGTTTGTTTTAGATGGAAAACTCCAATGGGAAGAAGAGGCAAATGTAAATCGGTTGAAAAGCACAGAGGTAAGTGTGCTGTCACACGCTGGGCCTGTAGCAATTGTCTATTAAGATCTTTATGTGCCCAGCAGGATGCTGGGGTGCCTTGGCTGGGAGGCCCTATGAATTTCCCTATACAAAGTCTTTAGAAGCTTGGAAAGTTTAACAAAGTTCTTTATTGGTGCAACAAATCAGTCAAATACTTCTTAGATCTTCAACAAATCAACCAAATATTTCTTAACTTGTCCACAATGGACAGGCAACTAGCTTCATGAACTGTTTCTTTCTTCTATGAGGGAAATCCTTTCGACCACTCCCTGGGCAATCCGTCATTTAGGCTTAGCTGGCATGGGGCTCTACTCCCGGTTCCACTTTGCTTTATGGGTACCCGAGTAGACCTTACCGGCTAAAACTCTGAAGATTTTCCAGCTGGAGTCCTTTGGATTTTTTCCACGAATGCTGTGGATCTGTTTCTTTAACCCCAACAAGGGCTGTGCTGTATTTCTTAGTAAAGCTATGAGAATTGTCTTCCCCAGCCAAGCTTGTAAAAAACGAAGCTTTTCTACGGGAGGGAAAAACTCACACGTCCTGTAGTTGGGCTTCAAACTGTAATACAGAACAAACTGTCCCCTTTTCCCTCCTGAACCTGGGGAAAAGGGTGGTTCCAAAAGCCCCAACGATGATAAGCAGGCTGCTAGCCTATGACTACAGCCAGGGGGAAGCTGCTTAACTGCAAAATGCCTGGCTAACAGAAACACCCCAACAAGGGAAATGATCTCGTCTTTATCAATTTTCTCTGCTCTCACAGGCTTCAATAACTCTCACAGTCCCAGAATACAACAACAAGAGAATATCACGACCTGTTCAGACCTATTTTTATGTTTCCAACGGCCGCCGGAAAAGAAGCCCTGCTCAGGCATTCAAATACTTACCTGGTAGGTAGAACACACGCAAGTGGAAGATGAAGGAAGAGGTTATGAAAAGTAGAAGTATGGATATACAGTACTGTCTAAAAAAGAGAGTGAAATAATAAATGCAGTGAATAATATTGTCTCTATATTTGTAGGTTAGTATATTTTAACCCCCCGATGGTGCAGCGGGTTAAACCGCTGAACTGCCAAACTTGTTGACCAAAAGGTCAGTGGTTTGAATCCAGGGAGTGGGGTGAGCTCCTGCTGTTAGCCCCAGCTTCTGCCAAACTGGCAGTTCAAAAACATGCAAATGTGAGTCAATCAATAGGTACCACTCTGGCGGGAAGGTAATGGCGTTCCATGCAGTCATGCTGGCCACATGACCTTGGAGGTGTCTATGGACAATGCTGGCTCTTTGGCTTAGAAATTTAGATGAGCACCACCCGCCAGAGTCAGACACGACTAGACTTAACGTCAAGGGGAAACCTTTACTTTTACCTATAGTTTATGTGTGCTTGTTAATATAGATATATGTTTGGTTTGAGGGCTTGGCTATAATTTAGTTTTGTTGTATGTTGCAAGATTGTTCCATAGTTATAGTGATAACTATATCATACAAATCTGCCATTTTTGTATAGTTTTTCTTCTCTTACTATGTCCCCATCTGCACTGACAATTTAATGCAGTTTCAAACCAGTCCTGTGCATAGGAACTCCTGGAAACAGTTTGAAGCCACAAAGCATTGATGCGCATTGAGAGTTTTCTTTCACTCACTCTTGTGGGAGTTTGTTGTCTACCCACTGCAATTTGAAGCTACCTTCCAATTGTATTAAATGATCAGTGTAGACGGTGACTATGTATTCTTTATATCTGGATAAAAATGAGTAAGCCAAAGGGGAAAAAAAAAGAAGGATGTGATGATTCCCTTCGGAGAAAGAGGGCAGATTATAAATCTTATTGTTGTTGTTGTTGTTGTTACGAGAGGCAGATTCTAGAGCAGGCATGGCAAACGTCAGCCCTCCAGGTGTTTTGGACTTCAACTCTCACAATTCCTAGCAGCCTACTGGCTGCTAGGAATTGTGGGAGTTGAAGTCCAAAACACCTGGAGGGCTGACGTTTGCCCATGTCTGTGCTAGAGTCACATTGCTGATGTCTTCTTTCATCCCCCTTATTTTATCTCTCTTCCCCAGTGATCTTCAAGGAAGAACCACTGCAAGACTCCCCACATCACAACTTCCCTCATGTCTCTCAAAGCAGTCATTTCCCACAACAAACATCCCCAGGAACCATGGATTTCTCCCCCTCAAGGCCACCCTTCCCTTACGACCATTCTCCCCCCTGTTCTCCTTATGGTCCAGAGTGGAATCCGTGTTCATTCCCAGCCCCACCGCACTACAGCCCCACTTTCCGGTTCCCATCCAACGAGCCCTACAGGGGGGCTAACCTTTCTGTCCCGCTGCTCGCCCCACCGGCCTTGCCCCACTTCCACGCTCTGGAATGCCGCCCGCCCCACTTCCAGCCCCCCAGCTCACCGCTTGCCCCTCCACCTCCAGGGCAGGCGGAAACGTGCGGCAGGGAGAGAACCCCAGAGTGGGCAGATCCAGAACCGGGGTCTGAGGAGCACAGCACCAAGGGGAAGTCGGGGTTTGGCGGTGGCTTCCAGGAGAACATGCCCATCCATGGGATCACGCTGGAGGAAGGTAATGCTAGCGGTGTGAAGATTTCCAAACCTTCTTTCTCTGTGAGCTTCATTTTGAGGAAAGGAAAATATCCACCACCTTTCCATATTTTCCAAGTTTGAAATGGGATAAAGTCAAAGTATTTGGAAAATATGGAACATACTCTCCAAACACAAGTAGGGCATCTGTTGGAATGCTTGGATAGTGTGTTTCTGCATATTTAATTGAGATTGGCCTTTGCTCTCCTCCCAAGAAGACTTCTGATTTCCTGACTGCAGTTTGCATCTACAGGCATATTCGCGCCTAGAAATACAAAGTCTGTCACTGCCTCCACATTTTCTCGCTCCATTTGCCAGTTAGCAATCAGTCTGGTTGCCATTATCTTGGGATTTTTGATGTTTAACTGCAACCCAGCTTTTGCACTATCTTCTTTCACGTATTGTTGAAGGCTTTCATGGCCAGAATCACTGGGGTGTTGTAGGTTTTTTTGGGCTATATGGCCATGTTCTAGAGGCATTCCCTCCTGACATTTCGCCTGCATCTGTGGCAAGCATCCTCAGAGGTAGTGAGGTCTTCTTTCACCTTTGTTAGAAGGCTCCTCAGTTCCTCCTCGCTTTTGGCCATCAAAGTGGTATCATCTGCATATCTAAGGTTGTTAAATGTTTCGTCCAGCAATTTTAACTACAGCCTTGGATTTGCCAAGCCCTGCACTTCACATAATATGTTCTGCATACAAGTTGAATAGGGAGGGGAGAGTATACAGCCCTGCCATACGCCTTTCCCAATCTTGAACCAGTCTGTTGTTCCATGTTCTTGCTGTTGCTACTTGGTCCTTGTACAGCTTCCTCAGGGGACAGACAGGTGGCTTGGTATCCCTATACCACCAAGAACTTGCAACAGCCAAAGCCTTTAGAATAGTCAATAAAACAGAAAGAGATGTTTTTCTGAAACTCTCTACCTTCCACCATTATCCAGTAGATATGGACAATTTGGTCTCTTGTTCCTCTGCCTTTTCTAAACCCAGCTTGTACATCTGGCAACTCTCTCCCCATATATTGCTGGAGTCTTCCTTGCAGGATCTTGAGCATTACCTTACTGGTATGTGAAGTAAGTGCCACTGTATGAAAGTTTGAGCATTCTTTAGCATTTCCCTTTTTTGGTATGGGGATATAAGTTGATTTTTTCCAATCTGATGGCCATTATTGTGTTTTTCATCTTTTGCTGGCATATGGCATGCATCACCTTGATATTTGCTGGTTTATGGCATGCTCCATGTTAGTTAAGCTCTAATTTGGAGCACAAGAAGGTTCTTCACTAGGACCTACCTTTGAGGCAGAAGTAAGTAAAATTCAACAACACCATCAAAATCCATGTATATCACAAAAGGAGTTAGCAAGTTCCTCATTGTTAACGTGGCTTATACCTTTGTGATAAGAGAATGGAATAAATTATAATTAACTCATTATGTGTTAGCAAGCTTTGAGAATGCCTGGCCTCCAGGACTAAAATCCTACTACTAAGAGCAAGGTTTTAAAATATTATTTACTGTTTATCTAAGACCACCTAGAAAATTCGCATCTCAGGTGCAGTTTGACTCCAAAACATTGAGCCTTGAACTGTCATGCTTTGCGCCAACGTGATAAATTTTCTTCTAGATCCTCCATCTCATGGTTGGTTTGCCTTGTATTTTCCACACAGTAACTGAGATCATCGGCAGGGACTTGAGCGACTTCCCCGAACCACCTTGCGAAGGAGGCCGGAGTTGAGAGAAAACATATCCCAGGACTTTCCAAAGGAATCCGAAGCTTGACTTGGAGGACATTCAGTGACATCGAAAGATTGCCATAAGCAACTATCATGCTGGTTTTGGGGGACCCTGATATTTATACATTTATTGTTGAGGGTTTTTTTTTTACTTACTGTTTTATGTGTTCCTCCATCCTTTTGTTTCTGCTGGTGCTTATGTAAGATGTAGCGTAGCTCAAAAGGGCCAGAAAAAGAAGAGACTCCCCTGGCCAAGTTTTCTGTCCTCCAATGATGTCCAGGGGGAGTTCCTTGGATCAACGGGTCTCTTGTCACTATTGGTCTGCTCCATTGCTGTCACTTTATAGCAGGCATGGGCAAACTTGGGCCCTCCAGGTGTTTTGGACTTCAACTCCCACCATTCCTAACAACCTCAGGCCCTTTCTTTTCCCCCTCAGCCGCTTAAGGTTCCTTGATAAGGATGCATAGCATATTTGCAAATTTTCTAGGGCAGTGTTTCTCAAACTGTGCTCTTTCAGGTATTTTGGAGACTTCAGTTTCCTGAAATCCCAGCCAGTTTACCAGCTGTTAGGAATTGTGGGAGCTGAAGTCCAAAACATCTGGAGGAGCTCAGTTTGAGAATGACTGTCCTAAACTATGGAGTTGAAAGGTGCTTTGACATATCAAGATGCTTATTTGACAAAATCACCAACTGCAATGAGGTTTATTCTGTGCGAAATTGATGTATGTGGGGGTTTGGGACAGAAAATAGCTTTTCTGAGCGGGTAATAGCATACTCTGCAGAAAATAAGACTTCATTTTAAGGAAAATTATGAATTTTGCGTGATATCGTAATATTTTCTGCACAGAATTCTGCACAAAAATATTATTTTTTTCAGGGACAGTTCTGTTCTCCATGCAATAATTTGCCCCAAACTAATTTTTTCTTTCTATGCAAGAATGCTATGTGCTAATTTTGTACAAAAGTACTGTATTCCTTCCATTGTAAGACACCATCGATTGAAAGACAAACTCTAATTTCAGTTACCAACAGAAATACATGGGATATACCTGTGATTCTAAGATGCACCGTCACATTTACTGAATTCCACTGAGTACTACACTTAAAATGTGGTAAGCTACTGTGTTCATCACATTAGGTTGGGGTCAAGTTTAGGGTAGAGCATTCTTTGCATACTTTAAGCGTAAGGGGCAGCATTCTTTTCAAACATTTCAGGAGGTCCTGGGGAAGTGTATTTTTGATAATGATCCGGATATTTGGCCAGTTCTGTAATGTGATGGCATTTGTTCCTCTCAGGTTTAAAATTAAACATCCCCCCAATTTGTGGGAGGGGAAATTGTGGGAGGAGCCAAAGCACCCTTGTTAGGGAAAGTTCTGCCATTACCTTTTGCTCACTGAGTTTTTACTTTAAATATCAGTATTATTATTGTTATTATTAAGCGATGTGTCCATGCTGTGCAGTCCTGGGAGTCATAGTTTTCCAAGGTCCATACCCTTTTCTAGATGAATTTACAATATGGAATGAATGCCTTTGCACTCAACTTTAAATACCATATCTCCATACTATGCAATCATGGGAGTCATAGTTTTCCAAGGTCCATACCCTTCTCTTGGTGCATTTACAATATGGAACAAATGCCCTTGCACCCCACTTTAAATACTATAGCTCCATTCTATGCGGTCATGGGAGTAATAGTTTCCCAAGGTCCATACTCTTCTTTGATGCATTTATAATATGGAATGAACGCCTTTGCAACCCCACTTTAAATACCTTAGCTCCATACTATGCGATCCTTGGAGTTATAATTCCTAAGGTCCATATCCTTTTCTGGGTGCATCTCCACTGGAGAATAAATACAGTCGGGACCCATTTGAAATGCCATTATTATTATTTGATACACACCAAGATAGGTTCACAGCAAACAAGATCACTATGCTGGCTTTTGTATTCGATCATACGTTGGACTATGTGATGTATCACCGAATAATGTATGCAGATCCGAGTAGGTGGCCTTTTGAAGTTGACAATAGCAATTACAGTGTGATAGCAAAAATCAACTGAAAGAATGCTGAGTACAACTGAGTAACACTGATACATTTAACAGTGTGATGAAGGTAGGGAAATCATCTGTTTCATTTCAAACTGAGTGTGACTGAGCTCTACTCTACCAAACACTTCCCTACTTCAATGTGATGAAGTCCTTAGAAGTGTTTACATAGGGAAAAAAGTGTGTCTTAGAACTGAAGGAATACAGTAGTTTTAGATTGTGGATGGTTTTCAAAAATGATGCCATTTGCACCAACGGCCAGGGGGAACCTCTCCCCATTTCCCCACTCATACATTCACAAAGGCCAGAAGTGGCACTTTTTTTGAGAATAGAGGGAATTGGTACTTCTTTTGGGTTCTCCTAGAATGGACTAGCTCTTGACTTCTGCCATTCAGAGAAGGGGATGGTCCCTTTTTTGGTAAGAGTCCAGGTATAATCCTCACATTGACATGTGGATAAGTTGACCCAGTTTTTTGGGGTTGATTTTTTTGTTTTGTTAATATGTCTAGACTTCTACCTAAGTATATGAGGTAGTGCATGGACTATCTTTTTTGAAAACCGAGAGGCTTGCCTACTATCACGTTGTTCCAAACCTGATTGATAGATGATATTAAGTGATACAAACTGAGTGAGTGGCTTCAGAAAACAGTGTCTCTATGGCAATGTGACATTAAATTTGCTCTAAGTTTTAGTCCAAATTGTAAAGGTACTACCCCATTGCTGAATCTATTCAGGGGTTTTTGACTCAACCCCTTGGTAAAGGTTTCCCCTTGACATTAAGTCTAGTCATGTCTGACTCTGGGGGGTGGTACTCATCTCCATTTCTAAGCCGAGAAGTCTCCTAGATGTCTCCTAGGTCATGTGGTTGGCATTACCTTCCCACCAGAGTGGTACTTATTGATCTACTCACATTTTCATGTTTTCAAAGTGCTAGGTTGACAGAAGCTGGGGCTAACAGTGGGAGCTCACTCTACTCCCCCATTTGAACCACCAACCTTTCGGTCAGCAGCTCATTGTTTAACCTGCAATAATCATAATCATAATCATAATTTATTAATATTCTGCCCTATCTCCCTAAGGAGGACTCAGGGTGGATTCCAACATATAACATACAACACCTCCATTAACAGACAAATATCGCCAACATAATAATCCCAGAGGAAGCCCACCTACCAAAACAGCATAAGAACCTAACATCAATAAATTAAACCCAATGTAATCAAACAAAAATTGTGTAATGGCATAAAATCTGAACATAAAAACATTCACCTGGATTTATAGAAGCCAACTATTATTCATCAAGTTGTGCAGGTTGGTTGTGTAGCCAGTGATGGTTACTGGGTTAGCATAAACTAGACTGAGTCCAGATACTAAATGGAACCGGGGACTCCTTAGAAAGCTCCTTAAATGTTGGACTAAAATATGTAATGGAAGACAACCCCCATTTTTCTTCCATTTCCCATTACGTACCTTATGTTGACGAAGCGTACACACTGGAACACACTTTCTTTCCTTGCATGTGTTCCTTGGCTGATATCTTGAGACCCCTAGCTATTGACTCTGTTAGGAAATGATGGCTTGAACCTCTGTTCCTCACTTCTTCCGGCATGTTTAACCCCACAAATCTCTACCTCTGGGCCATCTTTTTGTGGTGCAATGAACCTTCTGAAAAAGTATTGCTGTTTTCCCCCAATCTGCCAGTCTCTCTGCTCCAGATGGGTTTGGGTTTGCAATGGCATACTATCCTTTCTAAAATAAATTGGTGGCCAGGTACAAGAAGGATTGACACACGAAGGAAAGGAATAGGGCCAACGTTTTTTGCCTTTATGTGTCAGTACTTACTTACTTACACAATCCCTTGTAGCCCAAGGATAATGGTCCTCCAAGTGTAGTATCTTGGTGGTGGGTCTGTCGGTGACTGTGGAGCCCTATTCTTGATCCGCATGTTCTCCTGCAGTGAGGACATCAGTTTCCAGGTGGGAGGCAGTCCCAGTTAGGGTTGGCTTGACGTGCCTTCCTCTTGGCATGTTTCTCCCTTTCACCCTCCATTCATTCCTCTTTGAATTCTGCAGCACTGCTGGTCACAGTTGGCCTCCAGTTAGAGCACTCAAGGGCCAGGGCTTCCCAGTTCTCGGCGTTTATGCCAGTTTTTAAGGTTGGCTTCAAGCCAATCTTTAAATCTCTTTTCCTGTCCATAAACATTATGTTTCCCTTTCTTGAACTGGGAGTAAGTTACTATACTTTGGGAGACAGTGATCGGGCATTCAGACAATGTGGCCAGTCCAGTGGAGTTGATGGCGTAGGAGCTTTGCTTCAGTGCTGGTGGTCTTTGCTTCTTCCAGCACGCTGACATTTGTCCGCCTTTCTTCCCAAGAGATTTGCAGGATTTTTCGAAGGCAACACTGATGGAATCATTCCAGGAGTTGAGTGTGGTGTCTGTAGACAGTCCATGTTTCACAGGCATATAGAAGGGTTGGGAGGGCAGTAGCTTTATAAACAATCACCTTGGTTTCCTTGCAGATGGCCAGATCAGTATTTTTGCAAGGAAATGGGTGACATTTTATCTCCACATGGTAAAAAAAATTGTTTTCATTTGTGTTCACTTTAAAACTGGCAGAAGTTGACTATAGAAGTTACTTTGGAGGAGGTGCATTTACGCAGTAGAATTAATGCAGTTCAACAGCACTTGAACTGCCATGGCTCAATTCTATGGAATCCTGGGAGTTGTAGTTTGATATGGCACCGGAATTTATTGGCAGAGACAGCTAAAGACCTTGTAAAACTACATCTCCCAGGATTCCATAGCATTGAACTATAGCAGTTAAACAGATGTCAAACTGTATTCATTCCCAAGTATAGATGCAGAGGAATTAGGGAAGAGGAAATTCATGGAATGTTTTGCACTTAGTAACTACAACTGCTAACTTTCCAGAATATCAAAACTAGATACTGGGATAAAATTATTTATATTGCTTTCTCTTTTGAAATGGATGTCTAGGGCTGAGACTGGCAAAGATGGGGAACCCGGAAGAAGGGAATGAAATGTGCCACACAGCGCAAAAAGGGTGCTTTGAGGCTTGGGAATATGCAAAAAGATGTTTTCCCCATCCGTTTCCCAGAATCCTGGCCCTTAGCATGGTGTCAGGAACAGATCTTAGAAAAAACAGCAACAACAGAACTTGGAAAGTTACTTTTCAAAAGGGATTCATTTCTATTACTTGTTGCAGTAACACTATGTAACAAAATTTGAAGAACAAAATCTGTTCCTGGTTAGAAAGTGTCATTCCTGTTTTATTGTGGAGTACTTACTTTGAAAGTAGTTGTTCAACTCCAGAAACTTCATTTTTGTGGCTGCCACAAACTATATTGAATTGGTTGAGACTCTATGAGATAGTCATTGAAAAACTATAGCAAAATGTGCTGCAGGATGTCCCACAAGGACAAAGTTTTTGCAGTTCAATCCAAAGTAATAACAAAGTACTGGGAATGTAATAATAACCAATACTTTTGAAACGTAACATTGCTACAAAGGTAATACCGTTAGTTGTAAATCAGTGCTTCCAATCAGTGCTTCCTACACATACCAGAATTTCTACCTGTGTCTTATGGGGTGGTGGTGGGGGATTTTGGGATTTGTAGTACTCCCCCCCCCCCCGCTCGCCCCAAGTTCTATCTAGACTTAAGCCATAGGGCTGAGGAAGTAGCTTAACCAAATGTGCCAATGTTTTCTCAAAGGGAGGTACAGTTGGTGGTTGTATTTTTGAATATATATATATGTGTATATGTATATTTTTATATGTATTTCGAGGAGCGGTGGGAATGTTCTTTTGTAATTAAAGACGTAAAGGAAATGGCACATCTTGTGCAACTGTGTGTGTATTTATGTGTGCGTACATGTCCATTTCTGGTTGCTGGAGGCAGCTGAAAGAAAGGGAAGTTCACAGAAACAGAGCAAGGAAGAAAATGTGGAAGTTGGTTGATCGTCCCTCTTTTGACGATATTCAAGCGCAAACAATGTTTTTGCTGCCCAAACAACATTGAAAAAAGTCGCTCCAAGCTTGAGAAGAAACCCAAGATGAATCCATATGGCAGTGTTTCTCAACGTGGGGGGGGGGGGGGGGTGGGTCCACAGGGTGTGTGTCTGTCTGTGTTGCAAAGTGGTGTCAGAGGGATTGTCAAACACTATCAGAAAACACAGTATTTTATGTTCACAATGGAGCAGGCTCGTAGCCAGGATTTTGTTTCGGGGGGGGGGGGGGGTGAGTTCGGTTTGGGGGGCTGAGTTTGGTTTGGGGGGGGGGGGGAGTCTGAGTGAAAGAAGGTCTACCCTAGCAAACCTTTTGTATCATTACCCCAAATACCCCCATACATATGGGATATATTGAGTATAGTGATCAGATCATGATATGAATAAACATAGCAGTTTAAATAATGTACCAGTAAGGCCTTCTCGCGGACTACCATCAGAATTTGGGGGGGGGGGGGAGCTGAAGACCCCCAAGCCCCCCCCCCCCCCCCCCCCGGCTACATGCCTGCAATGGAGTGTAGGAAATTTGGCCCAATTCTCTCATTGGTAGGGTTCAGAATGCTATTTGATTGTAGGTGAACTATAAATACCAGCAACTACAACTCCCAGATGTCAAGGTCTATTTTCCCCAAACTCCACCAGTGTTCACATTTGGGCATATTGAAGATTCGTGCCAAGTTTGATCCAGATCCATCATTGTTTGAGTCCACAGTGCTCTCTGGATGTAGGTGAACTACAACTCCAATTCAAAACAGTAGCAAAATGACAGTTATGAAGTATCAATGAAAATAATCTTATGGTTGGGGGTCACCACAGCATGAGGAACTGTATTAAGGGGTGATGGCATTAGGAAGGTTGAGAAACACTGCCCTATGGAATGCTGTCTAAGTCTTCAGCTACACTATAGAGTTAATGCAATTTCACGTCACGTAAACCGACATGGCTCAAGGCTATGGAATCATAGGAGATGTATATTTACCAGGTATTTATTCATCTTCTTTGCCAAAGAATGCTGGTACCTCCCCCTACTACAGCTCCCAAGATTGCATTGCTTTGAGACATAGAAGTTAAAGTGGTGTCAAACTGCATTAAATCTGCAGTGTTGATGCACTCACAGCCCCTGGCAAAATCTTTATAAACAGTGGGTTGTTCTAGGTTTTTTCGGGCTGTATGACCATGTTCTAGAGCAGGGGTCCTCAAACTAAGGCCCGGGGGCTAGATACGGCCCTCCAAGGTCATTTACCTGGCCCTCACTCAGGGTCAACCTAAGTCTGAAATTACTTGAAAGCACACAACAACAATAACAACAACAACAGTCTTATCAGCCAAAAAGCAGGCCCACATTTCTCATTGAAATACTAATAAGTTTATATTTGTTAAAATTGCTCTTCATTTTAATTATCGTATTGATTTAAAAAATGCACTACAAATAAGATATGTGCAGTGAAAGGTACTGGGAGAACTGGAAAGGAGTGGGAAAAGGGTGAGAGGGAGGGGGGATATAGGAACGTCATACTCTCTCAGCCTCAGAGGAAGGCAACAACAAACCATCTTGGAATACACCTGGTGAAGGAAACCTTGTCATGGGCTCTATGTATGCTGTAAACTCCTTCCTTGGAAGATTAGGCTGGATGGCCATTTGTCAGGGGTGCTTTGATTGTGCTTTTCCTGCATGGCAGGGGTTTGGACTAGATGCCCCATGTGGTCTCTTCCAACTCTAAGATTCTATACCAGGCATTAGGCATGGGCAATTCATGGTTCTAAATCAGTGGTTCTCAACCTTCCTAATGTCGCGACCCCTTAATACAGTTCCTCATGTTGTGGTGACCCCCAACCATAACATTATTTTCGTTGTTATCCCATAACTGTAATTTTGCTACTTCATAATTTTGTTATGAATCAGCATGTAAATATCTGATATGCAGGATGTATTTTCATTCACTGCACCAAATATGGCACAAATACCCGATATGCTCAAATCTGATTACTGATGGGGCTGATTTTGTCATTTGGGAGTTGTAATTACTGGGATTTATAGTTCATCTACAATCAAAGAGCATTCTGAACTCCACCAATGATGAAATAGGAACCAAACTTGGCACACAGAACTCCCATGACCAACAGAAAATACTGGAAAGGTTTGGTGGGCATTGACCTTGAGTTTTGGAGTTGTAGTCCACCTATATCCAGAGAGCACTGTGGACTCAAACAATGATGGATCAGGACCAAACTTGGTACTGATACTCAATATGCCCAAATGTGAACACTGGTGGAGTTTGGGAGAAATACTTGACATTTGGGGGTTGTAGTTGCTGGGATTTATAGTTCACCTACAATCAAAGAGCATTCTGAACTCCACCAATGATAGAATTGGGCCAAACTTCCCACACAGAACCCCATGACCAACAGAAAATACTGTGTTTTCTGATGGTCTTTGGTGACCCCTCTGACACCCCCTTGCGACCCCCCCCCCCAAGGGGTCCCGACCCCCAGGTTGAGAAACGCTGTTCTAAATTATTCTAAAGTACTTACAGTGTTGCTAAAGTTCTGGTGGTAAAAATTTCAGAACTCTTAACAAAACGTTCAAAATTGTGTTATAAATGGCAGTTCCTAATTGGTTCTGTCATAAAAATCGCCAATTACAAAATAATAATGAATTTTTGAAAATCCCACAATATTTGCTTTGAACTGGGTTATCTAAGTCCACACTCAGATATTGTGGAATTTTCTGCCATTTCTGGAATATAGGGCTGTGTGGAAGGGCCCTCAGAGTGCTGGTAACCAAACTGTAAACCCCAGCAGCCTGTAGCATTCTGCCAGGGCAGCTCAAGTGGTGTCCAAGTGCATTCATTCTACAGTGTAGACAGACGCCCCCTGGGAAAAGCAGGAAATCACACTACTCAAAAAAAGCAAGCAAAACAGTTGTGAAAGAGAAAGTAAACCGCTGGAAGGGAAGCTGCTGGAGGGCTGTTTGAGCAGGAAGAGAAGCGGAAATGAAGAAAAAGCCAGCCATGTCTGGCAAAGGCTGAAGCCAGGCTCTGTTGCTCTCGAGGAGAGACTTGGAGGAGAAAGAGAGAGAGAGAGAAAGGTACTGGGAGAACTGGAGAGGAGTGGGAAAAGGGTGAGAGGGAGGGGGGAAGGAAATGCAGACAGAGACAGAGAGAGAAAGAGGAAGAAAGGAAAAATAAAGAGGGCTCTTTATTTTTCTGAGTTCCCTCTGGCTCCATCTGGGTTGTGGAATGCAGAGGCTGGATGGTCATCTATCAGGAGTGCTTTAATTGTGCCTTCTTGCATGGCAGAATAAGGTTGGACTGGATGACCCTTGGGGGTCCCTTCCAGCCCTAGGATTCTTTTAAACTTATGTATAACTTTAACCTATTTATCACTTTTATTTTGTGTGTTTTAATGTATATTTTATGTAAATATGTTTTAATATAAATAATAATAATAATAATAAACTTTATTTGTATCCCGCTCTATCTCCCCGATGGGGACTCGGTGCGGCTTACATGAAACCTAGCCCAAAACAACAATTACATAAAATAAAACAAAACCGAAAACGCAAATAATAAACAATAATAACGCAATTACATAAAACAAAAGACAACATAGCAATATAAAGTTACAATAAACACTATCACAATAACATGGGCGAGCTACATGTAATGGATAAAAGGAAACTGGGTAAAAACAGATTAAAAACTCAGGCGAGATATTATTATTATTATTATTATTATTATTATTAAACTTTATTTGTACCCTGGTAGCATCTCCCAAAGGACTCAATGCGGCTTACAAAGGCCAGGGTCTCAACACAACAACAACAGACAATAAACACGAGATAAACACGAGATAAACAAGGACAGATTATTTGTGTTTTTATGGAGTGTTTTCAAATGATTGTGTGTTTTTATGGAGTGTTTTAGCAATGTTAGAAATAAAATTATTATTATTATTATTATTAGAAACACAACAAGATGAGCACACACAGCAAACAAAGTCATATGCTGGCTATTGTATTGGATCATACGTCGGACACTCCCCAAGTGTCTAGGACTGTGTGATGCATCAGCGAATAATGCATGCAGATCCGAGTAGGGTGGCCTTTTGCAGCTGACAGATGGTAATATTGTCAGTGCCGATTGTGTTTGAGTGAGGCCAAGGTCTTTAAGCACTGCACCCAGTGTGCCGATCATCACTGGAAACACCTTTACTATTATTTTATGATCCTAACCCTATGCACTCCCTGGAGCTCTAGTTTGGTGGGGGCCCAGCACTTTCAGGAAATGAAGGCTGAAGACTTTATTAAACTACAACTCCCATGATTCCATAGCCTTGAGGCACAGCAGTGGCAGTGATGTCAAGTGGAAATCATTACACATTGTAATTGCAGCCTTAGGGCTCTTCCAGACAGATCCTATATTCCAAAATCTCATTCCAGGTTTTCTGTTTATTTCAGATTACCTGTCAGTGCAAACTCATATAATGCAGGTTTAAGCAGAAAACCTGGTATCATATCCTAGGATATCGGTTTGTCTGGAAAGTGAAGACCTACTTGCTTTCCATGCTCCTTCCTCCTCTAAGTCATGGACAATCAGGGACCCAAGCAGTTGGGGAAGGAATTCTTTAAAAGTTTACAGTTGTGAGATAGTCTTGCCAGATCACCATTACTGTTGTAATAAATAAATAAATAAATAAATGATAATAATATTATAATGTAATACAATATAATAATTTTATATTATATATTACATATTTATTTATTTATCATGTCAGGGGCAACCAGACAATTGTATTAGCCAACAGTGAAAGGACCAAGGCAGTGACATCTCCAGCTCATCCCCTGTTTGGATATCAGCCAGCACGTCAACGACTTAAATCAAGAAATATATTATATGTAATATTGCTAATAATATTATAGTATAGTGGTATAGTACAATATAGTAATATATAATACTAACATTGTGCTATGCTAATAATATAATATATTGTATGTACATATAATATTTATCATAATATTGTAATACAATATAATATAATAATAATAATATATGCATCTAATATTACTAATAGTATTGCAGTATAGTGGTATAGTACAATATAATAATATATAATACTAATATGGTGTTATGCTAATAATATAATATATTGTATTTACATATAACTTGTAAGCCGCTCTGAGTCCCTGATTTCCTAGAGAGATATTCTCTCGGGTTAAAAAAGTATAGCAATTTTTTTGCAGCCTGGACTCAATTGTTCCCCCTCCCTGCCAAAAAAATCCTTTCAAACAGCAAAGGTTGATTCTGCCATTTTATAGTAGGGACACCATCTCACTATATGCTATTGTATATAACGGGACTTGAGCATTCATAGATTTTGGTATCCATGAAACCGAACCTCCGTTGATACCAAAGACCCACTGCATGTGTGTATGAGGCAGAGATGGAAACAATATTCACTGTTAATAATAATAATAATAATAATAATAATAATAATAATATACTTTACTTATATTCTGCTCTATCTCCCCAAGGGGACTCAGAGTGGATTACAGAACACATATATGGCAAACATTCAGTACCATTATACAATTAACAACAAAGACAGACAGTACATAGACAGAGGCAAAGGCAAAGGCTTCCCTCTTTTTCAGCTCCAGCATCTGGAGACTGTGCTCTTCTCTGGCCATAGGGAGGTGCTGATGTTCCATTTTCCATGCTAAGGAGCCTGTTCTCCATGGATGCCTTCCTGATTGGATTGTTGGCATGTCTTCATGGGTGTCTTTTCCCTCACCGCCAAAGCAGTCCCTGTTGATCTACACACATTACTGTTTTCGAACAGCTAGGTAAACAGAAGCTTGGGCTGACGGTGGGATCTCACCCCATCCATGGCTTTGGACTGCCTACCTTCTGGTCAGCAAGATTTTCTGCAGCTGGTGTTTTAACCCACTGTGCTACCGCAGACCTTGTTCAATTTCCTATTGGAAAATAACGGCTTTTCTGACATGTCAAAAAAGATCAGTAATAATAACAAGGAACTGTGAATTTTGTACAGGGTTTCACTTTGCATTCACACATCCTAAGTGAAAACATGCAGTGTTTATGCCTGAAAAAAAGTGCTTTTGTACACTTGCGGCATTTTTTGCACAACTTCCTCACTTTTTTCATGTATATGTGCAAAGACGGCAGGGTGGCTTTCACAAAAACACTCTTAAAAGCCAACATTTTTCTACCAAATATTGCTCAAAGAACCTAAAGTAATTCTAAAGTAATTTCTGGAAAAGAGTGTTTTGTAATGTAAGAATTGTGAGGGGTTTTTTTGCTGCATAGTAAAGGTAAAGTTAAAGGTTTCCCCTTGACATTAAGTCTAGTCATGTCTGACTCTGGGAGATGGTGCTCATCTCCATTTCTAAGGCCATTAAGTCATGCTGTGGCCAGCATGACTTAATGGAGCGCTGTTACCTTCTTGCTGGAGCTGTACGTATTTATCTACTCCCATTTGCATTTCTTCAAACTTCTAAGTTGGCAGAAGCTGGGACTAACAATGGGAGATCACCCCACTCCACATATTCAAACTGCTGACCTTTCGGCCAGCAAGTTCCACAGCTCAGTGGTTTAACCCGATGCACCACTGCGGCCCTTTTTGCTGCATAGATCCCACCATTGCAGCAGTTGGTGATCCATGTTTTAGGTTGCTCCGAGGATTAAAAACCCTTTGCTTGATCTACCCATCATAATAAAGTGAGAAACAGGAAAGCCATATACATTACCTAGGGCACATCTACACTGTAGAATTAATGCAGTCTGACCCCACTTTAACAGCTGTTGCTCATTGCTATGTAATCGTGGGTGCTATGGTTTTATGGGGCTTTTAACCTTCTTTGCCAAATAGTGCTGGTGGTTCGGACATCTACAATTCCCATGATTTGTATCATCGAGTCATGGCAGTTAATGTGGCATCAATCTGCATTCATTCTACAGAGCAGCTGTACCCTATGATGTAAACCTTTCTTTTATTTCAGTGGTTCTCAACCTTCCTAATTCTATGACCCTTTAATACAGTTCCTCATATTGTGGTGACTCCCAATCATAACATTATTTTCGTTGCTACTTCATCACTGTAATTTTGTGACTGTTATGAATCATAATGTAAATATATGCTATGCAGGATGTATTTTCATTGTTATGTCTCTCTCTCCTTGGGAATTCAGCCATGGAGGGGCCACTCCACACCCCTCTAAGCCCTGCCGTCCTTCCCTCCCAGACCCCCACCCTTTACCGTCTCCCTTCCCCCCCTCCTGCTCTCTTCCCTCTTGGCTTCAAAGCAAACCTCACCTCTGTTGCTCCTGTCTCTTCCTCCTAAAATGTTGGAGGGGGCAAGGCTAGGTGATGTCTAGAGAAAAAGAAGCCTCTGGGAAGTGAAGGCTGGGTGACACCTAATTAGCAGAGATAGCTAATACTCCAGAGGACAGCATCAGAATTCAAAATGACTGTAATAAATTAGAGAGCTGATTGGCCAAATCTAACAAAATGAATTTCAACAAGGACAAATGCAAAATACTCTACTTAGGCAGAAAAAATGAAATGCAAAAATAGAGAATGGGATGGTGGCCAGCTCAACTCATGTTGAGCTGGGTTACTATGGAAACAGGGGTGGAGCCAACTGCCATTTGGCAGGGCAGCCATTTTAAAACAGTTAGTCTGTAATCAGCGAACTACAGGAGAGGCTGGTTCTAGTGTGTGTTGAGAACCAGTAAGTTAGTCTACAGTCTGTGAACTGTAGGAGTGGCTGGTTCTGTAGTAGTGAGAACCAGGAAGGTATTCTGTAGTTTAAAACTACAGGGAAAGGCTGATTCTATAGTAGTGAGAATCAGAAAGGTTTTGGCTTTTAGCCTGAGTAGTTTAAATAAGTCGAGTTGACTTATTTATATTAACAGTTAGTGTATGAGAGAAAGGATTCTGATTTTATTGATGAGATGTGATGGATTTGTTATATTGATGTATTGGTGTCTAATTAATTGCTATGCTACTGTTTTTAAATGTCCAATGATTTCCTATTGTGTATACTGAATTATTGTTGTTAACCGCTCTGAGTCGCCTTAGGACCGAGAAGAGCAGTATACAAATAAAGTAAATAAAGTAAATAATAATAATAATAATAATAATAATAATAATAATAATAAGGGTTAGAGAAACTTAGTGAGAATCTCTATTGCAACAGAAACATCACAAAGAAAGAATAAGCTTGTAACTGAAATAGTCTATTAAGGAAAAAAACACAGTTTGAAGAAAAATAAGTTTGAAACCTGTTTAGTGGAAGGAAGAGTCTTTTCCAGAGTTGTTTAAGAAATGTTATAAATGTAACCTATGAAGATACATGCCTCTAAGAGTAAGAAACATTGAAACCATCATGCTCCTTCTATATTTCAATAAATTTGTTACTGTTTTTCTTTAAAGCCCAGTCTCTGTTACAATTCCTTTACAAGTTAAGTCACTCTACACGTTAAAGAAAGACCAAGTCAATATCACTAGCTATTAGCTACGCTATTAAATTAATAAACCCTTACAAATTGGTGGCTCCTTTACAAACTCTTTACAAATTAGTGGCCTCGTCACAAATTGGTGGCATCATTACACCGATGGTTTTAGGTGACCCCTGTGAAAGGGACATTTGACCCCCAAAGGCTTTGAGAACCACTGTTTCATTTCATCTTTGCATGAAAGTCTATGCAATTTCTATACCCATCTCCCCAGTGGAAGGGAATACCAAGGACTTCTGCAATTCTTGATTGCTGGTTGCACTTTTGGGACATCCTTAGGACAACTCATCTGTGCCAAAATACTTTTGGTTCTGCTATACAGAAAATGGTCTTTCAGACATTGGCGTCTGTTTGAGTCCTTTTAAAAATAATACGTGCCTTTTCTGCATGAAAAACATATTTTTTGTGCTTCTAAAAAAACCCAAAACCAACCACATGAATTTCCAAGCAAATGAAATGTTCTGAAAAAAGCCTCAAACTACAAAACCTCTGGAATAGTTTATAGCTGTTCTCTTTTTCTCAGGCGGGATTTCCTTAGTGTTGGGACATCCTTTGTAATAAGCCAGAAAGTAATAAATATTCATCTCATCCCTATTAAGAATAACAAGCCCTTTCTAAATGAGGCGGCTGAAATCAAGACGGCTCCAGGATTGCGAAAACCAGAGCGCCATAAATGGGCGCATAAAAGGCTTCGACTGCATGCTACATTTCTGGTTTCGAAGATTGCTGTGCGCTGGCTGAGCTCAAGGAAGCATTTTCTGTCTTTGTTCTCAGTCTGTGTTGCTGAGTCACTCATTTATACATTGTTCCGTCTGGGATTCGAGTAATAAATGAAAGGAAATTTCATAAGTTTGACTTTGGCTCACTCTGGATCTGCTCCCTTCTTGAGTTTGTCGCCAGCCATCAACCACATCCTGTGGCATCGAAATCTCATCCATAAATTGTATGCTGTAGAGCTGAAAACATTTCATAGATGAACATCAGGACAGTTGTGGCCACCATCATCGAAGTGCGGTTAAGATGGCCACTGGCTAACACACATTTTAGTGCCTCAAATGTTAGCCCTATTTCTGGGTCTATTTGACGTACTGATTCCAAAAATCGCACCAGTGCTCCCTTAACAGCTCTAATTTTGAGATACAGAACACATACCATATGCCACTCTTTATCTGCCTGCTCATAGAAAACCATGATAAACCTTATCTAAGAAACTAGATACGATGTGGTCTATCCAATACAGTTTTCTGAATCAACACCTCAAGCAACCCCATGAACAGGCCTAAAAAGACACCATAATAATGTTGTTGGTGTTTTTTGTTGGGCTGTGTTATTAATAACTAGCTGTACCCACCACACGTTGCTGTGACCAACCTTTCCTCCCTCTTTCTCATCTTTCTTTCTCTCCTTCCTTCCTTCCTTCCTTCCTTCCTTCCTTCCTTTTCCTTCCCTCCCTCCCTCCCTCCTTTCTTTCTTTCTTTCTTTCTTTCTTTCTTTCTTTCTTTCTCTCTCTCTCTCTCTCCTTCCTTCCTTCCTTCCTTCCTTCCTTCCTTCCTTCCTTCCTTCCTTCTTTCCTTCTCTTCCCTTCCTCCCCTGCACCTTTTCTTCCCCCCCCCTTTCCTTCTCTACCTATTCTTGGATTGCAACTCCCAGCAGTCCTCCTGATCATTATATCTATTACCTATCCATCTATTTCTATCTAATCTACCTATCTGGAGGATTGCTGGGAATTGCAGTCCAGGAATAGGAAATTGGAAATATGCAGGGATTGAATGCTCTCCCAAAAAAAAATCCAAGAAAGCTTGCAGCTTGGAAGCAGTCCATTTGGAGCTGTAGTCCAGAAGAGAGTGTGGGTATGCTATTGTGTGTTTTGTTTGCCGAGGGGGGGGGGGGGCTCATTTCTGCGCATATGCTGTAGTGTCCTTTTGCTTTTTTGGCTTTTTAAGTCCTTTCTGCTGTGTTTTTCAGTGTTTTTATGAGTGATGGTCACTCCTTAGGTTAGTAGATGTCTTGTGGCCAAATTTGGCAGCAATTTGTCTAGTGGTTTTTTAGTTATGTTAATCCCAGAAATGATATAGATGAAGAATGCACAAGCTAGGAGAGGCTGGAGTAGTTTGCTTTTGCCTGAGGCTACTATTAGATCGATCTGTAATTGACGAAGCTTGGATGGTGCTCCCCAATGATTCCTCTTCATACTGGAAAGAAGTGACTAGTGGAGTGCCGCAGGGTTAGGTTCTGGCCCCAGTTCTGTTCAACATCTTTATTAATGACTTGAAGGTTTAGAGGGCCTGCTTATCAGGTTTATTTATTTATTTATTTATTTATTTACGACATTTATATGCCGCCCTTCTCACCCCGAAGGGGACTCAGAGCGGCGTACAAGGTATATATACATACAATATATTATTAACATAGTACAATATCAGTTTTAAATATTGCTATATTGCACTATATCAATTATACTGTAATATTATTAGTAATATTACATGTAATATAAATATATAATTATAATATCATATTATTAGTAGTAGTATTATATTGCAATACATTACAATATTATAAATTTTGCAGGTGACACCTAATTAGGAGGGATAGCTAATACTCCAGAGGACAGCATCAAAATTCAAAACAACCTTAACAAACCAGAGAGCTGATCGGTCAATACTAATAAAACAAATTTCAGCAAGGACAAATATAAGATACTCCACTTAGACAGAAAATATGAAATGCAGAAATACAGAATCAACACTGACTCAACAACAGTACAGATCTTAAAGTCTTTAGGCGCTTCCAGACATGGCTTAAACCCACTTCGGAGCATGTTAAAGACACTTATTCTGAATTGGTTGGAAATCCCGACTCCTTACCAAAGGCCCGGGCTTTCCCAGTTGGCTGTCCCCGTGCTAGCATGGTAAGTACTGCACTGGTATGGGGCCACTCCAAAAATTGCTCCTAAAAGCCCTTAAAATAAGTAAAAATATACCAGGCTGCCAAGATTCTTCTCCAGAGGCCTCCTGGCATATCATTCCTACACACCAGGAGGCTTCCGGAGAGATGTTATGATGACCCGGGAAGTTTTTACTTATTTTAAGGGCTTTGGGGGCAGTATGGGGAGTGGGTGAGTGCTCCCCTTGGTTCTCCAGGCTTTTGGAAGCTTGAAGAATCAAAAGGAGTGTGAGGACTGACCCCTGGATAGTTTTGAGACTACCTGTGGGTCAGTCCCCACAGGGTCCATACCCCATTAGACTTGGGCCTTACAGGGTTTTCCTGCTTTGTCGCCAATTAGTTCGTTTGGACACCTCAGGTAAAAGTTCGACAGGGCCCGCATTTCTGGGAGTTGTAGGCCAAAACACCTGGGGACCTACAGGTTTAGAAGGGCCC
Organism: Anolis sagrei; assembly: GCF_037176765.1. Lineage (NCBI taxonomy): Eukaryota > Metazoa > Chordata > Lepidosauria > Squamata > Anolidae > Anolis > Anolis sagrei. The sequence continues at coordinate 12,812,140 of NC_090026.1, read as the reverse complement.
TTCGTGGACAACAATTTATCGTGGGCCAACAGTGTGATGCAGTGGCTAAAAAGACAATGGGATTTTGGGCTGCATCAAAAGAAGTCTAGTGTCTAGATCAAGGGAAATCATGATGCCTCTCTATTCTGCTTTGGTTAAATCTCACCTGGAATACTGTGTCCAATTCTGGGAACCACAGTTTAAAAGAGATATTGACAAACTGGAAGGTGTCCAGAGGAAGAGGGCAAATAAAATGACCAAAGGTCTGGAGACCATGCGCTATGAGGAGTGTTTTAAAGAGCTGTGTGTTTAGCCTGCGGAAGAGAAGGCTGAGAAGAGGCATGAAAGCCATGTATAAATATGTGAAAGGAGGAAGAGGGAACAGGCTTGTTTCCTGCTGCTCTGGAAACTAGGACTCAGATCAATGGGTTCAAATTACAAGAAAAGGATATTCCACCTGAAAATTAGGAAGAGCTTCCTGACTATAAGAGCTGTTCAGCAGTGAAAGACTCTGATTCTGAATGTAGTGGAGGCTCCTTCCTTGGAAGCTTTTAAGCAGAGGCCAGACGGCCGGATCTCTCAGGGTACTTTGAATGTGTTTTTCCTGCATGGCAGGGAGTTGCATAGGATGGCCCATGTGGTCTCTTCCAACTCTAAGATTCTATGATCTACAATGCCATATAATGCAATTTGAGAATGCTGTTTAACTGCATTATATGAGTCTATACTGCCATATAATGAAATTTGGTGCAATTAAACCGCATTCTGAAAGTGCATTATATGGCAGGGTAGATGGAGTCTGAGTCCTCCGTGAAGGGGGCAGTCCTCTGCCTCCTCTCCTTTTCTCCCTTCTGAATTAACTGAATGTGAACTGCTTTTGCACTTTGAATTTCACTTGCATCAATTAAAGTACAAAATGCAAAGTGGGGCATTTTAATAGCATCTGATAATGGAATGACAGTGACACCAGTAGAGAAGAAAGATGGGTGGACAAAGACATGTTGCCATTAATCTGCTTCTTCACCATGAGCCTTGAAAACCTTGAAAACATCGCAGGTGGCATATGCATAGAGGTAAAAATCCTGCAAAACATGGAGTTGGGAGTATTCTGCCTTCCTGTAAAGTGGTTGCCCCTATTCTCCGGTGCTGCAACCAAATTTCCTGAGATTCCCTTCATATGTTTCATAGTTACTTGACCAAGAAGAGGTTAAACCTTTCTCCACAGCCTAAGAAAAGACTATGTATTGACATAATGTGTGTGCTTGTGCCTTCAGGTTATTTATGGTGACCCCATGAATTTCGTAGGATTTTCTTAGGCAAGGAATACTTAAAAGATGGTTTTGACAGTTCTTTCCTCTAAGACAGAGTCTATAGCACCTGTTATTTGTTGCTGCCCCCATCCACAAACTAACCATAGTTGATCATGCATTGCTTCTATGCTCAGATGGAATCTGGTGTTTTTGTTTTAGCTCAGCAGCAGTCACGGCAGCCAGGGGCTGATGGGTTCACTGATGACTTAAGAGTCAGACGGGATTGTGGGCTTTCTTGGGATTCATTCTGATGCAGGCACAGATGTAGGGCCTGAGAATATAATTGCCTCTGAACCTCAAGGCCAGTCACAGGAGTTGGAATCATCCTGTCTTGATAAGGCAGTAGTTCTAAACCTGTAGGTCCCCAGGTGTTTTGGCCTACAAGTTTCAGAAATCCCAGCCAGTTTAACAGCTGTTAGGATTTCTGGGATTTGAAGGCCAAAACACCTGGGGACCCACAGGTTGAGAACCAATGAGATAAGGAGTCTAGTGAAGACGAATTGATGAGAAACTCTCAAGGGAAAGAACCCGGTGATACTGACCTAAGCAAGGAAGCACACTTGCAGATTAGAGCAGATAGCCACAAAGATACGGCTTTGTGGGAAGCAGAAATTCCAGGGTAGACGTAATGCTTTCATGTCTGTTTATTGGGAGCCAACAAGCACTCTGATGTCAGTTCAGGCAATGTGGCTTTCAAGTACAACTAGGCCTGGGTTCTTTAGTTCTTGTTTCAACTCTTGGTTTTGGATTTAAGTATTCTGGGAGTTCTCCATGTTCTTGTTTTGTATTCTTGTTCAAGTTTTTCTTATGGACTTAAGCTGCCTTTGGGACTATTTTGGGACTATCTTTGGACTGTATTGCTTTTAGATTTATAAGAGACAATTGATTGCTGACTTTTTGGACTCTACACCTTATTTCATTATTCCTACTTTTTTACTATATATCTTTTGTGTATTTTTTCAATGAAATGTTTGCTTCTACTCTGGACTCTTGTGTCATAGGTGGCTTCAGGCTTGCGGTGTGGCAACTTTTAGGGTATTTAGGCCATTATATGATGTTCTGCTCACTATAGATACCTCTGAATGCACTTCAAGACTGATTTGAGAGAAGGATTTGTTCCCAGTATTGCCCGTGCCATTGCTGTGTGTGTCACCTTCTGCTATTTCAACTGCCCTAGTGAGTTCTCTCATCTTAGTGACACTAAAGGCACCTCTATCTGTTCTTTTCCTCCAGATTAAGACAGGGTTGAGCATGAACCAAAACTGAGACACCCCTCGCTGCTGGAAGAGGAGCTTTCGCAAAGATGGCTGCTCACAATGAATTCTACGAAGAGATCAGTCGCGACAGCATCAAAGACTTTCAGTTCATCAGTCAAGGGTCCTTTGGTATTATCTACCGGGCTCGGCATCAAGACTGGGGAATTGATGTGGCACTGAAGATCCTTAGTCGGTAAAAGCAAGGGCTAGAGGGTATGATGGGTTAGCTGAGAAAAAAAATGACTGAATATCATTTAGAGACTGGAAAGCCATCTTTGGGCTCTTCTGCATAGACCAGGAAAGGGGGCCTCTTTGGGACTCCTAAGCCCAGGGAGCACAAAATGGCTATCAAGACGGTTGCAGCTGGTCCCAGTTAGATTCTAGTTCATCATTTGGGTTTTTTGCTAAGTTAGCAAAACCCAGAGCAAGACTACATTAGATAGCCTTGCCATGAGTTCAGCCAGATCAGCCCCATGTGGTATTTAGCCACTGCAGAGCTGATATATCCTCACACGAACCTAAGTGTTCAGTGTAAATGTACTCTATGATATAGTCAATGGAAGGTTATCCCTTGAAGACCTCCAGTTTGACCATGAGATGTATTAGGCTGAGATCCCCAGCTTGAGTGTAGCATCAAGACTCAAGACTTTCCAATGTTTCAACAGTACAATCCAATCTTGTGTCTCATTCTGAGCACCATAATTCGAGAAGGATATGGAGAAGCTGGAATGTGTCCAGAGAAGCATGGCCAAAATGAACAAAGGTCTGGAAGCCAAACCTATGAGGGAGCTGGGTATATTTAGTTTGGAGAAGAGAAGGAACATGATAGACATGCATAACAATAGGAAAGTATGTCTCATTGAGGAAGGGGAAGCTTGTCAGCATGGGCAACCCATGGTTCTAAATGGTTCTAAAGTACTTACAAAACTAGGTGCACTGGTGCTTTGCTTCTAAAGTGTTGCTAAAGTTCTGGTGGTAAAAATTTCAGAACTTTAACAAAACTTTCAAAATGTCATTATAAATGGCAGTTCCTAATTAGTTCTGTTATAAAAATCACTAATAATGAAATAATAATGAAATTTTGAAAGTTTTGTTAGAGTTCTGAAAGTTTCACCACCACTGTAGAAGCAAAGCACCAGCACCTTCTAGTTTTGTAAGTACTTTAGAACCATTTAGAACCATGGATTGCCCATGCCTAGAAGCTTGTTTTCTGCTGCTCTGGAGGCTAGGACACAGAACAATGGATTTAAGTTGCAGGGCAAGAGATTCCACCTAAACACGAGGCAGAACTTGATGAGCTTTTTGGGAGTGGAATAGGCTGCCTGGAAGTGTGGTGGAGTCTTTTTCTCTGGAGGTTTTTAAGTAGAGGCTAGAGGACCATTTGGCAAGAGTGCTTTGATTTGTTTTCCTGATGGTGGTGGGTAGCATTGGATGGCCCTTCCAACTCTATGATTTTCTGATTCTAATTTTTTACTTCTATCCTTTTGTTTACTTTTTTCTTTTTACACTGTTGTTTCTCATCTGCCCATCAGCTCCACTTCCTTCACCCAAAAGGAACTCCTGAATGAAGCCCGGGCCATGGTCAAGGCACGTTTTCTCTATGTCGTGCGTTTCTATGGCATCTGTGTAGACAAACTGCAGCTGGACAATCCCAGTGTGGGCCTTGTGATGGAGTACATGGAAAACGGCAGCCTATCTGACCTGATGAACCAGGTCAACTTTATTCCTTGGGCCCTTCGGTTTCGCATCCTCTTTCATGTGGCTCTGGGGATGAATTACCTACACAGCCTCAGCCCTCCGTTGTTACATCTCGACCTCAAATTGGGCAACATCTTGCTCGATGCAGTTTTGGATGCCAAGGTGAGCTATCTTCTCTCACTTTTTTAATGTCAAGCATAGGTGTAGCTTTATGGAAGGGCAACAAGTGTGGGAATTACCCCAAATCACCACCACTAGCACAATCACTATCATCTTTATTTATTTCCTTACTTTCCCTCCAATTGGGAATCTATTCAATGCAGTTTCCTGGCATATATGTTAAATAAAATATAAAAGGTGATATAACTAAACTACCCACACTCCACATTTACAGGTTTCGCTTTTGTGGATTTGGTTATTCACTGATCTAATTAATATGTTCTTTCTTGGAAACTCTTGGTCCTCAAATGTGAATCTGTGATCAATTTCTGCCATAGGGATGTGTTGGAGGGCCTAGACATTCCTAAATTACTAGAGCGAATGCTTTTCTAGGGATTTGCGGTTCTCCAGCATAACTCTATGGTTAGCTTCTGGAAGAAATTGCTCACACTGGAGGACCTAGATATTCCTAGGCAGATGTTTTCTTAGATTACAAAATAGTGTTTTTCAATTTGTGTATTGATGCTGATCCAGCGTCGTTATCCCCAGCAAATGTGGAGGGCTAACCATACTCACAAAATTAAAGTAATTAAAAACACCACAGTGATAGGGGTTGCTGTGAGTTTTCCGGGCTGTATGGCCATGTTCCAGAAGCAGTCTCTCCTGATGTTTCACCCACATCTATGGCAGGTATCCCCAGAGGTTGTGAGGTCTGTTGGAAACTAGGCACATGAGGTTTATATATCTGTGGAATGTTCAGGGTTGTCCACAGCTGCATGGTACACGGTAGACTCCTGCAGAGCTGAGAGGATCCCTCTTGTCCTTTGCTGAACATAGCATTTGTTGGATTTTCTTAGTGGGTCTGTAGATAGTTTGTAGGTTGTGTTTCTTCAGTAGCTTCCCTATGCAGTTAGTGGTTCCCTTGATGTATGGTAAGAACACTTTTCCTCTGGATGGATCTTTGTATTTATTCTCGTGGCTTGTTTTTAATCTTGCAGCTCTTCTGATGTCTGTGGTGGAGTCTCCGTTGACCTGTAGAGCCTAATTTAGGTGGTTCAGTTCACTGAACAAACCTCACAACCTCTGAGGAATTTTTGTATGTGTCAGGAGTGACTTGTGAAACAGCAAGTCGTTTCTGGTGTGAGAGAAATAGCCATCTGCGAGGACGTTGCCCAGGGGACGGCCAGATGTTTTGATGTTTTTACCATCCTTGTGGGAGGCTTTGCTCATGTCTCCGCATGGGGAGCTGGAGCTGATTCTGAGGATGTCTGCCACAGATATGGGCGAAACGTCAGGAGAGAATGCTTCTGGAACACAGCCATGTGACCCGGAAAACTCATAGCAGCCCAGTGATTTCAGCCATAAAAGCCTTTGACAACACAGTGATAGAGGTGTCAAGCTGCATTCATTTTGCAATATAGATGCAGCAATAATCCAATATGTAAATTTCTATACAGCGCTGGCTCGCTTGTATAATGAGTGCATCTCATTTTCTGCTGTTTATATTTCTTGATTTAGGTGGCTGATTTTGGGCTCTCTAAGTTCAAACGTGGGACAATTCGGAGTGGCAGTCAAGCCTCCGTGGAAGAAGAAGAGTATGGTGGGACACTGGAGTACTTGCCACCCGAGGCCTTTGCTGACCCCTACAAGCCGACCCCTGGCACCGATGTCTACAGGTGAGCGCATGGAATGGGTGCAGTGAGGATGGCAGTTAGTAGTACACTTATCTGTAGCATCATAGATCTAAGGACAGTCTCACCTAGAGTTGCTCTATGGAAAGCTGGAGAAGGATCCTTTCTCATTAATGAAATGGATCCTAGAGCTGGAAGAGACCCCCATGGCCATCCAATCCAACCTCATTCTGCCATGCAGGGATATGCAAACCAAGGCCACCCGGAAGATCCATATTCTGTTGATTATGGTGATGATGATGATGATGATGATTGTTGTTCTTGTTGTTATTATTATTATTATTTGAAACACAATAAGATGAGTCCACAGCAGACACTATGCTAGCTAGATCACATGTCGGACACTTCCCAAGTGTCTAGGGCTGTTTGATGTATCGGCAAATAATGCGTGCAGATCCCAGTAAGGTGGCCTTCTGCAGCTGGCAGATGGTAATTTTGTCAGCGCTAATTGTGTTTAAGTGCAGGCCAAGGTCTTTAGGCACTGCGCCAAGTGTGCCAATCACCACTGGGACCACCTTGACTGGCCTGTGACAGAGTCTTTGCAGTTCGATCTTTAAATCCTCATATCGTGTCAGCTTTTCCCGTTGTTTCTCTTCAATCCTGCAGTCACCTGGGATTGCAACATTGACAATCCATACTTTTATTGATAAAGAAAAAAACATGGCTGTGGCTCACAAATGGAACTTTGAAAAAGGAGATGATTCTGGCAGCCCAAGACAAGCCATTAGGACCAATGCCATCAAAGCCAGGTGGTGCAATACCAGCTAAACAGTATAATTTCTCCAGTGGTGTGGGGCATAGACATCCTGTGATAATGCAGCATGCCTCATTAAGAGCCACATCCACTGTTTTAATGTGGTGAGATGTATTCCACATTGGACATGTGTATTCAGGAGCAGAGTAGCAAAGCACAAGGGCAAATGTCTTCACTGTGTCTGGTTGTGATCAGTCAGCTTTCATATGATATTATTCCTAACACCCACTTTTTGCTTGATATTCAAGTGTGCTTCTTGTAAGTCAGAGCATGGTCCTAGTAACTTCCAGGTATTTCGGAGTGCTGCAATGCTCCAGTGCAGTGGTTATCAACCTTTTTTTGACCAAGGATCACTTGACCAGGGACCACTCTCCTACATTAGTTCTCAGAGGGTCATGAATCAGTTTTTGGTCAACTTTAGATTTGGTTTGGGATGCTGATTCAGAAAATTGCATTGGATAGACCACATCAGCTCTTGTTTCTGATGCAGAACTGTTCTGTCACGCACTGGGCCTGTAATAATTGTCTTTGAAATAGGACATGCACCTTGTGCCCAGTGGAAAGCCAGGGCGCCATGAAAGAGGCCCTCAAGGATTTTCCTGAAGAAATGGTCTTTAGATGGCTTGAAAGGTTAAACAAAGTCCTTTATTATAGAACAAATTAAACAGGTATTTCTCTAATCTTTAATGAGTCAAACTAATGCTTCGAGGCTTTAAATAAACTAGTGGCTTCCTTAATCTTGTCCACAAGGGACAGGCAACTGTCTTTGTTAATTGTTCTTATACTTTGAGAGGAAAACCCCTTTTTAACCTCTCCCAGGCTGTCTATTATCTAAGCTTTACTGATGTGGGAACTACAACCGGATCCAAACTGCGTCTTGGGCACCGAGTAGACCTACCAGTAAAGGCTTGCAGATTCTCCAGCTGGAGGTCTTTGGGTCTGTAAATCCCTCCGGAATTTCTTAAGACTTTAGGGCTGTTTCCCTCAGATGCTGTAAGGCTGAGAGGCTGCAAGCTCCCAGCCAGAGCTTTGGGAATTTTCTCCCGGAATGTCTTGAGAAATGAAGCTTTTGTGCAGGTGAAGCTTGTCCACGTCCTCTAACTTAACAAAATCCAAACTTAACAATGATAGACAAGTGACTTGCACTATGACTGCAAACCAAAAAAAGCCACCTTTTTGCAGAATCCCTGAAACTTTGGAATTCATGCAAACACTTAATAGAAAGAAAATAAAGTTGGAGCTCCTGGTACAGACGTACCAGCACAAGAACATATTCCATAGTCAGCAACAGGGAAAGAGTGGAAGGCAGCACGAAAGGAGCGGAATTATATTAAAATAAATAAATTAAGAGGAAGGGGGCTCATGGACCAGATTTTCATCCTTGTGGCCCACTGGTGGTCTGTGACCCACAGGTTAAGAACCACTGCTCCAGTGAGATTCCTTCCCAGGTAATCCTCAGAGCTCAAGATGCTTGTCTGTTCTATTGATGCAGAAGAGAGAATTTTGAAAGCAGTTGCTTGCCACACAAGCAGGTCACAAGTATCCCTTGTCGAAATCTCTCTTGTACACCACCATTAAAGGTACAGAAGCCTCCTAAGGCCACCTTCATCTTACCTCCACTCAAAAACCACCAGCAAGAAACAGATGGCCCACAAGGTAGATCCAATAAGACCACAACATTAGCAGACAGAGCCATGGCATTTGCCTCCCAATAGTTAGCCTTACTTCGAAACAAGCTTCCTTGGTGTGCAACTTCCCTACTCATATGAGCTCCTCAGAAGCTCGGGTGTTGGAACCATTGAAAATTGCATTCTTGGGGAACAGCAAGGACTTTGCTAACTGGGAAGGCATTCTTCCTTAGCTCTAATCCACTTATTTCTCTCTCTTTCAGCTATGGGATCATCACATGGTCCTTGTTATCAGGCGAGGAGCCTTATTCAAGTGAGTTTGCTCGTTCTGTTATGGTTCCTTTCTATCTGGCAGCCCTCCACATTTTCTTGGGTTAGAGGCACAGAACCACTGCAAAAGTGGGGAAAAAATAAAAAAAATGTTTATTTTCCTCCTCCTCCTCCTCCTCTTCTTCTTAGTATTATTATTTTACTGACACAAAAACACAGTATGACAAAGCAAACAAGATATATATAAGGTAAAGGTAAAGGTTTCCCCTGACATTAAGTCCAGTCGTGTCCGACTTTGTGGTGTGGTGCTCATCTCCATTTCTAAGCCAAAGAGCCAGCGTTGTCCATAGACACCTCCAAGGTCATGTGGCCAGCATGACTGCATAGAGCGCCGTTACCTTCCTGCCGGAGCGGTACCTATTGATCTACTCCCATTTGCATGTTTTCGAACTACTAGGTTGGCAGAAGCTGGGGCTGACAGTGGAAGCTCACACTGCTCCCTGGATTTGAACCTGCGACCTTTCGGTCAACAAGCTTAGCAGCTCAGTTGTTTAACCCATTGCGCCACTGGGGGGTCCTATATATATATATATATATATATATATATATATATATATATATTAGGCCTGGGTAACAACGGAAAAATTTGTTTCTAAAATCGATTTGTATTTGGGGTTTTTTTTTGTTTCGATATTTAAAATAATTACAAAATTTTCCTTTTAAAAAGTTCTATATTTATGAAATTTCGTAAATGGTAAAAAATTAACGGATCGATTTCCGAAACAATAACGAATCGATTCGTTAATGGCAGACGCGACCGCGAAATACGCTAAAAAACCTCCAAAACCTTCTGAAGCTTCCCTCTCCCTCTGTTCTTGACTGTTGGTGTGATATTATAATTTTTTTTCACTAATTAAACCATAAAACTGGCCCAGACATGCGGAAAAAATAACGAAACGACCTCAAAACAATAACGAAACGAATACAATATCGAAATACGAAGCATTTACAAAACGTTTTTGAAAATTCGTTTTTTTAAATAATTGCTCCAGAATGGTTTGTTATCGTTTTGTAATTGAAAAAATTAACGAATTATTAACGAATTACGAATTAATGAAACGAAACCGCCCAGCCCTAATATATATATATATATATACACTGGATTATTATTATTATTATTATTATTATTATTATTATTATTATTAGCCTGGAGCCCCCGGTGGTGCAGTGGGTTAAACCCCTGTGCCAGCAGGACTGAAGACCGACAGGTCGCAGGTTCAAATCCGGGGAGAGCGTGGATGAGCTCCCTCTGTCAGCTCCGGCTCCCCATGCAGGGACATGAGAGAAGCCTCCCACAAGGACTGTAAAAACATCAAAACATCCGGACTGTAAAAACATCAAAACATCCGGGCGTCCTCTGCAACATCCTTGCAGACGGCCAATTCTCTTACACCAGAAGCGACTTGCAGTTTCTGAAGTTGCTCTTGACACACACGCACACACACACACAAGCCTGAGTGAGTAAGGATCTCCAGTTATTCCAGTGCAACTCAGTGATACACTTTAGCTCTAGAGTCTCAGTAAGGGACCTAGAGATGCCTAGAGAAAATGTATTAATCAAATCCACAAAAAAAATGAAACTTGCAAATGTGGAGGGCCAACCATATGTGTGTCTGTGTGTATGCATATCTCTATGTGTGCTTTTTACTGATGGCGACCATCTGTGCCTACCCAGATCGCCCTAGCGCCTTGCGTTCTCTTCTCAAACTACACATTCTCCAGGGCCAGAGACCAAGTACAGAAAAGCTGGAGAAGATCACTGATGTGCTGAAAGTACAAGATGTGGTCAAACTCATGGAACGGTGCTGGCACAATGACAAAGTCCAAAGGCCATCCTTCAGAGGTAATAAAAGGGACATTTTGCAAACTAGAGGCTGGGTGGAGCTGTAGGACACTTGAATTTCCTTCAGTACAAAAATGAAGGTGGGGAGCACTTATTTAAATACTAAACTTTCTGAGTCAAAGAAAGAAGGCATTTCATTAAAGACCCCATCTACACAGTAGATTTATTGCAGTTTGACCCCATTTTAACTGCTGTGACAAGCATACTTGGCAGTTGAGTAAGTCAAGGCCAGGTCTAATGATCTTATTAATTTTGGGTCTGCACCCCATGCCAGTAAGTTTCTGTAGGATGCTATTGTGTGCAGCTACTTTGTGCTTGGTGTTCATACAGAAGTGTTTCTCAACCTGGAGGTTGGGACCCCTGGGGGAGTTGCGAGAGGGTGTCAGAGGGGTGGCCAAGGACCATCAGAATTTTCTGTTGGTCATGGGGGTTCTCTGTGGGAAGTTTGGCCCAATTATCTCATTGGTGGAGTTCAGAATGCTATTTGATTGTAGGTGAACTATAAATCCCAGCAACTACAATTCCCAAGTATCAAGGTCTATTTTCCCCAAATTCCACCAGGTTTTCAAATTTGAGCATATTGAGTATTCGTGCCAAGGTTGGTCCAGATCTATCATAGTTTAAGTCCACTGTGTAGGGCTGGGCGGTTTCGTTTCGTAATTCGTTAAAAATTCGTTATTTTTTTGGTTACGAAGCAATAACGAACCATTCAGGAGCATCTAAAAAACTAAACGAATTTTTCAATTCGTTTCGTAATCGCTTCGTAATCGCTTCGTATTCGTTTCGAAATCGTTTCGAAATTGTTTCGTTATTATTTCCGCATGTCTGGGGCAAGTTTTATAGCTGTTGTTTGTTTAATCAGTGAAAAAAAATTATAAATATCACACCAACAGTCAACAACAGAGGGAGAGGGAAGCTTCAGAAGTTCCCCCTGTCCCATATGGAGGTTTTTAGCGTATTGCGCGGTCGCGTCCGCCATTAACGAATCGATTCGTATTCGTTTCGTATTTGTTTCGTATTATTTCGTAATTTTACGAAATTTCGTAAATATTGAACTTTTTTAAAGAAAAATTTTGGAATTCTTTTAAATATCGAAACGCAAAAACCCCCAAAAAACGAATTGAGTTTAGAAACAAATTTTTCCGTGGTTGCCCAGCCCTACCACTGTGCTCTCTGGATGTTAATAAACTACAACTCCAAAACTCAAGGTCAATGCCCAACAAACAATTCCATGGGAGTTCTGTGTGCCAAGTTTGGTTAAATTCCATCATTGGTGGAGTTCAGAATGCTCTTTGATTGTAAGTGAACTATAAATCTCAGCAACTACAACTCCCAAATGACAAAGTCAACCCCCCCAACCCCACCAGTATTCAAATTTGCGCGTATTGTGTATTTGTGCCAAATTTGGTCCAGTGAATGAAAATACACCCTACATATCAGATATTTACATTACAATTCATAACAGTAGCAAAATTACAGTTATGAAGTAGCAACGAAAATAATGTTATGGTTATGGGCCATCACAACATGAGGAACTGTATTAAGGGTCAACGCATTAGGAAGGTTGAGGAACACTGTCTTACAGTGTTTCCTAAATGTTGGTGTTCAATCGTGGTGGTGGCCCCCCGCCTGTGGAATTCACTCCCCGGGGAAATAAGATCTGCAACAACGCTTCTGTCCTTTAGGAAAAAACTAAAAACATGGATCTGGGACCAGGCATTCGGACAATCGGGCAGATAAAGAAAGAACGTTTGACGATGACTAGGAATGTTTAATGGATTAGACCTATGGAATTCTGGAAAATGAAACGTGGAGCACGAGAATAGTATATATGATGTTTTACATGATGTTTTATATGATGTGTTATGCACTGGTTGTTTGTTTTAACTGTGATAACTGCTTTTAATTATGGTTTTGTATATTATGTGTAATTTTTTTGTAAGCCGCCCTGAGTCCTCCTTCGGGGGTTGAGAAGGGCAGGGTAAAAGTACCTGAAATAATAATTAAATAAATAAATCTAAGGTGACACCAAGATATTTTGGATGAAAGCTATTGAATCGTGAGAGCAGTAGTTTACAAGGCAATTTCGTCTAATAGCCTCAGATTGAAAACACACAATAAATACTGTTGTCCTGAATGATCTTCAAAATGGTTTCGAGCTTTCCTTTCATTGCGTTGTTTGTATGTCCATGTGAATTCCAGTTCAAATCGTTCTATAATTTGAGATGCCTAAAACATAAATTGGCAAATGGAACAAAAATGAACATTACATCCTCTTACTGTCTCTTTTTCAATTTTGCTCAGATTGCAGGCAAGAGATGGAGGCTGTATCTTCCTGCTATCAAGGGCACATCATGGCTGCTGTCCATGAAGTTCAGAATATTTTGGTAAGTGGTAAGAAAACGTGGAAATTCTGGGTGTACTTTTGCATCCAGCCACCAAATGTCAAGAGTGCTCTGACTATTGATTTTTTTCCTTCCTCCAGAAATCATTTTAGGATATATCAGTATGTGATTTTTTTCCAATGCCTATATGAAGCTATCTGGGAGTGACAATGGCAGCAATGTGGATATGATTTGTCCCTTTTTTCCCTGTGATGAGCTGCTTCAAGATGTTCTACACACATTTACATGAAAGACAGCATTATGGACTAAAATTAGACAGCTTTCTTTTGTCTATCTACTCTTTCATGCGAGATGTACTTAGTTGGTAGACAAAAATAAATTTTAGAACTTTACGAGAGCAACCTTGGTATTTTCTCTCCTGTTTGCTACTATAAACTCATATATAACACTGGCTACGCTGCATTTTCCTTTGTTATCGATTCCAAATAGTCCTACAGTGTTGGAATTTTGGGCCAATTCCAGATCACCCCCTGACTCTTCCTAATTCAGAACTAAATTAGATTAACTCAGACCCTTTCTCCACTTCCATATAAAAATCCAGATTATCTGTTTTGAACTGGATTATATGCATGTAGGCTCATATAATTAATTTCAAAGAAAATAATGTGGATTATCTGCTTTGATAATCTGAATTATATGGCAGTGTAGAAGGAGCTCTAGCCTACAATACCCACCAGAAATTAAGGAACTTAGGAACGAATACAGAATGAATGCAGGTTATTAATCCTATGTAGATAAGCCCATGATTTTTTAGAAGAGGAGAAAGTCTTTCTGTGGAATCGAAAGATGGAGGAGAGTTTTTCTCGTGATGTACACATTCCCTTAAGGCTAATTTGTCAAAGAGCATATGCTTCAGAGTCCATCTATGCCAAGCATGGGCAAACTTTGGCCCTCCCGGTGTTTTGGACTTCAACTCCCACAATTCCTAACAGCTGGCAGGCTGTTAGGAATAGTGGGAGTTGAAGTCCAAAACACCTGGAGGGCCAAAGTTTGCCCATGCCTGATCTATGCTGTAGAATTAACCCTAACCCTAACCATAAACTGCCTTGAGTCACTCATGGGCTGAGAAAGGCAGTATACAAATAGAGTAAATAAATAAATAATAAACAATAATTTGGATGCCATTTTAAGTGCCATTGATCAATGCTATGGAATTATGGGAACTGTAGTTTGGTGAGGCACCTGCATTTTTTGGCATAGCTTTCTAAAGACCTTGTAAAACGACAATTCCCATGGTTCCATAACATGGAGTGAGGGCAGATAAAGTGGTGTCAAACTTCATTAAGTCTACAATGTAGATGCACCCTATGTCAACAAGAACCATCTTTGCCGTAGCTCAGCCAGGGGATGATGGGTTCACTGATAATTCAGAAGGGAATGTGGGATTTCCAGGGGTTCAAAGATCCAGGCCAGGTTCAAAATGAAGAAGTTTCAGGCATGGGAAATGAAACTGGTTAAGACAGTGCAGAACTCCAAGGTCATATAGTGCAACCAGAAATAGCATTAGATAAGGGGTCGAGTGAAGAGCTAAGTGAAATGGAAAGCTCTGTACCTGGTGGTATGAAGATTAGCAAAAATCTTCATTTGCAGTTCAGAGCAGAAAACAGACTCCATAGGTCTACGAGATTATGTGAGAAAGAGATAGAGAAAATTCATGGGAAAGGACATGATTTCAAGACTGCTTATGAACAGCCAGTGTTTACCTTAAAGTTAGTTTAGGGCAACGTTGGCTTTTGAGTAAGAAGCTAGGCTTGAGTTCCCTAGTCATTGAGTCAAGTCAAGTCTTGGTTTTAGATTCAAGTATTCTTGAAGTTTTCTATGTTCTTGTTTTGTTATTAATGCTCAAGTTTTATTAAGTATACCTTTGGCTTATGGATTTATTCTGTACTTGTGATTTTTGGCTGTTCCTGGACTGTGTTACCTTTGGATTTGTATGCGGCTTTGGATTCCTGTGTGGCTATCAACTATTGCTAAATCTTTTTTGGATTATATCTCTCAATTCCTTATTCCTCCTTTTTTCATATATTTTATGGTTTTTGGTTTTTTTTTTTCTACAATAAGTTGTTTGCTTATAATCTGGATTCGTGTGGTCCTATGGTCATAGGTGGCTTCAGGCCTGGGGTGCAACAATCTTCATAATTAATGACATTCCTCCCCTTTAATCTTTGAAACTAATTTCTTATCTTTTTTTTTAAGGTGCAGAAAAAAAATTCCTCAAGTTCAACACCAAAGAAAGACAGTCCGGCCACTCAGTGTTCAGAGAAGGTGGACTTCCCATCGTCACTCAACCCATATGCAAAGAACGTGGAATATCAGCCACCACTCGACACATCCGTTGGAATAGAGGAGTATTTTAAAACATTGCAAGTTGAAGAATCTTCATATAGGCCAAATGGTGAGTACAAATGGGGTTGTAATTTTAGGGTTATAACGAAGCCAGAGTGGCATAGTGGTTTGAGCATTGGATTATAACTCTGGAAAACAGGGTTCAAATCCCTGCTTGGCCATGACTCAAATGACAGGAAATGGAACACATTAAACATTTGAAATAATTTTCTTGATAGTATTTATTTATTTACAGCATTTATATTCTGCCCTTCTCACTCTAAAGGGGATTCAGGGCGGATCACAATGCACACATACAAGGCAAACATTCAATGCCATTTTTAGACATACAAGACAGACAGACAGACAGATAGAGGTGTTTTTGGTATTTCCAACTTTGGCACCTGGAGGTTATGCTCGATTCTGGCCACAGGGGGTGCTGTCGCTTCATCCACTATGACACCAAGTCATTTTGATTGTATTTCCTTCTTGTTCTTTGATCACAAGCATTGTTATGGTGTCATAAAGTAACTTCCTGCTTTAATCGGTCCATAATTTCTCTCTTCACACCTCAGTTATTTTTGAACTGCTTAGGTGGACAGTAAGCTAGGCTTAACAGTCGGGCACTCAATCTGACTCGGGATTCAAACTTGCCACCTTCCGGTTGGCAGTGATCTATTGCTGCTGGTGATGAACCAGCTGTGCTATAGCCCAGCCTGTGTGACAGTGAAATTTGCTGCCTCAGAGTGGAGTCTTCTTCTCTGGAGGTTTTTAAACAGAGGCTGAGTGGCCTTATGTTGGGAATGCTTGGATTGGGCACCTTCTACAGACAAATGGGTTTGGACTGGTTGCCCATTGGGGTCTTTTCCAGCAATATGATCCTATGAATACTTATTGGGTGACCTTGGACAAGTCATATACTCTCAGCCCTACAGAACTCCATATTAAGTCCCCCCTAAAGTTGCCGTAAGTCAGCAATGACTTGAAGGCATACAACAACAATAGAAGACCTATATATATGGAACAGTGTTGTGTCCTCACCAAAAAAGGGGGCTCATGGGTGTTACAGTCAAAAAGAGGTAATGTTTCCAAGCTTTGTCAAAAACATAGAATTATAGAGTTGGAAGAGACCTTGTGAGCCATCCAGTCCAACCCCCTGCCAAGAAGCAGGAAAATCACATTCAAAGCACCCCAGACATATGGCCACCCAGCCTCTGTTTAAAAGCCTCCAAAGAAGGAGCCTCCACCACACTCTGGGACAGAGAGTTCCACTGCTGAACAGCTCTCTCTCACAGTCAGGAAGTTCTTTCTAATGTTCAGGTGGAATCTCCTTTCTTTCCTGTAGTTTGAAGCCATTGTTCCATGTCCTAGTCTCCAGGGCAGCAGAAAACAAGCTTGCTTCCTCCTCCCTATGACTTCCCCTTACATAGTGATACATGGTCCTCATCATGTCTCCGCTCAGCCTTCTCTTCTGCAGGCTAAACATGCCCAGCTCTTTAAGCTGCTCCTCATAGGGCTTGTTCTCCAGATCCTTGATCATTTTAGTCACCCTTTTCTGGACATATTCCAACTTGTTGACATCTTCAGCTGTTGTCAACAAATGAAAATAATCAGCTTACCAATAATTCCATTATTTCCTTTCAGAAGCTACACCTCCAGCGACTGTTTCCAAAACAAGGCAAGAAGGGAAACCTCCAGCACCGACGCCTCTTCAACGTAGCCAGAGTGAATACATTGAGAAAGTAAGGCCATGACAACTAACAATGGAAGGAACATGTGTGACCTTTTTAACTAGGTCCAAAACTGAGTTTATTTATAGTTAGGAAACTCATTGTTGGAAAAGACGTTAAGCCATCTACAGTGTCAAACGAATGCAGTTTGACACAACTTTAACTGCTCTGGCTCAATGCTGTGGTATCATGGGAGTTGTAGTTTGGTGAGGCTAAAGATAGTATGAAACTACTATTAGAAATAGCAACCTTCTAAAAGCCTCCTATACTAGTTATTTGTTATGTATATAATTCAGATTGCTTACTGTATTATATATGTGTGTATTGGTATGCAGTTTCCCTTAACTCTATGTTATGGGAGGAACTACAGACCATGTGACTAGATCTGGGACTATTTCGATCTCAGACTCCATTTTAGAACAGGGAGATGCTATAAACTTTTAATATTATAAATAAGATGCCCTGTGTCATCTGCACAGAGAAACTATTTCAATCTGTCTATAATTGGATTGATAATTAATGTACCTGTATGCTGAATACATGAAGTTTGTAAGTAAACCAACTATGCTATTTTAACGAAGACTACTTTATTTTGTTTCTTGCGAGCACTAATTTGTGATGAGGCCACCAATTTGTAAACGTTTGTAAAGGAGCAACTGCTTTGTAAGAGTTTATTAATTTGATAGCGTAGCTAATAGCTAGTGATATTGACTTGGTCTTTCTTTAAGGTGTAGTGTGACTTAACTTGGAAAGGAATTGTAAGAGAGACGGGGCTTTAGGAAAAACAGTAACAAGTTTGATGTATTGTCGAAGGCTTTCATGCTGGAATCACTGGGTTGTTGTAGGTGTTTCCGGGCTATATGGCCATGTTCTGGAGGCAATTTTTCTCCTGATGTTTCGCCTGCATCTATGGCAAGCATCCTCAGAGGTAGTGAGGTCTGTTGGAAGTAGGAAAAATGGGTTTATATATCTGTGGAATGACCAGGGTGAGACAAAGGACTTTTTTCTGCTGGGGCTAGGTGTGAATATTTCAGCTGATCACCTTGATTTGCATTCAATGGCTTGGAAGCGCCTGGGGGGAATCTTTTGTTGAGAGTGATTTTATGTGCCTGTTTGTTTCCCCTCTGTTGTTTTGCTGTTGTAATTTTTGAGTTTTTTAATACTGGTAGCCAGATTTTGTTCATTTTCGTGGTTTCTTCCTTTCTGTTGAAATGGTCCACATGCTTGTGGATTTCAATGGCTTCTCTGTGTAGTCTGACATGGTGGTTGTGAGAGTGGTCCAGCACTTCTGTGTTCTCAAATAATATGCTGTGTCCAGGTTGGTTCATCAGGTGCTCTGCTATGGCAGAACAACAGAGAGGAAACAAATTTACAACAGCAAAACAACAGAGGGGAAACAAACAGGCACATAAAATCACTCTCAACAAAAGATTCTCCCCAGGCACTTCCAAGCCATTGAATGCTAATCAAGGTGATCAGCTGAAACATTCACACCTAGCCCCAGCAGACAAAAGTCCTTTGTCTCACCCTGGTCATTCCACAGATATATAAACCCATTTTTTCTACTTCCAACAGACCTCACTACCTCTGAGGATGCTTGCCATAGATGCAGGCAAAACATCAGGAGAAAAATTGCCTCCAGAATATGGCCATATAGCCCGGAAAAACCTACAACAACCCAGTAACAAGTTTATTGAAATGTAGAAGGAGCATGATGGTTTCAATGTTTCTTACTCTTAGAGGCACGTATCTCCAGAGGTTACATTTATATCATTCCTTAAACAACTCTGGAAAGGACTCTTCCTTCCACTAAACAGGTTTCTTCAAACTGTGTTTCTTTCCTTAATAGATTACTTCAGTTACAAGCTTATTCTTTCATTGTGATGTTCCTGTTGCAATAGAGATTCTCACTGGGTTTCTCTCACCCTTTCTCTCATACACTAACTATTAATATAAATAAGTCAACTCAACTTATTTAAACTACTCAGACTAAAAGCCAAAACCTTCCTGATTCTCACTACTATAGAATCAGCCTTTCCCTGTAGTTTTTAAACTACAGCTTACCTTCCTGGTTCTCAACACACACTAGAACCAGCCTCTCCTGTAGTTCGCTGACTACAGACTAACTGTTTTTAAAATGGCTGCCCTGCCAAGTGGCAGTTGGCTCCGCCCCTGTTTCCAGGGTAACCCAGCTCAACATGAGCTGAGCTGGCTACCATCTCCCTTAGTTATGTTACCCTTTAAACATCTATCTATAATTATACATAACTGCAAGTTAAAAATTTACACTTCACCACACCAGGTGTATCAGTCTAACAACTGAGAAACCTAATTTGCCTTGCATAAATACTAGTGGATATTTACCACTAAGAAAAATATTCACTTAAATTAATATTTAACTCTTCTCAGGAAGATCATACTTTACAAAAGATTATGATTGTTCCAAATAGTGTGAATACCAATTAATCTCCAAAGGGTCACGCTTCCAAAAAGCTTTGGAGAGTCTGGTTTTCCAAAAGGTTATGATCTCAAAGATCATGCTTTCCCAAAAACTACAACTTCCAGGATTCCATAGCATTAAGTGAAGGCAATAATAATAATAATAATAATAATAATAATAATAATAAATCTTTATATCCCGCTTTTCTCCCTCATGGGACCCAAGGCGACTTACAACATATAAAAATCATGTAAACACAATCCAAATACATAGATAATAAGTATAAAACATCATAAAATAAGCAGTTTAAAACAACAAAAATATACATTCATGTTCTTGTCAGATTATAAACTGGAGTGATAAGAAACACCATAATGTTTATGGTGTCCATAAACATTATGGTGTTTCTTATCACTCCAGCTTAGTTTCCTTCACTAAAGGCCTCTCTAAACAGAAAAGTTTGTAATTGGTTTTTGAGAGAAGAAAAGGAGGAAGCAGTAGTTAAAGTGGTTTCAAACTGTATTAATTCTACAGTATAGATGCACCTTGGAAAAAATAGGGGCAAGCTGATGAGAACCTCATCTACTGATCAAAGTTGGCATGGGAAGAAGCACTTCAATATACATGAACGTTTATGGCTGTTCTCATTTACACAAATGTTTTTCTTCTTCTAGGAAAATGAGGAGGCAAGCTATGAAGAGTCCCATCAGCCAGAAGTGAAATTTCGGGATCGTCTTAAGCCCGCAGGTCTTTCTTTGCCTTCTTCCAGCCGGGATAGATTGCTTTTCTGGTCCCATAATGTAGATGAAGAGGGCATATTTTAGTTGACTAAAATCATAGAATCTTAGAGTTTTTGGTTGTGTCAGGAGTGACTTGAGAAACTACAAGTCACTTCTGGTGTGAGAGAATTGGCCGTCTGCAAGGACATTGCCCAGGGGACACCCGGATGATTGGATGTTTTTATCATCCTTGTGGGAAGCTTCTCTCATGTCCCCGAATGAGGAGCTGGAGCTGATAGAGAGAGCTCATCCGCCTCTCCCTGGATTCGAACCTGCGACCTGTCGGTCTTCAGTCCTGCCGGCACAGGGGTTTAACCCACTGCGCCACCGGGGGCTCCATATCCTAGAGTTGGAAGAGACCTCATGGGCCATCCAGTCCAACCCCCTGCCAAGAAGCAGGAAAATTGTATTCAAAGCACCCCCGACAGATGGCCATCCAGTCTCTACTTAAAAGCCTCCAAAGAAGGAGCCTCCACCACACTCCGAGGCAGCTCTCAGAGTTGGGAAGTTTTTCCTAATGTTCAAGTGGAATCTCCTTTCTTTCCTGTAGTTTGAAGCCATTGTTCTATGCGTCCTAGTCTCCAGGGCAGCAGAAAATAAGCTTGCTCCCTCCTCCCTATGACTTCCCCATACATATTTCTCCATGGCCTTCATCATGTCTCCTCTCAGCCTTCTCTTCTGCAGGCTAAACATGCCCAGCTCTTTAAGCTGCTCCTCATAGGGCTTATTCTCTAGACCCTTGATCATTTTAGTCATCCTCCTCTGGACACATTTGAGCTTAGAGTCAATTTCCCTCTTCAGTTGTGGTGCCCAGAATTGTCCTAAGTGACTAAAATCAGTTGGACAAATTGAAACACAAAGAGTGCATCCACACTTTAGAATTCATCCCAATTGACACCACTGCTATGGTTCACTGCTCTGGACACATGGTAATTGCCCTTTCAGGAGATCTTTACACATCTCTGCCAAAGGGTGCTGATTCTTCACCAACTATAACTCCCAGGAGACCTCACCAAACTACAATTCCCAGGAACCCATAGCATTGAGCCAGAGCAATTAAAATGGAGTCAAATTGCATTAAATTGACAGTGTAGATGCACTCAGAATCTTTGTTCCTGAAATCAGGCGAAGGACTAAATATAGCCCAAAGGCTAAACCTTGCCTTGAGTCATATCCTAATAAGGAAGTTGCCCAACGTGTTAAGATAAAGATTCTAGCATGTGGGAAACCACTTTGCAAGAGGAACTGTAATTTATTTTTCTTTTCTCTCACTTGCATCCTAAAGATGGCAGACCACCTCGGCCCCATTCGCACACTTATCTCTACCCACCTTATTCATCTGGATATCAACACTATCCACAGGTAAGAGAATGTTGGGGTCCAATATCAGGGTACGATATCAGGGTTAACATGGCTAGGGGAACTGTAGAGGACTGGAGGATAATTATGAAAAGTTACCCAAGGGTGTATCTACACCAGGCATGGGCAAACTTGCTAACTTGGGGGCTGCATGGTGGGTCA
Source organism: Anolis sagrei (assembly GCF_037176765.1). Classification (NCBI taxonomy): domain Eukaryota; kingdom Metazoa; phylum Chordata; class Lepidosauria; order Squamata; family Anolidae; genus Anolis; species Anolis sagrei. The sequence goes on along the minus strand of NC_090026.1, from coordinate 12,790,292 downwards.
GAGTGAGGTGGGTGGTCTGGGAGGGAGGGGGGGTTCCCCAATTCCCCTCCTTGCCCTTTGCTCTCCTTCCTCTTCTCTTTTGGAAGCAGAAAGTGAAGGAAAGACAGGAAATGTTTGGATCCCAAAAAGTGTTGGCATTGGTCAGGATGAGAGGGTGGATGGGAGAGAAAAAGTGTATCCATTAGACCCCATACTGCCTACTCCTGATATAGAATCCTAGACCTGGAAGAGACCCCCAAGGGCCATCCAGTCCAACCTCCTGCTACGCAAGAAGGCACAATCAAATCACTCCCAATAGACGGCCACTGCGGAAAAGCCTCCAGAGAAGGAGACTCTACCACACTCCGATGCAGCCTATCCCACTCTCCGGGAAGTTCTTCCTAATCCTTTTAGTCACATTTCATTCCCTGCCATTTGAAACCATTGCTCCCTTGTGCCCTGGTTTTTAGAGCAGCAGAAAGTCCATTTTCCCCTCCTCCTACTCAACAGGACACTCTTTGAAATTTTAAAACATGGTTCTCATGGTCCCTCTCAATTGCTTCTTCTCCCAGTTAAATATCCCCCAGGAGGAAAGGAGGAAGGAAAAAGAGAAGAAAGGAAGGGAGGGGAAAAAGAATGGAAGGAAGCGTGGAAGGGAATGGAGGGAGAGAGAGAGGGAAGGAAGGAAAGAGAGAAGGAAGGAAGGAAGGACAAAAGGGTGGAAGGGAAGGATGGAGGGAGAGAGAAAGAGGGAGGGAAAGAAGGGATGGGAGGAGGAAGGAAAAAGAGGAGGGAGGGAGGGAGAAAAAGAAGAATGGAAGGGTGGAAGGGAATGGAAGGGGGGAGTAAGAAAGAAAAGGTAGGAAAGACAAAAGGAAGGAAGGATGGAAGGAAGGAAAGAAGGAGAGAGAGAGGGAATGAGGGAAGAAAGAGGGATGGAAGTGACGTCAAACTAGACTTTAGGGGGGGTCAACTCCAAGGAGAGATGACCCTTAGTTCCCACCAAAGAGGGAACGCTACCTTGGCAAGCCTTCAGAGAAGCCTGATTCCAGCAATTTTATTTAATATTAATAATTGAAATGAGACCCTTGCCAAAGCGAAGAAGGGGCATCGAGGTGTTTATTAGCGATTCAGCTGAGATCGGATGCAAGTGGGAATCATTCCACCACAAGCATACAGCTAGGGCAGTTACAAACATATTTATAGAGAAAACACAAAGGAAAACAGTTCAAATCTCCCGCCCGCCTTTGCCGGCCGGCTTCGCACTGATTGGCTGGCCGCTGAACAGCTGGGAGGAGGCTTGGCGGCCCGCCCCGCCTCCGAGCCAATCGGCATGCTTCTCCGCCTCGGGGAGGCCAATCAGAACATTCCTCGCTCCCGAGAATGGACGAATCAGGAGCGAGAGGGAGGGATGATCACATACAATGGAGAAATGATGGGATTACAGCTGGCCAGCCAGGATGGAATGTGAGGCTTTGTTCTGGCCGGCCAGGTGTGATCGCTGTAAACAAAGGTCTTCCTGTTGGAAATGGCTCTGGGGGGAAGAAACGGCTGAGTCGGACAGTGGACCTCAAAAGGGGATCAACGCTGTCCTTTGTAAATTTAATCATTCTTTTTTCCCAGGTTTCTGTAGACTTCCTCATTCTCGCTAGTCAAGCTCAGAGGGCGAGATGAGGGAATCAACAGCTATTGTTCCATGCAGATAAGTCGATCAGGGATGAGTCTCAAGGGAAGCAGAGAATTTCCCTCTAGCATTGCAACAGTTTCTGGTCACTTTTTGTAGGGCAAAAGTCAAAGGAAAGGCAGGGGGAACATATTACATTTCACACAATATTTTCTTATACATAGTTCATATAAAATTTCCCTTCCCACCCCACATCTTTATTATTTTATTACAATATTGATTTATTAAAAGAACTGGAAATCCCATGCCCCTGGGGAAGGTTTGTGGAAGCAGAGGTAGCTTGCAGTCCAAGTCAGGCAGCAAAGAGTTATTTCTCTTGGTAGAAGTCAGCAGATGGGCGCTGAGTTGATAGATAACATGATCCATCGCTCGGTCCTTGGGGGAACTACAACTCTCACAAAGGGCAGAAGTCCCAAGATCCAGCCATTTCCCAAAAGCCTCGTGGGGTCCTTGTTGTTGTCAGTGCCTTGGCAATGTGACCAAGATTTAACCTTTGTTGTGTAGTCTGGTGCCCTTGCCCTTTGCAGAACTATAAGTCACTATCCATTTTTTGGGGGGGGGGTGCTCGACATCATTAGGAAAGACAAAAGGGAAAGAATGAAGGGGAGAGAGAGGGAAAGAGGGAGGAAAGAGGGAATGAAGGAAGGACAAAAGGGTGGAAGGGAAGGAAGGCAGGAGGGAGAGAGAGGCAGGGAGGGGAAGAAGGGATGGAAGGAAGAAGGAAAAAAAGAGGTGGAAGGAAGGGAGAAAAAGAAGAATGGAAGGGTGGAAGGGAATGGAGGGAGAGGGAGGAGGAAAGAGAGAAGGTAGGAAAGACAAAAGGAAGAAGGAAGGAAGGAAAGAAGGAGAGAGAGAGGGAATGAGGGAAGAAAGAGGGAAGGAAAGACAAAAGGGAAGGAAGGAAGGAGAGAGGGGGAAGGAGGGAGGAAAGAGGGAACAAAGGAAGGACAAAAGGGTGGAAGGGAAGGAAGGAGGGAGGGAGAAAGAGGGAGGGAGGGAAAGAAGGGATGGAAGGAGGAAGGAAAAAGAAGAAGGAAGGAAGGAAGGATAGGATGGTGAGAGGGTTTGAGAAAAGAGCCCAAGAGGCCGCCTCTGGCCCCTAGGCCTGGGTTTGACCATACCTGATCTACACTGTAGAATGAATGGAGTTTGACACCACTTTAACTCTCCCGTTTTCAGTATATGTGTTTGCCACCCCACCAAGTGGATTTTGGACCAGCATCTCAAGATCATTCCCTTCTGCCACATTTTGACAGCAGAGTGCCATGTGAGTATCCTATAGGAAAATAACACAACCTTCATTGTCACAGCCTATCTTGGGGGGCACATGCACTGTATAATGAGTGCCATGTGAGTGAGTATCTTAGAGGAAAATAGCACAACCCTCATTGGCACAGCTGACCATGGGGCATGGGGAACAACTGCACTGTAAAATGAATGCAGTTTGATCCCACTTTAACTGCCATGGCTCAGTGGTATGGAATCCTGGGAGTTATAGTTTGGTGAGGCACCAGCGTGCTTTGGCAGAGCTTGTAAAACTACAACTCCCAGGATTCCATAGGATTGAGTATGACAGTCAAAATGACATCAAACCTCATTTATTCTATAGTGTATGGAGCCCCCGGTGGCGCAGTGAGTTAAACCCCTGTGCTGGCAGGACTGAAGACCGACAGGTCGTAGGTTCGAATCCGGGAAGAGGCGGATGAGCTCCCTCTATCAGCTCCAGCTCCTCATGCGGGGACATGAGAGAAGCCTCCCACAAGGATGATAAAACATCAAATCATCCGGGCGTCCCCTGGGCAACGTCCTTGCAGACGGCCAATTCTCTCACACCAGAAGCGACTTGCAGTTTCTCAGGTTGCTCCTGACATGACCAAATAATAATAATAATTCTATAGTGTAAATGTCCCCTTTCTATCCCTGAGCTGCCAATAACAATTTCTTCTCTCTTCTGCAGATGGCAACATTCACATCTCCGGACACGGCTTCTCGGGAGTCCAAATTGGAAGCCATAACACTATGCACATTGGACGGACTCAGACACCTAGAGAAAAGCAATAGCTAGGAATGCAGAGTGCGGATGGTTTCTGATAGACAATTCCCTTTTCTTGGCTTGGAAGGTCATTTGGTCCAAATCCAAATACCATCATTCTTGCTTCCACTGGTTTGCCATCCAACTACTTTGCATAATTGTGTAAAAATGATAGTATAGGCCAAAATTTTTTGTGATGTATCGATTGGAAATCCGTTGTTCACCTACCTTGATATATACATTGTAGAAAAAGGTGTTTGGAACCCCCCTGGACAATGTCATATGAATAGTGGTTGAGATTTACGCTCCGCCAGCAGATGTCATGAAATCTGGTCAATCTTCGCTTCATAGAATCATAGAGTTGGAGGAGACCTCATGGGCCATCCAGTCCAACCCCCTGCCAAGAAGCAGGAATATTGCATTCAAAGCACCCCCGACAGATGGCCAGCCAGCTTCTGTTTAAAAGATTCCAAAGAAGGAGCCTCTACCACACTCCGGGGCAGAGAGTTCCACTGTTGAATAGCTCTCACAGTCAGGAAGTTCTTCCTAATGTTCAGATGGAATCTCCTTTCGTGTAGTTTGAAGCCATTGTTCTGCATACTAGTCTCCAGGGAAGCAGAAAACAAGCTTGCTCCCTCCTCCCTGTGGCTTCCTCTCACATATTTATACATGGCTATCATATCTCCTCTCAGCCTTCTCTTCTGAAGGCTATACATGTCCAGCTCTTTAAGCCGCTCTTCATAGGGCTTGTTCTCCAGACCCTTGATCATTTTAGTCGCCCTCTTCTGGACACATTCCAGCTTGTCAATATCTTTGTGGTGCCCAGAATTGGACACAACATTCCAGGTGTGGTCTAACCAAAGCAGAATAGAGGGGTAGCATTACTTCCCTAGATCTAGACACTATGCTCCTGTTGATGCAGGCCAAAATCCCACTGGCTTTTTTTGCCATCACATGACATTGTTGGCTCATGTTTAACTTGTTGTCCACGAGGACTCGAAGATCTTTTTCACACATACTGCTCTCAAGCCAGGCATCCCCCATTCTGTATCTTTGCATTTCGTTTTTTCTGCCAAAGTGGAGTATCTTGCATTTGTCTCTGTTGAACTTCATTTTGTTAGTTTTGGCCAATCATCTCTCTAATCTGTCAAGATCGTTTTGAATCCTACTCCTGTCCTCTGGAGTATTGGCTATCCCTCCCAATTTGGTGTCGTCTGCAAACTTGACGATCATGCCTTCTAGCCCTTCATCTAAGTCATTAATAAAGATGTTGAACAGGACCGGGCCCAGGATGGAACCCTGCGGCACTCCGCTCGTCACTTCTTTCCAGGATGAAGAGGAAGCCTTGGGGAGAATCACCCTCTGAGTTCGTCTGCTTAACCAATTACAGATTTATTACTATTTTTATTTACAGTATTTGTATACCACTTTTCTTACACCGAGGGGGACTCAAAGTGGTTTATACATAAGTAATGCAAAATTTCAATGTCATTACAAACAATTACAATAATACACTACAATTAGACATAAATCAAATTAAAAATACATCAATGAGCAATAAAACAATCATTAAAACAGTAAAACAGTCTCGTCCGTCAAATCACCGTTCCAGTCATTGTCTTTCCGAAATGCTGCATACATTTACTCCTACTGCCTGAAGGCCTGGTCCCAAAACCATGATCTTAATTTTTTTCTAAAAGCCAGGAAGGGAGGGAGCGGATCTTACCTCATTTGGAAGTGTGTTCCATAGGCGGGGGGCCACAGCTGAGAAGACCCTGTCTCTTGTCCCCGCCAGACACATCTGTGCTGTTGACGGGAGCGAGAGCAGGGCCTCTCCAGATGATCTTAGATTACGAGGTGGGACGTAGGGGTGGATGCGTTCGGACAAGTAAGCTGGGCCAGATCCACCTTAGACATTACGACAGACATTATCATGTGCATCAGCTCAATGGCTCTGACCACTCTAAAAGTACAGTACATTCCCCCTTTTCATGGACTCACTATCCATGGATTCACTTACCCAGAGTCCAAAAGAAATATAACCCCTGGAATTCTTTGTGGGTGTCACTAGAAATTGTGTTTTTGTTTCCGCGTGTATGTACGACATTGAATTTTGCCACTATTATGTTGGAAACTGCTTTGAGTCCCTTCAGGGGTGAGAAAAGCGGTATATAAATACAGTAAATAAATAAATAAATGTCCTCCAGTGTAATTCTATGGTATGCTTCCAATTCAAGTGTACTCCTAATACAGAGTTTTCTGTTATCTGTGATTTCTAGTATCCATGTTGCAGGTGTGTGACAGGAAACATATTCTCCACAGATATGGAGTTTGTACTCTAGATGGTTGAGAATAAAATATACAGTTGGCTCTTCGTATATCTGTTGCACTCCAGGCCTAGAAACACCTATGACCACTGCACCACACAGGAGTCCAAGAATATAAGTAAACAGTTTATTGCATAAACACATAAAATGAATATAAAAATTAGGAATAAGAAAGGAAGATATATAATCCAAAAAGGTTTAGCAACAAGTGATAATCAAACAGTAACCCAAATGTCTCATAAAGATCCAGGAACAGACAGAAATCACAGGTACGGCATAAGTTCACAAGCAAGAAGGTATAACTAGTAAAAATTTGAACAGGAATGCAAGAACAGGAACATAGAAAACTTCTAGGATATTTAAATCCAAAACCAAGGCTTGACTTGAACCAAGAACTAGAGAACTCTGGCTTAGCTTCTCACTATAACACTACATTGCCTGAACTGAACTTAAGGTAAACAACTTGCTGTTTAATAGACACCCATGAAATCATTCCATTTCCCATGACTTTTCTTCACAACTTTTCCATGTAATCTCTCTGAACGACACAATCTACTTTCTGCTCTGCTCTGTAAATGAAGACTTGTTGATGTCTGTAACTACAGGTGGTTTCTCTTGGGAATCCTCCTTATCACTCAACTCTTCACTTAATTCCTTATCTTCTGTTGCTACTTCTGACTCCCCTTGAGGTCCTGTACTTTCCGAGCCAGTTTTCTCAGAGACTTCAATTTCCCAATCTTGAGGGCCTATCATGTGCCACAGGAAAGCCCACAATCCTCTCTAAATCATCAGTTAAACCATCAGCCTCTGGCTGACCTACAACAATATTCGGGTTTGCGGATTAATCACAGATTTGGTTAAAATGTTCTCTAAGAATGTATAATCCTGTAACGTGATCCTATGGTTTAGAGTTGCACTGGAGGACCTAGATATTCCAAGCAAGAACACCTTTCTAGAAATCTCTAGAACCTTCAGTGTAATTCTATGGTGAACTTCCCTTGCACTGGAGAATCTACAAATGCCTCCCAATTCAGAGAAAGCAATTTTTCATTCACAGTTTTCCACTTTCACAGGGATCCTGGGCCACTAAATTGAGGAAATATGGAGGGTTGATTAGATGTGTAGCTGTGGGTGCCTTCAAATGGCATATTAAGGTTTTCATAGGGCTTTCTCAAGAGGTGGTTTGCCATCACCATCTTCTAAAATATAGCCTGCAGTACCTGGCTTAAATTTGTGGACATGTTTGTGCTGTTCTTATATCCCTGAAAAAGACAGAATGTAGTCCCATTGGTTCATTGGCTCTCCAAGACCTTGGGACATTTCTAGCCAACAAGAAGCATGAAACCTCACAGATAAATAGTTAAAATTGATGCAAGGTCTTTTTCTCTAAGATCATCTCTTACAAAACATGGACAATTCAAGTGTGGAATTATTCTTTGGATTTACAAAGTCTACAATTGATTCTGGAGATGGAAACTGGATTTTGCGGCCCCCTCCTCCCATGTGAAATATGGGAAAAACTTCAAAATTGGAAACTCTTTTTAATGGAAGGAAATGTTACGTTAAAGGAGAGAGATGCAGAGGTTTCTTTACATATTTTTTTCTGAACTCTTAGAACAGAGTGGGAAATAGATTATGGTCGCTTCCTCAGTTGGAATGAGCTCCACTTTCCATTCACAGCTGAACTGGCAAATGCCAAAGGAACAACTGTGACATTAGGCAATGCATTCAGTGAACCCGTTCATAACTTGGATTTTGCATTACAGTGTTCCCTCGTTACTTAGCGGTTCATTTATCGTGGACTCGCTACTTCACGGTTTTTAAATTTTTATACATACATACATACATACATTACATACATATATATATATAGAGAGAGTAGTGATGAAACACTGTAGCAGGGAGGGAAGAAGAGCCGCCCCTTTGCCCTCTTTACCTACTCTTCCTCCTCCTCATTGCTGGCGCCTCCTCAATCGCAGGCTCAAGCAGCGGCAAGAGGCCCAGGTGGCAATGAGGATGAAGAAGAGGAAGGTAAAGAGAGCAAGGGGGTGGCTCTTCTTCCCTCCTTGCCCTCTTTACCTTCCTCTTCCTGCTCGTTGTTTCTGGGGCCTCTTGCTGCCGCTTGGAAGCAAGAGGCTCCGGTGGCGATGAGGAAGAGGAAGGTAAAGAGGTTGAGGGGGCGATCCTCTTCCCTCCTCGCCCTCTTTACCTTCCTCCTCCGCATCGCTGCTGGGGCCTCTCACCGCTGCTTGGGCCCCACGACACCTCCACTGCCCCCTCAATCGCAAGGCCCAGGTGGTGACAAGAGGCACAGTGACGAGGGAGAAGAGGAAGATAAAGAGGGTGATGAGGAAAGGGGAGAGGGGTGTCCCTACTTCACGGTTTTTCGCTTATCGCGGGTGGTCCTGGAACGTAACCCCTACAATAAATGTGGGAACACTGTATTTATAGTGGAATACATGGCATAATGTAAAATAAACCATGTGTAGTTCACATTTGATAAGCCCATATATTGCCTTGCCAGAGAAAGAAAATATACCACACAGGTGAACACTAAAGAACAAGTAGTTTACTCTTCATAGTTCAGAACAACATATGTAAAGTGTGATCAGTTGCATCAGTGTCCTTTTAGGAGAGATTTAAAATATACTTTTTTTTGTCTACGTGAGTAAATTCCTTCAGCAGTTCATGAAGCAAGAGCACTTTCAAACCGTCTCTCTCTGCTTCTATCTGATTCTCTCTTCTTCTCTCCCTGCACTTACATAGCTCAAGCCTGAACAAAAATGTAACAGTAGCCAAAAAGTCCCAGGCTCAGCCATCTCCCCAGGCATTGCCCAACCAATCAGTTTCATGCATCTTATTTTACAGTTGATGCATACACATTAACTGATTCCTTGCATGCTCCAACAGAATAAACCCTCAAAGGGCCTGATCTGGATTAGGTCAGTGGCATGTGGTGCTTGGAGGCATGTGATGCTTCTTCCAAGCACCACATTTTGGTCTTTAGAGCAGTAAAAAAAATCCACCTTCCTCAATGTGATATCATTTCAACTATTTTAAAAAATGGCTACCATGTCTCCTCTCAATCTTCTCTTCTCCAAGCTAAACAGATCCTGCTGCCTAAGCTGCATCTGAAAGGACTTGGCTTCCAGACCTTTTACCATTTGGGTCATCCTTCTCTGAACACCTTCCAGCTTGTCCATATCTTTCTTGAAAAAAGAAACAGACACAAGCTTGGAGTTGAACTATATTTTCTTTCAATCTAAACACTGGACTCCTATTGATGCAGTTTAGGATTGCAATGTAGCGCTAACTTGATGCCTAGTAAAGAGATGGGGGAATTACACTTGTCTTTGGGAATGGCTATCTTCTTGACTCTGGGACTTCTTGGCTGCTTCATCAAGACTTTGGCTCTTTGGACCGGAAAGCATTGATTGTCTCAGCTCTGTGAGGCTGGGTCAGGGTCAGGCTGCAGCTTGTGTGGGGCTGGGCCACAGGAAGGAAATCTGGAGCCTTCAGTCTGCACCGCCCCAGCCAACATAAAAAGGAGAGAGCAGCCTTATCACCCGACTGGGCTTTTTCCTGTGATGCAACTTCAGGATGTGATGTAGACAAATGCACATAGGTTTGCCGTGACTGAGAATCTCAACGCAATGAAAGCACTTGCAGAAAATAGAGCAAGTGTGGCATCATGGTCTGAGTGTGGATGGCCATCTGTCAGGTGGGCTTGGATTGTGTCCCCACCTTCTCCTTCCAGAGGGAGTTGAAGACTTGGATGTTTAGACAAGCCTTTGAAAATACCTACCCCAGTGTTTCCCAATTTTCCCAATGCCACAACCCCATAATACATGTTCCTCATGTTGTGACCCCCAACCATAAAATAATTTTCATTGCTACTTCATAACTGTAATTTTGCTACAGTTATGAATCATAATGTAAATATCTGAAATGCAGGATGTATTTTCATTCGCGGGAACAAATTTGGCACAAATACCAGATACACCCAAATTTGAATACTGGTGGGCTTGGAGGTAGGGGGTTAATTTTGTCATTTGGGAGTTGTAGTTGCTGGGATTTATAGTTCACCTACAAACAAACAGCATTCTGAACTCCTCCAACGATGGAATTGAACCTAACTTGGCACACAGAACTCCCATGACCAAAAGACAATACTGGAAGGATTCGGTGAGCATTGACTTTGTATTTTGGAGTTGTAGTTCACCTACATTGACTCCACACTGTGGAGTCAAACAATGATAGACCTGCACCAAACTTGGCACAAATACTCCATATGCCCAAATGTGAACACTGGTGGAGTTTGGAGAAAATAGACCTTGACATTTGGGAGTTATAGTTTCTGGGATTTATAGTTCACCTACAACCAAAGAGCATTCTGAACACAGAACCCCCAGGGCCTTGAAGGGACTCACTAGTGTATACTCCTTCCAGCCTGACAAGCTCTCCCTCTCCCACACATGCGTACCATAATGTCATGCGCAGAGCACGCCTGCTCTCCCCTCCCTGCTTGGAGTCTCAGAAACAGCCCTCTCCTTGGCTGAGAGGCTGGTCAATCACAGCAGAGGAGGATTTTTGATGGGAGGATTCGCTGTGTGTTTCCAAAAAGGAAGAGAAGGACAGGCGGAGAGATCTTCAGCTGTCTCTGCCAAAGGGGTTTCTAAGATCATCAGAAATAAGTGTTTTCTGATGGTCTTTGGTGACCCCTCTGAAACCCCCTCACAACCCCCCTCCCCGGGTCCTGACCCCCAGGTTGAGAAATGCTAGTCTTGCCCAATGGTGCACAATTAGGATACAGCACAGCACTTTCACACCATCCATGCCTTTGTTCCTTAGCTACAACTTGCACTATCCCTTTCCCTTCTTCTTCTTTACATTTGGCAATTTTTTTACAACAGTCAACACTATAGTTTATTGGACGGTGTTTTAGTTCAAATTGTTGTTTTATATTCTACTGGTTTATCTTGTATTGTATTGTGTGTTTATTTAATTTAATGTGTTGTTTTAGGCACTTTGTGCCATGTCCAAGTCGCCTTGAGTCCCTTCGGAGAGATGGAGGTGGGGTACAAAAATAAAGTTGTTGTTGTTATTATTATTATTATTATTATTATTATTATTATTATTATTAGATACATAATAAGCAAGATCACAATGCTGGGTGTTGTATTTGATCACATATTGGACACTTCCCAAGTGTCTAGGACTGTGTGACGTATCGGCGAATAATGCATGCAGATCCAAGTAGGCTGGCCTTTTGCAGCAAACAGACAATAATTTTGTCAGCGCTGATTGTTTTTAAGTGTTGGTCAAGGTCTTTAGGCACTGCACCCAGTGTGCCTATTATTATTATTATTATTATTATTATTATTATTATTATTATTTACTTAGGCGAACTCTCGCTTTCCGAGGATGATTGTCTTCCAGTGTTCTTGTGGGTCCGTATGTGGCTGTGGAGCCCTATTCTTGCTCTGCATCTTCTTCTGCAGTGAGGGCATTGGTTTCCAGGTGGAAGGCGGTCTCGGTCGGAGTTGGCTTGACGCGCTCCCTTTCGCCCTCCATTCGTGCCTCTTCAAATTCTGCAGCACTGCTGGTCACAGCTGACCTCCAGCTGGAGCGGTCAAGGGCCAGGGCTTCCCAGTTCTCAGTGTCTATGCCAGAGTTTTTAAGGTTGGCTTTGAGCCCATCTTTAAATCTCTTTTCCTGTCCACCAACATTCTGTTTTCCATTCTTGAGTTCGGAGTAGAGCAACTGCTTTGGGAGACGGTGGTCGGGCATCCGGACAACATGGCCGGTCCAGGGGAGTTGATGGCGGAGGACCATCGCTTCAATGCTGGTGGTCTTTGCTTCTTCCAGCATGCTGACGTTTGTCCGCCTGTCTTCCCAGGAGATTTGCAGGATTTTCCGGAGGCAGCGCTGATGGAATCGTTCCAGGAGTTGCATGTGACGTCTGTAGACAGTCCATGTCTCACAGGCGTATAGCAGGGTTGGGAGAACAATAGCTTTATAGACAAGCACCTTGGTATCCCTACGGATGTCCTGGTCCTCAAACACTGCATTCGGAAAAATTCGCTCGCAGAGCTCAGGCGGTGTTGTATTTTGGTGTCTATGTTGACTTTGGTGGAGAGGTGGCTGCCAAGGTAGCGGAAATGATCAACATTTTCTAATGTTACACCATTAAGCTGTATCACTGGCATTATTATTATTATTATTATTATTATTATCATTATTATTATTCCTGCTTGGCGGAATGGAGTTGGACTGAATGACCCTTGGGGTCTCTTCCAACTCTGTGATTCCATTTCTGTTTTCTGCCAGGGGAATTCAGTTCAGTAAGCATTGCAATGCATCCTCATTAATTTACAAGCACAATGTGAAAGAGTGACCTTATGCACAGGGAAATAATCCTCCAGTGATTAGAATGAGGCAGTCAAGACCCAGGTTCCGGATGGATGGCTTTCATGAAGATTAGATTTATCAAGATTTATTAAGCCGCGTGTCAATTTCATCTCCTTTTACGGAATCGTTCTGAAGCTGAGCGAAACTGACAAGAAGCTTTTTCTCCCTCCCTTGCATTTCCATCCCAGCTTCTTCACAAATCACATTTGTGTCTTCAAGTCATTTCAGACTTATGGCAGTTTATCTCAGGTTTTTCTTACAACTAGATGCCACAGAGTCCCGGGAGTTGTAGTTTTGTAAGGCTCCAGTGCTCTTTGGCAGAGGAGGCTAAAAACCGAACTCCTATAATCCCATAGCATTGAGCCATGGCAGTTAAAGTGGTGTCAAATTGCATTAACTCAACAGTGCAGATTCACTCTAAAATAATCCAAACCAGTGTTTCTCAACCTTCCTAATGCCGCAGCCCCTTAATACAGTTCCTCATGTTGTGGTGACCCCCAACCACTAAATTATTTTCATTGCTACTTCATAACTGTAATTTTGCTACTGTCATGAATCACAATGTAAATATCTGATATGCAGGATGCATTTTTATTCACTGGGCCAAATTTGGCACCAATACCCAATACACCAAAATTTGAATACTGGTGGGGTTGGGGGGGGGGGATTGATTTTGTCAATTGGGAGTTGTAGTTGCTGGAATTTATAGTTAACCTGCAATCAAAGAGCATTCTGAACTCCACCAATGATGGAATTGAACCAATCTTGGCACACAGAATTCCCATGACCAACAGGAAATACTGGAAGGGTTTGGTGGACATTGACTTGGCTTTTGGAGTTCTAGTTTACATACATCCAGAGAGCACTGTGGAGTCAAACAATGATGGATCTGGACCAAACTTGGCACAAATACTCAATATGCCCAGATGTGAACACTGGTGGAGTTTGTGGAAAATAGATCTTGACATTTGTAGTTGCTGGGATGTATAGTTCACCTACAATCAAAGAGCATTCCGAATCCCCACAACGAGAGAATTGGGTCAAACTTCCCACACAGAACCCCATGACCAACAGAAAATACAGTGTTTTCTAGTGGTCTTTGGTAACCCTTCTGACACCCCCCTCGTGACCCACCCAGGTGTCTAGACTTCCAGGTTGAGAAACACTGATCCAAAGGATAAAATCCAACTTCCACCCTGGAATTCTGAAACCATCCACACTGCACAATTATAGCACTATGATTCCACTTTTACTGTTATTTCATCTTTCACTGAATTCTGAGATACTGGTTTGAGCACTGGACTCTGACTCTAAAGCAGTTATGGGCAAACTTGGGTCCTCCAGGTGTTTTGGACTTCAACTCCCACCATTCCTAACAGCCTCAGGCCCTTTCCTTTCCCCCCTCATCCGCTTAAGTGGCTGAGGCTGTTAGGAATGGTGGGAGTTGAAGTCCAAAACATCTCGAGGGACCACGTTTGCTCGTGCCTGCTCTTAAGAACTCCCCCTTTGCCAAGGAAACCGTCTGGATGGCAACGTAGATGCACCACTTGCCCGCTAATATATCAGGTACTGATTAGGAACAGACATACCTCCTCTGATGAATAAATGTAAACAAGGCATGGTTAATGAGGAAGGGTGGGCTGAGAAGAGCATGAAGTTGCTGTGTTGGACACCCCCTTGCCTCCTTCACCCCTTCTGTCCACCCACACTCCTGGTTCCCCATCAATCTCTTGCTCTTCTTCATTGCTAATTTGCTTCCTCTCTGCCCACACAGGGACCCCAGAGAGTTCCTCTTGCTTGCCCTTCCATGGGCTAATGAGCCTCGCTAATGAACTGCCTTTTGCTGGCTGGCAACTATCACCAATCACTGCCAGTGAGCCTTCATCGGCTAATTGTTGCCAACCTCCTAATGTTTCGCAGGTGAAAACCAGGACACCTAGAATCATTAAAGTGAAATAGACCCAAGTTCCATCTAGTTCCAAACTGCCTGTCAAGCCACAAAACACTCCCAATGGATGGATGGCCACCCAGCCTCTGCTTAAAAAACCTCCAGAGAAGGAGACTCCACCACATTTTGAAGCAGTATATTCCACAAACAGTTATTACCATCAGGAAGTTTTTCATAACGTTTAGGACAGCGTTTCTGAACCTGGGGGTCGGGACACCTGGGGGGAGGTTGCGAGGAGATTTCAGAGGTGTCACCAGAGAGCATCAGAAAACATATTTATTTTATTTATTTTATTTAAAGCATTTATATTCTGCCCTTCTCACCCCGAAGGGAACTCAGGGCAAACATTTAATGCCGAAACATATACCATACACATACAAAAGCCCTAAAATCACACATCTCGACATTAAAATCCACTAGTTAAAACTGTCTCAACAACCATATTGAATTTGGTTGGCATACTAAGGGTTCCTTTCGCTTCCTCATTGCACAGTCCCAAAGGCTCGGTCCCATAGCCATGTTTTTATCATCCTTCTAAAGGACAAGAGGGAGGGGGCTGACCTGATCTCATTTGGAAGGGAGTTCCATAGCCGAGGGGCAATTACTGAGAAGGCCCTGTCTCTCGTATATATATTTCTGATGATCTTAGGATATATTTCTGATGGTCTTAGGAACCCCTTTGGCAGAAAAGGTTGTAGATCTCTCCACCTGCTTTTCTTTTCCTTTTTGGAAACAGATGGTGAATCCACCCACCAAAAGCTCTCCTCTGCTGTGATTGGCTGGCCTCTCAGACAAGGGAAGGGCTATTTCAGATACTCCAAGTGGGGAGGGGAGAGCAGCGTGGTGCGCATGTACGGATGAGGGAAAGCATGCGAGGCTGGAGGGAGGCTTGTGCCAGTGAGTCCCTTCAAGGCATGGGGGTTCTGTGTGGAAAGTTCAGAATGCTCTTTGATTGTAGGTGAACTATAAATCCCAGCAACTAAAACTCCTAAATATCAAGGTTTATTTTGCCCAAACTCCACCAGTGTTCACATTTGGGCATATTGAGTATTCATGCCAAGTTTGGTCCAGATCCATCATTGTTTGATTACACAATGCTCTCTGGATATAGGTGAACTACAACTCCAAAACTCAAGGTCAATGCCCACCAAACCCTTCCAGTATTTTCTGTTGGTCATGGTCATACTGGGTGCCAAGTTTGGTTCAATTTCATCGTTGGTGGAGTTCAGAGTGCTCTTTGATTGTAGGTTAACTATAAATCCAAGCAACCATAACTCCCAAATGACAAAATCAACCCATGCCCAACCCCACCAGTATTCATATTTAGGTATATTGGGTATTTGTGCCAAATTTGGTCCAGTGAATGAAAATACATCCTGTATATCAGATATTTACATTAACGATCCATAACAGTAACAAAATTAAAGTTATGAAGTACTAATGAAAACAATTTAATGGTTGGGGGTCACCACAACATGAGCAACTGTATTAAGGGGGTCGCTGCATCTGGAAGGTTTAGAAACATGGTTTAGGGGGGATCTATTTTCTTGCAAGGTGAGTCCATTGCTCTGTGCCCTGAAGCAGCAAAAAGCAAATTGGGTTGCTGTGAGTTTTCTAGGCTGTTTGACTATGTTCCAGAACCGTTCTCTCTTGTTGTTTCACCCAAATCTATGTCACAACCTCTGAGGATGTCTGCCATAGATGTGGGCGAAACGTCAGGAGAGAATGGTTCTGGAGCATGGCCATACAACCCAGAAAACTCACAGCCACCCAGTGTTTCTGGCCATGAATCCTTCGACAACACAGAAAGCAACACGATTTGGGAGTGGAAGAGAGGAAGGAGCAGAATCCTCTTCCTCCTCTCTGCTGCAACCATACTTTCATTGTGTATTCTTCTTCATTAATGACTCATTTTGTGACTTTGGGGAGGGGAGGTTGTCCTCTGCGTAGGAACCATCCAGTTACAGCCATGTCTATCATGGTTGTAACTGGCCAAACAGGCTTGGCAGATCTTCCAGCCTCCTTTGTCCTACAGCCTCTTCCTACGTTTAGGGGCAAAGGCAGGCTCGTGGAGAGGATAGATAGATATGCAAAAACCTTGCCCCTGCTTCCTAGTCCTCGCTTGCTGGAACATGCATTTTGTGTTGTCTAGCGAAGATGAATCAAGGACAGTCACAGCAAGACTAAAAGAGAAGGAATGCTGTTGTGGGAGAAGGTGGAGAAGGGGGCTAGAAGCAAGTGAGGCCATCAAACTGGGAGTTTTCCAGCGTTCCCAGTGGAATAAAATTTCAAGCCAGATTGGAAGAGGTAAGAGGGCAGAATAAGAGTATTGGGGAGGTGGTGTTTCTACTGAAATGAGGTGGGAGAAGGGTTGCCGACGTCTGGCCTGGAGTTTCTAGTTTCCATGGTTCAACTATTGGTGGTGGACAGAGGGTGTATATAATTATGCAATTTGGCACCGGTTAGACTGCCATGGCTCACTGCTATGGAATTATGGAACCATAGGTCAAATCTAAGAAAGCAATTGATGGGAAAGTCACTTCCTTGGGGAATATGGTTACTACGCATGGGCAGGTTGGCAAAAGTTATTAAGGACGAACACACAAAATAGGAGATGTTTGCTATTGTCTGAGGATGCATCTACACCCGGCATGGGAAACTTGGGTGCTCCAGGTGTTTTGGACTTCAATTCCCACAATTCCTAACAGCCTCAGGACCTTTCCTTTTACCCCTCAGCCGCTTTAACTGCCACGGTTCAATGCTGTGGGATCCTGGAATTTCTAGTTTTACAAGTCTTTTAGTCTTTCCTGCCAGAAAGAGCTGGCACCTCTCCAAAGTCCAAATCTCACGATTCCATGGCATTGAGCCAAAGCAGTTAAAATGGTGTCAAACTGCATTAATCCTACAGTGTAGATGGCACTCCAAAATTCAATCCTCTCATATCTTGTTTCCATCAGGGCTCAGGGAAGGTGTGGTTAGATGAGTAAGGGAAGGTGTCTTATCAGGATGGGCTTTGCTTGGTTCCGTGTGAGTGCCGGAACGGGCGAGGGAAAATACGAACCCTGGAGAGACGGAAAAGATGTTGGCTGGGATTCCCCTTCTCTGGCTGTGCCAATAATGTTGCCCTAGAGAATGGCTGGTCTGAGGAAGCCAGCCAAGACAAAGAGATTAGAGTGTGAAAAAGCCTGTGGCCGTCATCCTGTTGGTGACATACATATGGGCAAGTTGCCCTATCTGTATAGGACAAATTATACACCATGGTGCAATGAATCTTTTTCTAACAGTGGCAGAAGCTAAACTGCTCATACAACAGTGTTGCATTTTTGAGCTTATGAATAGGTATTTTGTATTTATTACATGAATTAAGCAACATTGCTATTTGGCAGGGAGGTAGCACTTTGCTGGCACTATGTTCCTCTGCATATGGCATGCACCGCATATATAGTATATTTTATATAGCATAGATATTTCCTCTATGCCAGTGTTTCTCAACTTGGGGTTCGGGACCACTGGGGGGATTACAAGGGGGTTTCAGAGGGGTCGGCAAGGACCATCAGAAAACATATATTCCTGATGGTCTTAGGAACCCCTTTGGCAGAGAAGGCTGCAGATCTCTCCGCCTGTCCTTCTTTTCCTTTTTGGAAATCCTCCCAGCAAAAGCCCTCCTCTTTTGTGATTGGCCAGCCTCTAAGCCAAGGGCAGGGCTGTTTCTGAGACTCCAAGCGGCAAGGGGAGAGCAGGAGTGCTTGGCGCATGGCAGCATAGTGTGCATGTGTGCAGGCAGAGGCGACCCTAGGTAATTTTCAATGGTAAGCAAACAGTATTTTGGTGCCCCCCCCCCCCCCCCAAAAAAAACCAATCACTGATATATATTTTCTGTTCGTTGTGGGAGTTCTGTGTGCCATATTTGGTTCAATTCCATCATTGGTGGAGTTCAGAATGCTCTTTGATTGTAGGTGAACTATACATCCTAGTAACTACAACTCGCATATGTCAAGGTCTATTTTTCCCCAAGAGCACCTCAAGAGCGCCCCTGGGCAAAATCAACTATACTGCAAATGCTTACTTTGCGTAATGGGTTGAGTCACCCCTGTGTGCAGGCAAGGGAGAGCGTGCGAAGCTGGAGGGAGGCTCGTGCCAACCAGTCCCTTCAAGGCATGGGGTTCCGTGTGAGAAGTTCGGCCCAATTCTATCACTGGTGGGGTTCACAATGCTCTTTGATTGTAGGTGAACTATAAATCCCAGCAACTACAACTCCCAAATGACAAAATCAATCCCCTCCAACCCCAACAGTATTCAAATTTGGGCGTATCAGGAATTTGTGCCAAATTTGGTCCAGTAAATTTAAATACATCCTGCATATCAGATATTTATATTACGTTTGATAACAGTAATAAAATTACAATTATGAAGTAGCAATGAAAATAATTTTATTTTTGGGGGGTCACCACAACATGGCGAACTGTATTAATGGGTCATAGTATTAGCAAGGTTAAGAAACAGTGCTCTGTGCTTATTCTGCTATGTGACATTTGTCTCTGCTGTGATCTCAATGGCTGTTTTCAGAGCCGGGGAATGCTACTTTTTGGACTGACAGATTCTGAGAGTAATAGCCTCAAAAGCCATTTTCTCAAATTTGAGCTCTTTTAGATATTTGGACTATAACTCCTGAAATCAGTTGCCAATTCTGGGAGTTCTAACATTCCAAAAATATTCATTGCCAACCTCAATAGGAAGCATTTTGAGCTGGCTATAACCAGGGCAGGTTGAAACAGAAAGGAGATTCTCATCCAAGAGGGCCAAAAGCCTTTGACAACACATTGCTCATCCAATAGTTAACAAAACCCTTTCAGCAAGGACCATCTCAAGACATTTTGCCGCCTGAGACAAATACAAATGTGATTCCTCCTATTCACCCATCCATTGCTCATAGAGATGCAAACTGAACTGGTAGTTAAATCTTATTTCAACATTTGGAGTGAGGCAGCATTTGCCATCAAACGGAGAGGAGCAATTTGTTAATCAGTTTCAGTTAAACCTTGAGGACTAGAAACGTGGGCCCCTTTAAAAATCAAGTGAAGAAGGAGGGAGAAGAAATAAAAGAACTTTTTTCCAGATATATGTCTTTTATCATTCTCCCTACCTTTGGTTATGCTTTCTAGAACTGGTGATGCACTTAAATAATGAACTATCGCACTAGCACTCTCTTGCATAGAATGCCAAGGACCTTGAAAAACTACAACTCCTAGAATTACATACAATGTATCCATGAAAGTTAAAATGATATAAAATAGCTACAACTGTGAAGTATGTAGATCAGTGATTCCCAACCTGTGGTCCGTGGACGACCAGTGGTCTGTGAGAACGAAAATACGGTCCGCGGCCTCACCATTACTACACTGTTGCCTCGAAACCACATGGCAACGAGAGTGACTGGGATGTCAGGAGGGGAGATCCTGACTACCCACAAAAGAGTACTACTACCACATCAGCTCTAGATTATTCAATATGGTTTTCTGTGGGTGAGCACATGGTGACTACTGGATGATATATGTTCGGTATCAGAGACTAGAGCTGATGTGGTCTATCCAATGCAATTTTCAGAATCTGCACCCCAGATAAACAAATGGAGGCCCAACTAACTGAACAGAATCTAAACTTAACCAAAAACTGATTCGTAACCTTTTTGGACCCGGATCAACATGGTCCCTGTTCAAGTGGTCCCTGGTCAATTAATCTCTGGTCAAAAAAAGGTTCGGAACCACTGATGTCAATAAACACAAGGTCTCAAACCAACCAGTCTAGTATAGCGTGCCTTCAAATTGTTTCCAATGTATTGTGACCTCAAAGCGACTCTATCACAGGGGTTTCTGTATGGTCCACTGGAAGGTCATCCTATGCTCCAACCACTATGCCAAGCCAGTTCTCGGTACAAACCTAGACAACATATTTTTGCTCTTCATCACTTGCCTGAGGCCTGTGCCTACAAAGAACTTGCAGTGTTGCAATTCTAGTTACCATATTTCTCTCTTGAGGTATGAACAATGAGCCTCGAGGGAGATGCGCATGGAACTAAATATAGAGGCAAGGGATTAGGGTAGTAGATAGGAAGAGATGATAAGTGACCCCAGAGGCCAAATACAAATTTAGGGGAAAACTATCTAGAACTGACACAGCAACAAAGAGAAGAGCAGGAGAAGCAGGAGGTGCACCTACACTGTAGGATTAATGCAGTTGGATACCACTCTTAACTACCATGGCTCAATGCTATGGAATCCTAAGAGTTGTAGTTTGGTGAGGCACCAGCAGCCTTAAGCAAAGAAGGCTAAAGATCTTGCAAAACTATAGTTCTGATGAATCCATGGCATTTGTGAGGAGCGACTTAAGAAACTGCAAGACGCTTCTGGTGTGAGAGAACTGGCTGTCTCCTAGGATGTTGCCCAGGGGACGTTGCCTGGATGTTTTGATGTTTTCCCATCCTTGTGAGAGGCTTCTCTCATGTCCCTGCATGGGGAGTCAGAATTGACAGAGGGAGCTCATCTGCGCTATCCCTGGATTCAAACCTGTCTTCAGTTCTGCCGGCACAAGGGTTTAACTTATTGTGCCACCGGGGGCATTGAGCCATAGCAATCAAAGTGTTGCCAAACTGCATTCATTCTCCAGTGTAGATACACCCTAGAGATAATTAGGAGCTGAATGCAGGCTATCAAGTTCTTTGACATAATATCTGTGTGATTCTTAAAGCTAACTAATACTGTGTGTGTTGTGGTTTGAGGGATGACTAGGTATCGAAAACTCATTTGGTGGGAAAATTAATACAGAAGAACACCCAAGCTAGGAAATGCTGCAGCAGTTTCCTTTTCCTTGGCCAACTGGGAAGAGCAAGATTATCTCCTCATGCTCAGTTAATTGAATGCAAACTATTCATACACTTTGAACTAGGTTTGTAGCAACTGAAATAAGCTGAGCACAAAGGGGAAACAAGGAGAAAGTAAGTGGGATATTTTAAAGGCAGCTGAAAAATCAAAATAACAAAGAATTACCTTAATGCAGAGTATCCTAACCAAATGAGGAAAGTTAGTGCATGCTGTAAACTCAGGGTGCATCTACACTGTAGAATCAATGCAGTTTGATATTACTTTAATGACCATGGCTCAATACTATGGGACAGAAAGTGAGACGAATTCTTTTGAACAAGGGCACAGACAGAAAAAGGGTGTTAGCCCTTCCCTATGCTATTCAAAGCTGTATCTATCTATCTATCTATCTATCTATCTATCTATCTATCTCGAGTCCTTGGTGGCACAATGGGTTAAAACACTGAGTTGCTGAACTTGTTGATCAAAAGGTCACAGGTTTGACTCCGGGAAGCGGGGTGAGCTCCCGCTGTTAGCCCCAGCTTCTGCCAACCAAGCAGTTCGAGAACATGCAAATGTGAGTAGATCAATAGGTACCACTTTGGTGGGAAGGTGCCATCTATCTGGAGCCCTTGGTGGCGCAATGGGTTAAAGCACTGAGTTGCTGAAATTGCTGATCAAGAGGTCAAAGGTTTGACTCCGGGGAGTGGGGTGAGTTCCCACTGTTAGCCCCAGCTTCTGCTAACCTAGCAGTTTGAAAACATGCAAATGTGAGTAGATCAATAGGTACCACTTTGGCGGGAAGGTGCCATCTATCTGAAGCTCTTGGTGGCACAATGGGTTAAAGCACTGCATTGCTGAAATTGCTGATCAAAAGGTCAAAGGTTTGACTCCAGGGAGTGGGGGAGCTCCCGCTGTTACCCCCAGCTTCTGCCAACCTAGCAGTTCAAAAACATGCAAATGTGAGTAGATCAATAGGTACCACTTTGGTGGGAAGGCGCTCCATGCAATCACGCTGGCCACATGACCTTGGAGGTGTCTATGGACAACGCCGGTTCTTCGGCTTAGAAATGGAGATGAGCACCAACCCCCAAAGTCGGACATGACTTGACTTAATGTCAAGGGAAAAGCTCTCTTTATTGATCGATCGAGAGGCTGGAGTTACACTTAAAAATGTCCCTGTTCTGACGTACAAACAAATTCAACTTAAGAACAAACCTGCAGAAGCTATCTAGTTCGTAACTTGGGGGCTGCCTGTATAGGAAAAGCAACGTTTATGCTGTAACCATATTCCCCAAGGAAGCACCTTTCCCATCAAGCGCATTCTTATAGTTGTCTTGTGGTTCACCCTTCTTTCAGTTCCATCCAGCCAGAGCAACTTCTCCAGAGGTCTCCAGCCAAGATCATATTGCTTTGGCAGCCTGAGTCGCTTCTGAATCTGTACATTTTTCTCGGCGCTAAGAGCATAATGAGTTTTCTGGGTCTCCGCCAAGCTCCTAATGGCATTTGCACAGTCGCCTGTGTTGATTGACTACGAGGAGTTTGTATATGTCTATTGGAATGGCAAGCAGGATGGGAAAATCACTGAGCATTATGCGAGTCTTGAAACAGAAGAAGAGGCTGAAATACAGAGGAAGTGGTACAAGTTTACGTGCTGGGAATATAAACCACGATGACTTCTTTCCTAGGTCAGTTTAGGCTGTGCAGCCACTATCTAAGAGATATCAGCCACAGAGGATCTCTCCCACCCCTTCACCCATTTCTTAAATGATGAGAATGGCACTATTTAAGATATCAGCACAAACAGACTCCTCTGGCAACAAAGATTAGACAACCCATGGTCACATGCTTTTTGATGGATTTTTCTAAGTGCGTAAACTGTGTATAGCATTGCACCACTAGTGGTGTTGTGGAGCCATGGCGCACTGGATTGAAGTCGTAGGAATATTTCATCGGCAAGGATTATAACTTCTGATGGCGTATGTAAAAATAAGTTGGTGAGTATGTTAACTAAAAAATGCAAAACACGAAGCTGATTGGTTGGGCTACCCCCAGGATGCTAGCTGAGCCTAGGAGTATTGACAACAGTTACATGTTTAGCTTTTCTGTGTAGGAGCTTGCCAAAACAGTTAGTAGTATATTTTCTGCCTCTGAGCAGCTGGAAGATTTTTCACATGGACACCCAAGGATCATCTGAATCTCTCTCAAAGCACATTGTGTGTGTCAATGCAACTGTTCACATGACTGTATATGTGTTGCTCTGCATTACAAAGATCAAAAAGCTTATTCTTTATTGTTCATCTCTGTGGCATATCTAGCAAGACAGTGTATGGATTGGTAAAGAAGTGAACTACTCGTGATTTTCGTTCTGCCACAACTTCAACCATCACCCCTCTTTCCCTCAATTTGCTTGCCTTCACTTTGTTTAGTTGGAATGAAAAGAGATCTCTCTGGCAATGATGCATAGTTTCTGCCTTTTCCTATTGTAATCCATAATAATCTGGTTTTTTGTGTGTGTCAGGAGTGACTTGAGAAAACGCAAGTCGCTTCTGGTGTGGGAGAATTGGCCATCTGTAAGGACGTTGCCCAGGGGATGCCTGGTTGTGTTACGATCCTATGGGAGGCTTCTCTCATGTCCCCTCATGAGAAGCTGGAACTGACAGATAGGAGCTCACCCCACTCCCCAAATTCGTACTGCTGACATTTTGGTTAGCAGTAATGCCAGCACAAGAGTTTAACCAATTGCAACACCAGGGGCTCAGTTTTATCTTTAATGAACAAGAGTCATTAACTTTACAAAAGACCTCCTGCTGTTGGAGATAAAAACTGCTTGAAGTATTTAGTTCAGTGTTTCTCAACCTTCCTAATGCCACGGCCCCTTAATACAGTTCCTCATGTTGTGGTGACCCCCAACCATAAAAATTATTTTAATTACTACTTAATAACTGTAGTTTTGTGACTGTTATGAATCGTAATGTAAATAGGTCATATACAGAATGCATTTCATTCACTGGACCAAATTTGACACAAATATCTGATATGTACAAATTTGAATACTGGTGGGGTTGGGGCAGATTGATGTTGCCTTCGGGTAATCTTTGCAGACTTGACGATGACAATGACGACAATTGCTATGGAAACGGACTATGGACAAGCTTAATGGAGTCTCCAACTACAGAACTCGGCGAGACAACGGCCACCAGACTGGCTTTCTCTTTTTAGTAGATTTGATTGTATTAACTTAATGTTTTTAACTATTTATAATTATTGATTTTGATGTGTATTTATTGTGTTTACTTGTAGGCATTGAATATGTGCCAGCAGGAAGCCACCCTGAGTCCCTCCCTGGGGGTTGAGAAGGGCGGGGTATAAATATCCAAAATAAATAAATAAATAAATAAATAGGTCATGTGGGAGTTGTAGTTGCTGGGATTTCCAGTTCACCTACAATCAAAGAGCATTCTGAACTCCACCAACAATGGAATTGAACCAAACTTGGCTCACAGAACTCCCATGACCAACAGAAAATACTGGAAGGGTTTGGTGGGCATTGAC
The DNA here is from genome assembly GCF_037176765.1 of Anolis sagrei. NCBI lineage: Eukaryota > Metazoa > Chordata > Lepidosauria > Squamata > Anolidae > Anolis > Anolis sagrei. The sequence continues at coordinate 12,765,499 of NC_090026.1, read as the reverse complement.
CTTGAGTTTGGGAGTTGTAGTTCACCTACATCCAGAGAGCACTGTGGACTCAAACAACGATGGATCTTGTCCCGACCCCAAGTTGAGAAACGCTGATTTAGATAGACATCCAAAACACTTCATAATCCAAAATTGTCCAAAATGGGTAGCTCAGATAGTGACAATCTTGCTTTCTGATGGTTCAATGTACACACACTTCGTTTTGTGCACAAAATTATTACAAATATTGTATAAAATTACCTTCAGAGTATGTGTATAAAGTGTACACATACATGGATTTTTGTGTTTCAATTTGGGTACCATCTCTAACTATCTCATCGCACAAGAGAATGGATCCATTTCAAATCCGGTTTCTGCCTCCTGCAGAATTCTGGGGTTTGTAGTTTAGAGAGGAACCTTTAACAGCCTTACTAAACTACAAACCCCAGAACTCTGCAGGAGGCAGAAAACGGATTTGAAGTGGATTCATTCTCTAGTGTGATGAAGTAGCAAGAAATCTCATTATGTATATACAACTACAGGTATTTTAACATCTAAAAAAATCTGGGACCAGGTGCCAGGAAATGTCTAAAAGGAAAATCACTTTTCACTTTTGAAAAATGACTTCCAAAATATATTTTTAGAGCCATTATGAGAGGGCTTTCTCAGGTTTGATTCTGATCTCTTATCTTCCCTAAGCCTTTTCCTTTCAAAACGGGATAATGGAAATAGAAAAGGCTGTGAGCAAGTGGAACAAGTGACGTAGAAAGTTCTCATGTCTTCAATGCTGAAATGGCACAATGGGTTGCTTTTCACACACCGCAAAGGGCATGAGTTGCTATTTAAATAACAACAACTTCCAAGCTCAGCTCTGAGCATATGCAGAGTGCCTTTCCTTTCATGCTGCATCTTGGTTTGAATTCAGCAAAAGTGGTCAGGCTCAAAGTTTGGACAACTTGACCCCTTTCTTGGCAGGTTGCTGTTTCTTTGTCGCCCATCCTCTTTCAGAAAGGAAACTCCGGAGAAGGACTGGCTAGAATAATACGCCTAGGGTGGGATGCTGGGCTTTTTTCTTCTGTTCTGATTCAGCAAGGAAAGGGAGGAGCAGGAAATATCACAACTTCCTCTCTTCTCTAGGGCAGAATTTATGGGGGGCTGCAGGCTGGCTGAGAGATAAGGAAAAGTACTAGCCAGAGATTAGTAAAATGTATTTGCTACTGGGGGGGATTCTCTGTGTTTCAGAAGGGGTCTTCGGCTTTGTTTTCCAGTTACTCCAGTCAAATTGTATTGCTTTGACACCACTTTGACTGTATTGGCTCAATGCTATGGAATGCTGGGACTTAAAGCAGCATTTCGCAATCTGGGGATCGGGTTGTGAGGGGGTGTCAGAAAGGTTACTCAAAGCCCATCAGAAAACACAGTATTTTCTGTTGGTCAAGGGGGTTCTGTGTGGGAATTTTGCCCCAATTCTCTCATTGTGGGGTTTAGAATGCTCTTTGATTGTAGGTGAATTATATATCCCAGCAACGACAACTCCCAAATGTCAAGGCCTATTTTCCTCAAACTCCAAGATTGTTCACTTTTGGGCATATTGAGCATTCGTGCCAAGTTTGGTCCAGATCCATCATTGTTTGAGTCCACAGTGCTCTCTGGATGTAGGTGAACTACAACTCCAAATTTCAAGAACAATGCCCACCAAACCCTGCCAGCATTTTCTATTGGCCATGGGACTTCTGTGTGCCAAGTTTGTTTCAGTTCCATCATTGGTGGAGTTCAGAACTTACAGTAGAGTCTTGCTTATCCAACATAAACGGGCTGAACGTTGGATAATCTAGAAAGCCCTAAACGACCCCGGCCCTGTTTACCTCTCCGAACGTATTCTCCCCTATGAACCATCAAGATTATTAAGATCGTCTGGAGAGGCCCTGCTCTCGGTCCCACCGGCCTCGCAAGCGCGTCTGGTGGGGGCGAGGGACAGGGCCTTCTCGGTGGTGGCCCCTCGACTCTGGAACTCTCTCCCACTGGAGATCAGAACCGCCCCTTCTATCCTGACATTCAGGAAACAGCTGAAGACGTGGTTATGGAGACAGGGATTTGACCAGTGAGCCAGATATGGATGAAGGATGACGAAAAATGAGTTAGTGTGACGACTGACCATTGTAGTTATTGAATGTAATTGCTGTTTTAATGTTTTACTGTAATATGTATTATGATGTTTTATTGATTGTATGTGATATTATGGTTGGAAACCGGTCTGAGTCCCTCAAGAGAGCAGAGAAGGTCGGTATATAAAACTTTTAAATGAATAATAATAATAAATAAGCAAAAATGTTGGATAATAAGGAGGGATTAAGGAAAAGCCTATTAAACATCAAATTATGTTATGATTTTACAAATTAACCACCAAAACATCATGTTTTACAACAAATCGACAGAAAAGCAGTTCAATACACGGATCCAGGCGGGAAGCAGACTGTGTTGGATAATACAGAATGTTGAATGAGTGAAGGTTGGATAAGAGAGACTCTGCTGTACTTAGACAATCCTTCGTAGCCCAAGGGTGATGGTCCTCCAATTGTAGTGTCTTGGTGATCGGTTTGTAGGTAGCTGTGGAGCTCTGTTCTTGATCCACATATAATCCTGCAGTGAGAACATCGGTTTCCAGGTGGAAAGTGGTCCTGGTCAGGGTTAGCTTGATGCGCCTTCCTCTTAGCACATTTATCCCTCCATTTGTGCCTCTTCAAATTCTGCAGCACTGCTGGTCACAGCTGACCTCCAGTTACAGCGCTCAAGGGCCAGGGCTTCCCAGTCCTCAGTGTCCATGCCACAGTTTTTAAGGTTGGCTTTAAGCCCATCTTTAAATCTCTTTTCCTGTCCACCAACATTGCGTTTCCCATTCTTGAGTTCAGAGTAAAGTAACTGTTTTGGGAGACGGTGATTGGGCATCTAGACAGAGTGGCCAGTCCAGCAGAATTGATGGTGGAGGACCATCACTTCAGTGCTGGTGGTCTTTGCTTCTTCCAGCATGCTGACATTTGTCCGTCTGTCTTCCCAAGAGATTTGCAGGATTTTTCGAAAGCAACACTGATGGAATTGTTCCATGAGTTGAGTGTGATGTCTGTAGACAGTCCATGTTTCACAGGCATATGGCAGAGTTGGGAGGTCAGTAGCTTAATAAACAAACACCTTGGTTTCCCTGTGGATGTCCAGGTCAGTATTCTTGCAAGGAAATGGGTGACATTTTATCTCCATATGGTAAAAAACAGTAACATTGTTTTCATTGTTTCAAAATGAAGTTCAACAGTGACAAATGCAAGATACTCCACTTTGGCAGAAAAAATGAAATGCAAAGATACAGAATGGGGGACACCTGGCTCGAGAGCAGTACGTGTGAAAAAGATCTTGGAGTCCTCGTGGACAACAAGTTAAACATGAGCCAACAATGTGATGTGGCGGCAAAAAAAGCCAATGGGATTTTGGCCTGCATCAATAGGAGCATAGTGTCTAGATCTAAGGAAGTAATGCTACCCCTGTATTCTGCTTTGGTTAGACCACATCTGGAATATTGTGTCCAATTCTGGGCACCACAATTCAAGAGAGATATTGACAAGCTGGAATGTGTCCAGAGGAGGGCAACTAAAATGATCAAGGGTCTGGAGAACAAGCCCTATGAGGAGCGGCTTAGGGAACTGGGCATGTTTAGCCTGAAGAAGAGAAGGCTGAGAGGAGATATGATAGCCATGTATAAATATGCGAGAGGAAGCCACAGGGAGGAGGGAGCAAGCTTGTTTTCTGCTTCCTTGGAGACTAGGACGCGGAACAATGGCTTCAAACTACAAGAGAGGAGATTCCATCTGAACATTAGGAAGAACTTCCTGACTGTGAGAGCCGTTCAGCAGTGGAACTCTCTGCCCCGGAGTGTGGTGGAGGCTCCTTCTTTGGAAGCTTTTAAGCAGAGGCTGGATGGCCATTTGTCTGGGGTGATTTGAATGCAATATTCCTGCTTCTTGGCAGGGGGTTGGACTGGATGGCCCATGAGGTCTCTTCCAACTCTTTGATTCTATGATTCTATGATTTGTGTTCACTTTAAAACTGACAGAAGTTGACTATAGAGTTACTTTGAGGAGGTGTATTTACACTGTAGAATTAATGCCATTTGGCACCACTTGAACTGCCACGGCTCAATGCTATGGAATCCTGGGAGTTGTAGTTTTATCATATCATCATCATCATCGTCATCATATTTAATTACTTATTAATCACCCTCCATCTGAGAATACTTTTATGTGGCACCAGCACTTTTTGGCAGAGACAGCTTAAGACTTTGTAACAAGGGAGATCAAGGTGATTGTTGGAACAATCATCTTGATCTCCCTATGGATGTCTTTGATTGGTAGTTAACTATAAATCCCAGCAACTACAACTCCCAAATGACAAAATCAGATATTTACACAACGATTCATAGCAGTAGCAAAATTACAGTTATGCAGTAGGAACGAAAATAATTTTCTGATTGGGAGTCACCACAACATGAGGAACTGTATTAAGGGGTTGTGGCATTAGGAAAATATGACTTAAAGTGATATCAAACTACATTATACTGCAGCGTAGATGCACCCAAAACAACACGGGTTCCTTCCCAATGGGAAAAGAAGGGACAATACTATTGCACAATTGTCCTTTTGAGTATGTGGCTTGCTTGAAGTCGAGAGAGATGCTGTCCCCCTTCCTATCTTGGGGGAAATTGATGGCCACTTAAAATGAACTAAATCCATGCTGGTTGAGGGGGAGGACAAAGGGAATCGTGAAAGGACATTAACTGTCCAGCTCATTAGAGGCTCTAAATCTGTCAGGAAGCCACGCAGCTCCCTCCGGTCTCATTAAAGTGCCTGATGCATTCAAATTTTTTCTCTTTCCTCTCCTTTTCTCTTTCAAAATATGATCCTACCTGCGCAATATAGATGCCGCGGTCTTTTTTCTCTGTGCTTTCCTTCCTTTTAGCACGGACACACGCAGCGTCCATCAAAGGCACCCAAAAGCTCAAAACACAGTTTGACAGTTGGGTATCCTGCCCAGGTTTCGCTGAATGGGAGGAACAAAGAAATTGTGAGGTTTTTCTTTGGTCAAGAGAACTAGACTACTGAGCCAAGGAACAAACAATGGAAACTGCCTATGAGCTGCTGCAGTGGGTATTGCTTTGGGTGAAAGAACCGTGATTTTGGCACTGGCTGTTTACTTCCCTCTTAAGTGTGCCCTTTGGAAACAATAAAAAAGGAGTCTAAGAACAGGTGGGCAATAACAATGTGAATCATCGTAGATTGCTTTTCCTTAAAGCTTTCTTTGGAACTGGCTTCTCTTCCCTGGGAAATGGGCATCCTACAACTTAGAATAGGAGGCACCGAGTTCAAAAACAGTGAATTTGCTGTGCTCTCTCTTCTGAAACAAAGCACAAAGGCCATCTTTTCTTTCTCTCCTTGGACTTGGAAGGCATGGTAAAAGGTGAATCATAGAATCATAAGAGTTGGAAGAGACTTCGGGGGCCATCCAGTCCAACCCCATTCTGCCAAGAAGCAGGAAAATCACATTCAAAGCACCCCCAAGAGATGGCCATCCAGCCTCTGTTTAAAAGCCTCCAAAGAAGGAGCCTCCACCACACTCCTGTGCAGAGAGTTCCACTGCTGAACATCTCTCACAGTTAGAAAGTTATTCCTAATGTTCAGGTGGAATCTCCTTTCCTGCGGTTTGAAGCCATTGCTCTGTGTCCTAGTCTTCAGAGGAAGCAGAAATCAAGCTTGTTCCCTCCTCATGACTTCCCCTCACGTATTGATACATAGCCGTCATCGTTTCTCCTCTCAGCCTTCTCTTCTTCAGGCTAAACATGCCCAGCTCTTTAAGCCGCTCCTCATAGGGTTTGTTGTCCAGATCCTTGATCCTTTGAGTTGCCCTCCCCTGGACACATTACAGCATGTCAACATCTCCCTTCAATTGCACTGCCCAGAATTGGACACAATGTGATTCCAGGTGTGGTCTGACCAAAGCAGAATAGAGGGGTAGCATGACTTCCCTGGATCTAGGCACTAAACTCCTATTTATGCATGCCAAAATCCCACTAGCCTTTTTTGCCGCCACATGACACTGTTGGCTCATGTTTGACTTGTTGTCCATAAGGACTACAAGAATGAAAGAAATGGTGTTCCATGCCCTCCAGTCTTTTATGGATGAAAACTTTGACTTTTTTTAAAAGCTAAGCAACATCACAAGATGGCAATTAAGGCATTAAAGATCAGGTTAGCACGGACTGAAGTATTTTGCTTTTGCTTGAGTCTACTAGAAAGTGCAGGATTCTTTCCCATCCTCTCTCTCTGGATGTATTGAATGCTTTTGCACTTTGAACTCAGTTTGCAGCATTTTTTTTTCCATGTCAGGAATGGCTTGAGAAACTGCAAGTCACTTCTGGTGTGAGCATTGGCCATCTGCAATGACATTTCAGGATATAGCGAGTGCCATAAGCATGTAGTCCAACCCCTGCCAATGTCCTCCCCAAACACCATACTGCCCACCACTCAAGGAACGCTTTCATTTGGGCACAATTTCATCCTAGATTTCACGCCCCCCCCCCAACCCACAGAGACATCCCAATGTTTCTTACTCTCTCCATTGGTGTGGAATTTGCATGATCCCGCCCACTGCCTCTCCCTTAACCCTTTCCCACTCTTTTCAACTCTGTACAACAAAGAGAACAGTACTAATCAGCAACTAAACATACTGAAGGAGTTTGAGGGGTTGACTCCTCATGATGGAAGTTGTAGTTCACCCTGCATCAAGTCAGAGCACTGTGAGTCCCCGGTGGTGTGATGGGTTACACCCTTGTACCGGCTGAAAGGTTGGCGGTTCGAATCCAGGAAGAAGGGTGAGCTCCCATCTGTCAGCTCTAGCTCCCCATGCGGGGACATGGGAGAAGTCTCCCACAGGATAGTAAAACATCAAACATCCCAGTGTCGCCTGGGCAATGTCCTTGCAGACAGCCCGTTCACTCACACCAGAAGCATCTTGCAGTTTCTCAAGTCGCTCCTGACACACACAAAAAGTGCAAACCAAGATTGGTTCTACTTACTCTCCAAGATCAGACAGGATCTCATGTCTTTAGGGTAGAGATAGCTAGGCTAGATTACATATTACTCATCCTATCCAATTAAGTAAGCGAGAAGAAATAATTTCCTCATTAAATCTTGATTTGAGAACAGCTCCTTTTGCTCAGGTTTCTGTTTCCACTTCCAAAATACAACCTCTCTCTCTGTGCACATGTGTTTGAATTACAAGTTCTGAGCATTTGTGGTTGGTACTTAATTCACAATGCTTGAACATCCCTGGAGGGGTGGGGTGTTTATGCTCTTGCCCACAAATCTCAGATGAACTTGGCCTGGCAAGACTAATTTTTATTTTTCATCACTTTGTACTTCTCCTGGGCGAAAACTAGACCTAACTGTGACAAAAGTTTAAAATATTGCCACCTAGAAGAGTCCAAGGTTGGATCTACACCAATGTTTCTCAACCTGGGGTGGTCACAAGGGTATTTCAGAGGGGTCGCCAAAGACCATCTGAAAGCACCTATTTCTGATGGTTTTAGGAACCCCTTTGGCAAAGAAGGCTGAAATCTCTTCACCTGTCCTTCTCTTCCTTTATTCCCCATTTGGTACGGAGTGCACTCTGAGTGTTGGTGAACTACAACTCCCAGAATTCAAAAACAGTCCAACTCCACCAGCATTCAATGTTGGCCATGTACGTAGTGTGCCAAGTGCCAAGTGCCAAGTTCGGTGGAGATCCATTGTGGGCTGGGTTCAGAGTGTTCTTTGATTGTAGATGAACTATAAATCCCAGCAAATGATAAAAATCAGTCCCCTCTAACCCGAACAGTATTTGAATTTTGACATATCAGGTTTTTGAGCCAAATTCGGTCCAGGGCCATCGTTGTTTGGGTTCAAAGTGCTCTCCAGCGGTAGGTGAACTAATCTCCCCTAAATCACTGTCAATTCCTCCCAAATCCCTCCAATATTTTCTGTTGGTCATGAAGGTTCTGTGTGGGAAATTTGGTTCAGAATGTTATTTGATTGTAGGTGAACTATAAATCCCAGCAATTACAACTCCCAAATGACAAAATCAATCTCCACCGCAACCCTACCAGTATTTAATGTTGGCCATGTAGGTAGTGTGTCAAGTTTGGTGCAGATCCATTGTGGGCTGAGTTCAAAGCGCTCTTTAATTGTAGATGAACTATAAATCCCAGCAACTACAACTCCCAAATGACACTCCCCCCTCCAGCTCTACCTGTATTCAAATTTGGGCGTATCGGGTATTTGTGCCAAATTTGGTCCAGTTAATGAAAATAGATCCTGCATATTAGATGTTTACATTAGGATTAATAACAGTAGCAAAATGACAGTTATGAAGTAGCAATGAAAATAATATTATGGTTGGGGGGTCATCACAACATGCCGAACTGTATTAAGGGGTTGCGGCATTAGGAAGGTTGAGAACCACTGATCTACCATGTGGAATTCATGCAGTTTGGCATCAGGGTAACTGCCAGTGGTTTGGTGGATTACTGGTACTTTGAGAACAACTTATGAAATGACAGCTCTGATGGTTCCATTGCGTGGAAGTTGAAGATGTGTCAAGCTGCATTAATTCGATCATGTAGATATAATCCAAGAGAATCCAACACTAGTACCACTTGTGCCTTTGAATCCACTTCTCCATTTCCCACCACAACTCTTGCTTTGGAGATGAATGTGTTAATCTGGCTGGAGTTTCAATCTCAAGTTAAGAGAAAGGGCTGGGCTATGGGGAAGGCGGCTTCTTCCTGCGGCTGCCAGAAAGGCAGAGAAGGGAAGATTCAGGGAGACCACGGAATCCAAGCGTGGAGTCTGTTTGGAGCTCGTGGACCAGGTAAGAAGGTACCTTGATTTGGGGACTTTGCAAAGTGGGAGTATTTGCATTTGCAAAGCTGGGAGCACTGAAGTGGAGAGACCGCAGCATGGGTATTGCTAAATGAGGTGAGACATAAACAGAGTTGCAGAGGAGTCTTAGCAGTCCATCAAAGGTGATGCTTCTATGGGCAAAAGGGTATAGTTAGTGGACGGTGTGTGATTTTGTGGTATGACACACCAAAGGTTCGGAATGTACATAGAAGTAATGTGAACCAAATAAGCATTGAAAGGCAGCAGATCTTGTCTGATCTTAGAAGCTAAGCAGGGTCAGACCTGATTAGTACTTGGATGGGAGACCACCAAGGAATATCAAGTGCTGGAAGCTCAATTTCAGAGGGAGGCACTGGCAACACTATCTCTGAGCATACCTTGCCTATGAAGCTAATGGTAGGTAAAGGTTTTCCCTTGACATTAAGTCTAGTCGTGTCCGACTCTGGGGGTTGGTGCTCATCTCAACTTCTAAGCCGAAGAGCCGGCATTGTCCATAGACACCTCTAAGGTCATGTGGCCATGACTGCATATAGCGCTGTTACCTTCCTGCCAGAGCACTACCTACTCACATTTGCATATTTTCAAACTGTTGGGTTGGCAGAAGCTGGGGCTAACAGTGAGAACTCACCCCACTCCCCGGATTTGAACTGCCAACCTTTTGGTCAGCGATTTCAGCAGCTCAGCAGTTTAACCCACGGCACCACCAGGGGCTCCTTATGAAATTAACGGGGTTGCCATAAATTGGCTCAGGTGACTTGAAGGCTGCTCAGCAAAGAGTCTATTTTGATTTGATCTCTTTGAGATCTATCTATCTGTCTGTCTGTCTGTCTGTCTGTCTGTCTGTCTGTCTGTCTATCTATTCATCCATCCATCCATCCATCCATCTTTGCATGTGTGTACATACAGAGACATATAGTACAATGGAATCAAAACCAAATGGGCTTATGCTGATCATAATGACTTGCTGAATGACTCTAGCAGCTTTGCTGATTTTCCAGGTAAATGAGTCACATAGCTATCCCAGGAAGCCAAAATGTTGTTTGTGTATTTGTGTTTGGGTGTGCATTGTGGAAGGACTTGACCTTTGGTCTGTCTATCCCATTACTTCACTATACACAGATAAGTCTGTCTCAGGGCACATCTAAACTGCACAGTTATTGCAGTTCGACATCACTTTAGCTGCCATGGCTCAATACTATGGAATTCTGGGAGCACCCACACTCTGGCAGGGAAGACTATGGGTCTTGTAACACTACATATCTCACAATTCTGTAGCATTAAGTGACAATGGTTCAAGTGTTGTCAAACTGGATTAATTCTTCAGTGTAGATGTACCTTGAGACAGACAAACTGCTGCAGAATATTTCAGAATTCCAGATAAGGGATGTTCAACCTGTATTAGCCATCCACTATTTTTCATGCTGTGAGTTTTCTGGGCTGTATGGCCATGTTCCAGAAGCATTCTCTCCTGACGTTTCACTATCCTCAGAGGTTGTGGGGCCTGTTGGAAACTAAGCAAGTGGGATTTATATATCTGTGGAATAATTTCCAGGGTGGGAGAAAGAACTCTTGTCTGTTTGAGGCAAGTGTGAATGTTGCAATTGGCCACCTTGACTAGCATTTAATAGCCTTGTAGCTTCAAAGCTTGGATGATTGCTGCCTGGCGGGATCCTTTGCTGGGAAGTGATTAGCTGGCCCTGATTGTTTCTTGTCTGGAATTCCCCTGTTTTTTGAGTATTGGTTTTTATTTACTGTCCTGATTTTAGAGTTTTTCAATATTGGTAGCCAGATTTTGTTCCTTTTCATGGTTTACTCCTTTCTGTTGATATTGTCCACATCCTTGTGATTTCAATAGCTTTTTATTTATTTATTCTATTTGTATCCTGCCTTTCCCTCAGGCAACTCAAAGCAACTTTATGTATGGCAACTATTGAATGCCTTTGAACAACAACAGTTAAAATACATTTAAGTTAAAAAAAATTTAAAAATTAGATGCACATTAAAACGTAAAAAACATTGCAATCACTATTAAAATCACATCATCCGCAATCGTAATCTGGGTTGTTCCAAAGTCATTGCACATAATTCCGTAGCTATTATTGCAGTATAGTTAATCTCCAAAGGCTTGACCCTAGAGCAGTGGGTCTCAACCTTCCTAATGCCGCGATCCCTTAACACAGTTCCTCATTTTGTGGTGATCCCCAACCTTAAAATCATTTTCATTGCTACTTCATAACTGTCATTTTGCTACTTTTATGAATCATAATGTAGATATCTGATATGCAGGATGTATTTTCATTCACTGGACCACATTTGGCACAAACACCCAATGCGCCCAAATTTGAATACTGGTGGGGTTGTGGGGAAGGATTGATTTTGTCATTTGGGAGTTGTAGTTGCGAGGATTTATAGTTCACCTACAATCAAAGAGCATTCTGAACTTTACCAACGATGGAACTGAACCAAACCTGGTACACAGAACTCCTACAACCAACAGAAAATATTGGGTTTGGTGGGCATTGATCTTGAGTTTTGGAGTTGTAGTTCCCCTAAATCCAGAGAGCACCGTGGACTCAAACAACGTTAGATTGGGACCAAACTTGACATGAATACTCAATATGCCCAAATATGAACACTGGTGGAGTTTGGGTAAAATAGACCTTGACATTTGGGAGTTGTAGTTGCTGGGATTTATAGTTCACCTACAATCAAAGACCATTCTGAACCACACCAATGATAGAATTGGGCCAAACTTCCCACACAGAACCCCCATGACCAACAGAAAATAGTGTTTTCTGATGGTCTTTGGCAACCCCTCTGACACCCCCTCGTGATCCTTCAGGGGTCCCGACCCACAGGTTGAGAAATTCTGCCTTAGAGCTAGGTGTTCACTTTTCTTCTGAAGCCAAGAGGGAGGGAGCTGCTCTAATATTACTGGGGGCCACACTGAAAAGCCGAGGGGCCACACGGAAAAGGCCTTGTCTCTCGTCTCTCTGACCAGACACCTGCAAAAGAGGCGGGACTGAGAGCACGTCCTCCCCAGATGATTTTAATGTCCGAGATGGTTCATACTGTTTCATACTTTTTCTCTCCATTTCATTCTTTTATTTGCCCTTTTATTTGCCCCAAATATATTACAACCATTCAAACAACTTATTTCTGAAAACCCATCTATTATTTCTTAATGTCATCCTACTATGAATATGCCTAGTAATTGTTTGTATTAGTAACAGAGCCAGGAATTCATTTCTGAGATAACAAGAAGGCATTTATTTCTTTGTTTCCTTAGACATTACTCATTAATTTGTCATTTCACTGTAAGTTTTTTTCTCATTAATCTCATCACCTATGTTCACTGCATGCTCCAAAGCAACCTTTAAAAAAGGAGAATATAATTGGCAAAGTGAGAATTTCCCTAAATCAGACCAAGCTCGAAATATATATATAGTGTCAGGAGCGACTTGAGAAACTGCAAGTCCTTTCTGGTGTGCGAGAATTGGCCATCTGCAAAGACATCACCTAGGGGACACCCTGATGTTTGATGTTTTACCATCCTGTGGGAGGCTTCTGTCATGTCCCCGCATGGGGAGCTGGAGCTGACAGAGGGAGCTCATCAGTGCTCTCCCCAGATTCGAACCTCCGACCTGCTGGTCTTCCATCCTGCCAGCACAAGGTTTTAACCCATTGTGCCACTGGGGGCTTTCAAGCTCAATATTGATAAAATATCATATAATGATTATAGAGTTGGTGTGGAGTATCTTGAGGTCATCTAGTCCATCCCTTGCTTGAGATGAGGAATCCAGCTAATTGGTTGCTCTGTTATTTCTCATGGTGCCTACATGGGGGAAAATGTAGTATTCCTTTATATTTGGATACAATCTAGTGTGCATAAGGACATATTGTAACTGCGTCAGTCTGACTTTGTAGGAAAATTAGGAGGATGCTTTAGAAACAAAAGAGCTTTGCTTTGTGAAATTTGCATCTACTTCCTTAGATGCACACAGTACTATGATAAGCCAGTTGTGTAATAAGCAGTTGAAAGATCGCAAGGATGTGAAAAGTCCAGACCAAGGTAATGATAGGTCAAGCTGTAATGTAAACAGATCAGTCTTATTATGGTGATTAGGCTTGATCGTAAGACAAATGCTCTTTGGATCAATACAGTCATTAGTGAGATGCATATTTCTTTATCCAGGTCCTTTTGCTTCCAACGTCCAGTGCCAACAGTACCATATTCATCTGACTTCGGATTATTTTGATGGGAACGTTGCTTGGAAGTAATTTCGCTGGAGACCAGGATTGACTCTTTCCGCAGCTGGATTAATTTTTCATTTGGTTTGGATGTAATCTAATTGCTGACAATGGGACCACTCCACAACTTCAAGGGAATGCTGTCTTTGCCGTGGGGTCTCCCCTGAAGCTTCTGTAAAGGGTGCTGATTTGCCATTTTCTTCTGCTGTGGACTATGAGGAGTGGATGATCTCTGCCCCAAGGTGGTCTCCCCAGGAGTAGGGGAGCCATGCCCTGCCAACGGCGGCCGTGGTCAACCAGCGACACGCCGAGAGAGGACCTCTTCTACCAAACGTATTACAGCCTGAGCCAACAATACCCCCTGATCCTCCTCCTCCTGGTTATCGTCTTGGGCATCTGCGTGGCTCTTATCGTCACTTCTTTTGCCAGTGGGAGGGTAAGTATCAGCGGTTGGGAAGATACTTTGGGTCTCAATATGGAGAGAAAAGCAATGTATATATAAATCTATAGCTATAAAAGTTGAAGTACGCATGTATATACGTATGTTGGTTGGTTTATTGGCTTGTTCCACAAAGACTCCTTCATGATTTGATGGATCTGGACCAAACTTGGCACACATACCCTTCATTATACTACTTAAAACAATTGAGGAGTTTGAACTAAAAAGAAACAAACACAAACACCTCTTTCAGGCTCAAGTAAGAGGAAAAGAAAAGGAAGCAAAGTATATTGGCTGGTGCTAGGTGAAGCAGAGGTGGTGCAGCAGGTGAAATTGCTGAGCTGCTGAACTTGCTGCTCAAAAGGTCAGCAGTTTGAATCTTGGGAATGGGGTGAGCTCCTGCTGTTAGCTCCAGCTTCTGCCAACATAGCAGTTTGAAAACATGCAAATGTGAGTAGATCAATAGGTACCGCCTCTGCAGGAAGGTAACAACGCTCCATTTAGTCATGCTGGCCACATGACCTAGGAGGTGTCTACGGACAACTCTTCGGCTTAGAATGGGGATGAGCACCACCCGCCAGATTTGGACACAACTAGACTTAATGTCAAGGGGAAACCTTTACTTAGGTGAAGTGGCCCTCTGTGATGTTACTGGGAAGCAAAGGGGATGAAGTGGTTTGGCGGCTGCTAAGTGACGAGTGTATGACTGGAAGGGAAGAAGGGAGGAAAAAAAGAAAAACAGAAGGGAAAGAAAGGACATATGATGGAAGAAAGGGAGGGGAAAGAAAAAGGGAGTAAGGAGGGAAGAGAAAGGAAAGGGGAAAGGTATGGAGGAGAGGGGGGAAGAAAGAGAAAGAAGGGAAGAGAAAGGAAGCGAAGAAAGAAGGGATGAAGGAAGGGAACAAAGAGAGAAAAAAGGGAAGAGAAAAGGATGAAGAAAGAAAGAAAGAAAGAAAGAAAGAAGAGAAAGGAAGGTGTATGAAAGAAAGCAAAGGAGCATTGCCATGGAGACATTCTGAGGTAGGCTTTCTCCAAGCTGGATAAGGGAGAAAAATAGGTGGGCAGTGGTCCCAAGTTTGCAGATGACACCAAATTAGGAGAGATAGCTAATCCTCCAGAGGACAGGGTCAGAATTCAAAACAACCTTAATAGATTAGATAGCTGATTGACCAAAACTAACAAAATGAATGTCAACAAGGACAAATGTAAAATACTCCACTTAGGCAGAAAAAATGAAATGTGAAGATACAGAATGGGTGATGCCTGGCTCGACAACAGTCCATGTGAAAAAGATCTTAGAGTCTTTGTGGAAAATAAGTTGAACATGAGCAAACAGTGTTATGCTACAGCTAAAAAAGCCAATGGGATTTTGGGCTGCATCAAAAGGAGTGTAGTGTTTAGATTGAAGGAAGTCATGGTGCCTCTCTATTTTGCTTTGGTCAGACCTCACCTGGAATAACCCTGTGTCCAGCTCTGGGCACTACTATTTAAGAGTGATATTGACAAGCTGGAACGTGTTCAGAGGTGGGTGACTAAGATGATCAAAGGTTTGGAGATCATGTTCTGTGAGGAGTAGCTTCAAGAGTTGGGAATGTTTAACCTGCAGAAAAGAAGGCTGAGAACAGACATGATCAGCATGTATAAATATTTGAAAGCCTGTCATAGGGAGAAGGAGCAGGCTTGTTTTCTTCTGCCCTGGAGACTAGGACTTGGAACAATAGATTCAAATTGCAGGAGAGGAAATTCAACTTGAACATTAGGAAGAACTTCCTGATTACGAGAGCTGTTCAATAGCAGGACTCTCTGCCTCGGAGTGTGGTGGAAGCTGGATGGCCTTCTGTTAGCGGTGCTCTGCTTGTGCTTTTCCTGCATGTCATGGGGTTGGACTAGATGGCCCATGTGGTTTCTTCCAATTCTATGATACCCAGAATTAGGCACGGGCAATCCATGTTTCTAAACAGTTCTAAAGTACTTACAAAACTAGGGGGCGCTGGTGCTTTGCTTCTAAAGTGTTGCTTAAGTTCTGGTGGTGAAAATTTCAGAACTCTAATAAAACTTTCAAAATTTCATAATTATTTCGTTATTTGCAATTTTTATGCCAGAGCCAATTACGAACTGCCATTTATAATGAAATTTTGAAAGTTAGAGTTCTGAAATTTTCACCAAGAGAACTTTAGCAACATTGTAGAAGGAAAGCACCAGTGTTCCTAGTTTTGCAAGTACTTTAGAACCATTTAGAACCATGGATTGCAAACTTCAGCCCTCCCGTGTTTTGGACTTCAACTCCCACAATTCTTAACAGACAGCAGGCTGGTAGGAATTATGGGAGTTGAATTCCAAAATACCTGGAGCGCTGAAGTTTGCCCATGCCTATTCTATACCATATTCTATACCTATTCTATAGAGGGTATAAAGTTTGAAAAATTAATCTCAGAATGCATTGATAAATGCGCTTTAGAAAACATGTTGAAAGTAACTGGAAATAGTTACTCTATACCAGGGATGGAAACGAGTGTAGATTTAGGCATCTCTCATTCTTTGGCAGATCCCACTGCACTGAGTCTGACAATGACTCCAAGTACATGTGGAAAAGATCTTGGAGTCCTCATGGACAACAAGTTAAACATGAGCCAACAATGTGATGCTTCAGCTAAAAAAGAGAATGGGATTTTGGCCTGCATAAATAGGAGTATAGTGTCTAGATCCAGGGAAGTCATGCTATCCCTCTATTCTGCCTTGGTTAGACCACACCTGGAATCCCACTGTGTCCAATTCTGGGTACAATAATTGAAGAGAGATATTGACAAGCTGGAATGTATCCAGAGGAGGGCGACTAAAATGATAAAGGGTCTGGAGAAGAAGCCCCATGAGGAGCGGCTTAAAGAGCTGGGCATGTTTAGTCTGCAGAAGCGAAGGCTGAGAGGAGACATGATAGCCACGTATAAATATATGAGGGGAAGTCATAGGGAGGAGGGAGCAGGCTTGTTTTCTGCTGCTATGGAGACTAGAATTTGGAGCAATGGCTTCAAACTGCAGGAAAGGAGATTACATCTGAACATTAGGTAGAATTTCCTGACTGTGAGAGCTGTCCAACAGTGGAACTCTCTGCCCCGGAGTGTGGTGGAGGCTCCTTTTATGGAGGCTTTTAAACAGAGGCTGGATGGCCATCTGTTGGAGGTGCTTTGAAGGTGATTTTCCTGTTTCTTGGCAGGGGGTTGGACTGGATGGCCCATGAGGTCTCTTCCAACTCTATGATTCTATGTTTCAGCTCAGTTGTGTCCATATTGCACAATTATAGCAATCTGCAACTACTTTAATCACAGTGGCTTCACTCTTAAATCATGGGATTTGTAGTCAGGTGAGGGGCACCTGTAGGCCCTCCATTACAACCCTGTGGTCAGCTTCTGATGGAGATTGTCTATAGAGCTATGCTGAATGACCTAGGGATTCATAGATAGGTGTTCTGTTTGAGATTCCCCCACTTTCATGGGGTTCCTCGTCCCAATGTATGTCACTGGCTGACTGCAAATTTTATTCAAATGGGCAAGATAAAACCAATTCACTCCTTCAGGAAAGGATTTAGCTCTCGCTAAGGCAAGTGCTGCAGACAAGAGGAATGATGCTCTTCCCTTTTCCTTCTGCCTCCCCAGGAATTCTCCTCCAACCTGGACTTCCTGGTGACCTTATTTGTCGCCCTTGTGGTCTTCATTCTCATCTTGGTCCTTGTGTGCATTGAAAACCTCTTCCAGCGATGTACTCGGATCTTCTCGGCCATCATTTGGACCTGTCTGATCACCATGGGCTACGTCTTTGTCTTCACAGGCGGGGAGGTTAGAGCTTGGGACCAGGTGAGATGCTGGAACTGTGGACAGTCACTCTCCATATCCACTAGGGTTAGGGCACAGGACCTCTGTAAAAGAAGAAACCAACACATTAAAAATGGTATATTTTCCCCTGTGAAAACACCTTTTTAGCAATATTTAGGTTTTCCAACATGAACTTCCAGCAGTCCATCCTCAAACTCTACCCCTCCATCTGTTTGGGAATCCAACTCCTAGGAATTCTTGACTATTGAACAAGCTGGCTGGGACTTCTGGGAATTGGAGACCCAAACAGCTGGAGGGCTGGAGTTTGAGGATGCCTGCCATAGAGCCACATTGCAGGACAAAGTCCATGATTTATGAAGTCCTCAAAATCAAACACATAAATGTGGAGGGCTAGCTGAACTTTCATGGCATGTTTGCATATGAAAATGAAGAATGGGAATCTCCTGACGGTTGAGAAAGATCAGAGAGGACGGCCCTATTGTTAGGCACAGAAATTGCTAATTATGTCTTAGAGCCAGTATATTTTGTGGATTTGATTCTTTGCAAATTTGATTGCTATATTCTCTTCCTTTGGAGGACCTAGACATTCCTAGAGAGAATGCTTCTATGGTCAATTTCCAGCTGATTTTATGACCAATTTCCAGAAGAAGTTGAGCTGGAGGACCTAGATATTATTAGAGAGATGTTTTCTTTAAAAAAAAGAGAGCATTTTTTTTCTAATTAACAGTTTTTCCACCTTCACAAGGGTTTTGTACTACCTAACCCCCATGAACCCCATGAACCCCATGGTTCTGGTGTTGCACCACCTGACATCCACTGGGAAGTGTCAGCCAATAGTGAAAGGACCAAGGCAGTGACATCTCCAGCCCATCCCTTGTTTGGATATCAGCCAGCATGCCAACGTTTTAAATCAAGAAATAGTTTTCTAAGATTTACAGAGATACCCACAGGAAACACCTCAGCAAGTGAGAGTCCAAAAGTGGCAGGCTAAAACTCGGAACATCAACCCATGACTGATACCAAATGAGATACTTCCTCCTGGGCACACAGAAGACTGGGCGACTTGGAAGGCGCTGAACAGACTGCAGTCTGGCACCACAAGATGCAGAGCTAATCTTAAGAAATGGGGCCACAAAGTGGAGTCCATGACATATGAGTATGGAGGAGGGCAAACCACAGAACACCTCCTACAATGCAACCTGAGTCCTGCCACATGCACAATGGAGGACCTTCTCACAGTGACACCAGAGGCACTCCAAGTGGCCAGCTACTGGTCAAGGGAGATTTAGCGTACTGCCAAGTTTTCAACTTTGTGTTTTAAATACATTTTAACTGTATCCTCAATTTGCTTCTGACACAATACATAAATAAACTCCCATGAAAGTGGTCTGGTACTATTATTATTATTATTATTATTATTATTCTCCCAGTGATACTGTAGGATTACTGCTAGTTAACATGGTTGGCTCATGATCAGAAGTAGAAAACAATTTTAGTTCCAAGGAGCCTGGCCATCATGGCCACAGATATGGAGTTTAGAGTAGTTGTAATACAAAACATCTGAAAAGTCACTGGGGTGGATGCATTAAGTACCAACCACAGTTTAATGGCATGTCCAAGGGAAATCCATGGGTTTTAGGTTTTTGGTCCAGAAATATCAGGGCATGGGATGTTCTTGAACTGGAAACCCTATGTATAAAAGAACTAGGGACTTCATCACACTAGAGCAGGGGTCCTCAAACTTTTTAAACAGAGGGCCAGGTCACAGTCCCTCAAACCCTTGGAGGGCTGGATTATATTTTGAAAAAAAATGAATGAATTCCTAAGAACACTTCACATATCTTATTTGTAGTGCAAAAAACAATACAATAATTAAAATGAAGAATTTTTTAAACAAATATACTCTTATTAGTATTTCAATGGGAAGTGTGAGCCTGCTTTTGGCTGATGAGATAGGATTGTTGTTGTGTGCTTTCAAGTCATTTCAGACTTAGGTTGACCCTGAGTGAGGGCTGGGTAAATGTCCTTGGAGGGCTGGATTCGGCCCTCGGCCCTTAGTTTGAGGACCCCTGTAATAGAGGATCTATCCATTTTAAAACCAGTTGCTGGCTCTTGCAGAATTCTGGAGTTTGTAGTTTAGGGAGGAGCTCAGCCAGAGACAACCTGGGCTTCACCAAACTACAGAACCCAGAATTCTGCAGGAGGCAGCAACTGGATTTAAAGTGGATAGATGCGCTAATGTGATTTTTTTTGTCATGTCAGGAGCGACTTGAGAAACTGCAAGTTGCTTCTGGTGTGAGAGAATTGGCCGTCTCCAAGGACGTTGCCCAGGGGACGCCTGGATGATTTGATGTTTTTATCATTCTTGTGGGAGGCTTCTCTCTTGTCCCCGCATGAGCTCATCCGCCTCTCCCCAGATTCGAACCTGCGACCTGTCGGTCTTCAGTCCTGCCAGCACAGGGGTTTAACCCACTGCACCACCGGGGGCTCCCCGCTAATGTGATGAAGTCCTAGGATTTGGACAGTCTCTTTTGGCCTTTCTGTTGGAGCTTGAGACATTTGTTCCAAAGCTTAAACAAATGCTATGGGAAATACGTTGAGTATATTCCCATGAATTGAGTTGACCCCTGCTCCAGAAATTTTTTATATTTTATTTCTTTTCCTTCAAGGTTTCCTTCTTCCTTTTCATCATCTTCATCGTTTACACCATGTTGCCTGTGGGCATGGAGGATGCAGTGGCCGCTGGCATAGTCACTTCTCTCTCCCACATCATAGTCCTGACTGTCTATCTCTCAATGGAGCCTGGCTCACAGTTGGACTTGGCACTGCAAGTAAGTTCTATTTACCCATCTCAACTGGACTGATGAGGTATCCTTTGGCAGGTTGCCATAGATATTTATCTCACTCTGCCCCGAAGCCAATTACTATGTTTCATTTTCAGTCCCTATATTATTTCCTGCTTCCTTGTGATACCTCCTTTTCAATTGGTATCATGATCCATAGGTCTTAAACAGACACCTGTGGATCATGATGCCATTTGAAAAAGAGGTATCATAAGGAAGTAATCATAAATAAATAATTTATTATTTAGGCCTGCATAAATAGGAGTATAGTATTTAGAACCATGGAAGTAATGCTACCCCTCTATTCTGCTTTGGTGAGACCACATCTGGAATACTGTGTCCAATTCTGGGCACCACAATTGAAGGGAGATGTTGACAAGCTGGAATGTGTCCAGAGGATGGTGACCAAAATGATCAAGGGTCTGGAGAACAAGCCCTATGAGGAGCGGCTTAAAGAGCTGGGCATATTTAGCCTGCAGAAAAGGCTGAGAGAGGCATGTATAAATATGTGAGGGGAAGTCATAGGGAGGAGGGAGCAGGCTTGTTTTCTGCTGACCTGGAGTCTAGGACATGAAACAATGGCTTTAAACTACAGGAAAGGAGACTCCACCTGAACATTAGGAAGAACTTCCTGACTGTGAGAGCTGTTCAGCAGTGGAACTCTCTGCCCTGGAATGTGGTGGAGGCTCCTTCTTTGGAGACTTTTAAGCAGAGGCTGGATGGCTGTCTGTCAGGGGTGCTTTGAATGCGATTTTCCTTCTTCTTGGCAGGGGGTTGGACTGGATGGCCCACGGGGTCTCTTGTAGTTAAATGACTCTATGTGTGATCCTTGGGATCGGATGCTACCCTGTCTATTTAAGGAAACTTGTATTAAAAAAGAATGGAAACACATGGATGATGCCATTTGGCACAATCTCACCTAGCTGTGGCGACCTCTTAGATGACCTGAACTCGAGATCCATTTTCATTTTACCCTTATACCTTTTCCGATCCAAACCATTGGATTCCTATAATCATTTTTCAACATCTCTCTGCAAGTGCCACCTCTCTTTATCCTGTCCATTTCTCACCCCCTTTGTCAATCTTTCCATTCTTTCAAATCTATCTCCACCCTTCAATCTCTCCATCCATTATGATACACCCTGCTCCCATCTTGTATCATCCACTTTTGGACTGGACCAGACATAGAGTTAGGCACAGCCTTGTAGACTATCTGGTCTATCCCTTTCTGAAAGCAGGTAGTCTAGAGCATCATTAAGATAGAATATCACTATGTCTAGAAGATCTCCATGTAAGTGACCACCATCCTGTAGTTGTTTAGTAATGTTGTTGGGTTGTTCCTCACATTGGGATCAGTCTCCAAGTTCATCTGTTTTCATATAACTTAAACCGAATAGATCTATCCCTCTGGGTGGCAGAAAACAGGGCAAGTAATTTCATAGAACAGTCTTTAATTAACACCACCAGCCGGTACCTCCAGGACACGTCTCTTCCCAATTTTCTTCTGCTTTATCACAATCTCATTCCCTTCTTATCTCACTTAATTATGTGTTTTCATGTTTGTATGTTTCCAGCTCCTAGCCAATCTATTTATTTTTATCTGTGGCAATTTCGTGGGTGCATTCCACAAGCATCTGATGGAAGTGGCCTTGGGAGAGACGTTTCATGAGACCTTCAACCTCATCCAATCCCGAGTCAAGCTGGAATCAGAGAAACAGCACCAGGTTAGTGTGGAATAGATAAGGAACTTTGCCTATGGATTTCCCATATTTAATAAGTCCTCAGAGAATCTGAAACCCTACCACTACTGACCAATAATCTGACTAGTATAAGAGTTTTCATGTATATTCGAAGAACTACATTGATCCTTCTGATGTCTGTCCATTCCATGTGGCCTTTCCGCTGAATACAGCAGTGGTTCCCAACCTGTGGGCTGTGGCCCATTGGTGGGCTGCAAGATCTAACATAAGGTCTGTGGCTCTATATAATTAGATATGGTTTTTTTGTGAGCGAGCAGATGGCAACTACTGGATGGCATATGCTCTGTATCAGAAACTAGAGCTGATGTGTTCTATCCAATGCAATTTGCTGAATCTGCACCCCAAATAACCAAACTGAATCTAAAGTTGACCAAAAACTGATTCATCATCTCTTTGGTGATGTTGGAGAGTGGACCCTGGTCAAAGTGGTCCCTAGTCAATTGGTCCCCTGTTAAAGTCATTCCTGGTCAAAGTTGTCCTTGGTCAAAAAAAGATTGGGAGCCACCAAACCTTAAACCTTAAATTCATATTTAGGGAAAGCTCACAGGTCAGGTAGCATATAAACAGCAACAACAGTGAAAGTTGGTGTGGCGATGATATTATTTCATCCATGATTGGAAGAGCCTTGTATAAACTTACTCAATTACTTTCTCTCTTTACCCTTCTGCTAATTCCAGGAACACCTTCTCCTCTCCATACTTCCTGCCTACATTGCCTTGGAGATGAAGGCTGAGATCATTGAGAGGCTGCGGGATGGGGGGCAGGCACAGCGCCAACGTGAGAGCACCAATAACTTCCATAACCTGTATGTGAAGCGCCACCAGAATGTCAGGTATTTGCTTGTAAGGCCATATGTTGTCTACAAGATAGACTGGCTATTTGTAACTGCAGAACATTGGATCTCCATACTCTCATACTCCCCCATATAAGGGCCTGAGGTCAGTGGCATTATTAGCGGGTATGAAGAGTGCAAGCAACCTGATGACGCCATCAGAGGGTTGATACCAACATGACTGTAAAAGTTTTGTGTGGTGTTTCAGCAGAGATTTATCGGTTATTATAAAGATGTTCCTATACTTAGATAGATATAACTAAAAAACATTTTTGTAAACTGACATATACTATATCAATATACTTACAAGGCAAAAACTACCAGTACTACTTTTAAAACTTTATAATGCCCCTGTGGGAGAGACAAATGTGAAAATGTGTCTACTTACTACTACTTACTTTTTCATCCTCTCTTTTTTACAGTATTCTTTATGCTGACATTGTTGGCTTCACTCTTTTGGCCAGTGAATGCTCCCCCAAAGAGCTAGTCCTTATGCTCAATGAACTCTTTGGCAAGTTTGATCAGATTGCTAAGGTGAGTAAAGAGTTCCTTTGCTCAACTAGAAAACCTATATGTTCCAGTTTTACAATGTCTTTAGCTTTCTCTGCCAAAGAATGCTGGTGCCTCACCAAACTGTAACTTCCATAATTTCATGGCACTGAGGCATGACAATTAAAGTGGTGTCAACTGCATTAATTATACATTGTATATCAGTGGTTCCCAATCTTTTTTTGACCAGGGACCAGTTTGACCAGTGACCACTTGAGCAGGGACCACTTTGACCAGGGACAACTTGAACAGGGACCACTTTGGCCAGGGACCACTTTGACCACTGACTACTTGAACAGGGACCAGTTTTCCCAGTGACTACTTGAACAAGGACCACTTTGAACAGGGACCACTTGAATAGGGACCACTTTGACCAGGGACCACCTTGATCAGGGACTACTCTCCAACATTAGTACCAAAAGGGTTAACTTTAGATTCAGTTTGGTTATTTGGAGTGCTGATTCAGAAAGTTGCATTGGATAGACCACATCAGCTCTAATTTCCGATGCAGAACATATGCCATTCAGTAGTTGCCATCTGCTCACCCACAGAAAACCATGTTTAATAATCTAGAGCTGATGTGGTAATAGTAATCTTCTGTGGGTAATCGGCCTCCCCCCCTCCCGACATCTCTGTTGCCTCAACACTATAAGAGGGTTTTGCGAGACCAGTCGCTCTCATTGTCGCATGGTTTCAAGGCAACAGTGTAGTAATGGTGAGGCTGCTGACCATATTTTCATTCTTGGGACCACTGGTGGCCCACGACGCACCCTAAGACTTTGGAGAATGGGTATAAAATCCTCACTTGGCTGTGGAAACCCACTGGGGGACTTTGAACAAGTCATATTCCCAGACGAGGACAAAGGTTAACCCAACTTGAACAGATCTTGTCAAGAAAGCACCATGATAAGTTCACCATAGGGTTGGAAATGCCTTGAAGGCACACAACAACAAACCATGTACTACTTGTAGAAGCATCTACTCTTCCCTGCCAAAGGACATGGTACCCAATCCATGCAGCCACAACTGGTTATCTTGTAACTAGTCCACTACCATGGGGCAATGGCTAGTTCCAATTACTTTCTCTCTAGGATAATGAATGCATGAGGATCAAGATCTTGGGTGACTGCTACTATTGTGTCTCTGGGCTGCCCGTGTCACTTCCTAACCATGCCCGAAACTGTGTCAAGATGGGCCTTGATATGTGCCAGGCCATCAAGTGAGTGGAGTGATTTCCTGGGGGTGTTTGCAAGATGTTTATTTTTGTCCTGCATGGGGAAAAACCATAATATTAATGTAAAAAAAGGTATTGGCACCAAGGTATTTTGCTTTGCATGTATTAATGACACCTAGCTCTATTATTAGATGGAGCAAAATATTGGTCAGTGTTGGAGATCATGGATGTCTAATGGTTGGGAAGCTTGAGAGTGGAGCTTCTCCAAATCATTTTAACAGCATTACAAATTGATCCCAATCATGTGTAAGCCAGTTTTCTCTATGTTAAATTTGGCTTATGGCCAGGCACAAGCCATTATTATAAGTCATGGTTGACTATTATTGGCATGTGAACTCTGGCTTCCTTAAACCATGTCTTCTCATGAAGCTTGGAACTATGGCTTGCCTTTAGTTTGTTTCTGTACCTCCTTATGCTGTAATAGGAGTGAAGGAAAAACCCATTAGAAAATTGGAAAAGAACCTTGTGGGTTTTTTGCTGGACAATTCTCAGCCAAAGCAATGAACATGCAAACATAAATTGTGGCTTAGCTGAATGTGCCAATGCAGCCACAGCTATATCCAGTAGGGAAATGTACTATTGCCATGTTTTTGTTTTTAATTGTGTTTCTATCAAGATAGGTAGGAATAGGTTTAAAGTCACTTTACTGATCCAGAGGATAATAAAGCTAAATTATTATGTACCCCCCCCCCCCCCCAGGAAGCTACGTGATGCCACTGGGGTGGACATCAACATGAGAGTTGGAGTCCATTCAGGAAATGTGCTGTGTGGGGTGATCGGTCTCCAGAAATGGCAGTACGATGTCTGGTCTGATGATGTGACGTTAGCCAATCACATGGAAGCCGGAGGTGTGCCAGGGTGAGAAAATAATGATGGTGAGCCAGGATACTCCTGCATGGCACAGAAAAGGCTTCTGTTATGCTTATAAAAATGCCACCTAGTGTCTGTAGAACAAATTGCAATGCAAATATTTTGAGACAGTTCTTCCGACTACATGGGGAAGGGAAAGATGGCCCTACCTTTATTGTATTGCTGTCGGTATTATTTGTGACTTGTGGCCGATATGTCTTAGATTTCATACGTCAATCCAAAATCTCCAAGGTGTTGAATCCTGACTCCAAAACAGATCCTTGGGTTGTTTTCTATAAGCGTGGCCTAATATCCAAAGCAGATTAGCTGTCGCTGAGATTTTAATGAGGTCCAAATCAGATGTTATGGTTTCACATCTATTGCTGACTGGGGTGCCACTATTAATTAGCTCACAGTTGCTGCTAGTTATAGCTTTAATTGCTGCTATTTCAAATCATATCAGCTATCAGTTTCCCATTTTCTCCATCAGTTGTCTGTATCTTTAGATTTATCCAATATATACCCTAACAAAATAATGACAGGATCATGTATATAATTCTACTTGATGCATTCTAAGGCCACCTTCTACACAGGTGTATAAAACCCACATTGAACTGGATTATATGAAAGTGTGGACTATCTACCTTGGTATTGTTGATTATCTACCTTGATATTCTGGGACCCCTTCCTCACAGCCATATAACGCAGAATATCAAGGCAGAAAATCTCACAATATCTGATTTGAACTGGGTTATCTGAGTCCACACTGCCATATATTCCAGTTCAAAGCAGATAATGTGGGATTTTATTGAGCTGTATGAAAGGGGCTTGGCTTGTCTGAGGCCCCTTCCACACAGCTGTATAAAATTCCACACTATCTGTTTTAAACTGGGTTAAATGGCAGTGCGGACTCAGCTAACCCAGTTCAAAGCCGATATTGTGGTTTATCTGCCTTGATATTCTGGGTTATATGGCTGTGTGGAAAGGCTCTGTGTTTTGTGACGACTGACTGCATGCAAGAACTACATACCAGTGCCTTTTCTTTCTAGGAGGGTCCACATCACAGAGGCCACTTTGTCACACCTGGGTGGTGTATATGCTGTGGAGGATGTGTGTTGCTGGCAACGGGATTCGTACCTAAAAGAGAACAAGATCAGAACCTTTTTGGTCATTGATCCCAGGGTGAGGAATTCTTTATGATGGCTGAGGTCCTGTGGCATTGTTATCTCTGATGGTTATCTGGAAGTCCTTGAAGAGCACCCTTTGTATGATCTTTGAGAACAGAGATGGCGGAAGGACTTCCATGCCTGTTGCACACTTGATGGACTTGGATAGATGGGCAACTTTGGATAGATGGGCAACTTTTCTCCCAGATCCTCTCCTCCCAGTGGGCTGTACACTCCCACACATCAACATCCATTTCTCTCCACAGTCTCCCTCAAAATGGCAAAAGAAAGTGATGTTGCTTCTTATTATTCTTTTGAGAGGAGCTGTAGAGGAAAAATATGTATTTGGGGATATTAGACAGTTCTGAAGTGCTTGTGGAAGCAGGCTGGAATATTTTCATGTGTCTTCATGTATTTGGTTGGTTTCTGTGTGGTATTGGAGCAAGGAAATTCCTACAAATATCTTTTTAATGGGATGGTTGGGGGAATTTGAGATGATGGTGCAAAGGTGGGCTCCAAATGCTGCATGTAGCCAATGGGACACATTTTGCCTAGGTCGAACCATGGTTTGTGACTCAATGGAAGACCATTTCATATATTCTCCTACTCTACTGGAGGCTTTCAGAGAAGGCCATGGAAGGAAGAAGAAAGAGGAATTTGGTGGGGTGAAGTGTCACAAAACCAGCCATGGGATTTCATGATGCCCAAAGGCTGCCTTTAGATCAGTGGTTCCCAACCTTTTTTTGACCAGGGACCACTTAAGGAAAGGGCCTGAGGCTGTTAAGAATTGTGGGAGTTGAAGTCCAAAACACCTAGAGGACCCAAATATCCCATGCCTGCATTAGACCAATAGCTCCTTAAATCAAGATCCCTGATCATTGAACACATTCTAACAATACTGCCATCAGGAATGAGCAGTATGAAAGTCTGTATCTGTGCATGTGTGATTTGAGGTGCAATTCTAGAACAAGGGATGGGGTGACCTAGCTTCATGTGTCTGGTTTGGACTCACGTCTCTTTCTCATTCTCCGGTTCCTCTTGTCTTCAGGCTGAAGAAGTGAGCTGCACCGGAACCCTTTCACCTGCCCCAGGTGAGTGCTACAAGATGAGGGCCTCGGTCCGGATGACGCGCTACCTGGAGTCCTGGGGTGCAGCCAAGCCCTTTGCCAATCTCAAGCAGCGGGACAACCTTCCACCAGAGTCAACAGGATTCGTTCGGAACAACCACTCGGTATGCCCAGCAGGGGGAGCTCTTGCAATTGCCATTAGCCATCCAATCTTGACCCAGTTCATGTTATTATTCACTTAAGAATATCTAGTTCATTTGGGGTGACTCATGGTCAATTTATGACAAGTTAAATCTGCAAATTGTATTTCATGATCTTTCTTGTTTTTTTTAATATATAAAGGAGATTTCTTTGGGGTCCTTGAACCAACAGAGGACCATGGAAAGGTAAGTTCTGTACCATATTTAGAGGGAAGAAATAAGACATACTTGGTTGTTGAGTTGTTTTGCACCAGAAATGATTGGGTTAGAAAGAAATGTCAGCCCTGTCGTATACTCCCAGGTATTCCACTATCAGGTACCCCACTAACTCCACTAAAGTGCAAAAAATGTTTGTTCTTGTTTGTGCCACAAAATGGGAAGCAGCAAGAAAGATGAAAATGAGCAAAATCTGGTTACCAGTTTTAAAAGAAAACACCAGAATCAAGACAGTAAACAAAGAACACAACTCAGAAACAAGGAAATTCCAGATAGCAAACAATCAGGTACCAGTTAATGCCTCCCAACCAAATGATGTCCCCAGGCAGCAACAGCCGGGCTTTGCAGCTGCAAAGCTATTTAATGCTAATCAAGCTGGCTAATTGCAACATTCACACATTTCACGCATTTCCAACAAACCTCTGAGGATGTCTGTCATAGATGCAGGTGAAACATCAGGAGAGAATGCTACTGAATCATGACCATACAGCCAGAAAAGCTCACAGTATCCCCAAAGAAAGATGTTGTTTCGATATGCCCTCTCCTGGCCATTTGGTGCATAACAGGCAGTACTTCTAAGATAACAAGAATAATTATCATTATTTTTATTTCTAGAGCACCCTCTCTTCTGAAAGGGACTCAGGGTGGCTTACATACAAAGACAGGCAAACATTTGATTGCCATAGATGATAAGACGCACATAAATTTCAGTACCACCAACAGAAAAA
This sequence comes from Anolis sagrei, assembly GCF_037176765.1. Lineage (NCBI taxonomy): Eukaryota > Metazoa > Chordata > Lepidosauria > Squamata > Anolidae > Anolis > Anolis sagrei. Next base: position 12,736,581 of record NC_090026.1, on the reverse strand, counting down.
AGCTCTCTCTCTGTGTATATATACATATTAGCTGTACCCGGCCACACGTTGCTGTGGCCCTAGTCTGGTTGATCGGAAAAGAAAGAAAAGAGAAAGAGCTGGTTTCTAATATATGTAATTTCATAATGCTTGTGGGTATACAATTTTTGTTGTCCCATTGTCTGTGAAATAATAATAATAATGGTGTAAATAATAATAATACTGGCCTATATAATCTATGTAGTAATAATACTCATGTATATAATAATGATAATAATAGCTATAATACTGGTATATATAATAATGATCAGTTTATTTTTGGGAAACCCTTCTCTTTCCTTTCCTCCTATCTATCTCTCCCTTCCTACCCTTCCTTCCTTCCTTCCTTCCTTCCTTCCTTCCTTCCTTCCTTCCTTCCTTCCTTCTGAGCCTCCAGTCTTCCTGGAGGCATGGGTGTGATGCAGTGCTGGGCAAGGCCAGGCAGGGTGTGAGGCTAGGGAGCCCCAGGCTTGGGCTGGGTCTACTTCCTTGCTTGCCTGCCTCCCTCCCCTGGGTCCGTACCCCATCCTTCTTCCCTACCTGCTCTGCCGCCCTTTTCCTGCTCTTCTTCTCCTAGTTCTGCTCTGGAGGGAGGGAGGCAGGCAGGCTCAGTGGAGAGGGGGCAGGCCATGGATCCCTAGTGACGGGGATCCAGCCCTAACGGGGTCACTTTGCGATGTGTTGCTTGGATGTCCATCAGATGGCACTGTTTTTGATGCCAAGCATGTTTTTACTTATCACAGGTGTGACATCTATATAATAGTAGGTTTGTGAATACATAAAAACATTCTCCTGTTCGAATACCATGCTGTGTCCAAATTTTGAAGCAATCGTGGAAGTATTTTGGGAGTTTTGAGTTCATTCACAAATGGACATTTACAGTTTTATTTATATACATAAAAGCACCGTATTTTAAGAGTTGTTTATATGTGAAAAAAAGTATGTCTTAGAATGGAAGACATTCAGTATTTTTCTTTTCTGTATTGGACAATGTAGCAATCTGATTATTGTTCTGTTTCCGATTGGTATGGTATCTCAGAGTCCGTGTCCCCAGGAGCCCAGATGAAGAGCTAGAAGGAGTGGATGAGAAGTTCTTCCAACTCATTGAACAGCTGAACTCACAGAAGTAAGTTGCGTGGCCAAAGACGAAGTGGTGGTAGAAAGAGCAAAGTCGAAATATCAGTAGCAACCTATTTTTGTTAAGGGGCACTTCATTAAGGAAAGGGAAAGAGGAAACAGTAAAGAAGGAGAGGCTTAAAAGGGAACGATGGTTATTAAAATATGTAACTTTTACTGCAAAACAAAGTTTAGGTTTCTGTTTTGTCTGCACATTTGGCCATTGCAAAAGAATCCTTGGCCATGTCTATATTTCATGGGTAGGGAAATGAGTGAAAGCAGGTTGAGATTTCATCCAGGGTGAAATCTTTCTGTTTTGGTGTCCTTAGGCAATGGAAGAGGTCGGAAGATTTGAACCGCATCACGTTGTACTTCAAGGAGCAGTCTCTTGAGAAGGAGGTAACTTGGTTAAGACCCACCTGAAGATCCTTGGTAATAATAAACAAGTCCATTTGGAACCAACAAAATTTGATCCGATGGAGGGATCAAATAATCCCCAGGTGTAAGTGGATGTGCACACATCCATATGCAGGTTAAGTGTCCCTTATGCAGAATTCCAAAATCTGAAAAATCTCAAAATCCAAAATTGTTCACCAGATGTTAATGAGGGTGACACCATAAGTTAACAAACAAGGTGAAACCAGTGATACTACCATTGTCATATTTAACAGTAGTAAAATGTGCTGTCTTTGGTGATAGCATCACCATAATTTGTGAGAGCCTATAGCCTAGGCATGGACAAACTTTGGCCCTCCAGGTGTTTTGGACTTCAACTCCCACAATTCTTAACAGCTGAGAGCAATGGATTGACTCCCCCCCATCATGTGTGATGAAATGACATGGGCTACATGGCGGAAAGTACCCTGGTGCAAATCAGAATGGAATGAAATGCGACAGAAGGCTTGTGAAGAAAAGATATGTTGATAGTAGTTGACCCTATATTCCTGGCTACTCATGGTAACCCTAACTTTATTTCTCCTCTTCCTCTGCTCTAGTACCGTTTCTCAGCACTCCCATCTTTCAGTTACTACACCGTTTGCACCTTCCTGGTTTTCATCTCCAACTTCATCATCCAGTTCCTCGTGGTTTATAAGTAAGGAGAAATGTGGGTCTGGGGGTTCCCAAAGGGTGCATGGAAAATATGTTTTGCATAAAAACAACATTTGTATAGTCCTGTTCCCTAACCCTTAATTTTTTTACAAGGCCTCATTCACAAGACCTAATTCATAAAAAATAAAGTAGAATGGACTCATTATTCCCGAGTTCTGCTAGCAAACTTCTTCCTTGTTTCAAGGAATCGTTCCTTATTGATTCCCAAGCTCCAGCACCATTAAAAATAGCAATTCAGATTTACTGAGAAATTGGTCTCACACCCCAGTGGAGTGAGCATTACAACTCTGTCTAGCATTTTCCTTCTAGGACACTGTTTCTCAACCTTCCTAATGCCGTGACCCTTTAATACAGTTCCTCATGTTGTGGTGACTCCCAACCATAAAATTATTTTCATTGCTACTTCATAACTGTCATTTTGGTACTGTTATGGATCATAATGTAAATATCTGACATGCAGAGTGTATTTTCATTCTCTGGACCAAATTTGGCACAAATACCCAATACGCCCAAACTTGAATACTGGTGGGTTTGGGGGGGGGGGGATTTATTTTGTCATTTGAGATTTGTAGTTGCTGGGATTTATAATTCACCTCCAATCAAAGAGCATTCCGAACTCCACCAATGATGGAATTGAACCAAACTTGGCACACAGAACTCCCATGACCAACAGAAAATACTAGAAGGGTTTGGTGGGCATTGACCTTGAGTTTTGAAGTTGTAGTTCACCTACATCCAGAGAGCACTGTGGACTCAAACAATGATGGATATGGGCCAAACTTGGCATGAATACTCAATATGTTCAATTGTGAACACTGATGGAGTTTGGGGAAAATAGACCTTGACATTTGGAAGCTGTAGTTGATGGGATTTATAGTTCACCTACAATCAAAGAGCATTCTGAACCCCATCAACGAGAGAATTGGGCCAAACTTCCCACACAGAACCCCATGACAAACAGAAAATACTGTGTTTTCTGATGGTCTTTGGTGACTCTTCCAACATCCGCCTCACGACCCCCCCCCCCCCCGGGTTTCGGACCCCCAGGTTGAGAAACGCTGTTCTTGGACAATGTATTTGGATATTTTACAGGATCCCATTTACAGAATGAAACTTCAGATTTTGCAAATGCATGCACATTTGGTGTTTTGTCTGCTTTCTCTTCATCCAGGACAGAAGCCTTGGGGATCTCCTATGGAATTTCCTTCTTCATCTTTCTCCTCCTCCTCCTCACCTGTTTTTCTGGACACTTGGCAGTAAGTCATCTTGTTTTTGTCATTATACTGCTGGACATTTCTATTTCAGAAACAGATAAAAGAGATGATTGGCCAGAACTAACAAAATGAAGTTCAATGGGGCAAATGCAAGAGACTCCACTTAGGCAGAAAAAATTAAATGCAAAGTTACAGAATGGGGGACGCATGGCTCAAGAGCAGTACATGTGAAAAAGATCTTGGAGTCCTCATAGAGAGGAAGGTGAACATGGGCCAACAATGTCATGCAGCAGCTAAAAAATCCAATGGGATTTTGGCCTGCATAAATAGGAGTCTAGTACCTAGATCCAGGGAAGTCATGCTACCCCTCTATTCTGCCTTGATCAGACCACACCTGGAATCACATTGTGTCCAACTCTGGGCACTGCAATTGAAGGGAGATGTTGACAAGCTGGAATGTGTCCAGAGGAGGGCGACTAAAATGATCAAGGGTCTGGAGAACAAGCCCTATGAGGAGTGGCTTCAAGAGCTGGGCATGTTTAGCCTGCAGAAGAGAAGGCTGAGAGGAAACATGATAGCCATGTATAAATATGTGCGGGGAAGTCATAGGGAGGAGGAAGCAGGCTTGTTTTCTGCTGCCCTGGAGACTAGGATGCAGAATAATGGCTTCAAACGACAAGAAAGGAGATTCCACCTGAATATTAGGAAGAACTTCCTAACTGTGAGAGCTGTTCAGCAGTGGAACTTTCTGCCCTGGAGTGTGATGGAGGCACTTTCTTTGGAGGCTTTGAAGTAGAGGTTGGATGGCCATCTGTCGGGGGTGCTTTGAATGCGATTTTCCTGCTTCTTGGCAGGGGGTTGAACTGGATGGCCCACGAGGTCTCTCCCAACCCTATGATTCTATGATTCTAATATTCAATGTTGCATATACAATCAAATAAAACTCAATGCATCATATACATAAATACAGGTAAAAACTTATAAATACCATAAAACTGTTAAAACCATGATACATATTCCAGAAATTGTCATTTGTGTTGCTACAGTTATGGCAGTTCTATATTCTATAGTTCTATAGTTCAGGAGCACCTGATTGTTTGTCTAAGGGCAGGACCCTCTTTCCTCACCTCTCTGTCACAGGCCCAAATAAATAAATAAAAAATCTGAACCAAAACATGTTAGAATTGATGGAGCAATAAGAGGAACTTTGAATTAAAACAGGATTCTGGATCTTCTTCTCTTTTTATGTCTCCCTTTTTGGGCCAGAAGTGTTTCTTGAAAGGCCCAAAGATCTTCTACTGGGTTCCATCCATCTCGGCCAGTGTCTGCACCCAGCCGTGGCTACGGGTCTCTCTGGGCATCATCACCATCCTTGTGGTCCTCACCATGGCTGTTCTGAATTTGGTATGTCATCAAAACAGGGAGATTGTGAAAGACAGAACAGTGGAAATCAGGAGAAAGACTGAGCTGTGTGGGAATACATAGGAAGAAAACTGAACTTTATGATGTTTTTCAATGCAGGGACGAGTATAAAATGAATTTATTGGTTCTTTCTGGAGGCAGACTGTAATTTGGAAGCATGAAAGTTAATTTGCAGTCTGGATTCCAAGACCAACAATTTCGCTGTGTGGGAGCTGAATCAATACTTTAAAAAAGCATTAGTAACATCTTTATTGGGCCACAGAAGTAATAACTACTAAGCATGGGCAATCCATGGCTCTAAATGGTTCTAAAGTACTTACAAAACTAAGGGACGCTGGTGCTTTGCTTCTAAGGTGTTGCTAAAGTTCTGGTGGTGAAAATTTCAGAACTCTAACAAAAAATTTCAAAATTTCATTAGATTTGCCAAATTTGGTCCAGTGAATGAAAATACATCCTTCATATCAGATATTTACATTATGATTCATTAACAGTAGCAACATTACAGTTATGAAGTAGCAACGAAAATAATGTTATGGTTGGGGGTCACCACAACATGAGGAACTGTATTAAGGGGTCGTGGCATTAGGAAGATTGAGAAACACTGATCTAGAGAGTTGTAGAGAAGTGTTCTCTCTAGATATCCCTAGGTTCTTCACAGTGACTTGGTGCTCAACTTCCAGCAGATATTGACCATACAATCACACTGGAGGACTTAGAGATTCTTATGGAGAACACATTAATTAAATGTGTTGATAATCATATCTGCAAAAGTGACATCTACAAATGTCAAAGAGTGATTATTTAGAATTCCTAACTAGAAGGTTCTAGACCAATCTGTGGGTCCCCAGCAGGCTCGTAGCCAGGATTTTGATTCAGGGGGTGCTGAGTTTGATTCGGGGGGGGGGGGGTCTGAGTTTGATTCAAAGCGGGGGGGGATCTACCCTAGCAAACCTTTTGTATCATCCCAATAGCCCTGTGCATATGGGATATATTGAGCATGGTGATCAGATCATGATATGAATAAACACAACAGTGTAAATAATGTACCAGTAAGGCCTTCTCGCGGACCACCCTGAGAATTTCGGGGGGGGGGGGGGAGCTGAAGCCCCTCAAGCCCCCCCCCCCCCCGGCTACATGCCTAGTCCCCAGTTGTTTTGATCTTCAACTTCCAGAAATCCTAACAGCTGGTAAACTGTTAGGGCAAGAACAACAATTCTAGACCCTTATATTGAACTATCTCACTCAAGTTCCCCAGAGAGGTCAAACAATCTCACAAAGTACAAACTCCAGGATTTTTAGACCTTGAGACATGTCTGTTAAAGTGCTATCAAAGGGCTTGTGTAATGCAGGTACTACCCTCTCATGGATCTGAGCCACAGTATACTCTTCTTCTGCTCTCTTGTTCTTGAGCAACTCCAAGTATTTTATGTGTGCCTTGTAGTATCTCTTCTAATACTCTTTTTCTATCACCTTTTCTTAGTTCTTTATGCCAGAGGCCTTGTGTCATTCAAAACCACAAAATTTCACCATAGATGGTATGAACATCACACAAGAATTTATTCCCGCCGACAACCTCTTCTGTGTTCCAGTAAGTATGTGTCCTTCTGAAAATACAGCAGGGACAGTGGGAAATCTCGGGGGGAAAATATTCCGCCCTCAAGCAAATACCTGTCTAGGTGTCTCTAGATCAGGAGTCCCCAAACTAAGGCCCCCTAAGGCCTAAACTTTAGACTTAGGGTCACCTTAAATCTGAAACAACTTGAAGACACACAACATTGCTAATTAATTAGACTATCTCATCAGCCAAAAGCAGGTCCTCAGTTCCCATTAAAATACTGGTACATTTATGTTGGTTTAAATTGTTCTTCATTTTAAATATTGTATTATTCATTCATGTTGTTTTGCACTACAAATAAGATGCGTACAGTGAGCATAGCTATTTGTTTTTTCAGACTATAGTGTGCTCCCCTAACAGTCTGAGGTACTGTGAACCAGTCCGCAGCTTAAAGAGTTAGAGGATCCTTGCTCGTGGCCCTCCAGGGCAAAGTTATGGTCAACTTTGCCAAAGGTGGACTAGAGAATTGCACTGGAGGACATAGGCCCCTTCTACACTGCCATATCAAAGCCAGATTATCTGCTTTGAACTGGATTATATGGTGGTGTAGACTCCTAAAATCCAGATCAAAGCAGATAATGTGGATTATGTTCTTTGATAATCTGGATTATATAGCAGTGTAGAAGGGGCCTTAGAGATTCCTGGAGAGGAGTTCTTCTTTTCTAGTAGAAGTTGAACATAGAGTTATCCTGGAGGATCTAGAGCAATGTTTCTCAACTGAAGGGTTGCAAGGGGGTGTCAGAAGGGTCACCAAAGACCAACAGAAAATACAGTATTTTCTGTTGGTCATGAGGGTTCTGTGTGGGAAGTTTGGCCCAATTCTATCCTTGGTGGAGTTCAGAATGCTCTTTGATTGTTGGTGAACTATAAATCCCAGCAACGACAACTCCCAGATATCAAGGTCTATTTTCCCCAAACTCCACCAGTGCTCATATTTGGGCAAATGGAGTATCTGTGCCAAGCTTGGCCCAGATCCATCATTGGTTGAATCCATAGTGAACTACAATTCCAAAACCCACCAAACCCTTCCAGTATTTTCTGTTGGTCATGGGAGTTTTGTGTGCCAAGTTTGGTTCAACCCTATCATTGGTGGAGTTCATAATGCTCGTTGATAGTAGGTGAACTATAAATCCCAGTACCTACAACTCCCAAATGACAAATCCCTCCCAACCCCACAAGTATTCAAATTTGGGCGTATCAGGTATTTGTTTCAGATTCAATCCAGTGAATGAAAATACATCCTGCACACCAGATATTTACATTACGATTCATAACAGTAGGAAAATGACATTTGTGAAGTAGCAACGAAAATAATTTGATGGTTGGGGGTCACGACAACATGAGGAACTGTATTAAGGGGTCACGGCATTAGGAAGGTTGAGAAACACCGTCCTAGAAGAAGAAATGCTAGACAGACTTGTAATGCCCACTTCATTGGGGTCACACCATAAGGAAGGTTGAGGAACACTAATCTAGAGATCTTTAGATCAAGCATATTATTAAAATCAAATCAAATCCACAAATATTAATCCCATAATTATGGAGAGGCAACTATATTGGTAAATTGGTGTTGCTGATGGATAGTGCTTTTTCTAACAGCCAACTGTCTGTTTTTCTTTCTGCACCACTTTCCTCTCCCTCCAGTACTACATCTACTGTTGTATCTTGGGGTTCCTCTCATGTTCCCTCTTCCTGCACATGAACTTTGAGCTCAAGCTGACCATGTTGGTGCTCTGCCTCATCATCTACAATGTGTTGTTCCTTCAGACCCACTCCTGGCTCTCTGATTGCTATGTTTCCTTCCTGTATCCCAATCAGACAGCTCTCAGGTAAGGAGTTCTCGCAAAGCCTATAGCCTACTCCTTGTGGAAGGAGAGAAATGAAGGTCAGGCTGCCAACAATCTCCTGCCTTAAGGGTTTCCAATCACTGAACTGTACTGACTCTCATTCTGATGGACCACAGTAGGAGTGATGCAAAAAGGGCAGCCAAAAGATTATCAAAGGGCTTGACCTTACAAAGAAAAGGTCCTTGTGGTTACTGTTGCAGAGATGAAAGCCAAGATAGAGTGGTGGTTAAAGACTAGAACTGAAACTTGTCAGATTCACGTCACCACCAAATGATGAAACTCACTGTGTGATAGATTTCAGGGATGGAAATACTCTTCTTCAGTTCTCAGGAAAAAGGGGAGAGGAATCTCACAGTGAGAGCACTATCTTGAAAAGTGCTAGGCTTGGTCTTCTATTAACATGACAGAATCTGTGCAATCCATGGTTGGTGTATCATGCTATGGTATACAGATAGATAGATAGATGAAGCCCCTGGTGGTGCAGTGGGTTAAACTGAGGAACTGCTGAACTTGCTGATTGAAAGGTCACAAGTTCGAATCCAGGGAGTGGGGTGAGCTCCCACTGTTAGCCCCAGCTTCTGTCAACCTAGCAGTTCAAAAACATGCAAATCTGAGTAGATCAATAGGTACTGCTCCGGCAGGAAGGTAACGGCACTGCAGTCATGTCAGCCACATGATCTTGGAGGTGTCTATGGACAACGCCGGCTCTTCGGCTTATAAATGGAGATGAGCACCACTCGGGCATGACTGGACTTTATGTCAGGGGAATACCTTTACCTCTGCCTATATATATATATATATATATATATATATCCACACCCTATCTCAGAAACAGCCCTCCTCTTGGTTGAGAGGCCGGCTGACAGGCTAGCCTATAAATATCCACTAGGGCTGGGCGATTTCGTTCGTTAATTTCGTAATTCGTTATTAATTCGTTATTTTTTGATAATGAAGCGATATTGAACCACTCAAGAGCAACTAAAAAACGAAACAAATTTTTCAATTTGTTTCGTAATTGTTTCGTAATTGTTTCGAAATCGTTTTGAAATCGTTTTGAAATCGTTTCGAAATCGTTTCGTTATTATTTCCGCATGTCTGGTGCAAGTTTTAGGGTTGCTGTTTGTTTTCTCAGTGAAAAAAAAATATAATTATCGCACCAACAGTCAACAACAGAGGGAGAGGGAAGCTTCAGAAGTTCCCCCTGTCCCATTTGGAGGTTTTTTTAGCGTATAGCGCGATCGCGTCTGCCATTAACAAATCGATTTGTTATTGTTTCGTAATTGTTTCGTAATTTCCAAAATTTCGTAAATTTCGAACTTTTTTAAAGGAAAATTTTGGAATTCTTTTAAAAATCGAAACGCAAAACCCCCCTAAAAACGAATCGAGTTAAGAAACATTTTTTTCCGTGGTTGCCCAGCCCTAATATCCACACCCTATCTCCCCGAGGGGACTCAGCAGATTACAGAATACATATATGGCAAAAATGCAATGCCGTTATACAATTAACATACAATACATAGATAGAGGTAAGGTTTCCCTCTTTTTCATCTCTGGCATCTGGAGGCTGTACTCAACTCGGCCATGGGGAGGTGCTGCTGTTCCATTTTTCATGTTGAGGAGCCTGTTGTCCGTGGACGCCTTTCTGATAGAATTGCTGGCCTGTCTTCGGGGTGCCTTTTATCTCTCTCTACTTATTTATCTACTCACATTGCTGTTTCTGAACTGCTAGGTAAGCAGAATCTAGGGCTGATGGTGGGAGCTCACCCTGACCCATGGCTTTGAACTGGAAAGAGTTTCTGCAGCTGGTGGCTTAACCTGCAGTGCTGACCAGGCCCCTCCCCCCCCCAACTCGGTTTGGTCCCAAGAGCTCCTTGTGGATACAGAAATCTGTAGGTTCTCAAGTCCCATTATAGACAATGATGTACTAAAGAACTGTCCCTGATACAAAAAGGCAAAAACAAATTTTGCCTTTTGGATAATCGAAAAAACCTTTTCAAGCCATGAATGGTTGATATGGAGATCCAACTGTTGAACCAGACACTGTCCTTTGCAGCCTTGGAGCTTGACTCTAAAATCCTAGGTCCTAGGAAGTCTTGACTTGACAAGTGGGTCAGCCTGACCTACCTTCAAAAAGTTGTTGTTACCAGAAACAAACCGAGTAGTGAAGGGACATGGAACACACTGCACGAAAACAGGGATATAAATGTTATAAATGTAAGTTTAAAGAGTATGACAGATCAGAATATGATGGGTGTTTACAAAATTATACACTTTTTGCTGTTGTGATGCTGACTGTTAGCTTTGCTAGCTTTATAAGGAGGTTTGATACATTCATGGAGGAGGCAAGGCAAGGCAAACCAATGACTATAAAATCTGATGGTTACACAGAGAGCTGAGAAAACACATGCGGCTAATGTTGTCATGCTTTACCTAAGGCAGTTTCTCAACCTGGGGGTTGGGACCCCTGGAAGGATCGTGAGATGGTTTCAGAGGGTTTGCCATAGACCATCAGAAAAAATATGTTTCTGATGGTCCTAGGAATCCCTTTGACAGCAAAGTCTGAAGATCCTTCTGCCTGTCCTCCTCTTCCTTTTTGGAAACAGATGGAGAATCCTCCCACCAAAAGCCTGTTACGCAGCGATGTGTTTTGCCCAGCATCCCAATGCCCAAAGCCCAAATGCAAAAGACCAGAGTAAAAGTGAAAAGTACAAGCATGGAGTTTCAGCAGGAGATGCTGATAGAGAGAGCTTCTGGAGAGCCTTTTCTCTGAGGAGACCTATGGACAAAGGCTTTGCTCTGGAGAGCAGTTTGGAGAAGCTACTCTGAAGGAGGCTATATGGTGAAATAGCTATTTACTTCAAGCTTTTTACCCAGCAGGGATGCTGGGCAAAACACGTCGCTGAGTAACAGGTTATGGGCCCAGGCATGGCCCAGACTAACCCAGTTTAACCCAGCCTAGTCCTTATTTTTGTGCAAAGACCACAGTTTTAGACTTTACTCTTGTTTTGGGACTGAACTCTGGAAGATGGATTCAGGGTTAAATTTGGCAGCATTCCCTACTGCCAGGTTGAATGGCAATAACTACTCCATGTGGAAGCTTCTCATAGAAAGTTACCTGAGGAGGAAATCTCTGTGGAATTGCATTTCGAACCCACCACCTCAAGTGCTCTGCTGTAAGGACTTTGTGATTGGCTGGCCTCTCAGTCAGCCTCTCAACCAAGAGGAGGGCTGTTTCTGAGACTCCAAGCAGAGAGGGGAGAGCAGGCATGCTTGGCACATGGCAGCTTGGTGTGCATGTGCGGGTGAAGGAGAGTGTGTGAGGTTGGAGGGAGGCTCGCAACAGTGAGTACCTTCAAGGCATGGGGGCTTTGTGTAGGAATGTAGCATGGAGGATTTTGTGTGGGAATGTAACAACAAAATAATTGAATGGTTGGGTATCACCAGAACATGAGGAACTGTATTAAGGGGTTGTGGCATTAGGAAGGTTGAGAAACACTGCCTTGAGGGTTTCTATGTAGCATCTCTAGATTTGGATTGTGCAGCGAAAATTATCTAGGTCTTGGGAACTTTTAGACACTGTTTCTTTATTGCTAATTGGGGCAGATCATAACCAACAAGATCATATCTTACTTGTTTTGAAGCATATCTTCAGGAAATTACTGAGCTCATTTCACAATGAGAGAATTTATGGATCTCACTGCCACATAAAGTGATAATGACCACAGGCCTTTGATGAGTTTGTGTTGTTGTGTGTTTCTCTCAGGAGAGATCTGAATGATGTATGATGGTCCAGGTGTGAGACCCCACGTGTGATGTTCTCCTCTCTTTAATCCTCCACATTCAGGCCCGGCGTGCTGAAGGAACCCAAGGTGATGGGAGCATTCTCATTCTTTGTCTTCTTCTTCACACTCTTGGCTTTGGCGAGGCAGGTAAATTCATTTCCTGTCCCAGTTTGGGACATATTCTGCATTCTGAGTCCTCTCCGGGGTTGAGATAGAGCAGGGTAAAAATGCAGCAAATAAATAACTAGATAAATAAAAATGTGTGTGTGTGTACAAAACAACATTTGGGGCAGAATACAATATTATCTGGATGAAAAACCCTATTTTCTGGGTCAAAAGCATTTCTGTGCAGAAAACAAGTTTTCTGCACAATAAGTCTAAAAAAGATTATGCTCTCAGTTAGGGCAAAACACACACTAAAGACTCAACCCAAGTGCAAGGCTGGCTGTTTCCATGGTATGCAGTGGCTTCCACTGCATTATAGGGCAAAGTTGAGGAATGCTCTGGATTTTCATGTAAACTCCAGAGTATCCTGGAACATGTGGGCACCCTGGACAACAGGATTCAGCCTGATCCCCTGTCCAGACTGGACAATGGTGCTATCACTCTTTCCCTTTGCTCACCGGTGCAGCCAAAGTGGATTGATCATGTCCATATTGCTGCCATCTCCTACATTAATGCTTTCTGATCACTGAACTAAATTGACTCCTGTTTTGGTGGATCACCATAGACGTGGTGCAGAAAAGGGCATCCTAAGATGACCATTATCCCCATGGTTATGTAGTAGTGACTAGGACTGTGCATTGATCAATTTTTAAAAACAGGCTCTGGGCGTTTTGTTTGTTTTGGACAGCCGTAACAGCATGGACGTTGCCACCATCTTTGTTTCGGCTGCAATAGACAACGCGGCTGCCAACCACAGCTACTCTTGGTTTCATTCAGCTACACGTGGAGTGCGGAGAGGCAGCCGCGTGCCCACACAGGGTTTTCCTGTGAGCCCTACCTGTTGAGCCAATCAGAACAGAAGAAAGCCATGATGTGCCTTTTAGCCAAGCTGGGCCTCCATTTTAATGTTGCAAGCAGGATTCTGTTAGAGACAGATTGATCAGAACATCTGGTGATCTAAATTCTGAGCGCCGCTTGCAGCTCTGCATTGCTTGCCTAGCAATAAATAAGCATTTCCTTTCTACACACTTAAGAAACAGTGATGGTGCCCTTCATACAACACAAGCTTCAAATGTGGGGTAGAGGTATCTTGCCATTTCTAAAGCCACTATAAAATGAGGAGGTATTTTATCTCTTTTTTTTAAAGAATGGCTAGCTAAGGCTCTTTCAGATGGTGTGGCTTCCACTGAAATAAGTATTTTAAAAGGGGGCCTTAGCTTTTTTTGAAAGGGTATTGAGGAGAAACAATGCCAGAAAAGGTGGTTTCTTAAATCTGGTGCCTTAAATCCAGGTGCTATTAAAGGATATACAGATAAAGGATCCCAGAAAGGGTGGTTTCCTAACTCTGATGCCTTAAACCCAGGTCTTATTGAAGGATATAGGAAGAAAGGATCCCAGAAAGATAGCTGAATTGCACATCTCTAGTAGTGATGGGAGCCAGTGTAGTGTGATGGTTAGAGTGACTTGGTTGTCTGATTCCCTGGCTGTTGTGGGTTCCTCTGCTAATATTGAAACGGGGCAGGTTTGCAACAGGCAAGAAGGAAAGGGATGATCATCTCTGTCCTTCTTCCTGGTTATGTGGGTATTCCGTTCTGATATCAGCAGAGCAAGAAAGAGGAGAGGTTGCTGGTAATCGTGGTGGCATTCAGGCTGTGCCAATGGAACAGATGCGTTCTTGGGCTGTCTGAAAAAGTACACTCCTGGGCATATTTGCTTTTGGCTAAACTGCCTGGTGTAGATGAACTCTTTTTCTCAAATGTGCTACAAAATCCCTTCACATATTGGTATTCCACACCAGGTCTGGCCAACCTGTGGAACTCCAGGTGTTTTGGACCTCAACTTCCACAATTCCTAACAGCTGGTAAACTGGCTGGAATTTCTGGAAGTTGGAGGCCCAAAAACCTGGAGCGCCACAGATTGGCCAGATCTGTTCCAGATTAATGCTGCTGTGTCTTTGAATACTATTTTCTTTGTGGGTGGGATATCTATTTGCTTTTGCATGCAATGCAATAAAACATAGTTTCCTGCCCTCTTTCTAGGACAGATCTCTCTCTCCTTCCCCCACAGACAGCCTTTCCTCTTTTGACTGTGGCTTTGAACAGTTGTCATTCTGGCAAGCATTGGCCCAGCAAACTTATTGAGGTTGATGTACCTGAGTGGTTAAGGAGATACATGTTCTCATTTTTTTCTGTTTGTGGTGTGGATTCTTATCTTGGTTATTGTTTATTTCGGGGAAATGAGCATCTCAGCAGAAAGAACAATGCAAAAAGTTGCCACCTCAGCCCTTGTATCTCTGTTTAAGAAAGGATCAGGTCTTGAGGAACATCTTCTGCTAGAGACCTGGGTTGCTTGATAGGGAAATCTTGTGGTAAGCAACTATGGAGGTGCTGCCCCAATATTTTGACCCAATATTTTGTTACGCAGGGCGTGTTTTATTCCAGCGACCTAACGCCCAAAAACCCAGATGCAAAATAGTCTCAGATCAATAGTCAAAGTGAACAGAAAATATTTACTCTCTTAACTTTGCAGATATGAAACAAAACTGGCAACGCTGCACATAAAAATCAGCAGTGCAACATATTTACACAGTCTTTGTAATATGCATAAAATAGAGCATCTTCTAAGCAGCAAATGGAAAATCAAAACAACCTGAAGTAAATAGCCATTTGACCATCAGCATCTCCTGCTGGTACTCCACACTGGTGAAACAAAACTTCAGCAGCAGCTCACCAGATATCCAGCACCCACCAGCACCCACCAAATTGTATTCAAAAAACCTCAAACAGTTATAGCCCCTTGGGTGTGGCACAAGATTGCTACTTGACCTACTTAGTCAGCTGAACAAGATAATTACAAACAATAAGGTTTTTCTTCACACATATACCTGTGTCCTGCAAGGACTTACTGTAACATATTTGCACCCCAGCAGCTCCATGGAGTTGCCTGTTCCTTTTGTCCAGTCCCAGTTGACAACCTGGATGCAGCTCTTTGGATCAGCTGATGTTTCAGAACACTCTCCAAAGGCAGCCCCAAGGCATGTTCTACCATGGCCAAATCTGGTGGTAGTGGTGGTGGGGTCAGTTCCCAAGTCATCTGCTGCTTGTTGAAGGAGAGCTTCCAGGAATGAAAAAATGATGGTAACCAATTGGCATAGATATGGAGTTGATTCCAGGTGCATTTTGGTATTCACATGGGTTCTAGTATTGTACCCCAGTAGACAGGACCCATTGCAAACCTCATTGAACTGCAAATCTCAGAATTCCATAGGGAGAAGCTTTAACAAGCAAACCACCGAACAGTGCACAAGAAATGGCTATACACTACGGACATGCTTATTATTTATTCAGTGCTTTATGAAAGGAAATATCCCTGCCTGTAAGAATTCACAGTTTAAGATTCTCTCCCTCTCTATCTCAGAATGAGTATTATTGCCGCTTAGATTTCCTTTGGAAAAAGAAGTTCAAGAAAGAACGTGAGGAGATTGAAACCATGGAGAACCTCAACCGTGTCTTGCTGGAGAATGTGCTGCCAGCTGATGTTGCACAGCAGTTCATCCGCCAGAACCGGCGCAATGAGGTGAGCCTTGGAGCTTTGGTTACTAAAGCCTGGTGGTGGAAGCTCTGTGCCACATGAGATGTATCCCCCTCATTTAGTTTGGTTCTGCTGTTGGGTGCCTTTCAGATCTTTCGGACTTGTCATGACCCTATGATAACTCTAACATGGAGTTTTCTCATCAAGACTTGTTCAGAGGGGTTTGACATTGCCTTACTCTGCCTTGCTCTGAGGCTCGGAGAGAGTGAATAGCCCAAACTTGCCTAGGGAGTGTTTTTGACAGTCCATGTGGTCCCCACAAAATTAGACCCCAGACCTACTGCAGTTATCCATCTCAACAAGTGGTTCCCAACCTTTTTTTGACCAGGGACCACTTTGACCAGGGGCCATTCTCCAATATACTAATATTTATAACCAAAAGGGTTACAAATCAGTTTTTGGTCAACTTTAAATTTGGATTGATTATCTGGGGTGCTGATTCAAAAAATGGCATTAGATAGACCACAACAGCTCTAGTTTCGGATACAGAACATATGCAATCCAGTAGTGCTATCTGCTCACCCACAAAAAAAAAATGTTTAATAATCTAAAGCTGAGGACCCTAAGTCAGTGGTTCTCAGCCTGTGGGTCCCAGGTGTTTTGGCCTACAACTCCCAGAAATCCCAGACAGTTTACCAGCTGTTAGGATTTCTAAGAGTTGAAGGCCAAAATATCTGGGGACCCACAGGTTGAGAACCACTGCCCTAAGTCTAAAGTTTAGGGCAGAGGGTGGGTAAATGACCTTGGAGGGTCACATCTGGCCCCTGGGCCTTAGCTTGGGGACCCCTGGTCTGCAGGTCACAGCATCTCCCCATACCACTCCATGATTCTTCCTTATAGAGGCAGTTGGCTAGAGCAGTGTTTCTCAACCTGTGGGTCCTCAGGTGTTTTGGCCTACAACTCCCAGAAATCCCAGCCAGTTTAACAGCTGTTAGGATTTCTAGGAGCTGAAGGCCAAAACATCTGGGACCCACAGGCTGAGAACCATTGGGCTAGAGGTTTAAATAAAAATTTCTACTATCCAATTTTGGATGTGGAATCCTCTGAGGAACTAGGGTACTTTGGATGGACTTTCCCCATGCAGAGGTCTGAACTTGCCTCTCTTGCCCTTTCTCTGCCAGCAGGATTTGTATCACCAGTCTTACGATTGCGTCTGTGTTCTCTTCGCTTCCATACCGGATTTCAAAGAATTCTACTCAGAATCCAATGTCAACCATGAAGGACTTGAGTGCCTTCGTCTGCTTAATGAGATCATTGCTGACTTTGATGAGGTACCAGGAATTCAATTATTATTTATTATTATTTTAAATAATATCCCCTTCAAATTAAAATTCCTGGTTTGTTACAGATATCCTCTTGGTATCTAGGCATTTGGAGCAGGCTGTTATTAGCTGATAGCCATTTAAAAGGAGGGTATCCCGGGAAGATGTAGTCTTTGCAATGGTTAACTCAAATACAATAGGAGAGGGTGCTGATCTGAACCTAAATGATGGTAGAGGGTACAACGTTAGTGATCTTCCCCATTCACTCCTATAGCATGCTTTTGGTTGGCATTAACAATGGGATACAGGCCAGGGTATGTCAGGAACCAGCGGTATTTGTGTACACCAAGCCTGGCCTGCCAGTTATGTCCACTTACCAAATTGTCTAACTATATATAAAAAAGTTACCAATACATATTCACCTTGTGAAGGTCTAATGTAAATAGTAGCTTTTTGGACGAGTCACCTTTGAAGAAAAAATGCTCTGTTACTCAGGGTCCAAAGGGGATAACCAATGGACTAAGAAGCCATCTTTTATCTGTTTAAACAGCTTCTCCTGAAGCCCAAGTTCAGTGGAGTTGAGAAGATCAAAACCATTGGGAGCACATACATGGCAGCTACTGGCTTGAACATGGCAGCTGGCCAGGATAACCAACAGGTATGATCTTTCCTCTTTCAGGGTCAAACTGATGGAGGATTGAGGATTGCTAAAACTGCTCTCTTGTGGTCTTGTAAAAAGTGTACCAATAAGCATTACAATTTCCCCCTCATGTTAAGAGTATGTAGCAGTTTCTGAAGATATCATAATACAAAGCCTGAGATACAATAAAAATGGTCTCTGAAAGACCATTTTTATTTCTTGCCTTTGTTATAGAAACTGTATAACTTTGAAAATTGTAGTATTCTTGACATTAGTACATTTTTAAAGGGATGGATTTCCCTCCATACATCTTTAAAAGTGAAATACTACTCATTCATTTTTCCGGTGCAGATAATACCCATGAAATTTTGCACAGAATAATAGGCTTGTGCTTTTGGGCTGAACCATGATCTGTTTCTGTTGGCCTGATACCAGTAGATCCCCGTATCCATTTTCATGTGCCTCCTGAAATCGGGTGGGTAGCCGGATAGCCATTTTCGGTCCATAACCGAAATCGGCTAGATCTGGCCCATTGGCGGCAGTGGGGAACTTACAAGGCTCCCCATTCCATTCCTGGGAGCCTTTCCTTATTTTCCTTCAAGGGAGCCTGGGTGTCAGCAACAGGGTTAAGAAAGCACCCTATCTGACTTCCCACAGCTTCGCCTTCCATATCCTTCATTAAAACTTGGATTAAAAGCATCAGAGTTAAGAAAACACTCTTTCTATGATGCTTTCCCTTCTGTCTGTTGAGGAGACCGGGTTTAATGCTTCTTTAAAGCTGTTTCTACTCCAGAGGAGAGGCGCTACAAGCAGGCACACTCTTTCTCTCCTTGCAGCTTTCCAAGGGATTTTAAGGTGGCCCAGAGAATTTTATTTATTTATTTATTTATTTATTTATTTACTATTCTTATATACCGCTGCATCTCAAGCCCAAGGGCGACTCAGAGAAGGAAGAGCGATGACCTGGAGCTATCCTCCCTGGGTTTTCCTTTAAAAAAACCCTCTTTTTTCTCTTCAGCAGGCCCTGTCTGGAGTGGGCATGCTTCAGTCTGCTTTCTGCTTTGGGCTTAATGATTCCTTAAAGCTGTTTCTACTTTCCTACTCTAGAGGAGAGGTAATTAGGTGGTAGTAGTTTTCAGAGTATGAGGGTTTTCTTTTGGTTTGCTGGGAATAATAATAATCATCATCATGTTTGGAAGGAGAGGAAGGAGAAAAAAAAGCTAAACGGGTGACTCTCCCAAGCCCCCAAATCTGTCTGCGCACCTCACCCACCTGCCCCCAACTCCCAGTCAATCCCACTAAATTAAAAAACAACAACAAGAAAATCAAGGAAACTCAAAAAGATTAAACTGTGGTGTTGAATAGGGGAGGAGGATCCAAGATCGGCTGCCATGTGGTTTCCTTATGGACAGGAATCCACGATGGCTGGGTCCTTGCCATTACAGGTACCTGAAGAAGTTGGATTGGCTGAAGGAAACAGCTGAAAAGGGATCTGCACTCAAGCCTACAGAATAAATCCCAAACTGTGGTTATTCAGAAAGAAAAATGCCAAACTTACATGCCATTTCCTTGAAGAGTAAAATTAAGCAAGAATTACATAATTAAATGTGAACTTGTAGAAATCATGTGCTAGAACAGGAAACCTTCTTACACTTCTTCCTGTCCAAGAGGAAACAGTAACCAGCCCAGACAGCACGATGGGTCCAGATCTTGATAATATGAAGCTAAGGCATGGCTTGCCAACAGGCAGGGTTCAAGGGGTTGCATTGTCTCCCCAGAGGACCTTGGAGGGCTTTGTTCTTAGCCTCCCCTAAATGCCATTGTTTTTACGCTTTCCGTGTCCCCTAAGTGATGTTCTGGCATGTGCCCATGTTCTTGTCCATCTCTTGGTCATTTCACTCAATGAGACATCTTTTTCCCAACAAGAACGACCCAAAGGTTGACTTTTGGGTTCCTTCCTACAAGAAAAACAGCATCTCGAAGACCCCAAATGCCTGATAAAGACCAAAGCAGGTCAATTTGCATTACACAGCCTCTAGAAATTAGTTCTGTGGAGTGGGCCCGTGGGTTGGAAGAATATACACAGGGGATCGGCGGGTCCATGGGAATTTCAGGGATCCTCACACCCAACCAGGGTTCAGACAGGACTGGTGGGACCATGTTCTTGGTGCAAGGTAGGGGATTATGGGTTAGGTAGCTAGTTGGGGAAAGGAAAGGGGTGATAGTGGGGCTATTGGGAAATCCAAAGTTCCTGGAGGTTTATTAGTTAGGTGAGGGGTTTTTTTGGGGGGGGGGAAGGGAGGGGTCCAGGGAAACCCTGGCACAAAAGATTGCTGATGTGTGTGTGTGTGTGTGTGTGTGTGTGGGGGGGAGGAATGACGGGCCCTGGTATCTACAGTTTAAAGGCACACATTCCTTGGAGCCCGGCGGAGTCATGTTTTATATGTTTTAATTTGGTGTATTAGACACTATAAATGATAGGTTAGTCAATGCAGATCCTGTGTTGGGTCTACTATAGCTTTCTCTGGTCCCAGCTGGAGACCTATACTCAAATCTCTCCCCAGTCATGGAAACTCATTAGGTAGTGTTCAGAAAGTCACACTCTCTCAGACTTTCTTTTGGGTCCTCAAGTCAGAAAGAATAGTAGACACAAAATACACTCAGACATGCTTGACGGATCAGGTTGTGTTATAGGTGTCTCTATCCCATAAATGCTTCAGAGTTATCCAAATATAGGACTGCACCAGGCAGATCTGGATAGATTTGGGAGATGTCCAGCCTTCCCTCTTTGTTCTGGGGAGTTGGATGTAACTTTCCCCCAATATTCCCATGTCCATTTACTTTCTCCTTCAACTGAGGAAGAGCCAACTTTCCTTCCTTTTGGAGGTTTCTTTGCAATGTTCTCCACTCTTCAAGACACATAGAGAGAAGTCGTCAAGTAATGTGGTTTACACATAAATCTGTGCACTAAACAGAGGCTGGATGGCCATTTGTTGGTGTGGCTAGGGCAGTGTCTTCCTGAGGACCACACTTTTCTCCATCTCTGGTCTAGGTCATCAGTGGGGAACTCCTGTTTCTCCACATATTTTGAAACCGTATTTCCTTCAACCCAAGTCAATGACTAGGCTGATGGTGAACTATCATGTTCACCATTAATTTTCTGGATTAGGTAGGTATGGCAACATATAGTTCAGTTTATCTCCCTGGGTAGTTCCCATCCAAAGCTTCCATTTGAGTCCTGATATTTTCTGATATACCAGCTCTGAAGCAATAATGCCATAGCCATTCATGGTATTTTCATATGATAGATCCATGACAGTTTGTGGCTACATTTTTACTTCTCGTGTTTTGTTTCTCATGTGGCCATACATGTGGCTGCTTCTTCATTCTGTAACTTTCGTTCTAAGGGTTTCAAACCTTCAGCACCGATTGCATCTTGGTTTTACCATTTGCACAATGTCATCAGTGGTTTTTGTACATGGCACGATGGTGATGCATCATTTGTTCTTCGTGTTACCGAGAAAATGCTTCTTCTTTGCTATGAATACTCATATTTCCTGTGAGTTGCTTATCAGCAATTTCACAGTCATTTCCCAAGCAGCTCAATTGTATGCTAACCTTTAGTTTGGGGAGGGATCATTGTGACCCTTCCAGAATGACAAATCCCATCATCACAGACTCCAGGCCTGGAAATACCTATGATCACCACACCACAAAAGAGTGCAGCAATATAAACAAAAAGTTTATTGTAAAACATATAAAAAGCAAGAAAGGAAGATATATAACCCAAAAAGGTTTTGCAACAGGTGATAACCAAACAACAATCCAAATGTCTCATAAAGTTTCAGAGGTGACAAAATTCAGGAACAGCCAGCAATCACAAGTACAGCATAAGTCCGCAAGAAAGAAGGTATAACTAGTAAAAACTTAAACAGGAGTACATGAACAGAAACAGAAAACTTCCAGGATATTAAAATCCAAAACCAAGGCTTGACTTGAATCAGGAACGAGAGAACTCAGCCTTAGGTGCTCACTGTAATGCAGAATTGCCTGAGCAATGTAAACAGTTGTTGTTTAATAGACACCCATAAAAGCATTGTGTTTCCCATGAATTTTCACCTCAACTTTCCCACGTAATCTCTCAAAGTGACGTGATCTATTTTCGGCTCTTGTAAATGAAGGTAGGTCATTTCTCCTGGGAATCCTCCTTATCACTTAGCTCTCCACTCGATTCCTTATCTGCTGTTGCTCCTTCTGGCTCCTCTAACTGACCTTGAAGCCCTGCACTTTCCAAGCCAGTTTTCTCACAGAGAGAACCATCATTTCTCAGGCCTGAATTTCCGAGACTTGGGTCCATCACTTTGTGCCACAGGAAAGCCTACAATCTTCTCTAAATCATCAGTTAAACCATCAGCTTCTAGCTGATCTACAACAGTAGGCTGTCTTGGCTAGAGCCATGGGAGCTGGAGCTAAGCAACACCTGGGGAATGATAGTCCCCCACACCTGTCTTATCTGATGGTTCAGACTGATATTCATCAGCTGAAGTAACTGGGGTGCATCTACACTGTAGAATTAATGCTATTTGACACAACTTTAACTGCAATGGGTGAATGCTGAGAATTCCTTGGAGTTGTAATTTTACAAGGCCTTTAGTATTTTCTGCTTCAGTGCTGGTGCCTCACCAAGCTACAAATCCCATGATTCCATAGCATTGAGCTAGGGAAGTTACAGTGATCTCAAGCTGCACTGATTCTATACTGTAGATGCATCCTGGGGGAAATGGATATTTCATTTACGTGACATGATGTAGGGTTCCCTTTTCTGTTTAGGTAATACATAAAGAATGGATTACCATTGAAAATGGCTCAGAAGGCCTCAGATGCATTTGATTCCAACAATAGTTAACAACATTTTGGAAAGAACTAACCTCTTTGCAGCTCTTAGGAGTCCAGATTCTCCAAAAAGCCATGACTAATTATGACTAGATAGTTGGGATCTACATGTGTGGGCTTAGATCTGATCTTTGCAGCAGTAGTTTTCCATGATATTATTTGGTCATTATTCCAATTCTTGTTACCCACACATTTTTCTATATCAGCACTCATCTGATCACATTTTCTTTTTCTAGAGATCTCCCATTATCTCTGTGTCACTTACTTTTCTGCTCTGTTGATAGGAAAATACTGATTTATGTATTTGTGGGTGGTCTTTGCAGGATGTGGATCGGAGCTACACCCACTTGGGAACGATGGTGGAGTTTGCCATGGCTTTGGTGGCTAAGCTAGACATCATCAACAAACACTCTTTCAACAGTTTCAAGCTTCGTGTGGGTGAGTGTGAGTGAACCGAAAGTGAGCCATGAAAAGATACAAATCTCATTTTACATGTGGGTCTTTGCATCCTTCCTCACAATGTGATGCAAATAGATAAGATTTTGGTTTTTTTTGTAGGAGGGAAGCAAGAGGAAATGGAGCACTTTGGGGGGCACTGTCACTGACATAATCCCAAACATATTTTAGGCTGATATTGAGTTCTGAAAAAATGTTGACCTTTTACATTTGTAATATAAGTTAACCATATATAGCATGGATTTGTTGGCACCCAGGAAGCCAACTAAAAGCATTTTGTCCCTGGTTCTTGGCTTCAATGTATTTTAAGGGCATGTTGGCTTCAATGTATTTTAATGGGTTGAAAATCCATGTGTTGCTGAACTGCTGACCTGAAGGTTGGCAGTTTGAATCTGTGGGATGGGGTGAGCTCCATTAGCCCTAGCTCCTGTCAACCAAACAGTTTGAAAACTTGCAAATGGGAGTAGATAAATAGGTACCGCTTTGGTGGGAAAAGGCAAAGAAATGCTCCAAGCAGTCTTGCTGGCCAAACCAAAGGCGACAACACAGGCTCCCTGGCTTGAAAATGCAGAAAAACACCTTTCCCAGAGCCAGATATGAGCACCATCTCCAGAA
This sequence comes from Anolis sagrei, assembly GCF_037176765.1. Taxonomy (NCBI): domain Eukaryota; kingdom Metazoa; phylum Chordata; class Lepidosauria; order Squamata; family Anolidae; genus Anolis; species Anolis sagrei. The sequence goes on along the minus strand of NC_090026.1, from coordinate 12,712,835 downwards.
GCCGGAAATGAAAGGAGAAGCCTTTGCCTTGTCTGTGTTTGTGTGTCTCATTGTATGTGATTGTAAGGCATTGAATGTTTGTCTGTGTCTACTGTAAATGCTATAATCCACTTGAGTTCTGTAGGGGAGGAGGGCAGAATATAAATAAAGTGTATTGTTTAATAATAATAATAATAATAATAATAATAATAATAATAATATGGATCTTATTTTAAAAATTAATATATGATGAATTTATATCTAATGTTGAGTAGGCAAAGGGCAATACATGAGCTACATGAAGATACACACATACAATGGCCATTTAGACTCCCCTATTGTCCCTTTAAGTAAATCATTTTTTTCTCCTGAAACTATCCAGCCATACCCTTTTCCCCAAATTTTTTTTGGATGGAGGATGGGGATATGAATGTCATAAGCTCACTGTTACTACTGTTTGTTTGTTTATTTATTTATTTATTTACATACCAAGGGGGGGACGACGACTCAGGGTTGCCACACATAAGCACCGTACAATGCTATCATCATACAAATAATCAACAAATAATCAACAAATACATTAAAACATTAAAACAATTCATTAAAATAATAAATTACTCATGCCAGTTAAACCAAAAACAAGTCTGGGGTTAAGCATTCAATGTTGCAGTATCCAAGTCTTCTTTCCAATTGCCGCTGTCCACTAATCGAACGCCTGGTCCCAAAGCCAAGTCTTCAATTTTCTTTTAATAAACTGTTGCTTTATTGTATATTATTTTGATATGTTTATACTCACATGAGGCACTGAATGCTTGCCTTTTTGTATGTAAACCACCCTTAATCCTTTGGGGGAGAATGGACGGTCTGGAAATAAAGTTTATTATTATTATTATTATTATTATTATTATTATTAAAATTAAATCAATGAAAGGGATTTCCAGAGACGTATCCAGCTCTGTTCCTTTAGCTGGATGCGGACCACAGGGAACTCCTTCATGAAGATTACACGCTAGGCTGAGAAGAGCCATCATTGAATCCAGAAGATTGATAAATATACTTAAGCCACATCACCCTCAAGCAATGATCCTGAAGGTTCCAGCTTCTTGGTGCCTCTAATGCAGTGGTTCTCAACTTGTGGGTCCCCAGATGTTTTGGCCTTCAACTCCCAGAAATCCTAACAGTTGGCAAACTGGCTAGAATTTCTGGGAGTTGTAGGCCAAAACACCTGGGGACCCACAAGTTGAGAACCACTGTACTGTATTCTGCTAGAGGACCACAGTTGGACTCTTCTCCAGTCACCACAATCCATGGGAGAGAGGAAAGCAGGAGTTCAGTAGCACTGACGTGGGTTTGGTTGGATGATTGTGAAGACCTGCTCTAGTTCCACCTGATGAAACAGTCCCGTAGTCGATCTGATAGCTTTAATGTAAGGCCAGAAACCAAACAATTGTTCATTTGGACTTTTCACAGTTATCCTTCCATGTACCATTCACCCAATCTTGATTTTGAGGTCTAATGATATGCTAGTCTTTAGTCCTCCTGAAGAATGGTTGTAGGACTCAAACTGATAGCTTGGTCTGATTCATTGCTGTAGATCCCTGTGAGTTCACAAGTGACCTAATCACTAGAGGAGAAGGTGACATAGATTGGTATTTTGGTATGTAAAGTCATCTCGAGTCCCCTTTAGGGTAGAGAAAGGCGGGATATAAATAGAGTAAATAAATGAATAAATAATAAATATTTTGGGGTATAATTTTGACTTATCATTTGCTTAGTTTGAATTGAATTAAAAAAAAAAGTTCATTTTGACCACATAGCTGTATAACCTACATATATGTGCTCTATCCCTATGGTATTTTCCCCCAGGCATGAATCATGGCCCAGTTGTAGCTGGAGTGATTGGAGCTCAGAAACCCCAGTATGATATTTGGGGGAATACGGTGAATGTGGCCAGCCGGATGGAGAGCACAGGTGTGCTGGGGAAGATACAGGTAAGGTCTTTAAAACAAGCATTTGGGAACTGAGTGGATTAGTTACTGTTAGTGCCTTGATTGTGCTTTTCCTGCACAGCAATCCCCAATATTCTTCCCCAATATTCCTTTAAGAAGACTATCGCAAGTTCCCAATCTTCATTAAAACTCTTTAATGACTCATCTTTAATTAAACTGGTTATTTTTCTCCCATCTTTGCAATATCACATAATTTCATCAGCTGATACATCCCTTTCAAGGGGTGATAGTAAAATAGAGTCTCCATGTACAAAGACATTGCATTTCTGAATATACTCAGATCCGTTGGAAGGGGCAAACTAAGGCCCCATCTACACTGCAATATACAATTCAGATTCTTTGCTTTAAATTGGATTGTATAGCAGTGTCTGGTGGTGCAGCAGGTTAAACCACTGAGTTGCTGAACTTGCTGACCAAAAGGTTGGTAGTTCAAATCCGGGCGGTGGGGTGAGCTCCCAGGGCCGTAGCCAGAAAAAAAATTCAGAGAGGGTTGAAAATTTGGGGGGAAGGGGTTGGTTGAAAATTTCGGGCGGGGGGGTGGGGTTGAAACCTGCCTCCTAGCTCACACTGAAGCCAAGAGCACAGCAGGGGGCAGAGCAGCCTTCAATAGCCTGCAGCTCCACCCCTGTCAACCACCTCCACCAAGTCTGGCCTCCTTAATGAGAGCATTCAACACACACACACCCACCCCAACTTGGTTGCTTTGCTACATCGGCTATTGTTGCAAGTAATGACAGTATGAATAAATTTATGAATAAATAATTGAGATAGTGCTTGCAGTTCTGGAGGGACTCTTAATTTTTTGTGTCTCATAGACTTAGCATGGGGATTTGGTTAACTAGTTAAAATTCATGAGTAAACCAGGTTTTTTTTAACCTGAAAAATTTTGGGGGGAGGGGGTTGAACCCCTAACCCCCCCCCCCCGCTACAGGCCTGCTGTTAGCCCCAGCTTCTGCCAACCTAGCAGTTCAAAAACATGCAAATGTGAGTAGATCAATAGGTACCGCTTCTGCGGGAAGGTAATGGCACTCCAAGTAGTCATGCTGGCCACATGACTTTGGAAGTGTCTATGGACAAGACCAACTCTTCAGCTTAGAAATGAAGATGAGCACCAGCTTTACCTTTATGGCAGTGTAGACTAATATAACCCAGTTCAAATAAGATAATCTGGATTTTATATGGTAGTGTAGATGGGGCTTAACCATTGGCTGACTTGCATGCCTAATTCCTAAATCTATAGGGCTGACAACAGTGGGAAATAATGAACTACTCTAGATTGTTTTAAGCCTGATCCAAAAGGGCTCTTCTGATATGGTTTTCTAAGAGGAACCAAGATTTGGCTGGATTTCTCTGTTTTTCTCTAGTATTCCATTCACTTCTATGGTCTCTTCTTTTTGTTCTCATAGGTCACAGAAGAAACAGCGAAATCCTTGGAGACCCTGGGTTATGCTTGCTGTTTGCGTGGCGTTATCAAGGTGAAGGGCAAAGGTCAGCTGCGGACATACTTTGTGAATACAGACATGGCTCGACCTGGATCCCAAGGGCCAATGCTGAGCTGACTCCTACTGAATGAAACTGTGGCCTGCACCAGACGCTTGCGGGCTAGACATTTCTTGTGAATGGTTGCAGCCCTTCCTCGTGGCACTTGAGGGCAGCACAGGACTTGAGTGACCGCTCTCTCCTGCGATTTCATGCAAGCCTTTGTATTTGTGGCCCCTATCATAATGAAATGTCAGGAGGCAATGAAGAAACGTCAACATGCATTTCATACATAAGATAAGTGACAGAGGAACTAAAGAGGAAATTGCCTCTCCTGAGGACAACCTTACCACCAGTGGAAGCCTTGGCCAGTGTGCCTCCATTTTTTTCCTGTTATGAAAATAGGTATGGAAATAATATTTGTAAATATTTTTTTTAAATGCTTGAAAGACTTTTGTTTTTCCAAGTGTGGAGAAACTACCAAGAAGAATCCTAGATTGAAAAGTATCTTCGGATTTTATTCAGAACAGAAATCAGCATTTTCTGTGCAGGATAAAGCATTTTCGTCATGGAAAATAATATTTGAACACAGAAATATTTATCCCTGCAGAAAAAGCAAATTGATCACATATGAATTTTATGCAGAATAAATCCCCAATTACAACATTTTCTGCAATGCTGAAACAGCTGGAAGTCCTTAACTAATTCTAGCACAACATATCTACCCAGGGCCAAATATTCCTACGCAAGGAGGCAAAAGATGGGATTCATTGCCAGAATCAGTCATCAAAAGTGTCTCATGATTTATTGAGATTTCCCCCCTTTGCTTGAAAGGAGGAGGAGAAAGAAAAGGAGCCAAGCTGGATCCACAGAAACTACAACTGGTGTATATAAATTCGTGAAGGATTAAATGGTTTTACCTATTCTATTTGTAGATAATAACATGTTGTATGTGATTATTCTCATGGTTTTGGTTTGACTTTGCTCTGACTTCATCGATACTTGGGGAACTGTTGGCATTTGCTATTCAGGCACAGCAATGTTTGGGATGTGAATATTTCATCCTTCCTACCATTTTTATTGCTCGTTTAGTGCAGAAAAGAATGGTAGGAATTGTGCAGCTCAGTAAAAAAAACTGAGCTTATTTCCTCAGTAGTAGTAGTAGTAGGCAACAGAGAAAGCAGAAGGTTAGGAATAAATTTGTTACTCTTGTATTGTCGAAGAACAATCACCTCTCAACAAAAGATTGCTCCAGGCACTGCCAGGCTATCAAATGCTAATCAAGGTGGTCAGTTGAAACATTCATACCTAGCTCCAGCAGACAAGAGTCCTTTGTCCCACCCTGGTCTTTCCACAGATATATTTTCCTAGTTCCAACAGACCTCACTACCTCTGAGGATGCTTGCCATAGATGCAGGCAAAACGTCAGGAGAGAATGCCTCTAGAACATGGCCATATAGCCCGAAAAAACCTACAACAACCCATTTGTTACTCTTGTTGTGTACCTTCAAGCGGTTTCCAATTTGTGGCAATCCAAAGGTGAATTTATCATAGGGTTTTGTTGGCAAGATATCGTCAGGGAAACCTAATCTATGGACATTAATTGTGGTTTCAGTTCTTTGATTTGTCCAAAGTGTGGTTGTCCTCGACTTCCTCTGAGGCTGAGTGAGGTACTGCCTTACTTGTATCCTCTTGGACCTGGAAACAGTAGTTTGGAGAGGCACTTTAATATAATAATATACTTTATTTATATTCTACCCTATCTCACCGAGGGGACTCAGGGCGGATTACAAACATTCAATGCCATTATACAATGAACAAAGGCAGACAGTACATAGACAGAGGTAAAGACTTTGCATCCTTTTCCATCTCCGTCATCTGAAAACTGTGCTTGCCTCCAGCCACAGGGGGCAATGCAGTACCTATTTATCTACTCTCATTACTGTTTGGAGCTCCCGGTGGCGCAGTGAGTTAAATCACTGAGCCGATGAACCTGCTGATTGAAAGGTTGCAGGTTCAAATCCAGGGAGCGGCATGAGCTCCTGCTGTTAGCCCCAGCTTTTGTCAACATAGTTAGAAAATATGCAAATGTGAGTGCATCAATAGGTAATGTTCTGACGGGAAGGTAACGGCACTCCATGCAGTCATGCTGGCCACATGACCTTGGAGGTGTTTATGGATAATACCATCTCTTCGGCTTAGAAATGGAGATGAGCACCACACCCCAGAGTTGGACATGACTGGATTTAATGTCAGGGAAAAACTTTACCTGCTGTTTTCAAACTGCTACGTGAGCAGAAGTTCAGCTGATGGTTGGACGCTCACCCCAACCCAGGCTTGAACTGTCGACCTTTCAATCAGCAAGATTTTCTGCAGCTGGGCCTTTAACCCGCTGTGCCAAACCTTTATAGGAGCTCGGTGGCTGAGAAGTCCTCGTGGACAACAAGTTAAACATGAGCCAACAATGTGATGTGGCGGCAAAAAAAAGGCAATGGGATTTTGGCCTGCATCAATAGGAGCATAGTGTCTAGATCTAGGGAAATAATGCTACCCCTCTATTCTGCTTTGGTTAGACCACACCTGGAATATTGTGTCCAGTTCTGGGCACCACAATTCAAGAGAGATATTGACAAGATGGAATGTGTCCAGAGGAGGGCGACTAAAATGATCAAGGGTCTGGAGAACAAGCACTATGAGGAGCGGCTTAAGGAGTTGGGCATGTTTAGCCTGAAGAAGGGAAGGCTGAGAGGAGATATGATAGCCATGTATAAATATGTGAGAGGAAGCCACTGGGAGGAGGGAGCAAGCTTGTTTACTGCTTCCATGGAGATTAGGACGCGGAACAATGGCTTCAAACTACAAGAAAGGAGATTCCATCTGAACACGAGGAAGAACTTCTTGACTGTGAGAGCCGTTCAGCAGTGGAACTCTCTGCCCTGGAGTGTGGTGGAGGCTCCTTCTTTGGAAGCTTTTAAACAGAGGCTGAATGGCCATCTGTCAGGGGTGATTTGAATGCAATATTCCTGCTTCTTGGCAGAATGAGGTTGGACTGGATGGCCCATGAGGTCTCTTCCAACTCTTTGATTCTATGATTCTGTAATTCTTCCTGGACTGCCAGTCCCATGATTCACTAGAATGGAAAGGTGGTACTTTAATGGATCATAGTGCTATAACTGTGCAGAATGAATGGGTACCAGTGACCTATGAATTTTACTTCAACACAGCTGAGAAGACAACTTATTTCATTGTTCACTGCAGGCAGCAGCTTATTATCTAGAGAAGTTCAAATTGTGGAACAGGTTGCAGGTATCATAAATAAATAATTGTGTAGCGGATCCAGGCAGGCTAAAGAGCCAGTGTGGTGTAATTGTTTGTGTATTGTGAGTAGGACACTCAGAAGACCTGGGATAGACTTGAAGGCACACAACAATATAGTCAATACAGTTCCTAAGGTTCCTCAAAACCTATTGAAACTTGTTTCTTGTTTATGGTTGCTTATGTTAAGCTACTCAAAGAACTGAGAACACAGGTAATGTATACTGAATAAATTTCTCCAGTCTCAGTTCAAGTGAGAAGATGTCTCCAAATACAGTCAATTCCATAGTGGGACTACAGTAAGGTCCTCAAGAAACAGTTATCATTTCCATATCAGTATGGTGGCAAACCCACTTTGAGTTTTAGTCTGAATGTTAAAGGAGGGCCCTTCCACACAGCCATATAACCCAGAATATCTAGGCAGATAATCTACAATATCGGTTTTGGATTGGATTATCTGAATCCACACTGTCATACAATCGAGTTCAATGTGGGTTGTATATAGTTGTGTGGAAGGGGCTGGGATTATCCAAGGATAGAAAGCCCAATTCTCCAAATAGGCCCAGCATATTTAAAGTTCAGACGAAAACTCAGAGCAGTTTCATCACTTCACTGTCTATGAAGTCACCAAACTCCAATGGTCAGAACACATTCAGAGTTTCTTACACACACTACAGTCAACACACATTTTCAGTGTCTCTTGTAACATACATGTTTTAATTATTAGTGACATGTAAAGAATGTATTTATTTTCCAATAAAATACAAAGTTTTATTTATTTATTTATTTATTTTGTATCAAAAGCATTGCATAAATTAGTATAAAACCGATAAAAATAGGAGCGCAGGTGGCTAAACATCTTTTGACCAAAAACGGGCAATAGCAATGGCATTGTCTGTAGCCTCCAACAATTCTTCCTCTGTACATGAAGCAGGGCATAGTGGACAAGCATACAGATGCAGAGTTGTCTGTTCTGCTCCACAGTCACACAAGGTGTGGGATTCTTTTAGGTCGTGCCATTTTGCCAGGTTGTCTTTTGATCTGCCCATTCCACTTCTGAGTTTGTTCAGGGACTTCCAGGTTGCTCATTCTTGGTTTGGCCCTGGAGGAGGACCCTCGCGGGGGGCCATCCAGTTGGGATTTCCTGGTTTAGCTGCCCAGGGGGATACCCTTGCTGTTGCTGGGGGGATGCCAAGAGGAGTGGTAGTTCTCATAAAGCTTTTCCTTGATTTGAGTCTACTGGGAGGAGGCTGGTAGGCATGTTATATGTAAGTAAGTAACATTGATTCAAAAAACCACTCTAGATTATTTTTACCTTCTAAGTTTGGCCCTATGGATTTCTGCTGATTCCAATGGTTGCTCTCAACTGGAGCAGACCCACTAAATGAAACTTACACAAGCATTGAGTCATTGAGTTCTACTCAGGTAAGATCAATAACTGAATTTGGGTTTAAGCCAGTGGTTCTCAACTTGGGGTCCCCAGATGTTTTTAGCCTACAACTTCCAGAAATCCCAGCCAGTTTAGCAGCTGTTGGGATTTATGGGAGTTGAAGGCCAAAAACATCTGGGGACCCCAAGTTGAGAACCACTGGTCTGAGCTTCCAGTTGTCCTTTTCCCATTGCTAAACACTTTGGGCCAAACCCAAGACATTTTGTTGGCTAAGGAACAAAATTATATCCTCTTTCCAAAGCCAACTGTCCCAACAATGAAATCTTCACACAGCGTTCATCTCAAATACTTTCATTCTACCTTCAAATACCTGCTGCCTAAAGTGACTATCTCACATTACCTAGTGGTGAGGCCATCTCTATAAGTATCTTGGGAGCAAAGTAAGTTGAATGGGAAAGGATGGAAGAGAATGGAGATAACACATTCTTTTTGTCAGTCTTTACTGTCTCCCACAAATGCTCACCACCTTCTCTTCTCCTTCTCTTCTTTTTATAACTCTGTATGTTATCAGTAGCCATCAATATTAAACACCTCTTGAGAATAAAATAGATCCAAAAAATGAATGAAAAGAGCTGAAAGGAAATTTAAGGTGTGTGAGGGTGGATTATAGGTGGATGCTCTTCTCTTCTCTTTGCCTTATCCAAAAAATACAGTTTGTTTTCTTCTAGAACAGTGTTTCTCAACCTGGGGGTTGGGACCCATGGAAGGGTCACAAGGGGGTGTCAGAGGGGTCACCAAAGACAACCAGAAAACACAGTATTTTCTGTTGGTCATGGGGGTTCCGTGTGGGTGGTTTGGCCCAGTTCTATCATTGGGATACTCTTTGATTGTAGGTGAACTATAAATCCCAGCAACTAGAACTCCCAAATGTCTATTTTCCCCCAAACTCCACAAGTGTTCACATTTGGGCATATTGAGTATTCGTGCCAAGTTTGGTCCAGATCCATTATTGTTTGAGTCCACAATGCTATGTGGATGTAGGTAAACTATAACTCCGAACTCAAGATCAATGCCCACCAAACCCTTCCAGTATTTTCTGTTTGTCATGGGAGTTCTGTGTGCCAAGTTTGGTTCAATTCCATCGTTGGTGGAGTTTAGAGTGCTCTTTGATTGTAAGTGAACTATAAATCCCAGCAACTACTACTCCTAAGTGACAAAATCCTCTCTCCAACCCCACTAGTATTCAAATTTGGGCATATTGGGTATTTGTGCCAAATTTGGTGCAATCAATGAAAATACATCTTGCATATCAGATATTTACATTACAATTCATAATAGTAGCAAAATTACAATTATGAAGTATTTTCTGTTGGTCATGGGAGTTCTGTGTGCCAAGTTTGGTTCAATTCCATCGTTGGTAGAGTTCAGAGTGCTCTTTGATTGTAGGTTAACTATAAATTCCAGCAACTGCAACTCCCAAATGACAAAATCACCCTCCGCCCCAAATACATCCTGCATATCAGTTATTTACATTACGATTCATAACAGTAGCAACACTGCAGTTATGAAGTAGCAACGAAAATAGTGGGTTGTTGTAGGTTTTTTTGGGCTATATGGCCATGTTCTATAGCCCGAAAAAAACCTACAACAACCCAGTGATTCCGGCCATGAAAGCCTTCGACAATACAGCAACGAAAATAGTTTTGTGTTTGGATGTCACCACAACTTGAGGAAAGGGAATAATGGGGTTGCGGCATTAGAAAGGTTAGGAACCACTATTGTAGAAAAAGAGATTATTATTTATTTGTAACAGTTTGCTCTCAGAATTGGGGCCCAAAGTGGTGTTTACAAACTAAAACGAAACAGCAAAAGATATCTAAGCACTCCTGCTAACTCAGAGCTTGTGGGTGAATTCCAGAAAGGAAGGAAGGGAAACAAAGACTGGGTCACTACCACTTCAAAATCCTCAAAAAGCATGGCTACCCGATCCTGCAACTTGTCCCAAAATATCAATTTAAAATCATAGAATCATAGATTTGGACAGTACCACAAGGGCCATTCCAGTCCAACGCCCTGTCCCACAATACACACACATACACCAAGTTGCATTGAACAGGAATCAAACCCAATCCTCCCGTGTGTCAGGCTAGAATTCCAGTACTGAACCACCAGTGTTCACAGACTAGCTTTGGTTTAGAAAACATGACACAGAATTGCTGCTCTAAGATTTGATATCTTGGTAGTGAAAGGCACTGTGCATGTTCAGTGAAGTAACCCATTCTTTTGAATGAGGTGGTAATTCAGAGCTTGCTGGAAAAACAGAACTGTCCTTCCTCACATAATATTGATGTAAAGAGGACATATGGTGAGAGAAAGAGAGCATTTCACCATACAGAGTTCAAAGCTCATATTGCTCTTCAGTGGGTTTGTAAGGTGACTGGAGGGGCTTGGAAGCATCCCCACCTTCTTGAGATGATCCACCAGTTGTTGGGTTAGTAGACATAGTCAGAAATTCAGGATTCTCATGATTTAAGTGTTTGATCTTTGAATTTCCAAGCTGTTGACTTCCTTGCATGGTGCCTTGTCTGGTGCTGGACATTTCAGAGGCTGTCCCTTCAAAGAGCTTGGCCATGAAGCCAAAGCCAGCGGACCGGATAAAGGAGCCACCACTGAAAGCATACAGGATGGGGTTGACGCTACTGCTAAAGAAGGCTAAGGCAATCAAAGTAGGTCTACCCATTTCTCCTGCACTTTTTACCTCCTTGGAATTGCTCCAGACACCAACCACATCCAAAAGGTTAACCACATGGTATGGGAGCCAAAAAAGAGCAAAAGCTAACACAATGAGACTGATGAGGTGGTTTGTCCGTCGCTTCCGGCGGAACCGTGTCTCCTTCAGCCGTCGGTTTATGGTCCCGTAGCTGTAGATTATGGCAATGAAAGGAAGAACAAACCCAGTGATGGTTTCAAAGAGATTGTGGAAAACCAGGTGCTTGGACATGGGGTCAGGGTAGCTGAGTTGACAAATGAGCCGTCCACTCATATTTACTTCCCTTCTGTAGATGAGTACAGGGATGGCCAAGAAAAAGCCAACCACCCAGATAACAGAAACCAAAATGCGTATGGTACTTCTTGTGCGGATCTTCTGGGAGACAAAGGGCCAGGAGATAGCCAAGCAGCGGTCAAGGCTCATGAGAGCGATAAGGGAAACACTGGCATACATGCTAACTCCGCAGATGTAATAGCATGCCTGGCAGATGACTTCACCCATTTCCCATCTGCCAACACTTAGAAAACGGAGAAAGATAGGTGCTGTGAGGAGTACAATCAAATCAGCTATGGCCAAGTGGAGGATGAGAAGGCAGGTGACAGTGCGCTTGCGGACAAGGCAACCTGCACTCCACACGACGAAAGCATTGCCAGGGAGACCCAGGATGAAGGCGAGTGAGAGGACAACCTGGCCTACAGTTGATCCTGGGAGAGGACCCACTGAACTGGTTATATTCTGGGTTGCATTCTTAGAAATATTCATGGTCCAATCAAATGTTGTACGGTGACAGAGGAACTGTGTGGGGAAAAAAGAAGCAAAAGAGATGTCAATAGAATGTCATGACCAGGACCCTACTTTGCATTTGCATGATGTAATTATGCTCTGAGACCCTCATGTAGAAGGCAACGCTGTGTACAAACAAATGTGCAAGTGAATCCAGCTACACACTTGTCTATACAACCACATACCACAGCAAATGTGCAACTAAATAGAATCTGAATATGGAGCTATATGCACAACATCATCAGATGTACAACTTTGCTTCTGTGATCTTGAACTAGATGGACAAAATGTCCAGTTGTGTAAGACACCAATCAGATTCTGACCCATGTCCTTCCCCTTCCCCTTGGCTACAATTTGGCAATAGTGTAATGGATATCAGTCCCTTACAAAGGCAACCTCAATGTAATATAAAGCACATAGAGATAACATTCTCAAAATAATTCTAAATGAATAATTGTACACCTTGTAGCAGAAAGTTTTACAAACCAAACCACAAAGGCAGCGTTTCTCAACCTGGGGGCCGAGACCCCCCAGAAGAGGTCACAAGGGGGCTTCAGAGGTGCCACCAAAGACTACCAGAAAACACATATTTGTGATGGTCTTAGGAACTCCTTTGTCAGAGAGGCGAAGGCTGAAGCTCTCTCTGCCTTTCCTTCTCTTCCTTTTGGAAACAGACGACAAATACACCAAAAGCCCTTCTGCTGTGATTTTCCAGTCTCTCATCCAATGGAAGCGCTGTTTCTGAGACTCCAAGTGGGGAGGGGAGAGCAGGCATTCTCTGCGCATGGCAATGTGGTGTGCATGTGCAGGTGAGGGAGAGTGCAAGGCTGCAAGGAGACTCATGTCAGTGAGTCCCTTCAAGGCATAGGAGTTCTGTGTGGGAAGTTTGGGTCAATTCTATGGTTGATGGGGTTCAGAATGCTTTTTGAACTATAAATCCCAGTAACTACAACTCCTAAATGACAAAATCAACGCCCCCCCCCCCCCCCCCAAACCCCACCAGTATTCAAATTTGGGCATATTAGGTATTTGTGCCAAATTTCATCCAGTTAATAAATACATCCTGAATATCAGGTATTTACATTACGATTCATAACAGTAGCAAAATTACAGTGATGAAGTAGCAATGAAAATAATTTTATGGTTGGGGCTCACCACAACATTTTTTTTGTCATGTCCACAACCCCTGCATAAAGGGGTTGCTGCATTAGGAAGGTTGAGAAACACTGCACTAAGGGCTGTGTATGTGTGTATAAAGCATACAACTTAGGGTTGAGTCTACACTGACCAATAAATTTGCAGCCAGAGCAGTCCAGAGCATATCTGTTCCAGACTAAACGCTCTGTGGTGCCACGTTGGTGTCTACATTGTCCAGCTGGATCAAGGCTTCATCCTTTTATGCCTGAAGAGAGGCAAAGCTGTTTTAAGTCTGCAAAATCTGTGATGGCCACAGAAAGTAGGCAAATATCATGAAAACAGCCAGAAGTGTATTTGGGATAAGTCAGGCTTTTTCTTGCTCATGCAGACTTGCCATTAGAGGACAAGCTTTAAGAACAGATGTGTCATTAGGTTTCAAATTCAAGAAAATTCTGAATGCCTATTGCAACCCCAATCTCCACCCCATCACAACCTGGCACTATCCAGATGTACTACAATACAGTCATTCTCACCAGGCCCGTAGCCAGGATTTCGTTTCGGGGGGGGGGGGGGGGGGGGCTAAAAAATTTCAGGGGGGGGTTTCGGGGGGCTGAGTTTCGGGGGGGGGGGGGGGGCTGAGTCTGAGTGAAAGAGGGTCTAGCCTAGCAAACCTTTTGTATCATTACCCCAATACCCCCATACGTATGGGATATATTGAGAATGGTGATCAAATCATGATATTAATAAACATAACAGTTTAAATAATGCACCAGTAAGGCCTTTTCGTGAACCACCATGAGAATTTCGGGGGGGGGGGGGTGAAGCCCCCCGAGCCCCCCCCCCCTGGCTACATGCCTGATTCTCACCCATGTTGATTGGGCTGATGGGAGTTGTAGTCCTAAAATCAGATGACCATCAAGTTGGGGAAGATGACTTGTCAGAAAAGGGGGAAGGAATTCCCCCATCACAGCATGCCTCAACAGAGGTTGTCCCTTGAATCGGATGTGATGCGTGATGCTGTCTTGGTGTAAAGGCACAAAGACTTCTAGTTCGTTTAAGCATATGGAGCAATTTCCTTGCAGCTCTCAGAGAAATGGTGGGGCAACTGCTTAATGATGGGGAAACAAAGGGAGTGCCTGCAGATGCGAGTTCTGCATAAGGACATGTTGTGCATATCTATTTCAGATGAACTGAGTCTGTTCAGAGATGAGATCCAGATCTTTCTTTACTTTTTCTACCAATTGGATCAACTGGGTGTAATTGTTTGATCGTTGGACTAGGGTTTCTGAGGTTCATATCCTTCTTTAGGAAGCTTGCAAGTGACCTTGAGCAAGTCATAGAGTGGGAAGAGACCCAGGGGCCATCCAGTCGACCCCCTGCAATGCAGGAACATGCAATCAAAGCCTTCCTCAAAGAACTCACACTCTCTCAGCCTCAAAGGAAGGCAAAGGCAAACCTCCTCTAAAGAGATTTTGCCAAGGAAGTCTTGTGACAGATCTGGTTTAGAGTCACCATAAGTCAGGAATGGTTTGAAGGCATGCAACCTTATTTCTTGCATGGGAAGAAGTAGCCGGGGAAGCATTGGTATTGCTTGGATGTCCCACAAGGAAAGGTTTGTGCAGCCCTTTCCCTTTTCATAAATGGTTGGAGGTACATCCTAGAGGAAACACCATGTAACATTACTGCGTCCAGATCTAGTTTGGCTCTTGGTGATGTCTAGAATTTAACTTTTCTACAACATTCATAAGATTCAACAGATAAGGGTGAAGTTGGCCATTAGAAAGGCTAAGGGCATCAGGTGAGGAAGGTTGCCAAAAGGGACATGCTGGGATTTGAAGCCAGGGCCAAGGTGCCTGTTATTTCAGCCTCCCCCCCCCCCTCTAGATTCTGTCTTCTCAGTTAGTCAAATGTTCTAGTTGTTTGCAGGACTGGCAGAGAAGGGGCATTATTTGGGTCACCTAGATTTTCTGATGTTAAGGTTGCATCATGTTCTAATGTTCTTCATACATCTGTGGCCCTCTAAAGAAAGTGTGGGCAAATAGATACATTTCCCGTGTTTCCCCATGTAACCAGATCTTCAAAGCAGCTTCTACCCACATTAACCACCAAGCTTAGACATTCAAACTGAAATTGAAGCAAGTTGAATTTTGGGACCTGCCTTCAAAAAAAACCTTTCCATTAGGTTTGAGAGGGACACATTTGATTATGCCATTGGAAGATAAGACTAACTGCTCAGCTGTGAATACTCTTACATAGTGTCTCTACATGTTTATTAGCTCCATGTTCCAATATCATTTAGTAAGTCCTTTTCAAAAGTGATTCTGCAATTGCAATGAGATATGCAATGCTATTGCCACTGCAGAATCAAAACTACTATGTTTGAACAATCTTATAGATATACTGATTACATTGAATGTACCTCCTTAGTCAGTGATTACACATCTTTAACAGTCATAGCTCCTTTGGCAATGATCTTGAGATTTGTAGTTTGGGTTTGAGCATTGGATTATGACTCTGGAGAGCAAGGTTTGATTTCCCACTCAGCCATTGAAAAGTTGGTGAGTCACATACTTCCAGACACATAAAATTCTGTGATAGGTTCACTTTAGGGTTGCCATGTCAGGAATGACTTGAAGACACACAACAAGGTACTTGGACTTCTCTTCTAGATAGCTTTCTAGCAGAGAATTCCATGTACTTCATCAACATACAAATCTTTGGATTCTGTACAAAAGAGTAATGATAGTTGAACATGTATGAAATTGTTGTAACTGAATACAAAGGTAGACTTACTTAGAGCCAAAAATGAATTCTTTTTAGCTGCCTTTGAAGGTTTTAATAAAAAGTTGAAACCTTAGGCTTGCTAAGGGATAAATTAAGTGTATCCTCTGTCACTACAGACTTCTAGACCTGGCACCCGAGATGCATACAAATCAGAATAGATTCAGAAGATGAAGTTAGAAAAGAATATAAGGTTTGCATTGCAGAAGTTATCCTCCAATCAGAATGGCATAGCACAGGTTGGTCTTACATAATGCATCGTGGTTAATTGGAGCCAAGACTTCTCTTATGATTGTAAGGCATGGACCAGCTGGAGAAAAGAGACATGCTCCTTTTCCAAACGATTCACTTGCGTAATTTTTTTTTTGTCGTGTCAGGAGCAACCGCTCCTGTTGTGAGAGAATTGGCTGTCTGCAAGGACGTTGCCCAGGGGACGCCTGGATGATTTTTGATGTTTTATCATCCTTGTGGGAGGCTTCTCTCATGTCCCCGCATGAGGAGCTGGAGCTAATAGAGGGAGCTCATCCACCTCTCCCCGGATTCGAACCTGCGACCTGTCGGTCTTCAGTCCTGCCGGCACAGTGCTTTAACCCACTGCGCCACCGGGGGCTCGGCACTTGCGTAATTGATAATAGACTAATGACAGACCCGGAAATAAACAGATAGAAAGAAATGGCTACAAACAGAAAATGCAAAGGCATGTTTACAATTGATCAGCAAGAAAACAAAAATCATGACCACAGATGAAGCCAACAATGAGGGCATTAAATTGTTCAAAAATTTTGTTTCCTTGGCTCAGTCATTAATCAGAGACTGGAATCAAGAAATCAGAAGACAAGACCTTTGAAGGAAAAGCTATGATGGATCAAGATCCTGATGTGCAAAGATATATCATTAAATACTCAAGTTAGGATGGCCCATGCCATTGTCAATGTCTTCCCCATTTCTATATATGGTTGTGAAAGCAGGACAGTGAAGAAAGCAGATAGGAAGAGAATCAACTCATTTGAAGTGTGGTGCTGGAGAAGAATTCTGCAGAAACCATGGACTGTTAAAAAGACCAATCAATAGGTCCTAAAGGAAACTGAACCAGAACTCACCCTGGAATCCAAGATGACTAAACTCAGACTGTCATACTTTGGCCATATCATGAGAAGACATGACTCCCTAGATAAGATGCTAATGTTAGTAAGGTAGAATGCATTAGGAAAAGGTGAAGACGCCATTCCAGGTGGATGAAATTAACCAAGGAATACACAGGCCTGAATTTGCAAGACCTGAGCAGGGATAGGGTGACTAGGAGGTCTCTCACTCAAAAGGTTGACTTGGGCAGCAGCAACAAAATGATACATGCTCAGAGGAATATTTCTCCTTTGTTATCCCTTCACATCTTCTAGATTGGAGTCTTGGCATGGGGAATACTTTCTAGGTTCTAATACTTCTGCCTGGCTTAAATAGCTCTGGTTGGTCTCACTTCTCCTTTCCACTCTCTTTATGGTCCATCTGTCAGAAACACACTTTGCCATCCCTGATATTATCTCAGGACTGTGGAGTTACCCACTCACTTGCTTACCTTTCTGGTCTTCCAAATTAATCTGCCTGGTGCTGAGTTCTCCAACCTTCTGCGCCCCGAGACTTATCCTGTCCCTAGTTTTGCATCACCCCTTGAGGAGTTGGTGGAGTGGAAGTGGTTTGGTTTGTGGGCTACTGCTTCTTGCACTCTCTCACAACAGCATTAGGAAACGCCCCCTCCTTTGCTATCTTCCATTGAGCTCCAAGAGGAAGTGACTGTAACTTTGTAAGGGATTGAGTAAGCAGTGGTAAGAAAGTACTAATGCATTAGGAGAAATTGAATTAGTAAGTAGATAGGATACAAATTTACTTGAAAAGGGCTTGTGATGTATGTGTTTCACGTTGTTAAGACTTTGTAGATATGGTTCTCAAGGTTTCCCACCCTAAACCATCTTGTAAGTCATGGGTTGATGCATCCAGCTATGTTCCTGTATCTGGAGACACTGTGATGGGCATCAGCAGGCACCTCCTTGAGATGTCTATACAAGTGATGTCTATACAAGTGGTGCCTTCAAGTTGTTTCCAACCTACAGTGAACCAATCATTGGTGTTTCTGGTCAAGATTTATTTAGAAGAGGTTTATCACTGCCTTCTTCTGAGGACGAGAGACTGTGATTTGCCCAAGGTCACCAAGGTTTCATAGTGGAGCAGGGATTCAGACCCTGGTTCCCAAAGTCATAGTCTGGTCTTTCTGGTTTTTCTTTTAGAACCATAGAATCATAGAGTTGGAAGAGACCTCATGGGCCATCCAGTCCAACCCCCTGCCAAGAAACAGGAAAATCACGTTCAAAGCACCCCAACAGATGGCCACCCAGACTCTGTTTTTGCTGTGAAACAAAAGAAATCCATCTCCCCAAACTGTTCTTATACATGTGTACTGGGCCTTATGTGTTCATTACAGTTTTGCTTTTTTGTCAAGATTTGTTCAGAAATGGTTCACAATTCATTTCCTCGAAAATGGAGAGACCATGACTTGCCCAAGGTCATCCAGTGAGCTTCCATAGTTGAGCAAGGATCTTCCAAACTCCTAGTATATTATTCAAGCCACTGCATATAATAATGTGGTATAAATAATGTAGTGTGATGTTTTATTTGGACTACAACTCTGGAGACAATGGGGGTTTGATTTCCCATGTAGCCATGGAGTGGATGGGTGAGTCACAGAATCTCAGCTCCAAAGAACCATGTGATAAGGCTTGCTTCTGGATTGCCATAAGTCAACTTCACAATTCCAAAGCAGTTAAAGTGGTGTCAAACTGAATTAATTCTACAGTGTAGATGATGTGTCCAAAGCTCATAATTGTCCAAGGTTTATAATAGCATAATGTATTAATTGCTTAAGTTGATATCCAAATTATTGGCATTATCTCCTACAGATACATAGCCCATGACAATAATTTAATTGTCACTGTCAGTACTTTTAGCATTATATTTCCTTTGTGTACAATCTCTGAAAATGTAATGCAGTGTGTCTAATAAGGAATCAAATGAGCTATAGAGGCAGACAGAGAGTGAAATTTGAGATGAACCATTGTTGTTTTGTGCCTTCATAACATTTCTGATTTATAATGATCCTAAGGTGAAGCGATCATAGCATTTCCTGTGATGGAAAGTGTGTGATATGCCCAAGATCACATGTGGATTTTCATGACAACCAAACCATGGTCTCTAGAGTTGTAGTTCAATACTCAAACCATTATACCAAACCCTCCAACATTTCCCAGGTAAAAAAAGAGACCAAGCAACATGAGAGTATGCTAAAGATGGTAACAGTTGCAACAAGGAAGAACACGCTGCCTAGGAAAGGATGCGTAGTTTGCTTTTGGTTGAGCCAACTAGGAAGGACAAAACTCTCCCCTCACCTCTCCAACCCAAATTAATTGAATGCCAACTATTTTTGGCACTTTGAATTTAAATGTATAGCAACTGAAGTAAACTGAGTATGAAAGACAAAGGAAGAAATTGGGACAATTTAGAGAAGTATAAGAACAAGTGTAATGGGCAGAGGATTAGTGGGAAGTTTTCCCTGCTAAACCAGAACAATTGGGTGATATGGAGGACTATGATTCCTTTCTCTAATTCAGTGGTTCCTAATCTTTTTTTGACCAGGGATCACTCTCCAACATTAATATCAAAAGGGTTATGAATCAATTTTTGGTCAACTTTAGATTCAGTTTGGTTACTTGGGGTCTTGATTTAGAAAATTATATTGTATAAACCACATTAACTCTAGTTTCTGATATAGAATATATGCCATCCAGTAGTCATCATCAGCTCACCCACAGAAAACCATATTTAATAACCCTTGGCACAATAAGAGGGTTTTGTGAGACCAGTTGCTCTTGTTACAATGGTGCAGTAATGGTGAGGCCATGGACCGTATTTTAATTCTTGCTGACCACTGGTGGTTCACGGACCACAGGTTGGGGACCACTGCTCTAATTTATGCTACCTGTGAAAGATTTTTGTATGTTCAGGACACCCAGGTTGTTCAATGGTGTGAATTTAATTCCTCTTTTCGTTACACAGGTCTTCAGGCAATACAAATTATGAAACATTGTCCCTAGAATGACCCAACCTTGAAATCCCTCAGTTGTTATTGTGTACATACATTTGCTCACAACGGTTTTGCAGCATCCCTTGATGTTGCATCAGAGCTCTGACCAGAGATACAGCCAGAATGAGGCTGGTTCATTTCCTCTTTCAAGAGGGATAGCTGAGTCAGTCTGGGTTACAGAAAACACAATAAAAGAACAGTTTGCAGTCTTAGAAACAAATACATTTAGCTTGTTAATTGCTAGAGAAAATTCGCCAGCGTTCAAGTAGCAGAATTTAGAATCTGGAGCATTGTTTAATCTCCCCCCCCCCCCCATTTATTGATAGGTACAGGTAAATGTTTTCCTCTGACATGAAGCCCAGTTGTGTCCGACTCTGGGGGTTGGTGCTCATCTCCATTTCTAAGCCAAAGAGTCGGCGTTGTCCGTAGACACCTCCAAGGACATGTGGTCGGCATGACTGCATGGAGCACATTGATCTACTCACATTTGCATGTTTTTGAAGTGCTGGTTTGGCAGAAGCTGGGGCTGACAGCGGAAGCTCACACCGCTCCCCGGATTCGAACCTGTGACCTTTCGGTCAACAAGTTCAGCAGCTCAGTGCTTCAACCCACTGCACCGGGGGCTATTTATTTATTGATACATCCATTCAATTAACAAACTTTTGCCGTACAAGTCTTATCTCGATATACATTATCCCAAAAGTCACTTTACCTTATATGGCACTATACATTTCTTAGATGTGTATCTCCCACTATCCATACCTTCCCCTCCATTTGAACATTATTTTAAAATTGCTTCAAGCTATCACTCTGAGCCAACTCAAAAGCAGTAAGTTGTTTTCACCATTGTGGCTGACAATTTATAGAGTCATCATAACCGAGGGTGCATCTACACGTTAGAATTAATGTGGTTTGACACCACTTTAGCTGTCATAATTCAATGCAATAGAATCACAGAGTTGTAGTTTGGTGACGCACTCTTTGGCAGAGAAAGCAAAAGACCTTGTTAAACTGCACTCCCCATGATTCCATGGCATAGAGTTATGGAAGTTAAGGTGGCATCAAACAACATTAATTCTACAGTGTAGATATACTAGGGTTATGGATCTGTAAGTGCTTCATATGCAGTAAGATTATGGACATAACGGAGGCAAACTGGTATTGAAGCAAAACTGCCATCTTTGGTGATAATCTCCATCACTCAATGCCAGTTTAGGTCATTTTTTCAATTAACAGCTCTCCCCCTTGCTATTAATGGACAAAACTCATCAATAACTGCTACTTGCACCTTGTTTATGTACTTAGTAAAATGGGCTATTCTGCTTCTCTGCTTGCTATTCCCCCCCCCCCCCCCACATTTCTAAGGACTATATTTTCAGTTTCACACATACCTGTGTTTGTGAAGTTGCTTTAAACATCATTTAAAATTTTTATGGAGCAGTGGAAGTGCGTTAATTGTGGGGTTACAAAATCTTGTGGAAGAACTACATTACAGCTGAACTTTGGCTTCACCATAGAGGTGCTACTTTCTCCTCTTATCCATTCCATATCTGCTGGAGAGTGGGGAAATCCAGAGAAGTATCTCGCTATGTCCCATAGCCAGTAGTAAAATGATTACATTTTCTCTCCAGAGTGAATTTGATTATTTATGGATTTGATCAATATGTTCTCTCTAGGAAACTAGAAGGGGGTCATGAGGTGGTTTCAGAAGGGTCACCAAAGACCAACAGAAAACATAGGCGGAGAAGGCTGAAGATCTCTCCACCTGTTCTTTTCACATCAGCAAGTCCCTTCAAGCCATAGGGGTTTTGTGTGGGAACTTTGGCCCAATTCTATCGTTGGCGGGGTTCAGAATTCTCTTTGATTGCAGGTGAACTATAAATCCCAGCAACTACAACTCCCAAATGTCAAGCTCTATTTTCTCCAAACTCTGTCAGTGTTCACATTTGGGCATATTGAGTATTTGTGTCAAGGTTGGTTCAACTCCATCATTGTTTGAGTCCACTGTGCCCTCTGGATGCAGGTGAACTACAACTCCAAAATTCAAGATCAATGTCCACCAAACCCTTCCAGTATTTTCTATTGGTCATGGGAGTTCTGTGTGCCAAGTTTAGTTCAATTCCATTGTTGGTGGAGTTCAGAATGCTCTTTGATTGTAGGTTAACTATAAATCCCAGCAACTACAACTCCCAAATGACAAAATCGATTCCACCCTTCCCCCAAACCCCACCAGTATTCAAATTTGGGTGTATCGGGTATTTGTGCCAATTTTGGTCCAGTGAATGAAAATACATCCTGCATATCAGATATTTACATTACGATTCATAACAGTAGCAAACTTACAGTTATGAAGTAGCAATGAAAATAATTTTATGATTGGGGGTCACCACAACATGAGGAACTGTATTAAGGATTCATGGCAATAGGAAGGTTGAGAAATACTGCTCTAGATCTTGCATGGTGACCTCACAGAGTCATACTAGCTGACCTAGAAATTCCTGGAAAGAATACATTTCTAGGTATTTGTAGGTTCCCCAGTACAATTCCATGATCAACAAAATGACCGTGGAGGGGAAATTGCAGCCACTTTGGAAGGCTTTGGTTGTTACAGATGGGTAAAGGGAGTACTCATAATCTCAATACCCAGAAAAAAGGCATACACAGGAATGAGGTTAACATAGATTTATGAGTGTCACTTATTGCAGTCAAACTGTGCAGATGGAAAACTAAAGAATGTGCACTTGGAAAAATGGAAGGCAAACAAGTGCATGGTATGCATTGGGGTGAAGTACTGGGAGAGGACATTTATAACAGCACGAAAGCATTGGAATAACCCTTGCAAGGTTTTTAAAAACATTCAAGAATTATGTGTAAGCCCCAGACATGATAAAAACTCGTAGGACTTCAGACTTCAGAAGCACCGTTTTTGGCAGCCCTAGTCTAATGAGGCAGCAAGTCAGATTCTTAAGTGAGTCACTGCTGTAGTAGTAGATAAGAAAGAATGATTCCTTCGAGATAAGTTTCTTAGGAAAGCAAAGAGAAAAGCATATTTTGCCCTTGGGCTTCTTTCAGTATGAGGTATCTGTGTCTGGAATATTGTCTTCAAAGGAAAATTCTGTCGAATTAATGCAGTTGGACACTGTTTTAACTGCCATGGCTCAATGCTATGGAATCTTGGGATCTGTAGTTTGGGGAGACACCAACACTCTTTCACTGAGAACGCTGGAGACCTTGTAAAACTACAACTCCAAGGACTTTGCAGCATTGAGCCATGGTAGCTAACATGGTGTCAAACTGCATTAATTCTACAAAAGTTCCACCCCTAAAACCAGGGGACAAAATCTCCCAACATCTCCTAGTTTGCAGTGTAATCCCCTAACACCCAAAGATTGTCTGTCATAGAAACATAGAGCTGGAAGAGACCCCATGGGCCATCTAGTCCAATCACATTCAAAGCACCTCCAACAGAAGGCCATGAAGCCTTTGTTTAAAAGCCTCCAAAGAAGGAGCCTCCACCCCACTCCAGGACAGAGAGTTCCACTGCTGAACACCTTTCACAGTTAGGAAGCTCCTCCTAATGTTCACACGGAATCTCCTTTCCTGTGGTTCCTGTCCCACTCTCAACATTTTGCTGTCATTGTCTTCAGTATATAGCATTGAATAATAGAGTGCTCCTGTTCCCAGAGGTCTGAGTTGCGGATTTTAATCATGATTGCAAAATGGTTTGAATATTAATGTTGTATAATATTGGTGATTTGTATTACTGTGAGAAAGGTAAATAGCCCCTGATGGATGTATTCATCTTGTAGTCTGCCCTCATGTCATTTCTGACTTATGGCAACCCTAAGGCAAATCCATCAACTGTTTTGAGGAGGCTGACTTACCCAAGTCCCTTTTAATAAGAATTCCCTTATACATATCAGTGATTCCCAACATTTTTTTGACCAGGGACCACTTGACCAGGGGCAGCTTTGACCAGCGACCACTTGAGCAGGGACCACTTAAACAGGAACTACTTGAATAGGGACCACTCTGACCAGGGACCACTTTCCAACATTAGTACCAAAAGGGTCACGAATCTGTTTTTGGTCAACTTTAGATTTAGTTTGATTATTTGGGGTGTTGATTCAGAAAATTGCATTGGATAGACCACATCCGCTCTAGTCTTTGATACAAAACATATGCCATCCAGTAGTCGCCATCTGCTTGCCCACAGAATTCCATATTTAATAATCTAGAGCTGATATAGTAGTAGTAATCTTTTGTTGGTAGTCAGCCTCTTCTCACTTGACATCCCCATTGCCTTGGCACTATAAGAGAGTTTCGTGAGACCAATTGTTCTTGTTGCTGCGTGATGTCGAGGCCACTTTGACCAGGGACCACTCTCCAAAATTAGTACCAAAAGGGTTACGAATCAGTTTTTGGTCAACTTTAGATTCAGTTTGGTTATTTGGGGGTGTTGATTCAGAAAAATGCATTGGATAGACCACATCAGCTCTAGTTTTTGATACAAAACATATGCCATCCAGTAGTTGCCATCTGTTTGCCCACAGAAAACCATATTTAATAATCTAGAGCTGATGTAGTAGTAGTACTCTTTTATGGGTAGTCAGCCTCTGCTCTCCCGACATCCCAGTTGCCTTGGCATTATACGAGGGTTTGGGGTGAAGTACTAGGAGTGAAGTACTGGGTTTCAAGGCAATGGTGTAAATAGACTTGTGCTTTTATGACTCACCTTGACCCATTTCATGTTTGGCTTTCGATGGGGACCCTGATCCATTTTTGTCTGGACCTCCCAAAATCAGGAGGTCAGATATTTGGGGTTTTTTTTGGTTTTGTGTAAAAATAATTTTTTGGGGGTGGGGGAGACTTCACTCATAGGCCCGAAGTGCCCGGACCTACAGGCCCTTCCTTACTCGGCACTCGGCTACAGGCCTTGCCAGTCCCCACACAATCCATCTGAAAGGCAGCCCCACCTGCCTTTTGGATCAATTGCATTTTTGTTTCTGGAGGGCATTTCCGTTTTGTGCCATCCAAATGGACAGATGAAATGAAAACACGAATGGAACGAATGGGACAAATTTGGGGCTAATGACTAGTAATGGTAGTTAGGCTGTGGACCATACTTTCGTTCTGGTGGACCACGGCCCACAGGTTGGGAACCACTTCCTTATATCCTGAGCTCATCTGATGGAGAAACCACACCTCTTCAGACTTCAGCATTTTGCTAGTCTTTACACAAGGACTGCTGAAATCACCATTGATTTCTCATGAAAACAATAAAACCAGAAATGAAAGGATACATCTTATTATTTTATATCAAAAAGCACAAATATATGTTCTTTATTTACATGCTATCAACTTCCAGATATCATGACTCCAATCTACTAATCCTCTTTTGCATGGGGAAAAAGTAGGGAAGCATATTGTTTTTTTCCCTTATGCTTGCAGTGTGGAATGCAGGAATCTTTTCTTTTCATTGGGCAAGTCTCGATTTATTGCTCTAAACCTCTTCCCCAAAATGCCAGGCAGTGGAAGGGATTATTGCTGCAGGCAGATAATGAAGGAATCCATCAAGAATTTCACAGAAGCTTTTCTACATGGGCACACTAAATTTAAGTCAACAATTTAAGTTATTCAAGATATCAAATCCTTTTCCTCCCCCTCTGCTCCACTGATATGGGAAAACATGCACCGAAGCTGGACACATCCTCAGTCCATTTTAGCTTATATATACGTTTCTATATGAAAAACACATGATTTGAAACATTCCACAGTATGTGACACTTTTTGCACACAGAAAAATGGAGAGGAAGCCCAGATAATGCAAATATTAAACACCCAGGGTTCCTCAAAGTGCATGTGCACATAAAAGTGTGTGAGAGACAGAAGGTCCCCATCTTTAAGCATTCTGTGCAGAGAGATGGGGAAACCATAGTCAGTCTCCAAAGTCAATCCATTTATATTACTCTCATTTTCAGAAATTTCAAATCTGAAGGTTGGCCTTAAAAGCAGAGTTGGAATGAACTAGGTTCAGTACAATGTCTTTCATCTCAAGTTTTTAGTAATTCAATAGTGCTGTAGTGTAGAATTGTTCCCCAGTGCTTTTCAATGGAAGTTAAGTTTCCAAATGAAAGAATATAAGGCAGGAAGTTCATAGCTCAACAGCAGAGTACACAATACTGCTGAGTGGACGGTGGACCATAACTCAGTGATAGTGTGTACATTTTGTGTCGGAGGTCTCAGATCCTAATATCTTCATCTGTAATTGCAGAGCATCTCTTTTTGATGCTGGAGACTATCTGTCAGTCAAAGTAGACAAGGCATAGTAGACAGACTGACTCAACCAAACACAGCCTCATTATCTTAGAAACTGTCTCATGTTGAAATTTGCCGTGATTCAATCTAGGAGTGTTAATATTCAGATTATGAGAGCTGCTCTTTTGTGCCATCATCCAGCCTACACTCAATGTCCTTGCTGACCCTGTGACAGGTTTCTAGTGGCTGCTGTTCTGCGGCCACAGGAACTCCTGCCACAGCTACCAAGTCTTTTGCCAGGTTTCTTTGAGACTGGCTCCTCCGTCCAAGCCCATCAGAAGCTCCCTCAAAGAACTGGGCAATGAAGTTGGCCCCCGAAGTCTTGATGAGGTTCCCAGCTGCAAAGACATAAAGCACCGGGTTGATGCTACTGCTGAGGAATGCCAAGGCGGTGGCCCCTGCTCGCCCACTCTTCCAAGCCTGCCCAAGCCTTTCTGCAGTCCTTCCTGATGCCATGTTTGAAGCCACCTGGAGCATGTTGACAATGTGGTAGGGCACCCAAAGGACAGCAAAACAGATCACAATGGAGACAATGAGCTTCTCAGTCCGAGCCCCTTGCCTCATCCTCACTCCCCTGAGCCGTATCAAAATGGCAGAGTAACACCCAACGATGATAGTGAATGGTATCACAAAGGCCACCACTGTTTCCAAGGTGAAGTGGAAAATGGCTAAGTTTGGTCTAGAGTGGCAAGGTTCACAGATATGACGCATTTTTGAGGGGTCTGTCACAACCTGTCGGAATAGAAAGGCCGGGATAGACAGCAAGATAGCTCCCAGCCAAATCCCAGATAGGAGCTTGACCACCAAGTGCTTCTTGCGAATGGCTTGGGAGAGGTAGGGCTGGTTGACTGCAAGACACCGATCCACACTCATGAGGGTGATGATGAAGATACTGGCAAACATGTTGATGCAACACAAGTAGTACACCACTTTGCAAATGGCCACCCCAAATATCCAATTCCTGAAAATGAGGAAGACAACAAAGAAAGGAGTGAGGAGGAGCACTGCCGCATCAGCCATGGCCAAATTAACCACCAGAAGGCAGGTGACTGAACGTTGACTTGGCTTCATTTTCCATAGGATGCTCCAGATAACAAAAAGGTTTCCAGGAAGGCCTATGACAGCAGCCAGGAGAAGAAAGACAACACCAGTACCGCTGGAGGTTGAGGAGCTAAGGAGAGTGCTGTTTCCTGAAGTTTGGGTGCAATCATTGGTGGTTGCATTGACCAGAGATGATGAGGATGCCCTGCCAGAGAGAAGGAAAAAGAAGAAGACCATGAGATCAATGCTACAACCAACCCTCTATATTCACTGGTTTAGAGGTATAGCACCCCTAAACCTGAGAGAACACCTGCCTAAGAATCAGTAGGTCCCCCAAAACAACTCTATAGTCAACTTTCACTAGAAGTTGACTATAGAATGGCACTGGAGAACCTTGAGATTCCTAGACAGGTCTTCCGGCATGTCTTGATGGTTGACTTCCAGTGGAGACTGACCACTGTATATATGTTGATATACAGAGATATCTCGAGATAGCATTTCAATCAAATCCATAAATAATCAAATCCACAAAAGTCAAATCTGGAAATGTGGAGGGTCAACTGTACCAAGATCTGGCCAAATCCCTGAGTCAACCCAGTGTTTTGAGTAGAATATATCCCAGTCAAGACTTAGTCATGTCTAGTATACATCCATCAGGGGCAGTAGACTTTCACGGCACACTTCTTGGTTTCAAATGATCTGGAATATTGATCTAGCTGATCTAGTTCAAGACTTTGCATTTCTACCTATTCTCCCTTGCTCAATTCCTCACTCACAGTTGAAATGTATGTTGCTAGTTTTCTGGGCAGAGGCTAACAAAATATAAACTAACCATGTGAGTCCATAAAATACCCTTTGTTTTTGTTTTGTTTTGTTTTGTTTTGTTTTGTTACAGTGGGCCTGTTGTACCCACAGGCTCTCGATCCACGGATTTAACCCACTGTGGTTTCTGCATGGGATACGTAGAAGTCCATAAGAAAATCATAGTCTGGTCTTTTTGTTACCTTGGCTATCCAGTATATTTGGATACTTGGTGTGACCATTGCAACTAATAGGCATGGTTACTATATGGACTTGATTCAGACCATAGTGCATTTTGAAGAAACAGCGAGAAATTATTGCAGTGGTGATAAAGGTAAAGAATGAGTAGGAGGAAAAGGAGGAGGTGGAAGGAAATGATGCCAGCAAATTAGTACCAATGCATTTGTTTTGTGAATTTCATATGATAGATGGCTAGACAGGGAAGTGGCTAAGCAAGAGAAGTTAGAAATGGAAGGAAAAAGACAAATGTAGAAGTAGAATACCAATGAAGGAAGGAAGGAAGGAAGGGTGAGTGGGTCAAGCACATTTCTTGGGTCCTCTCTGTTCTTTTGAATCTCTTATTTCAAAATCCTCAAGCTGTTTCCAGTCCAACCCAGAGCTAGGATGCTCTCAGTATACCTCCTTTCACCCCCCCCCCCCCAAATACCACCACTACTTCCAGCCCAGACCATTGCCAATTGATCTTCTAGTTCAGCTTGGACTACATCTATACTGTAAAATTAATGAAGTTTGGCACTACTTTAACAGACATGGCTAAATGCTGTGGAATCCTTGTAGCAATCATTTGGTGAGGCACCATCAACTCTTGACAGAGAAGGTGAAAGACATCATACATTCCAAGGATCCCACAGCATTGAACCACAGCAGTTAAAGTGGGGTCAAGCCAATGTTGATACATACCCCTTTAGTTTTCCTGATCCAGCATCACTTACATGGGAGAGTTGTGTGCAGTTCAGTCCAGGGAAAATGTCTCCTGCTTCTGCTGTCTCGGTCCCTTCATATCCTCCTTTGGGAAATGAATGCTCTCTGTCTCTTTGTGGAGACTGTGGATTGCTACGACAATTAACTGCTCTGATGCACGTCGAGACTGGAAGCTGGAATGAGGTTGAGTAATGGAAGAGGCAGGGAGTGGCTGCTGGGCTGGCTCTTAGCACGCTTTCCTTGGGTTTCTCCTCTTGATCTCCAAGTTGGGACTTGCTAGGGAAGGAAGGACACACCCAGCCATATCCAAGACTGGAGGATGGCAGTTTGGGAGAGCCTGTTTCTTCCCAATTCCCTTGTTCTTGCTTGGGCTGCAATAGTCATCCTTTGATTCTTGTCTCATCCTTTCATTCACAAAAAGCCTCTGTGCTGATAAAAAAGGGAAGAGGCAAGACCACAGGAGGATGCCTGCTGAGGGCTGATAGGGGACCTCACCAAGCCTGCTGGACAAAAAGTCACCAGATGCGTCCTTTGAAGAAGAAGAAAACTGAGCCTTGATCATTAGGCAATGGCTCATCTTTCCAACTTTTGTCAGAAGCTGCGAAAGTTACAAGTGACCCAAGCCAAGGAAAAGGGATAGATGGATAGGTAGGTAGATAGATGTATACACAGACAACTAGATAGACCATTGGTTCTCAACTTTCCTAATGCTGTAACACCTTAATACAGTTCCTCATGTTATGGTGATCCCCAACCATAAAACTACTTTCATTACTACTTCATAACTTGTTTTGCTACTGTAAAGAATTGTAATGTAAATATCTGATGTGCGGGAAGTATTTTCATTCACTGGAATAAATTTGGCACAAATACCCGATACGTCCAAATTTGAATATTAGTGGAAATGGAGGGGGGATTGATTTTGCCATTTGAGAGTTGTAGTTGGTGGGATTTATAGAACAGAAAATACTGGAAGGGTTTGGTGGGCATTGACTTTGAGTTTTGGAGCTGTAGTTCACCTACATCCAGGGAGCACTGTGGACTCAAACAATGATGGATCTGGACCAAACTTGGCACGAATACTCAAGATGCCCAAATGTGAACATTGATGAAGTTTGGGGAAAATAGAGCTTAACATTTGGGAGTAGTAGTTGCTGGAATTTATAGTTAACCTACAATCAAAGAGCATTCTGAACTCCACCAAGAATAGAATTGGGCCAAATTTCCCACACAGAACCCCCATGACCAACAGAAAATACTGTGGGTTATTGTAGGTTTTTCCGGGCTATATGGCCATGTTCTGGAGGCAATTTTTCTCCTGACGTTTTGCCTGCATCTATGGCAAGCATCCTCAGAGGTAGTGAGGTCTGTTGGAAGTAGGAAAAATGGGTTTATATATCTGTGGAATGACCAGGGTGAGACAAAGGACTTTTGTCTGCTGGGGCTAGATGTGAATGTTTCAGCTGATCACCTTGATTAGCATTTGACAATACAGAAAATACTGTATTTTCCGATGGTCTTTGGTGACCCCTCTGACACCTCTTTATGACCTCCACAGGGATCCCAACCCCTAGGTTGAGAAACACTGAGACAGACCCATGAGAAGGAAATGGGATGGATGGATGGATGGGCGGATGGGCGGATGGATAGATAGATAGATAGATAGATAGATAGATAGATAGATAGACAGACAGACAGACAGACACGAGTCCCAATGTCCAGAATCTCCAAGCAGGCTAGAAACAGTTGTTGTCTGGATGTAGGATGCTGGGGATTATAGTTCAAACAAGTAACCTTTCAAGCTAAATTTTCTCATAACTTCCAACATTTCACAAATGAAAACCAAAGCATGTGGCCAAGTAACACCACTGTGTAGCCAAGTTGGAAAAGGTTATTAACAAGGAAGGACAGACAAAACGAGAAGATGCTGGAGAAGTTTGCTTTTGCCTAAGTTGGCAATCAAGGATATATACTTTTACCTTGTTTTCTCTCCTAATGCAGAGCAAATGGAATGTAAACTGTTATTACTTGAAGCAATCTGAAGACAAGGGGGGAGGGGGAGGACAGAGTATGTTGAACATTTTAGAAACACCTGAGAAAGTGAGAAGGCAGAATTTTCACTGGGACTGTTCCTGCCAACTTGGGGGAGTCGGAGGCTATGTTCTGGGTGGAAATAGTCAAAATGCCTTTTTGTATCTTAAGTAGAATATAGAAAAATGGTTCTGTTTGCCGCTACTAAGGTCTTGCCATTCAGGGTAGGGGTGAGAATTGTATATAATATATAGTTTATCTTAGTATTTTTTAAAAATATTTTTATCCCTGGGATAAAGTGTCCTACTAAAACCACCCAGAGAACATTCTCCCTCATTCCTTCAAGGGAAATGCTTATCATTCTTTAACGTATTTTTAGTGTGTTGTGGAATTTTTTTGTTTTTTTAAAAACTGTGCTTTGAATATGTTTCTGTTTTAAATTGTCGCGGACCATTGATATCTGATGTTTCGTTCCAGAATCTTTGGTGGATACCCAAATCTGGGAATTCACAAATTCCATTGTATACAATGCCATGGTAAGATGGTGTTCCTTATACAAAACAGCAAAACCAGCTGTGAGGAGTAGACTTGGGCCCAAATCGGTTTGAACAAAAATGATTTGTAATATTCAGTGGTTCATTTCATATAATCTCTGAAACCAGAATGGGGAGGAGGGAACTGAAAAGCTCAGCAAAACGGATCAAGAGACCCGGATTTTATCAGCTGCTGGAGAAGATGGAGTTAAGTCTGCAATATACTTGAGGCAGGGGTCTGCTGCAAGGCTCCTGGAGAAGACGGGATTACCTGCAGTGTCTTTTCTCCTTCCCTGGGAGCAGCAGCATCCCTTCATTTCTTTTTGGACAGCCCTTCTGGGAACTCGATTTCCCAGCAGCACTTGCATGGGATGGGCATGAGTTCCTCTCGGAGCATGATGGGAGTTGAAGTTTTTTTTCTCTCTCTTTCTCAGCCAATAAAAAGCCTGGTTGTGTCCATGCTGATTGGCTGAGAATGGACACAGTTGGCAGCTACAATTCCCAAAACTCTATCTTGCAGTTTGTCTCATTTTTTAAAAAAGTTATGGATAAAACTTAAAATAATTCTAAAAAATCAGTGGATTGTTGAATTGTTTTGATACTTGGCAGGCCCAAAGTTGTAAATGGGGTCTAAAACTGAAGTAGGTTTCATACATATAGGTCTTAAAATGACTGAGGATTGAGCCTTTAAAGTTTCCCATTTTAGCCAAAGGACCAAATCTTTGCCAAATGAAAAAGGCAACACCCCTCTAGATTTGAGTAATTTCTTAGTAAACAGAATGAGAGGTTATCCAAAAATAGACTCCAAAACAGCATGCATTTTGGCTGAATTGCACACCTCTAATGAGGAGCATAGTCAAACCATGGATGGTTGAATCCATAGATGCAGAATGCATGCATATGGAGGAACAACTGAATATGTATTGTTGAAGGCTTTCCTGGCCGGAATCACTGGGTTGTGGTAGGTTTTTTTTGGACTATATGGCCATGTTCTAGAGGCATTCTCTCCTGACATTTCGCCTGCATCTATGGCAAGCATCCTCAGAGGTAGTGAGGGTAGTGAATGTTTTAATTGAATGTTTGTTTAATATTTTTTAAATGTTTGTAGTATCATATTTCTTCAATTCTAAGATGTCACTGATTCTAAAATGCAATCCGATTTTCAGTATCACCACCACCAACAAAAAACACACAAGATGCATCTGCAGTTCTAAGAACCAATTAATTTTTAGAGCTAAGGAAAAACATCAAATAATTTAAAAAATCCAGTATTTTTAAAAAGGTTGAATAAGGCTAAATATTTTTTCAGTGGATACGTAGAACACAAGTATGAAGCCCAACCAAAAAGGAATGCTCTTACCACATATTGGGAGGCAGGAATGTAAAGTTAGGTATAAACACACGTGTTGTTTCAGAATACAAAATACATTTATTAGTACATAAAAGTACACAATACATAAAAGCATATACAACTTAGAACATATAAATAATCAATTTCAGATCAAAAGATATAAAAAGTGACATTTGTACAGAGTGTCATAATGTTGCTTTGTACTCAAGCTTGAAAGTAAATCTGATTCAAAACCATTGTGGTATTTAAAGTTGTCCGCATATATTTCTCAACTCTATTTGTAGACATAGAAATTATGGCACTCTTTGGCAGAGAAGGCCAAAGACCTTGTAAAACTATAACTCCCAGGATTCCATAGCAGTAAGCCATGGCAGTTAAAGTGATGTCAAATTGCATTCATTCTACAATATAGATACACTCATAGTCACCTTTTATTTCTAGAATGGATTGAAGGAATAGGAAAAAAAACCCAGGAAAAAGCATTTCTCAGCCACTCTGAGTTCCCTCGGGGAGAAGGGGTGAGATATAAATAAAGATTTATTATTTATTATTATTTTTGCAAGGGAAACATGCGAAATTTCAACTTAGCCCTAATATTAATATATTACCTGATTGAAATGATTGTGCGTGCTGGATTAATGTAATATATTTATGCAAACATGTTGTTTTGGGTGTGGAGAAGTGGAGGGGTGAAACAGACCAGTTGTAAGAGAAACAGGATGATGTTGAAAGGACAAATATTCAGTTTAATAAATCAGCCCCTCAGAGATTGTGAGAATTGGTGGAAATTTAGTTGTGATTTTAATTCAGAGTGTGTTACTTTTATACAAAGATGGCAGCTCCAAGAATCCTCCAGCAAGCATGGCCAATGAGTGACCCTTGTTGTACTGGGGATTCTGGGAGCTGTAATCCAAAAAGGACATTTCCCCAAACTCTGTAGTTGGTCATTATTTTCCCAGAGATGTTTGATTGCATACTGTATATACTCGAGTATAAGCTGAACCAAATATAAGCTGAGAAACCTAATTTTACCACCAAAAAAACAAACAAAAAAAAACCCTGGTAAAATGAGTATAAGCCAAGGGGAGGGGGCTTTTTCAGTCTTAAAAAGGACCGAAAAACTAGATTTTTGGGAGTATACAGTATTTTATTAAGTTGTTATTTGTTTTCACTAAAAATAGAGTTACAAGTTAACTGACTCATGGGACAAATGCTCACTACACTTGAGTCTGGATTCATTTTTAGCAGTTTCCTTTGGCCAATATGGCTTCTTTGGCTTGGCCAGTGGCCATAACGGCAAGGGCCCAGCTGTCACTGTTTTTTGTCCATAATGGGACCACGTGGCAGCCAATCATGGCTCTTCCTCTCCTATTCAGCATCACAGTCAGGCATGTAGCCGGGGGGAGGGGGGAGGGTTTGAGGGGCTTCAGCGCCCCCCCCCCCCCGAAATTCTCATGGTGGTTCGCGAAAAGGCCTTACTGGTGCATTATTTAAACTGTTATGTTTATTCATATCATGATCTGATCACCATGCTCAATATATCCCATATGCATGGGGGTATTGGGGTAATGATACAAAAGGTTTGCTAGGCTAGACCCTCTTTCACTCAGACTCAGCCCCCCCCCCCCGAAACTCACCCCCCCAAAACCCCCCCTGAAAAAAAATTACCCCCCCCAAAATGAAATCCTGGCTACGGGCCTGATCACAGTTGAATCTTTTTTTATTTTCCTTTATTTTCCTACTTCTTTTTATTGAGTGGGACTGACTAGGAGTTGGGGACCTGAAGGACGGGAGGTGGGTTGCACACTTGCATATTTGGGGGCTTGGAGAATCATCCTTTACCTTATTTTTCTCCTTCCCTTTCTCTCCTTCAGAAAATACTTCTAAAAGATAATAATAATAATAATAATAATAATAATAATAATAATAATAAATCCCAGCAAACAAAAAGAGAAGTCTACCTCTCCTCTAGAGTAGAAAGTAGAAACAGCTTTAAGGAAGTAAAAAGTCGATTTAGGACTGCTTGCATGTCTCCATCAACGCCACATCTCCTGTCACTTGTCCATGCCTAGCATTATTTTTTAAACTTCATTTACATTTGGCCCAGCCATAGATTTTAAATGTGCACTTTACCTTGTTTAATGTTTATGCTATATGTGTATGTGATTTATTTTTTAATTGCTTTGTATTGTACTTGTTATTGCTTGTATTGCTTGTATTGTTGTATCATGTAAGCCGCACCGAGTCCCTTGGGGAGATGGTAGCGGGGTATAAATAAAGTTTTATTATTATTTATTTATTAGTAGTAGTAGTAGAACCCCAAGCAGAAAGTATATTGTAGACATTGGAGAAAAGAGAGGGGATTTTTAAGGTAGTCCAGGGAGGATAGCTCCACTGAGCTCCAGGTCATCGTTCTTCCTTTCCTCCTTAAAATGTTTTAGAAATCAGGCGTGCTGCTGTTGCTGGGAGATAAAGCACGCATGCCTGCTTCTCCTGTAGCGGTAGAAACAGCTTTAAGAAACATTAAACCTGGTCTCCGCCTCTACAAACAGAAGGGAAATGATCCAGAAAGAGTGGTATCTTAACTCTGATGCTTTTAAAAATCCAGGTCTTAATGAAGGCTGTGGAAGGGGCGCATGAGGGAAGTCCCTCCCAAAATGGGCTGGATAGGGTGCTTTCTAAACTCTTTTGCTGATACCCAGGCTCCCTTGAAGGGAAGAAAGGAAAGGCTCCCAGGAAGAGTGCTTCCTTAACCCCACTGCTGAAACCCAGGCTCCCTTGAAGGGAAGAAAGGAAAGGGTCCCAGGAATAGAAAGCAGAGCCTCATAAATTGCCCATTGCTGCCAACGGGTCGAAAAGAGCCACTTTTTAAAGATGCGGAACAAAAACGCCCATTCAGCAGTATGCTCGTTTCTGGGAGGCATGCAAAAATGGATATGGGGGGCTTCTGGTATCTGGCAAGCAGAAACGGATAGCAATTCACCTGAAATGCACAAACCTAGTGTTCACCCATTAGATTACAATTCCATTGAGATTGTTCCTGAAACAGAAAAAAGTATTTTCTCTATTCCATTATGAAGCCCTTAAAATCTACAAATATAACATAACCAGGAACATCTCAGCCAAAAACCAAATTCTCCAGAAAACTTGGGCTTCCCCTCCTTTATGTTATGAGGGATCATACAGTTCCTGTCCCTTTCCTCCACAAAGTGTTTTCAGATAAAGCCGGGTTCTTCTAGGAAATGGATTTGAGAGGTTGACACTCTGGATGACAAAAAAGCAGCCAGGCTAGACCATCATGTGTTATTTGGGTTATCTGAAGAGAAGATCTGAAAATGAATGTAAAAAAAGCAACAGGAAAAAAATCATTTTGGATGGATTTATCTCTCAACTGCTGTGGCATAGTTGAATTTGCTTTTTTTAAAAACGCCAAAACTATATTTCCAAATGCTCAACTCCAGTTTTAAGTGATTGCAATGCTATACATTTGGGGATTGAAAGGAAATGACATGGGGATGGGGACAGCATTCTTATTTGAGAGGGGCAATGCTCTCATTTCATACCCCTTTCCCTTAAGACTGGATCCACACAGACATATAATGCAGTTTTGAACTACATTATGTGATCATTGTAGAGCAGGCATGGGCAAACTTCGGCCCTCTGGGTGTTGTGGACTTCAACTCCCAGAATTCCTAACTGCCTGGAAAGAGTCGAAGTTTGCCCATGCCTGGTGTACACCCATATAATTCAGTTTAACTACACTGAACTGCATTATATGAATTGAACTTGACCACATAATGCAGTTTCAAATGGCAATGTAGATCCAGCTCAAGTCATATGGATTATTGAAGACTTGCATGGCTGGAATGAGTGGGTTGTTGTAGGTTTTTGTGCTATATGGCCATGTTCTAGAAGCATTCTCTCCTGACGTTTCGCCTGCATCTATGGCAGGCATCCCCACAACCTCTGAGGATTCCTGCCATAGATGTAGGCAAAACGTCAGGAGAGAATGCTCCTAGAACATGGCCATATAGCCTGAAAAACCTACAAGAACTAAATCATATGACCAATATCAGATAGTCATGCTACCACTGCATTTCAAGACACCTGGAGGAAACTCAATGCACCTTTCCAGGTAATATTGTACACTTGATATGAATCTAATCTAGATGTGACTAAGGCATAAGAGATAGCTGCCAAGTGTAGGTGTGTGTCTGAGTGATACTGATGACAACACCACTCCAATTTATCCTTCAACCACAAAAATGTCCTCAGGCTATTCTTAAGTTAAAAAATTGTACTTTCTATAAAGTACACAATGAAGGAAATCCCCAAATCCCTTAGGCATGTGACTTGTACAGGAAATGTCATTTACCTGAATCTTAAAAAAAGAAATGGGAGATTAAGAAGATAAGACCGTTGATGGCGAAGAAGGAGACTCCGACAGCCAACATCCGTTCCCATCCAACATCTAAAAAGAAAAAGAATTTCTCAGTTATATAGTGGGATGAACAGTTGGCACATCCATGGGGAGGTCAGAGCATTCTTGATCGGAATCACATAAGACTTGTTGATTCTGGTTTGGTGAACCCAATGTTTGTTTGTTATCTTGATTTTTCAGGCTCCTTTGGCGAGATTAGCTATCTTATCACATACATATTTACAGGGACCTCTGAGATAGACTACTTGAGAGAGAGGCTTTCATTCATCTCACATCCAAGGCTATCTGGAAAAGTGATGCTGCTATGCCATCAACTCTGCTGGACTGGCCACGTTGTCTGAATGCCTGATCACTGTCTCTCAAAGCAGATACTCTCCTCTCAACTCGAGAACAGAAAATGGAATGTTGATGGACAGAAAAAGAGATTTAAAGATGGGCTTAAAGCCAGCCGGTTTGAATCCAGGGAGCAAGGTGAGCTCTCACTGTTAGCGCTGTTAGCCCCAGCTTCTGCCAACCTAGTAGTTTGAAAACATGCAAATGTGAGTAGATCAATAGGTACCACTTCTGTGGGAAGGTAATAGCATTACTTTAATGTCCTGGATTTGGGCACATCACACATAGATGTATTGTCGAAGGCTTTCATGGCCAGAATCACTGGGTTGTTGTAGGTTTTTTCAGGCTATATGGCCATGTTCTAGAGGCATTCTCTCCTGACGTTTCGCCTGCATCTATGGCAAGCATCCTCAGAGGTATGCCATATAGCCCGAAACATGGCCATATAGCCCGAAAAAACCTACAACAACCTCACACATAGATGCTCCCTAAAACACTTTGGACATTCAAACTCATTTAAAGACCTTCAAAGAAAGAGGCTCTACCGTCTTCCAAGTCAACCTATCTCACTCTTGGGTAGCACTAATGTTTAGAAAGGAGTCTGTTAGAAGCAGTATCCTGATGCATGGTTTCAAAGCACCAGACCAGATGATGGCCAGCTGCTTGTAGGGAGCTCTATGGCCAGTGGGGAGCAGTGGCAGAAGCACTGGGACAAAGGGAAAGGCCAGTAAGGGGACAGTCTGTAGACATGGCTCTGGATTGAATTGGTACTGTTTGGATTAACTTGCTCCATGTAGCTGTACATTGAAGCACTCCTGAAATATGGCCATCCAAACTTTGTTTAAAAGTTGTCCTAAGAAAGTGATCCCACCATCCTCCAAGTCTGGCTATTCCACCCTGGAAAATCTTTAATATATAAACTTACGTAGTTCTGCAACATCCGTGGAGACAGGGTTACTCCACTTAGAAGCTACTCTCCTCCCAGCAAGTTGTAGGATGTAACGGCAGCGGCATTTCCCCATATCTTTTGGTTCTGTGATGTTTATGCCATGTGTCTGACTGCTGCCATTCACCGTCATGGCTGAGATGCATATCCTGCCACCAGAGTACTGGAATTCTTTGACATCCTTTGTTTCAGGTGGAACGGTACATTCTAAGTTGACCCACTCTCCCAATGGTTCCAAAGAGAGAGATGGAGCTGCAGGGGCCTCTGGAGGAAAACAAAGGGAAGATAAAGGCCCCAAATAAAATTTCCAGAGACACCAAGAGGCTTCACTCTTCCATTCTAAATATGTGTGCAACAGTGGTCACGTTTGTTGTTTGTTGTTATTGTTGTGTGCATTCAAATCAATTGGAATTTAAATTGCAAGCTTTGGGGCGAAAAACAGTCAGAAATGCCAGAAGGGCTCCATAAATTTTCCCCATGGGTTGCTGTG
Source organism: Anolis sagrei (assembly GCF_037176765.1). Taxonomy (NCBI): domain Eukaryota; kingdom Metazoa; phylum Chordata; class Lepidosauria; order Squamata; family Anolidae; genus Anolis; species Anolis sagrei. The sequence goes on along the minus strand of NC_090026.1, from coordinate 12,673,836 downwards.
AGTTTTCTGGGCTGTATGGCCATGTTCCAGAAGCATTCTCTCCTGATGTTTCGTCCACATCTATGGCAGATATCCTCAGAGATTGAGGGGTCTGTTGAAAACAAGTGGGGTTTATATATCAGTGTCCAGGGTGGGAGAGAGAGCTCTTATCTGCTTGAGGCAAGTGTGAATGTTGCAATTGGTCACCTTGATTAGCATATAATGGCCTTGCAGTTTCAAAGCCTGGCTGATCAAGGTGGCCAATTGCAACATTCACACTTGCCTCAAGCAGACAAATTCTTTCTCCCACCCTGGACATTCCACAGATATATAAAGCTCGCTTGCCTAGTTTCCAACAGACCTCACAACCTCTGAGGATACCTGCCATAGATGTGGGCGAATCATCAGGAGAGAATGCTTCTGGAACATGGCTATAGAGCCTGGAAAACTCACAGTAACCCCATGAAAGCCTTTGACAACACAATTTCCCCTATGCTGTCATCTAGTGGTCAGCCTGTGCTGCTACATTCTTGCATTATTTTTATTTGTTTCCAGTAACAAATAAAAATAGTGTTGTGGTTTGTTGTGGTTTGAAAAGGAAACTACTTGTTGTGGTCTCTGGATCATTAAAAATGAAAGCAAAGGTCAGCAATTTTTTTCATTGCTGGGGAATTTTACTTTGAAAAATGCATCATGAGCTAATATTTTTTGCAAGAATGTGCAATATAACATTGGGGAAAGGGGAGAGAGAGTAAGAGAGAATGGGTTCTTTTAGCCTTCTGGGTTGTGCCTCAACATAACAAAAGTGTTCATTGCAGATGTTCATTGTAAAGGTTCCTCTCTCCATTCTCTAAAAAATACAGAAATGACCATGATGGACATTGCATGCTGCAACTTACAAGGCGTGGTTTTTTTTTTTTGTGGTAGTTTTGGGAGAATGTAGCCACATTATAAATGTTAGGGCTGTGCATGGTACCATTTTTCAAAACAGGTTCCGGGAATTCCGGCAGTTACAGAAACTGAACCTCTGGAAACAGGACGGGCGACAGGGCTTGAATTGACTTGGCTGAAATGGACCACGTGGTGGCCAAAATCGGTTGCTTTTGGTTACACTATGACAGTAGCCGTGCATATGTGCTGAGTTTTCCCCCTTAGCCTTGCCTGAGTCAATCGGAGCAAGAAAGTGTATCACGTGTCAGGCATGTAGCCGGAGGGGGGGGGGGGGGGGGGCTTGAGGGGCTTCAGCCCCCCCCCCCCCGAAATTTTCATGGTGGTTCGTGAAAAGGCCTTACTGGTGCATTATTTAAACTGTTATGTTTATTCATATCATGATCTGATCACCATACTCAATATATCCATATGCATGGGGGTATTGGGGTAATAATACAAAAGGTTTGCTAGGCTAGACCCTCTTTCACTCAGACTCAGCCCCCCCCCCCCCGAAACTCAACCTCCCCCGAACCCCCCCCCCCTGAAAAAATTCAGCCCCCCCAAAACGAAATCCTAGCTACGGGCCTTTCACGTGTCTTTTTTCCAAACTGGTCTATATATACCAGGTTGAGCTCCTCCATTTTCCTGTGGTGTCCTGGCATTTGAGAGAGAGAGAGAGAGATTGTGTGCTAGAGTAGCTACCTCTGTGTCTTGTCTCAGTGTTGTTGTTACTTAGGATCGCTTTTTTACTCAATTCCAATCTTTTTCTTTAGCAATTTTCTTTTAGTTTGCTGTATTTTAGTCCCTTTTTAACTATTTCGCTAGGAAGTTGAGGGTGGGTGTGAATTGGAGGGCTATGAAAGGGCATTTTTTTTTGGAGGGGAGGTTGTTTAAATATTTTTCCTTTGTGTGTGTGTGGAGGTGGGTGAGTGTGGTTTAGGGAAGGGAGGGGATAGCCTGACTCGGTAATGGTATGATAGCTGGGTCCGGAAACTCCGAGTTATGCTGTTTCCGCTTCGCTCCTTCGGGAATGTTGTTTGCGCAACGCAGAACAGAACACAGATATTGTAGAAGGAATGTAAGAGTTCTTTAATGGTTAAAACCTAACCCTTACCCAAACCTGAACCCTAAACCTTACCCTAACCCTAACCCAAACTCTAACCTAAACCTTACCTAGACCTTACCACTAACACTAATCCTCACCCTAATCATAATCCTTACTTACCCTACCCCAAACCGTAACCCTAAACCTTACCCTAAACCTTATCCTAACCCTTCCCTCCTTTCTCTCTGGACTATGTGGTCCCTTCCTTTATTCACAACTACCGTTGCAGAATGTGCGTAATGCTCGGAGCGTCTGGATCCAGCAATCATACTATCACTCCTGACTCCCTTGGGGCCCCCATGGGGAGAATACTAGTATTTCAATTTCAGTCCTTCCCAAGCCCTATCTATCTTCTTGCTTCTGTACTCTGTCCTGCACCATCCTTCTGCCTATAAAACTTTAAGAATTTCCTAAAGATCAGTGGAGGACCCAAATGTTCTGAAACTTGGGGGACTTGCAGTTGTAAATGTGTCCTCCAAGTGTGATCACTTTTGTTCCAATAGCTCAAGAAATGAAGGAAAGGGGAGTTTCGGAAGTTCCCCTATTGCAGTCAACGGGTTGGATCTGCCTAGAATGAAAACAGTACTACCGGCTGTATGAGAAATAGTATTTCCCCCCTCTTGATTTTGGGAAATTCCCAAAAAAATAAAATTGGGGCTGTCTGAAAATTCACACCGAAAACAGTAAAGTTTTTCCCCCAAATTGCACAGCCCTAATAAATGTATTTATCATGCTACAATATCTTGGTTAAGATATGATTTTTGCTATAGTAGAGGAAAAAAACACTGCTCTTTTGATATGTACCTGGGTTGAATGAATACACATGTTTTGCAACACAATGTCTAGAAATTTTGTTAGGGTGATATATGTTGGAGCATGCAAGGAATCAGTGTGTGTGTGTGTGTCAACTGTAAAATAAGATGCATGGAGCTGATTGGTCTGGCAATGCCCAGGGAGCAGGCTGAGCTTGGGACTTTTGTATATGTTACATTTTTGTTCAGGCTTGAGCTATGTAGGTGCAGAGAGATGAAGAGAGAAGCAGAGAGAGACACAGTTTGGCGTGCACTCTTGCTTCATGAGCTGATGAAGGAGTTTATCCAGAGGGATAAAAGAAAGACTATTTTAAATCTCTCAAAAAGGACATTATGTGAGTGGGTGCAACTGATCACATTGTACATATGTTGTTCTGAATTTACGAAGAGCAAACTACTTGTTCTTTATTTTTCATCTGCGTGGCACACTTTCTTTCTCTGGCAAAGCGGTGTGTGGGCTGATCAAAAGTGAAGTATGAGTGGTATGCAGGTACAACTGCACCAGGAGCTCCAATTTTGTTTACAATCCCAGGCTTGGGATTTTGCAGCAGGTTGGCTTCCTGTTATAGTTTGCAATCATAGGGCAAGCCACCTGTCAATTATCGTTAGGTTCCCTGGTCCCGCCCCTTTTTGAGTTTTGGTGGGAATAGGAGCCTTTTTGAGTCAGTTCTCACAGAGAAGCCTTTCGCACAGGACATAAAACGAAGAGCTCCTGTAGAAAGCTTCGTCTTCTACGGCTTGGCTGGGGAGATATACAGCCTACAGCCTGGCCGGGGAGAAAAGGCTCTACAGCTTGGCCAGGGTTTTTACAGCCCACAGCTTGGCCAAGGATCATACAGCATTACAGCTCCTTTGCTGAGGGACTTCAGCCAGCTATCACTGAAACCTGAACTTCTTTTCCCCTGGAAGTCTACAAAGCTCTGCTTGGGAAGGATCTCTCGCAGAAGCCAGACACAGTTGGTACCGGGTGCAGGGGCTCCACGCCAACAGAGGCAAGTACAGTCTGCCCAGATTAGAAGTTAAGGATTTCCCCATTAGTTAATTACAGTTAAGAAGATAGTGCCTGTTCCCAGTGAACAAGATTGCAAGTGCCAATAGACTGTTAAGAAAGCTTGAAAGTATCTGTTTGTTTTCATCAATAAATAACTTTGTTGAATTTACTTTAAGCAATCTAAAGACTCTGTTTGGAGGAATCTAAGGGCCTTTAATCTGAGGCAGCCCCAGCGTCCCGTTGGGCACGCAGAATTTATGCTCTGTCTACAGTCTAATGCACAGGCCCAGCGTGCGACAGCACAAGTGGTTTATTTTACATTACACCACTTTATACATATGTGAGTGCCTATTATTCCTGAGCCCAGTATTGCATATTGGTTGGGCACTGGACTATGAATTCTGCTCAGCTGATTGACCTAGGTTAAATAAAAAAAATCTTAGTCCTAAAAAACTATGATAGGTTCACCTTCGGGTCACCATAGGTTGGCAATGAATTTCTAACCAGGGTCCTCCCTCACATTTTGGGGCTCTGACTGTCAGCATTGCTAATAATCAATGGTGATGAGAGGTGTAGTCCAACAACACGTGAAGCCATAGACAGTTCCACCTTTGGCCTTCTATATGTTGCGATAAAGGGAGGGGGGTTGCAACAGGGCTTTGCTTACATTTCTGTATGATGGCATGGGCCATCAATAACATTGGAAAGAGAAACCTACCTGTTACATGTAGGGAGATGCTGTCACTTGGTGCTGAAATGGTCCTTGTATCATCTTTCTTCACCCAGTAGTCACAGGTGTAATTTCCAGTGCTGGTCAATTGAACGCTGAAAGCCATGCTGCCCTCTCGATAAGGATCAGGAGGCATTTTGTGGATTTGTTGCCCATCTCCATTGAAGAACCGATACTCTTCCACAGTCCTATTTTTCAAAGCTGAGCACCTGAACTTCACCTTCTCGCCTTCAAAATATTCAGCATATTGGGGTCTGACAGTGAGATTAGGGGGATGCAGAGCTTCAGAAAGGAAGGAAACAAGGTTCGATTTGACATCCAGCTTCAGTGCATGTTCTACATCCTGGAAATTGCTTTCTGACACCATCTTAACTGCCATGGCTCGATGCTATGGAATCTCAGGATTTAGTTTGGGATGTCATAACATTGACCAAAATCAGTGGCATATGCTGATTCCTCTCCATTTGCTCCATGGAGTCTGCCAGCTCCCAATCCATGACTTAGAGCTATGGTACTTTCAATCGGGCTCAGTGGTGCAAAAGGAAAGAACCAGCATATGTGACCACTGTGTTGCATAGGTATCAACAAAGGGAAACCCAGTGGTGGGTGCTTTCCTCTGTGGGATGTGGTATGGAAGAAGCTGGGCGATGCAGGGCATGAGGTAACGGGTCTCCTCCCCCCTCCGGGCACTGCCTGATTCACCATGATCCGTGGTGATTCCAGTGGCCAATCTGATAAGGTCATCACAACTCTCAGGATTACACAGTATTGAGTCATTACATTTAATATGGTGACAAAACTACATTAATTCTACAATGTAGATGCACTTCTTGAAACCTGAACTGGGAAAAAGCTGGTAATAATAATAATAATAATAATAATAATAATAATAATAATAACCCTCATCCACGGATTCAATCTTCTGCTGCTTGAAAATATAGATAGATAGATAGATAGATAGATAGATAGATAGATAGATAGATAGATAGATAGAATTTCAATACTGCTTTTCTCAACCCCTAGGGAAGGGGTCCTCAAACTAAGGCCTGGGGGCCGGATGAAGCCCTCCAAGGTAATTTACCCGGCCCTCGCTCAGGGTCAACCTAAGTCTGTAACGACTCAAAAGCACACAACAACAACAACAATCCTATCTCATCAGCCAAAAGCGGGCCTACACTTCCCATTGAAATACTAATAAATTTATATTTGTTAAAATTGTTCTTCATTTAATTATTGCATTGTTTTTAAGTGGTTTTTGCACTACAGATAAAGTATGCGCAGTGTACATAGGAATTCATTCATATTGTGTTTTTTAAAAAATTATAATCTGGCCCTCCAACAGTTTGAGGGACTGTGACCCGGCCCTCTGTTTAAAAAGTTTGAGGACCCCTGCCCTAGGGGGACTCAAAGCAGTTTCCAACATAATAAATGGCAAAGATTCAGTGCCTCAAAATCATATAAAACAATACATTACAACTAAAACAATAACAGAACTATAAATTAAAACAGTTAAGAACTATACAAATCATCAAACAGAGCCATAAAATGTTAAACATTTAGCCGTTGCACCAATCCTGTGAATTATTTTAGCTGCTTAAGTATTGCCATCATTCATCAAATGCCTACTTGCATAGCCAGGTTTTCAGCTGTTTCCTGAGCATCAGGAGAGAGGGGGCTGCTCTAATCTCGCTTGGGGGGGGGGAGTTTTACCGTCGAGGGGCCACTGCTGAGAAGGCCCTGGCTCTCGTCCCCACCAATTGCACCTGCGAAGACAGTGGAATCAAGAGCAGGATCTTCCCGGCTGATCTTAGTGCTCTAACTGGCTCATAAAGGGAGATGCGTTCTGACAGGTAAGCTGGACTGGAACTGCACAGGGCTTTATAGGCTAAAGCCAGCACTTTGATTTGTGCTCAGAAGCAGACTGGCAGCCATTGGAGCTGACGTAACAGCGGGGTTGTATGCTCCCTATACACCACTCCATTCAGGAACCTGGCTGCCGTCTGTTGGACCATTTGAAGCCTCCAAACAGTCTTCAAAGGCAACCCCACGTAGAGTGTGTTGCAGTAGTCTATACCAAAAACCTCCAAATTTTAATGTTGACATGTTATCAAAGGGATGCCATTTTACAACACCATTATATACAGCAGGACTTGAGCATCTGTGTATTTTGGTATACGCGGGAGTCTGGTTACCTTTACTACCATGTGCTAAGAAACCCTGTTAATTAATTGCAAAAACGTGCACTGGGACATTTGCAAAAGTGCCTGTGAGCTTTGCTGAGCACTGGTGCCCAATACACAGTTGTCCCATGTGTTTTGCTGTGCAACTGTCACTTTGTTGGCTTCGAAACATAATAATGTGACAGCAGACATCTATTGGATATGAACATTATGAATCTGCTCAATTCTTAGTAAGTTCACTTACTAAGGTGCAACTTCTATACAGAGTTCTGGCTGGGATTGAATGAGAAGGGACTGGAACTCAATGAAAGAAAAATTCCTGGGATATAGAAGATCTCAGTTTCAACTCTTGGCCAGTTCAGTGCCTGGAAGATTCAAGTAGCTTCTGAAGACAAAGACAATCTGCCTGAGAACCTAAGAAATTATGCCAGTCAAAGTAGAAAACAGGAATAGATCAGATGACAAAAAGGGTGATCTAATACAAGGTGGCTTCTCATGGTCTTCCAAGCATCGTTAGGTCTAAGCCCATGGCTGAACCAAACCTGACAAAGTTCCTCTTCAAAGATGGCATCACTTCTCTAAATTTAACCAGAAACTGCAGAAAGAATAATGAGAAGACATCTGGTTACCTGAAGATGCTCCTTGCTGGACCACAACTTTCAGCAGGGCTGGAAAAGAGAAAGAGATTGGAGAAGAAGAGTTTATTTATGGAGACTAAAAGCTTAAGCTGCAGGGGTAACTTTCCAGATGTTCCAGACTTGGGATGTTTTGTTTTCAGAGGGCCAGCTCCTAGCACAGTTCAATTGCTGGACTGGTGCGGAGCTTTGGCATAGAGTGCTACCAGTATGCAGATGATACCCAGCGACTCTTGCGTCTCGAACCTGGGACAACCGCAATTCCTGAGAACTTTAGGCTGTGTTTGGAAGCAGTGATGAGTTGGCTGTGAGCGAGCAGACTAAAAGTGAATCCTGCAAAAACTGAGATACTTTGGCCCGGCCAGCTGCCAGAATTAATCCAGTCTCTGCCTGATTTTGATGGGGAAGCTCTGGTTCCATCTGCCACTGTTAAAAGCCTTGGGGTGTTGGACTCATCGCTGACGATGGAGGCCCAGATCACTGCCATAAGGAAGCAGGCCTTTTTTCATCTTCACCAGGCAAGGAAATTTCGGTAGAAGCGTTGGCAACGGTAATCCACGCAACAGTCACCACGAGGTTGGACTATTGCAATGCCTTATATGCCAGCCTTCCGAACCCAGAAGATTTGGATGGTCCAAAATGCAGTGGGCAGGCTACTAGCGGGATCATCTATAAGATCCCATATTACACCAATTCTGCAACAACTGCATTGGCTACCAATAGAACATCGGATCTCTTACAAGATACTGATCCTGACATTTAGAGCTCAAAATGGCCAGGGACCTTTATATCTTAGGGACTGCCTCATTCCTTTTCTCCATCAGTGGTCACCTCAATCCACCCAGGAAAATCTCCTATACATACCGGGCCCTAGGGAGGTACATTTGGAAGCTACAAGGCGTAGAGCTTTTTCAACCTATGCTCCCATTCTGTGGAACTCATTGCCTCCATACATTAGAGCAATGTCGGGGTTGCGACCTTTTGTAAAGGCACTCAAGACTTGGCTGTTTGGTTGTGCATTTAAGTAATCAGATCTAATTTGCCAAATAGTCACTGTTGAATGTTTTTATGTTGAATGTTTTTATATTGTGTGAATGCTATTTTAGATTGTAAGTCGCTCGGAGCACCTTGGTGGAGAGCGACTAATTAAGAAATAAAGTGAAGTGAAGTGAAGTGAATTGATAACACATTTTTCTCTTTAATTGTATTTTTATTATGTTGGCAAAATAAAAACGGAGGCTCCTATTTTGGAGGCTTTTAAATAGAGACTGGATGGCCATCTGTCAGGGGCACTTTGAATGTTCTTTTCCTGCATGGCAGGGGGTTGGACTATCCTCTGTGGAGTAATGTAAAATAAACCACATGTAGTTTGCGTTTGATCAGTCCACACACTGTCTTGCCAGAGAAAGAAAATACGCCACGCAGTAAAAAAAAAAGTAGTTTCTTTTTTGTAATTTGGAACAACATATTTGGAATCATGTGATCAGTTGCATCGACACACATAATGTCCTTTTAGACTAGAGAGATTTAAAATGGTCTTTCTTTGTCCATGAGGAGAAACTCCGTCGAGCAGTTCATGAAGCAAATGTACACTCCAAACTCTCTCTCTCTACTTCTCCCTGCTTCCATGTAAGCACTTGCACAGCTCAAGCCTGAAAAATGCAACAATATCCAAAAGTCCCAGGCTCAGCCATCACCCCAGGTGTAGCCCAACTAATCAGCTTCATGCATCTTATTTTACAGTTGATACACACACACTGATTTCTCACATGCTCCAACAGGCTCTACACCAGCATTTCTCAACCTTCCTAATGCCACAACCCCTTAATACAGTTCCTCAGATTGTGGTGATCCCCAACCACAAAATTATTTTCGTTGCTACTTCACAACTGTAATTTTGCTACTCTTATGAATAATAACGTGAATATCTGATATGCAGGATATATTTTCATTCACAGGACCAATTTTGGTACAAATATCTGATACACCCAAATTTGAATACTGGTAGGATTGGAGGGGGGGATTCTGTCATTTGGGAGTTGTAGTTTTTGGGATTTATAGTTCACCTACAATCAAAGAGCATTCCGAACTCCACTAATGATGGAATTGAACCAAATTTGGCACACAGAACTCCCATGACCAACAGAAAATAGTGAAAGGGTTTGGTGGTCATTGACCTTGAGTTTTGAATTTGTAGTTCACCTATATCCAGAGAGCACTGAGGACTCAAACAATGATAGATCTGGACCAAACTTGGCATGAATAGTCAATATACCCAAATGATAACACTGGTGGAGTTTGGGGAAAATAGACCTTGACGTTTGGGAGTTGCAGTTGCTGGGATGTATAGTTCACCTACAATCAAAGAGCATTCTGAACTCCACCAATGATGGAATAGAACCAAACTTGGCACACAGAACCCCCATGACCAACAGAAAATACTGGAAGTGTTTGATGGGTATTGATCTTGAGTTTTGGAGTTGTAGTTCACTTACATCCAGAATGCACTGTGGACTCAAACAATGATGGATGTGGACCAATCTTGGCACAAATACTCAATATGAATAGTCAGCATACCCAAATGTGAACACTGGTGGGTTTTGGGGAAAATAGACCTTGACGTTTGGGAGTTGCAGTTGCTGGGATTTACAGTTCACCTGCAATCAAAGAGCATTCTGGACCTCACCAACAATAGAATTGAGCCACACAGAACCCCCATGACCAACAAAAAATACTGTGTTTTCTGATGGTCTTTGGTGACCCCTCTGACACCTCCTCATGACCCCCCCAGGGGTTCCCACCCCCAGGTTGAGAAATGATGCTCTGCACTCTATGTAAGTGAATTACACCTACATAGAATAATAGAGCTGGAAGAGGCCACATGGGCCATCTAGTCCAACCCCTTGCCATGCAGGAAAAACACAGTCAAAGCACCCCCAACAGATGGCCATCCAGCCTCTGTTTAAAAGCCTTCAAGGAAGGAGCTTCCACCACATGCCAAGACAGAGTGTTCCACTGTTGAACACCTCATAGATGACCCTTACGACAGAATAAGCCATCAGCAGGTTGTCAGGTAATAACAAGAAAGCAAAGAGAACCATTTACCCAATGTATCTATACACATAAGTACATTTCCTCTTCATAGTACTAAATATAAAAAACTGGACAATATGAAGTTTTGATTACTATTTTAACCCCTTCTCTGTTACCACCTTCATCTCCCCCACCACTATTTTTTTCATTAATTTTTCTACACCCCTTGTTACATCTAAGGGCATTGTGATGCCTTTATAGTGATTTTTTTCATCTGTTTCTTAATACAAAGATGATAGAAAAAGATACAGAGTGACTTAGAGAGAAGATACTAAAGGAACAACTTCAAGGAAGCATCAACATACCTAGGATGGAAAGCAAAAGACTAGTGTGCATCATAAGAGTTGAAGTTCTTCTCCGGCTACAGTTTTTCAGAGGCTGCCCTTCAGTATGCCCACTTTTAAAAAGAAGCGTTCCTTTCCAAAGCAGAGGACACTACTATTAAATGACTTTTGAGACTAATCACGGAAGTACAGATTTGCAAATTCACACTGCTGGGAAATGCCTGTCTGCAAGGGAAGTCAGTCATGGATCCAATGGACCTCAGTGCTTGAAAAAGAAAGTATTCGGGGACAGCTGACTGGAAGTGTCAGCAGTTGTAAACCACATCAGCAATTCCTCTTTTGTTGTTATGTTCCTTACATCAGCCCTTCAGACTCCCTGCTTCTGTTAAGCAAGAAAAAGGTTTGCTGATCACAGGAGTTTCAATTTCAGCTAGACATTCATCCCAGAGTATATGAATATGGTAAAATATGTATGTTCATATATAAGAAGGCAGGAATAAATTGTGAGATCAAGTCCTGGGACCAGTCCTGTTCGACATCTTTATTAATGACCTAGATGCAGACAACACCAAATTGGGAGGGAGAGCTGTTCTGGCATGGCTGTGCCAGGCGTTTGAATTCCCCTTTTCTTTCTTTGCTTGTTTGCATGAATTCCTGAAGGCTATGCACTTTGCAATATGGTAGCTTCTTCCAGATTGCAGTTATAGGACCAGCAACCTGTCAATCATTGTTGCAGTCTTTAGATCCGCCCCTTTTCCCAGGGTTTTGGAGGGGAAAGACACCTTTAGCTCAGTTATCACGGAGAAGCCTTTCCAACAGGACTTGTGAGATTCTCCCACCTGTAGAAAGCTTCGTTTCTCACAAACTTCCACAAAGTTCCACAGCTTTACTAAGAAATACAGACAGCTTTGCTGGAAGGTCAAGGACACCAGCTGGAAAATCTACAAAGTCTTGGCCAGTAAGGTCTACTCAGGTTACCCATAAAGCAAATTGGAACCGAGAGTAGGGCCCCACGCCAGCCTAAGAACAGATAGCCCAGGAAAGGGTCAAAGATTTCCTTTATAGAAGAAAGAAACAGTTCTTGAATCTGTCCCTTGTGGGCAGATTAAGAAAGCTACCAGTTTTCCAGAGTTTTAAAGTATTTGATTGATTTGTTCAAGATTTAAGCATTAATAAAGAACCTTGTTAAACTTTCTAAGCTTCTAAAGATTTTGTATAGGAAAATCCATAGAGCCTCTCAGCCGAGGCATCCCAGGCGTCCCGCTGGGCATATAGAGACCACCTCCTGTTAATAGACAATTGCTACAGGCCCAGCATGTGACAGCATAAGAGCCAATACTCCAGAAGACAGGAGCAGAATTCAAAATGATCTTAACAAATTAGAGAGATGGACCAAAACTAACAAAATGAAGTTCAACAGGGACAAATGCAAGATGCTTCACTTAGGCAGAAAAAATGAAATGCAAAGATACAGAATGGGGGGGGGGGGGGTTGCGTAGCTCGAGGGCAATAGTGTGAAAAAGATCTTGCTTTTGATTCAGGCGTCCCCCATTCTGTATCTTTGCATTTCATTTTTCTGCCTAAGTTAAACATAAGCCAACAATGTGATGCGCCGCGCAAAAGAAGCCAATGGGATTTTGGCCTACATCAATAAGGAGTATAGTGTCTAGATCCAGGGAAGTCATGCTACTCCTCTATTCTGCCTTGGTTAGACCACACCTGGAATATCATATCCAATTCTGGGCACCACAATTGAAGAGAGATATTGACAAGCTGGAATGTGTCCAGAGGAGGGTGATTAAAATGATCAAGGGTCTGGAGAACAAGCCCTATGAGGAACAGCTTCAAGAGCTGGGCATGTTTAACCTGAAGAAGAAAAGGCTGAGAGGAGACATGATAACCATGTATAAATATGTGAGAGGAAGTCATGGGGAGGAGGGAGAAAGCTTTTTTTCTGCTGCCCTGGAGGCTAGGCCGTAGAACAATGTCTTCAAACTACAAGAAAGGCGATTCCACCTGAACATTAGGAAGAACTTCTTGACTGTGAAAGCTGTTCAGCAGTGGAACTCTCTGCCCCGGAGTGTAGTAGAGGCTCCTTCTTTGGAGGCTTTTAAACCGAGTCTGGATGGTCATCTGTCGGGGATGCTTTTTGCTGCTTTTTGGCTGGGGGTTGGACTGGATGGCGCCAACTCTATAATTCTATGATTCTAAGTAAGGGGCCCGGCTTAGCACATCAGGATAAATAACCGTGCTGCCGAAAAATCCTGCCGATTGGAAGGTCAGCAGTTTGAGCCCAGGTGGGGTGAGCACCCGCTGTTAGCTCCAGCTCACCTGTCTGCCTAGCAAGTCGATAGCAGAAATGAGAGCAGATAAAATAGGTACCACTTTTTAGCGGGGAGGTAATAAAAGGCGCCACTAAAAGGACATTGATTGGAGGAAAACACTCCGGCATGGAAGATGGAAAGGCAGCACACCCTGCTCCCCCGTGTCTGGAGTTGAGCACAGCCTCCAAGATGCCGGAAATAAGATGCGGAAAAACTGCCTTTACTTCTGTTTGTGTTGTCTTCCCTTGTTAACTGTATAATTGGCATTGAATGCTTGTCGTATGTATGTTCTGTAAACCGCTCAGAGTCCCCTTCAGGGTGAGAAGGACAGGGTATAAATAGTGTAAATAAATAAATAAATAAATAATCAAGTCAGTAGTGGTGTTTTGTCCTCATGGAGTGTGAAAAGAAACAAAAAGTGGAGAGTGGAGTGGAGTAGAGTGGAGAGATCAGGGGTGCACCTACAGTGAAGAACGAATGCAGTTTGACACCACTTTCACTGCCATGCCTTCATGCTGTTGGATCACAGCAGCTGAAGTTTTAAAAGGTATTCGGCTTCTCTGCCAATAGCCTTGTGCTCCCAGGATCCTACAGCATTGAGTGATGGTAAAGTAGTGTTGAACTGCATTAACAGTGTGAATACGCCCCTTGATACATAGAATCAGAAAGGAATGCTCACACTGTTGACTCCAGAACTGGGTTTTGTCTTCTCCCCTTGGATTTCCTTCCATTCTCAGGAAAACTGTAAAGCCTGTCCTGATCAGGTTTGCAAACATCCCCAATTATTACTGAATTTCTGAGGTTTATAAATCAAGAGTGGCAGCAGCAATGGATTTATGAGAATTTTATTCAGTGTTGTTGTTCTATTGTCAAAGGCTTTCATGGCTGGAATCACTGGGTTTTGTGAGTTCCCCAGGCTGTATGGACATGTTCCAGAAGCATTCTCTCCTGATGTTTCACCTATATCTATGGCAGGCATCCTCAGAGGTTGTGAGGTCGGTTGGAAACTAGGAAAATGGGATTATATCTGTGAAATGTCCAGGGTGGGCGAAAGAACTCTTATCTGTTGGAGCTAGGTGTAAAAGTTTCAATTGGCCACCTTGATTAGCATTTGATGGCCTAGCAGTTTCAAGGTCTTTCAGCTTCAAATGGTGGCTGCTTCCTGCCTGGGGGCATCTTTTGTTGGAAGGTGTTAGCAGGCCTTGATTGTTTGCTGTCAGGAATTCCCCTGTTTTTGAGTGTTGTTCTTGATTTACTGTCTTGATTTTAGAGTTTTTTCAATACTGGTAGCCAGATTTTTTCATTTTCATGGCTTTGAAGCTGCAAGGCCATTCAATGCTAATCAAGGTGGCCAACTGCAACATTCACATTTGCTTCAAGCAGACAAGAGTTCTTTCTCCCACCCTGGACAGTCCAGATATATAAAACTCACTTGTCCTAGTTTCCAACAAACTTCACAACCTCTGAGGATGCCTGCCATAGATGTGGGCGAAACGTCAGGAGAGAATACGTCTGGAACATGGCCATACAACCCAGAAAACTCACAGCAACCCAATGATAAAAGTCTTTACAAGAGGAATATCAAGTGGACTTATAGCTTCTTTGTTTCTTCCCCCTCATTACATATTCCTTGTGATTCATCTCAGGTCTCAACAATATGATGTAGCATTTGGGGAAAAAGATGCAGGCTAGCAACCCAGCACTGGAGGCTAGAATGGAGAAGATCTCCACTGCCACCATGTATTTGCCCTTGGTGCTCAGGTAGGTTGGAACGAAGGACACCCAAACACTGCAGAAAACCAACATGCTGAAGGTGATGAACTTGGCTTCATTGAAACTGTCAGGTAACTTTCTAGACAGGAAAGCTACAGTGAAGCTGACTGCCGATAAACAGCCCATGAAACCCAAGACACAATAAAACATAACAACATATCCTTCATTGCATTCCAATATGATCGCCTCTTTGAAGGATCTCATGTCCACCTCTGGGAAAGGAGGTGAGAATCCCAACCAAACTGCAGAAATACCTGCTTGAATAAAGGAGCAGGAAAGGACAATGATAGTTGCCAGCCTTTTCCCTACCCATTTGCTCTTCCTGGATCCTGGCTTGGTGGCCAAAAATGCCAGAACCACCAGGATAGTTTTAGCCAATATGCAAGAAAGTGCCACAGAGAAGATGATACCAAAGGACACTTGTCTCAGAAGGCAGGTCACTTTCCCAGGTTGGCCAAGGAAGAGCAACGGACAGAGGAAACAGAGGAGCAGGCAGATGAGGAGTGTGTAGCTGAGACTTCGGTTGTTGGCTTTGACAATGGGAGTATCTTTGTGCATAATAAAAGTTCCTAGTACCAAAGAGGTGATAAAGGAAAACGAGAGAGCACACAAAGTGATAGTGATTCCCAAAGGATCTTCGTAAGACAGAAAGTTTACTCCCTTGGCGATGCATCCATTTTGACCCAGGTTTGGGTACTGATCTTCTGGACATTCAATACAAGCATCCATATCTGTGAAATGAAAAAACTGAAGTGTCTCAGAGTTGTGCATGGATCCATTGTCCTTCGTTACATCCGTTCTTTCGTTACTTTCGTTACCTTCGGGAGCACGTAATGGGAAGCCCCCTCCCAGTACACAAATCAGCTTGACACAAAAGCAAGCGGGAGCCAATACGGGCTCCTCACCAGCTTTTCGTGAGCAGCCCCCTTGCCTTAGAAAGAGTGTGTGTGTAGGAGGTGCCAGAAAGTGTGCATGGCTTACTTCAGCCAAGTGCTTCCTATGGAGTAAGAGAAGTTGCCTCCTTGCCTTGAAAAGTGTGTGGGGCATGCAGGCCCAGAAAGCACGTGCGTTTGTCTGCAGCTGAGTGCCTCCTCCAGAGTAAACTTGCCTCCTTGCCTTGGAAATTGCGTGTGGCATGCAGGCCCAAAAGGCGTGCATGCCTGCATGCAGCTGAGTGCCTTCTTTAGAATAAACGTGCCTTGGAAAGCTTACCTTGGAAAGTGCATGTGGCATGCATGTCCAGAAAGCATGTGTGTCTGCCTGCAGCTGAGTGCCTCCTCTAGAGTAAATTTGTCTCCTTGCCTTGGAAAGAGCATGTGGTGCGTAGGCCCAGAAAATGCATGTGCTTGCATGCCTCTTAGTGACTCCTCTAGCATAAACATGGGCTTGCAACTGAGCACCTCCTCTAGAGTAAACTTTCCTCCTTGCCTTGGAAAGTGTGTGTGGTATGCAGGCCCAGAAAGTGCACATGCCTGCATGCAGCTGAGCGCCTCCTCTGGAGTAAACTTGCCTCCTTGCCTTGGACAGTGCATGTGGCATGCAGACCCAGAAAACGTGCATGCCTGCATTGCTTCCTTGCCTTGGATAGTCTGTGTGGTGTGCATGTCCAGAAAGCATGCATGCCTGCTTGCAGCTGAGTGCCTCCTCTAGAGTAAACATGCCTCCTTGCCTTGGAAAGTGCATGTTGCAAGCAGGCCCGGAAAATGTGCGTGCGTACATGCAGCTGCGCACCTGCTCTAGAGTAAGAAACAGGTAAGAAGCCTCCTTAAAATGTGCACCTGCCTGCAGCTGAGTGCAGTTAGAGTAGAGCTTTAATTTCTAAAATGATGGGAAGGGGAGCCTGGGAAGCTCTCTCTCTCCCCCCCGCCCCCCAATAATAAGTCAATAGAAAACAGATCTTTCGGCATATAGAGTAAAAACTGATATTTCCTTTCCTGTTTTCGGGACGCTCCCAAAAAACAGATTGAATCACCCACTGAAAGCTAGGACATGAAACAAGTCAAGGTTTACGCAGATTGCACAAGTTTAGTCTCAGTGCCATTTCTTGTTGCTCTTGATCAATTGGAGGCTGTGCCTTAATCTCCTACTTGTTTCTTGTGTCATATAGGAAGTAGAGTCCCTCTTGGGATGAGAAAAGTGGTATACAAATACCGCAAATAAATAAATAAATAAATAAATAAATAAATAAAGTCTTTACCTTTTTTTTGAGATGCAAGGTGGCATGGGAGCAAGGAACAGTTTCCATTATGAATGTGGCAAGCCAATGGTTGATAAACTGACACCCCTATTAGTAATATTAGATGTGACTACTGACATCACAGACTACTGCTATGGACTGAGGGGATTACTTTATCAGGCTGAGAAGTTTCTATCAATTTTGGAAAAATCTCATAAATTATTAGTATTAATTTGGGGTTGGCAGGAAGGAGAAAGGAAATCTCCTTTTGTCAGCTCAGCTGCACACAGAATAAAAAACAGAGCTTTTTGATTATTGTCCCAAAGCTTCCAGTGTAAACAATAATTGAAATTACCCAGAAAGCAATAAAAATGCCATGACATGCTAAGGTAATTTGCATAGGGTCCTGTATCATATAGTGTCGCCCTCAACACAATAGTTCTGAAATTGATATCACTAATGTAGAGCTGGTATCTATATCAGGTGTATCTATACTGTAGAATGAATGAAGTCCAGCACCACTTTAGTAACGATGGCTCAATGCTATGGAGTCCTGGATGTTATAGTTTTGCAAGCTTTCTATGCCAAAGAAGAGCCTCACCAAGCTACAAATCCCATAAGTTGACAGAGAAGGATAAAGACCTTGTAAAATCACAACTCCAAGGATTGCATCGCTTTGAATGGTGCCAGTTAAAGTGGTGTCAAAGTGCATTAATTCTATAGTGTAGATGCACCCATCCTTTCAAAGTTCAACTCAATTTCATAGGTACATTTTTCTTGCCTTTCTAAAGTTGTTGGCCATATATCATATCACTTACCATTCAGATTTGAGATCTTCCCTTCCTCACATAGAATACAGTCATAGCAGCAAAAGTGTTTACTCTCTTTCTTGATCTTTTGATAACCAGGTTGGCAGAAGTCATTGCAAAGAGAAATGGGGGGCACCTATCCATAAACAAAACACACCTTACATTTAGGGTTTTAGGAATGATAGATGCAGGAGCAACAATGGTGACTAGTGTGGTTTCTTGCTTCTAGCATTTGTACTATGACTCTAGAGACCAGAGTTCAAATCTTCACTCAGCCATTGAAACACATTGGATGCCCTTGAGCAAGTCACACTCTTTCAGCCCCTTTTGAAGAAATATTGCTGTAACTCAGAAACAACTTGAAGACACATAACAAAATAATATCCCACAATGATTCAACTTGACCAAAGTGTGTTTGTGCACATTTTGAAAGGATGGGTGCATCAACACCAGCATTTCTCAGCCTGGCAGTCGAGACCCCTGAGGGGGTCATGAGTGGGGTTTCAGAGGGGTTGCCAAAGACCATCAGAAAACACATATTTCTGATGGTCTTAGGAACTCCTTTTATCAGAGAAGGCTGAAGATCTCTCTGCCTGTCCTTCTCTTCCTATTTGGAAACAGACAGCAAAACCTTCTACCAAAAGCCCTCCACCTGTTGTGATGACCGGCCTCTGAGCTGGCCTCTCAGACAAAAGGAGGGCTGTTTCTGAGACTCCAAGTGGGGAGAGGAAAACAGGCGTGCTCTCCCCTAAGTCATTGTCAATTCCTCCCAAATCCCTCCAGTATTTTCTGTTGGTCATGGGGCTAAAGTGTGAGACGTTTGGCACAATTCTATCATTGGTGGTGTTCAGAATGCTCTTTGATTGTAGGTGAACTATAAATTTCAGCAATTACAACTCCCAAATGTCAAGGTTTACTTTCTCCAAACATTTGGGCATATTGAGAATTTCTGCCAAGTTTGGTCCAGATCCACAATTGTTTGAATTCACAGAGCTCTCTGGATGTAGATGAACTACAACGCCAAAACTCAAGGTCAATGCCCACCAAACCCTTCCAGTATTTTCTGTTGGTCATGGAAGTTCTGTGTGCCAAGTTTGGTCTAATTCCACCACTGGTGGAGTTCGGAATGCCCTTTGATTGTCGGTGAACTCCCAAATGACAAAATCAACCCCCCAACCCCACCAGTATTGGGTATTAGTGCCAAATTTGGCCCAGTGAATGAAAATACTTCCTACATATCAGATATTTACATGACAATTCATAACAGTAGCCAAATTACAGTTATGAAGTAGCAACGAAAGTAATGTTATGGTTGGGGATCACCACAACACGAGGAACTGTATTAAGGGTTCACAGCATTAGGAAGGTTGAGAACCACTGGTCAAGTGGATGGCCATAGCTTATGAAACAAAGCATGGCCATTTCCTTACCTGCGTCAAGTCTTTATGCCAATGGATTCTCTCTTCGTCAATGATGAGCTCATTCCCTGGAGGAGCCTTGGGATCCAACTTTCCAATTGTGACTCTTAGGTAGGAATTATTTTGGAAAGTGACCAAGTTTGTGACATCAAATCCAGCTGCTAATTCTCCATGTTCGTTGAGTGTAATTTCATCTCCCACACTGTTATTGAATGAAATTCTCTGAAGCCATGAGTGGAGCTTGGTAGAAAAAAGAGAAAGAGGTTTATAAACTCTTGGAAAACTCTCACTGAGCTCATTCAAATAGTTTTGGAAAATGGCATACCCATGGCTTGACCACTTCACATCAGCATATGGGACCAAGATCTTGTAATGGTTTGCAAGAAGACATTACCTGCCAAGGCTCCACCTTCAGATGTCTCCTCCTATCACCACCTATCACTCTGTGAATTGATCTAGATGAGTATATGATGTGCAAGGCATGTGCCACCGCATAGACAGCATTATAGATGCTATAGCTATGGCCAGTCATGCTCATTTCAAAAAATGGCTCAGTAAGGTCCTCCAGCATCTCATCTCCAGTACATGTGTCATTGGTATCTGTAGGCTCAATAGTGCTGGAAACCAAACAATTGAATGCTTGTTCCCAGAAATCACTGATGAAGCCATCTCCATTAGACATGTTTGGTTCAAGAGTCTGAAGAAATTCTTGGAAGCCTTGAATCTCTTTTCTGTGAATTATGAAGGAAATAGCCCCATGGAACATTTGCATGTTGAGGCCTTTTTGCAAGGTATTAAATGTGAAATCAATCTGGGCTGTCGTAATCCACACCTTCCCAGAAGATGTCTTCATCTTGTTCCAAGGATCTAGAAGATAATAAAGCACTGCTCGACCCCATATGGTATATGCCAGGGTCCTTATGGTGACACTATCCCCATAGATAACCACTGCATTGGCTGTGCTGTCCATGAAAATGGGAATATAATTGAGAATGTTATTGATCATATCGTTTATTCCAAGGTACAGCCGGGGATTTGGGGGATATCTTTCAATGAAAGCTAAGCAGATTTGATTTTGGGAAAGCATGGATTCCAGCGTCATCAAGGAGTGTTCGCCATTCTCATCCTCAATAACTATGAGCCCAATCCATTTCCATCTGAAATGCAGAAGGAGCTGGACAATTCCTTGATGCTGAAGGCCTTCATTGGGAACCATGCGATAAAAGGGAGGAAAATCAGACTCATATCTCCCTGAAGGTTGAAAAGAGCCATAGGAAATCTATAGGGAGAAAGACAACCATTTCAAAGCAGAAACACAATCAGTATCTGAATACCTTTTGACACATTCGTTGGAGTGATCAGAAACCTTGCACCATATACAATGCCTTAAATAAGCATTAGAGATGCAAATTTCACTACAGTCAAGAAACATGCATTTGGTATTTATTTATTTATAGTATTTATATTCCGCCTTTCTCACCCCGCAGGGGACTCAGGGCAGATCACAATGCACATATACATGGCAAACATTCAATGCCATAGGCACACAACATATATAGACAGCGATACAGAGGCTACTTAACTTTCCAGCTTCATGAGGGTATGCTTTTTGAATTCTGGCCACCGGGGGAGCTGTCCAAATTGTTATATTGTACCATGCTCTATTTCAGTGTTTCTCAACCTTCCTAATGCTGTGATCCCTTAATACAGTTCCTCATGTTGTGGTGGCCCCCAACCATCAAATTATTTTTGTTGCTACTTCACAAATGTCATTTTCCTACTGTTATGATTGATCTGGACCAAACTTGGCACAAATACTCAATATGCCGAAATGTGAACACTGGTGGACTTTGGGGAAAATAGAGCTTGATATTTGGGAGTTGCAGTTGCTGAGATTTTTAGTTCACCTACAATCAAAGAGCATTCTGAACCCCACCAACGATAGAATTTGGGCAAACTTCCCACACAGAACCCCCAAGACCAAGAGAAAATACAGTGTTTTCTGATGGTGTTTGACAACCCCTCTGACAATCTTTGTGACACACCCAGTAGGCCCTGACTCCCAGGTTGAGAAACATTGTTCTATTTTAATTGCGTTTTTGTTTTAATGGATTGTTTTGCTTTTATGTCCTGTGAGCATTTTGACCCATATGTAAGCCGCCCCAAGTCCCTATAGAAAAATAAAGGGGGGAATGGACAGATGGTGGCAGGGTATAAGAATAAATTATTATTATTATTATTATTATTATTATTATTATTATGGATATTTAAAAATAAATGTATCTATGAACTTGCTTCCAAAGAGAATCAGGAAGACCAAAATATAGGTGAAATCAAATCACATCTGCAGAGTCTACCTGAGGTATCTTGTAAGGGCCCAACACTTCTGCCATATATGAGGAAGTATCAGAATCTAGTCCTCCAATAGCAGCTACTAGATTTTTCTGGGTGCCACACTGGTAGTTGGGAAGAAACTGTTGTGGCTTGTGGATTAAATCCAGAGTGGTGCGATAAGTCATCTTTGCATTGGAGTAACTGTCATAGATGTGGAATCCAAGAGAGATATTGGGCAAGATCTTTGGATTGTCATTGATCTCATTTATGGCAAACACCAAGGCCAGGACATGCTGGTAGAACTTTGTTGTCACTCTGGGGAAAAAAACAGCGGATTGTATGAAGGTGTATGTCATTTAATACATAGAAAATAATTGTGTCATGATTCTTTCATACACTAATGAACAAAGAACTGCCTTCTGACTAATTGTTTCTGCAGGAGATTATCATAGAATCATAGAAGCATAGAATCGTTGAGTTGGAGGAGACCTCATGGGCCATCCAGTTCAACCCCCTGCCAAGAAGCAGGAAAATCACATTCAAAACATCCCAACAGATGGTCATTCCAATCACACTATACATTATATTTAAATCCTATGTTTACTTCCTCAGGAATCCTGAGATTTGTGTTTAAAAATCTCAGCCAGAGAAGTATTGTGTCTCACTAAACTACAAATTCCGGAATACCACAGGTGGTATCCATAGGATTTAAAGTGGGAAAGCAGCACTAACAATATAGTGTGGCAATCTATAGATATGTTTATGTAGAATATGTTGACAAAGTAATAAACATCTACAATATTATTATTACCATATACTGACAGATATAATAATTCTGTGTAATGATCTGGGATGTTCAATGTATTGTTGAAGGCTTTCATGGCCAGAATCACTGGGTTGTTGTAGGTTTTTCCGGGCTATATGGCCATGTTCTAGAGGTATTTTCTCCTGACGTTTCGCCTGCATCTATGGCAAGCATGATTAGCATTTAATGGCTTGGAAGTGCCTGGGGGGAATCTTTTGTTGAGAGCGATTTGATGTGCCTGATTGTTTACTCTCTGTTGTTTTGCTGTTGTAATTTTGAGTTTTTTAATACTGTATTAAATCACAACAGCAAAACAACAGAGAGTAAACAATCAGGCACATCAAATCGCTCTCAACAAAAGATTCCCCCCAGGCACTTCCAAGCCATTAAATGCTAATCAAGGTGGTCAGTTGAAACATTCACACCTAGCTGCAGCAAACAAAAGTTCTTTGTCCCACCCTGGTCATTCCAAAGATATATAAACTCATTTTCCTACTTCCAACAGACCTCACTACCTCTGAGGATGCTTGCCATAGATGCAGGCGAAACGTCAGGAGAAAATGCCTCTAGAACATGGCCATATAGCCTGGAAAAACCTACAACAACCCACATCTGGGATGTAATTGTAGGATTTCATCCCACTGTGTTTTTCCAAGCGTTTCTCAACACTTATTTCCTCCGCTTCCCCTCAGTAGTAGGATAAAGTCCATAATCAACACTAAAAATCTCATTTCAATTTAGGTTTAATCCGAATTCACCCAAAATTCACAAAATCTGATTGCAAGAGAAAGTGGTCTGGAAAATTTGTGCATATTTACATGTCCATTGAGATGTGAAAAAGTGATGAGAGGGAGGGAGGAAAGGAGGGATGTCAGGACACATGGAATTTGGTTGTATTGGTTTTGATGTCAATTTTGGAAGCTTCATATATTCTGTGGTGTTTCCTGACTACTCCGATACAACCAAACTCAGCCTGATGGATAGGTCTGCCTCACTGAATATAATCTGTTCCACATAGTGGGAATAATAATAATAATAATAATAATAATAATAATAATAATCGAATACCTTACATTGGAACAATAATCCAGTCTTGAGAAGGATGCTTCTTGAAGGAAATTCCCAACACTATAAAATGGATATGAGACATAATCCCGCCTATAAGAATTTCACCAGGCTCGTACCATTCCTGTGGGATAAGAATGGGATCATTCCCAGAGCATTTTGCGGAATATCCTTGGCACACTGTACAAGAGAGAAGGAGCAGCAGGAGCAGCAATAACATGATCACACAACTCTTTGTTTCCTGATAGCAATGTGTCCACTTGAGATCTAGCTTCTCCTGTCTTGCCAGCACTGGTCTGGATGAGAAAAGCTGCCAAAGACAATCTGTAAAAGACAAATATTCAGTTTATTTTTAGGGTCAGAAGGTTGTGCACCAGATACTGATCTTAAAGCAATGACACACTCCCAAAGGGGAAAGTGTAAGAGCTCAAAAGGTCAGATTCCATGCCATCTTTATTCCATAAGCTTCATCTGATGCAACACTCTGGAGTTTGATATAACAGCGTAACCATAATTGTTGTTACTACTCTTCTTTCTTTGGAGCCAGTAATGCTCTGAGCAAATGATTTTATGATGACAGCAATTGTCATAATTATAAGGGAGGGATAATCATGAAGTTTTGGAGCACTGAAGCAAACATGCATATGATGTAGTACCACAAGGAATAGAAAAATATGTCAGTTGAACTTTCTTCTACCACTTTCCCCTCCATTTTGCCATCATCCAGAATACCAAGAGTTTTGCAGTTTTGGAACAAAGTTATCAAGAAAAAAGTACCGTATATTCTGGTGTATAAGACTACTTTTTAACCCAAGAAAATCTTCTCAAAAGTCAGGGGTTGTCTTATATGCGGGAGTAGTCTTATACATGAGAGTAGTCTTATACACGGAGTAGTTTTATACGCGGGAGTAGTCTTATACACGGGAGTCGTCTTATAGAGCAGGTGCTGAAACTTCCAATCGGATTGGAGAACCTGTGGTTGCTGCATATGGTAGAGGAATCTCAAAAATGGCAATGGCCATGTCCCTGCCATATGCAGCAACTGTATGAAATCATTAAGGGCGACACTGTACAAGTACTGTAGAAGAAAATCCATTCATCAGGATTCGTGGACTTAATGCAGTCCCGATGGTGAGATGAAGGGGCGCCTCACCAGGAAGGTGTAAGCGAAGGGTGGAACAAGCTACAGGTATCTGGGGCACCCGGGGTATGGAAAAAAGAGATAGAGTGGCTCTGGGCCCAGACAAACATACCTCTTTTACCTGTCTGGCCCGCCCTTGTATCCTATTACCATACCTCCTCCTCTGCCTCCCAGATCTCACTCCTGAAGACTGCAGTGAAGTGGTGCAGGTGCGCATTTGTGAGATCTGAGAGGCAGAGAAGGAGGTACAGTAATAGGAAAATTACCATATTGAAATAAAATCTGATGCTTTTTAAATTTTTAGTTGGTGTGCATAGGAAGAGGGGTAGTCTTATACGGCAAATATATCCCAAACTATGTATTTTAACTGGAAAGGTTGGGGGTCATCTTATACGCCCAGTCATCTTATATGCCGGAATATATGGGTAAATCACATTGATTTTTTTTTATTTGTATCAGTCAAATCTTTAGCTGGTTTCAGCTTCGAGAACTGCCAGGCGTTGGAGAGTGAAACACTCAAGACCTCCTCACATGGAGCATTTTTGCCCCATTTTGCTGCATTTAATCGTGGCAAGGATGGGACCTACCATGTGCCATCACACAATGCACAGCAGGCCTGTCCACATTCCTCCCAAAGTGGAGGAGAAGCGTGGAAAGACTCTTTCTCCTCCACTACACAGAGAAAAGTGTAGTTTGGGAAGCTCCAATGGAGCTATCTGCACTTTCCTCCTCTTTTTGCCATGTGATGGGAAAAGGGGGGGGCAATGTGTGTTGCTGTTCTTTCTGCCATCTGATGAGGGGAGGGAAAGGATGCCAAAGAAAGTTCAACTGAGGAGAGGATAGAGGGCACGTAGGCCTCCACGAGCCGCACTGCACACCTTCCTTTTTGAGGCGATTGCAGGCGCAACAGCACAGCCTGGAAGGGCTGTATGAAGAGGTTGCCAGAGTTTGAATGAATCTGTCTGTGGTTTCTGTTATTGGACAAGTCAAAGGAAAATTTGTCTCAGAAATCAAGTAAAATGTACATATTAGGTATCACTTTGCCTGATATTTGTTGTTGATCTGAGAAATCCAGGCAGAAGCAGAGCTCCTGCCTTCCTGATGTTTTCTCATTATTGCTCTTCTTGTTCATTAATGTTATCTGCTTCAAGCTCTGGTGATGAATGAAAAATCTCTAAGATTCCTCACCATCAACTGCTCTGCTCAGTCCTTAGTGACTTCGGGTTTTGGCTTCATTGATTGAATTAATTCACCTACAGTGCAGTCTCCCTATTATTCTACTGCCTTCCATTTTACCAAGCACTACTGGCTATATTTCAGAGGAAGGAACTGACAAAACTACTGTACCACTAAGTACTCCTTCCCTAAGGAAACCCAATCAAAAGCATGAAGTTGACACGAGTCTACAGATGATTCCATAATTTTATCAACATTTTGGATAAATGCAAATGTCTTACTACCAAGTTGTCATGTGGGGAAACTGGAACATTTATCCATATGTGGTGGGACTGTGCCAAGGTACAAGAATTCTATAGAAAAATAAAGAGGGAAATAGAGTGATCATTACAGCAAAAATTAGGATGGGATAATAAACAGGTTTTTTAAAACCTTGAAACTGGAAGGAGAAAGCGGCAATAAAGATTGAGTCAAGACAACATATGCTAGCTGTGTCCCAAGCTACAGAAAGATAATAAAAAATGGGACATACAAAAGTGATACGAATATTTAGCAGACTATATGATTCAAGATTATATTATTGATAGAAAAAATAAATATGCTAATGGATACCCCAGGGAGAAATGGAAAGGGAAATGGGGAAAACGGATATCCAAGGCAAAGGGCAACAGAAAATATAAGAAATAGAAGCAGACTATGCTTATGATACAACAAACAGAATGAATGATAAAGGAAATGTATGACTGTTCCCAGAGGGAGAGGGTAAACAAGAGTGGGAAGGGGAAGAGGAAAATAGTGGAAAAGGGATGGATAGTGTCTAGATCTAGGAAAGTAATGCTACCCCTTTATTCCACCTTGGTTAAACCACACCTGGAATATTGTGTCCAATTCTGAGCACCACAATTCAAGAGAGACATTGACAAGCTGGAATGTGTCCAGACGAGGGCAACTAAAATGATCAAGGGTCTGGAGAACAAGCACTATGAGGAGCAGCTTAAGGAGCTGGGCATGTTTAGCCTGAAGAAGAGAAGGATGAGAGGAGATATGATAGCCATGTATAAATATGTGAGAGGAAGCCACAGGGAGGAGGGAGCAAACTTGTTTTCTGCTTCCCTGGAGACTAGGACGCAGAACAATGGCTTCAAACGACAAGAAAGGAGATTCCGTCTGAACATTAGGAAGAACTTCCTGACTGTGAGAGCCGTTCAGCAGTGGAACTCTTTGCCCCGGAGTGTGGTGGAGGCTTCTTCTTTGGAAGCTTTTAAACAAAGGCTGGATGGCCATCTGTCAAGCGTGATTTGAATGTAATATTCCTGCTTCTTGGCACAATGGGGTTGGACTGGATGGCCCATGTGGTCTCTTCCAACTCTTTGATTCTATGATTCTAGGGGACAAGGGTGATTACATATGAATTTTTAATCTCTTTTTTTGTTAAATTATTAATATATATATACCTTTTAAGTCAGCAGTGTTATCTTCCTCATGGGGAAAAGTGGTTATGTTATACTCTACTTGTTTGGCTCCTATAAATAAACTACCCCCCCCCCCCCAAACTATACAAAATTGTCATATTCTGGCACCCTGAAAGGGTACCTTCAGACTGGTCAGTCTAAAGCAGTGCTTCTCAACCTTGGGTCCCCAGATGTTTTTGGCCTACAACTCCCAGAAATCCCAGCCAGTTTACCAGTTGTTAGGATTTCTGGGAATTGTAGGCCAAAAACATCTGGGGACTCCAGGTTGAGAACCACTGGTCTAAAGATTTGTGTTGGTTTCTCTACAAAGACAGATCACTACCAATTGGGCACCTCTTTAGAATCACAGAATCATAGAGTTGGAAGAGACCATATGGGCCATCCAGTCCAATCCTCTGTGACACAGGAAAAGCACAATCAAGGCACCCCCAAAATATGGCCATGCAGCCTCTGTTTAAAAGCCTTCAAAGATGGAGCCTCAACCACACTTTGAGGAAGTAAGTTCTACAGTTGAACAGCTATTTTACAGCCTCATCACACTAGAGCATGGATCCTCCTGCAGAATTTTGGGGTTTGTAGTATAGTGAGGCTCAGGTCCTGTCTGTCTGAGCAGTTTAAAGGCCCCTCCCTAAACTACAAGCCCCAGAATCCTTTAGGAGGAAGAAAGCGGATCCATGCTCTAGAAGTCCCTATAGTCAGGAAGGTCTTCCTAATGTTCAGGTGGATTTTTTTTTCCTGTCATTTGAACCCATTGCTCCAAGTCCTAGAAGAAAACAAGATAACTTCCCCTTCCTTATTACATACTTTCAAATATTTAAACAGGGTTCTCATGTCTCCTCTCAACCTTCTCTTCTTTAAGCCATTCCTCACAGTGCATAGCTTTCAGACCTTTGATTATTTTAGTCACCCTCTCTCTTGCTCTGAACATCTCGACCAAGCTTTTTTGCAACCCTAGCTTTATGTAATGTTTCGATTTAATTCAATCATGCTATACATCTAATACTTATAGGATGGGCAATCATATGTCTCCTGTCATTACCACGTTCATGGAATGCATGTCTCTCGGCATCCTAATAATTTATGCCTACATAGTTTGAGTGAAAGTGTTGTCCTTATTTATTTGAGAAATTTGTTTATTTGAAAAAATATATCCCATCTTTCTCTGAGCACTTGACCTTTTACTGGGGATCAAGATTCAGCTACCCACAAAAGAAGTTGCCTGAGGTTCAGTGCCTTGTGTGCCCCGCTACCTTGAGAACCAGATTAACACACAATCCAGGTTTGAAGACAATAGGAACAGAGGTGTTTTACTTTCAGGCCTGAAAGGATGTCAGATAAAGAATCTGTGCTGAAAATGATTGGACATTAAGTATGCATTACAGCATAGGATATTTTATTCTCTTTGACAGCCATTCAAAATACCTGCACCCTCCTGTAATTGGGCACAAAGCTAGCCTAACCAGGGTCTGGGCATTGATTGGCTGAGGAAACCTCCTGATGTCAAAGGTGGTTGGGGTTTCCTCCATGGCAGGAAAAACGAACAAATGTCATTTGTAGGTTTGAAGCCAGAGTCGTTCGGAAGGTTCGTCCTGGAAAAGAGTCAGACAGGTGGAATGTCTTGAGGCAATATGATTAAATTAATTATACAAAAGGTGAGCTTCAAAGAACACAATGCGTTGTTATGTAAATATAAGCAGTTCAATGTAAAGCATACAGAGTTAATCTATATGCTGATGTCTGATGCTGACTCATATTCAGACTCTCTCAGAAAATTGAACAATTGTACATGATGGGATTAATTTTTACTATAGGATTAACACAATTTGACCCCACTATCTCCTGTTCCTGGATTGCCCGAGCCCAGGAAAAACAGGATAACCATGTGTACAAGCAGAACAATTTCTATTGGCTCCAAGGGTGGTCAAATTCTGGAGCTTCAGAAAAGTTCTAGAGCATCCTGTGGATTTTTTTCTTGACATGATGCAAGGCCATGTTAAGCAGGCTTCTCTCATGCTATAATATAAATCTGTACTTTTGATGGACTTTCTCTCGTCCCTCAGTGAAGCTTACCCCCATTGTTGTCCCATCTGAGGTTCCATTACTCTATTTATCTATCCCACCCAGGTTTTTATAATTTTATCCCTCACATTTGGCCCAGGTCACTGTGTTTTAATTTCTTAACACTTTATTATGTGTCTATTTTATTGTATATTTTGTTATTGTTTGCACTTTATTTGATATTATTACTTACTTTGCGTTATTGTAATTCTTGGGCTTGGCCTCATGTTAGCTGCCCTGAGTCCCCTTGGGGAGATGGTGGTGGGGTATAAATAAAGTTTAATAATAATAATAATAATAATAATAATAATAATAATAATAATAAATTGACCTCATTCATAATGTGTTTTCTATAGATTCTATTCATCTTTGGGTTGACTCATATGGCCATGTAGATGAGCCCAAAGTCACATTTTCAAAGGATGCACCTCATTGCCAAGCATGGACTCCGTGTCCTTTGAAGTGGAAATGTATTGTGGCTGTGTAGCATCCATGAAGAACATGACAATTTGGTTGATTATTCATAGTAGTTTGAAAAAGAATGAGATATGACAAAAGTTTTCAAGAAGTTATCTTGAGCCATCTTAAGTAAACTGGTATTGTATGACACAGAGTAAGCAATTATAGCTATATACTCCAGATGGGCCTTTGAAAATGTTAGTGAATGCTTGGCTCATTTTTCAGACCATCTGAAGTCTCTCTTCTTGATTCTAGGATGCAGAAAGCTCTAGATCTGAAGGGATATTATCTGATTATTTCTTATGTAGGAAAGAGTGGAGAAAGCTTTCTGCCAGTATTAAAGTGTGATAGAAGAAACTTGCTTTGATTCCTCTATCTTAGGGTGCATCTAGACAGCCCCTTTAATGTGGGAGTTACCACAATAAAAGGGGGCTGTCCAGGTGACGTCCTGGACAAACCCAAATTAATTCGCTACTAACTGGGAAAATCCCTGGTTGGTAGTGAATTAATTTGTTAGTGGGTTTATTCTGTGCCTTGGAAGGTGCAGGATAAACCCACTACTTCCGGTGTCTGGACTGCTTCCTCAAAAGTTCTGGATTTTTGAGGCGGCAGTCCAGACAGTAGTCCCATGATTTTCTAGGCGAAATTAGCCCAGAAAACCGCAAGGCCACCAACCCTCTCCCTAAAAGCCCCCCCAAAAGCCCTTCAAAAAACAAATGTACTTACCTGGCTTTCATTAGATAGCTGCTGGAGCTCTCCTGGCATGTAGAAATGACACACCAGGAGAAAGGAAAATCGCTCCTGCCCCCCTTTCTCCTAGCATGTCATTTCTGCACTCCAGGACAGCTCCGGCAGCTCTGTAATGGAGGCCGGGTAAGTACTTTTGTTTTTTAAAGGGCTTTTGGGGGCTTTTCGGGAGGGGGTTATAGTGTCTGGGTGTTCTCCCGGGAACTTCCAGGAGACCATCTGGATACCCATCCCAGAAAATGCATGCTTTTTGGGGTGTGTGTAGATGGGCCCTTGGGAACATCCGTATTTTTTAAATGCAGATGCTCCTGGGATAACGGCCTGTGTGGAAGCGCCATAGCTAAAGTTTTCTTTTGAGTTTTCTTTACCTTTCCTTTTTATAAAACCAGGCCCATATCAAACCCAGAGTCAATATTTTCCCCTCTATGGTATGGCATTATTACAGTTTGACACCACTTTAATTGCCATGATTCAATTCATGGGAGTTGTGGTTTGGTTTGATAAGACACCAAGTACTATTTGGCTGAAAAGAGCTGCAGACTTTGTAAAGCTACAAATGCCATAACATTGTGCTATGGCGGTTAAAGTGGTGTCAAACTACATTAATTATGCAGTGGGAATGCACCCTTAGTTTTCTTTTCTCTTTCTTTGCATTTGCTTAATCCTTTGCTTGTCCTGCTTAGTTAACTTTTCATTACAAGTCGATTTGTTCATCTTGTTATCAGAAAGGTAATAGCAATATGTTTTCTTCTCCAAGTTTGCAATGTAGAGCAGATTATGGCATATCTACCATACAATTATCAAAATAACATACTTCTCAAGTCCCCGAGGTGTTTTTGGTGAGCAAAAGAAAACAGGGAACTCAGTTATTCGTATATCCGGTGTAAATCAAGGCAGAGACACAGCTCTGTCTGATTCCATAAATTCCTATGATTCTGTCTTTTTATAAGACTCTGTGACTGTAATAGTCAGATTTTTCCCCCAGAAAGGCTGAAAATGGAAGTGCTCTTACTTAGTGACCTCATATCTACAAACTAGACTCCCAGGCAAGATGGCACCATTCAAATGGACCCTTTCAGTCTTGCTGCTTCAAGTAGTATGCAATATTTCAATTTCTAAATGTGCCGATGGTACTCCTTTCATTGAACACCAGGATTATCATTCGGGAGGTATCCTCATTGCTGGCATTATGTCTCAGATCTACAGATTCATAGACCTGGTAACATACTCAAGACACCCAGCCACAGAACAACTTGAACATCTCATGTATGCAATGATTATTCTTAACTATTCTTCAGATTATATAATTTGTCTGGTAAATTTTGAGTGGGTAATTAGAAGCAGAAAGATGTCTTAGTTCCATGTTGTTTTGTCATCTCATTCTTGCTGTCTGTTGTTATACCCTTAACTGAATTGTTTCCCCTATTTTCTGTTATTCATTTTGATATTTCATACCAACTTCAGTACCTTCTGAAACCAAAATATTTCATTATCAATTAGGTATTACATTTTGAAAATTCTTCCACTGGAGGCAATTGATTCAGATCCTCATTTAAGCCTTGAAAATGACCAGCCCTTTGGATGGGTTTGAGCTCTTATACAGGCACAAAAAAGAGGAAAGATGTATCAATAATGCTTTATAAGGTGGAGGACAGTAGGGAAAAAGGATAACTAAAAGCCAGATGGATAGACCCAATCAAGGAAGCCATAGTCAGAGTAGGACCATTGAGGACAGGATGACTTAGAGGTCTTTCATTCATAAGTCAAGGTCAACCTGACAGCAGTAAAACAACAAAGAGGAAATCACCCCTGGATTCTCCCTACAAGGCAAGATGACTAAACTAGAATTGTTGGACTCTGGCCATAGCATGAGAAGATATGACTCGCTAAAAATAATGCTTGGTAAGGTGGAAGGCAGTAGGAAAAGAGGAAGGCATTACAGATGGATCGACTCTATTAGAGAAGCAATGGTGCCTTGAGTCTGCAAGATCTGGGAAGGGCTGTTGAGGATAGGGTGAAATAGAGATATTTCATTTATGGAGATTACCATAAGTCAAAGTTGACTTCTAGGCAAGTATCAACAGCAACAACAATGCACCATCTGGAGCAGTGGTTCCCAACTTGTGGGCCGCAGCACACTGGTGGGCTGTGAAACCTAAAACAAGGTTCGCGGGTCTAGATGATTAGATATGTTTTCTGTGGGTGAGAAGATGGTGACTACTGGATGGCATATGTTCTGTATCAGAAACTACAGCTGATGTGGTCTATCTAATGCAATTTTCTGAATCAGCACCGCCAAGTAACCAAACTGAATCTAAAGTTGACCAAAAACTGATTCTTAAGCCTTTTGGTATTAATGTTGGAGAGTGGTCCCTGGTCAAAGTGGTTCCTGGTCAAAGTGGTCACTGATCAAAACAAGGTTGGGAACCACTGCTCTACAGTACAGCTGAGATCCTCTATGGCACAGCATAGTTTTATGTATCCACATCTGGAGGTACAGTATAACTTTGCATTAATCCTTTTCAGATATACCATTGAGGCATTGTAGACCTCCTATATCCATTATATGACTGGTGGAGAACAGGAAAGTTTGGAGAAGCATCCAGATGGGTCTCCACAATTAGGTCTAGAATTACTACATCATATGATGAGAAATACGGTACCAGGGCCATCAAGAAGTCTGCCTCCTGCTTTAGGGATATAGTAAGGCACTTCTCTATTCCCCTTCCCCAGTTCTTTATGCAGCCATAGAATGGCCATAGAGATGACAAGTCTGGAGGGGTATTTGGTCATTCCATGGGGATGTGAGGAATATCAACTTCTTCAATGACTTAAAAAAAAGACACAAAGGCCATAGCAACATGTCAGTCTACCTGTGTACAATATCCACCATGAAAAATAGCAACTTTTAACATATCCTGAAACAGGTAACTGTTAACACACAGTCTAACTCTCTTTATAGATTATTTTATCAAAACTACCAGCACATCCTGGCCTTGGCATTTGCTGTAGAGAAGATCAATGAAAATCCCCATATCTTACCTAACATCACTCTTGGGTTCCATGTCTATGATACCCATTTCTCAGCAGAATGGAGCTATCGCGCTTCACTGCAGCTTCTTTCTACAAATGGCAGATTCATTCCCAACTACAAGTGTGATGACCAGGATAATGCAGTATCTATTATCATGGGTCCCAATTTCCGGTTCACTCAGATGGCAGCAAGAGCTCTAAACCTTTACAAGATTCCGCAGGTAAGAAGGACTAATGATGTTTTGCATACAAAGTACTCATCTGTAGCACTTTGTCTATTCAAACCACATTTTTAAGGGTTTAACAATGAAAGTCAGCATGTCAAAAATAAATACAGTCCTTGATATTGTTATGAGATGAAATGTAATCTAAGAAACTATAATGCTGGTTTACTAGGTTTTTAAACAAAATTAATGACTGATGATATTATAGGCATATTTTCCAATATTAGTGTACCTTTATTTCTAAATTTTTCAGTCACTGCAAAACAAAATTATTAGGAGAAATGAGATAGCTAGGGTTTGGGTCAGAAACCTGTATTCCTATCACTTACGGATGAAATACTGCTCTTGTATATGTTATGGGAGAAGATGTTCTTTATCCCAGCCAAAAAGTTTCTTGGGCTGCAATTATTGGTTTTGGGGGACAATTATTATAATTTAGCACCTCTATCCATATTGTTTAAAAAGTAAAATGAAGACATAATAATCTTTGCTTGCAAATATATTCTCCAGTTTTTTTTATGTTCTTCACATCCTCTAGCTTGTGTATGGATCTGCTCCAATGACCAGTGAAAACCTCCAAGAAGCTTTCTTTCACCGCATGTTCCCAAATGACCACCATCAGAATAAGGGACTTCTCCAGTTGCTCTTGCATTTCAGTTGGACCTGGGTTGGATTGGTTTATGTATGGAATGATGGTGGCGAAAGGGTGGTACACCACATGCTTCCCATGTTTTCTCAGAAAGGGATTTGCTTTGACTTTATAGAAGAACTCCCTCCAGAGACATTTTCCACAGACATTTGGAATATGGTGGAGTCCTATTTTGAAGCATTTGAGAAAATAATGAGAAGAACTGCCACCGTTGTGATCATACGTGGAGAAAATCTGCTCATGTTATGGTTTAGAATCATCTCTGGCTATCTAAACATTTATGAAGTTTCAGGAAGGAAAAAAGTCTGGATTATGCCAGCCGAAAGGGAATTCACATCCGTTCCCTTTGCAAGAATTCTAAACCTAGACTTTGTCCATGGTGCTATCTCCTTTGAGGTTCCCTCAAAAGACATAATAGGATTCCAGGAATTTCTTCACACAAGGAACCCCAATTCTGAGAAAGAAGACAGCTTTATGCACATCTTTTGGGAAGAGGCATTTCAATGCTCCTTTCCTACTGCCACTTCAAGTGAGAACATTGTAAATACCTGCACTGGCCAGGAGAAGTTAGAAACTCTTCCCAGTTCAGTGTTTGAAATGAATATGTCTGGCCAGAGCTATAGTGTCTATAATGCAGTTTATGCTGTGGCCCATGCTTTGCAAGCTATGTTTACATCCAGATTCAATCTCAGAGCAGGAGCTGATGAACGCAGATGGATGCTACTGACTCACCAACTTTGGAAGGTAATATTTTGGGCATCCTGTGTAGTAGAACATGTAATAAGATGTTATATTCTATGTATATTGTTTATTCATTTATTTATTGGATTTCTACCCCTCCTTTCTCCCAGAATGGGATTTTTTCCAAGTCTACAATATTATCATTTGAGTTTTAGGTCTATTTTAGCTTTTGATTTTCTTCTTCTGTCTTTGATCTGTAACAGGTAGCTGCTTGGAACAGAGAGATGTCCGAGTATGATGATACATGAGTTGGTTTTCCAAAGTGTTTAATAAAATTGCCTTCATAAGCATAATTATTCCCTTTACATTTCTCAAATATGAGGAAAAGTAATGTATTGTTAGGGGGAAAAACATTAAAAACGGTGGGCTGTGATGAATGACATCTCAAATAGGAGAAAGCAAATTTTCTTCCACAATATCCTTCACAGAGAATTATACCTTCATAGCCATAAGAGAATTCCAGCTTATCACTGGCTAGCTGTGCACTGCCTGATGACTCCTGATGGTCATAGGCACAATTAAAGAACTCAAAAACCAATCAGGATGCAAACGGCTTGTGCTGTGTCTGCACCAAGACCCTTGGTTTGTCATTTATCTCAATGAGTCAAAATCAAAAGCTTTCTCATTCCTGGCTTGTTTAGAACGTGGGAAAAAAACAATCAAGAACATTGGGCAGTATGCACAAACACACTGTTTGTGAACAATAAGCTAATTTTTGCTTATTGTTGCATCTGACTGCACCGCAATGAGTC
The DNA here is from genome assembly GCF_037176765.1 of Anolis sagrei. Classification (NCBI taxonomy): domain Eukaryota; kingdom Metazoa; phylum Chordata; class Lepidosauria; order Squamata; family Anolidae; genus Anolis; species Anolis sagrei. The sequence goes on along the minus strand of NC_090026.1, from coordinate 12,637,941 downwards.
GCCCCTGGGGCTGAGAATTGCGGTATATAAGCAAAGTAAATAAATAAATAATAAATAAATAAGTCAAACTACAAGAAAAAAGTTTCCACCTAAACTTTAGGTAAAAAAAACTCCCGATAGAGCTGTTTGCAGTGGAATATGCTGCTTGGGAATGTGGTGGGGTCTCTTAATGTCCTTAAGTACCTACTGTAGCAGAGCATTGGATTCAAACTACAAGTAAAATATTAATAGAATCATACAGTTGGAAGATACCTCGTGGGCCATCTAATCCAACCCCATTCTGCCAAGAAGCAGGAAAATTGCATTCCAAGCACTGCTGACTGATGGCCATCTAGCCTCTGTGTAAAAGCCTCCAAAGAAGAAGCCTCCACCACATTCCGGGGCAGAGAATTCCACTGTTGAACAGCTCTCACAATTAGGAAGTTCTTCTTCATGATCAGGTGGAATCTCTTTCTTGTAGCTTGAAGCCATTGTTCCACACCCTAGTCTCCAGGGGAACAGAAAACAAGCCTGCTCCCTCCTCCCTATGACTTCTCCTCATGTATTTATACATGTATATCATGTCTCCTCTTAGTCTTCTCTTCTGCAGGCTAAACATGCCCAGCTCTTTAAGGAGTTCCTCATACGGCTTGTTCTCCAGACCCTTGATCATTTTAGTTGCCCTCCTCTGGACACATTCTAGCTTGTCAACATCTCCCTTCAATTGTGGTGCCCAGAATTGGACACAGTATTCCAGGTGTGGTCTAATCAAGGCAGAATAGAGGGTTAGCATGATTTCCCTGGATCTAGACACTAGATTCATATTTATGCAGGCCAAAATCCCATTGGTTTTTTTTTTTCTAGCTGGCACATTATATTGTTTGCCCATGTTAAACTTGTTGCACATAAGGACACAGTATTCCAACTAAACATTAGGAAAAAGTCAATGTGGGACTGTGGTGGAGTCTCCTTCCCTGGAGGTTTTAAAGTAGAGGCTGGGGTAGTCACCTGTCAAGAATGTTTTAACTGTGTGTACCTGCATGGCTGAATGGGGTTGGACTATATGGCCCTTGTAGTTTCTTCCAACTCTGTGATTGTGTTATGATTGTGAATTCCAGCATGACAGGAGGGAGTTGCTTGTAAAAGGTAAGGCTCTTGGGAGTGTTTTGATGATTGACTAAGGGGGGGGGGGGTAAAGAGTTCCTCCCTCAACAATGAAAAAAAAGGGATATGACAGCATTATATTGCAGCTCTAGCTAACAGGATGCCAGTAACTTATTCAGGAATATTTCCTCATAGTAGAAATATGACTTCTGAAATATTTTCTCTTTTGTTTATGTATACATGTTTTTACATATACAGTAGAGTCTCGCTTATCCAACCTTCGTTCATCCAGCATTCTGTATTATCCAACATACTCTGCCTGGATCCACAGCTGTTTCAATACATTGCGTTGTTTTGGTGCTAAATTTGTAAATACAGTAATTACTATATAACATTACCATGTATTGAACTGCTTTTTCTGTCGATTTGTTGTAAAATATGATGTTTTGATGCTTATTTGTAAAATCCTAACGTAATTTTTTTTTTTATAAATGATCTTTATTCAGTTTTCAAAGTACATTAAAAAAAAAGACTGGTTGATAGATATATAGGATATGTGCAAATAGTTCCCCGAAATATGAAATGAAGTAGTGCCTCAGACAGATTAAAGAGAGAGGATAGAAAGAGAAGAGAAAAGAAAAAAGAAGAAAGAAAAAGAAAAAAAAATTAAAAAGATATTGAAAGAAAAGATTTATAGTCCCATAGCCTGAAGTAAAATTCAGTTCTTGCTTTCGACTTCCTGGGGTTTTTTATAGGGTCTTCTCTGTCTTCCTCTGTCCTCCTTCTCCTCCTCTTCCTCTTCCTCTCTCCTCGTATTCCTTCTTTTCTTCTTCCCTCCCTTCCGCTCCTCCTCGATTATATTAGGATCTTCTTGTTTCTTTGTTTGAAGTAATCCATCACTTTTTCCCAGTTTGTTTCCTTCATCTTTATTCCTTTACTTTTTGTGATTAGAAAGGTAAGCCGGTCCATGTTTCTTATTTCCAGAATTTTTGTCAATCTCTCATTTTCCTCTGGTATGTCTTCCTGCTTCCATCTTTTGGCATAGGTTATCCTTGCTGCAGTTGTTATCAGGAACAAGATCTTATCTGTATTCTTTTCTATTTTCAAGTCATACATCCCTAGGAGAAACAGCTCTGGTTTCCATGGTATTATAATTTGCAGAATTTCTTGTAGTTCTTTTTGAACTTCTCTCCAATATTTTTTGGCCTTTTTACACGTCCACCATGTATGGAAGTATGAGCCTTCCTTTTCTTTGCACTTCCAGCACCTTGTGCTGATGCTGTTATTTTTCTTCGGTGTTATGTACCATCTATGCGCCGTCTTGAGCCAATTTTCCTTCAGGTCCGTGGCATAACAGTATTTTAATTTTTCTCTCCAAATTTTTTCCCATTCCTCCTGCTTTATATTTCTTCCAATGTTTTCGTTCCACCCTTTTTTTGTAGTTTTTTTCACCCTTTGCTTCCATTTTCCATTCTAACAATTTTTTGTATATCTTCGTTATTAATTTCTTTTTTGATTCCATTATATTATCCCAAAAGTTTTTGTCTTGATTAAAGCCAATCTTTTTATCTTGTTTATATTTTTCCTTTATCGTCCAATATTCTAGCCATGTTACTTTATGCTCCACTGTGTTTAGTTCTTCTTGCGATTTTAGGGTTATTTCTCCTCGTTCCAATTTTAACAAATCTTTGTATTTTAGCCAATCATGCCAACCGGTGCATCTTCTTTGTCCTGCCTCCAGTGGGGAGACCCACATCGGTGTTTTATTGTATAATTTATTTTTATATTTTTCCCAGATGTTCAAAACCGTAGACCTTATGAAGTGATTACCAATTTTTTTTCCTTTTTTTCCCTTTGTACCACACGTAAGTGTGCCAACCTTCACGCAAATCCGAACCTTCCAAAATTAATAATTTCTTCTTCTCCAATTTTGCCCAATCCTTAGCCCATATTAGTGCATTTGCTTCAAAATATAATTCCAGATCTGGTGCCGCCATTCCTCCTTTTTCCTTTTTTTCCGTCAAATTATCATAACTGATTCTTGGTTTCTTATTTTTCCAAATGAATTTCCTAATATCTTTATTCCAATCCTTTAAAATCTTTTTATTCCTTATTATTGGTAGGTTCTGAAATAGGAAAATTAGTTTTGGTAACACTGCCATCTTCACTGTAGCTATCCTGCCAATTAACGAGAGGTTATGATTTTTCCATCTTTCCAAATCTTTCCGTATCTCCTTCCATTTGTCTATGTAATTGTTTTGTAATAAGTGTAAATTCTTCGCTGTCAGTATTATCCCTAAACATTTTAGTTTATTTACTATTTGTATGTTCCATTCTTCTTTTAGTTCTTCTTGTTCCTTTTTTCCGATGTTTTTGGTTATTGCCTTCGTTTTTTCCATGTTGATTTTAAATCCAGAAACTTTGCCAAATTCTCTAATTGTTCTTATCCAATTCCCTATATTATTCTTTGGGTCCTCAATCACACATATTACATCATCCGCATATGCACGGATCTTATATTCTTGGCCTTGCACCTTTGCACCAATCAGGCTTTTTTCCTCTCTTATCTTATTTAACAATATTTCTAGCGTTAAAATAAAGATTAGGGGTGATAAAGGGCATCCCTGTCTCGTTCCCTTCTGTATTTCAATCTTCTCTGATTCTTTCCCATTAACTATGATTTTTGCTTTTTGTTCTTCATATATGGCCTCAATAGCATTTTGGAAGTAAAAACCCAGATCCATTTCTTTCATTATAATTTTAAAAAATTTCCAATTTACATTGTCGAATGCTTTCTCCGCGTCTAATGCTAATAACATTACCTTATTTTGATGTTTGTTTTCATAATGTTCAATTAGGTCTACAATCGTCCTCACGTTTTCATTTTGATGCCTGTTAGGTAAAAAGCCTACCTGTTCTTCTTTTATATATTCGTTGAGTACCCATTTGAATCTTTCTGCCATTATCAAACTAAATATTTTGTAGTCTACATTCAACAACGAAATTGGTCTGTAATTCTTTACTTGTTCCCCATCTGAATTTTCTTTATGTATCAAGCATATATTCGCTTGTTTCCATGTTTCTGGTATTTCCTTGTATATTCTTATTCTATTCATTACTTCTTTTAAGTATGGTGCTAGTTCCTGTTGGAAAGTTTTATAATAAATTGCCGATATTCCGTCTGGTCCTGGGGTTTTGTTTGGTTTTAATTTGTTTATAGCCTCTCTAATTTCTTTCTCTGTAATCTCTTTATTCAGGCTTTCCCTTTGTTTTTCTGTGATCCTTTGAATCTTATGTTTCTTTAAATAGCCGTAGATCTCCTCTTCCTCTACCTTTTCCTCCTGGTACAATTTCTTGTAGAATCCATGGAACTGTTTTCTTATCTCCTCTTCTTGAGTTATGTTCTTCTCCTTATCTCTCAGTTTCGTGATATATGTTTTCTCCTTTCTTTGTCGAATTTTATTCGCGAGCCATCTTCCCGGTTTATTCGCGTTCATAAAAAAGTTTTGTCTCATATATCTTAGTTCCTTTTCTCTTTCCTCTAGTTCCATAAATTCTCTCTGTTTCTGTAGGTGTTCTAGTCTTTGTTTTGCTTCTTTATCCCTTGGGTCCGCCTTTAATTTGTCTTCTTCTTCTTTAATTCCATTGAATAGATTTTTCATTTTTCCATCTTTTTCTTTATTCTTTCTTATCTTTTGCTGTATAAAGTTCCCTCTCATAACGGCTTTACTCGCATCCCAAATTGTGAAAATTTTTGTTTCTGGCCCGTCATTAAAGTCAAAATATTCTTTTAGTAGCTTTCTGTTTCTTTCTATGTCTTCCTCCCTCTTTAGCAGATTTTCGTCTAATCTCCATCTTTTTGTCCTTTCCGTTATTTTTATCTCCAATTCCATTGCGCAATGATCCGAATTTGATCTGGGTAATATTTGTATTTTAGAGACATTTATTTGCAGTGATGATGTTATCCAAATCATGTCTATCCTGGACCAATTTTGGTGTCTCGCTGAATAATACGTATAATCTTTCTTCCTGTCGTTTCTGCTTCTCCAAATGTCCACTAGACATAGTTTTTGCTTCATCTCTATCATTGATTTTGGTAGATCTCCTTTCTCATCATTCATATTTTTTGCTTTTACTTTCGTTGTACTTCTATCCAGGGCCTTATTCAGAACGCCGTTAAAATCTCCTAACATTATTATTTGTTCGGGTTCTTGTTCTTCTACCCTCTTCCTCAGCCTCTCTACAAATTTTGTCTTCGAATTGTTTGGGGCATATATATTGCAAATGAGTATTTTCCTATTTTGTAACCAAATATTCACCCCCAGGAACCTCCCCTCTTCATCTTTAAATGCTAGTTCTGCCTTTATATTTTTATTTACATATGTGACTAGCCCCCTCTTTTTTTCCTGAATTGCTGCATAGAATGCTTGGCCAAATTTTTTGTACTCAAGGTGTTTTGTGTGTCTGCACATAATATGTGTTTCTTGGAACGCAATAATATGGTATCCTTTTTTCTTTAACCCATTGAAAATTTTATTTCTTTTATTCGGGGAGTTCATCCCATTTACATTATTAGAGTAAATTTTTAGATCACTCAACATAGTTTCCTTCTTCTTCAGTCTCTCTCGTTTCCTGTTCTTCTCCTTCTAGTTGATCTTCTTCTTCTTCTCTTATTTCCTCCCCTTCTGTTTCTATTTCTTCCTCTTCCAGGTCACTCAGGTCCTGTACTCCCGCCCCTTCTTCCGACATTCTCCTCAATTCTTCCTTTTCTTCCTTCTCTAAATCTTCTTCTTCCATCGAATCCGTGCGTTTTTTTTTCTTTGTCCTTCCTTTTATATGTTCCCCTTTCTCTCTCTCATAATCTAGTTTTAATCTGTTTAGGAATTCCTTTGCACTTTCTTCATTCTTGATCCAAAATCTCTGCTCTTTATATGTCAGCATCAGTCCTTCTTCCCTTTCCCATCTAAACCGTATATTTTGTCTTTTTAACTCTTCCGTCAACAGTGCATATTTTCTTCTTCTTTTCAGGACTATCCCGGGAAATTCTTTAAGTATGACTATTTTCTTTCCTTTGTAGCAGATCCTTTTTCTGTTATTTATTCTCAAAAGTTCATCTCTTGTCGTCTTCTTTACAAAGTGCACTACCACATCTCGTGCCGTCTTGTTTCTTTTCGCAAAACTGGTGTTTACTCTATAAATTCTGTCTGTCCGTTCCTGCATTTGCTGTTCCGTGCATTCCATTAACTCTGCCAAAATTTCTATCACCTTTTCCCTTATATTCTCATTCGCGTCTTCTTGAATATTCCTTATCCGTAATTGGAATTCTATCTCTTTTGCTTCCAATTCTTCCTGTTTCGCCTCCATTCTTGTGTTTTTTGTCTCAATTTTTTCATTTTTATTCGGATTTCTTCTTGTCTTTTCTTCATATCTTCTTCTTCCTTCTTCTGTTCCTTTATTTCTTTTTGCATTGTTGACATCTCCAGTTTCAATTTTCCAATTTCCTCTCTTATGTCCCTTTTTAGGTCTAGCATCTGTTCTTGTGCTATTTTCTGATATATATCTTGTCTTTCTTTTATTGTTTGTACCTCTGTTTTCATCGTCTGAATTTCTGTCAGTACCTCCGTCATCATTTCCTTCATCATTTCCTTTAAGTTCGTCTCCTCTGTCACTGACCCTTTCCTTGGTGTCCCTTTCGCTTCCTTCACTTCATTTTCTCCTTTCACCCCTTTCAGTTTGTTGGTTGCCATCTTGGATTCTAATAGACTCTTTAAACTCCACCACTCTCTCATATGTTGCTTGTATTTTCCTCTTTTGTTGTCTACTTTCCAGTCTTTAGTATGTTGAGGTCTCTTTACTTTCTCTTATTTCCTCTTATTTCTTTTGTCTCCTTGTTTCTGTTTGTCAAGACAATTTAAAGTGAGTATGTATTGTAGTTGTCTTCTTTTTTATAATAGTTTTTTTGTTCTTCTTCTTATTATTTTATTATTTTATTCTATTTATTTATTATTATTTGTTTTTTTTGTTTTTTGTTTTTTATTTATTTATTTATTTATATTTTATTTTATTTTTATTTTATTTTATTTATTTTTTTCTTATTTATTATTATTATTATTTTTTCCCTTTATTTTATTTTATTTTCCCAATTTCCACAGCTTATTTTGTCTCCTCTTCTTCCCCTTCACACTTACTTTATTTTGGTTGATGTCCCTAACGTAATTTGACGCTTAACAGCCTTTTCCTTAATCCCTCCTTATTTTCCAACATTTTCACTTATCCAATGTTCTGCTGGCCCATTTATATTGGATAAGCGAGACTTTACTGTAATAATGAATTACCTCCTCTTGCTTCCATCTAGCTCCATCACTTCCTGAGAAGTGTCTCATTCAACAACAGTGCTGGAGAAAAGATTTCCTTTGATGAGAATGGGGAAATAGAAGCTGGTTTTGATATCATCAACTGGGTTCTAGTCTCAAATGACTCCTTTCTGAAGGTCAAAATCGGACAATTAGACCCTACGGCTCCCGCAGAGAAGCAGTTGAGCATTTCTGCAGATATTACCTGGCCTCGAATGTTCAACCAGGTAGATCCTCTCCATATTTCAGGATGCTGGAAACAATGTCACACACACAGAGAGATACACATGGTACAACCTCCAAGTCAAGGGGGGTGTTGCGGTTTTTAGTTTTGAATATTTTTATGGTGTTTAAGTAAGTTTTTGAATACCAATTATATTTAATTCTGTTTTAATATTTGTAGATTTAATGTAAGCCACTTTTAATGTAAGCCACTTTGAGTCTCCTTGTGGAGAGAAAAAAGTGGGGCATAAATAAACATAATACTAACAACAACAACAACAACAACAACACTAATACAGAGTATACATTCCTAAACTGACCATGGAAACAGGAAATGGTGAATAACAGCGAATCCTATTAAAATTAATGACTTCTGCTAAAAGTTACCATAAAGTCTCCCTGGAGGACATAGAAAACTCTTATAGAGGTATCCTCTCTAAGAATTTGCTAGGTGCTGCAGGACAACTCAATCGTAACTTCTGGAAGAAGCATATCAGAGAATTTTATAGAGGACATAGAACATTCTTAGAGATGAGGTTGGATTCGGGTAGATGAAACTGCAATATAGTTTCCTGTGGCATGGGGAGTCATACTGTACAGAAAATTCTGGCTGAAATAGTGCTGGTGGAAGTGGGAGCCGGTGGCTTCCATGCCAGAGAATTCATGAATTTGCTCTGCATTTTAGTACAAATTATAAACTATTTATCTAAGGGCCTTTCCACATAGTCCTATATCCCAGAATATGAACCCAGAAAATCCCCCATTTTCTACTTTAAACTGGGATATATGGCAGTGTGGACTCAGATAATCCAGTTCAAAGCAGATATTGTGGGATTTTCTGTCTTGATATTCTGGGTTATATGGCTGTGTGGAAAGGCCCTTAGGTACTCAGTATGTTTTGTGTTCACTAAAATTAAGAGTAGATTGATGGAGAAATAGTAGAAATAGTTCCTTTAAAGATGTATAGGCAGTGAAGCTATGGCTCTATGGTTGACATTGGCATGTTCACCCAAGACGTGTATCTAAAGGAAACTTACACGTATTTCACAGGTTTAAAAATCCTAAGAGATTTGCTCCACAGTGAATGTTTACTTGTAAATAATTTGTAAATATTAGCACATAATAGGAGACCACCTTGTCTCCTGCACTGTGCTAATAATATAATCTATATAAATAAAAATGTAATGTTCATTTGTGGGAATAACATAATTCAAAAACTACTGGACGAATTGACACCAAATTTGGACACGATACATGTATCAGGCCAACGAGTGACCATCATGTAAAGAAAACTACCTTTCAGATGGCTAGGCCGAAGCTTGTATGACGGTGGCTGTCATCTTGGGAGGCAGGCAGAGCAGGAGGAGGAGTCAAGCTGACTCCTGATTGGGTATAGCAATTGGGGGAGGAGTCGGTTTAGAGAGGGAAAATAAGCTGCCAGTTTTGACACAAAGGAGAGTAGGGTCTTGACTAGAGACAGAGAAGGTTGTGATTTTAAGATAGGAAGTTACAGCAGGGATCTGACAGAAAAAGAAGAGCTTTTAGTGAGCCTTAAGTTTAGGGAAATAGGCTAAGACAAAGGCTAGGATTTTTACTGTGTTTAGAGTGCCAGTAAAAGAAGATTTGTCTCCTTATACTTGGATAGTATAAGGGAGCTTCTTACCCTGTGGTGGAGACAGATAGGGATCTGTCCCCAAGAGATACTGTGTCTAAAGTTAGAACAGTATGTTTAAGGAGTCTCACAGTTGTTAAAAGCTTTTCTGTCAGGGGAACTGTTTGTTTAAGTAACCAAGTTTCTACAACTGAATCACGCTTCTGTACCACTCATTTCTATGAGTTGTTGTTAATATAAAGTTCAATAAACTCTTTCTAGTTAACTTTTAACTGGTGTATGCCTCAATCCATCCATTTCCTCAGAACTCACTCTGTCAAACCCATTTTGAAGTCCAGTCAGCTAGTGAGGAAGCCTTAGAAGATCAAGAGCTCAAACATCCCTTACCTATAACACATTCGCACCCTTTGGTTCCTCAGGCCAGTAATTCTGAGGTGATGGCGGCTAATACTACCAAGAACATTCAGTCACTTGTATATTCAACATAGGGTATCCCTTTAATTTCGTTATACCATCACTCATAAAAAAACTGAAAAACACAGCAGAAGAGTCTTTAAAGGCCAACCCCCCCCCCCAAATACATTATAACATATGTGCAAAACTATATATATATATTATATATATATATATATATATATATATATATATATATATATATATATGCAAACACACATACACACATATATACACACAAAACACATATACACAGACTGGGCCACAGCAGCACATGACAGGGTACAGCTAGTCTATATAAAATAAAAATGTAATGTTCGTTTGTGGGATTAACATAACTCAAAAACCACTAGTCGAATTGACACCAAATTTGGACACGATACACCTGTAAGGCCAATGAGTGACCATCACTCACAAAACACTGAAAAAGAGATTTAAAAAGCCAAAAAACAAAAATTACATTACAATGCATGCTCAAAACCACACACATATATATATATGCAAACACGCATATATACATATATACACAAATATATACACATATATACACACACAAAAACACATATACACAGACTGGGTCTCAGCAACATGTGGCAGGGGATGGCTAATATAATATAATATAATATAATATAATATATTGTATATACATATAATATTGATAATATAATGTAATACAATATAATACTAATAATATGATATTATAATTATATATATTTATATTGCATGTAATATTACTAATAATGTTACAGTATAATGTTATAGTGCAATATAGTAATACATAATACTAATATTGTGCTATGGTAATAATATATATTGTATTTATATAAGCAGCTCAGAGCTTGTAAGCAGCTCTGAGTCCTTTTCGAGGTGAAAAGGGCGGCATATAAATCTTGTAAATAAATAAATCAACAAAGGTTGCACGAAAGACACTAGTAATATGTTCAGACAGCCCATTATTTCCCAAATGCTCTCTACACAATCATAATACAGTACTTTGTAGAGCAAAAAGAAAGAAAACAACAGTATCATCCTGATGTAATTATTTATGTTAAAATCTTCAATTTCTTGACAGACACAACCTATTTCCATGTGCAACAACAAGTGTAAAGCAGGCTATAGTAAAGTGAAAATTGAAGGGAAGCCATTTTGTTGCTACAGATGTCTTCCATGTCCAGATGGAAAGATTTCAGATCGAGAAGGTAAGATGATATGCCAAAGGGTGCTGTACAATATGTACATATGCGGCAGGTACACACTTGTTATTCATTGTGCAAAATTATCTAACTAAACTGCACATGATGTATAACAAAATATATAGGCCTATTTTCCTATGTTTTGAAGGTTTGTGGGTGTGGTAGGGATATGATGCGTTAAATATGTCAAGAAGTCCAAACAATTTATGCTAATCAATTTTTTCCAGCTATAGAATTGTTGAAAATGCATTTTAAACAGGTTTCAAAGACTCCCTACTCCCCATACTTCTCATATCTGAAATTGGGAGGTTGTTTGGAGAAGTTACTTAAGGATTGTAAGGTTATAACCTTTCATGATCTTCTCCTGGCTCGTCCTCCATCTATCCACGTAACACCGGGAGTTAACCTAATATATAACAACTCTAGATAGGCATTTCATGAGCATATATTTGTGTTTTCCCCCCAGATATGCTTAACTGCTTCCAGTGTCAGGAGGATGCGTTTCCAAACAGTGGCAATAATGCATGCATCCCGAAAGATGTAAGCTTCTTGAGCTATGGAGAACCTTTGGGAATCAGCTTGGCCACCCTTGCAGCTGTCTTTTCTTTCATTACAACTTTTGTGCTTTGGATCTTTGCTAAGTATTCAGACACTCCCATAGTCAAAGCCAACAACTGCAACCTCAGCTATACTCTCCTCATTGCTCTCCTACTTTCCTTCCTTTCCACTTTCTTATTCATTGGTAAACCTTCGACAAATTGTCTTTGGGATTGTCTTCTCAGTGGCTGTTTCTTGCATATTGGCCAAGACTACCATTGTTGTTCTAGCTTTCCTGACCACCAAGCCAGGATCTAGAATGAGGAAATGGGTGGGGAAAAGACTAGCCAGTTCCATTGTTCTTTCATGCTCTCTATTTCAAACCACACTTTGCATTGTGTGGCTGACAACATCTCCCCCTTTCCCAGATGTTGACATGTACTCAATGAGGGAAGAAATTGTACTGGAATGTAATGAAGGTTCAGTTGTCCTTTTCTACTGTGTCTTGAGCTTCATGGGCCTGCTAGCTATTGTCAGCTTCACCATTGCTTTCTTAGCTAGAAATTTACCTAGTCGTTTCAATGAAGCTAAATTTATTACCTTCAGCATGTTGGTCTTCTGCAGTGTTTGGATGACCTTTGTTCCAGCCTATTTGAGCACCAAGGGGAAATACACAGTGGCTGTGGAGATCTTCTCCATTTTAGCTTCAGGTGCTGGTTTACTGAGCTTCATTTTTCTCCCAAAATGTTTCATTATTTTGGTATGCCCTGAATTAAATAAGCCAGCACAGATAATAAGAAGGGGAAGGTAGAATACATCCCCACTCATCTCCCATTATAAATAAGTCAGAGTCAGTCATGATTGATGGGCATGAGCTAGTGGGCTTAATCTAAGACTAAACATGTTAGAATGGTATATTTATGGAAGTGGTGAAGCTGAATTAAATATCTAATTTGAATTGGGTTTTGAAGCAATGATTTGGAATTGTTCTCTTGCACTTTTCTTCTGAATGCAAACTGAAATCTTGAGTATTCACATTGTCCATAATCTTCCATGGAAAATCGAAATGATGGTGGAAAAGCATTGTCGTATTGAAATAACCTTTCCATGTATTAACCAGAATAAGTCTTTCTGAAGAGTGAATACTAGCTGCTGTGACTGGGTAGCCAGGTAAAATAAATTCCATTTGAAATTATGTTTTTCCCCTACTGGGTTAATATCAGTGATGTATATGTGGTCCTTGTGCATGAAGATTTATGGGATGCTTGTCCATGGACCACCAGAGATCTGCAAGAATAAAAATATGGTCTATGGCCTTATCATTACTACACCGTTGCCTTTAATCCATGCAGCAATGAGAGCGACTGGTCTCACGAAGACATCTTACAGTGCAGAGGCAACAGAGATGTCAGGAAGGGAGAGGCTGACTACCCATGAAAGATTACTACTACCACAGTAGCTCTAGATTATTAAATATGGTTTGCTGTGGGTGAGCAGATGACGACTACCAAAAAGCGAGGCCTCGGACAACTCGCTGGCTCACTGTGAAGCATTTGCTCGATCCTTCACGGATAAAATTGAGCAGATTCGGTCGGGTTTTGACGTCATGTTAACGGCAGTTTCCGGGGATGTAAGGGAGCACACCACCCCCCTGTTACATCAGCTCCACTGGCTGCCGATCCAATTCCGAGCACAATTCAAAGTGCTGGTTTTAACCTACAAAACCCTATACGGTTCCGGCCCAGTGTATTTGTCCGAACGGATCTCCCTCTACATCCCATCTCGAAATTTAAGATCGTCCGGGGAGGCCGTGCTCTCGACTCCGCCACTATCACAAGTGAGGTTGGCGGGGACGAGGAGCAGGGCCTTCTCAGTGGTGGCCCCTCACCTGTGGAACTCACTCCCCGGGGAGATTAGATCAGCGACCTCCCTTCTGACGTTCAGGAAAAAACTGAAGACCTGGATATGGGACCAAGCTTTTGGACATGCTGGCAGCTAAAGGAAGATCTGACGACAAACATGGACAAATGGAATGGAATGGATATACGGAACTCTGAACACTTAGCATGAGATTGTTTTGCTATTTTATTATGTACTAATGTTTTTAACTTGTTAACTGTCTAAACTGTTGTAGGTATTGTTTGTTTATTGATTCAGGCATCAAATTGTGCCGTTGTTTGTAAGCCGCCCTGAGTCCCCCCTCGGGGGTGAGAAGGGCGGGGTATAAGTAATTGAAATAAATAATAAATAAATACTGGATGGCATATGTTCTGTATCAGAAACTAGAGCTGGTGTGGTCTATCCAATGAAATTTTCTGAATCAGCATCCCAAATAACCAAATTGGATCTAAAGTTGACAAAAACTGATTTTTAACCCTTTTGGTACTAATGTTGGAGAGTGGTCCCTGTTCAAGTGATTCCTGGTCGAAAAAAGGTTGGAAACCACTGATTTAGACAAATACATACAAGGGAAAAAACACACACAAATCCACATCAATCAGTCCATGAACCAAGAGTTACACTTAAAGAGTGTGCTTGTGTCTATGTTGGTCACACCATTTAATAAACATTATACTGAGTTTTTCCTTTGTCTCTAAGGTTTATGCCATTTATAGCTTTATTTATGTAAATGGACAACATGTTCCTGTTCTGATACAGTTTTTGATATCAAGCACAAATTTGCAAACAAAATTAAAATTTTGATATGCATCAGAAAGTGATTACTGGTTGGAATCTTTGAGTTTTGTTGACACAGGCTTGCAAAGGCAGTGTCCTGGTTAGCTTTGACAGTGAGAATGAGTGGTTGGAGCGACAAATCAACAGCTTTCTGCAGCCTGCAGAAGGAGAGCCCTTAAAGGTAGCCACCAAGTGCCAGCAGGAAGACCAAGCAGACCCCAGAACTCAGGGGCAGGCTGCTGAAGGGTTAACTTATCCTTCTCATGTGGAACTTCACAGATGGCAAGCTCAATTATGCAGGTCTGCTGGATTAGCTGAGCAACAGGCTACCCACAAACAAGACCAGTAGCCTTAACATAAAAGACTCTTGAGGTCACAGACTTGTTGCTGGAGGCAACGTCATTCTGGATGGTGTTATCATGAACTTGTTTTGTGACTGGCTTTGTGAACCTTGGACTTAAGTACATAGGATTTTGTCTTGCACTTAGTTATACAGGGTTAGTCAAAATGAATAGGCCAATAAGAAAATTAATTTTAGACGAATCTATGTTTATTGTAACAAAACTACAGCTACGTATCGACAGATAAATTATCAAAGTTTTGTCTCACCTTCAGAGATGTTCGATATGGGCGCCCCGTGTGACACGGCAGACGTCCAAGCGATAGTCCAGTTCATTCCACATCCGTTGCAGCACATCCGACGTAATGGCATCGAATGCAGCACATATGCGCTGTTTTAAGTCGTCTAAGGTCAGCGGTAATGGAGGTCGGAACACAGTGTCTTTCACATACCCCCAGAGAGAAAAGTCGCATGGTGTGAGGTCGGGGGACCTGGGGGGCCACAGGAGGAATGGAAGATCAGTCACTCCAGCACGGCCAATCCAACGTCTGGGAAGGTGTTCGTTGAGGTACTCGCGTACACTGTTGTGCCAAAGCGGAGGGGCACCGTCCTGTTGGAATACGAAATCGGGCACTTTCTCTTCTAACTGTGGCATCAACCATTCAGACAACATGTCAGCGTACACTATGCCTGTTACGGTTTTCTCCGCGAAAAAGAATGGGCCAAACACGTGACGGTTGGTTATTGCACAGAAAACGTTTACCTTGGGCGAATCCCTTACATGTTCCAATACGGCATGAGGATTTTCAGATCCCCAAAAGCAGAGATTATGCCTATTGACCTTCCCGCACAGGTGAAACGTTGCCTCGTCACTGAAGACCAGTCTGTTGGCAAAGCCTTCCTCCTCTAGTCTTCGCTGCATTGATTCGCAAAAATCGTGTCGTTTCGAATAGTCACCTTTTTTCAAAGCCTGCACCATTTGCAATTTATACGGCTTGAACTGCAAATGTTTGCGTAACACGCGCCACACAGTTTTTTCCGGAACGTTCAATTCCATGGAAACACGATTTGTCGACTTCTGGGGACTTCGTTGAAAGGATGCACGAATGGATTCCACTGTGTCTTCGGAGACACGCGGTCGTCCTGTGGTTTTACCCTTGCATAAGCAGCCCGTCTCCTCAAATTGCTTTACCCACCTCGCAATGGAATGTCGATGAGGTGGTTCCTTGCCATACTTGGCTCGAAATTCTCGCTGGACCGTAATTACTAACATTGTTTTAGCAAATGTCATCACACAAAACGCCTTCTCTTTGCCTGATTCCGCCATTTTGAAAACATCGACTCCTAGCGACGCCTAGCGGCATTAACGTACATGTGTGTTGCTCAAAAAAAACTTTGATAGTTTATCTGTCGCTACGTAGCTGTGGTTTGGTTACAGTAAACATACATTCGGGTACAATTAATTTTCTTATTGGCCTATTCATTTTGACTAACCCTGTATTGTTATTTATTTATTTTTTGACCTTGAGACCTGGACACGAACTACTGGCATTCAGATTGTGTTTAGCCTCTGAGTCTCTGCATATGACTTTTGGACTTGGATATGGAATCTCTGTGGTTTGTGTACAAACAAGGCAGCATCACAATAGATGGGCAAGGCAAAATGAACTATATACTGGGCACACAGTTTATTTAGATTGTGACACAGGTATCTAGCATCGTCTCTTGAAAGTACATTTTATTGCCATGGTTGAATATATAGACTTATTCTATAAGACTTGAGTTGTTTGTTATGATGCATTAAAGTTCAATAAAGCATGTATGTGTATGTGTAACATAATAAATGTAAATAAACATTATAAATATATTACATTAATAAATATAAATATTAATTTTATGTCACCATTTAAATTGACCTATTTTATTCTAAAACCTGTAGAGCAGTACTCTGTCCTTGAACTTAGTGGTAGGTAAAGGGCCCCACTAAAGATTCTGGCCTGGAGGTCCACTTCAGTATATGGGAGCTATGTCTTGGGAAAGATCCAGTTTTGACAGGCAGCTCTGCTGGGAGCTCATCTGCCCAGACAGTGGGTTTCCATAAAGTCGGCAGGCAAATGGGATGGAGGCTGGGCTTGGGCACCTGAAGGATTTCCTGCATATCCCAAGTGGAAAAGTATTATACAGTGATTGGCTACAGTTCGTTTCTCGGCACAATTCAAAATTTTGGTTATGTCCTTAACCCTTTATGCTTGGATCTGGATTATCAGAAAGCTATATCTCTAGATACAAATCTGCTGGTGTTTTAAGATCTGAGCCTTTCTCTCAGCCCCACCCTCATCACAGGGTCTCTTAGCAAGGACACAGGAGAGATCTTACTCAATGACTTCTACCTTTTGAAATGCCTCTCTGCAGGAGACGTAGGCCCCTTCTGCACTGCCATGTAATCCAGATTATCAAAGCAGATAATCCACATTATCTGTTTTGAACTGGATGATATAAGTCTACACTACCATATAATCAAGTTCAAAGCAGATAATCTGGATTTTATATGGCAGTGTAGAAGAAGCTTAAGATGGTTTTGAACAGTCAATTTAAAAGAACCAGTTCCATTGTGGCGTGCCTACACAATTGTCCCATGAACCAGTTTGAGGCTGGGGTGGTAGCTACAGTATCCACTGGATGCTGATAGGAACTGGAAATAGGAGTGTTTTTTCCACTACCCATTCTGCCAGGATATAGTGTTTACATTGCCATGGCTGTTTGAGATCAGTGCTAGACCATGGCAGGGCACAGGACATGGATGCAGAGAGGAGGAAACCCATGCATTCATAGAATCATAGAGTTGGAAGAGACCTCATGGGCCATCCAGTCCAACCCCCTGCCAAGAAGCAGGACAATTGCATCCAAAGCACCCTCAACAGATGGCCATCCAGCCTCTGTTCCCAATGTAACAATATAGTTTCCTTTTGGGGTGGGATCCTAGTTTTGCTTGCAGCCAGCTGTTTTTTAATTGTGTCAGCGCTAGCCCTATCCTGAGGCGTGTTCCACCCTAAACTGTCTGTGCTTTTCTTTTATCAGTAGGCAAATATGTTTTTGTTCAAGCAAGCCTTTAATTTATAACTAAAGTGGTCATTTGGATATTTTATTGATCTTTTGTGTTTTCAATTTATTTTAAAATGTTTCATAAGTCCAATTTTATTCCCCCCCCCCCCCCCCCCCACATTTTATTCTAAACAGTCTTGAATTTACCTTTTCTGGAAGCCAACTTGGGCCTGAGAGAACGATGGTGGCATCTTAAACAAATACTGTATATACTCGAGTATAAGCCTAGTTTTTCAGTCCTTTTTTTAAGCTGAAAAAGTCTCCCTCGGCTTATACTCGAGTCAAGGTTTTTTATTATTTTACTCTATTATTGTTATTATTATTATTATTATTATTATTATTATTATTATTACATTAATCATTTTACTCTATTATTATTACATTTATTATTTTATTTTTATTATTGTTATTATTGCATTTATTATTTTACTCTATTATTACTGTTATTATTACATTTCCATTATTTTTCTCTATTATTATTGGAAGGATATGTAAACACATTTACACTGAAGAAGGTTAGAATAATGCTTTAATCAGAGGATAGTCTTATCTTAACGTACAGTTTGATTCAAAAACATTTAACCTACCGATGCCTCAATTAATGCAATGTTATTGGTATCTATTTTTATTTTGGGATTTACCAGTAGCTGCTGCATTTCCCACCCTCGGCTTATACTCGAGTCAATTCATTTTCCCAGTTTTTTGTGGTAAAATTAGGTACCTCGGCTTATATTCAGGTTGGCTTATACTTGAGTATATACGGTAAATGAAACCCCTTTTCCTATTATGCCAGACAGGCCTGTCTATAACTGAAGCTTGGATGAATGGTGTTGATAGTAGTGGAGGAAGAGGAGGAAAGAGAGGCAACTTCATTATGAAATTGTGAAAAAATGCTATGGAAGCAACCACGTCTTTGATAATTGCAACTTAATGGGAGTTTTCATTAGGACATTTAAACTTTCTCATTTCACAACTTGAACAAAAGGTGCATGATCTCAACAATTACAAAACACCTTTTCCCTTTTCTTCTCAATGGGTCATTCCTCTGCTTGACCCTGTCTTGCTTTTCATTGGAAACCCATGTGTTTCTCTTGCTATTTCTTAGGTAACCTCTGATGACTTCTTCTGAGATGGGAAACAACATGGTTTCTCCTTCACTGTTGCACACAAAGGAAAGAAGAATATAGGGTTACTACCCTATAATTATGAAGATAACTACCTCCCAGGGCTCTAGAAAGATCAGAGAACAATGGAAAACAGTGTGCTCAGAGAGGCAATTAGTATTAATACTCCAGGTATTAATATTCAGAGTGGAGACAGACACAGTTCCATTTGCAGTTCTTGTGATCCGGCATACAGAACGCATTGACAATGTCGGAGGAATAAACCGGAGGTGAATTGGCATATAATATGTTCCTCCTCACTGTATCTGTATCCATCGTCCTGCTGCACGTCTTGTGCAATAAGCCTGTGGCTAAATGTAGTGCTGGTCATCCTCTCTCTATTAAGCACAGGCAATACCATTCAGGAGATCTGATCATTGCCGGCATCATTTCCCAGATCTACATATTCTCTGAGCTGAAGACATTTAGAAGACACCCTTCTGCAGAACCACTTGATGAGCTCATGTACGGGGTATCAATTTGTATTCATCCCTTTAGATAATAGAATAGCTTTAAGCAAGATGATCTGGTATAATTTTAAATTTTGTATGTCAGTAGGGGAATATGCAATCTGTACATCTTCTGCTTTGGGACCACATGATTGTTGTCAGTTACACTGCTGGTGCTGATGCTGATCTTTATTACTTGTTAAATTCATCTTCATATCCACTATTCAAGGGTAGAATTAATGCAATTTGACACCACTACCTGCAATGGCTCAATGCTATGGAAGACTGGGAGTTGTGGTTTCACTGGGAGTTGTAGTTTTATGACACACCAGAACCCTTTGGCAGAGGACGTTGAAGACCCTGTAAAACTACAGCTCCAACAAATCCATAGCAGTGAGCTATGGTCTCAAACTGAATTCATTCTACAGTGTAGATATACTCCAAGTCCTTTCCTGAAGCTGGACCAATGATTGCTTTAGAAACTCCTATATTACAATGGCAAGTTTTGAAGGGGATAGTTTTGAGGCTTCTTGTGAGTTGGAAGCTAATGTATAGGTATAATAAGAACATTGATAAAGTTATATCAAGGCCAATTTTGCAGGATATTCTTGGGGTGCTCATAGGAGGACTTGAAAAGTGTCTCCATCTTCACCTCCACCTCCTTTGAAGGTATAGAGTTGGTACCTTAAAGTATATTCTTCTTACTAGCCTAATGAAGCTAATGTTTGTGTGAGAGAAGCTGACCTTCTGTATCTAAAGTGCCTAGGGTTTTCCAAGTGAAATAAGGGATAAGGATCTTGCCTTTGAATGAATGTTAGAAGAATTTCAGCAAATGTTGCATTTCATGCAATCTCACTGTTAATGTTGTTGCTATTTTTACCCTCCCTCCTGGTACCCATATCTCCTTTTATTTTCTGCGATCTTCTGTTAATATTGCATTTCCATTTCTTCTTCTCAATAATGCAATTTCTGGCTTTATCCTTGTACAGACTCGTGTTGAAATATGACTGTTAGTCTCTCATTTAATAATTTGTCCAGATTAGAAATCCATCAGACAAAAGAGAGATTCCATAGGCATTAAAATGTCAAATAAAGCAGTATCTGTTCTACGTATTGTTGAAGGCTTTCATGGCTGGAATTACTGGGATGCTGTGAGTTTTCTGAAGTGTATGGCTATGTTCCAGAAGCATTCTCCCCTGACATTTTGTCCACGTCTATGGCAGGCATTCTCAGAGGTTGTGAGGTCAACCTCTGAGGATGCCTCACAACCTCTGAGGATGCCTCCATAGATGTGGGTGAAACATCAGGAGAGAATGATTCTGGAACATGACCATACAGCCCAGAAAACTCACAGCAACCCAGTATGGGTTCTAATTTAATGTGGTGCCATGTTTGTATTTGTGGCCCGCAAATCTGTCTGCTATATTCACATAAGTCCTTGATTCTTTGTATTATGTTCACTATTTTTATGCAATATCAATCACATCACATTCAAATAGTAGCAGAGATCATATTCTGAAGTAGATTCACTATTGTTCTTATTCTTATTATAAGAATATGTTTTTAACTCTGTTATTAATCTGTGTATTTATTTGCTTAATCTGTTTTAATTGTGCAGTTGCTGGAATATGTTTTAATGTGTTTCTATGGCTGTGTCTATATGGCATTGAATTTTGCCAGAGCTGTAAGCCGCTTTGAGTCTCCCAAAGGGGTGAGAATGGTGGAGTACAAACAGAGCAAATAAATTTATTTATACTCTTCTTTATCTCTACCAAAGGAGACTCAAAGCTACTTATACTGAACGTATTACCACACATGTTTCCATACAAATATGCAAACATGACAAAGGTTTCAACTCTCTTTATAGGTTCTTTAGTCAAAATTACCAGCAAATTCTGGCTTTGGAGTTTGCTGTACAGGAGATCAATGAAAATCCCCATCTCTTACCTAATATCACCCTGGGAATCCATGTCTTCAACAATTATTTCATGGCAAGCTGGACCTATCTAGCTTCAATGGTACTTATCTCTACCCATGACAGATTCATCACAAACTACAGATGTGATGACAAGGACAACACAGTTTCTGTTATTGTGGGTCCTAACCCCCAGTTTTGTCAGTACGTGGCCAACATTTTGAACCTCTACAAGGTCCCACAGGTAAGACATACTCATGAAATTTTGGACTCCAAGAAATTATTCACTCCATCTTTACAGTTTAGACCACTTTTGTATGGTTTCAAGATAGAAACCAGCTGGCTATAAAGCCCTCCCCCCCCCCGAAATTCTGATGGTGGTTCGCGAAAAGGCCTTACTGGTGCATTATTTAAACTGTTATGTTTATTCATATCATGATCTGATCACCATAATCAATATATCCCATATGCATGGGGGTATTGGGGTAATAATACAAAAGGTTTGCTAAGCTAGGCCCTCTTTCACTCAGACTCAGCCCCCCCCCCCGAAACCCCCCCGAAATTTTTTTAGGCCCCCCCCCCCCCTGAAACGAAATCCTGGCTACGGGCCTGTGTGTGGGTAACGTGAATGCTGAGTGAAAATGTAACCCCCCCGTCTGTTTGTTACCTAATGTAACTGTAGGTTGTTTGTTGATTCATTGTAGTTACATCGAATCTGTATGCCTGCATGTCTGAATGTTGTTCTATAAAAGTTCTGATACCTTTTCTCTTACTGAAAAATTTCAATTAAAAAAGGCTTTAAAGTTATTGAAAAGTTCTTCATAACAAAAAGGGGTCTCTTATCCCCTAGCCAGTACTAAAAAATAAAATATTCAATTCAGAGACATATTGTACTATAATAGGGGAAAGTGCCATTTTTCTTCTACAGTTTGGCCAGGTAAATCTCTTTGGCTGACCTTTCAACATCTATTGATGACTTGGAGGAAATGTTACTGTTTGTCTATGGCAATAATGAATGCACATTGTGAAACAAAGATGTGAACACTTATATTATTTATATTGTTTTCTTTCTGTTTTCTTTCCTAAGCTCGTATATGGATCTTCCCCTGTGGTGAATAGCAATGCCCAAGCTGCTTCACTCCACCGGATGTTCCCAAATGAGTACCATCAAAATGAGGGCATTCTCCATTTGCTCTTGAATTTCAAGTGGACTTGGGTTGGCATGGTTTATATAGGTAATGACAGTGGTGAAAAATTTGTACATGACATACTTCCCATGTTCCATCAGAATGGTATCTGCTTTGATTTTATAACAGAAATACCCAGAGACTCTTCTTCCACTAAAATTGAAAATTTAGTGTTAAAGTTTTATGAAATGTATTGGATTATTATAAGAAGCACCTCTAAGGTTGTTATCTTATATTGTGAAAATCAATGCATAGTGGTTTTGAGAATTGTCTTCCATGGTGCAGAATTTGAGGAGTTGCCATTCAAGAGCCATGTCTGGATCATGACAGCTCAGATAGAATTTACAACTATTCCTTTTCAAAGAAATATTGGCATAGACTCCTTCCACGGTGCAATATCTTTTGCAGTTTCTTCAAATGAGGTCCTGGGATTCCAGCAATTCCTTCAGACCATGAACCCTGCTTCAAAAAATCAGGAGAGCTTGATGAGGATCTTTTGGGAACTGGTGTTTCAATGTTCTTTCCCAAGCACTGACTCAAATGAGGACATTGGAAACATTTGCACCGGAGAAGAGAAATTAGAAACTCTTCCTGGGTCTTTGTTTGAAATGACCATGACTGCTCAGAGCTACAGTGTCTACAATGCTGTCTATGCTGTGGCCCATGCTTTGCAAGCTATGCACGCATACAAAGTCAAACACAGTGGAATGCAAGATGTGAGAGGACAGATGCAGCAGCAGCTGTGGCAGGTAGAATCCTGTGCAATTGTGTGTGGTATTTAAGATTTCCCCATCTTGTACTTTGTCCACATCATATTCAAAGGGTCGGGTGAGTTATCTAGATTCTCAACCTGTGGGTCCCCAGGTGTTTTGGCCTACAACTCTCAGAAATCCCAGCCAGTTTACCAGCTGTTAGGATTTCTGGGAGTTGAAGGCCAAAACATCTGGGGACTCATAAGCTGAGAACTACTGAACTAGGGGCTCATATGCACCAGGAGGTTTACATGTCGGATTCAGGACCATTGTCCAGATGCCTGAAGACCACATCCACCTTCACTGTATCCTTGCCGAGTGTTGCAAATATGAGGGATATTCCAGAGTTCAAATTCTGTGGTATCCTAGAGCTTCGGGGCAGTCTGGACAACTGGATCAGCTCCCACTCTACCCAATTCCCTGGTTACAACCCCCTGATCAATGCAAATAAAGAGGAGGCACTTGTGCCTATTTTGGCAGCAATGTTAATACTATTAGATGGTTACGGAGTTCCATCTGAGGACTTGACATAGCCTAATTGTAGGCTTTCAAGGTTGGGATGTCAGGACAGGTGCTCATGCAACCAGCAAGAAAGAGTGGATCATGCCTCCATCCTTCTTGCTAGTCATGCAGATCAGTTGATGCGGAGCATGGTGCCCAAATGACCTGGAGTAGGCATCCTCAAACTGCGGCCCAAACAGCTGGAGGGCCACAGTTTGAGGATGCCTGTCCTGGAGCTTGGGGCTCCATGGTTTTCTGGGAGTGGTGGCAGCAACATGAAGGTAAAGGTCCAGTTTGGCCAATGTGGTCTCAGCCCACCAGGATTGTGTGTAGATAGTATCATAGCAGTTTGGCCATGTGTGATTAGCTGCTTCTGGGACCCAACTGAAGCATTTATCTTCTGGTCTGGCCCTTGATTTTGTGACCAGTAAAGAATATCCCCATATATTCAGATGGATATTCTCTATTTTGGATCTTTGCATGCTCTTGCTGTCTTTATTATCTACCATCTTGTCATTCTGTCTAGCTCCACTACTATTTGAGACGTGTTTCATTTAACAATACTTCTGGGG
The DNA here is from genome assembly GCF_037176765.1 of Anolis sagrei. Taxonomy (NCBI): domain Eukaryota; kingdom Metazoa; phylum Chordata; class Lepidosauria; order Squamata; family Anolidae; genus Anolis; species Anolis sagrei. The sequence continues at coordinate 12,613,831 of NC_090026.1, read as the reverse complement.
AAAAAGTTTCCTTTAATCAAAATGGAGAAATAGAAGCTGGTTTTGATATTATCAACTGGGTCATATTCCCAAACCTGTCCATTGTCAAAGTAAAAATTGGAAAGGCTGATCCTCATGTTCCAGTTGAGAAAAGATTAAGCATTTCTGCAAGTGATATTACCTGGCCCAGAATGTTCAACCAGGTAGGTCTTATACGTATTTTGAGATGAATGGAGAATATATCTCCTTTTCAAACCATGTCTTACTTCTGCTGCTACAAAAGCCCCCAGTGGTGCAATGGGTTAAACCCTTATGATGGCAGGACTACTGACCGAAAGATCGGTGGTTCAAATCCAGGGAGCAGGGTGAGCTCCTGTCTGTCAGCTCTAGCTCCTCATGTGGGCACATGACAGAAGCCTCCCACTGGGTGGTAAAACATCAGAGCGTCCCCTGGGCAACGTACTTGCAGACGGCCAATTCCCTCACAGCAGAAGTGATTTGCAGTATGAACATTAAAATAAAAATGTCAAATTCCTTTAAAGACAGTAGACATTAAATAAAAGAAGTTTGTAAAACCCTCCGTTTTGCAGTCCTTTTCAAAACTGTACATGAATAACTCCAAAACAGTAAAGGCGGGGGGCAAAAACTACATTGTGTGTTTCTCTGGTGCTATCTTTCATCTTAATAATAATAATAATAATAATAATAAACATTTTAGTCAAAATATTTTACTTCTTTTTATTCATAGGTACAGCCAATTTCCATGTGTAATGAAAAGTGTCTAGAAGGCTATAGTAAGATTAAGGTGGAAGGAAAGCCATTCTGTTGCTACAATTGCCTTCCATGTCCAGAAGGAAAGATTTCAAATCAACAAGGTGAGCTGTGCAATATAAAAACATGTTTAATGTTATCTGTCTTGGCTAAGTTTTCCTCTTGCTAATATAATTTGATTTCTTTTCCAGATATGGATGACTGTATCGAATGCCAGGAAGATCAATATTCAAACAATGCCAAAGACTTTTGCATTCAGAAAAACAGAAGCTTCTTGAGTTATGAAGAACCTTTGGGGATTGCGTTGACCACTCTTGCAGTCTCCTTCTCTTTCATGACCATCTTGGTGCTTGCAGTCTTTCTTAAATATTCAGATACTCCCATCGTGAAAGCCAACAATCGCAGTCTCAGCTATTCTCTACTCATTGCCCTCCTGCTCTCCTTCCTTTCCACTTTCCTTTTCATGGGTGAACCTCAGAAGGTGACCTGTCCCCTTCGACAGACTGTTTTTGGGGTCATCTTCTCGGTGGCTGTTTCCTGCGTTTTGGCCAAAACCACCATTGTGGTTCTAGCTTTCCTGGCCACCCAACCAGGGTCTAGGATGAGGAAATGGATAGGGAGAAGACTGGCCAGCTCCATTGTCATTTCCTCTTCCTTTATTCAAACCATTCTTTGTACGGTGTGGCTGGCAATCTCTCCCCCATTCCCAGATTTTGACAAACACTCCATGGTTAAAGAAATTGTGCTGGAATGTAATGAAGGTTCAACCGTTCTGTTTTACTGTGTCCTGGGCTTTATGGGGATGCTAGCCCTCATCAGCTTCACCGTGGCCTTCTTTGCCAGGAAGTTACCAGACAGTTTCAATGAAGCAAAATTCATCACCTTCAGCATGCTGCTCTTCTGTAGTGTTTGGTTATGTTTTGTTCCAGCCTATTTGAGCACCAAGGGAAAATACACAGTGGCTGTGGAGATCTTCTCCATCTTAGCATCTAGTCTTGGTTTACTGGGTTGCATTTTTTCTCCAAAATGTTTCATTATTTTGGTGCACCCTGCATTAAACAAGCAAGGACAGCTGATAGTACAGAAAAGAAAGTGAGACATGTCATGTCCCATTCTAAAGAGTGGGGTTGAGTCAAATTTGTTTGCCTTTAAGTCTTTAGAATTGTGAAATAAGCAGGTATATCCATATAGGCTAAATAAATACCCCAAACACATCAGTTCCTTTCCTGATCTTTGAAGGCTAAATGGAGTCAGTTATGGTTGGTGTTTAAAAGGGAGACTCTTGTAGGATCAAATTCCTTCAAGATTTGATTGTATTATGGAGTTTTACTACTGTTGTTTTCAATATTCTTTGCTACTGTTCTAATTAATTTTGCTGCATGTTTTATCATGTTAAAATCTGGCATGTTCAACTGTCATTGTTCTGTCACTGCTGGGCTTGAAATGAAGAGCCTTTAACACAGGACGTGCACCTTTTGGCCCAACAGGAAGCCAGGGGGCCCGAAGAGAAATTTTGAAGGATTTTCACCATAAACAGGCTTTAGAAGGCTTGTGAAATAACAATTTTTTTATTGGTGAACAATCAACAGAAACTCCTTTTGTCTTCAAAGGGTTAAACAAATACTTTCAGGCTTCAAACAACTGGTGGCTTCTAACTGATTGTTTGCTTTACTTTAAAGCAGTGGTTCTCAACCTTCCTAATGCCGTGACCCCTGAATCCAGTCCCTCATGTTGTGGTGACCCCCAACCATAACATTGTTTTTGTTGCTCCTTCATAACATTTTCCTACTGTTATAAATCATAATGTAAATATCAGATATGCAAGACATATTTTCATTCACTGGACCAAACTGGGCACAAATACCCAATGCACCCACATGTAAATGCTACTGGGGTTGGGGGAGGATTGACTTTGTAATTTGGTAGTTGTAGTTGCTGGGATTTATAGTTCACCTATAATCAAAGAGCATTTTGAACTCCACCAGCGATGGATTTGAACCTAATTTGCCACACAGAACTCCCATGACCAACAGAAAACACTGGAAGGGTTTGGTGGGTTTGGGAATTGTAGTTCACCTATATCCAGAGAGCACTGTGGAATCACACAATGGTGGATCTGGACCAAACATGGCACAAATACTCAATATGTGCAAATGTGAACACTGGTGGAGCCTGGGGAAAATAGACCTTGACTTTTGGGAGTTGTAGTTGCTGGGATTTATAGTTCATTACAATCAAAGAACATTCTGAACTCCACCAACAATTGAATTGGCTCAAACTTTCCACATGGAATCCCCATGACCATCAGAAAATACTGTGTTTTCTGATGGTCTTTGACAACCCCTCTGACACCCCTCCGCGACCCCCTCAGGGGTCCCGACCCACAGGTTGAGAAACACTGCTTTAAAGGAAAACCCTTTTCTAAATTTCTCCCAGGCTAACTATGAACTTAAACCTTATTGATGTGGATTCACTACCGGGCTGAACTGCGTCTCAACGCCGAGCGAACCTATCAAAAGGCTTGTAATCACTTAGCTGGAATCCTTGATGCTTAAAGCTGTTATTCCCTCTGGAATTCTTCAGGGCTGTAAAGCTGTTTCCCTGGAACCTTCGAGAATCTTTAGATGATCTTAAGACTGGTTCTCCCCCGGGAGGTCTTAAGGGTCGAAGCCTTTTTACAGGAGGAAATCTGTATACATCCTGTACATTGACTTCCCTGTAGAAAACTAACTGAAATGGTTCCTCCCTCTTCCCAAAACCCAGAAAAAGGGGCTGAACCAAAGCTAAATGAAGATGGACAGGGGCTTGCCCTATGACTGCAAACTATAACAGGAAGCCACCCTGTTGCAAAATCTCAAGCCTGAGATTGCAAACAAACTTTAGTTCCAAGCAAATAAAATTGGAGCTCCTGGAACAGTTGTTCCAGAACAGTCACGTGAATGCTTTATCCTTAAATACATCATAGAAATACCAAAAATGTTTAATGTCAACACTATCTATCTATTTTGTTGGGCAAGTAGGCTTAATAACAAAATACCCTCTGTGATAGCACGCCCAAACTTTTGGAAAAACTATAGTGTCTAACTATATTCAGGGGCTATCTGTATACCTTCTGTTAAGATTAAGACCCCTAGCAGACAGAGGCACTTTAGGCAAGGTGAAAAGATAACCAAATGAGTTTACTGCAAACAAGATGAATAAAGGGTTAACTCCACCCAGAACTATCATAAGATAACTTCAACAATACATTACAAAAGGAGATTTTGCTGGTTGTAGTCATCTCTCTGGAATCTTCTGCCTCTGATGCAAAGTGATGGATTACAAGTTGTTGCTTATAAACTGTCTTAATCTTCTTTCCTGTGAAGTTTAGGCTGGCCAAAAGCTTCTGTTATCCTTTGGACTGTTGGTATAATAATACTGCTAAATGCAGCAGGTGCTAAGAATGCCTGTTTTTGGATTGCTTGGGCTTGGGTTATCAGACAATACCTAAGACACTGTTCTCTGTAACTCTGCTGCAGAAAAAAGGAGTCCAGCAAGAGCTTTATACAGGGAATTTAATTGTTTTAATTACTGTTTTACACGTTTATTTGTATTATTGTGTAGGCATCTAATTGTGCCTTTTTGTAAGCCGCCCTGAGTCCCCACTTGGGGGTTGAGAAGGGCGGGGTAGAAGTACACGAAATAAATAAAATAATAAATAAAAATGGAATAGACCAACTAAGATTGACCTCTGGGGGGATTTTAAGTTCAAACCAAAAAACGAATATAAAGGAAGTTATCTACACTATTGGGAAGGTCTGTAATCATGGGGAACTAAAGCAGAGGAGAGGAGAAGGCAGAGCCAAGACTTCACACCCTCCCCAAAAATGTACAGTGTACCCTCACTTATTGTGGGGGTTACGTTCCAACAATTGGGTCACACAGTTTTCAGAAAACCTACACACAAAAACTGCCAGGCCATCAAATGCTAATCAAGGTGGCCCACTGAAACATTCACATGTAACTCTAACAGACAAGAGTTCTTTCTCCCACCCTGGAACTTCCAAAGATATATATACCCAATTTTCCTAGTTTCCACAAATCTCAAAACCTGTGGGGATGCTTGCCACAGATGCAGGTGAAACGTCAGGAGAGAATGGCCAAACAGCCCGAAAAACCTACAACAACCCAAGCCCTAAATGTTTCTAGCCCAGCTTACCTGTCCAAATGTACCTCCCTCTATGATCCACCTCAGAGGTTAGGATCTTCTAGGGAAGCCCTTCTCTCTGTCCGCCTCCTTCACAGGTATGCTTGGTGAGGATGAGAGACAGGGTCATCATAGTGGAGGCCCCTCGTGTATGGAACTCCCACTTCAGTGAAACTAGAGCAGCTCCCTTCCTCCTGACCTTTGGGAAGAAAATAAAAACGTGGTTATGAGACCAAGCTTTTGGATAGCAAGTTTTAGTGCAATAAGAGAATAAGGAATAGTGAAATGACAAGTGGAGCGGCCTTGGATCATGATTTTGGATGGTTTGATTTTAATAATTAAAATAATTAAAATAATTGATTTTAATAATAAGCTTGTGGTGCAGTGGGTTAAATCGCTGAGATGCTGAGCTTGATGATCAAAAGGTCACAGGTTCAAATGCAGGGGGCGGTGTGAGCTTCCGCTGTTAGCCCCAGCTTCTGCCAACCTAGCAGTTTGAAAACATGCAAATGTGAGTAGATCAGTAGGTACCGCTCCAGAGGGAAGGTAACGGTGCTCCATGCAGTCATGCCGGCCACATGACCTTGGAGGTGTCTGCGGACAACACCGGCTCTTTGGCTTAGAAATGGAGATGAGCAACAATCCCCAGAGTCAGACACGACTGGACTTAATGTCAGGGGAAAACCTTTACCTTTACCTTTAATATTCATTTGTTTTAATTATTTTTGTTTTAATGTAATTATTTATGTTATTGCCTGTGTGTTTATGGCACCAAATTGCTGCCTATCTGTAAAGCCACTCTGAGTCATACTTTTGAATTTGCAACCACAGTTCTATCATCCCACCAAACAACAAACCTCAATAATACATAGGATGTAATTGTTTTTACTGTTATTATGATGAGGGATGGAATTTTCCATTACTTCTTGAAAGAAGTAATACCCAATTTGAACAATGCACTTTCTATTGTTGAAGGCTTTCATGGCCAGAATCACTGGATGGTTGTAGGTTTTTATGGCCATGTTCTAGAAGCATTCTCTCCTGATGTTTCGCCTGCATCTATGGCAGGCATCCTCAGAACTTTTCCCACTTTTTCTGAATTAGTTATTTCTATGCTTGACCTTGTTTCCCTTTTCATTGGAAATCCTTGTTTTTCTTTGGTAACCCCTGATGACTTCTTCTGAGATGGGAATCAGCACGATTTCTCCTTCACTGCTGCACACAAAGGAAAAAAGAATGTATGGTTACTACCCTATAATTATGAAAATAACTACCTCTCAGGGCTCTAGAAAGAGCAGAGAACAATGGAAAACACTGTGCTCAGGCTGAAAGTTTGTATTAATACTCCTAGTATTAATATTTAGAGTGGAGACAGACACAGTCCCATTTGCCCAATTCCTTGCAGTACTTGAGGTCAGTAAGCCCATGGCTGATTTATTCAGCCAAATAGAACACATTGACAATGTCGGTGGAATGAACCCACGGCTGGCAGGTGGATTTGCATAAAGGATGTTCCTGTTGACAGCATCTGTATTCATTGTCCTGCTGCATGTCTTGTGCAATAAGCCTGTGGTTAACTGTGGTACCGGTAATCCTCTCTCTATTAAGCACAGGCAATATTATTCAGGAGATTTGCTCATTGCTGGCATTATTTCTCAGATCTACAGATTCTCTGAACTGGTGACATTTAGAAGACATCCTGCCGCCGAGCAACTTGATGAGCTCATGTATGGGGTAGCTATTATTATTATTATTATTATTATTATTATTTGAAACACAACAAGATTAGTACACAGCAAACAAGATCACTATGCTGGATGTTGTATTGGATCACACGTCGGACACTTCCCAAGTGTCTAGGACTGTGTGATGTATCTGTGAATAATGCGTGCAGATCCCAGTAAGGTGGCTTTTTGCAGCTGGAGGATGGTAATCTTGTCAGCGCCAATTGTGTTTAAGTGCAGGCCAAGGTCTTTAGGCACTGAACCCAATATGTCAATCACCACTGGGACCACCTTGACTGGCTTGTGGCAGAGGTTTTGTAGTTCGATCTTTAAATCCTCGTGTCAGCTTTTCCAGTTGTTTCTCTTCAATCCTGCTGTCACCTGGGATTGCAACAAGTGGGTTTTTAACACTATCGTGAGGTCAGGAGTATTGTGCTCCAAAACTCTGTCAGTCTGAATTCGGAAGTCCCAGAGTACTTTGATGTGTTCATTATATGTAACTTTTTCGGGATTGTGATCCCACCAGTTTGTTATTATTATTTGATGCACAACAAGATTAGTACACAGCAAACAAGCTCACTCTGTTGGCTTTTGTATTTGATCACATGTCGGACACATCCCAAGTGTCTAGGACTGTGTGATGTATCAGTGAAAAATGCATGCAGATCTGAGTAGGGTGGCCTTTTGCAGCTGACAGATGGTAACGTTGTCAGCGTCGATCATTTTTAAGTGCAAGCCAAGGTCTTTAGGAACTGCACCCAGTGTGCCAATCACCACTGGAACCACCTTTACTGGCTCGTGCCAGAGTCTTTGCAGTTCTATCTTTAAATCCTCATATCGTGTCAGCTGTTGTTGTTGTTGTTGTTGTTATAATAATAAACATTTATATTCCACCCTTCTCTCTCCTAAGGAGACTCAGGGATGAGCACATCATATATACAGCAAGCATTCCATGCCAGAACATAAACTAACTATAAATATACACAAACACTAAAAACAGTTATATCTTTTAGTTACTTTAAATCAGTTGTTTAAAACCATCTCAAAACACCATGCTGGCTCTGATCAGCAGAGTGGATTTACTATTATTGCCTCATTGCACTGCCCCAAAGGCTTGGTCCCACAGCCAGGTTTCTACCATCTTTCTGAAGGACAGGAGGGAGGAGGCAGATCTAATCTCACCAGGAAGGGAGTTCCATAGCTGGGGGGCAATCACTGAGAAGTCCCTCTCTCTCGTCCCCGTCAATCGCGCCTGTGACAGTGGTGGGACCAAGAACAAAGCCCCCCCCCCCCCCAGAAGATCTTAGTCTTCGCTGCGGTTCGTAAAGGCATTTGTAACCATTCCTTAAGATCATGGACTGGTTTCAAGCAGACTAGTTTGTTATACAGACTTTTTATCTTAGTTTGTCCTTGGTCATATGGTTGCTTTTTCCATTGTTGCTTATGCTGCTCTCACTATTGTTACCGTATCATTTTATAGGAAAGACACTATGTCCCTCCCTACTCCCAATTATCTCCTCTTTTTTCCTGCTACCATTGGGTTAAACCGCTGAGCTACTGAACTTTCTCATCGAAAGTTTGCAGGTTCGAATCCAGGGAGAGGCGTGAGCTCCCGCTGTTAGCCCCAGCTTCTCCCAACCTAGCAGTTCGAAAACATGCAAATGTGAGTAGATCAATAGGTACTGCTCTGGCGGGAAGGTAACAGCGCTCCATGTAGTCATGCTGACCACATGACCTTGGGGGTGTCTATGGACAACGCCAGCTCTTCAGCTTAGAAATGGAGATGAGCACCAACCCCCAGAGTCAGACACGACTGGACTTAATGTCAGGAGAAAACCTTTACCTTTACGTATCATTCACTGATGTTACATTTCCATTTCATACTCTCAATCATGCCATCTTTGGCTTTACTCTTGTACATTTTAATTATCCAGTTTAACTTTTCATGTCAAAAAAAGTAATGATTAATTACTTATTTGTCTAGTACCTAAATGCAAAAAAGAGAAAGATTGCATAGTCATTTAAATTTCAATACAAATAAAGCAATATGTGTTTGAAACTGTATTTGAATAAGGTTCAGTTTCTGTGTTTTGTGACTCTCAAATCCATATTGCCAATCAGCTGCTATTCACAGAAGTCTTGGTCCCATCAATATTTCTTGATTGTCATTACAATTTTCAGTTTCCCCCCCACAATATCAATCACCGGCTATATTAAATCGGTTGCAGATTTCATATTCTGAAAGAGATGCTTTCTGAGAAAGGATTTAACTCTCTTTGTAGGTTCTTTAGTCAAAATTACCAGCACATTCTGGCTTTGACATTTGCTGTACAGGAGATCAATGAAAATCCCCAACTCTTACCTAATATCACCCTGGGCATCCATGTCTTCAACAATTATTTCATGGCAAAGTGGACTTATCTTGCTTCGATGGAGCTTTTTTCCACCCATGACAGATTCATCCCTAATTACAAGTGTGATGACCAGGACAACACAGTTTCTGTTATCGTGGGTCCCAACCCCCAGTTCTGCCAGTACGTGGACAACATTTTGAACCTTTACAAAGTCCCACAGGTAAGACGTACTCATGAAACTTTGGATGGCAACAAGCCATTCACTCTATATGGTTTAGGTCACTTTTGTGTGGTTTCAATATAGAAACCAGTTGGCAAAGAAGAAATAATTCGGCAACCTGTTATTCTGCTATGAGTAAAACTTTGTTTGGGGTTTTCAATCATCTATGCAGCAGAGACTCCTCTATTCATTCCTGCTGGGCATTTAAAATGAGAAATTATGTCTCCTTGTTCAATTTTTCAAGATAAAGTTCAGACCCCAATGGAAGTCTGATTGAATCTCTCAGAATCTTTCCTATCATTAAACATAATGCTGAGTTGCCTCCAGTAGTGTATGGGGAAAGGTGAAAAAACAGAAAAATACTATATCTGACTCAGAAAACCAATAACGCCCTACCTGGTTAAAGTACATGGACGAGCTCAGAGACTGATCATTATCGCAGAGCTCACTGGTTATTGGTTGATATTTGCTTTTATATATTGTTATAATGTTTTATTTTGTTTTATGCTGTTGTTTATATATTTTAATGTGCCCTGAATCCCTTTGGGGAGATGGAAGCAGGGTACAAAAGCAAAGTTGTAATAATGATATAAAGATGACATCTATATTTAAGCATAAATCAATATAAATATGAAGCTAAAAGTGAAACAATTCTGGATTGAATGGGTTGGCAGAATTCATGCAGAATTGTTATGTTTAGGTTTGAATATGTTGGGAGGCTGCAACAAGTTTCTTGTGAAGAAAATTGTGTGCAATTCAGTTTTAAGTAACTATGGGTTGTGTATCACTTATTTATAATGTTTGAGATCAGAAGAGTTTTGAATTTTGGATTTTGAATATGTGTATTTGCATATACATGTATAATAAGATATCTTGTAGATGGGACACAACAAATCTAAACATGAAATTTATATATGTTTAATATACACCTTATATTATCTTAAGGTAATGGCAAGAAATACTTTAAATACTTTTATGCATGAAAGAAAGCTTGTGTACTCTGAACCACCAGGAAGCAAAGATGGCACTATCTCAGCCACCCATGGGGACAATTTCAGATTTTGTAGTATATCAGATTTCAGAATTTTAAACAAGGAATGTTTAGCCTGTATTTGGTTTATAATGGTTTTGGAAAAGGTTCTTGAAGGATTTGGAAAAGGTTCTTGAAGCCAGTACTAGAAAATGAAATATTTGATTGAGAGTTATATTGTAATATAATGGGGGAAAGTGCAATTTCCTTCTACAATTTAGTCAGGAAAATCTCTTTTGCTGACCATGGAACATTTAATGATGACTGGGTGGAAATTAAGGTTCTGCAATCGGGATAAACCTTCACCTGTTTCGTGTCCCAAATTTTGGTGGGGACCCCATTCCATTTTTGGGAGCCTTCCCGAAATCAGGAGGGCAGATTTCTGTTTTCTGTTTGGGCCTCCCAAAGATCTGTTTTCTACTGGACCATTGTAGGGTGGTGGCCTCCCACCCAGGCTCCCCTTCCTGGCATGTGCTTTAAGGAGGCTTCTTACCAGCTATTTCTTTCTATTCTAGAGGAGGCTCTCGGCTGCAGGCGCTGGCAAGTGCACACGTTTTCTGGGCGTGCACGGCACACCACACACACACACTCTCCTCAGAAAGAGAGTGCATGCGTGGCATGGCATACAGGCCCAGAAAGCACGCGCACCTGCCAGTGCTGCAGCCGAGAGCCTCTTACCCTAGAGTAAGATGTGCTTGGCTGGAGGTACTGGCAAATGCATGTGCTTTCTGGGCCTGCACTCCACATGTGCACTCTCTTTCTAAGGAGAGTGCGTGTGTGGTGTGGCATGCAGGCTCGGAAAGCTTACTCTAGAGTAAGAGGCACTCAGCTGCAGGTTCTGGCAGGTGCACATGCTTTCTGGGACTGAACAACCACACAAAGAGGCATGTTCTTCTGGAAGGCACTTGGCTGCAGAAGAAAGCAGGCTTGAAGCTAGGATCGGCTCCAGCTTGCTTTTGTGTCAAGCTGATTTTTGTGCGGGGAGCGGGGTTCCCGTTTCACGCTCCTGAAGAAACAAATGAAACAAAAGAAACGGGAGAAATGGGAGAAACTAATTCCACACACAACTCTAGTGGAAATGTTGCTCTTTATATATGGTAATAATAATGCACGTACGATGTGAAATAAAGATATGAGCATTTTATATTGGAAATCCATTCTTCTATTTCTATGTTTGCTTTTCTTTCCTAAGCTCATATATGGATCTGCCCCTGTGATGACTAACAATGCCCAAGCTGCTTCTCTCCACCGGATGTTCCCAAATGAGTACCATCAGAATGAGGGCATTCTCCATTTGCTCTTGAATTTCAAGTGGACTTGGGTTGGAGTGCTTTATATAGGCAATGACAGTGGTGAAAAATTTGTACATGACATACTTCCCATGTTCCATCAGAACGGTATCTGCTTTGATTTTATAAAAGAATTACCCCGAGAGTCTTTTTCCACTAATATTGATAATTTAGTGTTCAAGTATTATGAAATGCATGGGATAATTGCAAGAAGTACCGTCAAGGTTGTCATCTTATATGGTGAGAATCAATGCATAGTGGCTTTGAGAATGGTCTACCATGGTGCAGAATTTGAGGAGATGCCATCCAAGAGCCATGTCTGGATCATGACAGCCCAGATGGAATTTACATCCATTCCTTTTCAAAGGAATTGTATCATGCACTTCCTCCATGGTACAATGTCTTTTGCAGTTTCTTCAGAGAAGGTCCCAGGATTCCAGCAATTCCTTCAGACCATGAACCCTGCTTCAGAAAATCAGGAGAGCTTGATGAGGATCTTTTGGGAACTGGTGTTTCAATGTTCTTTTCCAAGCACTGCCTCAAATGAGGACACTGGAAACATCTGCACTGGAGAGGAAAAATTAGAAACTCTTCCTGGGTCTTTGTTTGAAATGACCATGACTGCTCAGAGCTACAGTGTCTACAATGCTGTCTATGCTGTGGCCCATGCTTTGCAAGCTATGCACTCATACAAAGTTAAACACAGTGGAATGCAAGATGGGAGGGGACAGATGCAGCAGCAGCTGTGGCAGGTAGAGTCCTGTGCATTTGTATGTGGTATTTAGGATTCCCCCATCTCGTACTTTGTCTGCATCATAATCAAAGGGTCTGATGAATTATCTAGATGTTCAACTAGCGACTCATATGCGCCAGGAGGTTTACATGCCAGATCCAGGGCTATTGTCCAGAATGCCCAGGACCACAACCATTCTGTTGAGCTGTCACCTTCACTGTATCATTGCTGAACGTTGCAAAGATGGGGTATATTCCAGAGTTCAAATTCTGGGGTATCCTGGATCTTAGGATACCCCTGGACAATTGGATCAGCTCCCATTCAACCAAATTCCCTTGTTGCCACCCCCTGATCAGTGTAGGGAAATGGATAAGAACTTGTGCCTATATTGGCAATGTTGCTGTTAGATGGTCTCAGAGCTCCATCTGAGCACCTTGCCAAAGCCTAACCATACCTTTCAAGGTTTATGATGTTAGGATAGGGGGGCCAAACCACCAGCAAGAAAGAGTGGACATTGCCACCACCCTTCTTGCTAGTCATGCAGATCTGTTTATGTGGAACAAGATGTCTACAATGACCTGGAGCTTGGAACTCAATAGTTTTCTGGGAGTTGTGGCATCAACATGAAAGGTGAAGTAAAGGTCCAATGTGGTCAATGTGGTCTTAGGCCAGCAGGACTGTGTAGACAGTAGCACTGCAGGTTTTACCAGGTGTGGCTAGTTGCCTCTGGGACTCATGTCTCTGGGACCCAGAAGTATTTGTCCTCTGGACTGGACCAAGATTGTGTAGCCAGTGAAAAATCTCCCTAGCTCTTCCAATAGTTCTCAATTTTGGATCTTCACATGCTTTTGCTGCCTTTATCATCTACCTTCTTGTCATTCTGCATAGCTCCACCATTATTTGAGAAGTGTTTCATTTAACAATAGTGCTGGGAGAAAAGTTTCCTTTAATCAAAATGGAGAAATAGAAGCTGGTTTCGACATTATCAACTGGGTCATATTCTCAAACTTTTCCATTCTCAAAGTAAAAATTGGAATGATTGATCCTCATGTTTCAGTCGAGAAGAGGTTAAGCATTTCTGCATGTGATATCACCTGGCCCAACATGGTAGGTCTTTTCAAACCATATCTTACTTCTTATGCTCCTGAAATCCTTAATACTCAGGCCACCAATGATAACTTTTTTCAATTTTCAAAATTTTAGCTGTCTTTGGTGTATTTTGGGGTGCTGGATGAAAAAAAAACCCACAATAAGAATGTTATACCACAGCTGATAACACAGTATGGATGTGAACAGATTTTTGTGTTTTATAACCGCAAATTAACATGTTTTGAGCATCTATTAGAAGACTTTAACCCCTTTGTTAGTATTTACTCTTTGGGTGGTCATTTATTACAGCAACAAAATGTCAAATCAAGTTGTGAAAAAATGTCCATGATGCACCAAATCTGAGGTCATTTTGGAGCATGAATGCCCAATTCCCATGAAACCAATAGACATTAAAATGTTTTGCAGGCCTATGTTATCACTAGCTCTCCTGGAAAGGTTCTATACATGAAGTGCACTCCACACAGTCAAGGGAACATAAAGTAGTGTTACATGTTTCACTGGCTCTCTCTTTCACATTAAGTTGTTGACCATATAGATGAGTGAATGGGAGATGCTTACATGTTTAAGCTTCTACATGGTTTGTGCCCCTCTCCCAACAATTCATAACATTTGATAACATGCATAGGCCAATGGTTGTAGTAATATGTCCAGGCAGCAGGCTGTATTGCAAATACTCTCCATGCAATACCAGCAAAGAACAATTGTGTAACTGGAGACAAGAGCAACTAATGGGAAATAATTAAATAAATAATTTTAAGGATAAAAATAAAAATATTTTAAATTCCATTTATTCATAGGTGCAGCCCATTTCCATGTGTAATGAAAGGTGTCAAGAAGGCTATAGCAAGATTAAGGTGGAAGGGATGCCATTCTGTTGCTATAATTGCCTTCCATGTCCAGAAGGAAAGATTTCAAATCAGCAAGGTGAGCAGTGCAATATAAAAACATGTTTAATATTGATTTGTCAAAGGCTTTCATGGCTGGAATCACTGGGTTGTTGTAGGTTTTTCGGGCTGTATGGCCATGTTCTAGAAGCATTCTGATGTTTTGCCTCCATCTGTGGCAAGCATCCTCAGAGGTTGTGAGGTTTGTGGAAACTAGGAAAATTGGGTTTATATATCTATTGACGGTCCAGGGTGGGAGAAAGAACTCTTGTCTGTTGGAGCTAGGTGTGAATGTTTCAATTGGCTACCTTGATTAGCATTTGATGGCCTGACAGTTTTTTAGGTGAGGCTTGTTTCTGCCTGGGAAATTCCTTTCTTCAGAGGTGATTAGGTGTTTCTGATTATTTCTTGACTGGAGTTTTCCTGTGGACCTTCCACAGATATATAAACTCTATTTTACTAGTTTCCACAAACCTGACAACCTCTGAGGCTGCCTGCCATAGATGCAGGCGAAACTTCAAGAGAGAATGCTTCTAGAACATGGCCATAGAGCCCGAAAAACCTACAACAACCCAATGTTTAATATTATCTGTCATGGCTAGGTTTTCCCTTTGTCAATACACTTTGATTTCTTTTCCAGATATGGATGACTGTATCGAATGCCAGGAAGATCAATATTCAAGCAATGCCAAAGATTTTTGCATTCAGAAAAACAGAAGCTTCTTGAGTTATGAAGAACCTTTAGGAATTGCTTTGACCACTCTTGCAGTCTCCTTCTCTTTCATGACCATCTTGGTGCTTGCAGTCTTTCTTAAATATTCAGATACCCCCATCGTGAAAGCCAACAATCGCAGTCTCAGCTATACTCTGCTCATTGCCCTCCTGCTCTCCTTCCTTTCCACTTTCCTTTTCATGGGTGAACCTCAGAAGGTGACCTGTCTCCTCCGACAGACTGTTTTTGGGGTCATCTTCTCGGTGGCTGTTTCTTGCATTTTGGCCAAAACCACCATTGTGGTTCTAGCTTTCCTGGCCACCCAACCAGGGTCTAGGATGAGGAAATGGATAGGAAGAAGACTGGCCAGCTCCATTGTCATTTCCTCTTCCTTTATTCAAACCATTCTTTGTATGGTGTGGCTGGCAATCTCTCCCCCATTCCCAGATTTTGACAAACACTCTGTGATTAAAGAAATTGTGCTGGAATGTAATGAAGGTTCCACCGTTCTGTTTTACTGTGTCCTGGGCTTTATGGGGATGCTAGCCCTCATCAGCTTCACCGTGGCCTTCTTTGCCAGGAAGTTACCAGACAGTTTCAATGAAGCTAAATTCATCACCTTCAGCATGCTGCTCTTCTGTAGTGTTTGGTTATGTTTTGTTCCAGCCTATTTGAGCACCAAGGGAAAATACACAGTGGCTGTGGAGATCTTCTCCATCTTAGCATCTAGTCTTGGTTTACTGGGTTGCATTTTTTCTCCAAAATGTTTCATTATTTTGGTGCACCCTGAATTAAACAAGCAAGGACAGCTGATAGTACAGAAAAGGAAGTGAGACATGTCATGTCCCATTCTAAAGAGTGGGGTTGAGTCAATTGTGACTGACTGCTTGCTTGTGTCAATGGACAATAAAGAGTTGTTTAATTTAAAAATGAACACAAGTTGAGACAACATATTTATATTATTTATTTATTTATTTAAACCATTGATATCCCGTCCTTCTCAACCCCCAAAGGGTGAGTCAAGGTGTCTTACAATTGGCAGTCATTAGATGCCGACAAAGAATAATTACAGCACAGCAATTAACATAAACAGTCCAACAACACTAAAATATATATTGTATCATGTTCACATAAGAATTGGCCTTGCTGCCGTTGTGATATACATACATGTATTGAAGTCATCAGAAACGTCAGATATACAGATATGTTTGGGTAGCTTAAATATCCCAAAGCGGTGTTTCCCAGCCCTCCTAATACCACAACTCCTTAATACAGTTCTTCATTTTGTGGTGACTCCCAACCATAAAATTAATTTTATTGCTACTTCATGACTGTAATTTTGCTACTGTTATGAATTGTAATGTAAATATCTGATATGCTGGATGTATTTTTATTCACTGGACCAAATTTAGCACAAATACCTGATACGTCCAAATTTGAATACTGGTGGGGTTGGGACAACTGTCATTTGGGAGTTGTAGTTGCTGAGATTCATAATTCACCTACACTCAAAGAGGATTCAGAATGCCACCAATGATGGAATTGAACCAAACTTGGCACACAGAACTCCCATGACCAACAGAAAATACTGGAAGGGTTTGTTGAGCATTGAGCTTGAGTTTTGGAGCTGTGGTTTGCCTACATCCAGAGAGCACTGTGGACTCAAACAATGATAGAAGTGGACAAAACTTAGCACAAATACTGAATATGCCCAAATGTGAACACTGGTGGTGATTGGGGAAAATAGAGCTTGACATTTGGAAATTGTAGTTGCTGGATATATAGTTCATCTACAATCAAAGAACATTCTGAACCCCACCAATGATAGAATTGGGCCAAACTTCTCACATAGCAGCCCCATGCTTTGAAGGAACTTTCTGGCATGGGCCTCCCTCCAGTCTCACACACTCTCCCTCTCCTGCACATGTGCACAATGCTCCCATGGGCCAAGCATGCCTGCTCTCCCCTCTCTGCCTGGAGTCTCAGAAACAGCCCTCCCCTTGGCTGAGAGGCCAGCTGAGAGGCCAGCCAATCACAGCAGGAGGAAGGATTTTGATGGGAGGATTTGCCATCTGTTTCCAAAAAGGAAGAGAAGGACAGGAGGAGAGAACTTCAGCCTTCTCTGCCAAAGGGGTTCCTAAGACACCTCTGTAACATCCCCCCCCCCGTGACATCCCCCAGGGGGCCTGAACCCCAGGTTGAGAAACGCTGCCCTAAAGGTTCCATCTCTTCCTGATCTCAGTCTAAATAGACTCAGCTCTTGTTGATATTTAAATGGGAGTTTTACTGCTGTGACTTTCAATGTTACATGCTGTTGTAATTAATTTTCCTATATGTTTTATCATTTTAAAATTTGACATATTCAACTGTCATGTGAATGCTTTATCTCTAACTACAGTCAAGAAATAGCATAAATAGATAACATCAAAATATTTGTACATCTAGATCAGTGGTTCTCAATCTCGGCTCCTCCAGATGTTTTGGACTTCAGCTCCCACAACTCCTAACAGCTGGTAAACTGTCAGGGATTTCTGGGAGCTGAAATCCAAAACACCGGGAGGAGAAGAGTTTGAGAAACACTGATCTAGATCAACCATGTCTACAACAAATGACTATCCAGGGTTGAAGAGATAGCAGATTCTTTTTCATTACCCAAATATAGCTATATTATTCTATTTTAACTGTTGTACTTCCGTCTCTTGGAAACCTTGGTTTTGCAGTTTTGATCATTCAAAAGGGATACATTTGAATTCTCAACCAGACAGTTCTATTATCTCTCTCTCTCTAAATTCTATTATCTCTCTCCATAGGATGCAACTATGGAAATTAAACATGGAATCTCTCTCTCACAAAACCTTTATTGGCATATATAAGAACAAAATCACCATAAGGGTATATACAACAAGAGGTAGTCACAGATAAAAAGAAAACATACTTAAAAATTTCTAATCTCAAGGATACACCACCTTTGGGCTGATATGGGCAGGATAAAAGTGACATAAATAAATAAATAACATTTACAACAATCTCACGAAAGAATGCATCAGGGTTGTTCAGAAGATATGAAATTTTATAACATCCCTGCCATTGACGACACTGAAAAAATGGAATTCCTGTATTTCATCTGGATATTATCATATTTGGGGCAAACAAACAGAGAATTATGACATGGTTCAACAGAGACCAAGTCCCAAGAACAAACCATATTGGAACGTTCCACTTTTTGATATCTCCCATCTAAAAGAGCTGATGGTAACATTACACCTCGCAGTCACCAAAGCCCTCCTCTAGGTGGGATTAATCAAAATGCTAAGATATGCTGCCATGACTTCATACCAACATGGAATTAATGATGTGGTAGGGGAACTGGTTGTTTTTGCTGTAAGATGTAATAACAGTGTTGTAGGCATGTGGTGTAAAACTCATCTGCCTATTTAAGTATGAGAGAATACATCAGAACTGAAACTTAAACATTGTTGGAAAATAAAAAAAATCTCCTTTGCTCGCTGCTTCTCCTAGATCTGGGCACAATGTGCTGAAAAGCATCAGCAGAACAACCTGGAGAAGAATTGAATCCAAATATTTCTGCTCTAAAGGCAATGGAACTGAGTGCACAAAACATGTTCCAAAATGCCCAAATAAGAGGTTGCACTATTTAACACAGAAACACCCTGAAATCATGTTTTTCAAAAGGTTAAAAATACTTTGGATTTTTCATTGGATCTTGAAGATCCAGGTGGACCTTCGCTCTAACTTCTAACTGTGCTAAGACACAAAAGAGACATGCACAAGAAGTGGAAAAAGGGAGAAAACACCAAAGAAGAATTCAAGCAAATAGCCAACACCTGTAGGGAAAAGGTCCGCAAGGCTAAAGCACCAAACGAGCTCAGGCTTGCCAGGGACATTAAAAACAATAAAAAGGGATTCTTTTCTTATGTCAGTAGAAAAAGGAAAAACAAGGAGGCGATAGGGCCTCTTCGAGGAGAAGATGGGGTAATGCTGACAGGGGATAGGGAAAAGGCAGAACTACTTAATGCCTTCTTTGCCTCGGTCTTCTCACAAAAAGAAAGTCATCTTCAACCTCAGCAAGATGGAGTGGGTGAGGGATTAGTGGACATCCAACCCCAAATTGGGAAACAAGTCATCCCAAGATTACTGAAGGAACTAGCGGAAGTCATTTTGGAACCATTGGCAACCATCTTTGAGAGTTCTTGGAGAACGGGAGGAGTTCGAGCAGATTGGAGGAGGGCCAATGTGGTCCCAATCTTCAAGAAGGGAAAAAAAGGATGACCCAAACAACTACCGTCCAGTCAGCCTCACGTCGATACCAGGCAAGATTCTGGAAAAGATTGTTAAGAAGTGGTCTGCAAACACTTAGAAACAAATGCGGTCATCGTTAATAGTCAACATGGATTTATCAAAAACAAGTCATGCCAGACTCATCTGATCTCTTTTTTTGATAGAGTTACAAGCTGGGTAGATGCGGGGAATGCCATGGATGTAGCGTACCTGGATTTCAGTAAGGCCTTCGACAAGGTCCCCCATGACCTTCTGGCAAGGAAACTAGTCCAATGTGGGCAAGGCAAAACTACGGTGAGGTGGATCTGTAATTGGTTAAGTGGACGAACACAGAGAGTGCTCACTAATGCTTCCTCTTCATCTTGGAAAGAAGTGACAAGTGGAGTGCCGCAGGGTTCCGTCCTGGGCCCGGTCCTGTTCAACATCTTTATTAATGACTTAGATGAAGGGCTAGAAGGCAGGATCATCAAGTTTGCAGACGACACCAAACTGGGAGGGATAGCCAATACTCCAGAGGACAGGAGCAGGATTCAAAATGATCTTGACAGATTAGAGAGATGGGCCAAAACTAACAAAATGAAGTTTAACAGTGACAAATGCAAGATACTCCACTTTGGCAGAAAATATGAAATGCAAATATACACAATGGGTGACGCCTGGCTCGAGAGCAGTACGTGTGAAAAAGATCTTGGAGTCCCCATGGACAACAAGTTAAACATGAGCCAACAATGTGATGTGGCAGCAAAAAAAAAGCCAATGGGATTTTGTCCTGCATTAATAGGAGCATAGTGTCTAGATCTAGGGAAGTCATGCTACCCCTCTATTCCGCTTTGGTTAGACCACACCTGGAATATTGTGTCCAATTCTGGGCACCACAATTCAAGAGAGATATTGACAAGCTGGAATGTGTCCAGAGGAGGGCGACTAAAATGATCAAGGGTCTGGAGAACAAGCCCTATGAGGAGCGGCTTAAGGAGCTGGGCATGTTTAGCCTGAAGAAGAGAAGGCTGAGAGGAGACATGATAGCCATGTATAAATATGTGAGAGGAAGCCACAGGGAGGAGGGAGCAAGCTTGTTTTCTGCTTCCTTGGAGACTAGGGCACGGAACAATGGCTTCAAACTACAAGAGAGGAGATTCCATCTGAACATGAGGAAGAACTTCCTGACTGTGAGAACCGTTCAGCAGTGGAACTCTCTGCCCCAGAGTGTGGTGGACGCTCCTTCTTTGGAAGCTTTTAAACAGGGGCTGGATGGCCATCTGTCAGGGGTGATTTGAATGCAATATTCCTGCTTCTTGGCAGGGGGTTGGACTGAATGGCCCATGAGGTCTCTTCCAACTCTTTGATTCTATGATTCTTAAGAACTTCTTCATAGGTTATTGTTTGATAAATATAGTCCAAGGGTTGCCTTAGTAAACCTGGAGAGACGTGCAAACCTGGAATGTGTGCAGCTTGATAATATGGTCAGACAGGACTCGTTATGCCCTTGAGACTGTATGTTTAATTTTGTGCAAATGCAATGGGCCATAAAGTTTTTTGGCATTCTGGCTTTCTATTTATTACTTGAAAAGAACAAATAAGTATTGACTTGTGAGTGGGAAGGATGATTTGACAATTAAACAGTTTGTTATAATGCAAATATTTCCTGTAAAATGCTAATAAAGTTGGGTTCAAGTATTCTCCCATACCTCATATCTCCATTGAGGTTAGTGTATTGAAGTTACCTAGTTTGGAATAATCCTAAAGACTTATTTTGGCTTAAAGTCAATTGCAGTCCTAACTACAATCTATATAAATAAAAATGTAATGTTCGTTTGTGGGATTAACAGAACTCAAAAAGCACTCAACAAATTGACATCAAATTTGGACACAAGACACTAAACAACCAATGTATGTCCTTCACTCAAAAAATTGATTTTGTCATTTGGGAGTTGTAGTTGCTGGGATTTATAGTTCACCTACAATCAAAGAGCATTCTGAACTTCACCAATGATGGAATTGGGCCAAACTTAGCACAAAGGTCTTCCATGACCAACAGAAAACACCAGAAGGATTTGGTTGGCATTGACCTTGAGTTTGGGAGTTGTAATTAACCTACATCCAGAGATCACTGTGGACTCAAACAATGATGGATCTGGACCAAACTTGGCACGAATATTCCATATGCCCAAATATGAACACAGATGGAGTTTGGGAGAAATAGACCCTGACATTTGGGAGTTATAGTTACTGGGATTTATTGTTCACTTACAATCAAAGAGCATTCTGAACCCCACCAACGACAGAATTGGGGCAAACTTCCCACAAAGAACCTTGATGACCAACAGAAAATTACAAATATTAGAAACCAACACTTTCTCATTACTTTATTTTCCAGATCACCAGACTGGGCCACAACAACGTGTGGCAGGGGACCGCTAGTGAAATCACTAAAACAATAAGAACTTCCTTAGTAAACAACAGTGTTATTAAATCAAAGGATTTACTCTTGTTGAGACTAGCAATTGTTTCCATGTAATTCAAGAGACAGGCCAAGAGCACTCCCAAATCAATCCCATGGGAATGAATGGTACACAGATTAATAATTATAAACATAATTCTCAGCTATTTTAGAGAGACAGTTCTAAGTATTACTTCATATGGATTCAATGCTATATGCTTCCTTTTGAAATGACATGGAGAATGAATAACAATGCATCTTTACCTGCCCTGCAATTATCAAAATAACCATGATTAATTCTATGCATTCTCAAATCCCTAAGAAAGTCTAACAAACGTGGCAAAACAATGAACCAAGGGCCAAGAATGCTATTAATAGTCTCTATGTTGTTAAGAGCAGGGTTAGAGATCAGCAGACCCCCTTTCGTCTGATTCTGTACATGAATGTATAGCATACTTGCCAGGCTGTCCTTACCAGAAATATTTTAATCACCATGTTGGAAGCTTGCATTCATGTCTAGTGCATGTTAGTACAAGATGGTACCATTCATAACCCTAGTGTTAGTGGTACTGTCTGAACGGGTGAGCTATGCTTCTGTTGCTAAATGTGACATTGGTAGGCCACTTCTCATTAAGTACAAGTATTATCATTCTGGAGATCTCCTCGTTGGTGGGATTATTTCTCAGATCTTCTTGTTCTCGGACCTGATCACATTCAAAAGACATCCCTCTGAAGAAATGGTTGATGAACTCTTGTGAGTTGATGCTTCATACTCTTATGTAAATCATGTTTCAGGCTAGATATAAGAATATAGATAGTCATGCCAGGTTGATGGGCTGCAATGTTAAAGGGACTGAGAAAGACTGACAGGAAAGGACTCATCCTCTTCTTAGACATCTTTAGTAGTAGTAGTTAGTAGTAGTAGTAGTAGTTGTAAATGTTTTTGTTGCATTCGTTTTTCTTGTCGTTGTTGTGACTAGGGATGGAATTCATTCATTTTCTTCTTGGAAGATGTAATATCCAATTTTATCACAAAAGCATATGTTTTAAAACCCAATTTTAGGAATACAGTGTTCCCTCGCTACTTCACAGTTTGCTTTTAGTGGACTCGCTATTTCACATTTTAAAAATAAATATTAATTTAAAACATATATCACAGCATTTTCACTGTTTCGCAGGTTATTTCTGTCGCTGCTCTCCAAGGTGCTTTTCCTCTTCAGCCTCCCTCCCTCCAGCCTTGAAGGGCCTTTCGTTGCTTTCCTTCGCTGTCTCTCTCTCTTCACCCAGCAAAGGGAAAGGTGAGGAAGGCTTGCTTTCTTTCCTTCCTTCCTTCCTTCGCAGTCACTGCACTGACAGGGAGGCAGAGAGCCATGGGGGGGGGGGGGGGTAGGAGGAGGAGGAGGAGGAGGAGTACTCAGTAAAACTGTGAAGATACAGGATTATGTAATGTATAAGTGTATAAGGAGCGTTTATTTTAAGTTTATAAAGACCTACTACTATCTATCTATATAAAATGCTCTGTGCCTAATGAGTACCTTAAAAACAAAAGAACTAATGAATGAAATCACACCAAATTTGGAAACAAAACGTCTCACAACACAAGGAGTGACCATCACTCAAAAAATTATGATTTTGTCATTTGAGAGTTGTGGTTGCTGGGACTTATAGTTCACCTACAATCAAAGAGCATTCTGAACTCCATCAACAATGGCATTGAACCAAACTTGGCACACAGAACTCCAATGACCAACAAAAAATACTGGAAGGGTTTGGTGGGCATTGAGCTTGAGTTTGGGAGTTGTAGTTCACCTACATCCAGAGAGCACTGTGGACTCAAACAATGATGGATCTGGACCAAACTTGGCATGCATATTCCATATGCCCAAATAGAAACACAAATGGAGTTTGGGGGAAATAGACCTTGACATTTGGGAGTTGTAGTTACTGGGATTTATAGTTCACCTACAATCAAAGAGCATTCTGAACTCCACCAATGACAGAATTGGGCCAAACTTCCCACACAGAACCCCCATGACCAACAGAAAATACTCAAGGCCATCCAGTCCAACTCCCTTCACCAGGGCAAGAAAACGTAATCAAAGCCCTCCTGACAAAGAGCCATCCAGCTGTAGATATAGATAGGCATGATTCACACACACAGAGATAAAGTATCATAGATTTGAAAGGGACCCCTGAGGAAGGACAATTATATGTTGCATGTCCCAGAGTAGGCAAACCAGACAATCTCCACATCAACACTGACAAAGAAATAACAAGAAATACTGTTTACCCACAAACATAAAGAAATTACGTATATTAGAAACCAACACTTTCTCATTACTTTATTTTCCAGATCAACAGACTGGGCCACAGCACCGCGTGGCAGGGGACAGCTAGTAATGTATAAATATTAAAATAATATTAAAATAAGTATAGTGTCCCTACTTTGCAGATTTTCACTTATCATGGGTGGTCCTGGAACATATTACCCATGACAAGTGAGGGAACACTGTGTCCTCTTCTTGCTGCAGTTGTTCAAAGTATATTTGCAATGAAGAGTTTAGTCTGTGCAAAATTAACACGTGGTTGTTTTACACAGAGTAAAGCATTTCCCAAGCAAGGAATATCATGTATGTAGTATTCATAACATGCTGCTGTCTGTGAAATGTCAAGTTCAGGAGAGACTGCAAGTGATAGTTCATGTTTCCCTGAGTCATGTAATCCACAGCACCGCGTGGCAGGGGACAGCTAGTAATGTATAAATATTAAAATAAGTATAGTGTCCCTACTTTGCAGATTTTCACTTATCATGGGTGGTCCTGGAACATATTACCCATGACAAGTGAGGGAACACTGTGTCCTCTTCTTGCTGCAGTTGTTCAAAGTATATTTGCAATGAAGAGTTTAGTCTGTGCAAAATTAACACGTGGTTGTTTTACACAGAGTAAAGCATTTCCCAAGCAAGGAATATCATGTATGTAGTATTCATAACATGCTGTTGTCTGTGAAATGTCAAGTTCAGGAGAGACTGCAAGTGATAGTTCATGTTTCCCTGAGTCATGTAATCTATTTTGTGCAATGTTATTGTCAACCTTTCGCAAGGACCTAAAAATGTGGATGTTCCACTGTGCCTATGACTAAACACTTCACCAGATAACTTCCCACTAACTGTAATTTTCCAACAGCTCCTGCACTTTAATACTACCCCCTGCCCTATAGTCCTAGCATTCCGATGCCAAATGACATTACCCTTCCAGCCCTAATTTTCATCAGATTCTGTGCTTCTTTTTTATCCCTGTCCTGAAACTATTGCACATATGCTTACTTAGCCCTCTAAGTTCAGTATTTATTGCTATTCAGGCTAGGGATTGCTTTTATGATGTTGTGTTGTCCTACCGTGATGTGTTATTTTATGTTTTAATTATTTGATTTTAGTTTTGCTTTTACTTTATTGCGTTGTGTTTTAATCTGTGTTTAATCTGTGTTTTAAGCTGCGCTGAGTCCTTTCAGGGAGATAGAGGCATGGTATAAAAATAAAATTATTATTATTATTAGGTTCTTGTGGGTTTTTTCGGGCTATAGAGCCATGTTCTAGAGGCATTTTTCCTGACGTTTCGCCTGCATCTATGGCAAGCATCCTCAGAGGTAGTGAGGTCTCTTGGAATTAGGACAAAGGGTTTATATATCTGTGGAATGGCTGGGTTGGGGCAAGGAGCTCTTCCCTGCTGCAGTTAGGTGTGAATGTTTCAGCTGATCACCTTCATTAGCATTTGAAGGCTTGCCTGAGCCTGGGAAAATCTCTTGCTGGGAGGTGTTAATCTGTGCCTGGTTGTTTCCTCTCTGTTGTTTTGCTGTAGTAATTTTAGAGTTTTTTAATACTGGTAGCCAGATTTTGTTCATTTTCATGGTCTCTTCCTTTCTGTTGAAATTGTCCACATGCTTGTGGATTTCAATGGCTTCTCTGTGTAGTCTGACATGGTGGTTGTTGGTGTGGTCCAGCATTTCTGTGTTCTCAAATAATATGCTGTGTCCAGGCTGGTTCATGAGTGCCATGGTGTCTGCTACCGGGACCATGGTAAATAGAGATACCACATCGAAGCTGATCAGTTTGTCGTTGGTATTTAGCTTGAGATTGCTGATTTTTTCTATGAAGTGGGCTGAGTCCTTGATGTAGTGTGTAGTGAGCCCAATATGGCTTTGTAACTGTGCAGCAAGAAATTTTGCTAGGTCGTATGTGGGGGATCCAATGGCACTCACGATGGGTCTGAGTGGGGTGGAGTCCTTATGGATTTTTGGGAGTCCTGGACCCTACTATATACAAAAAACTCAAACAAGACCCAACTGCTAAAATAACCAGGAAAACCAACACTCTGATTAAGAACTCCTCAATCAACTTTGACATACGACAACAGCTATGTAAATCGGAAAGCCCTTCCACCCAGGCTTTATGGACTCCCAAAAATCCATAAGGACTCCACCCCACTCAGACTCAGAGTTTTTTGTATATAGTAGGGTCCAGGACTCCCAAAAATCCATAAGGACTCCACCCCACTCAGACCCATCGTGAGTGCCATTGGATCCCCCACATTATTATTATTATTATTATTATTATTATTATTATTATTTGAAACACAAGAAGATGAGTCCACAGCAGACACTCTGCTGGCTGTTAAATTGGATCACACGTCGAACACTTCCCAAGTGTCAAGGTCTGTGTGATGTATTGGCGAATAATGCAGTAAGGTGGCCTTTTGCAGCTAGCAGATGGTAATTTTGTCAGCGGCGATTGTGTTTAAGTACAGGCACTGTACCCAGTGTGCCGATCACCACTGGGACCACCTTTACTGGCTTGTGCCAGAGTCTTTGCAGTTCGATCTTTAAATCCTCATATCGTGTCAGCTTTTCCTGTTGTTTCTTTGCAATCCTGCTGTCACCTGGGATTGCAACATCGACAATCCATACTTTGTTTTTTTAATACGATTGTGAGGTCAGGTATACGAACCCACACGATCTCTTCATTCATCTGGAGAGGCCCTGCTCTCGATCCCACCAGCATCGCAAGCGCGATTGGTGGGGACGAGAGAGAGGGCCTTTTTGGTGGTGGCCCCTCGACTCTGGAACTCACTCCCTAAGGACATCAGGCAGGCCCCAAACCTGGCAGTCTTTAGGAGGAGCTTGAAGACGTGGTTGTTCCCGTGTACCTTCCCGGAATAATGATCCCATAGCACTTTGTCCTCCAAAGCACTTTACACTTTTAGGTCTGCTCGTATGTCCTTCCACAAACACCACCATCACCTTTTCATCCATGCTCCAGCATTATTTCCATTTTAAATTTTACATTTGGCCTTCCCACAGTTTTAATTGTATGTTGTCTTATTGATATGTTGTATATTATTGTCTATGTTTTTTTATTTTAATGGCTTGTATTGTTGTGATTGCTTGTATTGTTGTGATTATTGCTTGTATCATTGTGTTTGGGCTCGGCCTCATGTCAGCCGCACCGAGTCCCTTAGGGAGATGGTAGCGGGGTACAAATAAGATATTATTATTATTATTATTATTATTATTATTATTATTATCTTGTGCTCCAGAACTCTGTCTGTCTGAATTTGGAAGACCCAGAGGAGTTGTTATTGTTGTTGTTGTTATTATTATTATTATTATTATTATTATCAAGAATACATTAAATTTATTTCCTTCCTTCTATATTATTTTATTTAGGAATGATTATATTGGGGGCGGGGGGTTAACAAATAAATGACATATAAATAGAAAAATAAATGTATCAGGTTTCAGATTCTGAAATGGAAGACAGGACCCAATCTGAAACATGGCATGTTTTTTTTCTACTTTCCTTGCAGTGTTTTTACCCAAAACTACCAGCATATCCTGGCCATGGCATTTGCTATCAATGAGATAAATGGAAACCCAAGGATTTTACCTAATACCAGCCTTGGCATTTATATCTCTAACAGCTATTTCATGGCAAGGTGGACCTATCTTGCTTCAATGGAGCTTCTCTCTACGCATGGTAGATTCACCCCTAACTACAAGTGTGACATCCAGGACAAGGCAGTATCTGCCATTGCAGGACCTAACCCGCATATTTTTCAATTTATGGCAACAATTCTTTCCATTTACAAGATTCCACAGGCAAGATATGCTCATGAAATACAAAGGAAGCCAATGAATGAGTCCTATTTTATTTTCCCTTTTAGACCAGTTCCTAGTTGGATCTAGAAACATATATTTTAGAAATAACAGAAGAAGCAACCATACAAAATGCTTGAAGCAAAAACATGACTTAACTAAGGGAAACAATAGATTTTAGTCAGAAGGATTACATGTGATTCTATCTTAGTGGTTGGTGGATGGCAACAGATACAGCCTGAAAAGAACTACATTTATTGTGATCTATGAAGAAAGGTGTTGACATTGATGGAGTCATGTTCAGTATGACTTGGTCAAGTAGATATACCATATATACTTGACCTCATTTGTAAGTTGAGGGCAGGTTTTGGGGCCAAAAATATGGATTTTGATATTACCCATAGACAAGAAAGGAGATTCCATGTAAACACGAGGAAGAACTCCCTGACTGTGAGAGCCGTTCAGCAGTGGAACTCTCTGCCCCGGAATGTGGTGGAGGCTCCTTCTTTGGAAGCTTTTAAAAAGAGGCTGGATGGCCAGCTGTCAGGGGTGATTTGAATGCAGTATTCCTGCTTCTTGGCAGGGGGCTGGACTGCATGGCCCATGAGGTCTCTTCCAATTCTTTGATTCTATGATTCTATGATTCTAAGCCAAAGGTCATTCAGGAGAGAGAAAAGCAGCCCTATCTGCTGTTGCAATTTTTCTCACCCAGACATTCAAAAAGGTTAGAAGTCATGCCATGATGGAAAGAGTAAAAGGTATTGGTGCTGGGTTATTGTAGGTTTTTTCGGGCTATATGGCCATGTTCTAGAGGCATTTTCTCCTGACGTTTCGCCTGCATCTATGGCAAGCATCCTCAGAGGTAGTGAGGTCTGTTGGAACTAGGAAGATGGGATTGACCGGGGTGGGACAAAGAACTCTTGTCTGTTGGAGGGAGGTGTGAATGTTTCAACTGACCACCTTGATTAGCATTTGATGGCCTGGCAGTTGTTTGGTGTGGCTTGTTGGTGCCTGGGGCAATCTTTTGTTGAGAGGTGATTAGATGTGCCTGATTGTTTCCTCTCTGTTGTTTTGCTGTTGTAATTTTAGAGTTTTTTTAATACTGGTAGTCAGATTTTGTTCATTTTCATGGTTTTCTCCTTTCTGTTGAAATTGTCCACATGCTTGTGGATTTCAATGGCTTCTCTGTATAGTCTGACATGGTGGTTGTGAGAGTGGTCCAGCACTTCTGTGTTCTCAAATAATATGCTGTATCCAGGTTGGTTCATCAGGTGCTCTGCTATGGCTGACTTCTCAGGTTGAAGTAGTCTACAGTGCCTTTCATGTTCCTTGATTCGTGTTTGGGCAATGCTGCTGCGTTTGAGAGTCCCTATGTAGACTTGTCCACAGCTGCATGGTATGCGGTAGACTCCTGCAGAAGTGAGAGGATCCCTCTTGTCCTTTGCTGAACATGGCATTTGTTGGATTTTCTTGGTGAATCTGTAGATAGTTTGTATTGGTGCTTCTTTTAGGTTCTCCCAGGGTTTAGAACCTCAAAGTAGAGTGCATAAAGGCTCTTGCCTTTATCCACGCTATTTAGAGAAGAGGAGGATTCTGGTTTTTGATAAGAGTTAAGATATATGGACTTACACTGACTCATGGATAAGTTGAGCCAAGTTTTTAGTTTAACTTTTTGACTAAAATTTCTAAATATATACATGTGTATATAGAATCATAGAATCATAGAATCAAAGTGTTGGAAGAGACCTCATGGGCCATCCTGCCAAGAAGCAGGAATATTGCATTCAAATCACCCCTGACAGATGGCCATCCAGCCTCTGTTTAAAAGCTTCCAAAGAAGGAGCCTCCACCACACTCCGGGGCAGAGAGTTCCACTGCTGAATGGCTCTCACAGTGAGGAAGTTCTTCCTCATGTTTAGATGAAAATATATAGTACTTCTGAACAACAAGAACAAGAACAACAAATACTTTATAGACTGCTCTCTCTCTCCCTGAGGGGACTCAGAGCAGTTTACATACAAAAAAGGCAAACATAGAATCATAGAATCAAAGAGTTGGAAGAGACCTCATGGGCCATCCAGTCCAACCCCCTGCCAAGAAGCAGGAATATTGCATTCAAATCACCCCTGACAGATGGCCATCCAGCCCCTGTTTAAAAGCTTCCAAAGAAGGAGCCTCCACCACACTCCGGGGCAAAGTGTTCCACTGCTGAACGGCTCTCACAGTGAGGAAGTTCTTCCTCATGTTCAGATGGAATCTCCTCTCTTGTAGTTTGAAGCCGTTGTTCCACGTCCTAGTCTCTAGGGAAGCAGAAAACAAGCTTGCTCCCTCCTCCCTGTGGCTTCCTCTCACATATTTATACATGGCTATCATATCTCCTCTCAGCCTTCTCTTCTTCAGGCTAAACATGCCCAGCTCCCTAAGCCGCTCCTCATAGGGCTTGTTCTCCAGACCCTTTATCATTTTAGTCACTCTCCTCTGGACACATTCCAGCTTGTCAATATCTCTCTTGAATTGTGGTGCCCAGAATTGGACACAATATTCTAGGTGTGGTCTAACCAAAGCAGAATAGAAGGGTAGCATTACTTCCCTAGATCTAGTAGACACTAGGCTCCTATTGATGCAGGCCAAAATCCCATTGGCTTTTTTTGCCGCCACATCACATTGTTGGCTCATGTTTAACTTGTTGTCCACGAGGACTCCAAGATCTTTTTCACACGTACTGCTCTCAAGTCAGGCACCCCCCATTCTGTATCTTTGCATTTCGTTTTTCCTGCCTAAGTGGAGTATCTTGCATTTGTCACTGTTGAACTTCATTTTGTTAGCTTTGGCCCATCTCTCTAATCTGTCAAGATCGTTTTGAATCCTGCTCCTGTCCTCTGGAGTATTGGCTATCCCTCCCAATTTGGTGTCGTCTGCAAACTTGATGATCCTGTCTTCTAACCCTTCATCTAAGTCATTAGTAAAGATGTTGAACAGGACCGGGCCCAGGACGGAACCCTGCGGCACTCAGCTCGTCACTTCTTTCCAGGATGAATAGGAAGCATTGGTGAGCACCCTCTGGGTTCGT
Source organism: Anolis sagrei (assembly GCF_037176765.1). Taxonomy (NCBI): domain Eukaryota; kingdom Metazoa; phylum Chordata; class Lepidosauria; order Squamata; family Anolidae; genus Anolis; species Anolis sagrei. The sequence goes on along the minus strand of NC_090026.1, from coordinate 12,582,880 downwards.
CCATTTAACCAATTACAGATCCACCTCTCCGTAGTTTTGCCTAGCCCACATTGGACCAGTTTGTTTGCCACAAGGTCATGGGGGACCTTGTTGAAGGCCTTACTGAAATCCAGGTACGCTACATCCACGGCATTCCCCGCATCTACCCAGCTTTTAACTCTATTGAAAAAAGAGATCAGGTTAGTCTGGCATGACTTGTTTTTGATAAATCCATGTTGACTATTAGCAATGACCGCATTTGTTTCTAAGTGTTTGCAGACCACTTCCTTAACAATCTTTTCCGGAATCTTGCCTGGTATCGACGTGAGGCTGACCGGACGGTAGTTGTTTGGGTCATCCTTTTTTCCCTTCTTGAAGATTGGGACCACATTGGCCCTCCTCCAGTCTGCTGGAATTTCTCCTGTTCTCCAAGAACTCTCAAAGATGATTGCCAATGGTTCCGAAATGACTTCCGCTAGTTCCTTCAATACTCTTGGGTGTAGTTGATCTGGCCCTGGGGACTTGAACTCATTTAGAGCAGCCAGGTATTCCTGTACGACTTGTTTCCCAATTTGGGGTTGGATGTCCACTAATCCCTCATCCACTCCGTCTTGCTGAGGTTGAAGATGACTTTCTTTTTGTGAGAAGACCGAGGCAAAGAAGGCATTAAGTAGTTCTGCCTTTTCCCTATCCCCTGTCAGCATTGCCCTATCTTCTCCTCGAAGAGGCCTTATCGCCTCCTTGTTTTTCCTTTTTCTACTGACATAAGAAAAGAATCCCTTTTTATTGTTTTTAATGTCCCTGGCGAGCCTGAGCTCGTTTTGTGCTTTAGCCTTGCGGACCTCTTCCCTACAGGTGTTGGCTGTTTGTTTGAATTCTTCTTTAGTGATTTCTCCCTTTTTCCACTTCTTGTGCATGTCTCTTTTGTGTCTCAGCGCAGTTAGAAGTTCTTTGGACATCCATTCTGGCTTCTTTGCACTTGTCCTATTTTTTCTTTTTGTTGGCACAGTTTGCAACTGCGCCTTGAGTATTTCACTCTTGAGAAACTCCCATCCATCCGTAACTCCCTTGTCTTTTAGTATCTGTGTCCACGGAATGCTGCTCAGTGTTTCCTTCATTTTTTGGAAATCAGCTCTCCTAAAGTCCAAAATGCGGGTTTGACTTGTCTTAGTTTCGGCCTTCCTTTGTACCTCAAATTGCAGGAGCACATGGTCACTTGCCCCTAAGGATCCGGCCACTTCAACCGCATCGATCAGGTCCTCTGCATTTGTTAGGATGAGATCAAGAGTAGGCAATCCCCTTGTTGCCTCTTCTACCTTCTGGACCATGAAACTGTCTGCAAGGCAAGCGAGGAATTTGTTGGACTTTGTACTCTTGGCAGAGTTTGTTTTCCAGCAAATATCGGGATAGTTGAAATCGTCCATGATTACTACATCTCTTCTCTGTGCCTCTTTGGTCAACTTTTGGCAGAAGACTTCATCAAGCTCTTCCTCCTGTCTTGGAGGTCTGTAGTAGACGCCTACAACAAGATCTTTTTGAGTCCCAGTTCCCTTGATTCTTATCCAGATGCTTTCAAGCTTTCAATGCTGTGCTTAAATTCACACAATTCGGAATGACATAAACTATCATCAGTATACTTATAACTAAAGAGAAAATAGAATTAAAATTAGAATAATAAAGAAAAATACAAATATTTGAATAAAACAATGTTGCACTAATAAGACATAAATTACACTAAAACATGTGCCCCAAACAATGGGACTAAAATATATTTAAAATGCCTAATATAAAATATACCATAGCAGCCATAAAATGCGAATAAATTAGCCAGTGTTCCAGTGAAATTGGTTTAAAATGTGCTAGTCCTCCTCCTCTCCATATGATAAAGTGCATAAGTGAGTTTTCAGGAAGTTTTTAAAGGGGGCGGGGGAGGGACCATTTTTATTTCTTTGGGAAGGGAGTTCTAGAGATGGGGAGCAATCACAGAGAAGGCCCCTTCTCTCATTCCTACCAGCTGCACTTGTGACGAGGGTGGGACCAAGAGCAGGGCCTCCTTTGTTGACTCCAATGCACAAGGTGGTCTGTATAAAGAGATGCAGTTGGACAAATAGCTTGGATCCAAACAATTTAGGGCTTTATAGGTAACAACCAGCACTTTGGATTTAGCCCAGAAGCAGACCAGCATCCAGTAGAGCTGCCTTTACACATGAGTGGTTCTCTCCCTGTACTGAGCCCCAGTTAGTAACTTGGCTGCTGATCTCTGAACTAGCTATAGCTTCCAAACTATCTTCAAAGACAACCCCACATAGAGAGCATTGCAGTAGTCCAAACGGGATGTGACTGAGGCATGGACTAGATTGGCCAAGTCAGGCATCTCAAGGTACAGGCACAGCTGGTGCAAGAAGTGATTCTGTTTTGTTCGGTTGATATTTGGACTATAATTTCTAGACTCATATATGAGGATACACAGTATTTCTGACCAAGCAGTGAATCTAAAAGCATGAAGTTTGGGATGGTCTCCTATTTTTATACACGATGCAAATTCAAACATTGTAATACTGGGAAACACTTACATAGAAACTAGATATACCATATGTGTTCTCTTAGATTACCGTATATAACTGAATATAAGCCGAGATTTTCAGCCCTTTTTGGGGGCTGAAAAAGTCTCCCTCGGCTTATACTGGAGTCAAGCCGGGCAGCGGAGCCCAGAGGCGAGGCAGGCTGGCCTTTGTCTCCATAGAGCGGGCCGGAGGAGGAGGAGGAATGGTGGCGGCAGCGGAGCCCACAAGCAAGGCTCCAATACTGGGAAACACTTTTGGCAAGCATTACTTACATAGAAACTAGATATATCATATGTGTTCTCTTAGATTACCGTATATACCCGAATATAAGCCTAGTTTTTCAGAAGAGGAGGGGGAGAATGAGCAGCGGCACAGGCGAGCCTCCAGCACAGTGAAGCGGCTCGCGAGTGCGCGTGCCGCTGCCACTGCTTTCTGCAAGGCCGTCTCCGGCCTCCTTCCTTAGCTACCTCCTTCCTTCTTGGGTCCAGCCAGGGCCCAACAGAGTGGGGGGCACCTTAGGTCTCCTTCTCTGGGCCTCCGTTTTCCAGCCCAGTGAAGCGACTGTCTCACTGAATGGAGCAAGGAAGGAGGAGGCCCAGGAAGGAACGAGGCAGCACAAGGAAGGAGAGGGGGCTTCTTCTTCCTTCAGCCCCAAGCCTCCTTCCTTACGCTGCCTCGTACCTTCCTAGACCCAGGAAGCTACACAACCCTACCTCCCCTTTGCCTGTTTTGTGCAACCGATCTCACATATACAGTTTCCTTTTAAATATTTTAGTTTATGTGTGGAGTGCCGAATAAGCAGAGAAATTTATATAACTGCATTTTTTCTGGGAGATAGAGCCCAAAAGGAATAATAAAAAAAATAATATAATGAGACAACAACAACAACAACAGAACCAGGGCAGTTAAAGAGATTTTGCCCAACGACATTCCTTCTTGGAGATGGACCTTATTAATAATAATAATAATAGTAATAGTAATAATAGTAATAGTAATAATAATAATAATAATAATAGCATGCCAGTTGAAGGGATTGTGCCCAACTGCATCCCTTCTTGCTCACCCCTCATTTGTAGGACCCCGAAAGGGTTAACCAGGCCTGTGATAAGCCCCGTCCCCTCCACATCCTCCTTCCCTTCTTGCTCCATTCAATGCTTATGCCGCCACAGTGGACTTCAGCTTCCCTTGCCGCCAAGCCGCGAACACCTATCCGCCCCAATGCCGCCAGTGAGAAGAGGGGGAGGCAGCCAGCTGCACACCCCTCTGCCAGGAAGGGTCAGATGGGGGGTCTTCTTGCGAGGCAGGCTATTATAGCAGGCATGGACAAACTTTGGCCCTCCAGGTGTTTTGGATCTCAACTCCCACAATTCCCAAAACTCCTGGAGAACCCAAGTTTGCCCATGCCAGGTGTTTGCCACTTCCTCCCTTTCTTCCTTCCTTCTCCCTCCATCCCTTCCTTGCAAAGCTTTGCAGGGATCTTCAACTCCCACAATTCCCAAAACACCTGAAGGGCCCAAATTTGCCCATTCCTTCTTCTCTCCCTTCCTTCTCCCTTCCTCCCTCTCTCCCTTGCAAAGCTTTGCTGGGATCTTTGTTGGGAATTATTTTTTGTAAAACGAATTATTATTATTAATATAAAAACCACAATTAAAGCCCCAACAAGTGGCAATCCAGCCTCAATAATAGTAAGAGTTGGGAAGGGCCTCAAGGGTCCTCCAGTCCAACCCCCTTCAGCTTTAATACAGGAAAACCCTGCCAAGAAGCAGGAAAAGCACATTCAAATCACTCCAACAGATGTCCATCCAACCTCTGTTTCAAAGCCTCCAAACAAGGAGCCTCCACCACACTACAGGGCAGAGAGGGAGAGGGTTCCACAGCTGAACAGCTCTCCTTACAGCCAGGAAGTTCTTCCTCATGTTCAGGTGGAATCTCCTTTCTTTCCTGTAGTTTGAAGCCATTGTTCCATTGTGCCCTAGTCTCCAGGGCAGCAGAAAGCAAGCCTGCTCCCTCCTCCTTATGACTTTCCCTCACATCTTGATCCATGGCCCTCATCATGTTTCCCCTCAGCCTTCTGTTCTGGAGGCTAAACATGCCCAGCCCTTTAAGCCACTCCTCATTGGGCTTGTTCTCCAGATCTTTGATTGTTTTAGTTGCCCTCCTCTAAATATTTTTCAGCTTAGAGTCAACATCTCCCTTCAATTGCGGTGCCCAGAATTGGACACAGTGTGATTCCAGGTGTGGTTTGACCAATGCAAAATAGAACATAGGGCTGGGCATGTTTAGCCTCCAGAACAGAAGGCTGAGGGGAAACATGACTTCTTTGGATCTAGACACTAGACTCCTATTTATGCAGGTCAAAAACCCATTGGTTTTTTAAGGTACCACATCACATTGTTGGTTCATGTTCCCCTTCCTCCCCACGAGGACTCCAACATCTTCATCACAGGTCCTGCTGTCAAGCCAGGAATTGTTCCCTATTCTGTCTCTTTGCATTTCCTTCCCCCCCCCCCCTCCTTAAGTGGAGTACCATGTATTTGCCCCATTGAACTTCATTTTGCTAGTTTTGGCCCATCTCTCTCATCTGTGAGGATCATTTTGAATTCTGCTCCTATCTTCTGGAGTATTGGCTATCCCTCCGAATTTGGTGTTGTCTGCAAACTTGATGATCATGCCTTCTAACACTTCATCGAAGTCATTAACAAAGATGTTAAGCAGAACTGGGCCTGGGACACCAAAAGAGAAAGCAAAGCAAGCACACAGGAAAGAAGAAAAAAAAGAGAGGCAGAGACAATTTTTAATTTTGAAATTTACCAGTAGCTGCTGCATTTCCCACCCTTGGTTTATACTCAAGTCAATAAGTTTTCCCAGTTTTTGTGGTAAAATTATGTGCCTCAGCTTATATTCGGGTCGGCTTATACTCGGGTATATACGGTATTAATATTAATACCCAATACAAATGAGAATCAGAAATATCAGATGTGATAAGCCCCATCCCCTCCACATCCTCCTTCCCTTCTTGCTCCATTCACAGCATATTATTGTTTCACATCTTTCCCCAAAGAGGTGGGAGTGTGAATTTGTTTAATATAGAAAAAAACATGAAGAAATCCAGTATTATTTTTGAGACTAACTGGTTTAGCTCAGCCAAAACTAAGTTTTTGTGAAGTTCAGATTGATGAAATTGAATAGAATACAAGAATTCTTATGGCAGAAACAACAGTGTCAAAATTGCAATTTGGGACCTATGAAATAGGCACAAAAAGTATTTTAGGAATATATTTATTTGCTTTGTTTCTTCATTTTTCTAGTTTATATATGGTTCTGCTCCAGTGTTGAATGACAACATCGAAGCCACTTTCATTCACCACATGTTTCCAAATAAGGACAAGGAAAATTTGGGCATTCTCCAGTTACTCTTACATTTCAAATGGACCTGGATTGGGCTATTTTACATAAGTAATGTGAGTGGAGAGATGTTTGCACAGCAAATACTGCCCATGTTTACTCATGAAGGTATCTGTTTTGATTTCATAGAGGCGCTGCCCAAGGAAACATTTTCCACTGACATAAATGTCATGGTATCTGAATGGTTTCAAACATATAGGATTATAATGGAGAGCACTGCTAATGTTATCCTCTTACATGGAGAAAATGAGATCATGATATTTCTGAGAATGTTTCCTATGGTTTCAGTATTTGAGGGCATTTCAGTATTGAGAAATGTTACCATTTGGATTTTGACAGCCCAGATGGAATTCACAACCCTTCCCTTTCAAAGAACTTGGAGCATAGACTTCCTCCATGGTGCAATATCCTTAGCAGTTCCCTCAAGGGATGTGTTAGGATTCCAGAAATTTATCCAGATGAGAAACCCTGCTTCAGAAGAAAAAGATGGCTTTATGAGGATCTTTTGGGAACAAGCATTTGAATGTTCATTCCCTAAACCTATTTTAAATGAGGATGGTGGGAAGACCTGCAGTGGGGAGGAGAGGCTGGAAACCCTTCCTGGGTCTGTTTTTGAAATGAGCATGACAGGCCAGAGCTACAGTGTCTACAATGCTGTCTATGCCGTGGCACATGCGTTGCAAGCCATGTTTTCATCCAAATTGAAACACAGAGGAATGGCAGATGGAGGGAAAGGAATGCTTCTGGATTTACAATTGTGGCAGGTAAGCCCTGAGTGCATAAATACAGGATAATGCATCACATCTGTATGTACAATGAGAAATACTTAAGTGCTGCCTGCTACAACATTGCCATGTGGATATAGAGTTCTCACTCCTTTTTTGTCATGAGAAAAGTCATAAAGGATTCAACTCATATCGTATCTGTTTTAGTATCCCACAGGCCAACTAGATACTCAGGAGTAAGGTAGTTAAATAAATTTTTGTGGCTGGACACACTAGAACAGTGTTTCTCAACCTGGGGGTGGAGACCCCTGGGGGGGGGATCATGGGGGTATCAGAGGAGTTGCCAATGACCATCAGAAAACACAGTATTTTCTGATAGTCATGGGGGTTCTGTATGGGAAGTTTCTCCCAATTCTGTTGTTGGCGGGATTAAGAATACACTTTGATTTTAGGTGAACTATAAATCCCAGCAACTACAACTCCCAAATGTCAAGGTCTATTTTCCCCAACTACACCAGTGTTCAAATTTGGGAATATTGAGTATTTGCGCCAAGTTTGGTCCAGATCCATCATTGTTTGAGTCCCCATTGTTGTCTGGATGTAGGCAAAATATAACTCCAAAACTCAACGTCAATGCCCACCAATCCTTTCCAGTATTTTCTATCGGTCATGAGGCAAGTTTGCTTCTATTTCATCGCTTGTGGAATTCAGAATGCTCTTTGATTGTAGATGAACTATACATCCCAGCAACTACAACTCCCAAGTAACAAAATCAATCCCCCCACCCCACCAGTATTAAATTTGGTCCAGTGAATGAAAATACATCCCGCCTATCAGATATTTACATGACGATTCATAACAGTAGCAAAATTGCAGTTATGAAGTAGCAACGAAAATAATATTATGGTTGGGGGTCACCACAACATGAGGAACTGTATTAAGGGGTTGCGGCATTAGGAAGGTTGAGAACCGCTGCACTAGAGTGATCATGGAGTCGTGGTTTGGGCACAGGACACTGGCTCAGGAGAACAGGATTTGAATCCATTATACCATAAAGACTTACTGGTGATCTTAAGCAAGTCACACTTTCCCATCCTCAAAGGAAAGCAAAAGCAAAAACTCCTCTGGACAAATCTTACAAAGAACCCCCCGTGATAGGTTTGCTTTATAATCTCTGTAATTAACTTGAATAATTATAGCATGAATTGCCTTTTTTCGCTTCTGTTTAGCTTCAACACTTTCTGAGACGTGTCTCATTTAACAACAGTGCTGGTGAAAAGATATCCTTTGATCAGAATGGGGAAATAGAAGCTAGTTTTGACATTATCAACTGGGTCACATTCCCAAACCAGTCATTTCTTCGAGTCAAAGTTGGCAAAGTAGACCCCAAGGCTCCCCGAGATACTCTGCTAAGCATTTCTGCAGGTGACATCTCCTGGCCCAACATGGTTAACCAGGTATTTGCTGCCCACATTTTAGAGTTTGTAGGTGTAAATAATGTGACACACTTACAATTTGGGGTGTTTGAGGTGGAGCAGAATAGTAGCAGCCATTTTAATAAGGGCTCACTGCTTAAGCCTCTCTGCAGAACAATTAAGGTAGCCATTTGTAATAGTGTTTCTCTTTTCTCCTTAGGAGCCTTTTTTACAAGGTTTACCAGTGGGGCTATTGTACTGTATGGGTATATGGGAGAATCATAGAATCATAGAGTTGGAAGAGACCTTGTGGGCCATCCAGTCCAACCCCCTGCCAAGAAGCAGGGGGTTGAAATTACATTCAAAGCACCCCTGACAGATGGCCATCCAGCCTCTGTTTAAAAGCCCCCAAAGAAGAAGCCTCCACCACACTCTGGGGCAGAGAGTTCCACTGCTGAACAGGTCTCACAGTCAGGAAGTTCTTCCTAATGTTCAGATGGAATCTCCTTTCTTGTAGTTTGAAGCCATTGTTCTGCGCCCCGGTCTCCAGGGCAGCAGAAAACAAGCTTGCTCACTCCTCCCTATGACCTCCAGACCTTCTCAGCCAAGTTACTTCAGCTATAGAATATCTTCCCCTTGGAGGTCCAGTTTGCAACAATGACGGTTCACTAAATATCTAGATTGCATTCAAAATGCTCATACATATGTTTTGATCTTTTCAAATTTCTTTTATTGCTTTATACAGATTTTATTTGCACACCACCATGAGATCTTGTATTATCAGATAGGACAACAATATCTTCTTCCTTCTCTTCTTCCCTCTTTTCTATACATTTTGACTTAAGTTTCACAGAATGTTCAGTAGATTAATTTATTCACATTGATGGGAATGTAGAGGCTGGATTACAGAATAAATGCTCTTAATGTGTTTCGTGTAAGGATGTCATTACACTGGCGAATCAGCGGGCAGCTTGGCAATCCTGGCACCCTGCCTTGCCGGAAGTGATGCTTCCCCATCACACATAGGGAAGCGTTGCCTCATGGCTTCCCCTTGCACTGGCCCTGGTGTTTTCAATGGAACATGGGAAGCCCGCTGTGTTCTGGTCACAGTCTCATAGGATGCTTGCACCCCAGTTGAGCCACAAAGCACCGCCAGAAATGAGCCTCCATGATCGGATGCACGGCATGGGGCTCAATGACTCAACTGAGGAAAGCATCCTACGACACTGCCAAAGACCCATGTGGTGAAATCATAAAATGTATTGATTTGGGAGCTTGGCATGGATGTCTCTTGTAGCTTAACACAATCATCCACCCAGAATTGGTGAATTAAGGGTGCGGCAATACATAGATCAGCTTTAGCAGCCGTAAGTGTGTGGGGTGGGAATCTTGCAACTGCTCTTTGGTCTGTGCAAGTAGAAACAAACTCATATTGTGCTGGTACATCTGTACCAGGAGCTCCAACTTATTTTTCTTTCTTTGAGTGTTTGCATGTATTCCAAGGTTTCATGCATTTTGCAATAAGGTGGCTTCCCTTGGTTTGCAATTATAGGGCCAATGACCCATCAATCATCATTAGGTTCTTTAGTTCCTCCCCTTTTTCTGGGTTTAGGAGGGAAAAAGGGGACCTCTAGTTCAGTTCACACAGAGAAGCCTTTAGTACAGGATGTGAATCAGTTCCACCTGTAGAAAGCTTCGTCTTTTACAGCTCTTTTGCTGGGGGGATCCAGTCCCACAGCTCTACAGAGAATTACAGATTCACGGTTTTACAGCCAGCCTTCGCTGGGAATTGAAGACCTTCTTTCATCTTGGAAATCTACTAAAGGACTCTGTTTGGTAAGGACCTCTCGCGGCAGCCATAACGCAATTTGGAACTGGGTGTAGGGGCCCACGCCAACAGAGCCTAAGACAGATTGCCCAGATAGAGGTGAAGGATTTCCCTGATAGTGAAGAAACAGTTCATGAAGATAGTTGCCTGTCTCTTGTGGACAAGATTAAGAAAGCCACCAGTTGATTCAAAGCCTTGAAATATGTGTTTGATTTATTGAAGACCTAAGCAATAATAAAGAACTTTGTTAAACTTTCCAAGTTTCTAAAGACTTTGCTTAGGGAAATCCAAAAGGCCTCTAAACCGAGGCACCCTCGGCATACAGAAAACACGTCCTGTCTACAGACTCTTTCACAGGCCCAGCGCGTGACAGCACACATACAAATAGTCTTCTGAAAAGTTGGAATGAACCTTAGATTTTTCCATACCACATACTTCCATCTTCAGAAAAACCTATAAAAATAAATGTAGCACATAGTTGAATTCCTTGGCTGTTATCTTCTGGATTTCAGGTACAAATCTTTGTTTTATTATTGGGCTGAAAGTAGAAAATTCAAGCTCTCAAAATATTGTGCCTCAATTTTAAAATATACTGCTTTCATTTATTGACAGGAATGGCCTCTTTCTGTGTGTAATGGAAATTGCCAAGCAGGCTACAGTAAGATAAAGTTGGAAGGGAAGTCATTTTGCTGCTATGAATGTCTTCCATGCCCAGAAGGAAAGATTTCAAACCAAACTGGTAAGATATAAATGGTACAGAATGGACAAAATATTGGGCCAATGGACAAAATATAGTAACATCATAAAATGTTACTATAACATATTATGATGTTAGAGTAATATCCCTATGTCAGTTGGGTGTATATATTTAAACTGACCAAGGAAATAGGAAACTGTGGCTAACAGAGAATCCTATAATTTCAGTCAGAATATACATGAGAGATGCCCCGAGGGACCTACAAATTTTTTAGAGAGGTATCCTAGGTCCTCTAGAGCAACTCTTTGGTAACTTCCAGTAGACATGTACTATGGAATTGCCTGGAAGACTTACAAAATTCCTAGGACTACATACATTTCGGCTGAACCCCAATCCGTTTCTGCTGGCCGAATTCCGGTAGACTCCTGTATCTATTCTCGTGTGCTTCCTGAAAATGGGCAGGTAGCTGGATTGGCTGAAGAAAAATGGCTAAAACTGATCTGCTCACAAGCCTAGTGATTATATATTATATTAATCACTTTTAAAGTGAAAGAAGATAGGGAGTTGAAAGATTTCTTGAAATATTACAGGAGATTGGCTTCACTGGTGGATAAGCCTTTGGAGGAAAATGTTTTCTCAATTAAAGCACTTTTCCCCTCAATGGCAGTAACTCTTTCTTGAGGGTCAGCTATACCAATCCGCTCTACAATATTAGAAGTGCACAGATCCAGACATCTTTTTTGAACTCGTTACCTGGTGAGATTAGGCAAGTCCCCACCCTAGCAGCCCTTAAGAAAGATCTAAAAACTTGGTTCTTCAGATGTGCCTTCGGAGAGTGACCATTCAACCCATCTGTTGGTCTCCATCTACAGTTGTCTTCATGATGCACTTTGCCCTGTCCTTAATGAAGGCCAACTCCCACTGCTCCTCCTTCTTGGGCTCCTCCCTCATAATTTTTCTATTCCTATCGCACCCAGGGTTCTAACATTTTAACATTTTATCTCGTGCATCTGGCCCACCCTTTGTGTTTGATTTTTATTATGTTATTCTACACTATTTATTTTATTTTGTTATTTTATGTATTTTGTCGAGTTGTAATTTTTTGTTGTTTTGTGTCTAATTATGCTGTATTATTTTTGGGCTTGGCCCCATGTTAGCCGCCCCAAGTCCCCTCCGGGGATATAGTGGGGGTTATAAATAAAGACTGTCATCATCATCATCATCATCATCATCATCATCATCATCATCCATGTTGTCTTGACTAAAATCCCATATACACTGACATACAGTAAAGTTTCAAACTCCATTAGATGAGTCTACATTGATCATATAATGCAGATTCAAAGTAAATATGATTACAGTGTAGATGCGGTCTGATTCAGGACTTTTCAATGGTTGAATACTCCAGAGTATTTGTCGTGTATTTTGCTGCATTTGTAATGAGAACTCTGTTTTCTTTTCCAGACATGGATGATTGTGTACAATGTCCAGAAGATCGGCATCCCAGCAATGATCAGGACCTATGCATTCCCAAGGCCATAAGTTTTTTGTCTTTTGAAGAACCTTTGGGGATATGCTTGGCTACCATCGCAGTCTCCTTCTCTTTGATCACTGCTTTGGTGCTTGTGATCTTCATTAAGCACAGAACTACTCCTATAGTCAAAGCCAACAACCCAAACCTGACTTTTACTCTGCTTACTAGTCTCCTCCTTTCATTCCTTTGTGCTTTACTGTTCATTGGCCAACCTAGCAAGATGTCATGTCTTTTTCAACAAGTTGCTTTTGCCTTAATGTTTTCTTTGGCAGTTTCATGTATACTGTCCAAAACATCCATTGTTATTCTCGCTTTCATGGCTACTAAGCCAGGATCTTGGATCAGGAAATGGATGGGAAAACAACTCACCATCTCCATTGTTCTTTCTGGTTTTCTCATTCAAGCTGCCATTTGCATTCTGTGGCTGGCAACCTCTCCCCCATTTCCAGATGTTAACACACACTCCATGCCTGAAGAAATTGTGCTGGAATGTAATGAAGGATCATCTGTTATGTTGTACAGTGTCCTTGGCTTTATGGGCACGCTAGCCCTCATCAGCTTCACTGTGGCTTTCTTAGCCAGAAATTTGCCCGACAGCTATAATGAAGCCAAATTCATCACCTTCAGCATGTTGGTTTTTTGCAGTGTTTGGTTGTCTTTTGTTCCAACTTATTTAAGCATCAAGGGGAAATACATGGTTGCTGTGGAGGTCTTCTCCATCTTAGCTTCTGGGGGAAGTCTACTAGCCTGCATCTTTTTCCCAAAATGCTTTATTATTGTCTTAAGGCCAGAGCTGAACAAGAGGGAGCAGCTAATAAGAAGGCAAAATTGACTAATACAACATCATATAGCACTCTTTCACATAGGTTTCAAATATACCCCACTGTAACCAATGTGATTTTACTCAATTACTTGGAAATATTTGATGTGATTGAAGGAATAAATATCTGAATCAATAAAATGTCATCTTAAGCTCTCTGATACTAATCACAAAGCTTAATGTTTCCTTGGTCTGCATCAGACTTTGATCATATTTTCCTACAATTTTGTGTCTGTTTCTGCATTTTAAAATGATCTCTGCTATACAATGTGCATGTGTTTTCAGTTACATATGGCAGAGCCATGCAAAAATAACATGGCTGTGTGATCAACATGTAGGGAGGTTTATTTGACCCAATGCACATAATAGACTTGGAGGAGGATGAGGAGAAGAAAGAAGAGGAAAAGATAGACGGAAGAGGTCCAACAACAACAGAGGCAGATACATTATATAACAATTGTTATTTTAACTGTTTTAAATTATTTTAAAACTGATTCGTTTTGTTACTTTGTAGGTTTGATAGATGTATATTCTTTATTTAATTATTTAAACTTTGTGAATTGTTGTTATAATTTGTTATAGATGTTTTATTCATGGGGCTATTTGTTCATTTTGGATTGTTTGATGGCACTGAACGTTTGCTATCATTTGTTGAAAATTGTCCTGAGTCCACTCGGGGAGATAGGATGAGTCTATATAAATAAAAATGTAATGTTCGTTTGTGGGATTAACAGAACTCAAAAACCACTGGGGGAATTGACACCAAATTTGGACAACATACACCTAACAACCCAATGTATGTCCTTCACTAAAAAAAATGAGTTTGTCATTTGGGAGTTGTGGTTACTGGGATTTATAGATCACCTACAATCAAAGAACATTCTGAGCCCCACCAACGATGAAGTCGTCAGCAATGCCATCAGCCAACAGAAGAATAACAAAGCCAGCGGACCGGATGGGATCCCTGCTGAAATCTTTAAAGAGGGAGGACCCGAGCTGACACACCAACTCCACCAGCTCATAGAAAAAGTGTGGGTGACTGAGAAAACCCCAGCAGACTTCAAGGATGCCACCATCATCACCCTCTTCAAAAAAGGGGAAAGAACAGACTACGGAAACTATCAAGGTATCTCCCTTCTAACCTCTGCTGGGAAAATCCTCACAAGAATCCTTGCAAACTGCCTTCTGCCCCTCTCAGAAGACACCCTCCCAGAATCCCAGAACCGTAGACATGATCTTCACTGCATGACAGCTCCAAGAAAAATGCAGGGAACAAAATCAACCTCTGTACATGGGATTCATCAACCTTGCAAAGGCATTCAACACAGTGAATCGCAGCGCTCTCTGGACCATCCTCCAAAAAATTGTATGCCCTAACAAATTTGTGAACATCCTGCGGCTCCTCCATGATGACATGATGGCAATAGTCTTGGACAGCAATGGCTCCCAAAGTGACCCATTTAAGGTGGAATTGGGTGTCAAACAGGGATGTGTTATTGCCCCAACTCTATTCTCCATCTTCATCGCTATGATACTTCACCTTGTTGATGGGAAGCTTCCCACCGGAGTGGAAATCATCTATCGGACAGATGGCAAGCTATTCAACCTCAGCAGACTGAAAGCCAAAACCAAGGTCACAACAACATCTGTTATAGAACTCCAGTATACTGATGACAATGCGCATTCAGAAGAAGATCTACAAGCCACTCTAAACACCTTCGCAGAAGCATACACGAAGCTTGGGCTGTCACTGAACATCGAGAAAACCAAAGTGCTGTTTCAGCCATCCCCTCTCCAATGCCAGAGATACAGCTTAATGGTGTCACATTAGAAAATGTTGACCATTTCCGCTACCTTGGCAGCCACCTCTCCACCAAAGTCAACATTGACGCCGAAATACAACACGGCCTGAGCTCTGCAAGTGCAGCATTTTCCCGAATGAAGCAGAGAGTGTTTGAGGATTGGGACATCTGTAGGGAGACCAAGGTGCTTGTTTATAAAGCTATTGTCCTCCCAACCCTGCTATATGCCTGCGAAACGTGGACTGTCTACAGACGTCACATGCAGCTCCTGGAACGATTCCATCAGTGCTGCCTCTGGAAAATCCTGCAAATCTCCTGGGAAGACAAGCAGACAAAGTGTGCTAGAAGAAGCAAAGACCACCAGCATTGAAGCGATGGTCCTCCAACATCAACTCCGCTGGGCCAGCCACGTTGTCCGGATGCCTGACCACCGTCTCCCAAAGCAGTTGCTCTACTCTGAACTTAAGAACGGAAAACGGAACGTTGGTGGACAGGAAAAGAGATTTAAAGATGGGCTCAAAGCCAACCTTAAAAACTCTGGCATAGACACTGAGAACTGGGAAGCCCTGGCCCTTGAGCGCTCCAGCTGGAGGTCAGTTGTGACCAGCAGTGCTGCAGAATTTGAGGAGGCACAAGTGGAGGGTGAAAGAGAGAAACGTGCCAGGAGGAAGGCGTGTCAAGCCAACCCCAACCGGGACCGCCTTCCACCTGGAAACCAATGCCCTCACTGTGGAAGAAGATGCAGAGCAAGAATAGGGCTCCACAGCCACATCCGGACCCACAAGGAAACCCATAATGGAAGACCATCTTATCGTCCAACGAGGGATCGCCTAAGTAAGTAAGTAAGCAAGGAATTGAACCAAACTTGGCACACAGTTCTCCCATGACCAACAAAAAATACTGGAAGGATTTGGTGGGCAGTGTCCTTTGGTTTTGGAGTTGTAGTTCACCTACATCCAGAGATCACTGTGGACTCAAACAATGATGGATCTGGACCAAACTTGGCACGAATACTCAATATGCCCAAACGTAAACACTGGTTGAGTTTGGGTAAAATAGAATCCTGACATTTGGGAGATGTAGTTGCTGGGATTTATAGTTCACCTACAATCTCAGAGCATTCTGAACCCCACCAAGGATAGAATTGAGCCAAACCTCCCACACAGAACCCCCATGTGGGCCACAGCAATGCGTAGCAGGGGATGGCTAGTTATAAATAAAGTTATTATTATATTCTTATCTGGGAAATGATATATTCCTGTCATGACCTTATTTCCTGGTTTTGTGTGGAGACAGGAACTAGGCCATGCCTTAGAACTGTCATATGTATATTTGAAATCTGGGAGAGGGTTACCATGGAAATGGGAGCCATGCAGGGGAGGGGCCAGGGTGAGGCGTGAGGGAAATAAACTGTCAGTTTGAACTTTGTTGCATTCGTTATTGCATACTTTTGAATTAAAGCCTTCCAACCTTGTTTGTGAGGTAATTATTTCACCCGAAAGCTGCATATCTGGACAGTTCCTCACTTTTGGATCATATATTTGACACTGTTTATTTTTTTGTTTCTTTATTGATTTACTCTATTTATATGCTATTTTTCTCCCTGAGTGGCATCCAAAGTGTCTCTTAGAAACAATCAATTAAAACTTAATCACAATAAAACAATTTAGACCACATAAAACAGTATAGAAACTATTTAAAATATCAAGCACAAGTTTAGAAATATGACTGAGATAACCCAATAAAAAGTGTCCCTGAAATTTTAAAACTGGAATAAAATAAATGAAGAAACTTCTGGCTATATTGTTTGAATCCTCACTTATCCATGGATTGCCATGGATTGGAAATGACTTGAAGGCAAAAACAACAACATCCTTCCATTGCTGAGCACATTGTTAGGGATGGCACTGCCTATTTTAGTTCTTTCTGGTCTTACTATGTCTATGATATCAGCTTTGAAAAACAAATTTTACATTTGAGTTCAAAGTGTAGTAGACCTTATTCAAGTTTGAGTGTGGTAGACCTTATTCCTTTGAATGACAATGTGGGATGGATGGTTGGCTAAAAGTGAAGATTGTATTTCAAGATGGAATTATTTGTGGCGTTTGTATTAGTGTTGTTGCCTGAGTAGCTGCACACAATAAAATCCTGCGGAAACTTCCTACTAGCACATGGGGTCCAGACCAAAAATTAATAAGAACATCAGCCCTGCCCTTGCCTTACTCAACTGCTAAGTATGCCTACTCTGTCTGGCATAAATCTGCCCACGCAAAGCAGGTGAATATAGCACAGAACGAGACATGTAGAATAACCACAGGATGTCTTAAACTTACATCTATTGATAGAATTTACAAGCTAGCTAGCATTGCCCCCACCCTTTGGATGGGTGATGGGAAGTTGCTGCCAATTTTGAGAGAAATAAGGTTGAACACCATGAAAGCCACTCATTATATGGATATCAGCCTCCTCCCAGTAGACTTAAATCAAGGAAACATTTCATGAGAAGCACCTCTCTTCTAAATGTTCCTCCAGCAATAGCAAGAATATCCATCTGGGCAGCAAAATCAGGCAATTCCAACTGGATGCCCCTCAATGAGGATCTACCTCCAGGGGCAAACCAAGAATTGGCATTTTGGAAGTCCCTGAACAGACTTAAAAGTGGAGCTGGCCGATTAAAAGGCAACCTTACAAAATGGCACTACCTAGAAGAATCCTTCATCATGTGAGACTGTGGAGAAGAACAAACAACTCGGCATCTGTATGCTTGCCCACAATGCCCTGCTTCATGCACAGAGGAAAAACTGTTTAAAATTACAGACAATGCGGCCGCTGTCGCCCATTTTTGGTCTAAAACTATTTAGCTGCTTCTGTTCCCTTTATTTTATCAGTTTTAAACTTAATTATTTATGCATTGCTTTTGACACAAAATAAAAATTTATGACCTCTTCAACACAGCCCCAACAACAACAAAAAACTTGGAGACTTCTGGAAAAACTCAAATTGCTCCATTATCACCATCACTGTATTTTTTTAGTATTCCCATTTTGGTAAATCTTATTTAAAAGTGCCATTTCTGCCAATACAGATTATCACCCCAAACTTTTTGAATATGTCATAAACATGTTTTTTTTCTGCACAATCTTTTAAATTCTCTTCTCTGTAATTATCAAATCAACCATGATTATATCTTCTCCTTCAAGCTCCCAAGGAACTCCAGCGAATACTAACAAAGTTATGCACCTAGACTGGAAAATACTATTA
The DNA here is from genome assembly GCF_037176765.1 of Anolis sagrei. Taxonomy (NCBI): domain Eukaryota; kingdom Metazoa; phylum Chordata; class Lepidosauria; order Squamata; family Anolidae; genus Anolis; species Anolis sagrei. The sequence continues at coordinate 12,564,850 of NC_090026.1, read as the reverse complement.
ATATGCCCCGTGCCATTTGAAAGAGGAACTAGAGACAGAAAGGGCATATCAGTGGAATGAGTTCGAAGTGTAGTAGACCTTATTCAAGTTTGAGTGTGGTAGACCTTATTCCTTTGAATGACAATGTGGGATGGATGGTTGGCTAAAAGTGAAGATTGTCTTTCAAGATGGAATTATTTGTGGCGTTCGTATTAGTGTTGTTGCCTGAGATTGCATGTAAGGCACCCATTAGAAAATGTCCCATCATGGAGCCTCTTCCTATTCTTCACACATATTATCAGGCAGGCGACCTGGTTGTTGCAGGCATTATTTCTCAGATTTATATATTTTCCAGGAAAATGAACTTCGAAAAATGTCCGTCCCAGGAGCTGTTTGACGATTATATGTAAGGTTGTTTTTGTTAGTATGTTATATGTCAGGTTGTTTTTGTTGATGCTGTTACTACGATTACCATACCATGCATGGACCTCGTGGAGCTCTTTCTTTCCATCAGTTTTAATCATTTGGATAATGGTTTTAATCATTTGGTTTTAATCATTTGGATAACATTGGGAATGTCATCTGTTTCTTTTTCTTAGCTTTCCTTTGGTAAATTAATATAGAATAATTAACATTACAGTTTCCCTCAGAATGTGTCATTGCTGTCTGTCTGTCTCCTACCCTATCAATTATCTGTCTATCTATCTATCTATCTATCTATCTATCTATCTATCTATCTATCTATCTATCATCTCTATCATCTGGCCATCTATCCAACCATCTATCCTGTCTTTCCCCCCAGTACTGGTGTTATTGTTGACAATTCAAACAGTCATGCTATTGATAGAAGTTCCATTTATTAGAACTTGCTCCTCAATATCCAGGATCTGAGAGTCAAACAGGCTCTTTTGCTAGTCCCAACTACAGTATATCAACTGGTTAAATAGGATGTATATAATTGACTTAGATTTGAGTCATAATTTATTACCATAGGCTCCTAGAATCAGAGGTGACTTTAGAGAGCATTGAACTGAGCCATTTGTTCAATGCATACATAACGAATGCCATGATTATAATGTGTATTTTGCCATTTGGGTGGTCGGGGATTTTGTTTAGTAATTTAGCCTGCACTTCTATTTGCAGATCACTCACACAGAACTATCAACACATTCTGGCCTTAGTATTCGCTATCAATGAAATCAACAAACATTCCCAGATCTTACCTAACATCACCATGGGATTCAACATTTATAATAGTTATTTCAGTGCAAGCTGGACCTACCTTGCTTCAATGGAACTTCTATCTCCGGGAAGCAAGTTCACCCCCAACTACAAGTGTGGATTCCAGTACAATCCAGCAGCAGTCATTGGGGGACCAAATTCTAACATCTGCCACTTTATGACAACCATTCTTTACAACTACAAAATCCCACAGGTGAGACTGATACATAAAGCATTTGAGTTGAAAAAAAAATAAATTTATGGGATTTTGCTATTGTTTTGGATTTACAGATGCATTACTTATTTTGTATCAAAAACATTGCATAAATTAGTATAAAACTGATAAAATAGAAGGAGAACAAGTGGCTAAATATATTTTGGCCAAAAACAGGCAACAGCGACTGCATTGTCTGTAGCCTCAAACAATTTTTCCTCTGTATATGAGGCAGGACATTGTGGACAAGCATACAGATGCAGAGTTGTCTGTTGTGTTCCACAGTTGCACAAGGTGGAGGATTTTTTTAGGTCATATAATTTTGCCAGATTGTCTTTTGATCCGCCCACTCCGCTTCTGAGTCTGTTCAGGGACTTCCAAGTTGCCCATTCCTGGTGTTCATACATGTCATACTTAATGCTCAAATTCTGAATAATTCTTTATTATTGTTCATTTGGATTCAAAGGAGTTGTTGAGTATTTTTTTTAAAAAAAAGTCAGACCTCTATATTTGTGGATTTAACTTTCATGGATTTGATTCACTGATTTTTAAATAGAGGCTGGATGAGGTGCTTTGATTGTGCTTTTCCTGTGTGGCTGGGGGTTGGACTAGGTGGCCCATGCAGTCTCTTCCAACTCTATGCTTCTATGATTCTATGACTAATATAGTCCCTCTATGGAATCTCAAGGTTCTCCAATATGACCTTTATAGCTAACTTCTGTCAGCAGTGGACTATAGGGTTGTGCTGGAGGACCTAAAGATTCCCAAAAACATATTTTCTCAGTTTTTTAAAATCATGTTTTCTCCCCATTTTGGTGAGGGTTCTGTGCTCTTAACTCCTGCAAAAGTGGAAGGCCTCCTATACAACATTACTTTGTCTGTTCATTCCCCTGTTGTGCTCTTATTTATTTTTAAATCAAAATGTCATATAAGAAAGTGATGGAAATGTATTTCTAAGACTGAAAAGAAACTCACCTCAAAGTATGAAAGATAATCCTGGGTGTCACATGTTACCACACTGTTTGCTCTTCTGCACGTCGATATGTGAGGATAGATAATTATTGCTGGGTCTACTACTATTTTTTTATAATCACCACCATCATTATTTTATTGCTTCATAAATCGCTTCTGCAATTTATGGCATCCTAAAGCCTACCATTTGTTCTAACAAGAGTTGATCCAATGCATCAATTGGATTTACCTGTATATTGAGGCATCATCCATTGGGTCTACTCATTGGTCAACAGTTGGTTCAATGGGTTGCTTTGAACTAACATGATTAAGATCTTCGTCTGTGGCTTTATCATTACATTAAATGAAATTAGGCAAAACAATAAAAAATCACTTTATCACGAATAATAATTAAAGCCACAGAGTGAAATCAGCATTGAATGTCTCCCAATAAGATAAAAGAAGCATTGGAATTTCTACTTTTGTAAATGGCTTTTTGTTGAGCTTTAGCACAGCTGGTAAATCACCAGCAGCAATAAGATCTTACCAACCGAAAAGTTGTCAGTTCGAAGCCTGGGCTGGGGTGAGTACCCGACTGTCAGCCCAATTTACTGTTCACCTAAGCAGTTTAAAAACAGCTTGAGAGCTGTAAGTAGAGAAATTAGATACCACTTAAGCGGGAGAGGTATTTTACAGCACCATAAAAGGAAATACCAGAAATGCCAGTGACCAAAAGGAAGGAAAAAGTCTGTGATGGCTCTTCGTCATAGAGGAAGGAGCAACAGCATCCCCCTGTGGCCAAAATTGAGCACAAGCTCCAGAGCGCCAAAGTTGGATGCTGACACAACATACCTTTGTCTTTCTGTTTGTCCTGTCAATTTCAACTGCACTGAATGTTTGCCATATATGTGTTTTGTGATCTGCTCTGAGTTCCCTTGGGGAGATAGGGCAGAATATAAATAAAGTATATTATTATTTTACTGGCACAAAAATACAGTATGTCATATAGCAAACGAGATCTATATGCTGGATTCCATATCACAAAATCACAAGTCGAACACTTCCCAAGCGTCTAGGACTGTGTGATGTATTTTCGAATGATGCATGTAAATCCAAGTAAGGTGGCCTTTTGCAGATGACAGATCGTGATTTTGTCGATATTTATTGTTTCCAAATGCTGGCTGAGATCTTTTGGCACGGCACCCAGTGTGCCAGTGACCACTGGGGCCACCTGTACTGATTTATGCCAGAGCCTTTGCAGTTCGATTTTGAGGTCCTGATAACGGCTGAGTTTTTCCTGTTGTTTTTCCTCAGTGCAACTATCACCTGGTATGGCGACATCAATAATTCAAACATTTTTCTTTTCCACAATTGTGATGTCTGACGTATTGTGTTCCAAAACTTTGTCAGTCTGAATTTGAAAATCCCACTGTATTTTTGCGTGTATATTATTATTATTATTATTATTATTATTATTATTATCTTCACTTAAAATATCTCTTATAAATTTTAGCTCACATATGGCTCTGCACCAGTAATGAATACCAAAACACAAGGAGAATTTTTCTACAAGATGTTCCCAGGAGGGTCCCATCAGTACTGGGGAATTCAGCAGTTACTGCTTCATTTTAGGTGGACTTGGATTGGTGTGACTTATCTGAACGATGATAATGGGGAGAGGTTTGTGCACAAGGTGCTTCCCATGTTTGCAAAAAGTGGCATCTGCTTTGAATTCATACAGAAACTTCCAGAGTTGACATTTTCCAATGATGCTGACATGATTGTAAGTGAAGGAATAGAAACATGCCAGGTTATCATGGGAAGCAGTGCCACCGTGCTGCTTGTACATGGTGAAATTCAGACAACGGTTGTCTGGAGAATGTTACTCCACTTCTCAGAGTTTGATGGGATACTGAAAAAGACAAAGGTGTGGATTATGACGGCCCAGATGGATTTCGCATCACTCCCTTTTCAGAGGAGTTGGGATCTAGATTTCATCCATGGGACTTTATCCTTTGCCACGCATTCAGAGGAGGTGTTAGGCTTTCAGAAGTTTCTTCACTCCAAAAGCCCTGTGCCAGAAAGAGGAGATGGATTTATTAGGACCTTCTGGGAACACGCATTTCATTGTTTCTTTCCCAGCTCCAACCTAGATAAGACTGATGAATTCTGTACAGGGGAAGAGAAACTGGAGTCTCTTCCTGGAATTATTTTCGAAATGGAAATGACTAGCCATAGCTACAGTATCTACAATGCGGTCTATGCTGTAGCCCATGCTTTACATGCCATGTATTTCTCCAGCATTCAACACAGGACACCAATGGACAGAAGGAGATGGATGCTTGTGAATCAAAAGCCATGGCAGGTAATTTCTGAGCAGCTAAATCATCATCATCATCACCACCACCACCACCATTTAATTACTTATTAATCCCCCTCAATCCAGGATGCTCTAGGTGATTTACAAACTAAATTGTAAAGGATAAAAATACATACATACAGATATTGATAAAATTAACATAGATCAAAAGCTCTAGTAAAAAGCCAGGTCTTAAATGCTAGAGTAAAAGGCCTTAAATCACGCATGGCTCTCATATAGGGTGGCAAGGAATTCCATAAGGCAGGGGCAGAAATAGAAAAAGCCCTGCATCTATCTGGTACTTTCCAAGTGCACTTCTCTAGGATCTGGTATATTGAGTAAGTTGCATTGGGATGGTTGTTGCGACCTCCGATGATGGGAGAAGGAGAGATGGTCCCTAAGGTACGATGGACCCTGGCCGTAAAGAATTTTAAAGGTCAGAACTAGCATCTTATATAGACCACGGTAATCAGTTGGAAGCCAATGCAAGTGCCGCAGCACTGGAGTTATATGGCATTTTATGGGCATTCTTGTGAGTAGCCTGGCTGCCGCGTTCTGAACAATACAGAGCTTTTGGGTCATAAACATCGGAAGGCCAACATACAGGGCGTTGCAATAGTCCAGCCTAGACGTGACTGTGGCATGGATGACTGTTGCCAGAGCCTCATCAGATAGGTAGGGTGCCAATTGCCTCGCTTGTCGTAGATGGAAAAAGGCTTGTTTGCTGGCAGCAGCGACCTGAGCTTCCATTGTCAGCTGTGAATCCAAAACGACACCCAAGCTCTTAACGGTAGGCGAAGGAGATAGGGCAGCACCATCGAAAGTGGGTAGCAAATGCTAGAAATGCTAGAAAGATAACTCAACATCACTCTAAATAACGAAGCACTAATTTATTTGTAACTCTAAATTAAGAAGAGCCATTGAGGTCAGAAATGTGGCATGTCAGGTCAACAACAGCATCGTCTCTACAGCCAACTTATTGGCCCCACTACTCAGAAAATAATAGACAAATGCTTTTTATTATGTTCTACTATATATGATTTAGCATTACCCAGCTTCCAATTTGTATATCCATCTGTGTTGGTTTCTACAGTTGGACTTTATGCAGGTTAGGTAAAGGTTAGATAAAGGTAAAGGTTTCCCCTTGACATTACTGCACAAAATGCTTGTCTCTTGTTGTGTGCCTTCAAGTTGCGTGTTGACATATGGTGACCCTGTGAATTTCATAGGGTTTCCTTTGGTGTTTTTACCAGTTCCTTCATCTGGCAGTTTCCCATCTATGTACTAACCAAGTACTAACCAGAAATGACCCTGCTTAACCTCCAGGAGCAGATGGATCAGGGACATTTAGGATAATTTAATGACAAAAAAATTTGGGGGGAAAATTATACTTATTGGTATTGTAATGATGTTTCAAGATCTGCCTTCAGGTCAGTGTCACAGTTCAATATCACATAAAATAAATGCCTCTAACTCAGCAAAGCAAGTGAGCACATGCAGTTATGAGCCATGGTGGGATTCATATGATCTTACAGTTGTTTTTTGACCGAAACTTTGACTGAGATTGCCATTTATATATTATGTTTTATTTTTGCTTTGGTTTTTGTACTGTATTTTATTTTCTATAAGCTGCCCGAGCCCTGTCTGGGGAGTGGGCAGGATATAAATAAAGTTTATTATTATTATTGTTGTTGTTGTTATTATTATTATTATTATTAGCAATCCTTGCCAGCATAACTAATACTGAGGAGTTTTAAGAATCGTAGTTCTACAATAACTGCAAAGCTTCATGATTCCCACTACATTGTAAATAAAGTAGTAGCCAGGCATGGACAAAATTTGGGAGTTGAAGTTTTGGACTTCAACTCCCACAATTCCTAACAGCCAGTAGGCTCTGTTGTTGAGGCATTCATGGCCAGAATCACTGGGTTGTTGTGAGTTTTCCGGGCTGTATGGACATCTTCTAGAAGCATTCTCTCCTGACGTTTTCCCCACATATATGGCAGGCATCCTCAGAGGTTGTGTGGTCTGTTGGAAACTAGGCAAGTGAGGTTTATCTGTGGAATTGTGGGAGTTGGAGTCCTAAATACCAGTAGGCTGTCAGGAATTATGGGAATTGGAGTCCTTAACATCTGGAGAGCCAAAGTTTGCCCATACCTTGTATAGCCTTATCACCATTGCCAATCTCTGCTCCTCCTCCCTGGTCGGGAAGGTATCTTTCTCTGATGAGAAGCCAACTGGCAGTGAATATGGCAATAGGGAGTGATGGCCCAGCACGTAGAACTGTTGTTCGGCTAGCTGGACCAAAGTATGTGGCCACCACTGGGCCACTCTAGGATATTATTTTCTGTTGATTAAGCAGCCAATGTAGTAAACTCTGGGATTGATCCAAAGACTGAAGAGGCTTTATAAATAAAACTGGATGATAGCCTATAAGGGTGAAATCTCCCATGGTTGCACTAGTTACTTAGGCCTCTTGACAGACATCACCACCAATGAATATTCACAATATTTTTTTTTGCATATCCTTATGCATTTTCTTTCAGCTTCACCCATATCTGAGGACTGTCTCTTTTAACAACAGTGCTGGGGAGCAGATTTCCTTTGACCGAAATAGAGAATTAGTTGCTGGATTTGAAATTATTAATTGGGTTACATTCCCAAACAAATCCTTCCTTAGAGTCAAAGTTGGACAAACAGATCCTCTTGCTCCTCCAAACAAAGCGCTTACTGTTTATGAGGATGTCATAGTGTGGCCCAGGCAACTTAACCAGGTAAATGTACATGCACTATTTAATGCATATTACTTTGGTGTTCATTAAATAGTCTAGGATCTCATCAGACGAGGAGCGGGGGCATGTTGAATTTCGTACTTCTTTCAGTGGGACCCAATACTGTCTTAACCACTAATGAACAGAAGGGTCATGGAGGGGTACTTCATGAAACTGAGTGTAACAGAGAAATCCACCACTTTCTATTCCACAGACAGATACCTGTTTCTATGTACATGCAATGGAGTGGAATCAATTTGTGCCCAGCTTTGAAATCCTTCCATTTGTACACACTGCAGAGATGAAGTCCCATGCTGGGGAGATGGAAACCCACAAGCAATCACCAGAAACAGTCCTTCATTTTTGATGGGCTTTGTAGGTGTCCATCTTTGAACCGTCTTTGAAGTGTGTAGAGAATAACACAGGAGAGGAAAAACTTCTGATAAAGACCCAAATCTGGCCTGCCAGTGATGTCCAATTACCAAACATTGGGAATACTTAACTGTCAGGAGAATATGTATCTAAAATTACAACAGCACAAAAACAGAAAGGAAACAAACAAGGAAATCTAATCATCTCTCAACAAAAGTTTGCTCTAGGCACTGTCAGGCCATTGTATGCTAATCAAGGTGGTCAGTTGAAACATTCACACCTAGCTTCAGCAGACAAGAGTCTTTTGTCCCACCCTGGTCATTCCACAGATATATAAACCCTTTTTCCTAGTTCCAACAGACCTCACTACCTCTGAGGATGCTTGCCATAGATGCAGGCGAAAGAGAGAATGCCATATAGCCCGAAAAAACCTACAGCAACCCACTGTCAGGAGAATAGATTGTGCTTCTTCGGCATAGCAGGGAGCTGGACTGGATTACCCTTGTGGTCTCTTCAAAGTCTATGGTAGATTCCATGAGTGCTTTCAACTCATTTTATAAAATCTTCCTAATCTGATATTAGCTAACAGTATTTATATTCCAGCCTTCTCACCCCGCAGGGGACTCAGTGAGGATTGCAACACACATATACATGACAAATATTCAAGGCCATTTAGAAATACAACATATATAGACAGACACAGAGACATTTAACATTCCAGCTTTTCCAGCTTTGTGAGGGCATGCTCGATTTCAGCCACAAGGGGAGCTGCTGCTTCACCATCCACTTGTGACACCAAGTCCTTTGATGGAGTACTTCTTCATTCTTCTGCACACTGCTGGAAAGTTTTATGGTGTCGTAAATTAGTTAAATTAGTCTCCCCACATAAAGTGGTACCTAAATTTCCTACTTGTCAGATGCAACTGTCTTTCAATCTGCATAGGCCGACAGAAAGCTAGACTATTAATGGTCGGGAGCTTACTCCGACCTGGGCTGGCTTCAAACTCATGACCTCTCAGTCAGTAGTGATTTAATGCAGCTGGCTATTAACTAGCTGCACCACAGCTAGAAATATATGTGTTGCTAGCTCATCAGAAGAAAGAACAACAAAGAACTAATGTATGTACTTAGTTGTGTTATGAGTTTTCGAAATACTGTCTATAACAATTTGGGATCTTTCCCAAAATCCAGTGATCAGTCATTAGATTAGCCAATGCTGGGTCTCAAATTAGACTGGGATATACTGGTGGCATGCCAGATTAAGGCTCATGTGGTTTGTGGTCCATAAGATCTTTCAGCTTCTTTGCCAAAGAATGTTAGGGCCTTGTCTGGGAATTGCTCCCAGGATTCTATAGCATTAAGACATTGCAGTTCAAGGGGTGACAAACTGCATCAATTCTACAGTACAGATGCACTCCTGGTTTCCAGAGTCCTAGTCCAACATCATGATGACATGCATTTTGACCTAAATATTTTATACTTCGGTATGAAGTACTTATGTCAAAATGCAAAACAATGTGTTTTAATGCACAAAAGAGCATACAACCCCCCTGTTGTGCCAACTCCACTGGCTACCGATTTGCTACCGGGCTCAATTCAAAGTGCTGCCGTTGGCCTTTAAAGCCCTAAAAGGTTCCAGCCCAAGCTACCTATCCGACCGCATCTCTGCCTATGAACCCACCAGGACTTTGAGATCTTCCGGGGAGGCCCTGCTCTCGATCCCGCCTGCTTCTCAAGCACAGCTGGCGGGGACGAGAGATAGGGCCTTCTCGGTGGTGGCTCCTCGGCTGTGGAACGCCCTTCCTACGGACATTAGACTAGCACCATCGCTAATGGTATTCCACAGGAAAGTGAAGACCTGGCTGTTTGAGCAGGCATTCAAATAATTAGTGCAATGATTGGTTAATGAACATTGGAACGGAACAATGGTTGACGAATCTGGATCATGTTTTTGATGATGAGATGATAGTGAATACTGAATGGTTATTGTAATAATTGTTTATTAATTATGTAATATGTTATGTTGTTAACTGTTTTTACACTGTAGCATTGAATTTTTGCTGTTCTTATTTGTTGTGAACCGCTGTGAGTCGCCTTCGGGCTGAGAACAGCGGTATATAAGTAAAGTAAAGTAAAGTAAATAAATAAATACTTATTGTATTATCTTTTTTGGCTGCTTTGATTTGATGGACAGGCACGGCCCATTTCCATGTGTAATGACAACTGTAACCCAGGTTATAGAAAGACCAAGAAGGAAGGCAAGCCATTTTGCTGCTATGATTGCCTTCCATGCCCAGCAGGGAAGATTTCAGATAAAACTGGTAAGAAATGTCATTACTTTGACCTTAACTAATCTTCTTTGCAGACGTATTATTTCCTGAACATAAAATGTTACCCCCTGTTCAAAAATGCAAAAAGGTGAAAATGTTGCCTTGAAAAACTGCTAAATTGTTGAAGATTCCCATTAGTCCAAAATCTTCTTTGTCAATGTTTGCTAGTATCAACCATTTTAGCATTTTATATATTTTATTTCAACACTTCCACTTATTATTTAAATTCCTAGCATTCAGTCATTATTCTACAGAATTATGACCATATGAAGATTTACATTTCACTAGGTTTGAATGCGTTTCCTATGCTTGGAAGTGAGTTTATTCTAACTTTCTGCCCTCTGCCCTTATATTTCTACTTTGTTCTCATTGTAGAACAGTAGTTCCCAATCTTTTTTTGACCAGGGATCACTTGAACAGGGATCTCTTTGAACAGGAACCCTCCAAAAGGGTTACAAATCAGTTTTAGGTCAACTTTAGATTCAGTTTGGTTGTTTGGGGTGCTGATTCAGAAAACTGCATTGGATAGACCCAATTATTATTATTATTATTTTATTATTATTATTATTATTATTATTATTATTATTTCCAAATTCAGACAGACAGAGTTTGGAGCACAATACTCCTGACCTCACAATTGTGTTAAAAAACAAAGTATGGATCGTGGATGTTGCAATGCCAGGCGACAGCAGGTTTGAAGAGAAACAACCGGAAAAGCTGACACAATACGAGGATTTAGAGATCGAACTGCAAAGACTCTAGCAGAAGCCAGTAAAGGTGGTCTTAGTGGTGATTGGTACACTGGGTGCAGTGCCTAAAGACCTTGGCCTGCACTTAAACACAATTCGCACTGACAAAATGACTGTCTGCCAGTTGCAGAAGGCTACCTTACTGGGATCTGCATGCATTATTCACCGATACATCACAAAGTCCTCAACACTAGGGAAGAGTCCGATGTGTGATCCAATACAACAGCCAGCAGAGTGATCTTGTTTACTGTGGACTCATCTTGTTGTGTTTCAAATAACAACAGCAACAACAACAACTTGATTTGTATTCCGCCCTATCTCCCTGAGGGGACTCAGGGTGGATTCCAGCATAACAATGGCAAACTTTCAATGCCTAAATAAAACACACAATGCTAACATAAAATCCCAGAAAACCCCCACATATAAAGTAACATTAAAACCTAACATCAAATTAAGACCTAACATCAGTAAATTAAACCTGCCATCAATAAATTAAACAATACACAATCAGACAAAATTCTATAACAACATAAATCTAAATCTAAACAAAACATCCACATTAGTGTACAACAGCCGGCAAAGGTTCACAAAATGGTGTGGGTTGGTTATGTCGTCAAATGAGGTCATTTGGTTGGCATGGACCAGGAAAGCCCAAATGCAAACAATTCAGCTCTAATTTCTGATACAGAATTTATACCATCCAGTAGTGGCCATCTGCTCACCCACAGAAAACTATATTTAATAAGCCTCAGCACTATAAGAAGGTTTTGCAAGATCACTCACTCTCATTGCATCTGTGTTGTAACAGTGAGGTGGCAGATGATATTTTAGTTCTTGTGGACCACTGGTGGTCCACAGACCACAGGTTGGGAACCACTGTTGTAGAAGAACAATGCTGTAATATTCAATTTGCAGTGAAGTGAACATTGGTCTGCTATGTATTAAAAAGCAATTTCTGTTTCAGATATGAACGATTGTTTTTACTGCTTGGAAGATCAATATCCAAACCGTGACCAGGATTTGTGCATTCAAAAAAATATCATTTTCTTGTCTTACGAAGAGCCCTTGGGGATCTGTTTGGCCCTTCTTGCTCTTTTCCTCTCTTTCATGACAGTTTTCATGCTCGGGATCTTCATTAAGCACCAGGACACTCCCATAGTCAAAGCCAACAATCGGACCTTGACCTACATTCTCCTCATTTCTTTGCTGCTCTCTTTTCTTTGTGTTTTCTTATTCCTTGGTCAACCTGAGAGAATAATATGTCTCCTCCGACAAACCGCCTTTGGGGTCATCTTTTCCCTGGCTCTCTCTTCTGTTTTGGCCAAAACAATTTTAGTGATTTTAGCTTTTATGTCCACCATGCCAAGGTCTTGGATGAGGAAGTGGATGGGAAAACACCTGGCCATCTCCATTGTTCTTTGCTGCTCCCTTATTCAAGCCACTATTTGTATTGTTTGGTTGGCAACTTTCCCCCCATTTCCTGATTTTGACATGCAGTCAATGGCTGAAGAAATTGTACTTGAATGTAATGAAGGCTCACCAGTTATGTTTTACTCTGTCCTGGGCTTTTTGGGATTCCTGGCCACTGTCAGCTTCATTGTAGCCTTCCTTGCCAGAAAGTTACCTGAAAACTTCAACGAAGCCAAGTTCATTACCTTCAGCATGTTAATTTTCTGCACTGTTTGGCTGTCATTTGTTCCAACTTATTTGAGTACCAAGGGGAAATATACGGTGGCCGTAGAGATCTTTTCTATTTTAGGGTCTGGGATGGGATTACTTGGCTGCATCTTTTTGCCCAAGTGCTATGTCATTTTACTGAAGCCAGAGCTAAACCATAAGAAACATTTAATAAGAAATGAGAATCTTAAAGGTTTATGCCTTTGGGTCCATGTAAATAAGTAATAGCTTTTCAATTTGTGGTTTTTGATAGACCACTGTGCTGGTACGGCTGTACCAGGAGCTTCAGCTTCATTTTCTTTCTATTGAGTGTTTGCATATATTCCAAGGTTCCATGCATTTGCAATAAGGTGACTCCCCTTGGTTTGCAATTATAGGGCTAATGACCTGTCTATCATTGTTAAGTTTTGGTTCCGCCCCTTTTTCCAGGGCTCTGGGAGGGAAAGGGAACCATTTTAGTCAGTCTTATAGTGGAAAGCTTAGCTACAGGATGTGGATCAGCTCCATCTGTAGACAAGCTTCGTTTCTCACAGCATCCGGGGGAAACACAGCATCCGGGGAAAACAGCCCTAAAGCATCCGGGGAAAACAGCTCCACATCTTTCGTGGAAAAGACCCAAAAGAACTACAGCTGGAGAATCTACAGAGCCTTGACTGGTAGGTCAACTTGGGTAACCAGAAGCAATTGGAGCCGGGGGGTAGAGCCCACACCAGCAAGCATAGAAAGCAGATTGCCAGAGAGGGGTTAAAAAGGGTTTTCCTCATAAAGGATAGAAATATTTCTTCAAGCAAGGTGCCTGTCCATTGTAGACAAGTTAAGAAGCATTTGTTTGATTGTTTGATAAAGATCTAAGAAGCATTTGTTTGACCTGTTGAAGATCTGAAGATCTAAGCAATAATAAAGGACTTTGTTAAACTTTTCAAGCATCTAGAGACTTTTGTATAGGAAAATCCTTAGGCCTCTCACTCGAGGCACCCCGGCTTCCCGCTGGGCACAAAGAGCAAGTCCTATTCAAAAGCCAATTGCTATAGGCCCAGCGCGTGACAGCACAACCACAGAAATATTTCTTGTTTCTCATATGAGTGCACGTGTAGTTTATACAAATAACAGAACCCAGAAATGATCTAAACCCAAAGATCAAATGTATACTCATTTCACTGACACCTTAAAACTCATGTAAAATACTGTATATATCTGTCACTCATATTTCACTTCTATACTTGGGAGGTATTTCTTTACCATGCTGTGATCCTAGTTTGATATTTATGTGAATATGAATAATCAATATGTTACTTAAATTTGAAATAGGTATGCTATTTATTTCTTTTTATTTATTATACTGTGTATACCTCACATTATATCACAAAGATCCATTCACTTTACACATTTATAATGCACTCATTCCACTGTAACTATGTCAAGTGATTTCAACTGTACAAAAACTGCAAGTTTGGGACCTGGTGTGTCAAGCGCCAAAAGGAAAGAATAAGACACATATAGGATGAGTGCAAAGAACAGAGGCATTCATTCACCGTGGCCTAAGTGTATGTTAGCAGAATCTGAGCTCCAAAAACAGATGCTTTGAGTCCCCTTTGGGGAGATAAAACAGGGTATAAATAAATATAATAACAATAATAATTCATTGGAACTTGTGCCACAAATACCATCTGCCTATGACAAAGAATGGGTGGGATCACAAGCCTGAAAAGGTTACAGAGAATGAACACGTCAAGCTACTCTGGGACTTCTGAATTCAGGCAGACAGAGTTTTGGAGTACAAGACTCCTGACCTCACAATTGTGTTAAAAAACAAAATATGGATCATTAATGTTGCAATCCCATGTGACAGCAGGTTTGAAGAGGAACAACGGGAAAAGCTGACACAATATGAGGATTTAAAGATCGAACTGCAATGACTCTGGCACAAGCCAATAAAGGTGGTCCCAGTGGTGATTGGCACACTGGGTGCAGTGCCTAAAGACCTTGGCATGCACTTAAACACAATCGGTGGTGAAAAAATTACCATCTGCCAACTGCAGAAGGCCACCTTATTGGGATCTGCATGCATTATTTGCCGATACATCACATAGTCCTAGACACTTGGGAAGTGTCCAACATGTGATCCAATACAACAGTAGAGAATTCCCTTTTTTTCAACACTCTGGCTTTTGGAACTGATTCCCACTGTGTCTTTGCCAGCTGGTAAATAAAACTAGTTTTTTTCAAGGAACTCCTTGGCTTTCTCTCATCATCCGACATCAATGTGATACGATGGCTTTGTTTCTGCCTGTCTGGAATGGGACAATGGGTCTCAGCTGGACATAAAATGGTTGTCAGGGGTGTTGGCATAGCATCAATGGGGATCCCAGAGAGTGGGTCTGATTTGGTGATCGGGATGAGGAAAAATTCCCAGCAATAAAATCAGATAAAATCTTGAAAGGCCTCGAGGTTCTTCTTAAACCTATGATATCATAAAATCATAGAATCATAGAGTTGGAAGAGACCTGGTGGGACATTCAGTCCAACCCCCAGCCAAGAAGCAGGTAAATCATATTCAAAGCACCCCCGACAGATGGCCATCCTGCCTCTGCTTAAAAGCCTCCAAAGAAGGATCCTCCACCACACTCCAGGACAGAGAATTCCAGCTCTCAAGGTCAGGAAGATTTTCCTAATGTTCGGGTGGAATCTCCTTTCCTGTAATTTGGAGCCATTTTTCTGTGTCCTAGTCTTCAGGGCAGCAGGAAACAAGCTTGCTCCTCCCTCCCTATGACTTCCCCTCACATATTTATACATGGCCCTCATCATGTCTCCCCTCAGCCTTCTCTTCTGCAGGCTAAACATGCCCAGCTATTTAAGCTGCTCCTCATAGGGCTTGTTCTCCAGTGCCTTGATCATTTGAGTTGCCCTCCTCTGGACACATTCCACCTTGTCAACATCTCCCTTAAATTGCGGCGCCCAGAATGAGACACAGTGTGATTCCAGGTGTGGTCTGACCAAGGCATAATAGAGGGGAAGCCTGACTTCCCTGGCTCTAGACACTAAACTCCTATTTATGCAAGCCAAAATTCCATTGATTATTTTTGCCGTCGCACGACATTGTTGGCTCATGTTTAACTTGTTGTCCACGAGGATTCCATGATCTTTTTCACATGTGCTGCTGTTGAACCAGGCATCCCCCATGTAAGCAGCATTCAAATTGGCAATCGATTCCATCTGCCTTGGATGATACAGTTAGAAGGGGAGGGGGGGGGGGGAATGAAAGCTGCTTACACCATAACTTACTTTTTTCTTCAAAGATTTATATCAGGAATACATTTGCAAAAATCTTATTAACATGTTTTCTTCTCTTACAAACTCTATAATCCAAAGTAGGCAATTTTCTCTTCTGCATTTATCCAAATCAGTATAACTTGTGCTTCTTTTTTCATGTCCCTAAAGAGTTACAGTAGTCAAAAGGGAAGCTGTGAAGAAAGACCTATTATTAGTACTTCTTGTGTCTTTCATAACATGGGCAATAACTACACACAGTTGAGTTACTGCTTCTTTACAGCTCACCATTCTGGCTTTGAATCTGCAGAGGAAGGGACCAGATCAATCAGGTTTCGCTAGTCAGAAGATCTAGCATGGCAATGTGGAAAGAGTTGGCTAAGACAAATTTAAGACTGTTTTGGAAAGTGATGGCATTTGTCGTGGTAATATTACTGCTTCAAGTGGTAAGCAAGAATCCTAGTGTTCAGTGTTCCTTCAGAGAACCTGTCCGAACAGAATATCAATATTATCAACCCGGAGAGATCATCATTGGAGGAATCGTGTCTCAGATCTACATATTTTCAAAGAAAATAACATTTGAAAGACCTCCATCTCAAGAACTTTCTGAAGTTCCTCTGTAAGTAGCTCAGTATTTCATTACATAATGAATCTGAAATGCATCCATTTTTCAATTTGCTTGTTAAGGCATGATAGTGTCAATTAAAACAAAGCCAAACTGAAATAATGTATAAGTTAGACACAATTTGGCTCAAATTCCATTGAATCAATGACAAGCAATATAAGAATTGATATTTCGGTAAATTTGACCCTCTCCCTTGACCATTTTGTTATTCATTCATCTACTTTTCATCACCATTTTCCTTTCCAGTAAATGAAATATTTATTGAACAATAGCTGTACTCACCACACGTTGCTGTGGCCAACCCTCCCTCCCTCTTTCTCTTCTTTCTTTCTCTCCTTCCTTCCCTCCCTCTTTCCTTCCTTCTTTCCCTTTTTTCTTTCTTTCACTCCATCCTTCTTTCTCTTCTTCTCCCCTTCCACACCCCCACCTTTTCTTTCCCTTCCTCTTTCTCTCCTTTCTTCCTTCTCTACCTATTCTTGGACTGCAACTCCCAGCAGTCCTCCTGATCTATCTATCTATCTATCTGGAGGATTGCTGGGAGTTGCAGTCCAGGAATAGAAAATTGGAAATATGCAGCAGTTGAGATGCTCTCAAAGAAATCCTAAGAGAAGAAAGCTTGCATCTTGGAAGCAGTGCATTTGGATCATCACCCTCTCCTAAAGGGCCTGGTTTAGGGGATGCTGGGAGCTGTAGTCCAGAAGAGAGTATGGATTGTGTGTTTTGTTTGCCAGGGGGAGTTGTTTTTTGCACATGCACTGTAGTGTTTTTGTTTTTGTTTTTCTTTTTTGGCTTTTTAAGTCCCTTACACTGTGTTTTTCAGTGTTTTTATGAGTGATGGTCACTCATTGGCCTGATAGGTCTATTGTCTCCACATTTGGTGTCAATTCATCCAGTGGTTATTGAGTTATATTAATCCCACAAATGGACATTACATTTTTATTTATATAGAGTCAGTTAGATCTGATATCCTAAGTCTGTTTCTATGGGGAATGGCAGCTATTTGTTTCCAAGCCTCTGGTTATGCAACATGTCTGTCAGAATCTATCATTTTAATAAGAAAAAGTTTGTGTTATCTTTTGCATGTGACTTTGCAAGCTTTACAGAGGCAAATCCCCCCCCCCCCCAAAAAAATCCCTCATGCTAAGTTGAAGTAGCGAACCACAACATCCAATACACCCAAGGCTAATTCTTCACATTATTGCAATTTAAAAAGTCTATTAATTTTCGGGTTTGTCAGAGTCTTTGAGAGTGCATATATTAAAATGGCGGGTTAAAATTTATATTCAAAAGAACCAGGTCTAGTGTAATATAACCCACTACATTATCTATTACAATTATTTAGTTAGTAAAAAAAATCTTAAAATCATGCTATGTTAGTTGATTCAAGATGTATTCTAATCAGAGGGTGGATCTAGAATCTGAGCCTGACAGACTTGGATATTCAATTTGCAATATAGATGTTATTTAGTGGTTCCTAACCTTTCTTTTTTTACCAGTGATCATTTTGACCACGGACCACCCTCCAACATTAGTAACAAAAAGGTTATGAATCAGTTTTTGGTCAACTTTAGATTTGGTTTGGTTATTTGAGGTGTTGATTCAGAAAATTGCATTGGATGAACCACATCAGCTCTAGTTTCTGATACAGAACATATGCCATCCACTAGTCACAATCTGCTCGCCCACAGAAAACCATATTTGAAAAGCCTCAGCACTATAATAGGGTTTAGCAAGACCAGTTGCTCTTGTTGCAATGGTGTAGTAATAGTAAGGCTGCAAACCATATTTTAGTTCTTAGAATCTTAGGATCATAGAATCATTGAGTTCGAAGAGACCTAATGGGCCATCCAGTCCAACCCCTGTCAAGAAGCAGAAAAATCACATTCAAAGCGAACCACTAGTACCTCTGGCCTACATCCATTTATAGAAGTCTAGTAGGTTTTAAAAAAAAATCCCAAACACCTAGAATCAACATCTTTATGGGTCAATGTAGTATTGTGCCTTATCAGAAAGGTTCCACTCCATGCTCTGAGTAGTCTGGTGAAAGATGAAAGCTTAGTTCATTCTAGGAGAACGGAAAACTCTCCATCACTTCTGCTCTTTTTCAATGCCTGGGAGGGGAAATGGCAATGGAAGCCAGAGTCAGCAGGACCTCTGAGGCGACACTTGTGCTTTCCTCTCAGTGTGGAATAACTTATCCATGGGTCAAATGAAAACTCATAATTTTGGCATCCAAATGTTCCATTGACTTGTGCATGAGATCATGTTGTACATGAATATTTACTGTATTCCTTTATGTATACAAAAAAGACACAGAAGGGGACACACACACACACCTGTGTGTGTATGTATGTGTGTGTATATATATATATATATATATATATATATATATATATATATATATGTTCATTTGTGGGATTAACTTAACTTACAAACCACTGGACGAATTGACACCAAATTTGGACACAATACACCTATCAGGCCAGTGAGTGACCATCACTCATAAAACACTGAAAAGCACAGCAGAAGAGACTTAAAAAGAAAAAAACACATTACAACACATGCGCAAAACCACATATATAGACATATACACATACATACACACACGACACAGATATACACAGGCTGGGCCACAGCAATGCATGGCAGGGGATGGCATCTATCTATCTATCTATCTATCTATCTATCTATCTATCTATCTATCTATCTATCTATATCTATCTCCATGTCAGGAGTGACTTGAGAAACTGCAAGTCACTTCTGGGGTGAGAGAATTGGCTGTCTGCAAGGACGTTGCCCAGGGGACACCCGGATGTTTTGATGTTTGACCATCCTTGTGGGAGGCTTCTCTCATGTCCCCTCATGGGGAGCCGGAGCTGAAAGAGGGAGCTCATCCACGCTCTCCCTGGATTCGAACCTGTGACCTGTTGGTCTTCAGTCTTGCCGGCACAAGGGTTTAAACCACTGTACCACTGGGGGCACCAACATACATATTACTCATATAACACTCTAGTCTGGATTGCTATCACTTTTGACATTTGCCATGAGTTGGGAGAGTTTAAAAACCAAAGTATAATATTTCTTAGCCTTATGAAATACAAACCTTCCTACTGTCTCACTCTCTGCCTCACTCGCATTCTTACGCTCTCCTTTGTGATGGGTGAGTGTTACATTTTATCGAGCTGGAATAAATGCTCTCATTTGAAGAAGGTAGACAAAATAAATATCACTTCTTACAGGCTATTTACGCACCTCTATCAGCACATTGCAGCCTTGGCGTTTGCTGTAAAGGAGACCAATGACAACCAACAACTCTTACCCAATGTCACCCTGGGTTTCCACATCTATAACAACCGTTTCACTGAAATTGGGACCTACCTTGCTGCAATGGAACTTTTGTCTAGACGGCGCAGACTTGCTGCCAATTACAAATGTGAGACTGAGAATCTTCCAGCAGCAGTGATTTCAGGACCCATCACTGACTATTGTCTTCACTTGGCAACTATCCTGTGTATATACAAGATACCACAAGTAAGATGTGTATACAAGCACAGAATCTTAGCAATCTGTTAAAGCTTAAACTGTATGTACTCCATCAAGTTGTAGGTTCACAATGGGGAGAACTGTGCTTAAATATAATGGAATGGAATGGGAGAGTTTGGTTTAGCATTCTGATTGACATGTTACATTGCTTTATATATGTTTTTCATTCCCCACTCGTATTTCTACAGCCCAACATTTAATAGGAAGTTAATGCCTAAATAAATACCGTAAGGTTACCAGATCTCATCTGATCTTAATATTTGGATGGGAGGCTGACAACAAAACTAAGATGCCACGGACTATATTTCTGAGAAACTGGAAAAAAACATATCTTAATATGTCTTGCTTAAGAAAACTTTTGAAATTCACGTGGTCACCATACGTTGGCAGCTGACTTGAGGGTACACACAGGTTGTGCATGTAAAAGTTCAGCCTTTGAGATTTTGATCATTTGATTTTGCTCAGTGACTCCTATGTACCTCAGATTTGGGGTGCTTCAATGGTTATAAGAGCTGTTACCAGTGGAATATGGTGCCTCAGAATGTGGTGCTGTATTGTTCTCTAGAGGTTTTTAAGCAGAGGGTGAATGTGCATCTGTTGTGGATGTTTTTAATCCATGTTCCTGCATGACAAGGGGTTGGATGGCCATTGGGTTTCTTCCAATTCTATAATTCTATGCATATGTGTGTAGATCTTATCTGGGTTCTTTGGAGTTCTTTCTCCTTATTCTGCCCAATCCCAACTCCTTGTCCTCATTTGCTTTGAAGCCTCCAAGCCGTCTTACACTGTCACTCCTTTCTTGGTGAGCAGACAGGAATCGAAAAGCACTTGGTAACCCCATCCCCATAGCCAGATGCACATGAATTAGAGAAGTGTTGGGATGCCTGGAGAAACTCCATGGACTCCATGGACGTGTAGCCCAAAGCTTCTCCAATCCTGTTGAGGTCATGAGACATGCAACGTGGCACTTGTGATGATCTCAAATTTGATTGATGCAGACAAGGCAGTCTTTCACAAATAATTGGTGGACATTTTTTAGGTCAAAATCGGCATTGTGAATTTGTGCTTTGATGCAAACATAAAGCTACTCCAGTTGATTGCAGTTTCTGACCACTGTTCAGGTCCAAGGCATTGGCTGTACATGCTAGGGACTTTTATCATGAGCTAACCCAATAGTGACAACTCACTGATTTGGAGTTCAAATGCTCAGTGGAAGTCAATTTGCCAGTGCTTTTCAGCACAATTAGCATTAGAAAATCCACTGCATGAACAGAAATAAAAGCAATATTACATAATAATAATAATAATAATAATAATAATAATACCACTAATAATAATACTTTATTTATATTCCGCCCTATCTCCCCAAGGGGACCCTCAGGGCAGATCACAGTACAAATATGCAGCAAACATTCAATGCCATTTTGGACAGGCAGGACAGAGAAGGAGAGAATAAAAAGGAGGTATGTTGGGTTGACATCCAGCTTTTTGGTGCCTTGGAGGTTGTGCTCGAATCCAGCCACAGGAGGGTGCTATCGCTGTATCCTATATGACAAAGAGCCATTAGGCCTTCCTCCTTCCTTTTGGTAACCAGGCATTTTCTGATCTTTTTCCTTTTATGGTGTCATAAAATACCTCCCCTGCTTTTTAGTGGTACCTAATTTTTCTACTTACAGCTGTAGGCTGTTTTCAAACTGCTTAGGTAAACAGTGAGCTGGGCTGACACACCAACCTGGGACTTCGAACTGGCAACCTTTCGGTTGGTCGATCTTATCATTGCTGGTGATTTACCAGCTGTTTTAAAGTCTGGCCCATAATAAAATATTTAATGGAAATAGAAATTTTGATTCAGGTTTCATTGATGCTCATGTTTGATATCACTTCAGTTCCTCTCTATTTTTTTTAAATTAGCTTATTTTTGGAACATCTCCTGTGGTAAATAATGATGCCCAAGATATCTTCCTCCATCGTATGTTCCCAAATATTGATTGCCAGTATGATGGGATTCTCCAGTTACTTTTGCATTTCAACTGGAAATGGATTGGAGTAGTTTGTCTGAAGGATGATACTGGAGAAGGATTTGTACAAAATGTTCTTCCCACGTTTGCTCTGAAAGGCATTTGCTTTCATTTCATTGCAAGATTACCCAAATATGCCTTTACTGATGGATTTGATGAATTTGTAGAGGAATCTTATAAAATTATTACCGTCGCTATGGGAAGTACTGCCAATGTGATTGTTGTGTATGGTGAAAGCCCTACTATTATGGTTATAAGAATGATGGTATATGCTGCAGAAATAAGGGATACACCCCTGGAAATCAGCACAAAGGTGTGGGTTATGACAGCCCAAATGGAATTTGCAATGATTTCTTTTGTAAGAGATTGGGATATAGACTTCCTTCATGGGTCTGTATCCTTTGAAATTCATTCAAAGGCACTTTCAGGATTCAAAAGCTTTCTTCAGACAAGAGACCCTCTCTCAGCAAAAAAGGACAAGTTTCTGTGGACTTTCTGGGAAGAGGTATTTAATTGCGACTTGCCTAATCCTTCATTAGACAAGAAGGGTAATATGTTCTGCACTGGGAAGGAGAAGCTAGAGCATCTTCCCACTTCTGTTTTTGAAATGACCATGACCAGCCATAGCTACAGTATCTACAATGCTGTCTATGCAGTTGCACATTCTTTGCAAGCCATACATTCATTTAAATTGAAACACAGAGCACCGCCAAATGGTGCAGGAGAGCAACTTTGGAATATACATCCATGGCAGGTAATCTCACTAATGCAGAAGGGTTTATTTTATATATAATGCAACAAGTATTGTAAATCCGGAGATGTGCAGGTACAGCTGTACCAGAAGCTCCAATTTTGTTTGCTTTGCATTGAATGTTTGTTGTAGTCCTAAGTTTCAGGGACTCTGCAGATAGGTGGCTTCTTTTGGCTGCAATCATAGGACAAGCCACCTGTCAATTATAGTTAGGTTCCCTGGTCCCGCCCCCTTTTGGGGTTTTTGGAGGGAATAGGAGCCATTTTTGGGTCAGTCCACACAGAGAAGCCTTTCATGCAGGACATAATACCAAGAGCTCCTGTAGAAAGCTTTGTCTTCTACGGTTTGGCCGGGGAGATATACAGCCCACAGCTTGGCCGGGGTTGTATAGCCTTACAGTTCCTTTGCTGAAGGACTTCAGTCAGTCATCACGGAAACCTGAATTCTTTTCCCCCTGGAAGTCTACAAAGCTCTGCTTGGTAAGGGTCACTCGCGGAAGCCAGAAGCAGTTGATACCGGGTGCAGGGGCTCCATGCCAACAGAGGCAAAGACAGACTGCCCAGATTAGAAGTTAAGGATTTCCCCATTAGTTACAGTTATGAAGACAGTGCCTGTTCCCTGTGGACAAGATTGAGAGAGAGCCAATAGACTGTTAAGAAAGCCTCAAAGTACCTGTTTGTTTTCATTAATAAAGAACTTTGTTGAATCTTTAAGCAATCTAAGGACTCTGTTTTAAGGAAATCCAAAGGCCTTTAATCTGAGGCAGCCCCGGCGTCCCATTTGGGCACACAAAATTTATGTCCTGTCTACAGTCTTATGCACAGGCCCAGCGTGCAAGAGCACAGGAGATGTGTTTTGTATGAAAAGATGGAATATGGTTCTTTAGTTGATATGTTATTATTTCTCTCCATATTGCAAGTATTTGAAAGTGTTCTGCTTACATTAGAGCCTAAATATACAATATACATTACATTACATTACATTACATTGGAGCCAATGTGCAGTTTTACTGTTCCAAATTAGGACACGAACAAAAGAGTGCTGATGCACATGATACAGCCTGATAGTCCAAAGCATACATTATCACTTAGAAATATGTTTTCCATCTTTCTATGCATCTCTCCATCAATTCCTTTCTATTCTCATTTAGCTTAATCAGTTTCTGAGAAGAATTGCATTTAACAATAGTGCTGGGGAAGAGGTTTCCTTTGATCAAAATGGGGAATTATTAGGGGGATTCGATATTATCAACTGGGTCATATTTCCAAATCAGTCTTTTGTGAAAATAAAAGTTGGTAGAATGGAACATCAGGCTCCTGTAGACAAGAGGTTTATCATTCAAGATGATGCCATTGTGTGGCCCAGCATCTTCAACCAGGTAAGTTCGCCTTTAGAATGAATCCCAATATTTCTCCTGTGATGAACATCATTTTTCAAATCTTGACATAGAAGCCTCTCCTCATCAGACTAGATATAATAAAGAACAATATTGTCCATTGTCTAAACATAGTCTAAACATTGTCTGGTTACAGCCCGTATAGACTACTGCAACGCGCTCTATGTGGCATTGCCTTTGAAGACTGTCCGGAAGCTTCAAATGGTCCAATGAACGGCAGCCAGTTTGCTAACAGGAGCGGCACTCAGGGAGCGTACAACTCCTCTGTTTCGCCAGCTCTACTGGCTGTCAGTTTGCTACTGGGCAAAAACCAAAGTGCTGGCTTTAGCCTATAAAGCCCTAAATGGTTCTGGCCCAACTCAAAAAGCCATGTCTGAACGCATATCCCCTTATGAATTATCTAGGACAGTGGTTCTCAACCTGGGGTCCCCAGGTGTTTTTAGCTTTCAACTTCCAGAAATCCTAACAGCTGGTGAACTGGCTGGGATTTCTGGGAGTTGTAGGCCAACAACATCTGGGGACCCCAGGTTGAGAACCATTGATCTAGGACCTTAAGCTCGTCTGGGGAGGTCCTGCTCTTGTTACTGGCATTGTCACAGGTACGTTTGGCAGAGATGAGAGACCGGGCCTTCTCAGTGGTGGCCCCTTGTCTGTGGAACGCCCTCCCTGTAGATATTAAATCGGCCACCTCCTTTTAACATTTCGGAAAAAAGTCAAGACATGGCTTTTTGACCAATCTTTTGCAAATGCAGAGTAACTGACATAGGAAAATGGAACGACTAGACAATGAGTCCGGACAATGTCTTTAACAAGAAGACACTATGAATTTATATTTTATTGATTTTCTTAGTTTTTATTATATGTTATGTCTTTAATTGTATTTATGATGTTGTAAGCATTGAATTTTGCCCTGTTAACCGCTTTGAGTCACCTACGGGCTGAGAAAGGTGGTATACAAATACAGTAAACAAACGAACAAACAAACATCACAAAAGAGTTTTCCGGCAGTGGCAAAACAAACAGAATGTCCTTATTTGTAATGGTACAATGATTTATTTATTTATTTTATTTACAATGATGGTAGTCATAACAAAATTTTCAGTCAACGGTTGCCAAAATCCTTCATCACATATGAGGAATACAAGACTCAGTATCCCCCACTCCAGTCTCTATAATCCTTTCAGCTCCCAAGCTTTAGGGGACAATGTTAAGGATGTTAGTTGTCTATCTTCCCTTTGTCTGGAGAACTGAGGTGGGTATTGGTGGAATCCAAGGGGCACTGATTTACAAATAAACCAGTGCAATACATACACAATTCTAGAATCATAGAGCTGAGAGAATACCGGAAGCACCATTCAGTGTATACAGGAAAACACAATCAAAGCACTGCTGATAAATGATCGTCCAGCCTCTATTTTAAAGCCTCAAGAGAAGAAGACTCCAGCACACTCCCAGGCAGCATATTTCACTGTTTAACAACTCTTGCTGTCAAGAAATTCTTCCTAATGTTTAGGTGGAATATCTTTTCCTGCCATTTGAATCCATTGTTCCATGTACTAGTTTCTAGAGTAGCAGAAAAAACATATTCCCACCTCTTCAATGTGATGTCCTTTCAGATTTGTCAATATTACTATCACATCCCCTCTCAACCTTCTTTTCTCCAAGTAAACATGTTCAACTCCCTAAACTGCTCCTCATAGGATTTGGGCTCCTCATAGGATTTTTGATCTTTCTGATTGCCCTTCTCTGAATATTTCTCCATCACTCCACCCAGCCTACTGCTTCCTAATGCTTCCAGCCATGTACTTAGTATACTAGCACTCCAAGAATTATGATCAGCAGAAGGGAGGTTTTGGATGGTCTAAAAGAGGTTTCTGTCCTATTCAAAGTAAGTCGTACATGTGATTATAGGACTATTATCCAATTACAGAACCAAAAGATGTACAAATGTATATATCTCTAGCTGAGCCAGCAGGATTTAATTTTCCAGAAAACATTCCAGTTTGTGTGTGTGTGTTTTCTTTCAATGGGCAGGCACTACCCTTCTCTAGATGTAACAATAAATGCCGGTTTGGCTTTAGTAAGAGAAAGAAGGAAGGAGAGCAGTTTTGCTGCTATGATTGCATTCCATGTCCTGAGGGCAAGATTTCAAATTGCACAGGTACGAATCATCTGTATTTATCAGTTGACTCAGGCATCATACCCTACATCTCAGAAATTGATTGTCAAGTATATTGTAAAGTTTTATATTTGCTTTTTTGTGTCAGGTGCGACTTGAGAAACTGCAAGTCGCTTCTGATGTGCGCAAAATGGCCATCTGCAAGGATGTTGCCCAAGGGACACCCAGATGTTCTACCATCCTGTGGGATGCCTCATTCATGTCCCTGCATGAGAAGCTGGAACTGATAGACAGGAGCTCACCCTGCTCCCTGGATTTGAACCACAGATCTTTTGGTCAGCAGTCCTGCCGGCACAAGGGTTTAACCCAGGCATCCTCAAACTGCCGCCCTCCAGCTGTTTTGGCCTCCAACTCCCAGAATTTCTGACTATTGAACAAGCTGGCTAGAGCTTCTGGGAATTGGAGGCCCAAACAGCTGGAGGACTGCAGTCTGAGGATGCCTGGGTGAAACCCTTGTGCCACCAGGGGCTCCTTTTATATTTGTTGAAAGATGGCTGATATATATATATATATATATATATATATATATATATATATATATACCCTCTCCAAATATGATGTTGTAAATAACGATTGTGCAGATATGTAGGAAGTTAAGCCTCAGTGGAGCCCCTGATTTTTCAGGTGCTGCCCATTTGCTACATTTAAAGGTATGTGGAAGTGGAAACACGAGAAGATGGCTAAGTCCATGTATAGTCTCAGCAGCATTCACTCATTGCTTTGGTTGTAGAGTTGAACAAATTCTGGCAAAAAAGGGGCAGATCTTGTTGTTTCTCAGAGCAAAGATATCTTTCTGAAGAGTCTGATATCTATATTAGCTATCAGTCTATTTGTAGAGCAACCACTATATTGGTTTTTCACTCTGAAACTCCTTGTTTTTCAGATGCCGATGAATGCTTTGAATGCCCTGGATATCAGTATCCAAACAATGACAAGGATGGATGCCTCCCCAAAGAAATCATCTTCTTGACTTTTGAAGAACCTCTGGGGATCATTTTAGCTGTGTTTGCTCTCAAATTTTCTCTCATTACCGTCTTCATTCTTGGAATCTTCATGAAGTACAGGGCCACTTCCATTGTTAAAGCGAACAATAGGAACCTCACCTACATTCTCCTGACTTCCCTCCTGCTTTCCTTCCTTTGTGCTCTGCTATTCATTGGTCAACCTGGGAAGGTGACATGCCTCCTTCAACAAACTGCTTTCAGTGTGATTTTCTCAGTGGCACTTTCTTCCATTTTGGCCAAAACCATCACTGTCATTCTAGCTTTTATTGCCACCAAGCCAGGGTCCAGGATAAGGCGATGGATGGGGAAGAAATTGGCATATTCCATTGTTCTTTCTTGCTCCCTTTTTCAAGCAGCTGTTAGCATTGCATGGCTGGTGACCTCTCCTCCATTCCCAGACCTTGACATGTACTCAGTGACTCAAGCAATTGTACTCAAATGTAATGAAGGCTCAGGTGGTATGCGTTATGCTCTTCTGGGTTTCATGGGTTTCCTCGCTCTTGTCAGCCTCACTTTGGCTTTCTTAGCCCGGAAGTTGCCTGACAGTTTTAATGAGGCCAAGTTTATCGCCTTCAGCATGTTGGTCTTTTGCAGTGTTTGGCTGTGCTTCATTCCAACATACCTGAGCACAAAGGGCAAAAACATGGTGGCTGTGGAGATTTTCTCTATCTTGGCTTCCAGTTTTGGTTTATTGAGCTGTATCTTTTCACCAAAATGCTACATTATCTTGCTGAAACCCGAGCTAAACAGCAAGAAGCAGCTAAGAAAAAAAAGGAACTAAAAACTCACCTACTTTTCTAACACAGCTAATGTTACCTTCCACTGATTCCCACTTCTTTAATTTATCCATTATTGTATCTTAGAGATATTTCTCAAGATAATTGTCTCAGTTGAGCAGGGTTTACTTTACATGTGATTCAGTATTGAGTACCTGAGAATTTGTTAATACAGTTGAAGGCGAGGTGGACTTTTTGTATGGTAGTGCTTATTTTATTTTATTGACACACATATTGAACTGTTTGATTTTAATATTTATATGTATAATATTGGTTGGAAATAGCAGCCTTCCAAGCCTTCACTATTTGTTTGTTAATGTATATATTTGCTAACTTGTACTATGTATATATTGAATTGCCAGTTGGACTATACCTCTTTGGTGTGGGAGGGGCTGCAGACATGTGATTGTAGTACACATGTTCAGACTCAAGACTCCATTTTGTTACTAGTATGTTTTTGGACTTCAATGTTAGCAGTCCGTTTTAGACCTCAGTGGAGGTGAATGCAGTATGCTTTTTGACTTCAATGAAAGCAGATATGCTTTTGGACTTCAATAGAAACAGATGTCTTTTGGACTTATGCAGGAACAGTTTACTATATGTTTGCTTTGAGAAGCAATGAGTACAGTTAAACAGTTAGAATTTTTATAAGATGTATACTTAAAGACTTTGGTCTTTGGACTATTGATTAAGAATGATGCCCTGTGTTCTCAACACAGATAAACTACATCTTATCTATAAATGTACCTGTATGCTGAATTAATACAAAATGATTATGAATAAACTTTTTAAAGATGACTTTGTTTTTTTTGTCTCTGAGTGCATATTTTAAACTAAGAGGGTCTAAGGGAGTATATACATATTAGGCAACTGTGATTTTAACTTCAACTTCAAAGAAACATTTTAAAAACTCTGCTAGCAAAATATTTGTGTCGGAACCCAGACTCCTTAAAGAGTCAGACTCTAGAGTATTCCAAAAGTAGAGTTTATTAACACAAGCAAAAGGGACTCAGAGACACTTACTTCAGTGTCCCTGGTCAAAACTCAAAAGTAGCAGCAAGCTTCAGTTTAAAAAACAAACTACAGCAATAATCCGGATTATCCGGAGAAAAGATCCAGATTAAACTGAAGTGCGTCCAAAGTCACGCAAAATAACACAGCAAGTAAAGGACGAACAAAGAGCCGTGAAGAAGAAGACATAGTCAAACGAAGTCCGAGGTCTAAGAAAGCCAAGCCTGAAGTTGCGAGGTTCCAAAGTCTACGTAGGCAGTGTTGTAGTCAAAAGCAGTCTGAAGTCAAAGAAGGGGAAATCTGCACTCACAAGAATCCAAGCCGAGTTGTAACACGAACGGAAGCAGCAACCTGCAGATCCAGGACCCAAACCCAACACGAAAGAGGCAGCGACAAAATCCAAGATACGAAACCAACACTTTGCCTTCTGCAAAGAACTTCCATTTCAGTGCCTACTTTTATCTTACACCTCATCATCCGATGATGTGCTGACCTCCATCCTGTCGTCATCCCTTACAGCTGTCCTTGCTTCTACACCTGAACGCCGACACCCATCCCTCCAACTCTTCCACCTCTTGTCAAGACTTAGATCTCCCCAAGACTCCACAGTATCTCCCGATTGCCAATCCCCACCACCAGAAAATCCCACAAACGTGTCACTAGATGTTGGCTGAGTACATACATCTTGAACCTCTTGAACCTTGGTCCAATCCAGTGTGTCATCCCCATCCCCATCACTCCCAGACCCATCACTCCCAGAGAAACCCAAGAATATTTCTTCGTCTGTGGGAGCAGTAAGTATATCCCAGATCTTCTTCCTCTGTTGCTCCTCATCCGATTCCTGCTCCCGAGTAACCCTCTTAGTTCCCCTATTCACATCCACTGTATCTCCTTCCTCCTCCTCACTCACTGACCCTTCACTCTCAGAAAACCCTTCGAAGGAGTCTTCCTCTGTTGTTCCTCATCTAGCTCTTGCTCACGAGCACTCCTTTCCCCCCTTCTGACACCCATACTACCACTTGCAGTGTTACTAACAGGCTCTACTACAACATTTGTTTTTTGTGCAGAGGCATATTTTTATCCCTGCCAGTTCAAAGACATGATTTATCACTTTAACAACTGAGTTACCTGTGTGCCATTACATGAATGCTTGTGAATATCACTTCTTCAAAGGGTTGACTTCAAACAAGGTCATGCCTTTCCTTGACTAGTGGTTTTCACAAGATGGTCTCAAGATGAGAGTCACAGTTGCCAAAATAATATGACATCATTTTTCTTTTTCAAAAAGGTTATAATTGCTATTTTTCAAAAAAAATATTTACCTTCTTTTGAAATTTTATTGTGTTGTCTCGTGCTATTGTTTCCTGCCTTCATTCCTTATTGGCAAAAAAGTGGGATAAAAAAGTATTGATTGGAAACTTAGAGAAGTGTTGACAGCTGCAATGTACAAACTGCTTCTGATCACCTTTCTCAAGTTCTTTTCCAGACAAAATATCACAACATGCATTTCTCTTTTAGACACATCATTTTGTTTGGTGACAAAGATTGGTCGATTATTAAGCCCTTTCTACTAACTAGTATTTACTCAATTTTCCTTGTGTTTTTATCAAACTGTCATTTCTTGTCACTCCATTTTCCTTGAATATTTATCATACTGCCATTTAAGAGGGAGAGTGGATCCCGAAATGCTGATAAATTATGGATAACATTTATATGAGATTTGCTTTAGAAGAAGGGAAATGACCTTAAAGCATCATTATCTAGATAGATAAATAGGAGTTTCATGCATCTGTTAAATGGTTCACCCAGTGTTATTGTCTACTATTGTATTGCTCATTCTTGAACTCACACTTGATCAGACTCCATTTCAACACGTAGTTTTATAGAACATGTGCTATATCAATCTTCTGATGAATACCAACATTGTCCAACCAATTCTCCTTCTGTCAATATATCTGTTTAGTGTCCTGTTGAAAGATACAGAGGCTATTCTTACAATCCCTAAAAATAAAGAGTTACTAGAAGACATTGACAAATAGTTACATGTAATCTAAGAATCCTTAACTGCTTGGTTGCAGTTGTATCAATTAATCCCACCAAGTTTAGAACCATTTAATAAAGTGTTAAATCAGTCCACAGGTAAAACCAATTGATTCATGTGGCCCACTGGGGAGGTCCAGACTCTATCCCATGCTTCTGGAGAGAAAAAGCTTTTCCATTTACAGGTGCACTATAATAAAATCTTTGCAGAGGAAGAAGCACAATCATGCGAGGAACCACATCTGGCCAGTCGTTGCCTTTCAATCAAGTGTGACACATTGTCGCGATCCACCAGGTATCTGTCAAATTCTGTTTTCTGTTTCTGCAGGTTGCAGTAGTGGTGAGTGGAAGGATGGTGGGGACCTGGTGAAATACTGACAATGGACTGGAGACCAATTGGGTGTCCCCAGAGGTCATGGGCTGTCAATCGGAGGCAGCAGTGGTACCACTTTTGTCACCACGCACAGCAAAACCAACAGGGAGGGTCGCACCCTCCCAACCTGAGTTGTTATGACCACAGTTGAGGCCCATACCCCAATCCAGTTTTATGCAGATGCAACCCCTGATGTTCCTCCAGATGGGGTTCATGCAACCACAGTTGATAGTGGTTGCCCAGCAGGTGCATGAAACTGTCCTGCAGCCTACCTGCAGGTCCTGGTCTCCCTCTTGGCAGAAGCCCAGCCCATGACCTCTGGGAACACCCTGCCTGGTCTCTGCTCCACACATGATGGTAACAGAGAATTGGACCACGAGCATCCAGAACCCAACCCGGCCTGACAGGAACAGCAAATGCATTACAACCAGTACTGGTGGCCACACACCACACACTAGCCATGATGGGTTCAGCACTCAGAAAAGACAGGCACAACTTGTTTGCTTGGGATATTGTTGGACTTGGTAGTGGGCACATCTCACTTGCCGATTGACAAGTTGCAGTGCATAACTAAACTCCTAGAAGGGATGAGCAGGCCAAAGAAGGCTACA
Source organism: Anolis sagrei (assembly GCF_037176765.1). Taxonomy (NCBI): domain Eukaryota; kingdom Metazoa; phylum Chordata; class Lepidosauria; order Squamata; family Anolidae; genus Anolis; species Anolis sagrei. Next base: position 12,532,633 of record NC_090026.1, on the reverse strand, counting down.
CTGAAGCAAATTTAGTCGCTGCTGGTCCACCTGAACTTTGCTTACAGGATGGTGTTGCCAGGAGTGACTTTTGTGTGAGATTAGCTCAGATCACAGCAGGCGTGCCCAAACTACACCATCACACCTGTCTTATGAAGGGTGCCAAGAAAGACTTGTGTGCTTAGCTACAGTTCCTTAAAAAATTAATGGGTTTTCCATGTGTGGTAGGAATAGCTTCTAGTGGGTGATGAGTTGCAGTTCCACTCAGATGCAGCAGGAGCATTTGGCTCAATTTCTGGAGATGTAATTTGGGGAGCTGGCCCTGCAAGCAGTCTTATGGCTGACAGAGTTCCCATACAGTCTTTCGGATCTTGGAGAAGGAACATAATCTCCTCTGTGATCAAGTTGGTGGCTCCAGGGTATTACACAGGGACTACATGGTCATCCTGCCCACTGAATTATAAACCATATCCTGCCCACTGAATTATAAATTCATTGCTACGTGTGCTTGTGGACTTGTTGCCTCATCCCTATTGAGATGGAACAAATTGCAACCCGTGTGCATGTGTGTACCACTTTGTTATTTATTTATTTATCAACTAGCTGCACCCGCCACATGTTGCTGTAGCCAAACTTCCCTCCCTCTTTCTCTCCTTCTTTCCTTATTCCTTCTCTTCCTCTTCCCTTCCTCCACACCTTTCTTTCTCTTCATCTTTCCCTTCACTCTTTCTTCTCTACATATTCTTGGACTGCAAATCTCAGCAGTCCTCCTGATTGATCTCCCTCCCTCCCTCCCTACCTATTTCAATCTAATCTATCTATCTGGAGGATTGCTGGGAGTTGCAGTACAGGAATAGGAAATTGGAAATATACAGGGATTGGGATGCTCTCAAAAAGTCCAAGGAGAACAAAGCTTGCACTTGGAAGCAGTGCATTTGGATCATCCTCCTCTTCTAAAGGGCCTGCTCTAGGGGATGCTGGGAGTTGTAGTTCAGAAGAGAGTGCGAATATGCTATTGTGTGTGGGGGTTTTTTGTGGTTGGGGAGTCATTTTTGTGCATGTGCTGGAGCATCTTTTGGCTTTTTTGGCTTTTTAAGTCCCTTCTGCTGTGTTTTTCAGTGTTTTTATGAGTGATGGTCACTCACTGGCCTGATAAATGTATTGTGTCCTAATTTGGTGTCAATTTGTCCAGTGGTCTTTGAGTTATGTTAATCCCACAAACTAACATTACATTTTATTTATATAAATAGTACTTTATTTAAAAAAATAAACAGCATGTACAAGACATCTTGGGAAAGCTTAAGGCCACAAGTAAGGCATCCTTGTTAACTCAAGGGTGAAGTCTTTAAGATACACTTTAGTCATTCAATATGGCCATGGCATGATGTACTGTCATGGAGCTCAATGGTTATCAATTGCAGCATGGTAGGGAGGTATTTCTGATTTATCTGTTCACTGCTTTCTGCCTAGGATGCTGAAACTGCATCACAGAAGTAGAACTCACTGTCCAAATAGGGAGCATTCAGATTGTAATCAAAACTAATACAGTTAAATATGGTCAGAAAGAAAAAATGGAAGCCAAATAAACCCTTAATTTAGCTGTTCCCCATAGATCAGGACTAGTTTCCATAGTCTGATAAGGACGTTTCCATAGTCAGTAATTTTCAATCCTGCATTTATCTAAGTCAGTATAATTACTTGTGCTTCTTTTTTTATCTGTCTCTAAGCAGTTAAAGTGGCCTCAAAGAAAACTATGAAGAAAGACCTATTATTAATACCTCCTGTGCCTTTCATAATATGGGCAACAGCTTCACACAGCTCACCATTCTGGCATTGAATCTACAGAGGAAGGAACCAAATAAACCAGTTTTTCCTAGTCAGAGGTTCTAGCATGTCAACGTGGAAAGAGATGGCTAAGACAAATTTAAGACTCTTTTGGAAAGCGATGGCATTTGTGATGGGAATGTTACTGTCTCAAGCGGTAGGCAAGAATCCTAGTGTTCAGTGTTTCTTCAGAGAACCTGTCCGCACACAATATCAATATTATCAACCTGGAGAGATCATCATTGGAGGCATTATGTCTCAGATCTTTATATTTTCAAAGAAAATAACATTTGAAAGACCTCCATTTCAAGAAATTTCTGATGTTCCTCTGTAAGTAGCTCAGTATTTCATTACATAATGAATTTGAAATGCATGCATTTTTCAATTTGCTTGTTGCCCCACCCGCTTGTTACAAAGCTTAAGATGCGGGGAGGGGGGGCAGTTTGAATGACCCCCATGAAGGAGTCAGACTTGGTTGGGGCCAGCTGGTTTGCTGGCCCATACTTGTGAGGAGGTGGAGCTCTGTTCCCCTCTTCCAGTTTGCCTCGTGCCAGCGTGACCCACTCTCCCGCCTTATGGACAGTGTGAGTATAGACTGGTTGCACAAGGGCCGGGTAGGACTTTTTTCTCCCAAGTTTGCATTGGGATTTTTTTCCTACCCCACACTGTTTCAGATGGGTATGGGAATTGGCTTTGGGATAGTAAAGGTAAAGGTTTCCCCCTGTTTCTACTCTAGAGGAGTGGTGCTGCAGACACTAGCACCTGCACTTTCTCTCCCGGGCTTGCACCATGCCACACACTCTTTCCAAGGCATTTAAAGGAGGCTTTAAAGCTGTTTCTACTCTAGAGGAGAGGTACTTCAGACACTAGTACCTGTACTTTCTCTCCCGGGCCTGCACCATGCCACACATTCTTTTCAAGGCATTTAAGGTAAAGGTAAAGGTTTCCCCTAACATTAAGTGCAGTCATGTCTGACTCTGGGGGTTGGTGCTCATCTCCATTTCTAAGCCAAAGAGCCAGCTTTGTCCGTAGACATCTTCAAGTCATGTGGCCAGCATGACTGCATGGAGCGCGGTTACCTTCCCACTGAAGCGGTACCTATTGATCTCCTCACATTTGCATGTTTTCGAACTTCTAGGTTGGCAGAAGCTGAGGTGAACAGCGGGAGCTCACGCTTTGGAATGGTGTCATTTAAATAGATTTCCTTGAATCATTAATAAGATTCCAAGGCATGATAAAGGTTAAATAATCATTGTAGGCACCATGGCACCCCTGCTTTAGGAGGTGAAGGGCGGACTCCCACAAAAGTCCCTATAAGTTTCATAAAATAGGAGCTACCCTTGGGGCTGGATTGGGGGTTCTCACCTTCAGGATGGCCTTCCAACTATGATCGGCTGACAGGTGCAGCCAAAGAATTTTGGCTGGCTTTCGGAATCCTTGGTGCACGCATATCCTTGTAGATGATATGTCTACAGATTTTTCCTTTACATGTTATTATGGGTTCTTTCAATAAAAAGGGCAGAAATAGCCCTTTAGATCCATTTTCTTGTGTATGGTGGTGCATTACCAACCTTCCCTCTGCCTCACTCTCTGCCTCCCTCACATGCTTACTCTCTCCTTTATGATGGGTAAGTGTTACATTTGATTGAACTGGAGCAAATGCTCTCATTTGAAGAAGAGAGAGACAATTATAAAGAAAATATCACTTCTTACAGGCTATTTACGCACCTCTATCAGCACATTGCGGCCTTGGCATTTGCTGTAAAGGAGACCAATGACAACCGACAACTCTTTCCCAATGTTACCCTGGGTTTCCACATCTATAACAACTGTTTCACTGAAATTGGGACCTACCTTGCTGCAATGGAACTTTTGTCTAGACGGCGCAGACTCGCTGTCAATTACAAATGTGAGACAGAGAATCTTCCAGCAGCAGTGATTTCAGGACCCAACACTGACATTTGTCTTCACTTAGCAACTATTCTGTGTATATACAAGATACCACAAGTAAGATGTGTATACAAGCATGAAATCTTAACCATCTGTTAAAGCCTAAACTCTAATCCATCAAGTTGTAGGTACACAATGGGGAAAATTGTGCATAAATATAACATAATGAAATGGGAGAGTTTGGTTTAGCATTCTGACTGACATGTTACATTGCTTCATACAGAAGACTGCTTTTCATTCTCCATTCGTATTTCCACAGTCCAACATAAAATAGGAAGCTAATGCTTAAATATACCATAAAGATACCAGATCTCATCTGATCTTAATATTTGGATGGGAGGCTGACAATGAAACTAGGATACAAGTACAACAGACTATATTTCTGAGAAACTGGAAAATTCATATCTGAATATGCCTTGCTTAAGAAAACCTTTGAAATTCATGTGGTCACCATATGTTGGCAGCTGACTTGAGGGTATCCACAGGTTTTGCATGTAATAGTTCAGTCTTTGAGATTTTGATCACTTGATTTTGCTCAGTGACCCTTATGTACCTCCGATTTAGGATGCCTGAATGACAATGAGAGTAGTTTAGCAGTGGAATATGCTGCCTCGGAATGTGGTGCTCTCTCATTCTCTACAGGTTTTTAAGCAGAGGGTGGATGTGTATCTGTTGTGGATGTTTTGATTCTATGTTTCTGCATGACAAGGGGTTGGGATGGATGGTGCTTGGTGTCTCTTCCAATTCTATAATTCTATTCATTTGTGTGTAGATCTTATTTGGGTTCTGTGGGATGGAGGGTTCTTTCGCCTTATTCTGCCCAATCCCAACCAACTCTTTGTCCTCATTTACTTTGAAGTCCCCAAGTTGTCTTACACTACCACTACTTTCTTGGTGAGTAGAGAGGAATCGAAAAGCACCTGGTAACCCCATCCCCATAGCCAGATGCATGGGGATTAAAGAAGTGTTAGGATTTCTGGAGAAACTCCATGGACGTGTAGCCCAATGCTTCCCCAATCTTGTTGAGACCATGAGACATGCCATTTGCCTGTTCACCCCCAAAATAACGAGACCACACAACAATGTTTTGGGTTACAATTGGGGCAACTTTTATTAAACTTTACCTATTTAACTTTATGCCTTAACCTAAATTAACAAGTGTAATGAACTTGGTGTATCAAAGCCGAGGAATTGTCCCAGCCGGACTTACTCCTTGGCTATTTGGGGTGATATACCTGGATCCCCTGGTATACCACTAAGGGAAACGTGAAAGAAGTCTTTCTTAAACTTGTCAAGACCAGACTCTCCCACTTTCTGGGCCATCCAATTTCACCTCACCGAATAAATTAACTTTCAGGTGACTGTTTTAGCTAATGGCCCGCACCCCTAAAAGGTGGGTGCCTTCGGTGAAGACCAGGTTTTGTATTTCCCTAGCTATTTTTCACTAAGTCCTATTTATAAAACCCAGCATCCCATCTAGCCCCTAAACAGTTTAGGGTAGGCAAAAACCCTCCAAGAATATAGGAGGGGAAAATTCCTAGCCGGTCCCAAAAGGTAACTGATAATTATACTGTTAATGGGTGAGTGTGCCGGGTTGACTTCCAGGATCAGAATGAGGATAAGGGACTGGCCAAGCCCCTTTTTCTGGATAGTTCCATTTGGAACCATCCATTCTCTACTTCGGGGGAGGAGGCAAATTGCTCTCTCCCCCTAGCATTGCCAGGGGTAGAAAGTCCCTTGTGAAGATCTCAGATTATGGATAGAATGATGCAACACAAGGTAGTATTTCAGAAATAATGGATGGACAATGTTTAATTCAAAAGCAAGATCTTGAATTTGAGCTTGGATATAAACATAAAGCTACTCCAGTTGATTACAGTTTCTGATCACTGTTCAGGTCCACAGATTCTGACTATACATGCTAGGGAACTTTAACAGGAGCTAACCTGATAGTGACAACTCATTGATTTGGAGTTCAGATGCTCCAGTGGAAGTCAATTTGCCAGTGCATTTCAGCACAGTTAGTATTAGAAAATCCATTGCATGAACAAAAATAAAAGCAACATTCCATGAGACAATATTTAAAGGGAATCGAAATGTTGATCCAGATTTCATTAATCTTCATGTTCCTCTCAATTTGTGTGTGTGTGTGTAGCTTATCTTTGGATCATCTCCGATGGTAAATAATGAAGTACAAGGTCTTTTCTTCCACCATATGTTCCCCCAAATTGGTTATCAGTATGGAGGGATTTTGCGGTTACTCTTGCACTTCAACTGGATTTGGATTGGAGTAGTTTGTCGAGATGATGACACTGGACAGCGATTTGTACAATATGTTCTTCCCATGTTTGCTCAGCAGGGCATCTGCTTCCAGTTCATTGTAAGAATCCCCAAACCCGACTTTACTAATACTCTTGATGCAACTGTGGAAAAATATAATGAAATGATTACAAATGTTATGGGAAGTACTGCCAATGTGATTCTTGTGCATGGTGAAACTACTACTATTATGGTTATAAGATTGATGATATATGTTGCAGAAGTAATGGAGACACCCCTGCGAATCAGTACAAAAGTGTGGGTTATGACAACTCAGATGGAGTTTGCAATGCTTTCTTTTGTAAGAGACTGGGATATAGACTTCCTTCATGGGGCTATTTCCTTTGAAGTTCATTCAAAGGCACTTTCAGGATTCAAAAGCTTTCTTCAGACAAAAAACCCTCTCTCAGCAAAAAAAGACAAGTTTCTGTGGATGTTCTGGGAAGAGGTATTTAACTGTGACTTGCCTAATCCTTCATTAGAAAAGAAGGATAATATGTTCTGCACTGGGAAGGAGGAGCTAGAGGCGCTTCCTGCTTCTGTTTTTGAAATGAGCATGACCAGCCACAGCTACAGCATCTACAATGCTGTCTATGCCATTGCACATGCTTTGCAGGCCATGTATTCAACTAAATTGAAACAGAGAGCAGTGTCGAACGATGCAAGAGAGGAACTTTGGAACAGATACTCATGGCAGGTAATCTCATGAATGCAGAAGGGTTTACTAATTCAGGAAATTGCTCTCTGAGTAAATTGCAATATGTGTCTCTAGCTTAATGTTTCTCAACCTGGGGTCAGGACTCCGGGGGGGGGGGGGGGGTGTGTGCGAGGGAGTGCCAGAGGGGTCACCAAAGACCATCAGAAAACATAAATATTTTCTGTTGGTCATGGGGGTTCTGTGTGGGAAGTCTGGCCCAATCCTATCATTGGTTGGGTTCAGAATTATCTTTTAGGTGAACTAAATCGCAGCAAATACAATTCTCAAATGTCTAGGTCCATTTCCTCCAAACTCCACCAATGTTCACATTTGGACATTTTGAGTATTTATGCCAAGTTTGGTCCAGATCTATAATTGTTCGAGTCCACAGTGCTCTCTGGATGTAGGTGAACTACAATTCGAAAACTCAAAGTCAATGTCCACCAAATATTTTCTGTTGATTGTAGTTCTGTGTGCCAAGTTTGGTTCAATTCCATCATTGGTGGACATCAGAGGTTCAAATCTGGGGAGAGTGCGGATGAGCTCCATCTGTCAGCTCCAGCTCCCCATGCGGGGACATGAGAGAAACTTCCCACAAGGATGGTAAAACATCAGAAATATCTGGGTGTTTCCTGGGCAACATCCTTGCAGACGACCAATTCTCTCATACCACAAGTGACTTGCACACAAGTGACACACACAAAAAATCCATATTCAGAATGTTGCCATGACAGTACTACATTGGGGATGGGGTGGGAGAACGAATGTGACCATTGCACAATGGGTTTTATGCGCATTGGGGCAGATATGAATTGTGAGCCAATGTAGAATGGTACTGTTATGATTTGGGAAGCCTGAAAGAGAGGGCTGATGCACCCTTGGTGACAAAACCTGATAATGTGAATCGTTATCATATATGTTTCATTTTTCCATGCACTTTTCCATCAGTTCCTTCCTATTCCATTTAGCTCCACCAGTTTCTGAGAAGAGTTACATTCAACAATAGTGCTGGGGAAGAGGTTTCCTTTGATCAAAATGGGGAATTATTAGCAGGATTTGATATTATCAACTGGGTCACATTTCCAAATCAGTCTTTTGTGAAAATAAAAGTTGGTACAATGGAACCACAAGCTCCGGCAGACAAGAGTTTTATTATTCAAGACGATGCCATTGTGTGGCCCAGCATCTTCAACCAGGTAAGTTCACTTTTATGGAGAATTCAGATATTTCTCCCGGGATGAAGGTCATTCTATAAGCTTTTAAACAGAGGCTGGATGGCCATCTGTCAGGGGTGATTTGAATGAAATATTCCTGCTTCTTGAACTGGATGGCCCATGAGGTCTCTTTCAACTCCTTGATTCTATGATTCTATGATTCTTCAAATGTTGAAATAGGTGTCTCTCCTGGTCAGACTAAATGTGATGGGGAAGATTTTTTTTACCATTGCACAGACCTAAATGTCATGACAAAAGAGTTATCCCGCAGTGACAAAACATCTGAATGTCATTATTAGTAATGGCAAAATAATGTTAGGCAAAATCCTGTATCACATATGATGAATACTAGACTCGATATTTGCAACTCCAAACATCTGTAACCCTTCCAAATACCAGGCTCTGGGCAACAATGATGAGGGCGTGAGATATGCATCTTCCTTTTGTCTAGATAACTCATTTTCACTGAGGGCCAATTCAAACTTACTGTTGCCTTCAAAAGACTATTTATAATTGTATAAATGTCACTACTCCTTAACATATTATTAAAGAACTGGAGACACCATACAGCCAGTATAGTTATGTCAAGACATGTCTGACTTACATCATAAGGTGAATCTGTCATTGGGTTCTCTTGACATTCTTCTAAAGCTGACAGAATGTGACTTGTCCAAGGTAACCCAGTGGGTAGCCATACCTGGGAGGGTGTTCAAACCTTTGTCCCTCAAAGGGGTATTTCAAAGCTCAGACCATGCTCAATGATGGCACTACATAAACAAAAGATAATAAGTGAGTCCCTATGATGATAATAATAATAAACTTTATTTGTACCCCACACCATCTTCCCGATGGGGACTCGGTGTGGCTTACATGAGGCCAAGCCCAAAACAACAATTACATAAAATAAAACAAAACCGAAAATGCAAATAATAAACAATAATAACGCAATTACATAAAACAAAAGCCAACATATCAATATAAAATTACAATAAAAACTATCACAATAACATGGGCAAGCTACATGTTATGGATAAAAGAAAACTGGTTAAAAACAGATTAAAAACTCAGGTGAGATAAACAAAGACAGATTACTATGATGGCAAAAACAACAACAACAACAACAACAAGTAGCTAGACAGTCCCCAATTTACAGGCATCTGACTTACATACGACTCATAGTTACAAATGGGGGCAATGCCTGCTTTATATGATGCAATAGGATTCAGATTTTCACAAGACTCTCAGGGGTTTTTTTTTAATGAACAGGAACTACCTCTCTCTAGATGTAATGAAAAATGCCAGATGGGCTCTAATAAAAGAAAGAAGGAAGGGAAGCCATTTTGCTGCTATGATTGCATTCCATGTCCAGAGGGCAAGATTTCAAACTACACAGGTAGGAAACATGGGATTCTTTATCTATGAGTTGATAAATCATTCATACATCTCAAAACTTGGTCTTTGAATATATTATAAAGGTTTAAATTTGTTGCAAGATGACTGATATGAAAATACTTTTCAGTTATTACAAGGAAACTATATCTGATGTTGTGAATAACAACTGGTATCTGGACTGTGTGGATATGTAAGGGGTTAAACCTCAGCAGTTCCCCTGCATTGAAATTGTATTAGTTCCATGGTAGAAGACAATGTAGCAAAACAAAAAAGGTGCAGCCCTTACTGTTATTCATAACGGAGATATCCTCCTGAACAGAGTAACCAAATTTCAAAATCTAGGGTTTTGCATGTGCTTTGATATGTACATTAGCTAGCATTCTTTTTGTAGAGCCACCTCAATGAGCCGGTTTTCACTTTGAAACTTCTTGTTCTTCAGACATTGATGAATGCTTTGAATGCCCTGGATATCAGTATCCAAATGAGGACAAAGATGGATGTTTTCCCAAAGAAATTATTTTCCTGTCTTTTGGAGAGCCCCTGGGGATGATTTTAGCTGCGTTTGCTCTCAAATTTTCTCTCATCACCCTCTTCATTCTGGGCATCTTCGTGAAGTACAAGGACACTCCTATTGTCAAAGCGAACAATAAGAACCTCACCTACATTCTCCTGACCTCCCTCCTGCTTTCCTTCCTTTGTGCTCTCCTATTCATTGGCCAACCTGGAAAGGTGACATGCCTCCTTCAACAAACTGCTTTCGGTGTGATTTTCTCAGTGGCGCTTTCTTCCATTTTGGCCAAAACCATCACCGTCATTCTAGCTTTTATTGCCACCAAGCCAGGGTCCAGGATAAGGCGATGGATGGGGAGGAGGTTGGCATATTCCATTATTATTTTTTGCTCCCTTACCCAAGTTGCTATTAACATGGCATGGTTGGCAACCTCTCCTCCATTCCCAGACCTTGATATGTACTCAGTGAGTCAAAAAATTGTACTCAAATGTAATGAAGGCTCAAGCAGTATGCTTTACACTCTTTTGGGTTTCATGGGTTTCCTCGCTCTTGTCAGCCTCACTTTGGCTTTCTTAGCCAGGAAGTTGCCTGACAGTTTTAATGAGGCCACGTTTATCACCTTCAGCATGTTGGTCTTTTGCAGTGTTTGGCTGTGCTTCATTCCAACATACCTGAGCACGAAGGGCAAAAACATGGTGGCTGTGGAGATTTTCTCTATCTTGGCTTCCAGTTTTGGTTTATTGAGCTGTATCTTTTCACCAAAATGCTACATTATTTTGCTGAGGCCTGAACTGAACAGCAAGGAGCAACTAATAAAAAGAAGGGATTGAAGAATGTTCCTTTCCTTCATATACACTTATTGTTGCCCAGCATGCAATCCCATTGTGTTTACTAGAGCATAATTACGGATTATACATACATTCCCCCCTCCTCCAAGATAATTGTTGAAAGAGACTTCCTTAGCACATCTATGTGATTCAAAATGAGGTAAAGGCTTAATGTACAGAATAAAGGGGAAAGACAAATATAAGGAATTAAACAAGATTATCCTCATATTCAGACATTCATAATAAGTACAACAAAATTTGTAAACTGTTCCCGTGGAGGAGAGGGAGGAAGTGGGAAAGAGGAGAAATGATGTAAACATGTGTAAATAATGGAAAACTTCTAAGGATGCCTGCTCTAGATGCAGGCAAAATATCAAGAGAGAATGCTTCTAGAACATGGCCATATAGCCTGAAAAACCAACAACAACCCAATGATTCCAGTAATGAAACCCTTCAACAATATAATGTTTTGAATGTTTGTATAATTTTAACACTATCCGCAATAAATTTGATAATAAAAAAACCAAAGAATAATTGGGGAGGAAGACAAGATGCATAAAAGGCACTGGGTGGAAATCATGTTGCCTCCCAGATGTTGCTGGACTCCAAGTCACAGCTGTCAAGTTGATAGAGCTGTATTAGATGGAAATGCATTGTCCATCAACTCCATTGTGCATTTCTGTGCAAAAAAGAAGAAGCTTCTAATGCACATGCGATCACAGCACATTGCACCGAAGAGTTAAGCAAGTGGAGATGTGAATCTAAAAGGACAGCTGAGTTATGAACATATGACAGGCATGATGAGAACTGTATTATTTCCTGTGGTCCCAGTGGGTATCAAAAGAAGTGGAAGGCATGTGCATGCCCTCTTTTTCATTATCTCTTGCCATGTGCGTATCTTGCTATGGTAATCACTTCTCATGTTGTTGTGAGTATATCTCCGTATTTACTGATAGAAGATGTGATGTAAATAGTTGTATATAAAGCAACAAGGGAAGAATAAAACCTCCAAAGGAAAAAAAATGAGATAAACAAAAAGCCTTTTTACATGGAGCATTTTGATAGTTGTTCAGAAATCATCAGAACTTTGACAAAATGATTTCCCCCTACAGCTCTCAGTTTTTCCAGCTAACTTGACCACTCACAGTACTCCATGGAAGGGAATCTTTATCTTATTTACAAATGACACAGTTAACACAGTGAAAAAAGGAACAGAGTTTAAATAGATCTAGGCAAACTCTGTTAAATGATAGAATTCAGCATCTTAGCTTACTACTTAGAATTTTAGAATGTATCCAAGATCAGATTGATCACCTCAATAATCTGGAGATCACAATCTACCATTGCTAGTGCTGGTCATTATTACTTTCAACAGAAGTTGTATGATATTGTGATCCAAAAATAAATGGGTAAAGGTCAATGGACCTGGGAAATAATAAAATAGTCTTTGTGATGTTATCTGTGCTTCTACTGCTGGCTCATTCTCAAGTTTTCACAAAATTCACATGATAGGCAGCATGATGTCATAGTTGGAATGTTGGGTCAGGACTCTTGGAGACTGGGGTTTAAACTATGAAAAACTACAGAGTGATCGTGGGTGAAATATGTTCTCAGACTTGAAGAAGATAATCTTATCCCCCTCTGAAGAAATCTGTGAAAAGTTTGCCTTAGGGCAGTGATTCTTAACCTGTGGATCCCCAGGTGTTTTGGCCTACAACTCCCAGAAATCCCAGCCAGTTTACCAGCTGTTAGGATTTCTGCGAGTTGAAGGCCAAAACCACTGCCTTAGGGTTACCATAAGTCAGAAATGACTTGAAAATGCACAACAAGAACATGTAATATGGAATATGAACTAATTCTCATTCAATGCTTGATTACTGATGAGATGACAATGATGGTATTGATGATGGAGGACAACAACTTTCATTATATATAACATTACCCATACAATAATAATAGCAATAATAATAATTTTATTTCCCACCTGCCTCTCCCCGTGGCTCAAGGCGGGTTAAAGAACAATTAATACACATACACATTGAAAAAATGCCACAGACACACACATTAAAATGTATTTCTATAAAAGATACATATTAAAACATTTTTCTCTAAAATACATATTAAAATAAACAAAACAGAGATTAAACAAAGGACACACAATTAAAATTCATGTTTTAAAACTGTCTGGGTGGGCCTGCTGGAAGAGATAAGTCTTTAGATTAGTGATTCTCAACCTGGGGGTTGGGACCCCTGGGGGGGATCATGAGGGGGGTTTCAGAAGGGTCGCCAAAGACCATCAGAAAACACATATTTCTGATGGTCTTGGGAACCCCTTTGGCAGAGGAGGCTGAAGATTTCTCCTCTAAATCACTGTTATTTCCTCCCAAATACTTCTAGTATTTTCTGTTGGTCATGGGGGTTCTGTGTGGGATGTTTGGCCCAGTTCTGTCATTGGTGGGGTTCAAGGGGCTCTTTCAATGTAGGTGAACTATAAATACCAGCAACTGCAACTCCCAATGTCTTCCCCAAACTCCACCAGTGTTCACATTTGGGCATATTGAGTATTTGTGCCAAGTTTGATCCAGATCCATCATTATTTGAGTTCATAGTGCTCTCTGGATGTAGGTGAACTACAATTCCAAAACTCAAGGTCAATGCCCACCAAACCCTTCCAGTATTTTCTGTCAGTCATGGGAGGTCTGTGTACCAAGATTGGTTCAATTCCATCATTGGTAGAGTTCAGAATGCTCTTTGATTGTAGGTGAACTATAAATCCCAGAAACTACAACTCCCAAATGACAAGATCAATCTCCCTCAATCTAACCAGTATTCAAATGTGGGCGTATCGGTTATTTGTGCCAAATTTGATCCAGTGAATGAAAATACATCCTGCATATCAGATATTTACATTCATAAGAGTAGCAAAATTATAGTTCTGAAGTAGCAACAAAAATAATGTCATGTTTAAGGGTCACCAGATGGCATCAGGAAGGTTGAGAACCACTGTTCTAGGGGCATTTTCTTCTGGCATTTTGTCTGCATCCGTGACTGGCATCTTGAGAGGATTTGAAGATGCCAGTCTCTGAAAGCTAAATAACTTATGATCCTCTGAAGATGCCAGCCATAGATGCAGTCAAAATGTAAGGAGGAAATGCTCTGAGTTTCCAATCAAAGATCATCATCAAGATTTTTCTGGATGGGCAGATTCTCTTTGTAAGATTTCCCTGAATCGATTGGATTCTCTTTGCAGGCTCAGCTTTTTATTAAGAAAGTCTCATGTCCACTGTCGGGGGCGGGGGCGGGCATAGAGGTGTTAATGGGGAGGGGGAGATAATGGAAAAGGAAACCCAATCAAGTAATTTGGCCTTTAATTTGGGAAAAACTACTTTAAAAATCCAAAACGGTCTTCTGACATGGATAAACCAAGTACCCAGGATGGCGATCCCTGTAGATTAAGGGTGGTGCTGCTGAATGCCAGGTCTGTCAATGGGAAACATCAACAATTCAGGATCTAATTCTAGATGAACAGGCAGACATGGCATGCATAAAGGAGACCTGGTTAGATGAGGCTGGGGGGGGGGGGGGAAGGGGTCAATCTCACCCAGCTTTGTCCTTCAGGCTTCTCTGTGCAGCACCAGCCAAGATCTGGGGGGTAGGGAAGCGGGGTAGCAGTGGCCTTTAAAGATTCCATCTCCCTGACCAGGTGCCCCATCCCATAGTCAACCTTGTTTGAATGTCTCCACCTGAGAATAGGAGCCCTGGACAGCATAGGGATTCTCTTAGTATACCATCCACCCCACTGCACTACAGTCTCCCCACCTGAGCTGTCATGCTAGTACAGGGGTTCTTAAACTAAGGTTCGAGGTCTGGATATGGCCCTCCAAGGTCATTTACCCAGCCCTCGCTCAGGGTCAACCTAAGTCTGAAATGACTTGAAAGGACACAACAACCACAACAACAACAACAATTTTATCTCATCAGCCAAAAGCAGGCCCACACTTCCCATTGAAATACTAATAAGTTTATATTTGTTTACATTGTTCTTCATTTTAATTATTGTATTGTTTTAAAGTGTTTTTTACACTACAAATAAGATATGTGCAGTATACATAGGAATTCATTCATGTTTTTTTTTCTCCAAATTATAATCCGGCCCTCCAACAGTTTGAGGGACTATGATCTGTCCCTCTGTTTAAAAATTTTGAGGACTCCTGTGCTAGTATGTCCAATATGTCATTATATTACATGTCACAGTGCTGGTTCTATCCTGTACAATCACTCTATGGAAACAATGGCTGTATTCTGCATTGTCCAAGTCATAACATAAAATTGTGTAAAAGTGGGTTTGAGATCTGTGTGCCTAACAGAGACTTTTCGCTCTCCCTGAGTTTTAGTTAATGTTTGAGATCACTTAAAATATTATTCATGCAGCAGAAAAAAACTTAGAATTGTCTCTGCTACAGTTCACATGGCATTCAGAGATTGAAATGCACACTTTTATAGACATTCTCCTTAACTATAATCACTCATGTATTTAAAGATTGCCCATCATAAAATGGACTGTTTTGACCATTCTGAGTAACTTATCCATATGGATGAGGCTCATGACATTTTCATTGATACACTTATTGCTTCGTATTTCTTTCTAGGAGATACAGCACAAACCAATCTGTTTTATATGTGTAGAGTAATGGTAATGAAACATTATGAACCAGGCTCCAAAAATTTAGACAGCTTGACTTGCAATTGTAAGATGATTACTATTAAGCTGTGGCATTTCTCCTCTATTTGAAGAATTCTTTTGTGAAGTTCAACACCATCTGCTTGTTGTCAAAAACCAGAACCCTGAAACCTTCAAACCTAGGAAATTGAGTCCACAATAATCTTTCACTCAGTATCAGGTGACTTCTGAATGAACTCACAAAACTTTGCACAAGTACCACTCACAGCCCAAGGAATACCCCACCATTTAGTCAAAGAGAAGACAATCTTCTCACAGTGCCCATAATGGGCTTGATAAGATCTGAGTTTTTCCCAGATCTTATAAAGACTATGCCTGGGAAGACTTCCTGATCCCAATTGACTAAACCATGATCTTGAAAGACAGGCAGAATATTACAAACAGTCCCAGGTCTGACCAAATAATTCACAATGACAGTGAGGAGTAAGCAAGAGGGAAAGCCAAATGTCCATTCCAGGGTCAAGAGTCAATTACCGGTGATAATCAAAAAGCAAGTTCAAATCCAAAGCTGTTGTCCAAGAAGAGTCCAGTTTCCAGAGAGCATGAGAGTTCAAGAGTCCAGGACTTGGCTTAACAACTGGCATTATTGCCAGAAATCAGGTAACGAACCTGTCTCTTAAATCCTACTTTCAGATGTGTTTCCTGCAACTGGCCCTCTTGCCGGATAGCCTCAAAAATATTATCAGCTGAGTCCTTTCTTTTCTTAGCTCTGCAAACCCAGAAACAGTCAGCTCCTCTTCAGCCTGCCCAGCAGAAGTCACATGGATTTGATCAGCGGGCAGAGTAGTTATTTCTTCTATAGATGTTCCTTCAGGATGTGGCTAAGGGAGTTGCTGTTCATTGCTAGGTTCTAGTTCTACAGCTTCTGTCAGCAATCCATGACATCAATAATCAAATCAGACCTCCTCCCAGAGGTCTCCATTGAGGCTGTGCCAACATCCCTGGTACCCATTGTGTGGCCATCCAAAGCTTTGTGTCCTGTTCCGGAATGGACAGGAACAGAGCTATCCATTCCATTAACACCAACACAGTTTGCTTTTCCTCCCACACCCCTTCCATGGGCAGACCAAGAAACAGCCATGAGACATCAAATCAAGCAATGACAGTTTATTAAATTTTCCACAACACCTACAAGCTAGTCATCAACAATAACAGATGGTGGACCTCCATCAATCAACAAGAGGATCCTAGCCTGCACCAGTTTGGACCAATCAGTGACCAGGATGGAACAACCCTGTATTTCAAGAATCTGTCAAAGTACTATAAATACATCTGTATGTTTGCAATTGTGCTTTCATCAATTTTTGCAGCTCAAACTCTGCTGACCTCCACTTCAACCAAGGTGAATAAACACTAGGCCTGGGCGGTTTCGTTTCGTTAATTCGTAATTCGTTAATAATTCGTTAATTTTTCCAATTACAAAACATAACGAACCATTCTGGAGCAATTATTAAAAAAAACGAATTTTTAAATACGTTTTGTAAATGCTTCGTATTTCGATATTGTATTTGTTTCGTTATTGTTTTGAGGTCGTTTCGTTATTATTTCCGCATGTCTGGGCCAGTTTTATGGTTTAATTAGTGAAAAAAAATTATAATATCATACCAACAGTCAAGAACAGAGGGAGAGGGAAGCTTCAGAAGTTTTTGGAGGTTTTTTAGTGTATTTCGCGGTCGCGTCCGCCATTAACGAATCGATTCGTTATTGTTTCGGAAATCGATTCGTTATATTTTTACCATTTACGAAATTTCGTAAATATCGAACTTTTTAAAAGGAAAATTTTGTAATTATTTTAAATATTGAAACAAAAAAAACCCCCAAATACAAATCGATTTTAGAAACAAATTTTTGCGTTGTTACCCAGGCCTAATAAACACCTCTGTTTCATGCATCCTATGTCTTCTTCATTTCTTTGGGGATTGACACACTGCAGAGCTGATATAATTTAAGTCCCTGAAAAATGAAGAAAATGATCTGGAGAATTGATGTTATATTTATTTACATTACTCAATTCTTTTCTTTATCTGTCCCTTTCTATTAAGATCAGGCCTTAGCAAAATGATATAACATTTTGGAGAAAAAATACAGCCAAGCAAGCCAGCACTGGAAGTCAAGATGGAGAAGATCTCCACAGCCACCATGTATTTCCCTTTGGTACTCAGATATGCTGGAACAAAGGAAAACCAGACAGAGCAAAACATTAACATGCTGAAAGTGATAAACTTGGCTTCATTGAAAGTGTCTGGTAACTTCCTAGCTAAAAAAGCCACAGTGAAGCCAACACTGGCGAGGAAACCGAGGAATCCCAAGACACAGTAAAACATGGTAGAGGAGCCTTCATTACACTCCAGTACAATTTCTTTAGTCACTGAATGCATATCAACGTCGGGAAATGGGGGAGAGATTGCCAACCAGACACTGCAAATTGTAGCTTGTATAAGGGAGCAAGAAAGGACAATAGAGCTAGACAGCCACCCTCCCACCCATTTCCTTATCCCAGAGCCTGGCTTGGTAGCCATGAACGCTACAACTACAAGGGTGGTTTTAGCCAATATGCATGAAACTGCCACTGAGAAGATCAGTCCAAAGGCCGTTTGTCGAAGGAGGCATGTCACCTTCTTAGGGTGACCGATAAACAGAAAAATGCAAAGGAAAGAGAGTAGAAGGGAGATGAGGAGGGTGAAGGTCAGGTTTTGGTTGTTGGCTTTGACTATGGGAGTGTTTTTGTGCTTCCGGAAAATCCAAAACACCCAAGCTGTGACGGAAAAAAGGGCAAGAGCAACAGTAACCAAACTGATCCCCAAGGGTTCTTCATAAGTCAGGTAGCTGATGTCTTTCGGAAGACATGCATCTCGGTTCTTGTTTGAATAATGATCCTTGGGACACTGAAAACAGTCATCCATATCTGAAAGAAAAGAAATCAAGCATTTTTAAAGGATGCCCTAAGACTGACATGCACCAATCATAACAATCTGCTAGGACATTATCATTAGCTACAATTCCAAGCAACGCAGGTCTTGGAGGAAAGTTAATCTCCATCCAAAAAGCATTCTTTCTCTTTGGATATGACAATTGAAAAAGTTGTGTCTCATTTATATAGGAATGTATCCCAGGATGGTGAGAAAGCATTCTTCATAACAGATATTTCTTTAGATATGTCACCGAGATACTAATTTTCCTGCCATTTGCACAAAGTAAACTTTGAAGCCAAATTATCTCTGTGAATGGATTACTTTTTCCTCTTTCCGAGATTAGATATAGCAGTCACAACTAGGTTTGTGTATTCTGGGTAAACTGTGATCCGTTTAGGTGTCCCGGATTTTGGTGGGGGCTCGGATTCATTTTTTGGTAGCCTCCCAAATTTGGGAGGGCAGATATCTTGCTTCACTCTGGGATGCTGAAAGATTCATTTTGTATCCAGCCCATTATGGGGGGGGGGGGGGTCCCAGGCTCCCCTTCCTGTCATTTTAGGCATTTAAGCTGTTTCTACTTTAGAGGAGAGATGCTCCAGACAGGCATGCACACTTTCTCTCCCCGGCTCGCACCACACCATGCACTATTCCCAAGGTATTTAAAGGAGGCTTTAAAGCTGTTTCTACTATAGAGGAGAGGTGCTGCAGGCACTGGTGCGTGCTTTCTCTCCCAGGCCTGCACCACACCACACACTCTTTCCAAGGCATTTAAGGGAAAGGTAAAGGTTTCCCCCTAATATTAAGTCCAGTTGTGTCTGACTCTGGGGTGTGATGCTCATCTCCTTTTCCAAGCCGAAGAGCTGGTGTTGTCCATAGACTCCAAGGTCATGTGGCTGGCATGACTACATGGAGCGCCGTTACCTTCTCACCAGAGCGGTACCTATTTATCTACTCACATTTGCATGTTTTTGAACTGCTAGGCTGGCAGAATCTGGGGCTGACAGCGGAAGTTCATGCCGCTCCCCAGATTTGAACCTGCGACCTTTCGGTCAACAAGCTCAGCAGCTCAGCACTTTAACCCACCGCACCACTAGGGGCTCCAAGGCATTTAAAGGAGGCTTTAAAGCTGTTTCTACTCTAGAGGAGAGGTGCTGCAGGCACTAGCACCTGCACTTTCTCTCCCAGCCCTGCACCACACCACACACTCTTCCCAAGGCATTTTAAGGAAGCTTCCCCAATCCCCAGTGATGACCTCCTGGAGCTATCCTCCCTGGACTTCCTTTAAAAAACCTTTTTTCCTGGCATGCTTCAATTTCCTTTCTGCTTGGGGTTTAATGATTCCTTACAGCTGTTTCTACTCTCTACAGGAGAAGCAACTGGTAGTAGTTTTCAGGGAAGTGTGTGTCTTTTTGTTTGCTGGGATTAATAAAAAAAGATTAAATTGTGATGCTGAAAAGCAGAGGAGGAGCCGAGATTGGCTGCTGCTTGCTTTCTTGTCGGGTGGATTTGTGTACCGGGAGGGCCCTTGCTGTTATGTGCTCCTGAAGGTACCGAAGGAAAACAGATCCACACCCAAGTCTAGTCACAGTAAGACACCACAATTGACTGAAAAGGAACATGCAGCCCATCTAATTCTATTATTATAATAAATATGCAGTTCTCAATTCACCAGTATTGCACATTTTAAACAAATGTTTAAAAGATACTTGACAAATTAGTCACCAGACTTTTCCACCAGGATATGAAATAGTACACATATTACACAGTGTTTATCTTATCACTCTCTTCCCAACACTGAAACCTTCAGAACATTCTAAATGTTATTTCAAAATACGTTTCCTACTCTTTCTACTTCAAAATACATTTCCTACCGGTTCTGTCTGAAATCTTCCCTCCTTGGCACGGAAGACAATCGTAACAACAGGGAAGCTCTCCTTCTCTCTTGGCCTTTCTATAGCCTAACTGGCATTTTTCATTACACAGAGAAAGGGGACGTGTCTGTAGACAAAGAACAGAGGAAAACTATTCAGGTGTTTCTATCTTACTGTCCCATTCATGACATTATTCTCATGAGAGACATCTTTGTTTGAACGTTTGTGCAACATCTATCAATGCTATTTGCAATTCTGGGACTCCTGTGTCCAAAAAACATTGCCTGATGCTAAAGAGTAATCTCTGGAGTAGCAGAAAACAAGCTTGCTTCATCTTCAATACGTATTTTCAAATATTTAACATGGCTATTGTGTCCCCTCTTAACCTACTCCAGGATAAACATACCCAGTCCCCAATATTGATCCTCAAAGGGTTTGATTTCCATGTCATTTACTATTTTGGTCATCCTCTTCTGCACACATTCCAGCTTTTCAATATCCTTCTTGAATTTTGGTGGCCATGGAGTTCGCCATTCATCTGATTTCCCTAAGACCATGTCCAGTATAATAGTTGGCTCAATATATTTAAATAGCCAATGTTGCAGAAATATATTTGTATATTTGTGTGTGAACATTGAAAAAATATCTAGATACAGCCTATATGGCTCTTACCTTAAATTTATTGGGCCAAGTCATGTTATTTTCAGTAATGGTGAATTTCTTCTCAGGAGAAGCCTGAGGGTTTATCTTTCCAACTTTTACTTTAAGGAAGGATATATTGGATAACACGGCCCAGTTGATAATGTCAAATCCAGCCACTAATTCTCCCTTTTGGTTGAAGGTGATCTCTTCCATGGCGCTGTTATTAAACGAGACACTTCTCAAAAAGCGGTGAAGCTAAAGTTGAGGAGGAAAAAAATATTTCCTGAATATGATATACATGATATAAAATCGCACCTAAAGAACAGACAGCATTTGGGGGAACATGTGGAGCAGAGTTTCCTTGAACATCTCTACTTATTATATTCTTAGTTCTTTGTTATTTAAGATATGTACTGGAAACTGTATAGAAGAAGGGGCCAATTTATCTCCTCTTATATGCCCATCAGAGGGTGGATCCAGACAGACCTTTATTCCAGGAGAATCTGTGTTTCAAAAATGTGGATTTTCCTGGGGGCCTGTCCTTACCCACCCCAGAAAGCGCACGCTTTCTTGGGTGGGTGTCCAGATGCTCTTGCGGGACTGGCCTGCAAAAACATCTGGAGGCCCTACCCCCCCCCCCCCAAAGCCCCCAGACCGCTTAGAAAAGTAACAAAAACTTGCCTGGCCTCCATTACAGGCTTCGGCCAGCTCTCCTAGAATGTAGAAACGGCGCGCCTTGAGAGCGAGGGGGGAGCTATTTTCCTCCATCCTCCATCCCCTCCACTCTCCTGGTATGGCATTTCTAGCTCTCTGAGAGCTGGCGGAAGCCTGTAATGGAAACTGGTTAAGTTTTCATTACTTTTCGAAGGGGACTGGGGACTTCATAGGAGGGATGTGGGAATTCCCACAGTTTACCAGGCTTATTTAGTCTGGTAAACTGTGGGAATACTTTAAGGGCTGCAATATTCTGCAGTCCAGATCGGGAAATATTCCAAGAAGGCATGGAATATACCCACTATCTAATTAATTCGCTGGTTTTTCCTGGTTTGTAGCAAATTAATTTGGGACTGTCCAGAAAGCTGTCTGGACAGCCCCCCCTTTTTTGCGGTAGAATATAATGGAGGAAAGATTCCATATACACAGAACAGACCATGTCTGCAAAGACCCCTGTTTCACTAACTGACACAGTCATCTGGTCGTCTTCATGAGATAGCTTTCCACATAGTAAAATAATGATTGTTCCATGTATACCTGCAGTAAAGTCTTGTACATCAATCAAATTACCTGCCATGGCTGTTCATTCAAGAAGATCTGCTTTATGCCATTTTTTGTTGTTCTACCTCTAAATCTAGATGAATACATAGCATGCAAAGCATGCGCTACAGCGTAGATGGCCTTATAGATGCTATAGCTGTGGGCGGTCATGTCCATTTCAAAAAGGGATATAGGTAGTGTTTCAAGTTTCTCCTCTCCTGTGCACATTTTCACATCTTCCTTCTCCACAGAAGCATCAGGAAAAGAACAAAAAAACACAATTTTCCAGAATGTCCTCAAAAAACCGTCTTCTTTTTCCAAGTAAGGGTTTTTCATGCGAAGAAAAGTCTTGAAGTCCAAAAGTTCCTTTGAGTGAACTGCGAAGGACATGGCACCATGGAGGAAATTTATGTCAACTTCCCTTTGCCAGGAAAATGAGGTGAATTCCATCTCGGCTGTTAGAATCCAGACTTTTGTATTCATTTGTTGGGGTAAACCCTCTGCTTCTGCAATGAAGGGGACCATTCTCATGATCATAAGGGTCTCGATTTTACCATAAGCAACCACAACATTGGCAGTGCTCCTTATAACACTGTTAACTGCTGCAACACCTTTCTTTGCCATGTTATCAAACCCAGAGTAATATGTCATTTCAGGGAATCTTTCCATAAAAGCAAGACAAATGCCTCTCTTGGAGAATTCAAGAAGAACATTTTTTACAAATCTTTCTCCACTATCGTCACTGTGGTAAACCACCCCAATCCATACCCAGTTGAAATATAAGAGTAACCGGAGAATCCCATCGTATTGATCAGTCTCGCGTGGGAACATCCAATGGAGAAAAGCAGGTTGAATGTTGTTATCAGTTGTGACAAGAGAGCCATAAATTATCTAAAGACAATATATAGTTTTTGGGGAGGAAAAGAGGAGAAGTAAATTGATAGGAAAGAGAAGCCAAACTTGAATTCAGGTTTCATTATTTTTTTTGTGTGGAGAGGGGAACAGAATTAGAAAAGGGCACCTGTGGAAATTACTGTATGTCTCCTAAACTTCTCATGCCTCGTATTCAAGAAGGATGGTGAAAACCAATTATTCTAATACAGTAGAGTCTCGCTTATCCAACCTTCGCTCAACCAAATTCTATATTATCCAACACAGTCTGCCTCCTGTTCGGATCCACAGCTGTTTCAATACATTACAATGTTTTGAAGATAAATTTGTAAATACAGTAATTACTACACAACGTTACCATGTATTGAACTGCTTTTTTTGTCAATTTGTTGTAAAACATTATGTAATTTGATGTTTAATAGGCTTTTCCTTACTCCCTCCTTATTATCCAACATTTTCACCTATCCAACATTCTGCCGGCCTGTTAATGTTGGACATTTGAAACTCTACTGTATCTCTATCTGTATCCAGTAGTCTTTATTGTTCAGCCTTTACATTTGGATAAATTCATTGTCTCAAAATATTGGCAGCTTTTTTTTTTTGCAGCACATCTCACCTGTGGCATTTTGTACATGCTCATGACACTTGCCATGTCGAAGCAGAATTCATAGTTAAGTCCTGCAATGACTGCTACTGGCAGAGACTCAATATCACATTTGTAGTTTGGGAAGAATCTTCCCCGCCTGGAGAGAATTTCCATTGAAGCACGGTATGTCCAGCTTGAACTAAAATGACTATTGTAGATGTGAAAACCAAGGGACATGTTAGGCAAGACTTGCTCATCTTCATTGACCTCCTTCACAGCAAATTCCAAGGCTGCAACATGCTGGTAGAGCTGTGGCATTAACCTAAAATGAAAATCAGATATTGTTGAACAGTATATCTTCTTTATGTCAGGGATTCACTCCTTTTCTCCTTGATATAGAGGGGAAAAAATATTCACTAGTATGCCTGCATTCTGAAAAATGTATGAAGAACTATATGAAGTGGGACACCCAGACCTGGAAATCTGGTTTGATTGAACAGGAGCTCAACTTCTAGCACAATGCTACTAGATTAGGCATGGGCAAACGTCGGTCCTCCAGGTGTTTTGGACTTCCACAATTCCTAAAAACCTACCAGCTGTTAGGAATTGTAGGAGTTGAAGTCCAAAATACCTGGAAGGCCAAAGTTTGCCAATGCCTATACTCGATAGAAGTTCAATCAGCTTTGGATGCTCTTAATTAAAAAGGCTGAATTTTGTTTAGTGCCATAGAACAATATCATAATTGGTTTCTGGATACAATTCAAAAAAGCAGAAGGCATGTTGGATGGTATGCAATCAGATTGTTCCGTCTCCCAGGAGCCTGATTTGCCTTACTTTATAGTTGCTTGAGGTTGCTTCCTCTTGCATTTTCTCCCAGGGCTGCTGTAGCTTTGCAAGAGTCCTAAAAGTTAATAGTATCAGTGTCTGCAGGCCTCTTTGCAACTATTGGCTTAGAGAATAGCTCTTTGAGTTTAGGGACCGTTTTTTCTCCCAGGGAAAGATCTCCATTTTAGTTTCTCCCCTGCCTTTTCAGGTAGAGGAAAGACTTCAGACGTGCTGATGGCTAAGCAGCCAGCTCTGGGAAAACCATTGCAAAAACTACTTTATAGATAATTTGAGTAAGCTATATTAAGCTATAGATAGTATATTATACATTATAGATAAGTATTAAGGTATATTGAGTTAATATAGATTATTTATTGTGTATTGAGCTGTATTGAGATATTATAGACAAATAACCTTAATTGAGAAGATTGAGTTATATAGTTATAGAGAGAGAGTCTTCACTACTTTGTCTCCAGAACTAACCTTACATTATAGATAGGGAAAAACCTGCTTTTTTCTAAACCACAACAGCTTAAGGTTAGGGTGTTAAGATTCCAGGATCTTATCTGCCATCTGGAGAAAGGGTTACTTCTGTAACTAAAGAAAGGAAAGAATATTTATTGTAGTTTCATCTATTGACTGTTTGTTTGCAACTTTGATGAACTGTGCCAAGACTTCAAGGACTTTGAATAAATAAATATCCTTTTTTGATGTTTAAGACCAGTAATAGTCTCAGTTGCTGAGTATCTCAAGCTTCTCAATATAGACACTTGCGGTTCGCTCAGGCATAGAGAGAAGCATGTCGCAGTTTTATTTTTTATATCGTCTGGGCGGATGGCACACAGATATATACCATACAGTTTTCTTTTTATAAGATGGTTATGTACTGTATATGTATAGCTCAGTCCAGACTCTGAAAATGGGCTCTTCCTTTCCTTTTCATACGGTTCATGCTATCGGGCTATAGACGTTTAATTTTATGTCACTCTTTATCTTGTATTGTTGAGATTATTATTTATTTGGTAATCATCATCATCATCATCATCTTTATTTATACCCTGCCACCATCTCCCCAAAGGGAACTTGGGGCAGCTTACATGAGGCCAAGCCCAAAATTACAATTTAGCAAAGTAAAATACAAACAAAAAAAATAATAACATCAAAATAAAATATGTAAAATAACAGAAAATACAGTAAGCAAATGCAAAATAATAAGGTGGAGGAATAGAAGCACAATGATCATGTGATTCTCCTCATCATCACAATACAAGAACTACTGAATGATGCAAAGACATCTTGTAGCAACTTATCAAATTAGAAAATGAAGTTGGTACTTGGTAACATGAATGTTAGTAGACTGAGTTTACTTCCTCAAATACATGAAGTGCTTAGTAACAGACATGTATAGACAGACAGTGTTTGAATAGCCATAGGTAAAGGTAAAGGTTTCCCCCTGACATTAAGTCCAGTCGTGTCCGACTCTGGGGTGTGGTGCTCATCTTCATTTCTAAGCCGAAGAGCCGACATTGTCCGTAGTCACCTCCAAGGTCATGTGGCCGGCATGACTGCATGGGGCGCCATTACCTTCCCACTGAGGCGGTACCTATTGATCTACTCACATTTGCATGTTTTTGAACTGCTAGGTTGGCATAAGCTGGGGCTGACAGCGGAAGCTCATGCCAGTCCCCAGATTCGAACCTGCGACCTTTCGGTCAACACGCTCAGCAGCTCAGCACTTTAACCCACTGCACTACCGGGGACTCAGTGAATAGCCATAGACATGCAAAATTTGTGGATAGGACGATGAGATGACAAGTTTTGTATTAATTATGATTATTGGGTGACATGAGGGAAGATATTACCTCATGGCAAGAAGAGATAACCATATGGAAGGTTAGTGGAATGCAGTGTGGTGGTAGCTT
Organism: Anolis sagrei; assembly: GCF_037176765.1. NCBI lineage: Eukaryota > Metazoa > Chordata > Lepidosauria > Squamata > Anolidae > Anolis > Anolis sagrei. Next base: position 12,506,276 of record NC_090026.1, on the reverse strand, counting down.
GAAACCAGAAAGGAGATATGATAAACTGACCAGTGGGGCCTTAATATGGCTGGTAGGTTAAGTAGTAGTAGTAGTATAGTAGTAGTAGTAGTAGTAGTAGTAGTAGTAGTAAATTTTATTGATTAGCCCTGAGGCCATATCACAATACCAAACCAAACAAAAAGGCTTGATAAAACTTGATTACACTCTATATTATAAGTTAAATAAAACACTTATAACAAAACAGTAAATAAATAAATATAATAAAACCGAATATAAACATCTTTCCATATCACGCCTACAATTTACCCCTACAATTTACCCCAAATGTTAAATAGTTTTATAATGCATGTCATGTGTAGCAAACCATTTTCTCTAAGGTGCTACAGTACTCTTTCCATACTAACAATACTAACAGTGGAATCAGCAAAAATGGACGTCATCCTAGGTCAAATCTGGAAACATGTGTATTACCAATGCTATGATATGGTTAGAAAATGAAACTACTTACAGATGGTCATCCAGTTCCTGAGATGGACGCTTTTCAAAGTTTACAGAATTTGAAAATAAGTTGACCTGAGACAAAATAGCAGCAATGATAAAATGTCCTGAGTGATAATATTGGTGAACGAAGGGATAAGCCTCTTGGGTTGAACACTGTGTAAGCGAAGTCTTGCCTAAGACCTTGGGCAGCAGCAGAACTAACATGAAAACCAACAGCATCACAAATATGACCACATTGGAAGGGCTCATCTCGGACACCTGTTCCTCTCTTCCCCCTTTGGTACTCTGTCTCCTGGCAAGAAAACAAAGGTATCAGCAGCCTTCTTCTTTGAAGGCTGAAAGCGAGCAACTTGCAATATAACAAAAAAGTGCTTATCCTGTCAGTCCAGCCGCAGTGCAGATACCCAGACTGACAGGTGCATGGGGATCCATATGCTAAGCTCCAAACGCTACCAAATATATTAATATCCCTGATATTTGTCACAGAATCATTTGAACTCCTCAGTGTAAAGAGAATCATCCACCATAATTATGACTGGTTTGATAATAACAGAATAGTTAATTGCTCAGTTTTGTTAGTTCATTGTGACATTGAAAACATGTTTATCATGTCTTGACTTAGTGTAAGAGCAAAAAAAAAAGTGAGGGGAGGGAAACTTTCTACAAAGGAAACTTTAAAATTTCCCCCTCTTCTACCGTGGGAATGAAATCTGGACCAGAACCTGGGAAAAAGTTCCTGCTCAGGGTAAAACTCTCAGAATATTCACTCATCATATCCAATAGACATATTGCCTTTGGGTATTTTGGAAGCTGTAGTCCAAGAAGCAATGTTTCCAAGCTTAGATCTGGGTCCAAATATTTGTAATGAAAGAGACTTCCAAAGTTTCGATTCCAGGTGAGAAACTTCCCATTGGGTACTTTCAACTATTTTGATTTATGGTGATTCTAAGGACTTTATCGCATCAGTTTATTATTTATTTATTTATTGTATTTATATTCTGCCCTTCTCACCCCGCAGGGGCTTCAGGGCGGATTACAGTGCACATATACATGGCAAACATTCAATGCCATAAACATAGAAGCGTTTAAGCTTGATGAGGGTATATTAAATTCTGGCCAAATTCATGGTCCACTTGTGGCACCAAGTCCTTGATGGAGTACTTCCTCATTCTTTTGCTCACTGCTGGAGATTTTTATGCCGTCGTAAATTAGTTAAATTAGTCTCCTCGCATAAATGGTACCTAAATTTCCTACTAATCATTTTTGGCTAGCTTCGAACAAACTTGCCATGATTTTGAATCCAGCTGAGGCCACTGATTTGTGGGGAGCTCAGTGAGGTGTACGCTGATCTAAGGGATTCAGAGAGTGCTGAGTACCCCATATTTAAAGAGAGGGTTAAGTTAAGGTTTGGCTTAATATCAGAACAGAGTAGAAAAACGTTTAGGGAAGTCAAACAGAAAGCTGGAGAAACATTCTCACAGTTGGGAAGCAGATTGGAAACAGCTCTAGATCACTGGCTAGAGGGGAGTAAAACGACCACTTTCGAAGATCTAAGACATTTGATTTGTATGGAACAGTTTCACAAGCTGATTTCCATACAAATGAGGTGGTTAGTTAAGGAGAAGAAAATTAAACAAGTGGCAGAACTGGCAGCTTGGTTGGACAAAATGGAGGCTGGCTGGAATTTGAGTCATATCTCAGTAGCCACCAAAAAGCCTAGAGAGTGGGTTCCAAAGGAGAAAATTGACAGGGAGAGTCAAAACCCAGTCAGAAGAGATGCCATTTCTGGGACTGCCACAGGAATTATTTTTTGTTATTTCGGTCATCAAGAGGGACATAAGAGAACTGCTTAAAAATTAAATAACTAAAGGCCAATCACACCACCTAAGGCAGTGAAAGTGGTTAAACAAATAACTCCACCCAAAGAGAACCGCACTCCACACCAACAGGAAGAGCCTGTGAAAGTGATGTGAGTATGGAGTACAGGCAAAAAGATAAATGGAGATTATTTGAAGTTGGACATTATTGGCCCCATGTCCCATAAAATACAGGATGGACATAGGTTTATCCTGACTGCAGTGGACTTTGCTACCAGATACACAGAGCAATTCCCTTAAAGGAAATGGATTCAAAGACAGTGGCAGATGTGCTGCTTAACTTATTTGCATGCGTGGGGTTTCCAGGATCAGTTGTCATGGATCTTGGAACTACATTCATGTCCCAGATGATGCAAAAACTATTCCGGACCTGTAGACTAACTTCTACTCCGTATCATCCCCAAACCAATGGCCTGATGGAAAGGTTCAACGGTACCCTCAATCACATGCTAAAGACTTAGGTCCATAAAAACCCTAATGATTGGGACAAAAAGCTACAACACTTTTTGTTTGCATATCAGGAAGTGCCTCAAGCAAGCACAAAGTTCAGCCCTTTCGAACTGCTGTACGGAAGAACACCACGAGGGCCTGTGGACATCTTAAAAGAAGTATGAACAGGAGTAGAGCAAATTCCAGAGACTGAAATCGGTAGTTATATTGAGGACTTGCAAAGACATTTGGCCATCATGAGAGACTGTGCAGCTGAGAGTTTGGCGACTGCCCATCTGAAACAGAAGGAGCAGGCAGATCTCCATGCAAGACACAGAAATTTTAATGTGGGGGATAAGGTTCTTGTATTGAAACCAAGGTCATAGAAAAAGCTAGAGGTTGCATGGGAAGGACCATATGTAGTTCTGTCTAAGATTTCGGAAGTCACATATCTAGTGGGAGAAAACACAAATGGGGGAAGATGTAAAAAGTTACATGTAAATATGATTAAGCCTTATCATTCAAGGGCTAGGGTGATTATGCAAGTCTCCCAAGAGACAGGTGGAAAAGTTTCGTTGTCTGGTTGGGGAAAGGTGTGTGCTGAGTGTACTTTGCCTTCTGTGGATGAGAATACGAACCTCACAGATCCACAGAAACAGCAGTTGAAAGACCTATTACACCAGCATAAAGAGGTATTTTCTAATATACCTTGGCTTGTCACCGTATCAACACAGGGACAGCTAACCCTATTGCATCTTTGCCATACCGTGTAACCAGAGAACAGGCCAAGCTGATCTCAAAAGAGATCCAGGAAATGTTAAATCTTGATTTAATAATCCCATCAAGTAGCCCATGGTCATCTCCCATTGTTTTAGTTCCAAAACTGGATAACACCATTAGATTTTGTGTTGACTAAAAAGGTAAAGGTAAAGGTAAAGGTAGTCCCCTGACATTAAGTCCAGTCATGTCTGACTCTGGGGTGTGGTGCTCATCTCCATTTCTAAGACGAAGAGCCAGCGTTGTCCGTAGACACCTCCAAGGTCATGTGGCCGGCATGACTGCATGGAGCACCGTTACCTTCCCGCTGGAGTGGTACCTATTGATCTACTCACATTTGCATGTTTTCGAACTGCTAGGTTGGCAGAAGCTAGGGCTGACAGCGGAAGCTCACGCCGCTCCCTGGAATCGAACCTGCGACCTTTCAATCAACAAGCTCAGCAGCTCAGTGCTTTAACCCACTGCGCCACCAGGGGCTCCTGTTGTGTTGACTACCGTAAGCTAAATCAGGTTACCATATCCAATGTATACCCTATGCCAAGGATAGATGAACTCATAGAAACAATAGGATCAGCCCAGTATATAGTATTACAACTGTAGACCTGACAAAAGTTTATTGGCAGGTTGCTATGCACCCGGAGGATCAAGAGAAAACTGCTTTTATTTCTAGGGATGGTTTATTCCAGTTCAAAGTCCTCCCATTTGGTTTAAAGAATGCACCTACAACCTTTCAAAGGTTAATTGATCAGATGTTATCGGGTATGAAAGACTTCGTCCAGGCATATATAGATGATGTATCCATCTATAGCCAGACGTGGGAGCAACACCTGGAGCATTTGGAGAAGGTGTTGAGCAAGATCAAAGAGGCTGGTTTAACTGTTAAAACCTCAAAATGCCAAATGGCCAGATCGCGAGTGAAATATCTAGGTCATGTAGTAGGAGGAGGAACTATACTGCCGGATATGGACAAGGTACAGGCAATAACAGAATGGTCGAATCCAAGTACCAAGAAACAAATCCATTCATTTCTAGGAGTTGTAGGATTCTATAGACAATTTCCCTCCAATTTTAGTTCTCTTGTGGCAGTGTTAACAGATTGTACAAAGAAAGCCTCACCCGATAAATGGTATGGACGTCTGAGTGTCAGACTGCCTATAAAATGTTAGAGTGCTTTGATGACTGAACCTGTTTTGCGCATTACACATTTGTACCAGAAGAGCTTAAGCCTGTTAAATAAACATTTTATTATAGTTAACACTTTACAACAACCTGCTTGTGAACTTCATTGGTATTTAAACCCTCTGAAGAAAATAAACACTATAGTGACACAGAAGGGTGTTACTAAGTATCCTCTCCACGCATACAACTCAACCCGAATACTAAGCAATAAGGTGGCAGCATACCCAATTGAAGAAGCCTTTTAAAAACCTCTCAGTTCAGACGTCATTCAAATATATCTATACACAGTTATATCTTTCCCTCTTTTATCAATTTCCCTCCTGTGATATTCCTTGTAATTGGTGGCACAACAGTGTGATCCTTAGTGTGAAGTGTCTTATAATTGCTGGTAGCTTGTGGGATTCACTATTTTCAGAATTCCCTGTTCCTTCTCCCTGCTAAAGAAGCTCCTTGGTGTGAGACGTCATTATAGGCGGCATATAAATGTTGTAAATAAATAAATAAATAAATAGACATTTTGTAGTAGTGGGGAGGCTTGTATGTTCCAATGAACCTGTGGGCAAAATCGTCAGAGTCATGTGCTTCCAGGAGAGTTCTCTTGGGTGGCAGGGCCACAGGGGAGGAACCAGACCAAGCACAATATGACGTCCTCAATGGCGGAGCAGGTGGATGATAACATGGTATATGTTACAACAGCTATGAAGGTAGAAGAAGTCTGCAACAGATGACAAGCCACCAGTCATTGGGTTAATCATGCACTGGACGTGCACCTCACACTGTGAAGACTGTGTGTGGATCAGTTGTGCACTGATCTCCACACATAAATCAAATTTACACACAGGCATCTTCCAAGGAAAATAAATCAAAACCAAACAAAAAACCCATGGCAAACAGCGAGTAGCGACGAGTGCAGGACTGTAAAATCTGGCACATGGGTGGTGGATACATGTTCAAGGTCAGACGAAGTTGAATAGTTCAGTAGCTGTATCCATGACTGAGCAGCCCTTTTCAGGATCCATTCCACGTGGGATTGAGAGCAGCGGGGGGGGGGGGGGGGCTAGAAAAGGTGCCCTAAACTACTCTGCCTCTTTTATCACTAACTGGACTTTGGAATGTGGAACATATGAACATTGTTGTACAGATAATGAACGCATAATATGCTATTATTGCAAGGGAGCTGAGACACTTTGACATCGATATAGCAGCAATTCAAGTGACCCAAAGAGCAGGAGAAAGATAGCTGAAGGAAGAAAAGGGAGGCTACACCTTCTTCTGGAAAGGACTGGCTAAACAAGAATGAAGAATACTTGGAGTTGGCATTGCTATCAGAAATGGCATGGTGAAACATCTGTCCGAAGAATCCATCGGCATCAACGAACGACTCTCAACACTCCGGATTAATCTTGCCAGCGGACAACCATCATAAGTACCAATCACCAACACTAGATGCTGACAAAGACATCAAGGAAAAATTACTTTCAGCTGGACACCATTGTATTGGAGATACTTAAAGAGAACAAAATCCTCCGGTAGAGATACTCGCACTTTCTGACCCATTTCCCCATGTGATGTCAGAAAAGGCAGCGGTTCAACATATGTTACCACTTGTTACTGCCCTTTCTATTATGTGATGGGGAGGAGGGAAAGGGTGCTAAAACACCCTCTCTTGCCCATATAAGTGATGAGGGAAGGAAGGAGGGCATGTGGGGCATCATGAGCTGCCCCACATGCCTTCCCTTTTGACAGTGATTGCTGGTGCAATGGCATGGCCCAAAAGAGCCATGTGAAAAGATCATAGGAGATATTTGTTGGAAAACCATAGCAACATCTGCTGCATAGTATCCTGCAAAAACAAAGTTTTTGCAATTTGATAAACTTTCCCCATGTTATTAATGATAGAACCAATTAGAAAATGACATGTATAACCCAGAAACAAAAAGTGTGTTACATAGAGTAATTGGTTGTACAATGTTGGTATGAATCAGAAGAGTGATATAGCACATTTTCTATGTAACTCTACAAGTGTTAAAGTTGTCTGATCAAGTACTAATGGACAATAGTACTGAGTGAGCCATTTAGCAGATGAGTGGAACTTTTCTTTCTCCATCTAGGCAATGATACTTTCGTTCAATTTACTTGTGCTTCCCTTTCAAGCAAATCTCATGACAGTGTTGTCCATTTATTAACATTACAGGGTCCTCTCTCCTCCTCCAACCCCAAAGGGCAGTATGGTAAATACTCAAGGAAAACTCAGTAAGTGATTGTGGAGAGGACATAATAGTCAAAACTATTCCTCTTTATGCTCATTTTGAAATCGTATGTCTATAGGAGAAATTCATGTTATAAGGACAAGGACTTGAGAAACAATACTATTTATAACAGGCATGGGCAAACTGTTTCCCCCCAGATCTTATCAAGCCTATCATTGAGAAGACTTCCTGATCCCAATGGTCTAGACCATGTCCTCTAAAGACCAGCAGAGCATGTACCATCAGTCCCAGGTGTGACCAAATAATCCACAAAGACGATGAGGAGTAAGCAAATTTCAAAAGTCAATTACCAGTAATATCCAAAAAGCAAGTTCAAGTCCAAAGTCGTTGTTCAAGAATAGTCCAGTTTCCAGAGAGCATGAGAGTTCAAGAGTCCATGGTCCAAGTTCAAGAGTCTATGGTCTTGGCTCAAGCATTGGAATTATAGCCAGCAATCAAGTAATGAATCCTACTTTCAGATGAGTGTATTATCAACTATCCCTCATCCACACTATCCATGACATGAATAATCAAATCACACTCCCTCCCTGGGGTCTCCGTTGAGGCTGTGCCAACATCCCTGGCACCCATTGTGTGGCTATCAAAAGCTTTGTGGCCTGTTCTGGATGGACAGGAACAGAGCTATCCGTCCCATTAACACCAACCCAGTTTGCCTTTCTTCCCACACCCCTTCCATGGGCGAACCAAGAAACAGCCACCAGACTTCAAATCAAGCAATGATGGTTTATTAAATTTTCCACCACATCTACAAGCTAGTTATCAGTGACAACAGATGGTGATCCTGCACCAATCAACAAGAGGATCCTAGCTTGCACCAGTTTGGTCCAACAGCAACCAGAATGGAACAATCCTGTATTTCAAGAATCTGTCAAAGTACTATAAATAAATACATCTGTATGTTTGCAAGTGTGCTTTCATCAATTTTTGCAGCTCAAACTCTGCTGACCTCCACTTTGACCAAGGTGAATAAACACCTCTGTTTCATGCATCCTATGTCTTCTTCAGTCCTTTGGGGATTGACACACTGCAGAGCTGATATCATTTAAGTCCCTGAAAAATTGAGAAAATGATCTGGAGAATTGATGTCAAATCTATTTACATTTCTCAATTCTTTGGTTATTTCTTTTTTTTAGCTGTCCCCTTCTATTAAGATCAGGCCTCAGCAAAATGATATAACATTTTGGAGAAAAAATACAGCCAAACAAGCCAGCACTGGAACTCAAGATGGAGAAGATCTCCACAGCCACCATATATTTCCCTTTGGTACTCAGATATGCTGGAACAAAGGAAAACCAGACGCAGCAAAACATTACCATGCTGAAAGTGATAAACTTGGCTTCATTAAAAGTGTCTGGTAACTTCCTAGCTAAAAAAGCCACAGTGAAGCCAACACTGGTGAGGAAACCGAGGAATCCCAAGACACAGTAAAACATGGTAGAGGAGCCTTCATTACACTCCAGTACAATTTCTTTAGTCACTGAATGCATATCAACATCTGGAAATGGGGGAGAGATAGCCAGCCAGACACTGCAAATTGTAGCTTGTATAAGGGAGCAAGAAAGAACAATAGAGCTAGACAGCCACCCTCCCACCCATTTCCTTTTCCCAGAGCCTGGCTTGGTAGCCATGAACGCTACAACTACAAGGGTGGTTTTAGCCAAGATGCATGAAACTGCTACTGAGAAGATCAGTCCAAAGGCCGTTTGTCGAAGGAGGCATGTCACCTTCTTAGGGTGACCGATAAACAGAAAAATGCAGAGGAAAGAGAGTAGAAGGGAGATGAGGAGGGTGAAGGTCAGGTTTTGGTTGTTGGCTTTGACTATGGGAGTGTTTTTGTGCTTCCAGAAAATCCAAAACACCCAAGCTGTGATGGAAAAAAGGGCAAGAGCAATAGTAACCAAACTGATCCCCAAGGGTTCTTCATAAGTCAGGTAGCTGATGTCTTTCGGAAGACATGCATCTCGGTTCTTGTTTGAATAATGATCCTTGGGACACTGAAAACAGTCATCCATATCTGAAAGAAAAGAAATCAAGCATTTTTAAATGATGCAGTGATGGGCAACCTTTTTGAGCTTGGTGTGTCAAAACTCGCCAAAAAACTGAGCATAACTCAGGTCGGGTGTCACTTCGAGAAAAATACCCAATATAACAAAAATATGTTATTGTAATATATAACTGTATTTAATAAACCAAATAACTAATTATTTAACTTACCTGCTTTTTTCTATAATGTCATATATCTCGGCATTATAGAAAAATGCTGGTGCAGGAGCTGAGGATGAAATGTCCTTCTCGGGATGCAGCCCCATTCTTCTGCGTATGTGGCTGCATGTGGCCGCGTGTCATCAAAAATGGCTACGCGTGTCAGTGCTGACACACGTGTCATAGGTTCGCCATCATGGCCCTAGGCTTAACATGAACCAATCCCAACAAACTACTAGGACATTATCATTAGCTATAATTCCAAGTGGAGATAAATTTTGAATGGCAGTTGATTAGACTATCTACTTAAAGCTAATGAATGGGACATACCATTCAGGCATATGAAGAATTCTTGCTAATTTTCTCATATTTTTTTTAAAAGGTGATGTGGCACTTGGTAGGTTTTTTATGGGTAAACGCTTCAATTGACATCTCAACTATAATTCCAAGCAATGCAGGTCTTGGGCTCAAAGTGAAGGAGGAAAGTTAATCTCCATTCAAAAAGCATTCTTTCTCTTTAGATACAAAATTTGAAAAAGTCGTGTCTCGTTTATATAGGAATGTATCCCAGGATGGTGAGAAAGCATTCTTCATAATAGATATTTCTTTAGATATGTCACTGAGATACTAATTTTTCTGCCATTTGCACAAAGTAAACTTTGGGGTAAAATTATCTCTGTCAATTGATTACTTTTACCTCTTTCCGAGATTAAATATAGCAGTCACAACTAGGCTTGTGTATTCTGGGTAAACTTTGATCCGTTTCTGTATCCCGGATATTGGTGGGGGCCCGGATCCATTTTTTGGTAGTCTCCCCAATTTGGGAGGGCAGATATCCTTTTCACTCTGGGGTGCTGAAAGATTCATTTTCAATCCAGCCCATTTTTTGGGGGGGGGGGGGGCTTCTCCGGCTCCCTTTCCTGTCATTGTAGGTATTTAAATGGTTTCTACTCTAGAGGAGAGCTGCTGCAGGCACTCGCACATGCACTTTGTCTCCTGGGCCTTCACCATTCCACGCACTCTTCTCAGGGCCTTTCAAGGAGGCTTTAAAGCTGTTTCTACTCTAGAGGAGAGGTGCTGCAGGCACTAGACCTGCACGGTCTCTCCCGGGCCTGCACCATGCCACACACTCTTCCCAAGGCATTTTAAGGAAGCTTCCTCAGTCCCCACTTCCAGATAAGGAAGTGTGATGAGCTCCTGGAGCTATCCTCCCTGGACTTCCTTTAAAAAAAAACCTTTTTTTCTGGCATGCTTCAATTTCCTTTCTGCTTGGGCTTTAATGTCTCCTTACAGCTGTTTCTACTCTCTACAGGAGAAGCAACTGGTAGTAATTTTCAGGGAAGTGTGTGTGTGGGGTCTTTTTGTTTGCTGGGATTAATAAAAAAAGATTAAATTGTGATGCTGAAAAGTAGAAGAGGAGCCGAGATTAGCTGCAGCTTGCTTTCTTGTCGGGTGGATTTTTGTACCAGGAGGGCCCTTGCTGTTATGTGCTCCTGAAGGTACTGAAGGAAAACAGATCTACACCCAAGTCTAGTCACAGCAAGACACCACAATTGACTGAAAAGACACATGCAGCCCATCCAATTCTATTATTATAATAAATATGCAGTTCTCAATTCACCAGTATTGCACATTTTAAACAAATGTTTAAAATATATTTGACAAATTCTTCACTAGACCTTTCCACCAGGATATGAAGTACTATACATACTACACAGTTTTTACCTTATCACTCTCTTCCCAACACTGAAACCTCCAGAACATGCTAAATGCTATTTAAAAATACGTTTCCAGTTTATACTTCAAAATACATTTCCTACCGATTCTGTCTGAAATCTTCCCTCCTTGGCACGGAAGACAATCGTAACAACAGGGAGGCTCTCCTTCTCTCTTGGTCTTTCTATAACCTAATTGGCATTTTTCATTACAAAGAGAAAGGGGACGTGTCTGTAGACAAAGAACAGAAGAAAACTATTCAGGTGTTTCTATCTTACTGTCCCATTCATGGCATTATTTTCATGAGATTGTTGCAACACAGAGTAGGCTTCACCTTGCTTCCAAACACCACCACACAAGAGCTGTAGTTTTACAGTTTATTGAGGAAAAATCCAAGTAAAAAGATCTTCAGGTAAAAGCAGGAGACATAATCCTATTGGCAAAGTTCAAACCAGAGTGCCAGGTACAAGCAAGGAAACATTTGCCCCAAGAATCACAATGCAAGAAATCCCAAGCGTACTGTTTTCCAGGCTAAGGTTATTCCATGAAGCTTTCAGGCTAATAAGCTATGTTGAACTGACACTTTTACAGAGTTTCCAGGAGGCTTAAATACCTTCCCAACATCAAAACATTAAGCTCTCAGCATCATAAAACCATTGCGACAACCTTGCACCGGGCTAGCTTCCCGTCTGCTTGCCAGAGGCGAACTGCTCCTGACCTGGAGATCAAGGCGAGCTTCTCGGGACAAATCCTTTTCTATACTTTCTGTATCATTGTGGAAAGGCACCTGGCCACTATTTCCTTCGTTAAAATTCCTTTCTGGTGAAAACAGCTGTGTTGATACTGCACTGTCTGCGAGAGCCTCGGAAGCAGGCTCAGAGATTTGAGGCACAGACAAAGAGTCAGGAAGCTGAAACCCAACAGTTATCTGAATCCCATCATCCTCATCGTCAGAAACTAGCTCAGCCACAACAGAGATACATCTTTGCTTGAACGTTTGTGCAACATCTATTAATGCTATTTGCAATACTGGGACTCCCGTGTCCAAAAAACATTGCCTGATGCTAAAGAGTAGTCTCTAGAGTAGCAGAAAACAAGCTTGCTTCATCTTCAATACATATTTTCAAATATTTAACATGACTATTGTATCCCCTCTTAACCTACTCCGGGCTAAACATACCCAGCCCTCAAAACTGGTTCTCAAAGTGTTTTGTTTCCATATCATTTACCATTTTGGTCATCCTCTTCTGCACACATTCCAGCTTTTCTTCTTGCATTTTGGTGGCCATGGAGTTTGCCATTCATCTGATTTCCCTAAGACTATGTCCAGTATAATAGTTGGCTCAATATTTTTAAATATTTGTATTTTTGTGTGTGAACATTGAAAAAATATCTAAATACAGCCTATATGGCTCTTACCTTAAATTTACTGGGCCAAATCATGTTATTTTCAGTAATGGTGAATTTCTTCTCTGGAGAAGCCTGAGGGTTTATCTTTCCAACTTTTACTTTAAGGAAGGATATATTGGATAGCACGGCCCAGTTGATAATGTCAAATCCAGCCACTAATTCTCCCTTTTGGTTGAAGGTGATCTCTTCCATGGCGCTGTTATTAAACGAGACACTTCTCAAAAAGTGGTGAAGCTAAAGTCGAGGAGGAAAAATAGAGTTCCTGAATATGATATACATGATATAAAATCATACCCCAAAAACAGACAGCATGTGGGGGAATATGTGGTGCAGAGTTTCTTTGAACATCTCCACCCATTATATTCTTAGTTCTTGATTATGTATGTTAGGTACTGGAAACTGTATGGGAGAAGGGGCCAATTTATCTCCTCCTATATGCTATAACCCATCTGAGGGTAGATCCAGACAGGTCTTTATCCCAGGAGAATCCGTGTTTTTAAAATGCGGATTTTCCTGGGAGCCTGTCCACACCCACTCCAAAAAGCGCACACTTTCTGTGGTGGATGTCCAGTTGTTCTCATGGGACTGGCCTGCGAGAACATCTGGAAGCCCTTCCCCCCTCCCCCAAAGCCCCCTGATCCCTTAGAAAAGTAACAAAAACTTACCCGGCCTACATTACAGGCTTCAGCCAGCTCTCCTAGCATGTAGAAATGACGCACCAGGAGAGCGAGGGCGGGGGGGGGGGGGATTTTCCTCCCTCCTCCACCTCCTTAGCCCGGTAAACTATGGGAATACTGTCTGGACTGCAGTATTCTGCAGCCCAGAACTGGAAATAGTGTGTTTTCCTGGTTTGTAGCGAATTACTTTGAGACTCCACAATGTTGTCTGGACAGCCCCTCCTTTATTGTGGTAGATACTTAGACGGGCCAGCAGAAGTGGGGGAAAGATTCCATATACACAGAACAGACAATGTGTGCAAATACCCCTGTTTCACTAATCGATACAGTCGTCTGAACTTCATGAGCTTTCCACACAGTAAAAGAACTATTGCTCCATATATATCTGCAGGAAAAAAAACTTCTACATCAAGCAAATTACCTGCCATGGTTGTTCATTCCAGAAGCTCTGCTTTATGCCATTCCTCATTATTCTACCTCTAAATCTAGATGAATATATAGCATGCAAAGCATGTGCTACAGCATAGATGGCATTATAGATACTATAGCTATGGGCAGTCATGTCCATTTCAAACAGGGATATAGGTAGTGTTTCAAGTTCCTCCTCTCCTGTGCACATTTCCACATCTTCCTTCTCCACAGAAGCCTCAGGAAAAGAACAAAGAAACACATTTTCCCAGAATATCCTCAAAAAACTGTCTTCTTTTTCCAAGGCAGGGTTTTTCATGTGAAGAAAAGTCTTGAAGCCCAAAAGTTCCTTTGAGTGAACTGCAAAGGAAATGGCACCATGGAGGAAATTTATGTTAATTTCCCTTTGCCAGGAAAATGAGGTGAATTCCATCTCGGCTGTTAGAATCCAGACTTTTGTATTCATTTGTTGGGGTAAACCCTCTGCTTCTGCAATGAAGGGGACCAGTCTCATGGTCATAAGGGTCTGGATTTTACCGTAAACAACCACGACATTGGCAGTGTTCCTCATAACAATGTCAACTGTTGCAATACCTTTCTTTACCATGTTATCAAACTCAGAGGAATAGGTCATTTCAGGGAATTTTTCCATAAAAGCAAGACAAATGCCTCTCTTGGGAAATTCAAGAAGAACATTTTTTACAAATCTTTCTCCACTATCGTCACTGTGGTAAATCACCCCAATCCATACCCAGTTGAAATGTAGCAGTAACTGGAGAATCCCATCATATTGGTCAGTCTCGCGTGGGAACATCCAATGGAGAAAAGCAGGTTGAATGTTGTTATCAGTTATAACAGGAGAGCCATAAATTATCTAAAGATAATATTTAGTTTTGGGGGGAGGAAAAGATGAGAAGTAAATTGATAGGAAAGAGAAGCTAAACTTGAATTCAGATTTCATTATTTTTGTGTGTGGAGAGCGGAACATAATAACCAGGATAGTTAAATTTCTTTTATTTCTATAAGTTAAAATAAGAGAATTAGAAAAGTGCACCTGTGGAAATTACTGTATGTTTCCTAAACTTCTGATGCCTCCTTTTCAAGAATGATGTCTTTTTTTTTCCGTGTCAGGATGGACTTGAGAAACTGCTTCTGGTGTGAGAGAACTGGTCATCTGCAAGGATGTTGCCCAGGGGACGCATGGATGTTTTGATGTTTTACCATCCTTGTGGGAGGTTTCTCTCATGTACCAGCATGGGGAGCTGGAGCTGACAGAGGGAGCTCATCCACATTCTCCCCGGATTCAAACCTCTGACCTGTTGGTCTTCAGTCCTGCGGGCACATGGGTTTAACCCATTGCGCCACTGGGGCCCCCAAGAAGGATGGTGAAGAACAATTATTCTAATACAGTAGAGTCTCGCTTATCCAACTTTCGCTCATCCAACATTCTGCATTATCCAATGCAGTGTGCCTCCCACCTGGATCCACAGTTGTTTCAATACATTGCAATGTTTTGGTGCTAAATTCGTAAATACAGTAATTACTTCATAACATTACTGTGCATTGAACTGCTTTTTCTGTCGAATTGTTGTAAAACATGATGTTTTGGTGCTTAATTTGTAAAATCAAAATGTAATTTGACGTTTAATAGGCATTTCTTTAATCCCTCCTTATTATCCAAGATTTTAACTTCTCCAATGCTCTGCTGGCCTGTTAATGTTGGATATGTGAAACTCTACTGTATGTATCTGTATTCAGTAGGCCTGTGCGGTTTCGTTCGTTAATTCGTTAATTCGTTAATTCGTTAAACATTCGTTAATTTTTGCATATACGAAACGATAACAAAACATATTTTCAAACCCGGAAGGGTTTTTAAATATCGAAACGGCAACCCTCACAGTTTTAACGAGCTTTCGCTCGTTTCGTAAATGGGGCGGGCAGGGGCGAAGGGGCGGCGCGAGCGCGCACCCAGTGAGCCAAGCCCCGCGCCTGCCTGTTGGGCGCGAGCGCGGCTCCCGATTGGCCGGCCCGCGCGCGCTCGCCCTTAGGCTGAGGCCCTCTTTGGCAGGAGCTTCCCCCTCAGCGGCAGCAGCTTCCCCCTCGCCCCTTTGGTGCTCCGTGCTCCTTCTTCCCCAGGCTGGGCTCCAGGCTTGGGAGCCCAGCCCCAGGAAGGAAGGGAATTTTTAGCCACGGAGCAGCAGAAGGGCGAGGAGGAGGCTGCTGGCGACGAGGGCCTCAGCGGCGGCAGCTTCCCCCTCGCCCTTCTGCTGCTCCGTGGCTGGCGCCCAGCTTGGGGAAGAAGGAGGACGGAGGAGCAAAGGGGCGAGGGGGAAGCTGCTGCCGCTGAGGCCCTCTTTGACAGGAGCCTCCTCCCCGCCCCTCTGCTGCTCCGTGGCTAAAAGTTTCCTTCCTCCCCGGTCTGGGCTCCCAAGCCTGGCGCCCAGCTTGGGGAAGAAGGAGGACGGAGGAGCAAAGGGGCGAGGGGGAAGCTGCCGCCGCTGAGGCCCTCTTTGACAGGAGCCTCCTCCCCGCCCCTCTGCTGCTCCGTGGCTAAAAGTTTCCTTCCTCCCCGGTCTGGGCTCCCAAGCCTGGCGCCCAGCTTGGGGAAGAAGGAGGACGGAGGAGCAAAGGGGCGAGGGGGAAGCTGCCGCCGCTGAGGCCCTCTTTGACAGGAGCCTCCTCCCCGCCCCTCTGCTGCTCCGTGGCTAAAAGTTTCCTTCCTCCCCGGTCTGGGCTCCCAAGCCTGGCGCCCAGCTTGGGGAAGAAGGAGGACGGAGGAGCAAAGGGGCGAGGGGGAAGCTGCTGCCGCTGAGGCCCCCTTCGCCAGTAGCCTCCTCCTCGCCCTCAGCGGCAGCAGGCTTGGGAGCCCAGCCCCGGGAAGGAAGGGAATTTTTAGCCACGGAGCAGCAGAGGGGCGGGGAGGAGGCTCCTGCCAAAGAGGGCATTTCCATTTTAAAATATTTTTTTAATATTATTTTAATATTATTCTTAAAAAATACAAAAAATATTCTAAAAATTCGTTAATATTTACAAAATTTTGTAAATACCAAAACTTTTTTGGGGGAAAGTTTTGTAATTATTTTAAATATCGAAACAAAAAAAACACCCCAATTACAAATCGATTTTAGAAACAAATTTTTTCTTGATCAAACAGGCCTAGTATTCAGTAGTCTTTCTTGTTCAGCCTTTAGATTTGGATAAATTCATTGCCTCAAAATATTTACAGCTTTTTTTTTAGCAGCACATCTCACCTGTGGCATTTTGTACACACTCAGGACACTTGCCATGTCGAAGCAGAATTCATAGTTAAGTCCTCCGATGACTGCTACTGGCAGAGACTCAATATCACATTTGTAGTTTGGGAGGAATCTTCTCCGCCTGGAGAGAATTTCCATTGAAGCACGGTATGTCCAGCTTGAACTGAAGTGACTATTGTAGATGTGAAAACCAAGGGACATGTTAGGCAAGACTTGCTCATTTTCATTGACCTCCTTCACAGCAAATTCCAAGGCTGCAACATGCTGGTAGAGCTGTGGCATTAACCTAAAATGAAAATCAGATATTGTTGAACAGTATATCTTATTTAGGTTAGGGATTTACTCTGTTTCTCCTCTCTCTCTCTCTCTCTCTCTCTCTCTCTCTATATATATATATATATTCACTGGTATGCCTGCATTCTGAAAAATGTATGAAGAAATATGTGAAGTGCGGCACGAAGTCCTGGAAATCTGGTTTGACTGAACAGGAGCTCAACTTCTAGCACAATGCTGCTAGATTAGGCATGGGCAAACTTCGGCCCTCCAGGTGTTTTGGATTTTAACTCCCACAAATGAGAAAATGAATTTGGTACTTGGTAGCATGAATGATGGTAGACTACTTCTTTAGATACATGAAATGCACAGGGACAGACCTTTATAGACAGACTGTTCCTGTCACCAAGTCCCATCACCATATCCATTTGTGGATACAGAACTTGCCATCTCATCACCATATCCATTTGTGGATATGGTGATGAGATGACAAGTTCTGTATTAATGATGATTATTAGGAGACATGAGTGAAGATATTACCTAATGGCAAGATGAGTAGACAACCATATGGAAGAAGCTAGTGGAATGCAGGATGGGTGGTAGTTTGGAACATATTGCAATACCAAACCAAACAAAAAGGCTTGATTAAACTTGATTACACTCCATATAGTAAGTTAAATAAAACACTTATAACAATACAGTAAATAAATAAATATAAAAAAACTGAATATATATATCATGCTTCCGTGTCACTCCTATAATTTATCCCAAAGGTTATATAGTTTTATAATGCATGTCATGTGTAGCAAACCATTTTCTCTAAGGTGCTACAATACACTTTGCATACTTCATTCCATACTAACAATACTAACAGTGGAATCAGCAATAATGGACGTCATCCTAGGTCAAATCTGGAAACATATGCATTACCAATGTTATGTTTAGAAAATGAAACTACTTACAGATGGTCATCCAGTTCCTGAGATGGACGCTTTTCAAAGTTTACAGTATTTGAAAATAAATGGACCTGAGACAAAATAGCAGCAATGATAAAATGTCCTGAGTGATAATATTGGTGAACGAAAGGATAAGCCTCTTGGGTGGAACACTGCGTGAGCGAAGTCTTGCCTAAGACCTTGGGCAGCAGCAGAACTAGCATGAAAACCAACAGCATCACAAATATAACCACATTGGAAGGGCTCATCTCGGGCACCTGTTCCTCTCTTCCCTCTTTGGTACTCTGTCTCCTGGCAAGAAAACAATGGTATTAGCAGACTTCTTTGATGGCTGAAAGATAGCAACTTGCAATATAAAGAAAAAGTGCTTATCCTGTTAGTCCAGCTGCAGTGCAGATACCCAGACTGACAGACGCATGGGGATCCATATGCTAAGCTCCAAACGCTACCAAATATATTAATATCCCCAATTCATATTTTTCACAGAATCATTTGAACTCCTCAGTGTAAAGGGAATCATCAGCCATAATTATGGCTGGTTTGATAATAACACGATAGTTAATTACTCCGTTTTGTTAGTTCATTGTGGCATTTCAAAGAAAAATACGTTTATCATGCTTTGAATTAGTGTAAAAACAAAAAAAATTGTGAAGGAAAGGAAACTTCCTACAAAGGAAACTTTAAAAAATTCCCCTCTTTTCTATTGTAGGAATGAAATCTGGAGGAGAACCTGGAAAAAAGTACCTCGGAGTATTCACTCAGTATATCCAATAGTCATACTGCCTTTGGTGTTTTAGAAGCTGTAGTCCAAAAAGCGACTTTTCCAAGCTCGGATCTGGGTCCAAATATTTGTAATGAAAGAGACTTCCAAAGTCTAGATTCCAGCAGAGAGACTTCCCCTAGGGTGCCTTCTAGGCCTGGGTAACAACGGAAAAATTTGTTTCTAAAATCGATTTGTATTTGGGGTTTTTTTTGTTTCGATATTTAAAATAATTACAAAATTTTCCTTTTAAAAAGTTCGATATTTACGAAATTTCATAAATGTGAAAAAAATTACAAAACATTAACGAATCGATTTCCGAAACAATAACGAATCGATTCGTTAATGGCAGACGCGACCGCGAAATACGCTAAAAAACCTCCAAAAACTTCTGAAGCTTCCCTCTCCCTCTGTTGTTGACTGTTGGTGTGATATTATAATTTTTTTTCACTAATTAAACAAAAAACTTGCCCCAGACATGCGGAAATAATAACGAAACGACCTCAGAACAATAACGAAACGAATACAATAACGAAATACGAAGCATTTACAAAACGTGTTTAAAAATTCGTTTTTTTAAAAAATTGCTCCAGAATGGTTCGTTATCGTTTTGTAATTGGAAAAATTAAAGAATTATTAACGAATTACGAATTAACGAAATGAAACCGCCCAGCCCTAGTGCCTTTATCTCTTTTGATTACTCTAAGGATTTTATTGCAATGGTTTATTATTTATTTGTTTGTTTATTTATTTATTTTACAGTATTTATATTCCTCCCTTTTCACCCCACAGGGAACTCTGGGCAGATTACAGTACACATATTCATGGCAAACATTCAGTGCCATAGACACACAACATATACAGACAAACACAGAGGCAATTTAAGCTTCATGGGGGTATATTCGAATTCCGGCCACCGAGGGAGCTGTCGCTTCACGGTCCACTTGTAGCACCGAGTCCTTGATGGAGTACTTCCTCATTCTTTCACCTGCTGCTGGAGATTTTCATGGCATCATAAATTAGTTAAATTAGCCTCCTCGCATAAGCAGTAACAAAATTTTCTACTTGACAGATGCAAATTGCCATGAGGGAACCACAAACAGCCCTGTGGGGTTCCTGGATCTGAATGCGATTTTGGATTCATCTAAACCCCAGGAAGAAAATCCGAAGGGGCCAGACTGCTTAAATTGTTTGGACGATCAGGGACCCGGCCAAGAGGGCCAAGAGGGTGCAAGACTGGACCCAAGACTGGTGAGCCTGCTGTTTGCAGAATACAACCACCTAATCAGTTTGGGAGGCTGCTTAATCAGTTTGGGAGGCTGCTTTGCCGACTGAATCATCCATTAGCTCAGTCCCTAGATTACACACAAGGGAGGACCACCTGCAAGTCTTTGGACCCTGTCCCTGAAAATGCTAGAGACCTAGCTTGGGATCAAAACAGACTATCCCAAGGAGTCTCCCTTAACTCTGCAAAGAGCTTCCCTGATAAATGGAGAGCCATTTGAGAGTCCCGAGATGAGCCAGGATGCGTCCTCGATGCCAAAGGGGGAGATTCTGGAGTCTGCTTCTCATGGCTGCTTGTTTGATGGTTTTTGCCCTCTCGATCTCAGACTGTCCTACGCATGCCCTTGGTCTGGGCGGGGAGCTCCGGGGACCACCAATCAGGAAAAGGATTGGTCCTCTCTGCCTGAAGTGGAGGCATTGGATGTGACAGAGATCCTTAGACGGGTGCCTGTCTCTGCCTTAGTGTCCCCCTTTTGTGGAAGCCCCCAGCGACGTCGCTGCCTCTCTCTATCAAAGAGGCAAGCTCCGAAGATGGCAACTGATCTTGGGGCCACTGTTGGTGAGCTTCTATCTTCCCAGTCTATGGGAGTTAAGAACTCATTCCAGCACTCTCAAGGGAATCTGGATCCGACATCTTCTAGATTATCCCCACACCCACAATGCTGGCTGGTTGCTCTGGCCTTTACACCTGCTCCTAACCATTCTGAGGGTCCCACTTATGACCACTTGTTAACTGACCATGCCCCATCTCCCTTTCAGATGGCCAGTCAAACACTGGGCACCTAATCAGTGCTGCAGAGCCTCCAAGAGAAGTAGGTCTATGCATGGGGATTCCTACGATCTCTGGGAGGGGGAGGTACGACGGTAGGCGCAGGCCGAATACTAGAGGGAGGTTGAGTCGGCAGGAGACTCGGCCCCCCTCTGACCTGCGGCCTATCCCCAGGTACATCTGTGACAGGCAACCAGTCTCCTCCCCTCCTACTCTGGTGTTAGTGAATGCTAGGTCCATAAGGAACAAAACTGCTACCATCAGGGACTTTCTTAATGATCAGGGAGCTGACCTAGTGTGTATTACAGAAACTTGGATCCAAGAGGGGGATGAGACCCTACTCCAAGAAATAACATCTCCAGGTTATGCAATCACTCACCAGATGCAGACTGGGAGGCAGAGGGGTGGGGTGGCTATGCTCGCCCGAGAAAGTTTTTCTCTTAGGGCAGTTCCTGTGCTGAGCATCTCTGGCATTGAAAGTGTTGGCCTGGTGTGGGATTCCTGTGAGAGCATAGCCTTTCTGCTGGTGTACCGTGCGCCCAGCGCACCAGCGGACGGCCTATCCCAGCTGCTTGAGACTGAGGTTCCCCAGACTTATCGTCTTGGGGGATTTCAATATCCACGCTGATGCAGACTCTTGTTCATTAGCGGCTGTAGACCTAGTGTCTACCATGGAGACACTAGGACTCTCCCTCTGTACTACTGGCCCCACGCATCGGGCGGTGGGCCCAGTGCAGGAATTCAAGTGACCCAAGCCTCCACAATAGAGGTTCCATGGTCGGATCACTGCGCCCTGAGATTCCGGTTGGAGCATGCCTACCCACGCTGCAAGGGCGCCGAGCCAATTTGGGCTCGCCCAAGGAGACTTATGGAACCCAGTAGGTTCCGGAATGCTCTGAGGGATCTGGAGCCTGCCAGCGACTCGATCGATGTGCAGGTGGACACATGGAACATCAGGCTATCCAATGCACTCGACAAGATCACCCCTAGACGCCCTCTCAGACCCCGCCGAAATCGGTCTCCTTGGTTCACCGAGGAACTTCGACTGATGAAGCGGGAAAAGAGACAGCTGGAGGGCATGTGGTGAGAACTCCGTGACGGAGCATCAAGATCAGCTTATGAGGCATTCAGGGAATCCTATGAGCATGCTATTACTGAGGCAAAGCGAGTATATTATGCTTCTTTGATAGCGTCTGCTAGCTCATGCCTGACAAAATTGTTCAAAATAATTCGATCTCTAATGACAGTTCCTACCGTCCCAAAAAGTGGTGATCAGGCCCCTCCAGCCGAGGTTTTTCAGAGCTATTTTGCAGACAAGATCTCGCTACTTCGCCAGGACCTCCCCGCCACAATTGATACAGTGAGAGAACTTGAGACCCCGTGGCCACTTGCTGGGCCCATCCTCGACCGGTTCATCCCGTTGGATGCAGGGGCTGTCGATAGGCTCATAGATGCAGTTAGACCGACCACTTGCTCCCTCGATCCGTGTCCCTCTTGGTTGGTGAAATCCTGCTTGGAGGGATTACGTGACCCTCTGTTGAAGATCATAAACAGCTCCCTTGAGCAAGGAGTCTTTCCAGAGGGTTTAAAAGAGGCGGTGGTCTCTCCTTTGCTGAAGAAACCAGATTTAGATCCCTCGGTTCCCTCCAGTTACCGCCCAGTTTCAAATCTCTCGTTCCTGGGCAAGGTGATTGAGAGGGCTGCAACGGAGCAGTTGCAGCAATTCCTAGACGACACAGCCGGACTAGATCCCTTCCAGTCCGGCTTCCGTGCGGGGCATGGGACAGAGACTGTACTGGTCTCCATCACGGATCACCTTCGATGCCAGCTTGACCAGGGCGGGTCAGCACTGCTTGTGCTATTGGATCTCACAGCAGCATTTGACACAGTCGACCACAATCTCTTGACCCACCGCCTTGCTGTTGCTGGAATCAGGGGGACAGCTTTAAACTGGCTGTCCTCCTTTCTTCACAACCGTGGACAGCGAGTGGAGAGGGGAGGCCTGGTCTCTGAGAGGTCCCCTCTATCTTGTGGGGTTCCTCAGGGGGCCATTCTCTCCCCTCTGTTGTTTAACATCTATATGCAACCACTTGCTCAGCTGGTTCGAGGTTTTGGGCTTGAGTGTTATCAGTATGCCGATGACACTCAGCTGGTGCTGAAGATGGAAGGCCGACTGGACTCTGTACCCGATTGTTTCCATCAGTGCCTCGAGGCCATTACTGGATGGCTGCGTGCCAGCAGGTTGAGGGTGAATCCAGCAAAGACAGAGATCCTATGGCTGGGTGGACCGGGCAGTGGGGACATCCATCTGCCCACCCTGGATGGTGAGGCGTTACGCCCATCATCATTGGTAAAGAGTCTGGGAGTCCTTTTGGACCCTCTGCTGACAATGGAGGCCCAGGTCTCCGCCATGAGCAGAACCGCCTTCTTTCACCTGCGGCAGGCTAGACGGCTGGGCCCCTACCTGTCCAGGGACGACCTAGCTACCGTGATCCAGGCCACGGTCATCTCAAGACTGGATTACTGTAATGCCCTCTACATTGGCCTCCCTCTGTCGGTGATTCGGAAGCTCAAGTTGGTACAAAACGCAGCTGCTCGGCTTCTTGCGGGAATTCCGATGAGATGCCACCAATCTTACTACAGCTGCATTGGTTACCAATTGAGCACTGGATCACTTTCAAAGTGATGGTACTCACCTTTAAGGCCTTGCATGGTCTGGAGCCAATGTATCTGAGGGATCGTCTCACCCCCTACCAACCCCAGAGATCCCTCCGTTCTGAGGACCAAGATCTATTGGAAGTCCCCAGTGTCAAGACCTTACGTCTAACGGCAACCAGATGCAGAGCCTTCACAGCAGTGGCGCCATCAGTCTGGAATGCTCTGCCACCTGAAGTTCGTGCCCTGTGGGACTTACCAGCTTTCCGCAGGGCATGTAAGACATACCTGTTTTGACAGGCTTTTAATGTTTGATACTGTTGTTTTTAAATTGTTTTAAATTGCTTTTAAACTTTGTTAGATTTTAGCTATTCTTGTAAGCCGCTCCGAGCCCCAGGGGAGTGGCGGCATATAAGTTTAAATAAAAAATAAATAAATAAAAAATAAATGTCTTTTAGGCTACAAAAGTCAGCAGAAAGCTAAGTAAACGATCAGGAGCTTACTCCAACCTGGGCCGACTTTGAAGTCATGACCTTTCGGTCAGTGGTGATTTAATGCAGCTGATTCCTAGCCAACCACGCCACAACCCAGTTTATATTCAATTTTTGAGCCCCTTTGCATGTGATACTCAACAGGTTCTATCACATGACATTTGTTTCTTTTCATTAACAACCTATTGGAGTTTGTCTGCAAAAGGTCTCAGAAACAAAGTAATTTTATCTTGATTTTTACTGAAACCTGCACAAATTATTTCCTCCGTTATATCATGCCAAAGGGTAGTGATCAGGTAAACCTATTACTGTGCAAATGCAAGGTCTTAAAAATTCTCCCAACAATGGTAGTTCGGGATTTCCAAGCTATGTCACTGTATAAAAATTATAGTAGGGAGGTGTTCAAATGGATTGGAAGTAGACAGTCTTCTGTGTTGTGATGAATCAAAGCTTTCAAAAGGTAGAAACCAAATGGGATGGAGGTTGTATCCATCCCATGTGAATGCAATATGCATCAAGCCCTTAAAACCAATGGGTGCATAATAGTATCTGATGGCCTTTGGGAAAACTATATTGTCTGGCTTTACTCAGGGGCTATCTGTATATCTCTGGTTAAGATTAAGACCCTTAGCACTTTGAGGCAAGGTGAAAAGATAACCAAATGAGTTTACTGAAACAAGATGAATAAAGGGTTAACCACCCGGAACGTAAAACAATACATTACAAAAGGAGATTTTGCTGGTTGCAGTCATCTCTCTGGAATCTTCTGCCTCTGATGCAAAGCAATGGTTATAAACTGTCTTAATCTTCCTTCCTTCCTTCCGGAACCATTGGCAACCATCTTTGAGAGTTCTTGGAGAACGGGAGAAGTTCCAGCAGATTGGAGGAGGGCCAATGTGGTCCCAATCTTCAAGAAGGGAAAAAAGGACGACCCAAACAACTACCGTCCGGTCAGCCTCACGTCGATACCGGGCAAGATTCTGGAAAAGATTGTTAAGGAAGCGGTCTGCAAACACTTAGAAACTAATGCAGTCATCGCTAATAGTCAACATGGATTTATCAAAAACAAGTCATGCCAGACTAATCTGATCTCTTTCTTCGATAGAGCTACAAGCTGGGTAGATGCGGGGAATGCCGTGGATGTAGCGTACCTGGATTTCAGTAAGGCCTTCGACAAGGTCCCCCATGACCTTCTGGCAAGGAAACTAGTCCAATGTGGGCTAGGCAAAACTACGGTGAGGTGGATCTGTAATTGGTTAAGTGGACGAACACAGAGAGTGCTCACTAATGCTTCCTCTTCATCTTGGAAAGAAGTGACGAGCGGAGTGCCGCAGGGTTCCGTCCTGGGCCCGGTCCTGTTCAACATCTTTATTAATGACTTAGATGAAGGGCTAGAAGGCATGATCATCAAGTTTGCAGATGACACCAAATTGGGAGGGATAGCCAATAGTCCAGAGGACAGGAGCAGAATTCAAAACGATCTTGACAGATTAGAGAGATGGGCCAAAACTAACAAAATGAAGTTCAACAGTGACAAATGCAAGATACTCCACTTTGGCAGAAAAAATGAAATGCAAAGATACAGAATGGGTGACGCCTGGCTCGAGAGCAGTACGTGTGAAAAAGATCTTGGAGTCCTCGTGGACAACAAGTTAAACATGAGCCAACAATGTGATGTGGCGGCAAAAAAAGCCAATGGGATTTTGGCCTGCATCAATAGGAGCATAGTGTCTAGATCTAAGGAAGTAATGCTACCTCTCTATTCTGCTTTGGTTAGACCACATCTGGAATATTGTGTCCAATTCTGGGCACCACAATTCAAGAGAGATATTGACAAGCTGGAATGTGTCCAGAGGAGGGCGACTAAAATGATCAAGGGTCTGGAGAACAAGCCCTATGAGGAGCGGCTTAGGGAACTGGGCATGTTTAGCCTGAAGAAGAGAAGGCTGAGAGGAGATATGATAGCCATGTATAAATATGTGAGAGGAAGCCCCAGGGAGGAGGGAGCAAGCTTGTTTTCTGCTTCCTTGGAGACTAGGCCGCGGAACAATGGCTTCAAACTACAAGAGAGGAGATTCCATCTGAACATTAGGAAGAACTTCCTGACTGTGAGAGCCGTTCAGCAGTGGAACTCTCTGCCCCGGAGTGTGGTGGAGGCTCCTTCTTTGGAAGCTTTTAAGCAGAGGCTGGATGGCCATCTGTCAGGGGTGATTTGAATGCAATATTCCTGCTTCTTGGCAGGGGGTTGGACTGGATGGCCCATGAGGTCTCTTCCAACTCTTTGATTCTATGATTCTATGATCCTGTTAAGCTTCTGTTGTCCTTTGGACTGATGGTATGAAAATACTGCTAAATGCAGGTGCTAAGAATGCCTGTTTTGGATTGCTAGGGCCTAGGATACCAGACAACCTGTAACTCTGTTAACTGTAGCTCTGATGCAGAAAAAGGAGGAGCCCAGGAAGAGCTCCATACAGGGAAATGGAATAGACCAACTAAGATTGGCCTTGGGGGGGGGGGGGGTTAAGCTCTACCCAAAAACTAATACAAAGGAAAGTGTCTACACAATTGGGAAGGCCTATAAACAGGGGGATCTAAAGCAGAGAAGGCAGAGCTAAGACTTCATATAGTACTTTACTGAATCTTATTGTGATGAGGTCCTAAGGTGAATGCACGTCAAGGTACTATTGGCAAGATTTGCCACAAAAAAACCTTGCTGACAAGTTTCACTTAGGGTCAACATGAATACAAAATGGCTTGAAAGAACAACAGCAACAACAATAACAACAACAAATGATGGTATATGGCAATGGTTGTCATACTTGGTCCCCCAGGTGTTTAGGTCTTCAACTTCCATACATTCCATCCAGTTTGCCAACAATCAAGGAATTCAGAAGTCTGAGGTCCCACTTTGTTTGAGTTCTTTAAAGTCATTCTAACTGTAAAATAAACCTTTTTTCGGAGTTTTCTTAGCAATATTTCTTCAGAGAATTGTTTTCTCTAAGTCTGAGAGCATGAATCATAACAGAGTTGAAAGTGACCACATGGACCATTTCTTGCCCAATCCCCTGCCATGCACAATCAAAGCACTCCTGACAGATGGTCATCCAGCCTCTGTTTAAACAGTTATTCCCAACCTGTGGTTCATGGACCACCAGTGGTCCACAAGAACTAAAATATGGTCTGTGGCCTCACCGTTTCTACACAATTGCAATGAGAGTGACTTGTCTCGCAAAACCCTCTTATGATGCTGAGGCACTCCCCACCTCCTCCCTCTATGGCGGGCTGATTTTGAAGAGTGCTCAAGAGCTTCCACTTGTCTGAAGAGCTGCAGCCAGGTTCCTAGCAAGGACTGACTGCAGGGAGCGGACAACCCCCTTGTTGCAGCAGCTCCACTGGCTGCCAGTTTGTTTCTGGGAACAATACAGAATGCTGGTTATGACCTCTAAAGTCCTATATGGCTCAAGTCCAGGTTATTTGGCTAACCACATCCCCTTGTATAAGCATCCTAGGCCCTGGGATCTTCGGGAGAGGCCCTTCTCTCAGTCCCACTTCCATCACAATGAGAATGAATAGGGTATTCCTTCTCAGTGTCTGCCCCTCAGTTTTGGAACTCCCTTTTTCTTCGAGAAGCTAGAATGGTCGTTTCCCTGCTGTCCATCCAATGGCAGGCTAAGACCCTTATATTCAGGCAGGGTTTTAAAGAAGGTGGTAGTGGTTTTTAGCTTTAATTTTATATGTTTTTTAATGGATTGTAACTGTGAATGTTTAATACAATTGATGTTTAATTCTGTTTTAATGTTTGTATATTTATAAATTTTCCCCGCTCGAGGGACTGATATGATATTATAATTATATATTTATATTACACCTAAAATTACTAATAATATTACAATATAATGGTATAATATTATATAGTAATAATTAATACTGATATTGTACTATGCTAATAATATGTTATATGTATATATATGTTGTGAGCTGCTCTGAGTCCCCTTTGGGGTGAAAAGGGCGGCATATAAATGTCGTAAATAAATAAATAAGTTGACACTTTGTAGTAGTGGGGAGGCTGGTATGTTCCAGTGAACCTGCGGACAAAGTCGTCAGAGTCATGTGCTTCCAGGAGAGTTCTCCTGGGTGGCAGGGCCACAGGGCAGGAACCAAACCAAGCACAATATGAAGTCCTCAATGGCAGAGCAGGCGGATGATAACATGTTACATGTTACAACAGCTGTGAAGGTAGAAGAAGTCTGCAAGACATGACAAGCCACCGGTCATTGGGTTAATCATGCACTGGATGTGCACCTCACACTGTGAAGACTGTGTGTGGATCGGTTGTGTGCTGAACTCCACACATAAATCAAATGTACACACAGGCGTCTTCCAAGAAAAATAAATCAAAACCGAACAAAAATCCTTTGGTGAATTGCGAGTGGCGATGAGGGAGGGACTGTAAAATCTGGCACATGGGTGGTGGATACGATTTCAGTTGTTCTACCTGAAAGTTAGATGAAGTTGAATAGTTCAGTAGCTGTATCCATGACTGAGCAGTCCTTTTTAGGATCCTCTCCACATGGGATTGAGAGCCTCTTTAATCTCTGACTGGACTTTGGAATGTGGAACATACAAACATTGTTGTACAGATAATGTATGCAGGACTGCTATTATTGTAAGGGAGCTGAGACACTTTGACATCGATATAGCAGCAGTTTAGGAGACCCTCTTTATCCTCATTTTGAAATCATATGTCTATTGGAGAAATTCATGTTATAAGGGCAAGGACTTGAGAAACAATACTATTTTTAACAGGCATGGGCAAACTGTTTTTCCCCAAATATTATCAAGCCTATCCTTGAGAAGACTTCCTGATCCCAATGGTCTAGACCATGACCTCTAAATACAGGCAGAGTATGTACCGACAGTAACAGGTCTGAGCTAATAATTCAGAAAGATGATGAGGAATAAGCAAGAGGGAAAGCCAAATTTCAAGAGTCAATTACCGGTGATATCCAAAAAGCAAGTTCAAGTCCAAAGTCGTTGTCCAAGAGTAGTCCAGTTTCCAGAGAGCATGGGAGTTCAAAAGTCCATGGAGACCAAGGTCTTGGCTCAAGCACTGGCATTATAGCCAGCCATCAGGTAATGAATCCTACTTTCAGATGAGTGTTTATCAGCAATCCTTCATCCACACTAGCCATGACTTTCAATAATCAAATCATTCTCTGCCAACATCCCTGGCACCCATTGTGTGGCCATCCAAAGCTTTGTGGACTTCTTCCAGATGAACAAGAACAGAGCTATCCATCCCTTTAACACCAACCCAGTTTGCCTTTCTTCCCACACCCCTTCCATGGGCGAACCCAGAAACAGCCACCAAACTTCAAATCAAGCAATTATGGTTTATTAAATTTCTCACCACACCTACAAGCTAGTCATCAGCGACAATAGATGGTGATCCTGCACCAATCAGCAAGAGGATCCTAGCCTGCACCAGTTTGGACCAACAGCAACCAGAATGGAACAATCCTGTATTTCAAGAATCTGTCAAAGTACTATAAATAGACCTGCATGTTTGCAATTGTGCTTACATCAATTTTTGCAGCTCAAACTCTGCTGACCTCCACTTTGGTCAAGGTGAATAAACACCTCTGTTTCTTGCATCCCATGTCTTCTTCAGTCCTTTGGCGATTGACACGCTGCAGAGCTGATATCTGTTAACTCAATGAAGTCCCTGAAAAATGAAGAAAATGATCTGGAGAATTGATGTCAAATCTCTTTAGATTTCTCAATTCTTTGATTATTTCTTTTCTTTAGCTGTCCCTTTCTATTAAGATCAGGCCTTAGCAAAATGACATAACATTTTGGAGAAAAAATACAGCCAAGCAAACCAGCACTGGAACTCAAGATGGAGAAGATCTCCACAGCCACCATATATTTCCCTTTGGTACTCAGATATGCTGGAACAAAGGAAAACCAGACGCAGCAAAACATTAACATGCTGAAAGTAATAAACTTGGCTTCATTAAAAGTGTCTGGTAACTTCCTAGCTAAAAACGCCACAGTGAAGCCAACACTGGCGAGGAAACCGAGGAACCCCAAGACACAGTAAAACATGGTAGAGGAGCCTTCATTACACTCCAGTACAATTTCTTTAGTCACTGAATGCATATCAACGTCGGGAAATGGGGGAGAGATTGCCAACCAGACACTGCAAATTGTAGCTTGTATAAGGGAGCAAGAAAGAACAATAGAGCTAGACAGCCACCCTCCCACCCATTTCCTTATCCCAGAGCCCGGCTTGGTAGCCATGAAAGCTACAACGACAAGGGTGGTTTTAGCCAATATGCATGAAACTGCCACTGAGAAGATCAGTCCAAAGGCCGTTTGTCGAAGGAGGCATGTCACCTTCTTAGGGTGACCGATAAACAGAAAAATGCAAAGGAAAGAGAGTAGAAGGGAGATGAGGAGGGTGAAGGTCAGGTTTTGGTTGTTGGCTTTGACTATGGGAGTGTTTTTGTGCTTCCGGAAAATCCAAAACACCCAAGCTGTGATGGAAAAAAGGGCAAGACCAACAGTAACCAAACTGATCCCCAAGGGTTCTTCATAAGTCAGGTAGCTGATGTCTTTCGGAAGACACACATCTCGGTTCTTGTTTGAATAATGATCCTCGGGACACTGAAAACAGTCATCCATATCTGAAAGAAAAGAAATGAAGCATTTTTAAAGGATGCCCTAGGCTTAACATGAACCAATCCCAACAAAATGCTAGGACATTATCATTAGGTATAATTCCAAACAATGCAGGTCTTGGGCTCACTACCACTGAGGATGCTTGCCAAAGTGCAGGCAAAACGTCAGGAGAGAATGCCTCTAAGAAAGTTAATCTCCATCCAAAAAGCATTCTTTCTCTTTGGATACGACAATTGTAAAATTTGTGTCTTATTTATATAGGAATGTGTCCCAGGATGGCAAGAAAGCACTCTTCATAATAGATATTTCTTTAGATATGTCACTGAAATATTATTTTTTCTGCCATTTGCACAAAATAAACTTTGGGACCAAATTATCTCTGTCAATTGATTGCTTTTTCTTCTTTCCGAGATTAAATATAGCAGTCACAGCTAGGGTTGTGTATTCTGGGTAGACTGTGATCTGTTTCGGTGTCCCGGATTTTGGTGGGGGCTCAGATCCATTGTTTGGTAGCCTCCCAAATTTGGGAGGGCAGATATCTTTTTTCACTTTGGGGTGTTGAAAGATTCATTTTATACCCAGCCCATTATTTGGGGGGTGGGGTGGGTGGGTGGGTCCCAGACTCCTCTTCCTGTCATTTTAGGTATTTAAACTGTTTCTACTCTAGAGGAGAGGTGCTGCAGGCAGGCATGCACACTTTCTCTCCCCGGCCTGCACCACACCATGCACTCTTTACAAGGCATTTGAAGGATACTTCTTAAAGTTATTTCTACTCTAGAGGAGAGGTGCTGCAGACACTGGTGCATGCTTTCTCTCCCGGGCCTGCACCACGCCATACACTCTTTCCAAGGCATTTAAAGGAGGCTTTAAAGATGTTTCTACTCTAGAGGAGAGGTGCTGCAGACACTAGCACCTGCACTTTCTCTCCTGGGCCTGCACCATGCCACACACTTTTTCCAAGGCATTTAAGACATTTAAGGTAAAGGTTTCCCCCTGACATTAAGTCCAATCGTGTTTGACTCTGGGGTGTGGTGCTCATCTCCATTTCCAAGCCAAAGACCTGTAGAAACCTCCAAGGTCATGTGGTCAGCATGACTACATGGAGCGCTGTTACCTTCCCGCCAGAGTGATATCTATTGTGAGTAGCATTTGCATGTTTTTGAACTGCTAGGTTGGCAGAAGCTGGGGCTGACAGCGGATGCTCATGCCGCACCCTGGATCTGAACCTGCGACCTTTCGGTCAACAAGCTCAGCAGCTCAGTGGTTTAACCACTGCACCACTGGGAGCTCCAAGGCAGGCTTTGAAGCTGTTTCTACTCTAGAGGAGAGGTGCTGCAGTCACTAGCACCTTCACTTTCTCTCCCAAGCCTGCATCACACCACACACTCTTCTAGGTAAGGAAGAACGATGACTTCCTGGAGCTCCTCCCTGACTTCCTTGAAAAAACCTTTTTTCCTGGTATGCTTCCATTTCCTTTCTGCTTGGGCTTTAATGTTTCCTTACAGCTGTTTCTACTCTCTACAGGAGAAACAACTGGTAGTAGTTTTCAGGGAAGTGGGGAGGATCCTTTTGTTTGCTGGGATTAATAAAAAAAAGTTTAAATTGTGATGCTGAAAAGCAGAGGAGGAGCCAAGATTGGCTGCTGCTTGCTTTCGTGTTGGGTGGGTTTTCGTACCGGGAGGGCCCTTGCTGTTACGTGCTCCTGAAGGTACTGAAGGAAAACAGATCCACACCCAAGTCTAGTCACAGCAAGACACCACAATTGACTGAAAAGGCACATGCAACTGATCTAATTCTATGATTATAGTAAATTTTCAGTTCCCACATTTACCAGTATTGCACAATTTAAACAAATGTTTAAAAACTACTTGACAAATCCTTCACCAGACTATCCCACCAGGATATGAAGTACTATACATATTACACAGTGTTTATCTTATCACTCACTTCAAAACACTGAAACCTCCAGAACATTCTAAATGCTATTTCAAAATATGTTTCCCACTCTTTCTACTTCAAAATACATTTCCTACCGGTTCTGTCTGAAATCTTCCCTCCTTGGCACGGAAGACAATCGTAACAACAGGGAAGCTCTCCTTCTCTCTTGGCCTTTCTGTAGCCTAATTGGCATTTTTCATTACACAGAGAAAGGGGACGTGACTGTAGACAAAGAACAGAGGAAACCATTCAGGTGTTTCTATCTTACTGTCCCATTCATGACATTATTCTCATGAGAGACATCTTTGTTTGTACGTTTGTGCAACATCTATCAATGCTACTTACAATACTGGGACTCCTGGGTCCAAAAGACATTGCCTGATGCTAATCTCTGGAGTAGCAGAAAAAAAGCTTGCTTCATCTTCAATACATATTTCCAAATATTTAACATGGCTATTGTGTCCCCTCTTAACCTACTCCAGGCTAAACATACCCAGTCCTCAAAATTGGTCCTCAAAGGGTTTGGTTTCCATATCATTTACTATTTTGGTTATCCTCTTCTGCTCACATTCCAACTTTTCAATATCCTTCTTGAATTTTGGTGGCCATTGAGTTCACCATTCATCTGATTTCCCTAAGACCATGTCCAGTATAATAGTTGGCTCAATATATTTAAATAGCCAATGTTGCAGAAATATATTTATATATTTGTGTGTGAACATTGAAAAAATATCTAGATACAGCTTATATGGTTCTTACCTTAAATTTACTGGGCCAAATCATGTTATTTTCAGTAATGGTGAATTTCTTTTCCGGAGAAGCCTGAGGGTTTATCTTTCCAACTTTTACTTTAAGGAAGGATATATTGGATAACACGGCCCAGTTGATAATGTCAAATCCAGCCACTAATTCTCCCTTTTGGTTGAAGGTGATCTCTTCCATGGCGCTGTTATTAAACGAGACACTTCTCAAAAAGCGGTGAAGCTAAAGTTGGGGAGGAAAAATAGTCCCTGAATATGATGTACATGATATAAAATTGCACCTAAAGAACAGACAGCATTGAACATCTCTACCTATTATATTCTTAGTTCTTGGTTATTTAAGATAGGTACTGGAAACTATATGGGAGAATGTCAGCTCACGGTAGCTGCTCCCAAATGAAGACACAGGACCACATTCTGGTATCACTGGAAACTTTACTACAGGAAACACAGACATGCAAAATGCTGAGAGTGCCTGGCGCTGGATGGCACCCTTTTGTATACCCTCCCCCACATTCAAAAGATGTCATTCCTGCCAAGACAAAACCCACGTAAATCACCCGCCCAAACAGCTAGCCGTTTCCTCCTAGGGTCAACCGCTGCAGGTGTCTTATCAGTGTTCTATGTCAGGGGCCCTGATTTCTGGCATCAGAATCCAGGCCCTGAAAACTGGGTCCTGACAGGAGAATGGGCCAATTTATCTCCTCTTATATGCTATAACCCATCCGAGGGTGGATCCAGACAGGCATTTTCATGGGGGCCTGTCGACACCCATTCCAGAAAGCGCATGCTTTCTTGGATGGGTGTCCAGATGATCTCATGAGACTGGCCCACAAGAATATCTGGAGGCCCTACACCCCTCCTCCAAAGACCCCAGACCCCTTACCCAGCCTCCATCACAGGCTTCGGCCAGCTCTCCTGGCACATAGAAATGACGCGCCAGGAGAATGGGGGGGGGGGGGAGAGCGATTTTCCTCCTTCCTCCACTCCCTTTGCTCTCCTGGCATATCATTTCTACACTCCTGGAGAGGTGACCAAAGCCTCTAATGGAGGCCGGGTAAGGGGTCTGGGGGCTTCATGGGAAGTGGGTGGGTATTCCCACAGTTTACCAGGCTTATATATATAGCCCGGTAAACTGTGGGAATACTGTCTCGACTGCATTATTCTGCACTCCAGAACCGGAAATAGTGGGTTTATCCCGCACCTTCCAAGAAGGCATGGGATATACCCACTATCTAATTAATTTGCTGGGTTTGCCTGGTTTGTAGCGAATTAATTCGGGGCTGTCCAGAACATTGTCTGGACAGTCTCTCCTTTATTTTGGTAGATACTGCAATAAAGGTACTGTCTAGATGGTACCTTTATTGGATGGGCCTCCAAAACTGGGGGAAAGATTCCATATACACAGAACAGACCATATCTGCAAAGACCCCTGTTGCACTAATTGATACAGCCATCTGAACTTCTTCATAGGATAGCTATGAAGTAAAAGAACTACTGCTCCACATACACCTGTCTTCTACATCAATCAAATTACCTGCCATGGCTGTTCATTCAAGAAGTTCTGCTTTATGCCATTCCTCATTATTCTACCTCTAAATCTAGATGAATACATAGCATGCAAAGCATGTGCTACAGCGTAGATGGCATTGTAGATACTATAGCTATGGGCAGTCATGCCCATTTCAAAGAGGGATATGGGTAGTGTTTCAAGTTTCTCCTCTCCTGTGCACATTTTCACATCTTCCTTCTTCACAGAAGCATCAGGAAAAGAACAAAGAAACACAATTTCCCAGAATGTCCTCAAAAAACCGTCTTCTTTTTCCAAGGAAGGGTTTTTCATTTGAAGAAAGGTCTTGAAGCCCAAAAGTTCCTTTGAGTGAACTGCAAAGGAAATGGCACCATGGAGGAAATTTATGTCAACTTCCCGTTGCCAGGAAAATGAGGTGAATTCCATCTCGGCTGTTAGAATCCAGACTTTTGTATTGATTTGTAGGGTTAAACCCTTTGCTTCTGCAATGAAGGGGACCAGTCTCATGGTCATAAGGGTCTGGATTTTGCCATAAACAACCACCACATTGGCAGTGCTCCTCAAAACAATGTCAACTGCTGCAATAAATTTCTTTACCATGTTAGCAAACTCAGAGGAATAGGTCATTTCAGGGAATTTTTCCATAAAGGCAAGACAAATGCCTCCTTTGGAAAATTCAAGAAGAACATTTTTTACAAATCTTTCTCCACTATCGTCACTGTGGTAAACCACCCCAATCCATACCCAGTTGAAATGTAGCAGTAACTGGAGAATCCCATCATATTGGTCAGTCTCGCGTGGGAACATCCAATGGAGAAAAGCAGGTTGAATGTTGTTATCAGTTGTGACAAGAGAGCCATAAATTATCTAAAGACAATATTTAGTTTTGGGGGGAGGAAAAGATGAGAAGTAAATTGATAGGAAAGAGAAGCTAAACTTGAATTCAGATTTCATTATTTTTGTGTGTGGAGAGGGGAACATAATAACCAGGATAGTTAAATTTCTTTTATTTCTATAAGTTAAAATAATAGAATTAGAAAAATGCACCTGTGGAAATTACATAGAAGATTTTTTTTCCGTGTCAGGATGCACTTGAGAAACTGCTTCTGGTGTGAGAGAACTGGCCATCTGCAAGGATGTTGCCCAGGGGATGCCTGGATGTTTTGATTCTCTCATGTACGAGCATGGGGAGCTGGAGCTGACAGAGGGAGCTCATCCAAATTCTCCCCAGATTCAAACCTCCGACCTGTTGGTCTTCAGTCCTGCGGGCACATGGGTTTAACCCATTGCGCCACTGGGGGGCCCAAGAAAAATGGTGAAGAACAATTATTCTAATACAGTAGAGTCTCGCTTATCCAACTTTCGCTCATCCAATGTTCTGTATTATCCAATGCAGTGTGCCTCTCACCTAGATCCACAGTTGTTTCAATACATTGCAATGTTTTGGTGCTAAATTCGTAAATACAGTAATTACTTCATAACTTTACTGTGTATTGAACTGCTTTTCCTGTCAAATTGTTGTAAAACATGATGTTTTGGTGCTTAATTTGTAAAATCAAAACGTAATTTGACGTTTAATAGGCATTTCCTTAATCCCTCCTTATTATCCAAGATTTTCACTTCTCCAATGCTCTGCCGGCCTGTTAATGCTGGATATGTGAAACTCTACTGTATGTATCTGTATTCAGTAGTCTTTCTTGTTCAGCCGTTAGATTTGGATAAATTCATTGCCTCAAAATATTTCCAGCTTTTTTTAGCAGCACATCTCACCTGTGGCATTTTGTACACACTCAGGACACTTGCCATGTCGAAGCAGAATTCATAGTTAAGTCCTGCAATGACCGCTACTGGCAGAGTCTCAATATCACATTTGTAGTTTGGGAGGAATCTTCCCCGCCTGGAGAGAATTTCCATTGAAGCACGGTATGTCCAGCTTGAACTGAAATGACTATTGTAGATGTGAAAACCAAGGGACATGTTAGGCAAGACTTGCTCATTTTCATTGACCTCCTTCACAGCAAATTCCAAGGCTGCAACATGCTGGTAGAGTTGTGGCATTAGCCTAAAATGAAAATCAGATATTTATTTATTTATTTTTTTATTTTATTTTATTTCTGGCACTTTTACCCCGCCCTTCTCAACCCCCGAAGGAGGACTCAGGGCGGCTTACAAAAAAGGCACAATTCGATGTGAAGTGGGGCACCAAGTCCTGGAAATCTGGTTTGACTGAACAGGAGCTCAACTTCTAGCACAATGCTACTACATTAGGCATGGGCAAACTTCGGCCCTCCAGGTGTTTTGGATTTTAACTCCCACAAATGAGAAAATGAATTTGGTACTTGTTAGCATGAATGTTGGTAGACTACTTCTTTAGATACATGAAGTCCTTAGGGACGGACCTTTATAGACAGACTGTTCCTATCACCATGTCCCATCACCATATCCATTTGTGGATACAGAACTTGTCATCTCATCACCATATCCATTTGTGGATATGGTGATGAGATGACAAGTTCTGTATTAATGATGATTATTGGGAGACATGAGGGAAGATATTACCTAATGGCAAGACGAGTAGACAACCATATGGAAGGAGCTAGTGGAATGCAGTGTGGGTGGTTGTTTGGAACAAGAAAGTAGATCTGATAAGCTGACCAAGGCAGCCTTAATGGGTCTGAGAGGTTAAATCGTAATAGTACTACTACTACTAGTAGTAGTAAATGCTATTGATTAGCCCTTAGGCCATATCACAATACCAAACCAAACAAAAAGACTTGATAAAACTTGATTACACTCTATATAATAAGTTAAATAAAACACTTATAACAATACAGTAAATAGATATAATAAAACCGAATATATACTGAATATTATGTTTCCGTGTCACCCCTATAATTTATCCCAAAGGTTAAATAGTTTTATAATACATGTCATGTGCAGCAAACCATTTTCTACAATACTCTTTGCATACTTCATTCCATACTAACAGTGGAATCAGCAATAATGGACGTCATCCTAGGTCAAATCTGGAAACATATGCATTACCAATGTTATGTTTAGAAAATGAAACTACTTACAAAGAGTCATTAAGTTTCTGAGATGGATGCTTGTCAAAGTTTACAGTATTTGAAAATAAGTTGACCTGAGACAAAATAGCAGCAATGATAAAATGTCCTGAGTGATAATATTGGTGAACGAAGGGATAAGCCTCTTGGGTGGAACACTGCGTAAGCGGAGTCTTGCCTAAGACCTTGGGCAGCAGCAGAACTAGCATGAAAATCAACAGCATCACAAATATGACCACATTGGAAGGGCTCATCTCGGGCACCTGTTCCTCTCTTCCCTCTTTGGTACTCTGTCTCCTGGCAAGAAAACAATGGTATTAGCAAATTTCTTCTTTGATGGCTGAAAGCTAGCAACTTGCAACCACGAAAAAGGAAAAGAAAAAGTGCTTATCCTGTCAGTCCAGCTGCAGTGCAGATACCCAGACTGACAGGTGCCTGGGAATCCATATACAAAGCTCCAAATGCTACCAAATATATTAATATCCCCGTTTCATATTTTTCACAGAATCATTTGAACTCCTGAGTGTAAAGGGAATCATCAGCCACAATTATGACTGGTTTGATAATAACAGGATAGTTAATTACTCCGTTTTGTTAGTTCATTGTGGCATTTCAAAGAAAAACTTGTTTATCATGCCTTGAATTAGTGTAAGACCAAAAAAAAAAAAGTTGTGAAGGGAGAGAAACTTCCTACAAAGGAAACTTTAAAAATTTCCCCTCTTTCAAATCTAGACAAGAACCTGGAAAAAAGTACCACAGAATATTCACTCAGCATATCCAATAGTCAGCATTTGGTGTTTTGGAAGCTGTAGTCCAAAAAGCGACTTTTCCAAGCTCGAATCTGGGTCCAAATATTTGTAATGAAAGAGACTTCCAAAGTCTAGATTCCAGCAGAGAGACTTCCCCTATGGTGCCTTCATCTATTTTGACTTATGGTGACTCTAAGGATTTTATCGCATTGGTTTATTATTTATTTGTTTGTTTGTTTGTTTATTTTACAGTATTTATATTCCGCCTTTTTCACCCCACAGGGGACTCAGGGCAGATTACAGTGCACATATTCATGACAAACATTCAATGCCATAGACACACAACAAATATAGACAAACACAGAGGCAATTTAAGCTTTATGAGGGTATATTTGAATTCCGGCCACCGAGGGAGCTGTCGCTTCACGGTCCACTTGTAGCACCAAGTCCTTGATGGAGTACTTCCTCATTCTTTAGCCTGCTGCTGGAGATTTTTATGGCACCGTAAATTAGTTAAATTAGCCTCCTTGCATAAGCAGTAACTAAATTTTCTACTTGACAGATGCAACTGTCTTTTGGGCTACAAAAGTCAACGGAAAGCTAGACAAATGGTCAGGAGCTTACTCCAACCAGGGCCGGCTTTGAAGTCATGACCTTTTGGTCAGTGGTGATTTAATGCAGCTGATTCCTAGCCAACCGCGCCACAACCCAGTTTATACTCAATTTTTGAGCCCCTTTGCATGTGATACTCAACAGGTCCTATTACATGATATTTGTTTCTTTTCATCAACAACCTATTGGAATCTGTCTACAAAAAGCCTCAGAAACAAAGTATTTTTTCTTGATTTTTACTGAAATCTGCACAATTATTTCCTCCGTTATATTGTGCCGAAGGGTAGTGATCAGGTAAGTCTATTACTGCGCAAATTCAAGGTTTTAAAAATTCTCCCAACAATGGTAGTTCGGGATTTCCAAGCTATGTCACTGTATAAAAATTATAGGAGGGAGGTGTTCAAATGGATTGGAAAGAGCCGGTCTTCTGTGTTGTGATGAATCAAAGTTCTGTATTTTCAAAAGGTAGAAACCAAATGTGGAGATT
Source organism: Anolis sagrei (assembly GCF_037176765.1). Classification (NCBI taxonomy): domain Eukaryota; kingdom Metazoa; phylum Chordata; class Lepidosauria; order Squamata; family Anolidae; genus Anolis; species Anolis sagrei. The sequence continues at coordinate 12,466,576 of NC_090026.1, read as the reverse complement.
GTATACATCCCATGTGAACTCAGTATGCATCCAGCCCTTAAAAACAATGGGTGCATACTGATAGTGCTTTACTCAATGTTATTGTGATGAAGTCTTAAGATGAATGTATCTGAAGGTTCTATTGACAAGGTTCTGTTGACACAAAAAAAACCCCCTCCTTGACAAGTTTCACTTAGGGTCAACATTATATGACTTGAAGGAACAATTGCAACAACAACAAATGATGGTAAAATGGCAATGGTTGTAATATATTTTGGTACATCACACCCTCAGAGATTATCAAAATGTTACAAAAATATGACAAATAAATGTTAGAAATGTGGAAAACAAGTGGGCACTTTTTATCACTTATGGTGGACTTGTGACAAAGCTAAGAAATTTAAGAAGGAAATACAAGAAAGAACACAGAAAATATTAAAAACTAACTTTAAATAAGACCCAAATTTTTATGTTAGGAATGATACATTTTCAAAAGGATAAAGAGAAAGAACCCCTGTTTAACTATTTAACAACAGCTGCCAGAATAATTCACGCAAAAAGTTGGAAAAATGAAGAAACACCCCTGATAGACCAATGGTTATTGAAACTGATGGAGATCATGAACATGGATAGACTGACTAACCTAATGGCAACTCTCCAACAGAGAAGGAAACTCCAGATAGACTGGGCAATGGTAAGACAACATTTCTAAGACTATCTTAGAAAAGAAAATATAAAAATAATGATATAAAGATTTTGTTAAATACCTAAATATATATAGAAACATTTAAATATAAAGGATATAGTAGAGAAAAGAAGAATGGTAGGAACTTCGATAACAATAAGAATGTAATACAATTTTACACTCTAATACCACCACCAAGAAGCAGATGGAAGTCAAGCAACAAATAGATAATGTTTTTTGTTGTGAGTTTTTTTTGTCGGTCTCTCGCTTTCTTCTTTTTTTTGTCCCCTACTTTCCTATCTCTTACACAATGTTCTCCCACTTTCCTTGTAATTGTATATCTTTTCAATAAAAATTTAATGGAAAGGGAAATGACTTGAAGGAACAACAGCAACAACAACAAATGATGGTAAAATGGTTAGGTTTAGGTCTTCAGCTTCCATAAATTCCATCCAGTTTGTCAACAATCAGGAATTCTGAAGTCCCACTTTGTTCAGTTCTTTAAAATAATTTTTAACCCTAAAGTAAACCTTCCTTAAGGTTTTCTTAGAAAGATTTCTTCAGAGCATTGTCTTCTCTAAGTCTGAGAGCATGTATTTCTTAGATTTAATCTTCTTCCAGAAGGTCAGGAGGGGGGGGGGGCAGATCTAACCTCATTGGTGAGGGTGTTCCACAGCCAAGTGGCCACCACGGAGAAGGTCCTGTCTCTCATCCCCACCAACCATGACTGTGATGGTGGTGGGATGAAGGAGGCTAGAGTGCAAATGGAGGAAATCTCAGGATGTATCTGACCAAACGCGGGCTACAGCCTCACTTAGGGCCTATTCCAAGGCTATACGGGTAGCTAGGGAGATCTTCACGACTGCTTGTATAGCGTCTGCATCTAACAGATCTTCGGAGTTGTTTCGGGCCGTTGGGGAACTCCTCCACCCCCCTGAGGTAGAGGAGGCCTTTGGTGACCCGAAAACTCGGTGCTGCGGGTTTGCGCAGCACTTTGCAGACAAAGTTGCTCAGATACGTCTTGAGTTGGACTCCAGTTTAATCACAGTTCCAGGGGAGATAACCGAGACATCTGCTTGTCCGGTTTTGTGGGATTCCTTCCAGCTTGTTCAGCCTGAGGATGTAGAGGTGGCCCTAGGGGCAGTGAGGGCGACCACGTCGGCTCTGGACCCCTGCCCATCTTGGGTAATTCAATCGGCCAAAGATGGTTTGATTGATTGGTTTATGTTGATCATTAATGTATTGTTGGAGCAAGGAATATTTCCATCCGGACTAAAACAGGCTGTGGTCAGACCACTCCTGAAAAAGACCTCCCTTGACTCTTGAACAACTATAGACCAATCTCCAACCTTCCTTTCCTGGGCAAGGTGTTGGAGTGGGTGGTCGCCTCTCAGCGCCAGGGTTTCCTGGATGACATCGACTATCTGGATCCATCACAGTCCGGCTTCAGACCTGGCCATGGCACCAAGATGGCTTTGGTCGCCTTGGTGGATGACCTCCGTAGGGAGCTGGACAGGGGGAGTGTGACCTTGTTAGTTCTCTTGGACATCTCAGTGGCTTTTGATACTATCGATCATGGTATCCTTCTGGGACGATTTTCCAGGATGGGCCTTGGAGGCACGACTCTGTCGTGGCTCCGGTCCTTCCTGGAGGGTCGATCGCAGATGGTGAAGCTGGGTGACACTTGCTCTGACCCCTGGCCTTTGACCTGTGGGGTCCCACAAGGTTCCATTCTGTTTCCCATGCTTTCTAACATCTACATGAAACCACTAGGAGAGGTCATCCGGAGTTTTGGAGTTGGGTGCCATCTCTACGCAGATGACACACAACTCTACTACTCTTTTCCATCTAACTCCAAGGAAGCCCCTCAGGTGCTGGACGAGTGTCTGGCCACTGTGGCTATTTGGATGAGGAAGAACAATCTAAAGATCAATCCCAACAAGACAGAGGTCCTCCTGGTCGATCGTAAACCAGATTGGGGTATAGGGTGGCAACCTGTGTTGGACGGGGTTACACTCCCCCTGAAGTCACAGGTCCGCAGTTTGGGTGTCCTCCTGGATTCATCACTTATGCTTGAGGCTCAGGCATCTGAGGTGGCCGGGAGGGCCTTTGCGCAATTAAGACTCGTGCGCCAGCTGCGACTGTACCTCGTGAAGGCGGATCTGGCCAGGGTGGTCCATGCTTTAGTCACCTCTAGATTGGACTACTGTAATGCACTCTATATGGGGTTGCCCTTGAAAACGGCTCGGAAATTCCAGATGGTCCAATGGGTGGCAGCCAGGTTGTTAACTGGTGCTCCTTACAGGGAGAGGTCAACCCTCCTGTTTAAGGAGCTCCACTGGCTACCATTCATTTTCTGGACCCAATTCAAGGTGAAGATTCTTACCTACAAAGCCCTGAACGGTTTGGGACCCGTCTACCTGCGTGACCGCATCTCTATATATGAACTCACACAATCTCTCCGATCATCTGGAAAGGCCCTGCTCGCGCTCCCACCTGCATTGCAAGCACGATTGGCGGGGATGAGAGAGAGGGCCTTCTCGATGGTGGTCCCCTGACTCTGGAACTCACTTCCTAAGGACATCAGGCAGGCCCTAACTCTGGCAGTCTTTAGGAGGAGTTTGAAAATGTGGTTGTTCCAGTGTGCCTTCCCAGAATAATGAACCCTCAGCACTTTGTCCTCTAAAGCACTTTATATTGATTTAGGTCTGCTCATATGTTTCCACTCTCGCCCCACTTCCTTATCTTGTCCATGTCCAGCATCATTTTAATTTTTTAATTACATTTGACCTAGCCATAGATTTTAAAGGTGTGTTGTAATATTGTCAATGCTCATGTTTTGTCTATGTGATTTATTTTAATTGCATCTATTGTTGTTGTTATTGATTGTATTGTTGTGTTGTGAGCTCAGCCTCACGTAAGCCGCACCGAGTCTCTTGGGTAGATGGTACCGGGGTATAATTAAAGTGTTGTTGTTATTATTATTATTATTATTATTATTATTATTATTTCACCACTTTTCTCAGAACAACAGACTGAAAATGATGCTGAGATTGCTTTGCCTGGTGTAGAGGGAGAGGACAGGGAAACCTTGGACAGAAAACAAAGTTTTAGTAAAAAGAGGCAGAACTTTCAGAATCTTAGGCGTTCTGCTCGGTTACAGCAGAAGACAAATAACAAAGTCATCTAGTGGGGAAAGTGAGAAAGAATGCTTTCACGTCAGTTTCAGCTTTCGGAAAGGGTTTATAATGATTCATGGGAGACAGTGCTTCAGTCGAGTCAACATAGTTATTTTTATGACATTTTCGCTTTCAAGTGCTCTATGTTTCATATATCAAGTTGTTTCGCTTTCAAGTGCTCTGTGTTTCATGTATCAGATGTGTTCCTGCTCTGGAGTATGACAGCTACATTTTATAAAAGATATGTTATAAGTGAAGAGATTAGTCCTGTGCGATCAATGAAGGTGTCCGTCTCATAACAGTTACTATATAACAGAATTTTTGTTACTTTTTCATTATGTAATTGCGCAGGTGGAGAAGCTTCTGGAGCTCCTTTCTCCCTAATTTTTAGAACTATTGGAATGAAACTTGCTACAATAGATAACACATTTACACTTAATCAGCATGTCAAATATATTCAGAAACAGGGTTATATGTGAGGTACCAAAATGTATGTTGGTCAATGTTTATCTTTGAGGACAATTAACTTGATTGTCCTAGAAAAGCACTCTTGATCTCTTTCTTGATATAAGATTCTTCTTTTAAAATAATAACAGCATACAAGAGATAATGTGAGGATACATCATGTTTTTAATTTTTTGATTGTGAGCCATTTATGCAGATTGAGGCACAGAAAACCTATACTACTCAACAATGTTGATTGATGCTCTGGCATCAGACAGTAATATTTGCTAGTAGTAATTTATATTCTTGATTCTTGTGTATTCATTAATGGAGAACTGCAACTGCTTTTGGTGTAAAATGTCCAATATTTGGTTATTGGTAGAAGCCTCATATATGTATTTTGAAGTTTTTACAAATGTTAATAATATGAAACAATGGGATTTCCCCCTCTTAATTATTCATATTAGGAACTCCATTTTTTCACATAGCTATGATAAGCAAGTCTCTTTCAACTGAGAATATTATCTTGAAAGAACGTATCTAATATTATATGTGGCATGTAATTTTTGCAGATTTGTACGCCACCCTGAGTCACCTTCGGGCTGATATGGGCGGGATAGAAGTGACATTAATAATAATAATAATAATAATAATAATAATAATAATAATAATGCACTAGTAAGCAGAATAGCATTGAATGTTGGGCATCAAAATTTGTAATTGAATATAGGCCAGACTTTAATTTCTTCTTGTTATTAGTTGATCCTTCATGTTCAGCTCTGGCTTCACCAAAATTATGTAGCATTTTGGTGAAAAGATACAGCCCAATAAACCAAAACTGGAAGTCAAGACAGAGAAAATCTCCACAGCCACCATGTTTTTGCCCTTGGTGCTCAGGTATGATGGAATGAAGCACAGCCAAACACTGCAAAAGACCAGCATGCTGAAGGTGATGAACTTGGCCTCATTAAAACTGTCAGGCAACTTCCGGGCTAAGAAAGCCAAAGTGAGGCTGACAAGAGCGAGGAAACCCATGAAACCCAGAAGAGCATAAAGCATACCACCTGAGCCTTCATTGCATTTGAGTACAATTGTTTGAGTCACTGAGTACATGTCAAGGTCTGGGAATGGAGGAGAGGTGATCAGCCAGATGCTACAAATAGCAGCTTGAGAAAAGGAGCACAAAAGTACAATGGAATATGTAAATCTCTTCCCCATCCATCGTCTTATCCTGGACCCTGGCTTGGTGGCTACAAAAGCTAGAATGACCGTGATAGTTTTGGCCAAAATGGAAGAAAGTGCCACTGAGAAAATCACACCGAAAGCAGCTTGTTGAAGGAGGCATGCCACTTTCCCAGGTCGGCCAATGAATAGCAGAGCACAAAGGAAGGAAAGCAGGAGGGAGGACAGGAGAATGTAGGTGAGGTTCTTATTGTTTGCTTTGACAATAGGAGTGTCCTTGTACTTCATGAAGATGCCCAGAATGAAGATGGTGATGAGAGAAAATTTGAGAGCAAACACAGTTAAAATGATCCCCAAGGGTTCTCCAAAGGACAAGAAAGTGATATCTTTGGGGAGACATCCATCCTTCTCATTGTTTGGATACTGATCTCCAGGGCATTCAAAGCATGCATCCGTGTCTGAAAAACAAAAGAAAGCTTTAACCTTCTAAAAGCCTGGTTCCAAAGCCATGATTTCAGTTTTTTCCTAAAGGAAAGGAGGGCGGGCGCCGATCTATTCTTGCTGGAGAGCGAATTCCACAAGCGGGGACTCACCACCAAAAAGGTCCTATCCCTTGTCCCCACCAGACACATTTGCGATGCCAGTGGGACTGAGAGCAGGACCTCCCCGGTGGATCTTAAACTACGAGGTGGAACGTAGAGGGAGATATGTTCGGACAAGTAACCTGGGACAGAGCCGTATAGGGCTGGAGCCGTGTAGCAATGACTGTGAATTTATTCTTGCAGCAATAGCTGATATAGTGAAAGCAACCAAGTTGTCCCACCCATAACTGCCAGGTAAAGCCCTCATGAAGGAGACCAGATTTGATGGGGGCAGTTGACAGAGGTAGAGCTGCAGGCTATTCAAGCTAGTTCTGCCACAAATGTAGGGTTTCCATTGCTATGCCTATATATAGGTCATTTTCAAATCTAAAAATGTTTAGAAACATAAGAAGCACATTGGAGCAAGGAAATCTGACTGGATTTGCACTCTTGAGTGTCCTCCGGAGTTTATCAATGGAGCCTGATTTCTGTCAAAGTGTATTGACACAGTTTTCAAGTGTTTCCAACAGACGTTGTGGTATTCTTTTGTAACTATAAATTACCAATTAACAGTCACTTTTCGGTTATTTTAAGACTTGAAACTTTGTAACAAAAATAGAAAATTGATTTAATTAAATCTATATGAAATATAGAATGACCCATACTATTAAAATTATTTTGTGTTATGGAGCTACTCTTCATGATTCGCTAAAAAAATTCTACTGATTCTACTGATAAATATAGAATATTATGTTTCCTACCTGTCTGGTTTGAAATCTTGCCCTCTGGACATGGAAAGCAATTATAACAGCAAAACTGTTCTCCTTCCTTCTTTCTTTTACTAAATCCCAACTGGCATTTATCATTACACCTAGAGATAGGTAATGTCTGTCCATTTAAAAGCAAAGCAAACAACAAAAAGGCAGGAGTTAAAGGTTGTTTAGTTCTAGAATAGGGAAATAGTGTGAAAACTTGGCATTTATACAGTGAACACAAATCAATTTGAAGTAATAACTTTGGTCTAGTAATAACATGTCAATAGTGTTTGTAGAGAGAAGGCATGCTTGCAAGAGAAATTACCAGTGCAATAGCCACCCTTGGGAGATGTGTTCTTTTACATGTTATCAATGCAAGTTGCCAACCGATTTGCTTCTTACCATCCAATTAACTGACTTCAGGCAGTTGTTTCTGCTTCAACAGCGGCTCTTATCTTTATTTACATTTCAAGTTTTAAAATATCCCTTGAAAAGATATTAAAATAAATGCTATTCTTTTAAGCTTTTAAGCTTATACAGGCAGTCCCAAGAATTTCAAATACCTGAATTACAAATGACTCATGATTAAGAATGGGGGAGGAACAAAAAGAAGTGAAAGAAACTATGCTACCCCAAGAGAAACAGATAGATAGATAGATAGATAGATAGATAGATAGATAGATAGGGCTGTAGTTACGCTTAAGCAATGTACCTGAACCTGCAGGACCTAACTTGTTTGTAACTTGTGGACTACTTGTATATGGTATTTCTAGTGGGTGGAATTCTGTATCTTTTGAAATTAGTTATGGTAAAGAGGCTATTGAGATTTCCACTTTAACAATCTCTGATGGTACCACACAACTCCCACCCTGATCTAGACCAATGTACATATGAATTACAGCCAGTGTTGTAGCGGAGAAAGCTACAGCCAGCTTTGCTGGGGAAAATGAATTTTTCACAGCTTTGGTGGAAGAAAGTTACAGCCAGCTTTGCTGGACAAAGGGAATGGTTCCACAACCCTCGTGGAAAACCTAAAGGATGCCAGCTTGGCAGAGACACAGAAGACCTTATCTGGTAAACACTTACAAATGTATGTCGATTTCAATTAAAAAAATGTTGTGAAATTCTTCATTCCATTATTACTAAGAAGGGTATTATCTTGCTTTTCCCACTATCAAATAACTCTTTTGACATGATATTTAGGTCAGTGCCACGACCAAACTTCTTCTCTCTCATATCTATGACTGGCCTTTGTGATAAGGTCTTAGGAGAGACATCCCTAACATCTAAATAATTACTTTCATTACAGGAGAAATATCTGGAATTGCTATGAATGTGAACTTACTTGATTGAAGATGCTGGGCCACATAATGACATCATCTTGAATGGTGAACATCTTGTCTTCAGGAGCCTGAGGATTCATTGTCCCAACTTTCATTCTAGCAAAAGACCTATTTGGGAATGTGATCCAGTTGATAATATCGAATTGTGTTAATATTTCCCCATTTTGATTGAAGGAAACCTCTTCTCCAGCACTGTTATTAAATGCAACTCTTCTCAGAAAGTGGTGGATCTAAACGAGAGCATGAAAGAAATTATGGAAAAGCCCATAGAAAAGATAAAATGTTACTCAAAATGATAATGTTTTGCACTAGCAGGCTCTAACAGCTTCTACCAATGTGCACTAGCACTTCCTTTTGGCATCCCAATTCACAACTGAGCTATTGTACATTGGCTCCCATTTTCCATCTGTCCCAATGAGCATAAATTAGAGACCAACTCTCCTTCTACCATCATCGGAGGTCACCACGACCATCCCAACGTGATTTGCTCTATATGCTGGATCCTAGGGAAGTGCACTTGGAAAGCACCAGACGCAGGGCCTTCTCTATTTCTGCCCCTGCCTTATGGAATTCCTTGCCGCCCTACATGACAGCAATGGAGAGCCCTACATGTGTGACTTAGGGCCTTTTACCCTAGCACTTAAGACCTAGCTTTTTATTAGAGCATTTGACCCATGTTAATTTTAATATTTTTATGTATGTGTTTTATCCTGTATAATTTCTGCTATGTAAATCGCCTGGAGCATCTCGGATGGAGGGCGATTAATAAATAATTAAAGATGATGATGATGATGATGATGATGATGATGATAAATCTCAATGTGCTATGATCACATTACTAGAGTTGTACGCAGATCCATTTTCCTTTGTTACACCCATTCTTTCATTACTTTCATTACCTTTGGGAGCACGTAATGGAAAATACAAAAACCAGCTTGACACAAAAGCTTTTTGTGAGCAGCATCCTTGCCTTAAAAGGAGTAAATGTGTGTGGCGTGCAGGCCCAGAGAGCGTGCACACCTGCCTGCAGCTGAGTACCTCCTCTAGAGTAAGAAGCAGGACTTGCCTCCTTGCCTTGGAAAGAATGTGTGTGTGGCATGCAGGCCCAGAAAGCACATGTGCCCGCCTGCAGCCAAGCACCTCTTTTAGAGTAAGAAACAGAACTTGCCTCCTTACATTGGAAAGAGTGTGTGTGTGGCATGCAGGCCCAGAAAGCACAAGCACCTGCCTGCAATTGAGTACCTCTCCTCTAGAGTAGAGAAACAGGTAAGAAGCCTCCTTAAAGTGCATTCCTGCCTGCAGCTGAGCGCCTCTCTTCTAGAATAGAATCAGCATAAATGCCTAAAATGACCACCAAAAGCCAGGATATAAAATGCCTAAAGATATACCTGGATTGCACAAGCCTCCACATTACTAGCTCTTTTGTGCTATCATGTTACAACAATCTTTTGTTGAATGGGAATGAAATTAAACTGCTCTATTCTATTTCCCACATATGTGAGGACTTTTATGAAGACATATATCCCCACTTGAAGTCTGGGTGATAGTATATTGAGTGGTATTGAGTTGGTATATGTTGTATTAAAGGCTATCAATACTATTTAATGCAAAACCACTGTATGTTATTATTTATCTAAAGTATAACAAATAAGATAGCACTCTGACAATTCAAATATGCACAGAATACATCAACCACCATTAAAAGAATGAAGTATGATTTGGCTCTTAATGTAAGCAGAACATTTTCAAACAGTTGTAAACTGGAAGAAATAACAGGCAACACATCAGGTAGAAACCCATATTCCAGCTTTCACGCAAAGATACCTCCTAACATAGTGAAGGATCTATTCTTCTACTACAGTATGTAAAAAAGATTTTTGTTCATGGGTTATGAATGTCATTTCCCAATTGGGTCTATTATTAAAAAGATAGGAAAACTTTGTTAAACTGAACAAACGTTGTTTTTGAAGGACATCCTCAAACACATTTCCCCATAGTTTTTCCATGACTTTCTGGTAGAATCTCAACCAATTCAACATAGTTTGTGACGGTCACAAAAACGAAGTTTCTGGAGTATAACAGCTACTTTCAAAGTAAATACCACACAGTTAAACAGGAAATAACACTTTCAAATCAGATTCAGATTCCCCCCCCCCCCCCCCAAATTTTGTTACCTAATGCTATCCATACAATAAACTCTTCTGCATTAGTGAGAGTACCTGCCATGGGTGACTATTCCAAAGTTCCTTTCTTCTGCCATTCAGCACTGGATTGTGCTTGAATTTGGATGAATACATGGCCTGCAAAGCATGTGCAACTGCATAGACAGCATTGTAGACACTGTAGCTATGGCTGGTCATGCTCATTTCAAAAACAGGCACAGGAAGAGTCTCTAGCTTCTCCTTCCAAGTGCAAGGTGGCTTATCTTCCTCATCTTCCTCGCCCAACAAATGATCAGATAAAAAACAGTTAAATGCCTCTTCCCAGAAAGCCCACAAAAACTTGTCTTCTTTTTCTAAGGCAGGGTTTCGTGTCTGTAGAAACTGTTTGAATCCTGAAGGTTCCTTTGAATGAACGGCAAAGGATAGAGCCCCATGAAGGAAATGCATACTCATGCCTCTATGATAAGAGAGTGAAGAAAACTCCATCTGAGCTGTCATAATCCAAACTTTTGGGCTGCTTTGCAGGGGTGTATCAGTCGATTGTGAAATATATTCTATGAATCTTATTACCATAACGCTATGAATTTCGCCATGCACAACCACCACACTGGCAGTACTTCCAGCAATAATCTTAATCATTTCATCAAATTCATACAGTAATTGCTGAACTCCATCGGAAAAGGTAATTTGGGGCAACCTTGCTACAAATTGAAAGCAAATTCCTTTCTGAGCAAATGTGGGAAGAACATTTTGTACAAATCTCTCTCCAGTATCATCATCCATAGTAACTATGCCAATCCATATCCAGTTGAAATGCAAGAGTAACTGGACAAGCCCTTCATACTGATAACCAGTGTTTGGGAACATGCGGTGGAAGAAATGGCTTTCTACTTCATTATTCACCACAGGAGATGATCCAAAGATGAGCTATAAAGAGAGAGGGAAAATAAATATGAATCAAATTAAATATGAATCAAAAGTTTCTAATTTCTTCAACTGTTATATTAGGTTAATGGAATATTATTTTTAATGATGTTAATGCATAGGAATATTTATGCTACTTTTGTAAAATACATTTTTGTTAAAATTGACTTTATATTAGGGTGGGGAGTGTCTGGTCCTCCAGATATTGTTGGACTCCCAATCAACATTAATCAATATCAAAATAATTGTGACATGTAAGACATGAGAAAAGTCCATAGCACAAGTAAATTGTATGGTGGAAGTCCATGAACCTGAGCAATAGGGGCGTGTGACACAGCAAAAAACCATGACATTTTCAGTCCAGTTTCCACCTCCCATGATTTTTGGGAATTTTAAAAAAGTTTTACTAAAACACAAGAGGATGTTCTCAGAATCAAAATCCCAACTATCATGTGCCACAAGAGAGGAGAACTTGTCTTTGGTTTTAAAAATAAGATAGATAGAGTTATAAGATTTTGGCCTCCAGTTAGTAGTAATTTTATTGATTAGCCCATATCACAATAAGAAACAGAACAAGGCCTGACAAGACCTGATCACACTCCACGTAGTAAGTTAAAATAAGACACCTATAACAATACAGTAAATAAATATACTGAAAACAAAAGCCATGAATACTTACGTCTCATTATATCCAATAGGCCTGGGTAACAACGGAAAAATTTGTTTCTAAAATCGATTTGTATTTGGGGTTTTTTTTTGTTTCGATATTTAAAATAATTACAAAATTTTCCTTTTAAAAAGTTTGATATTTACGAAATTTCGTAAATGGTAAAAAATTAACGAATCGATTTCCGAAACAATAACGAATCGATTCGTTAATGGCGGACGCGACCGCGAAATACGCTAAAAAACCTCCAAAACCTTCTGAAGCTTCCCTCTCCCTCTGTTCTTGACTGTTGGTGTGATATTATAATTTTTTTTCACTAATTAAACCATAAAACTGGCCCAAACATGCGGAAATAATAACGAAACGACCTCAAAACAATAACGAAACGAATACAATATCGAAATACGAAGCATTTACAAAACGTTTTTGAAAATTCGTTTTTTTTAATAATTGCTCCAGAATGGTTCGTTATCGTTTTGTAATGGAAAAAATTAACGAATTATTAACGAATTACGAATTAACGAAACGAAACCGCCCAGCTCTAATATCCAATGTAGTAAAAGCATGATATCTATATAAATAAAAATGTAATGTTCGTTTGTGGGATTAACATAACTCAAAAACCACTGAACAAATTGACACCAAATTTGGACACAATACACCGATCAGGCCAACGAGTGACCATCACTCATAAAAACACTGAAAAAACACGGCAGAAGAGACTTAAAAAGCCAAAAAACAAAAACATTACAATGCATGTGCAAAACCACACACACATATATATCCGCAAACTCACACATATACACATATACACAAATATATACAAACACATATACACACACAAAACACATATACACAGACTGGGCCACAGCAATGTGTGGCAGGGGACAGCTAGTCTATAAATAAAAATGTAATGTTAGTTTGTGGGATTAGCATAACACAAAAACCACTGGATGAATTGACACCAAATTTGGACACAATACATCTATCAGGCCAATGAGTGACCAATACACATAAAAACACCGAAAAACACAGCAAAAGGGACTTAAAAACCAAAAAAGATTCTACAGCACATGTACAAAAATGACTCCCCCAGCAAACAAAACACAAAATAGCATATCCATGCTCTCTTCCGGACTACTTCCAGCTCCCAGCATCCCCTAGACCAGGCTCTTTAGGAGAGGATGATGATCCAAATGCACTGCTTCCAAGCTGCAAACTTTTTTCTCCTTGGATCTCTTTGAGAGCATCCTGATCCTTGCATATTTCAAATTTCCAATTCCTGGACTGGAACTCCCAGCAATCTTCCAGATAGATAGATTAGATAGAGATAGATAGGTAGGTAGGTAGGTAGGTAGGTAGGTAGGTAGGTTTGGAGCTGCACTAAAAGATACGCAGATAGAAGCGCACATCTCTCTGGGTGAATAGGAGAGATATGGAGGAACTGGACAGATCAATGTGGCCAGAGTTTAAAATCTACAAAAGATAAGCTCTACTTCCATTTAGCTGGCAGAGGCTGTATTCCTCCCTTTCCCAAGGTCAAAAATATGATCAGGAGGAACTGCTGGAAGTTGTAGTCCAAGAATAGGTAGAGAAGGAAGAATGGAGCAAAAGAGGAAGGGAAATAAAAAGGGGGGAAGGAAGGGAAGAGGAAGGGAAATAAAAGGGGGGAAGGAAGGGAAGAGGAAGGAAGGAAGGAAGGAAGGAAGGAAGGAAGGAAGGAAGAAAGGAGAGGAGGAAAGAAAAAAAGGGAAGGAAGGAGGGAAAGAAAGGAGAAAGGTTGGCCACAGCAACACGTGGTGGGTACAGCTAGTCTCTTATATAAAGCAAAGTTTGCTATTTGGATATTTTTGGGAAAGGGGGTATTTTAAATTTGTACATGGTTGAATCTGTGGATACCGAGTCTGTGAATAGGGAGGGCTGAATTTATGTTAACATAGATATATATGAATAAATACACATACACAAGTGCTGGTTTGAAATCTATCATTCAATGCATAAAACTAACTAATCCAAAACATCATAAAGTATGATAGTTAGTCATATCAATGCATAATCTGGTCGCTTCTGGAATCCCACTAGAGCATTGCAGCACATCTAAATACCTGGGAGTTACCCTAGATTGTATTTGACCTACAAGAAGCACTGCTTGAATATCAAGCAAAAAGTGGGTGCTAGAAATAATATCATATGAAAGCTGACTGGCACTCCCTGGAGATCACAACCAGATACAGTGAAGACATCTGCCCTTGCGCTTTCCTACTCTGCTGTTGTACACATGCCCAGTATGGAACACATCTCACCACGCTAAAACAGTAGATGTGGCTCTTAATGAGACATGCCACATTATCACAGGATGTTTATGCCTTACACTGCTGGAAAAATTATACTGTTTAGCCGGTATTGCATCATCTGACATCCGTCGGGAAGTAGCAGCCAATAATGATTAAGTTTCAACATTTCACATGCATTGGCATTAGTATTAATAGCATTTTACTCATTTATACCCTGCATGTTTTTGAATATAGGCATTCAGGTAAAGCCTGAAGAGATCAAAAGCATGCAAAAACACCATTACATATATATAAATGTATCTGTTTAAAACGTCTGGAGAAAGCAAGACCTATGCTTTGTACACGTCTTACTTGTGACATCTTGTATATATACAGGATTGTTGACATGTGAAGGCAATAGTCATTATTTGGCCCCGCAATCACCGCTGCTGGGAGATTCTCAATGCCACATTTGTAATTGGCAATGAATTGGTGCCCTCTAGACATCAGTTCCATTGCAGCAACATAAGTCCAACTTCCACTGAAACCATTGTTATAGATGTGGAAACCCAGGGTGACATTGGGCAAGAGGTGATGATTTTCATTGGTCTCCTTGACAGCAAACACAAAGGCCACAATGTGCTGATAGAGTTGTGTCATTATCCTGTAAAGAGGAATATTTACAATGTAAACTATCTTCTTCAAATGAGAGCATTTGTTCCTTTTCAACTACATGCCACTTCCAAAGTCTAGTATGGCTTTGGATGCTACTATAAGTACACGAGCATATCTCATTCTATTGTTCTATATGTATTTTTTTACTCGTGATATTTCTGCTGCAGGTTTTGAAAAGGAAATGCATTGTACATCTGTCAAACCACACCATATGCCATCCCGAGTCCTTTCGGGGAGATGGTGGTGAGATACAAACAAATTATTATTATTATTATTATTATTATTATTATTATTATTATTACGGTTCTGGCCCAGACCACCTGTCCGAATGTATCTCCTGTTACGACGTGATTGGTGGGGAAGAGGGACAGGGCCTTCTCAGCAGTGGCCCCCTGCCTGTGTAATTCCCTCCCCAGGGACATCAGATTGGCCACCTCCCTCCTGGCCTTTAGAAGGAAACTCAAGA
The DNA here is from genome assembly GCF_037176765.1 of Anolis sagrei. Classification (NCBI taxonomy): domain Eukaryota; kingdom Metazoa; phylum Chordata; class Lepidosauria; order Squamata; family Anolidae; genus Anolis; species Anolis sagrei. The sequence continues at coordinate 12,451,261 of NC_090026.1, read as the reverse complement.
GTTGGTTGTGAGACCAAGAGTTTGATCACTGAGTAGCGGCAAGTGAGCATAAGACGTAAGCAATTTAAAGTGACAATGAACTGACCCAGACTTTGGTTTTAACTGGCGTGTTTTTAATGTTGTTTTACTGATTTTATTGAAAGTTTTTATGATTGTGTTGGCACCGAATGGCACTTGCTGTGAGGCAGTCCAGAGTTCCCCCTCGGGGGTGAAAAGGGCAGGGTACAAGTGTATGAAATAAATAAATGAATAAATAATAATAATTAGACCTAATCTGTTAAAAATTCCTCCAGATGAAGGATCTTTTTCACAATATTATGTATGTCTAAGAAAATGTTATTAAGCTGGGTGCTTAAATTCTCCCATCTCATGGCAAATGGCAAAAGAGAAACCCAGAGCAAAGTGTTATATGTTCTTTTTGCATGAATAAAGGAGTAAATAACATGTACAGTGCAAAACAATAATGAAAGAAATAAAGGATTTCAGTAATCAAATCCACCCCCTGATTGCAATGTAATTTGGCTCAGTTCTTGAATATAAGGACAGCATATTCTACGAAATACAAAACAATTTTATAGATTATGTAATAGGTTATAATAGACAAAACCTAGTTATTCGAAATAGAAATCCTAAATGAGATATTTTAATATATGCATTTAAAGCACAGAATGAATATTAGACTATTAATAATAGGAATGTGAAAAATTAGGCTTGGATGTATTGTACTTTGTGGCTCCATACTGACATGAGTTATACAATTTTGAAAGCCCCACCATAAAGCCAGCATAGCCAGAAGCAAAAAGGAGTCTGGGCCCTCCTTGCTTACAAGTATAATAAAGAGGAGAAAATTACCAAGACATCAGAATTTGTTAGTCACTGAAATCAGTGGCTTGAGTCTAAAATATTGTAAAATTATAAACTACTTTACTCTGGATTCATTTACATTTAATAAGATCATACATTAGCAGGCTAATTGAAAATTGCATCCAGTATAAATGCATGATATAATGAAATACCAAGGACATACTCACAGAGGATCCACAGAAGGTTCTTTAGTTGGATTTATTATAAATGCCATTGTGTTGTGCTGTAAGTACAGTTGAGACATGATTCCACCAATGACGACTTCCCCAGGAAGAAAATACTGATGTTGTGTAAGGATAGGCTCTCCAACAGAACATAGAGCACTGCGGTTCTGTCCTACCACTTGAGACATTAACATTAACAGCAATACCACAAATACACTAATCTTCCAAGACAATATGAAATGTATGCAACCTGTCTCTTTCCACAATGGCATTCTAGGACTTCTGTTTAGGAAAACCTGGTTTGCCTGGTTACTTTCTCTGCAGATTCAAAGCCAGAATGGTGAGGTGTCAAGAAGCAGTAGCTGGACCAAGAGCACTCCGTGTGTATCTATAGCCCATTTCCAGAGAGGACACAGGCAATATGAATCATAGGTCTTCCTTTACAATTGTTTGCATTAACACTGGAATTCTTTAGGGACAGGAAAACAGAAGTAATTATGGAGGAGAGAAAATGACTTGCTTTGGATTGTAGAGTCTGTAAGAAAGGAAAACATGTTTGTCACATCTCAGCAAAAGTTTTCTTTGATATCAGTTTTTAGGAGAAGAAGTTAAGTTATGGGCTAGGGGACTTTAAATTCCCATGTTGACTCTACAGTATGAACTCCATATCCATGGTGTACACATTTCTTAAGTAATCATAGAAACAGGAATCTGTGAACACAGGGCCGGCCCTAGGTAATTTTCAATGGTAAGCAAACATTATTTTGGCGCCCCCCCCCCCAAAAAAAAACCAATCACTGAAAAAAAAAAGGTAGAGGTGAATAAAGAGTTACCTTAAAGAAGAGAGTGGCAGGGAGCAGCAGCAGCAGCGAGGATGCCCCTCTTCTCCTCCAGGGTCTTCCTCCTCCTCCTCTCCATTTGGAGGTGTCTAAACGGAGAGGGGGAGGAAGAAGAGCCCAGAGGAGAAGGAGATGGCCAAGCCTGGCTGCTGCTGCAGCCGGACGCTCCTCTTCTCACCCCCTTCGAGGCGAGGCCTCGAAGGGGGCGAGAAGAGAGTGGCACGGAGCAGCAGCAGCGAGGATGCCCCTCTTCTCCTCCAGGGTCTTCCTCCTCCTCCTCTCCATTTGGAGGGGTCTAAACGGAGAGGGGGGGGGGAAGAAGAGCCCAGAGGAGAAGGAGATGGCCAAGCCTGGCTGCTGCTGCAGCCGGACGCTCCTCTTCTCACCCCCTTCGAGGCGAGGCCTCGAAGGGGGCGAGAAGAGAGTGGCACGGAGCAGCAGCAGCGAGGATGCCCCTCTTCTCCTCCAGGGTCTTCCTCCTCCTCCTCTCCATTTGGAGGTGTCTAAACGGAGAGGGGGGGGGGGAAGAAGAGCCCAGAGGAGAAGGAGATGGCCAAGCCTGGCTGCTGCTGCAGCCGGACGCTCCTCTTCTCACCCCCTTCGAGGCGAGGCCTCGAAGGGGGCGAGAAGAGAGTGGCACGGAGCAGCAGCAGCGAGGATGCCCCTCTTCTCCTCCAGGGTCTTCCTCCTCCTCCTCTCCATTTGGAGGGGTCTAAACGGAGAGGGGGGGGGAAGAAGAGCCCAGAGGAGAAGGAGATGGCCAAGCCTCGCTGCTGCTGCAGCCGGACGCTCCTCTTCTCACCCCCTTCGAGGCGAGGCCTCGAAGGGGGCGAGAAGAGAGTGGCACGGAGCAGCAGCAGCGAGGATGCCCCTCTTCTCCTCCAGGGTCTTCCTCCTCCTCCTCTCCATTTGGAGGGGTCTAAACGGAGAGGGGGGAGAAGAAGAGCCCAGAGGAGAAGGAGATGGCCAAGCCTCGCTGCTGCCCCACACTCCTCTCGCCACTCTACAAGGTGCACGGGGCATGAGGGGAGGGAAAGGCGTGCACCTTTCTCTTCTCCCTCGCACGCCTTTCCTGCCTCTGCCGCTAGGAAAGGCACATGCAGGGCGAGAGGGGAAGGACAGAGGCGCGCGCCTTTCCCTTCCCCCTTGCCGCATGCGCGGCTTTTCTGCTTCCTCCCGCTGCTGCCCCCACCGGCGCTGCTCATGGGACGAGGCCCAATTGGAGGGAGGGGCATTTAAGGAGGCGCGTGAGCGCCCCTGGGACAAACAAAGTATTCCGCGGTCGCTTACTTCGCGTAATGGAAAAGCCGCCCCTGTGTGAACAATACCAAACCCTGTTAAAAAGAATGTCTGTGGTTACTTCCAAATCATCATTGAGTTACCTAGGAGGATCTAAAAATTCCTGAAGAGGTATCTTTTCTAGGAATTTTTAAAGTCCTCTAGGGTGACTTTGTGGTAACTTCTGAAAGAAGTTGCAGGTCACTCGTGTCCAAGTGATCCCTTTTGTCCAAGTAGGATGGCCTTCCAAGCCTAGGTGGTGAGTCTGTAAGTGACTGAGGAGATCTATTCTTGACCTGGATGTTCTTCCACAGTGTGGACATCAGTTTCCAGATGGAAGGCTGTCTTGGTCAGGTTTGGCTTGATGCACCTTCCTCTTGACGCGTTTCTCCCTTTTGCTCTCCATTCATGCCTCTTCGAATTCCACAGCAGTATTGGTAACAGCTGACCTCCCGTGAGAAAGCGCAAGGGCCAGGGTTTCCCAGTTCTCAGTGTCTATGCCACAGTTTTTAAGGTTGGCTTTAAGCCCACCTTTAAATCTCTTTTCTTGTCCACCAACCTTTCGTTTTCCATTCTTCATTTGGGAGTAGAGTTACTGCTTTGGGAGATGGTGATCACAGATACGGACAATGTGGCCAGTCTAGCGGAGTTGATGGTGGAGGATCATCACTTCAGTGCTGAAGGTCTTTGCTTCTTCTAGTACGCTGATGTCTGTCTACCTGTCTTCCCAAGAGAATAGCAGGATTTTTCAGAGGCAACACTGATGGAATCGTTCCAGGAGTTGAGTGTGACATCCCACCTTTCGGCCGACCTTTTGCAGGCATATAACAGGGTTGGGAGGACAATAGCTTTATAACCAAGCATCTTGATCTCCCTACAAATGTCCTAATCCTCAAACACTCTCTACTTCATTTGGATGAATGATGCACTCACAGAGCTCAGACAATGTATTTCAGTGTTGATATTGATGTTTGTGGAGAAGTGGCTGCCAAGGTGATAATAATAATAATAATAATAATAGTAGTAGTAGTAGTAGTAGTTAGGCCTGGGTAACAATGCAAAAATTTGTTTCTAAAATCGATTTGTATTTGGGGTTTTTTTTTTGTTTCGATATTTAAAATAATTACAAAATTTTCCTTTTAAAAAGTTCGATATTTACGAAATTTCGTAAATGGTAAAAAATTAACGAATCGATTTCCGAAACAATAACGAATCGATTCGTTAATGGCGGACGCGACCATGAAATACGCTAAAAAACCTCCAAAAACTTCTGAAGCTTCCCTCTCCCTCTGTTCTTGACTGTTGATGTGATATTATAATTTTTTTTCACTAATTAAACCATAAAACTGGCCCAGACATGCGGAAATAATAACGAAACGACCTCGGAACAATAACGAAACGAATACAATAACGAAATACGAAGCATTTACAAAACGTATTTAAAAATTCGGTTTTTTTAAATAAATGCTCCAGAATGGTTTGTTATCGTTTTGTAATTGGAAAAATTAACGAATTATTAACGAATTACGAATTAACGAAACGAAACCGCCCAGGCCTAGTAGTAGTATTTATGTATACCCCGACGCATCTCTTCGAAGAGACTCAGGGCGGATTACAACATGGATAAATAAATAAAAATAAAAATACATAGAAAATAAAAAGTAAACAAAATAATAACACAGAGATCAATATAAGACAAAACAAAATAAGACAAAGCACAAGTAAACAAAAATTAAACAGTAATCACTATAAAACATTCATTAAAATCACTGTCATTCCTATAAGTTAAGTAAGGGCCCTGCTACTCGAATTAAGGTACATTCATATAAACAGGGACCTTGTCCACATGAAGAGGTGTTTATTTATTTATTTATTTATTTGGTTTACTTTTACCCCGCCCTTCTCACCCCGAAGGGGACTCAGGGCGGCTTACACATCCAAGGCACAATTCGATGCCCATAGCATACATAATACACAATAATAAACAATAAAACAAAATAACAAATTAGCAAACAACAACAACAACAATACATTGCATCTAAAACCGTTAAAACCAATAAAACCAGTAAAATTTCATACAAACCGATACAACCACTTCTTCCTTCTTGCCAGTCAGTGTTCGCTATCTCATGGTTCAGAGTTTTCTTCCACATTTATCAGTCCACATATATCAGTCCTGCCGGTCCTAATTGCCTGGTTGTCCTATCTAGTTAGCAGACTGCCCGAAGGCCTGGTCCCACAACCACGTCTTTGTCTTTCTCCTAAAGGACAGGAGTGATGTCGATGCCCTGATATCCACTGGGAGTGAGTTCCACAGGTGGGGGGCCACCACTGAGAAGGCCCTGCTCCTCGTCCCCACCAGCCTTGCTTGAGAAAGCGGTGGAGTCGAGAGCAGGGCCCCCTCAGATGATCTTAAATTCCGTGGTGGGACGTAGAGGGAGATACGTTCGGACAGATACGCTGGACCGGAACCGTACAGGGTTTTATAGGTCAAGACCAGCACCTTGAATTGGGCTCGGAACTGAACCGGCAGCCAGTGGAGCTGACACAGCAGAGGGGTGGTGTGCTCTCTGTATGTCGCCCCAGTGAGCAGCCTAGCTGCCGCTCGCTGGACCAGTTGAAGTTTCCGAACCGTCTTCAAGGGCAACCCCACGTAGAGCGCGTTGCAGTAGTCTATTCGGGATGTAACAAGAGCGTGGACCACTGTGGCCAGATCAGACTTCCCAAGGAACGGGCGCAACTGGTGCACAAGTTTTAATTGTGCAAAAGCTCTCCCGGCCACCGCTGAGACCTGGGGTTCCAGGCTCAGCGATGAGTCCAGGATCACTCCCAAGCTGCGAACCTGCGTCTTCAGGGGGAGTGTAACCCCGTCTAACACAGGCTGTAACCCTATTCCCTGTTCGGCCTTACGACTGACCAATAGGACCTCTGTCTTGTCTGGATTCAATTTCAATTTGTTAGCCCTCATCCAGTCCGATACAGCAGCCAAACACCGATTCAAGGTCTGGACAGCCTCCTTGGTGACAGGTGAGAAGGAGTGACAGATCTGGACATCATCTGCATAGAGATAACATCGCAGTCCGAAACTCCGAATGATCTCCCCCAGCGGCTTCATGTAGATGTTAAACAACATTGGGGACAGAATTGAACCCTGTGGGACTCCACATGACAACGGCTGTGGGGCCGTGTTGACTAATTATTGCCAAAAGCCTGTTTGAACAGCTAGGTCTTCAAATCCCTCCTAAATGTTGTGAGGGTGGTTACTTATCTAATCTCCCTAAAGAGGGCATTCCAGAGCCAGGGCCCTCTCCCACGTGTCCACCAGCCTTACTTGCAATAGACAGGACCCAAACTGTGCAGAGCTTTATAGGTGATAACCTGCATTTTGAATTGGGTCCAAAAGCAAACAGGCAACCAATGAAGCTGCTTCAGGAGGGGGATGGTATCTTTTCTATAAACCACCTCCGTCAGCAGCCTGGCTGCCAATCTTTATACTTCCAAGCCATCTTCAGAGGCAGCCCCATGTAGAGTGTGTTGCAGTAATCCCAACGAGATGATACTAAGGCATGAACCACCATGGCTAGATCTAGCTTTTCATGGTATAGTGACAATTTGCACCCAAGCTTTAATTGTGCGTAGGCCTCCCGGCCACTGCCGACACCTGAGCTTCAAGTGTCAGCACTGAGTTCAGGAGGACCCCCAAACAGCGAACTTCTGTCCTCAGGGTAAGTGTTACCCCGTTAAGCACAAGTTGAAGGCGGGGGCCTCCACCGCTCTTGGGGTCAGTCTCTCATTTGGTATCAGCCATTGGTTGAGGTTCTGGGTTTGAGCCTGCCACTTTTGGACTCTCACTTGCTGAGGTGTTCCAGCAAGTGTCCCTGTAGATCTTAGAAAACTATTTTTTTTATTTAAGTCGTTGACGTGCTGGCTGATACCCAAACAGGGGATGAGCTGGAGATATCACTGCCTTGGTCCTTTCACTATTGGCTGCAACTTCCCGGCAGATGCCAGGTGCTGCAATACCGGCTAAACAGTATAATTTCTCCAGTGGAGACACTTCCAGTGCTCCTTTCTCCCTCATTTTTAGAACTATCAGAATGAAACTAGCTATAATAGTAGAACACTTTTACACTGAATCAGCAGATCAAATATATTCAGAAACAGGGTTACATGTGAGGTACCAATATGTAAGTTGGTCAGTGTTTATCTTTGAAGACAATTTACTTGATTGTCCTAAAAAGGCACTCTTGATCTCTTTCTTGATACAAGATTCTTCTTTTAAAATAAATGATAGCGTACAACGAATAATGTGAGGATACATCATGGTTTTAATTTTTTGATTGCGAGCCATTTATGCAGATTGAGGCACAGAAAACCTATACTACTCAACAATGTTGACTGACGACCCCACATCCCACAGTAATATTTGCTAATAGTAATGGATATTCTTGACTCTTGTGTATTCATTAATGGAGAACTTCAAGTGTTTTAGTGTAAAATGCCCTATATTTGGTTATTAGTAGAAGCTTCATATATGTAGTCTGATGTTTTTTAAAAAATGTTAATAATATGATACAAGAGTAACATTTGCCCTTCCAGATTGAGTTGTAAAACGGGATATTCCACCTTAATTATTCATATTAGGAACTCGATTTTTTTCACATAGTTAAGCTAGTCTCTTTCAACTGAGAATATTATCTTGAAAAAATGTATCTCTAATTTCTAATTATGCACTAGTAAGCAAAATAGCATTGAATGGTGGGCATTCACCCAGGATGTTAACTGGGGCCCCTTACAGAGAGAGGTCAACCCTCCTGTTCAAGGAGCTCCACTGGCTGCCGTTTATTTTCCGAGCCCAATTTAAGGTGCAGGTGCTTACCTACAAAGCCCTGAACGGTTTGGGACCATCTTACCTGCGTGACCACATCTCCGTCTATGAACCCATGCGCTCACTTCGGTCATCTGGAGAGGCCCTGCTCGTGATCCCGCCTGCGTCGGAAGTGCGTCTGGTGGGGACATGAGACAGGGCCATTTCTGTGGTGGCCCCCCGACTCTGGAACACCCTCCCCAAAGATCTTAGACAGGCCCCACTTTTAATCCTGTACCCATTACTCTGTCCCGGCCCAGTTTTATTGTGTCTTAGTGTATTGTTTATTGCTTGTTGTTTATATTGCTTTAATTGTTTTTAATTTGCCTTTGGTTTTGTATTGTTATACAGGGTTAGTCAAAATGCATAGGCCAATAAGCCATTCAATTGAATGGCTTATTGGCCTATGCATTTTGACTAACCCTGTATTGTGTGTTGAGGCCTTGGCCTTTGTAAGCCGCATCGAGTCCTTCGGGAGATGCTAGCGGGGTACAAATAAAGTTTAATAATAATAATAATAATAATAATAATAATAATAATCAATATTTGTATTTGAATATAGGCAACTCTTTAATTTCTTCTTTTTATTAGTTGCTCCTTCATGTTCAGTTCTGGCTTCACCAAAATTATGTAGCATTTTGGTGAAAAGATACAGCCCAATAAACCAAAACTGGAAGTCAAGACAGAGAAAATCTCCACAGCCACCATGTTTTTGCCCTTTGTGCTCAGGTATGTTGGAATGAAGCACAGCCAAACACTGCAAAAGACCAACATGCTGAAGGTGATGAACTTGGCCTCATTAAAACTGTCAGGCAACTTCCGGGCTAAGAAAGCCAAAGTGAGGCTGACAAGAGCGAGGAAACCCATGAAACCCAAAAGAGCATAAAGCATACCACCTGAGCCTTCATTGCATTTGAGTACAATTGTTTGAGTCACTGAGTACATGTCAAGGTCTGGGAATGGAGGAGAGGTGATCAGCCAGATGCTACAAATAGCAGCTTGAGAAAAGGAGCACAAAAGTACAATGGAATATGTAAATCTCTTCCCCATCCATCGTCTTATCCTGGACCCTGGCTTGGTGGCTACAAAAGCCAGAATGACCGTGATGGTTTTGGCCAAAATGGAAGAAAGTGCCACTGAGAAAATCACACCGAAAGCAGCTTGTTGAAGGAGGCATACCACCTTCCCAGGTCGGCCAATGAATAGCAGAGCACAAAGGAAGGAAAACAGGAGGGAAGTCAGGAGAATGTAGGTGAGGTTCTTATTGTTTGCTTTGACAATAGGAGTGTCCTTGTACTTCATGAAGATGCCCAGAATGAAGATGGTGATGAGAGAAAATTTGAGAGCAAACACAGTTAAAATGATCCCCAAGGGTTCTCCAAAGGATAAGAAGGTGATATCTTTGGGGAGACATCCATCCTTGTCATTGTTTGGATACTGATCTCCAGGGCATTCAAAGCATGCATCCGTGTCTGAAAAACAGAAGAAAGCTTTAACTTTGGCAAAAGACTCTGAAGCCTTATTTACTGAGAGTCATGCGGATCGAGCCCAACTATCTCGGTATCTGTATTCTTTGAAAGTCATTGCACTTATTTGCAAAAAAGGCATACTCAAGTATGATTCCAGATACTACATCCAATGTGAAGAAGGAAAAACCATCTCCATTGACTAAGGGTTCTTCCAGACTGCTGAATTAATGCAGTTTGACAGCACTCTACCTACTATGGCTCAATGTTATGAAATTCTGTGAGGTATAGTTTTACAATGCCTTTAGGCTTCTCTATGAAATATATCACAATACAAATTGCAGTTTTGCACTTTTCAAGGTGGAAACCTTCACATTGAGATGGCTCTTAGCAAAGCATGTGCAGAGTGGTAGAATTGATAATTTTGCCAATCACTTTGGAAGGATATTCTGGCTATGAAGAATAACAAGGTTGTAGTCAGGGCTGTAACCAAATTTATCAGGTTAAAAAACTGGTTTATTCATGAATTTTAACTGGTTAACCAAATCCCCGTGCTAAGTCTTTAAGAAGCAAAAATTAAATGAGTGCCTCCAGAACTGCAAGCACTATCTCAAGCAAATTTTGACAATTTTTATTATTATTTATTTATTTACAACACTTCTACCCCGCCCTTCTCAACCCCCGAGGGGGGACTCAGAGTGGCTAACACTGGCAACAATTTGATGCCGCAATCACAATATAACAACAATATAAAACCATAAATACACAATATATTAAAAACAATAACAGTAATGATGCAGTCAAATAGGTGTTTCCATTATCATAACAATTATACGGTCCAGTTCAATGTCCAGAATGCCGTTGTGCCTGCTAGCCAAAAACCTGGTTCCAAAACCACAATTTCAGTTTTTTTCCTAAAGGAAAGGAGGGAGGACGTCGATCTAATCTCACTGGGGTGTGAATTCCACAAGCGGGGGTCACCAGCAAGAAGGCCCTGTCCCTCGTCCTCACCAGACATGTTTGCGATGCCAGTGGGACGGAAAGCAGGGCATCCCGGGTGATTCTTAAATTACAAGAGGGAAATACATTTGGACAAGTAAGTTGGGCCGGAGCCATATAGGGCCAGGGCCGTATAGTAATGACTGTGAATTTATTCACAGTCATTACTTGCAGCAATAGCTGATATAGTGAAAGCAAACAAGTTGTCCCACCCATAAGTGACAGGTAAAGCCCTCATGAAGACCCTCATGAAGGACACCAGATTTGATGAGGGCGGTTGACAAGGGCAGAACTGCAGGCTATTCAAGATAGCTCTGCCCCCCTGCTGTGCCCTTTGCTTCAGCATGAGGTAGGAGGCAGGTTCCTAATGGGGAATTAGGCCTTTCCCTCCTTGCTCCCCACGTACCCTTTTCCAGATTGTAGGGTTTCCATTGCTATGCCTATCTATAGGTCATTTTCAACTTTTAAAATGTTTGGAAACATACATAAGAAGCACAATGGGGCAAGAAAGTCTGACAGGATTTGCACTCTTGAGTGTCCTCTGAAGTTTATCAGTGGAGCCTGATTTCTGTCAAAGTGTATTGACACAGTTTTCAAGTGTTTCCAACAGATGTTGTGGTATTCTTTTGTAACTATAAATTAACAATTAGCAGTCACTTTTCAGTTATTTTAAGACTTGAAACTTTGTAATAAAAATAGAAAATTTATTTAATTAAATCTATATAAAATATAGACTGACCCATGCTATTAAAATTATTTTGTGTTATGGAGCTACTCTTCATGGTTCACTAAAAAAAGCTCCCCCCCCATTTTTTTTTCTGCTTATAGCTCTAGTTGTAGTCTACTTGTCCCCCTTTTATCAGAATTTACTCTTCAGGGTAACAATTACCACTTGAGATCATATTCCCATTCCACTGAGAACATACCTAGATGTAGCTTTTAAATTGGACCAAATTAGATCGCACGTGAAAATCATAGGATATGCTGCGATTTAATCCCCCGCCTAACACCACAATTTTTATATCACATCAGACTTAGCTAATAAGTAATAACTGAAGAGTATTTTCATATTGACTATCTTTTGAGAATCAAGTTTCTGGAATGGACATGTGATGCCTGATTCTACTGATAAATATAGAATATTATGTTTCCTACCTGTCTGGTTTGAAATCTTGCCCTCTGGACATGGAAAGCAATTATAACAGCAAAATTGTTCTCCTTCCTTCTTTCTTTTACTAAATCCCAACTGGCATTTATCATTACACCTAGAGATAGGTAATGTCTGTCCATTCAAAAGCAAAGCAAAACAAACAACAACAAAAAGGCAGGAGTTAAAGGTGGCTTAGTTCTAGAATAGGGAAATAGTGTGAAAGCTTGGCATTTATGCAATGAACACCAAGCAATTTAAAGTAATAACTTTGGTCTAATAACATGTCGGTAGTGTTTGCAGATGCAGACTGTGGCCAGGAAATCAGAAGACGCTTACTTCTTGGGAGGAGAGCAATGTCCAGTCTCGATAAAATAGTAAAGAGTAGAGACATCAGACTGCCAACCAAGATCCGCCTAGTCAAAGCCATGGTATTCCCTGTAGTAACCTACGGATGTGAGAGCTGGACCTTAGGGAAGGCTGAGCGAAGGAAGATAGATGCTTTTGAACTGTGATGTTGGAGGAAAGTTCTGAGAGTGCCTTGGACTGTGAGAAGATCCAACCAGTCCATCCTCCAGGAAATAAAGCCCGGCTGCTCACTGGAGGGAAGGATACTAGAGACAAAGTTGAAGTACTTTGGCCACATCATGAGGAGACAGCAAAGCCTAGAGAAGACTATTATGCTGGGGAAAGTGGAAGGCAAAAGGAAGAGGAGCCGACCAAGGGCAAGATGGATGGATGGCATCCTTGAAGTGACTGGACTGACCTTGAAGGAGCTGGGGGTGGTGACGGCCGACAGGGAGCTCTGGCGTGGGCTGGTCCATGAGGTCATGAAGAGTCGGAGACGACTGAATGAATGAACAACAAGTGTTTACAGAGAGAAGGCATGCTTGCAAGAGAAATTACCAGTGCAATAGTCACCCTTGGAAGATGTGTTCTTTTACATGTTATCAATGCAAGTTGCTAACCAATTTGCTTCTTATTATCCAATACAATTGTGTATTAAAAACACTTTAGCGTTTTGTCTGGAAGAAATATTAGGTAACACAAGACTCTCATTGGCCGCTGATGAAGATGGTAAGCTGGAAAAAGAAGACGACTGATGAAGGCTTGCATTATCTAGTTCCATTTGAGAAATTATTCATATTTGAAGGCCCTTCTCTCATATTGCTATTTAGAGTTTGGACTATGTTGTTTAATTTCAGTATTTTAGAGATATATTGTATTTGTTATATACCTTTACACATGAGCATACACATATGATCAGAAGCAGATCTCTCTCTCTACCTGCAAGGATTCGAAGTACTACACTTGATCTCAGAGAGATAGCATTGTAAACATGCATGATGTTCATGAAGCAGGATTTTGGCCAACATAAACTTTGGCCAACATTAACTTCAGAGGTTCCCCCCTTAGAAGAATGGGGAAATTGCGTTACAGATTTTTTAATAATGGAAAAAATAACTGTACTCTTGAGAGGAAAGCTACGTATTAGAGAACTTTGTTAATGAATGGCAACCAGTGATTCAGCATCTCAATGTAAAATTAAAACTAAAATGTACATAGAGGATCCTATAAGATTGTAAACATGGAGGAAGCAGATACTAATTTAGAGCCTATGATGACTTTGTATGTGCTATTTAAATAGAAGACTGTGACCCCTTAAAGAAAAGATATTATCTGAGAAATGACTTTGGAACACTAATAGCTCAAAAATATTGCACTTTATGCAACAAACACAAATGTATGTCTATTTCAATAAAAAATGTTGTGAAATTCTTCATTCCATCATTACTAAGAAGGGTATTATCTTGCTTCTTCCACTACCAAATAACTCTTTTGACATGATATTTAGGCCAGTGCCACGACCAAACTTCTTCCCTCTCATATCTATGACTGGCCTTTGTGATAAGGTCTTAGGAGAGACATCCCTAACATCTAAAATATTACTTTCATTACAGGAGAAATACCTGGATTTGCTATGAATGTGAACTTACTTGATTGAAGATGCTGGGCCACATAATGGCATCATCTTGAATGGTGAACATCTTGTCTTCAGGAGCCTGAGGATTCATTGTACCAACTTTCGTTCTAGCAAAAGACCTATTTGGGAATGTGATCCAGTTGATAATATCGAATTGTGTTAATATTTCCCCATTTTGATTGAAGGAAACCTCTTCTCCAGCACTATTGTTAAATGCAGCTTTTCTCAGAAACTGGTGAATCTAAATGAGAATATAAAAGAAATGATGGAAAGGTCCATAGAAAAGATGAAAATGTAACTTAAAATGATAGTATTTGCACTAGTTGAGTCGAACAGCCTCTACCAATATGCACCAGCAGTTACTTGTTGGTGTCCCAATTCACAACTGAGCTATTGTACATGGGCTCCCTTACTTACTTAGGTGATCCCTCGTAGTCCGAGGATGATGGTCCTTCAACGTCAGTGTTCTGGCAGTGAGTCCATACGTGACTGTGGAGCCCTATTCTTGATTTACATCTTCTCCCACAGTGAAGTCATCGGTTTCCAGGTGGAAGGTGGTCCTGGTCGGAGTTGGCTTGATGTGCCTTCCTCTTGGCACATTTCTCTCTTTCGCCCTCCATTTGTGCCTTTTCAAATTATGCAGCACTACTGGTCACAGCTGATTTCCGGCTGGAGCACTCAAGGGCCAGTGCTTCCTAGTTCTCAGTATCTATGCCAGAGTTTTTAAGGTTGGCTTTGAGCTCATCTTTAAATCTTTTTTCCTGTCCTCCAACATAGTGTTTTCCATTCTTGAGTTTGGAATAAAGCAACTGCCTTGGGAGACGGTGGTCAGGCATCCGGACAACGTGGCCGTTCCAGTGGAGTTGATGGCGGAGGACCATTGCTTCAGTGCTAGTGGTCTTTGCTTCTTCCAGCATGCTGACATTTGTCCGCTTGTCTTCCCAGGAGATTTGCAGGTTTTTCGGAGGCAGCGCTGACAGAATCGTTCCAGGAGTTGCATGTGACGTCTGTAGACTGTCCACGTCTCGCAAGCGTATAGCAGGGTTGGGAGGACAATAGCTTTATAAACAAGCACCTTGTATCCCTACGGATGTTCCAATCCTCAAACACTCTCTGCTTCATTCGGAAAAATGCTGCACTCACAATGCTCAGGCGGTGTTGTATTTCAGTGTTAATGTTGACTTTTGTGGAGAGATGGCTGCCAAGGTAGAAGAAATGGTCAACAATTTTCTAATGTTACACCATTAAGCTGTATTTCTGGCATGGGACATGGGCTCCCATTTTCCATCTGTCCCAATGAGCATAAATCTCAATGTGCTATGATCATATTACTAGAATTGTGCATGGATGGGTTCTCCTTTGTTACATCCATTCTTTTGTTACTTTTGTTACCTTCGGGAACACATAACAGGAGTCCCCCTCCTGGTACAAAAATCAGTCCGGCACAAAAGCAAGCGGAAGTTGACCCTGGCTCCTCTCCTGCTTTTCATGAGTAGCCTCCTTGCCTTCGAAAGAGTGCGTGTATGGCATGCAGGCCCAGGAAGTGTGCGCGCCTGCCTGCAACTGAGTGCTTCCTATAGAGTAGGAAACAGAACTTGCCTCCTTGCCTTGGAAAGAATTCATGTGTGGCATGCAGACCCTGAAAGCACATGTGCCTGCCTGCAGCCAAGCACCTCCTCTATAGTAAGAAACAGAACTTGCTTCTTTAACTTGGAAAGAGTGCATGTGTGGAATGCAGGCCCAGGAAGCGCGAGCACCTGCCTGCAGCTGAGTGCCTCTCCTCTAGAGTAGAGAAACAGATAAGACACCTCTTTAAAGTGCACACCTGCCTGCAGCTGAGCACCTCTCCTCTAGAATGGAAACAGTTTAAATGCCTAAAATGATTGGAAGGGGAACCTGGGAAGCCTCTCACCCCCATAATGGGCCCATAGAAAACGGATCTTTCAGTGCCCCTGAGTGAAAAAAGATATCTGCCCTCCCAATTTCGAGGGGTTCCCAAAAACGGATTGGGCCCCCACCAAAAGCTAGGACATGAAACAGGTCAAAGTTTATCCAAAATCCACAAGCCTACATATTACTAGCTCTCTTGTGTAATCATAGAATCATAGAGTTGGAGGAGACCTCATGGGCTATCCAGTCCAACCCCCTGCCAAGAAGCAGTTCAAAGCACCCCCGAAAGATGGCCATCCAGCCTCTGTTTAAAAGCTTCCAAAGAAGGAGCCTCCACCACACTCTGGGGCAGAGAGTTCCACTGTTGAATGGCTCTCAGAGTCAGGAAGTTTTTCCTAATGTTCAGATGGAATCTCCTCTCTTGTAGTTTGAAGCTATTGTTCCGCATCTTAGTCTCTAATCTGTTAAGATCATTTTGAATTCTGTTCCTGTCCTCCGGAATATTGGCTGTCCCTCCCAATTTGGCATCATCTGCAAACTTGATGATCATGCCTTCTAAGCCTTCATCTAAGTCATTTATAAAGATGTTGAGCAGGACCGGGCCCAGGATGGAACCCTGTGGCACCCCACTCGTCACTTCTTTCCAGGATGAAGAGGAAGCATTGGTGAGCACCCTCTGGGTTCGTCCATTTAACCAATTACTGATCCACCTCACCGTAGTTTTGCCTAGCCCACATTGGACTAGTTTGTTTGCCAGAGGTCATGGGGGACCTTGTCAAAGGCCTTACTGAAATCCAGGTAAGCTACATCCATGGCATTCCCCGCATCTACCCAGCTTGTAACTCTATCGAAAAAAGAGATCAGATTAGTCTGGCATGACTTGTTTTTGATAAATCCGTGTTGGCTATTAGCGATGACTGCATTTGTTTCTAAGTGTTTGCAGACCACTTCCTTAACAATCTTTTCCAGAATCTTGCCTGGAATCGACGTGAGGCTGACTGGATGGTAATTGTTTGGGTCATCGTCTTACAACAATCTTTTGTTGAACGGGAATGAAATGAAACTGCTCTATTCTATTTCTCACATATGTAAGTACTTTTATGAAGACTGTTCTGTCGCTGCTGGGCTTAAAACGAAGAGCCTTTAAAACAGGACGTGAACCTTTCGCCCAACAGAGAAATTTAAAAGGATTTTCACCATAAACAGGCTTTAGAAGGCTTGTGAAATAACAAAGTTTTTATTGGTGAACAATCAACAGAAACTCCTTTTGTCTTCAAAGGGTTAAACAAATACTTTCAGGCTTCAAACAACTGGTGGCTTCTTAACTGTTTCTTTGCTTTAAAGGAAAACCCCTTTCTAAATCTCTCCCAGGCTAACTATGAACTTAAACCTTATTGATGTGGATTCACTACTGGGCTGAACTGCATCTCAATTCCGAGCGAACCTATCAGAAGGCTTGTAATCACTTAGCTGGAATTCTTGATGCTTAAAGCTGTTATTTTCTCCGGAATTCTTCAGGGCTGTAAAGCTGTTTCCCTGGAACCTTCGGGAATCCTTAGGTGCTCTTAAGACTGGTTCTCCCCCAGGAGGTCTTAAGGGTTGAAGCCTTTTTACAGGAGGAAATCTGTACACCTCCTGTACATTGACTTCCTTGTAGAAAAGTAACTGAAATGGTTCCTCCCTCTTCCCAAAACCCAGAAAAAGGGGCAGAACCAAAGCTAAATGAAGATGGACAAGGGGCTTGTCCTATGACTGCAAACTATAACAGGAAGTCACCCTGCTGCAAAATCTCAAGCCTGAGATTGCAAAGAAACCTTTAGTTCCAAGCAAATAAAATTGGAGCTTCTGGAACAGCCGTTCCAGAACAAAGACATATATCGCCATTTGAAGTCTGGCCTCATTAAAAGCTTTGTGCCCATACTTTGGGTGATAATATATTGCGTGGTAATGAGTTGGTATATGTTGTATAAAATGCTATCAATACTATTTGATCCAAAACTATTATATGTTATTATTTATCTAAGGTATAACAAATGAGATAGCACTCTGACAATTCAAATATGCGCAGAATAAACCAACCACCATCAAAAGAATCAAGTATGATTTGGCTCTAATGAAAGCAGAACACTTTCAAACTGTTGTAAACTGGAAGAAATAACTGGGAACACATCAGGAAGAGGCCCACATTCCAGCTTTTACACAGATACCTCCTGACATAGTAAAGGATCTATAGTATTCTTCATTATGCAACAAGGGTTTTGTTCCTGGGTTATGAATGTCATTTCCTAATTGGTTCTATCATTTAAAAGATAGAAAAAGTTTCTTAAACTGCACAAACTTTATTTTTGCAAGACATCCTGTAGCACACTTTGCTATAATTTTTCAATGACTGTCTCGTAGAACAGTCATTGAAAACCTAGTTTGTGGCAGCCACAATTCAACCTAGTTTGTGGCATCCACAAAAATGAAGTTTCTGGAGTATAACAAATACTTTCAAAGTAAATACCTCACAGTTAAACAGAAAATAAAACTTTCAAACCAGATTCAGATCCCCCCCCCTCCAAATTTTGCTACATAGTGCTATTCATACAACAAACTTTCCTGCATTAGTGAGAGTACCTGCCATGGATGTACATTCCTAAGTTCCTCTCTTCCGCCATTCAGCACTGGATTGTGCTTGAATTTGGATGAATACATGGCCTGCAAAGCATGTGCAACTGCATAGACAGCATTGTAGACACTGTAGCTATGGCTAGTCATGCTCATTTCAAAAATAGATGCAGGAAGAGTCTCTAGCTTCTCCTTCCAAGTGCAAGGTGGCTTATCTTCCTCATCTTCCTCGCCCAACAAATGATCAGATAAAAAACAGTTAAATGCCTCTTCCCAGAAAGCCCACAAAAACTTGTCTTCTTTTTCTAAGGCAGGGTTTCGTGTCTGTAGAAACTGTTTGAATCCTGTAGGTTCCTTTGAATGAACTGCAAAAGATAGAGCCCCATGAAGGAAATGCATACTCATGCCTCTATGAGAAGAGAGTGATGAAAACGCCATCTGAGCTGTCATAACCCACACTTTTGGTCTGCTTTGCAGTGGTTTACCAGTCAATTTTGCAATATTTTCTATGAATCTTATTGTCATAAGAGTATGAATTTCACCATGCACAACTACCACGTTGGCAGTACTTCCAACAATAATATTGATCATTTCAAAATATCCCAACACTACTCGATCAAGTGCACTAGGAAAGGTAGCCTGGGGTAACCTTGCTACAAATTGAAAGCAAATTCCTTTCTGAGCAAATGTGGGAAGAACATTTAGTACAAATCCGTCTCCGGTATCATCATGCATAGAAACTACTCCAATCCATATCCAGTTGAAATGCAAGAGTAACTGGACAAGCCCTTCATACTGATAACCAATGTTTGGGAACATACGGTGGAAGAAACGACCTTGTACTTCATTATTCACCACAGGAGATGATCCGAAGTTGAGCTATAAGGAGATTAAAAATAGAGATGAACTGAAGTGATATCAAACATAAATACTAATTAAATATTAATTAAAAATTCTACTTTCTTCAATTACATTAGGTTAATTGAATATTATTTTTATTTATTTTAATGCATAGGAATGTTTGCACTACTCTTGCAAAATGCATTTTTATTAAAATTGACTTCATCTCAGGGTGGAAAAGGGTGGACAATATCTGGTCCTCCAGATATTGTTGGGCTTCCAATCAACATTAATCAATATCAAAGGAATTGCAAGATGTAGTACATGAGAAAAGTCCATAGCACCAGTAACTTGTATGGTGGAAGTCTATAAACCTGAACAGTAGGGTTTTGCGACTCAGAAAAAAAACCATGCCGTTTTGGTCCCATTTTCAGCTCCTCTGATCGCTGGGAATTTTAAAAAGTTTTTGCCATAACATTTTTAAACAAATACATAAGAGGGACTTTTGGAAATCAAAATCCCAATTAGCGTGTGACACAAGAGAGAGCATTTGTCTTTGGTTTTAAAAATAATTTTTAAAAACTGGTTTTTGTTTTGGAACCAAGATAGACAGAGATACAAGATTTTGGTTCCAGGACCTCCAATTGATATCGAAATCCATGAATACTTCAATTTCATTATATACAATGGAGTAATAACATGGTATCTCTTATATAAAACAAAGTTTGCTATTTGGATATTTTCTGAAGATGAGGTACATATCAATGCATAATGCCTACTGAATATTGCCGACAGTTTTGTAGTTTTTATATCTCTTCCTAGAAACACTGGTATTCAAGGTATAAAATCCATGAACATGAACAATAATACAAAATCATTAGAAACTCTAATCAAATTGTCTAGTTTCATGTTTGTAGCTACACTCACATTCACCCAGGATATCTGAAAGACTGTTGTTACTTACATCTGCCCATCCAGAATTTGAAGTGTTCATGAACAGTGTGTTGTATGTCTATCCAACTCATAGATAGCTACCACTCCTGTTGCGCATACAGAAGTACATAAAAACTGTATTATTACAACTTGTCTTCTATATAAATAAAAATGTAATGTTGGTTTGTGGAATTAACGTAACTAAAAAACCACTGGGTGAATTGGCGCCAAATTTAGCCACAAGGCACCTACTAACCCAAGGAGTGACCATCACTCAAAAAATTGATTTTGTGATTTGGAAATTGTAGTTGCTGGGTTTTATAGTTAACCTACAATCAAAGAGCATTCTGAACTCAACCAATGATGGAATTGAACCAAACATGACACACAGGATTCCCATGACCAACAGAAAACACTAGAAGAGTTTGGTGGGCATTGACCTTGAATGTGGGAGTTGTAGTTCACCTACATCCAGAGAGCACTGTGGATTCAAACAATGATGGATCTGGACCAAACTCGGACAGATACTCCATATGCCCAAATATGAACACAGATGGAGTTTGGGGAAAATAGACCTTGACATTTGGGAGTTGTAGTTGCTGGGATTTACAGTTCACCTACAATCAAAGAGAATTCTGAATCCCACAAAAGAGAGAATTGGGGCAAACTTCCTACACAAAACCCCCATAACCAACAGAAAATACTTAAGGCCATCCAGGCCAACTCCTTTCACCAGGGCAAGAAAACGTAACCAAAACCCTCCTGACAAAGAGCCATCCTGCCATAGATAGAAATAGATCTATATGATTCACACACAGAGATATTGGGTTAGTAGGTGTCTTGTGGCCAAATTTGGCGGCAATTTGTCCAGTGGTTTTTGTGTTATGTTAATCCCACAAACAAACATCACATTTATATATATATAGATAGCAAAATCCAAAGTTTGTTATTTGGATACTTTGCGGGGGATGAGGTATTTTAAATTTGCGGATAGTTGAATCTATGAATACTGACTGTGAATGGGGAAGGCTGAATTGATGTTAACAGAGATACATATGATTGAATAATGAATACATATACAAAATGCTGGTTTGTCATATATCATCCAGGATATAAAACTAATGAATCCAAAACATCATAAGGTATGATTACTATATATAAAGACAGAATGTCTACTAAATATTGCCAATAGTTTTGTATTATTTGTACCCATTACCCTTCCTAGAAGCACTGTTATAAATGTGTGACTATTTAAAGCAAGTCTCCGAGTTGTATGAAAGTCTCCAAAGGATTATATTGCAGTCTATGTCTCTAATTTCTCTTGTGGACTTTGTCACCAGAATGTGACAAATGTAGTTTTAATTGACATAGGTCACAAATTATTTGTTTTTGAGAAGAAATCAACTGCACGCTATTTCTATATTTTGTATGATTAAACACAAAGGATCTGATTAAGTTTCAACAGTTCACATGCATTGGCATTCGTATTAATTACATTTTATTCATTTATATCCTGCATGTTTTCCAATATAGGAATTCAGGTAAACCCTGAACAGATCAAAAGCATACAACAACATCGCGCGTGCGCACACACGCACACACAATGTATATGTCTTATATTATATGTATGTATTCTAAAGAATTAAATCATTTTAAACACTGTATACTTTCAAAGACCATAGAATAATAGAGTTGGAAGAGATCACCATCCAGCCAATTCTCATTCTGCCATGCAGGAAAGCACAATCAAAACACTTCTAACATTCAGTTTCTATTTAAAATGTCTGGAGAAAGAAAGATCTATGCTCTGTACATGTCTTACTTGTGACATCTTGTATATATACAGGATTGTTGATATGTGACGACTATAGTCAGTGTTTGACCCCGCAATCACAGCTGCTGGGAGATTCTCAATGCCACATTTGTAATTGGCAATGAATTGGTGTCCTCTAGACATCAGTTCCATTGCAGCAAGATAGGACCAACTTTCACTGAAACCATTGTTATAGATGTGGAAACCCAGAGTGACATTGGGCAAGAGGTGCTGGTTTTCATTGATCTCCTTGACAGCAAACACAAAGGCCGCGATGTGCTGATAAAGTTGTGTTATTAGCCTGTAAGGAGTGATATTTACAATGTAAACTATCTTCTTCAAATAAGAGTAATTGTTCCTGGTAAACTACAGTCGCATCCATGGTCTAGCATGACCTTGGATGCTACTATAAGTACATTAGCATCTCCCAAATTCCATTGTTCTATGTTTTTTTTATTCCTATTATTTCTGCTGAAGGTTTAAAAAAGGAAATGCATGGTAACATCTGTCAAACCACATCATATGCTTAGACCAAATCTGTTCAAAATTTAACCAGATGAAGGATCTTTTTCACAAGACTATATATGTCTAAGAAAATGTTGTACTGCTGGGTGCTTAAACTCTCCCATCTCGTGGCAAATGGCAAAACTAAGAGAAATCCAGAGCAAAGTGTTACATATTCTTTTTTGCATAAATAAAGGAATAAATAACACATACAGCGAAAAACAACGAAGAAATAAATACAGAATTTCAGTATTCAAATCCACCCCCTGATTGCAATGTAATTTGACATAGTTGAATATAAGGACAGCATATTCTACGAAATGCAAAACAATTATAATAGATTATGTAATAGGTGGAGCTCTGGTGGCATAGTGGGTTAAATCCCTGTGCCAGCAGGACTGAAGACCAACTGTTCGAAAGGTTCGAATCTGGGAAGAGCATGGATGAGCTCCCTCTATCAGCTCCAGCTCCTCATGCGGGGACATGAGAGAGGCCTCCCACAAGGATGATAAAACATCAAAACATCCATGCGTCCCCTGGGCAACGTACTTGCAGACGGCCAATTCTCTCACACCAGAAGTGACTTGCAGTTTCTCAAGTCGCTCCTGATACGACAAAAGAAAAAGTAATAGGTTATCATACACAAGACCCAGTTATTTGAAACAGAAATAATAAATCCTTAATAATAATGCATTTACAGAACAAAAATGAATATTAGACTATTAATAACAGGAATGTGAAAAAATCAAGCTTGGATGTATTGTATTTTGCGGTTCAGTACTGCTAATATTTGGAGCCCCCGGTGGCGCAGTGGGTTAAACTGCTGAACTGCTGAACTTGCTGACCAAAAGATCACAGCTTCTCCCAACCCAGCAGTTCAAAAACTTGCAAATGTGAATAGATCAAGGAAAATAACGGCGCTCCATGCAGTCATGCCGAGTCAGGGTTGCAACGTCAGCTCTTTGGCTTAGAAATGGAGATGAGCACCACCCCCCAGAGTCGGGCATGACTGGACTTAATGTCAGGGAAAAACCTTTATCTTTACCTTACTGCTAATATAGTCCCACTAACATGAGCTATACGATTTTGAAAGCCCCATCATAAAGCCAGCAGAGACAGAACTAAAAGGGAGTCTGAGTTCTCCTTGCTTAGAAGTATGAACTAATAAAGAGGAGAAAATTACCAAGATAACAGAACTCGTTAGTCACTGAAATCAGTGGCTTGAATCTAAATTATGTCAAAATTATCAACTACTTTAGTCTGGGTTCATTTACATTGCCATGATCACATTAGCAGGCTAATTGAAAACTGCATTCAAAATAAATGTATGATACAATGAAATATCAAGGACATACTTACTTGGGATCGACAGGAGGTTCTTCAGATGGATGCATTATAAATAGCATTTTGGGGTACTGTAAGTACAGCTGAGCCATGATTCCACCAATGATGACTTCCCCAAGAAGATAATACTGATGTTGTGTCAGGATAGGTTCTCTGATCGAACACTGAACGCTGCGATTCTGTCCTACCACTTGGGACATTAATAGCAATACCACAAATACACTAATCTTCCAAGACAATATGAAATGTATGTAACCTGTCTCTTTCCACAATGGCATTCTAGCACCTCTGTCTAGGAAAACCTGGTTTGCCTGGTTACTTCCTCTGCAGATTCAAAGCCAGAATGGTGAGGTGTCAAGAAGAAGTAACCGGATCAAGAGCACTCTGTGTGTATCTAGAGCCCATTTCCAGAGAGGACACAGGGGATACGGAACAGTAGATCTTCCTTTACAATTGTTTGCATTACCACTGGAATTCTTTAGGGAAAAGAAAACAGAAGTAATTAAGGAGATGAGAAAATGACTTGCTTTGTTTGGATTGTAGAGTCTGTAAGAAAAGAAAACATGTTTGTCACATCTTAGCAAAAGTTTTCTTTGATATCAGTTTTTGGGAGAATAAGTAAGTTATGGGCTAGGGGACTTCGATTTCCCATGTTGACTCTGGTGGTCTTTGCTTCTTTTCAACAGGGTTTGGTTTTATCCACAGATTCCTGTTTCCATGATAACTTAACATATGTGTACAGCATGGATATGGAGTTCATACTGTAGAATCAACATGGGAAATTGAACTCACCTAGGCCATAACTTCCTTGTTTTCCCAAACACTGATATTAAAGAAAACTTTTGAAAAGAATGTCTATGGTTACTTCCAAGTAATCTAAAAAATCCTGAAGAAGTATCTTCTCTAGAAAAATTTTAAGTTCTCTAGGGTGACTTTGTGGTAACTTCTGAAAGAAGCATACCATAGAATCAAATGCGTAGGTGAAACTGCAGGTTATCGGTGATCACTCTTGTCCAAGTAGGATGGCCTTCCAAGCGTAGAGTCTTGGCAGTGGGTCCGTAAGTTACTGGGGAGATCTATTCTTGACCCGCATGTTCTTCCACAGTGAGGACATCAGTTTCCAGATGGAAGGCATTCCCGGTCAGGGTTGGCTTGACGCACCTTCCTCTTGACATATTTTTCCCTTTCAGCCTCCATTCGGGCCTCTTCAAATCCCACAGCATTATTGGTAACAGCTGATCTCCAGTGAGAGCACTCAAGGGCCAGGGATTCCCAGTTCTCAGAATCAGAAACTCCCAGCATCATGTCCCAAACGCACTTTACTAGAGATTTAAGATTGCCTGCACATCGCACCTACCCTAAAATCCTTACATTTCACCTGTCATGTCCAGCACTTTTAATTTTAGTCATTACATTTGGCCTGGCCCTAGTTTTAAATGTGTTATGATGTATTGTTTTTAATGTTTTATTGTTATTGCTTTTAATGTTTATTGGTTTGCTTTATGAGTTTTATTGTTGTATTTGTTGTGCTGCTGTTTTATTGAGGGCCTTGGCCTTTGTAAGCCGCACCGAGTCCTTTGGGAGATGTTAGTGGGGTACAAATAAAGATAATAATAATAATAATAATAATAATAATAATCGATGCCACAGTTTTTAAGGTTGGCTTTAAGCCCATCTTTAAATCTCTTTTTCTCTCCACCAAGCTTCCATTTTCCATTTGTCAGTTAGGAGTAGAGTCATAGTTTTGGGAGATGGTGATCAGGCATTTGGAAAATGTGGTCAGCCCAGTGGAGTTGATGACACAGGATCATTGCCTCGATGCTGGTGGTATTTGCTTCTTCCAGCATGCTGTCTTCCCAATAGATTTGCAGGATTTTTCAGTGGCAACACTGATGGAATCATTCCAAGAGTTGAGTGTGATGTCTGTAGACGATTCACGAATTGCAGGCGTATAACAGTGTTGGGAGGACAATAGCTTTCTAAACAAGCACTCTCTGTTTCATTCAGATGAATGTTGCACTCGCAGAGTTCAGACTGTGTTGTATTCCAGTGTCGATGTTAATTGTTGTTGGGACGTGGCTGCCAAGCTACTAATAATGACAATAATAATATTTATTTATTTGTTTGTTTGTCGTGTCAATGCAACCAGTCGATTATATTACATTTCTAACAGAACAAAGCAAAAAGAACAGACAAAATACAGAATTGTGAGTTTGGTAGTTGATTAAATGTCCTTTGACCAGTATCTGGCCACTTGGAGTGCTTCTGGTATTGCTGCAAGAAGGTCCTCCATTGTGCATGTGGCAGGGCTCAGGTTGCATTTCAGCAGGTGGTCAGTGGTTTGCTCCTTTCCACACTCGCATGTCGAGGATTCCACTTTGTAGCCCCATTTCTGAAGGTTGACTCTGCATCTCGTGGTGCCAGAGCGCAGTCTGTTCAGCGCCTTCCAAGTCGCCCAGCCCTCTGTGTGCCCAGGGGGGAGTCTCTCATTTGATATCAGCCATTGGTTGAGGTTCTGGGTTTGGACTCTCACTTGCTGAGGTGTTCCAGTAAGTGTCTCTGTAGATCTTAGAAACTATTTCTAGATTTAAGTCGTTGGTATGCTGGCTGATACCTAAACAGGGGATGAGCTGGAGATGTCTCTGCCTTGGTCCTTTCACTATTGGCTGCTACTTCCCGGCGGATGTCAGGTGGTGCAATACCGGCTAAGCAGTGTAATTTCTCCAGTGGTGTAGGGCGCAGACACCCCGTGATAATGCGGCATGTCTCATTAAGAGACACATCCACTGTTTTAGTGTGGTGAGATGTGTTCCACACTGGGCATGCATACTCAGCAGCAGAATAGCACAGCGCAAGGGCAGATGTCTTCACTGTATCTGGTTGTGATCCCCAGGTTGTGCCAGTCAGCTTTCGTATGATATTGTTTCTAGCACCCATTTTTTGCTTGATGTTCAGGCAGTGCTTCTTGTAGGTAAGAGCACGGTCCAGAGTGGCTCCCAGGTATTTGGGTGTGCTGCAATGCTCCAGTGGGATTCCTTCCCAGGTCATCCTCAGAACTCGGGATGCTTGTCTGTCTTGAGATGAAAGGCACAGGTCTGTGTTTTAGATGGGTTGGGGATCAGCTGGTTTTCCCTGTAATAGGCAGTGAGAGCACCTAGAGCTTCGGAAAGCTTCTGTTCTACCATCTCAAAGCTCCCTGCTTGAGCAGTAATGGCATGATCATCAGCATAGATGAAACAATAATAATGAACTTTATCTATAGCCCACCCCAACTTCCCAAAGGGACTCAGGGTGGCTTACAACATGGATAAATACAATAAAAATACATAGAAAATAAAAAGTAAACAAAATAATAAGACATCAGATCAATATAAAACAAAACAAAATAAGCCAAAGCAGGAATACAAACTAAACAGTAAGTCCACATTAAGAGGTGTTGACTAATCATTACCAAATGCCTGTTTGAACAGCCCAGTCTTCAAATCCTTCCTAAATATTGTGAGGGTGGTTGCTTCTCTAATCTTCTGGGGGGGGGGGGGGGGACTTACAGAGCAACTACTGAGAAGGCCCCCTCCCACATCTCCACCAGTCTCACATGTGATTAGGGGCGGGATTGAGAGGAGGGTCTCCCCAGATGTTCTTAAAGCCTGGGTAGGTTCATAAGAGGGGATGTGGTTGCCAGGTCTCGGTGGTAACCAGGGGAGCATTCGCACAATTAAAACTTGTGCGCCAGCTGCGCCCGTACCTTGGGAAGTCTGACTTGGCCACGGTAGTCCACGCTCTGGTTACATCCCGCATAGATTACTGCAACACGCTCTACGTGGGGCTGCCCTTGAAGACTGCCCGGAAGCTTCAGATGGTCCAGCGCTCGGCAGCCAGGTTGTTAACAGGAGCGGCACTCAGGGAGCATACCACTCCTTTGTTGAGCCAGCTCCACTGGCTGCCAATTTGCTACCGGGCACAATTCAAGGTGCTGGCGTTAGCCTACAAAGCCCTAAACGGTTCTGGCCCCTCTTACCTCTCCGAACGCATCTCCTCCTATGAACCGGCGCGGACATTAAGATCGTCCAGGGAGGCCCTGCTCTCGGTCCCGCCTGCATCACAGGCACGATTGGCGGGAACGAGAGACAGGGCCTTCTCGGTGGTGGCCCCTCGGCTATGGAATGCCCTACCGGTAGACATCAGACAGGCCCCTTCGTTGCTGGCGTTTCAGAGGAAGGTCAAGACATGGCTCTATGAGCAAGCGTTTGGCTAAACAGTGCAACTGAACAACTGAACACAGGAAGATGGCAAAATTGAACATAGGAATGGCATAAGGATTATGAGAATGGATCTTGTTCTGTTTTGAGGCGTCATGAATTAATAATAATTGTTGATTTTGTTGTAATGTGTGATGTGTTTTTAACTGTATATTTCTGTATAACTTGCATTGTGTAAACCGCATTGAGTCGCCTAATCTAGGCTGAAAAATGCGGTATAGAAATAAAGCAAATAAATAAATAAAATAAATAAACTGTGCAGTGCTTAATAGGTGATAACTGCACATTGAATTGGGACCAAAAGCAAATAGACAACCAGTGAAGTTGCTTCAAGAGGGTGAGGGGTGTCGTATGTTCTCTATAACCCACCCCTGTCAGCTGCCTATCTTTGTACTAGTTGAAGCTTCCTAGCCGTCTGCAGAGACAGCCCCACGTGTGTTGCAGTAATCCAACAGCTTCATGCGTCAGTGCTGTGTCCAGCAGGACCCCCAGACTGCAAACCTGTGTCATCAGGGGCAATGCTGTTGTACTTAGGTTGCCACCCTATACCCCAACTGGCCTCATGACTGACCAGGAGGACCTCTATCTTGTCTGGATTAAACCTCAGTTTGTTGGCCCTCATCCAGCCCATCACAGATGCCAGGCACATGTTCAGGACATGGGGAAACTTCCTTGGATTGAGGTGGAAATGAGTAATAGAGTTGTGTGTCATCTGAGTACAAATAATGGAAATGGTAAACATTTTCTAACATTACACCATTTAGCTGAATTTCTGGCATTGCAGGGGGATTGGCTGGTGCCTGTTGAAAGAGCGCTTTGGTTTTCTCAATGTTATGCTTCTGCAAAGGAGTTTAGAGTGACTTGTAGGTCTTCTTCTGAAGGAGCACAGACCACATTATCGCCAGCATACTGGAGTTCTGTAACAGATGTTGTGAACTTGGTTTTGGCTTTTAGTCTGCTGAGGTTAAATAGCTTGTCATCTATCCAGTAGATGATTTCCATGCTATCAACAAGGTGCAGTATCATAGCGATAAAGATGGAGAATAAGGTTGAGGTAATAATTACACATCCCTTTTTGCCCTATTAGTTCTTCCATCACTTACTTTATTATTATTATTTTTTGTATATTGTCACAGTCCCACCACACGCATTAAAAAGTCAACTTTGCTGCATTTCTGCCAGTGTAGTTTTGGCAATGATTTAGTTATAGGGGCTAATTTAAATGGGGTTCTGTACCATTTGGTCAATATTTTTCTTGTGTGTTTCTTTAGGCCTAATATTGTTGTCGAGCAATTTAGAATGGCTGTGGATTAGGCCCAAGCCAATTGTGGGTTGCCTGGTGAGAAAAGAGAAGCTAATATTCCAGAATAAATCTCACCAAGTTGAAGCAGAAGTCAACTAGATGTTTATTTCATCCCAGCTGGAGCAGATGTCAAACTGCAATCATTTGCCAAAGCCAACATAGTTTGCAAAGGGAAATATTACAGTTTTTATAAGAAATACAAAGCTGTCAAATTCAAATTTCCCGCCCCCCCTCGCTGGCTTCGTGCTGATTGGTTGGAGTCATCGGCTGGCTGGGAGGTACAGCCGGCTTAGCCACACCTTAGCCAATCGGGGAGCCAGCACTTCTTCGGCTTCTTAGCCAATGGGAAGGAAGGAGTCAGTTCGGGAGGGAAACAATGAACTGGGAGGAAAATATGAATGGATTAAATGACTAATGTTTGTAGAACTGCAGGCGATAGCTTTTCCTAAGCCCTCGAGCCGGCTTGACTATTGTCTTTAGTTTCTGGAAATATTTCTTTGATTGATCAGGAAGTCAGTCCCTTTGTGGTCCAGGATATGGGATTTATTGATGACTAGCTTGGGTAACCGGTGGTGCCCGGGTTATTTGAAAAAGGCATTGTTGGTTTTGAGGTGTCAGGTAATATCATATAGTTAATTAGTAATACTATTTATTCCCCAAACCCCTCCAGTCTGTTCAGTTGCTGATCAATTCATCTGATTTCACTTTGTGTCATAGGAAAGGGTAGGGAAGGGTTAAGGGAGAGGCAGTGGGCGGGAGCATTCAAATTCCACACAAGGAATCCTGGGATGCCTGCCTGTGGTGGAGGAAACATGTCAAATCTAGGATGAAATTGTCCCCAAATGAAAACATTCCTTGGGTGGTGGGCTGTACTGTTTGGGGAGGACATTCGCAGCATTTGGACTACATGTTAATGGCGCTCACTATAACCTGCAATATTGGTTGAAGGAGTGCCTTTGGAGGTTTCTCAGCACTTGGAAATATAGCCTGTTTATGCAGGTGGGAGGCCGTCTGTGTAAGTAAACACCTCTGCCACATACACACACACATTTTTCACTTTTATTGTATGTATAGATATCTTGGATCAGAGGAATTGGCACAATGGAAGGAGACTGAGGTGACCAAACACCTTTTGTGAGCGAGGATTAAATGTCCTTAGGATCCATCCCTCAGATGGGCAAGCCTTTGGCTTCTCCGAGGTCTGAGGAAATAGTCATTTGTTTTATCAGTTATGCAAAAAGTCCTTGGTCTAGGGATTAGCTGGCCCAGGAAGTGAGAGAAGGTTTCCTGAAGCCATGAGGTGCAGGGTTCATGAAAAAGTGGCATATTTTCATATTTCATATAAGGATATGTGGTAAGGGGAAACATACAAGGAGTTCATAAGGGTAAAATTGTGCAAACTGCAAGGGGAATTATGTCAGCCCTTCCTCCCTCCAGAGTCCATCAAAGGTTCATATAGATCAGTGAAATATCATAAAAGTTCATAAGGGTTTGGTATAGGGTCCATAAGAGTTCCAAAGTCCATGAAAAGTTGATTAAAATTTTCTAAGAGTTAATATAAAGTCCATAAAGTGTGGATTACAGGGGCATTGCCATATGGGGTCATGGGGCCCCATATGGCAATGGAAAGAGCCTTAGGTTCCCACATGGGGAAGAGATAGGGGATTATGGGAACATTCCAGCCTGGTGTCCTTAGTAAAACTATGAATTCCTTGGTTCTGAACCATCTTTTACAGAGTTCTGGGGTGGCGGGGGGGGGGGGGGTCACCTCCAATATCAATATGTTTAGATTTTTAATTGAATGAATCCAATGTTCTGTGTCTGACTAATTGCAGTTTAACTCCTCTTTCCATATCTCAACTAGTATTGGTTTCGGTTTATTTTTTTTTTCAACTATTTACATGAATGAAACCCATCAATATTTACGTATTTATTTACCATGTTTGTACCCTGCCCTTCTCAACTCAGAGCGGCCTTACATGTTGGAAACAATTCAATGTGTTAAAACATACAATTGGTAAACATCTACATTAAAACCAAAGAATTAGAACATATAGAAA